>NC_132921.1:48412228-49780978 GCF_047675955.1 Chlorocebus sabaeus
GAGAAAGGCCTTCATATGAATGAGACACAAAGTGTAAGAGCTTGAGTGGGAAATTGTCAATCTCTTGTGAAATAAGATAGGCGAGCTAAAACAAAACTCTTTTGTCTTCATGGTTGACAAGACAGATCCATCAGGAGAGCATGAATGGAGGCCAGTCTATTCATAGTGATGATAAAAATAGTAAAAGCTCAGGCTCAACAGATGGCCTTATGTTTCATATCAAAGTAAATAAGGGCAATCTGGATTAAAAGAAATTGGAGTTAATATGAGACTAAAAGCAGTACTTAAGAAGGGGCTCTATTGAACAATACAGAATGCAATGTCATCAATGAAAGCTGTACAATTAACTGAATAGTTATAGGAATAAATGTAGTGATCAGAAAAAGTGAGGACAAAGCAAAATATAATAGGAAAATGACATTTTTTTCTTTTAAAGAGATAGATAATCTATTAAAGATATTTTTGATTGGAAATATAACACCCAGACTATTTGGGGTTCTACTGGCTCTTAGAAGTAATAGAAAAAAGTTGAAGATCCCTGAATAACAATGCAATGTACCTGAAGAGCTGAAATCACTTGATGTTTTAATTCATTTTAGGTAAGAACACTAGAACAAAACTAGATTAATTTTCTTGTTCTTTTGACAATGCATTTAATTTGGTTTATTTATTAAAATGTAGACAGGCCCAAAATGACAATTCTCAGACTCAAAAGGCATCTAAGAATTTAACGAGGCAATTTTGGAAAATGTATTTAAAAATGTGTCCATTCACCTTCTCACCACCCTGATGTGACACAACTGTTAAGTTAATATCTGGATATTTTTCTGATAATCCAATATCCATTCTTACTTGCTTTGGGTGAGCAAGGAGGTCCAGTGTAGCACTGCATATAGATCTCCTAGCCAAAAATCAATAAATCAATCAACCAACTCCATGCACCTTCCAGTGGACTCAGGAGTACTCTTTGCTCACTAGTCCCTTAGAAAATAGTGTATGAAAAATGCTGACAGAAGGATTGCGGAGAAAATCCCACTCTCGTCCTGCCAATTCCTAAAACTCTCTAGTTAATAACAATGAAAACAAGTTCCTTCTTATGAAATTTTAGGGAATTGGCCTAATTCAACTGAGGCTGTACCCTAGGATAAAAGAAAAAGGATAAAGTATCACTGTTAGAAGCTTTCTAGAGTTGTTTATCTATCTTCCCAGACAACACTTTGGGATTTTTAAGGCAGAGAGTATGATTTCAAACATTTCTTTCATAAGGTACTCATGGAACAAAAGATGACATCTAAATTCAGATAATAGTTACTCTAAATCTTTTTTTAATGGCCAGAATTCATCAAGACAAATTCATTCATTTAATTTCAAATTTTGATTCACTTGCCAAATGTACAAATCACCAGATCAGCTTCAAAGTTACCCTTTATGAGGCCCCATTTAATGACTAACTTTTCAAATACTACAGTCATTATTGTTAGTAATAAAAGGCAACAGTCGTTACAAATAATAAAAAATTTTATCTGATATGGCCCTAAAATAATGCTCAGAGAAGCAAAGGAGAAAAAATCAGCAAAAGGAAAGGAAATAAACTACAATTAAAGCTTGCAATTGTGAAATAAGAGAGCTAAAATGAAAGTCTTTTGTCAGGACTGAGTTGAGTCTGAATTACAAGTAGGATGTAACTATGGAACAAAGCAACATAAACAGCAGTGGTAATCCAGGCACTCCTGTAAACTAGATTAAAAGGAGAGTCAGAAAAGTGAGAGAGTTAGGATGCAGTCCAGGGACTTTGTGAAGGAGAGGGAAGCTTTTTAATTACCATTAAAAAGGATGGATATTTCTTTCAACGCCTTTAAATCAAAGCACATGCTTTGATTTCCTTTTTGATCACTTGATATTTTCCTTTCAATACTCTAACCACTGAAAGGAATGCTTCGATTATAAAATGCTTTACATAATGTTAATTATCATTAAGTCTTCCTCAAATGAGATTGTTTCTACTGAGAAAGAAAAATATTGAAAAGAATTCAGCCTAAAAGAGATAGAGCTGTCCATCTTTAGACTTTCTAGTGGCCTTTACCCTCAGTTTTGCTTTCTGGTCTGGGACACACCTCTAACCTATGTGAATCACCAGAGTACAGGGACACCTTCAGGCAAGACTACAATCCTGTCTTTTGAGACAGGGTAGGCCTACAATTTTTCAATTAAATGTGCTACTACAAAATTTATAGCACAAAAATACATATAAGGCAGCATGGAAGAGGAAGAAGTCATTTGTTAAAAGAGGAAAATCAAAGTCTCTAACTACCTAAAAATAAATCTCTTAAGCCTCAAGAAACAGGACATAAAAGGTTTCCCCAACTTCCAAAAATAATGTCTTCAATCATTAACATTTAGCTATGTTTATATGAGTCTTTTAATCTTCCATTAATCCTTGTTTTGTCTCATTTATTTTAGATTTATCTCAAAAGCATCCAAGAAAGATTCTGGCTGGGTTAACACTTAGTTTGGTTGCTGTGATTACAATTTAGCTGAAATATGCTGAGACAGATTGCACCCAGGATATATTGAAATTCAAATTCATAAAGCAAAGGCTTAATACCCAATAGTCTTCTCCTAAACAATCTATTCCAACTTCTGTCATTTAAGCTCAGTCCTATGTCTTTTTAGAAGTGATTTTCTTTTTTTTTTTTTTTTTTTTGAGACGGAGTCTGGCTCTGTCGCCCGGGCTGGAGTGCAGTGGCCAGACCTCAGCTCACTGCAAGCTCCGCCTTCCCGGATTTACGCCTTTCTCCTGCCTCAGCCTCCCGAGTAGCTGGGACTACAGGCGCCCGCCACCTCGCCCGGCTAGTATTTTGTATTTTTTAGTAGAGACGGGGTTTCGCCGTGTTAGCCAGGATGGTCTCGATCTCCTGACCTCGTGATCCGCCCGTCTCGGCCTCCCAAAGTGCTGGGATTACAGGCTTGAGCCACCGCGCCCGGCCTAGAAGTGATTTTCAAATGTTGAATTTGTCCTTCATCTATACATGAAGAAGCAGTTTATGTAAACAGGTTTGTTTTGTGACAAAGAAAAAGTGAAGCCAACTCACTCAAGGATAACAGTAAGGTATATTTCCAGGAACCCAATATAGTTTAAAAAATAATAATGGATGTCTTTCATAAACTTGTCCGGTATAAGGGCAATGTGTAATTCTCATTGAGTTAGGTCTTACGCACACAGGTCAGAGCACAGAGTAATTCCCACCCTGTAGACTTCTCCCAAGACATCTCACAGTGACACATACAATAGAGTAATTCCTTGGCTGGTTGCAGCTCAGAGCAAATCTGTAGAAAGATCAATTTTTGCTACTTACAACTTTCTTTGTGATGAACATGGGGGGAAATGATGGCACGAAGCTTGACAGGTTGACTGAGGCTCCCTGGCATAAAGAGTTAGAAATTTAATAATTTTAAAAAGTATCATATAATATAAAAGCAGCTCTCTATGCTGTTGAAATAGGTATATATTTTTCTTTTGTTGGTGAGCAAGAGGGCCTGATCAAACTTATAAAAAGCAGAAAATAAAAATCTTTCAAAAAATTATTATACAAATTTCCAATCTTTTGAAAATTGTCTATATTTGCAGTAAATCACCAGTATATGGTAACTTATGTTACGCTTATTCTTTCTATATCATTTTAGATAATATCATAACAGCAAATTTATAATCATGAAAATTACAACGGAGTGGGGTGTAGTGGCTCACACCTGTAATGCCAGCATTTTGGGAGGCCGAGGTGGGTGGATCACTTGAGGTTGGGTGTTCCAGACCAGCCTGGCCAACATAGCAAAACCCTGTCTCTACTAAAAAGTACAAAAATTAGCCAGGCATGGTGGCACACACCTGTAATCCCAGCTACTTGGGAGGCTGAGGCATGAGAATCGCTTGAACCTGGGAAGCAGAAGTTGCAGTGAGTTGAGATAAAAAACAAAAAAAAAAAAAAAAAAAAGAAAAAGAAAATTACAACAAAATAAGGGCAGGTAATTACTGAGTGGCTTCCCCTCCCCCATGGACCTTACTCAAATTACTCACATCTTACCCACAAAATGTCACTTCAACTTTGTTTAAAGGTTTGGTTGATGACTTGGTGTTTGTGAGATACTGTTGGATGTATTGATTATGCCTTCATTTTTGAGTTTCCTTGGGATATTGAACCTATGTGACTAATTTTTCAGTGGCATATTTACTAGCATAGAGTCAGTCAAGCAGGAAATCATGCATGATTCTAGATCCTTTCGTTGATCTGAATTAATCTTTGAGACTCTCCCTTCTCATTGATTAAAGAGGCATGATTGATTCAGAGTTTCAGTACTATACTGATTGGGCTCACTTTATAGGGCAGATCTCCATGTACATTAGCCAGCTTTACTGACCCAGAGTTGCAGAACGAACATAAAGTGTTCAGTTAGGATGAACTGACATGTATGCCTTTGGTTAGACAAAGGTCAGAAGGAGGGAGTATGACAACATGAGAAGAAATATGTTCTCATTGCTGGGGGAAGGGGAGACCCATGTTTTTTTTTAATCGTGTGTCAGTAAGTTCATTTTTCAAAGCACCTGGCCATTTCTTATGCTCTTATACCAATTAGTTCATTTTTCGAAGCACTTGGCCATTTCTTATGCTCTTGTACCAATTTACAGGAAACTATTTTAAACGTTCTTCCCACAGTATGATTATATGAGTACTACAGAGCCAAGCCTCCCATAGATCCTTAATGAATGGTCTCTGAATAAGTGTGCTGCACACTGTGCTTTGAGAAAGCTGTGTAAGCTTGGGACCTGGTATTGTGCTCAGAAAGTGTTGACACAGAAGAAACTGACCCCATGAATTATTAATGTTTCCTACAGCCTGCTGAGAAACCAATAGAATAATTTTCTCTTACCTGAAAAAGAAATGGACACAACTGAACAAACTGCATTAAACTCTACCTATTGCATTTATAATAAAAATATTTAAGAAATTAAATATAATTTATAAAATCTTAGAGTTAGGCAGAAGATTGAGTTGAAGGTAGTGGGCGGCTCTGAAATACAAACTTGCATATGTGACATTTTGTTACTCATATTCCTTAAACAAGGAGGGTAGAATAAAGATACATTACTAACCATTTCAATGTTTTACATGCTACCATGAAAATAAATTGCTAGATCTATTTATTAAGTTATGCATTCTATAATTAAAATTAAACTAATGCTTCTTTGTTGTTGTTAACTACTGTGGTGCCTGGTTAAGTTCATCACACATTAGAAAATATACAACAAAAATAGGCCGGGCTCGGTGGCTCAAGCCTGTAATCCCAGCACTTTGGGAGGCCGAGACGGGCGGATCACGAGGTCAAGAGATCGAGACCATCCTGGATAATATGGTGAAACCCCGTCTCTACTAAAAAATACAAAAAAAACCTAGCCGGGCACGGTGGCGGGCGCCTGTAGTCCCAGCTACTTGGGAGGCTGAGGCTGGAGAATGGCGTAAGCCCGGGAGGCGGAGCTTGCAGTGAGCTGAGATCCGGCCACTGCACTCCAGCCTGGGCTACAGAGCGAGACTCCGTCTCAAAAAAAAAAAAAAAAAAAAAAAAAGAAAATATACAACAAAAATATAAGTGAGACATTTTAAAAATGTAATAATTTTCCACGGAGTACATATCCTAGTAGGAATATAAACTTGGGTTTACATCATATCTTTGTCCTCCACTGACTGCAACACCCAGCAGTGGTTCTTCCCTTTTACTCCAAAGGGACTCAAGATTAATTGGAACTTCCAGATCCAGTATTCATTGGCTAGCCAGACTGCAGGGCATCTCATATCACTACCATCACCCCTGCTGCTTATCAGATCCCTTGTTCCAAGTGCTGCCTGGACTCATACTTCCCTATATCCCCTTCCCATTAGCCCCCACAAGCTCTAAATTGAAATTCGGTATCTTGCCAAGGACTTACATCAATCCCCCTCTAGTGATAGGATTCTGCACTTGTGCTTTCCACGTTCACTTTGTAGGGGATCTTGCTAGACAAGGATAGCTACCCTTGAATTTTATCTACCACTTGCTGGAATCACAGTATTAAACAACATCATCTTTTCTTGAGGCCACAACTGCAAATGTTGATAACTCGGTCAATACCAACTGCTTCTGAGAGTATCCTAAGGGCCCCTTTTGGTAATGGGCATTTACTGCCCAGTCAGTTTTACCCATTGGAAGTCTCCAGGCTTCCTTCTCAACACCGAGAAACCAGCACTCTTTTCTGCCCAGTAATTACCTGACCTTGAGTAATTACCATAGCCAAACACACACTATGAGTTGCTTCCTTATGAATGCATAGACAGACATCTAAAACTTTACGCACTAGACTCTAAAGGTATTATGAAAAATAGCTTTTTCGAAAAGATAATTTCTCAAAATCTCAATACGATGTAATTATAAATACATATACTTTAATTTAAAATTCTGATTTATCAACTAAAGTTTAGAATGTTCCATAAAAGGTCCACAATTATATGGAAAATTCCATTGAGATGGAATTCCTTGATTTTCCTTTCTAGTTCTCCTTTTAAGATTGAAGGAGAGTTCCCAAGTATCGTTCTCCTGAGTTTGTTGAGCGTTGCATTATTTCCCTTTTCAGGGGATAGTGCTCTTTGAAACAAGACATGTAAATATGTCAGTAGGCTTCAGCTACAGCAAGAGTTTCTATCCTTATTTTTTTAAAAATGTATTTATTTAATCATAGACTTAAGAAAGAAATATATAACATTGTAGTGTGATACATTAGGTATTTTTAAATTAAGACATACTGGAGTGTAGTGGGATTTACATGAAAAACCCCAGGCTTGCCCAACCTCTGCTAGTCCTTGTACTTATTAATGATGCCACAGATGATGGCTTCCATTAGGTCAGTGGCTAGAAAATACTAATCTGCACAATCTTCTCACTAAGGAAGTACTCTCATTTCCACTTTGCATAATCAATATTTTCCTGTATCACACCTACTAACTGGCTTTTTATGTAAGAGAATCTATTGCTTTCACAGCTGTCACTCTTTGCAACTCCCTCTTGAAGTTAACAGCTGGCTCTAAAATGTGCAAAAACAGCCCCCTTCCTTCACACCTTTCTATCCTGATTGCTATAGCTCAGGCTAATTTTTCTCATTTTTATGGGTTCCCAGATGTCTACTGGCCCTGCTACAAAGTTGAAAAGCACTTTCAGTGAATCGAATATTAAATTCCAATTGTTTCTTTGTGTGTGTGCAGTATTTGTATGATGCTTCCATTTGGTGGGATTTTTCTGTTGTCACCTATTGTCCACACTTTTTAAATCCAGTACACTGACTGAATTAATAAATGCTTATTTGGGCTTGCTATATTTCAGAAATTGTGCAAGGCCCTTTCATATACTCTATTCTACTGCGGTTAGCAGGTAGCTACAGCATGGGGCAACAGGCAGTATTCTCGGTTTTCGTTTTGGATGACATGCTATTCAATATCCATGAGAATTGTAACAGGTGCAGGTGTATTAATCTATAAGGCAAATAGAGTACTTTCATCAGCACAGCTTTCCTATCAAAGAACAAATGCGTTGTGTTAACATTGCTGTATGAACTTTCAGCTGGGTTTAGAACTTCATGCTATTTTACACATATTTGATCTATTGTGTGCTGAAAGACAGCTTTTTCAGAGATTCCTCTTTTGTTAGTATTTTTTGGGGAAATCATGTATTGCTTACATGATGGTTTATGTATTTGGGGAAATTATGTATTGCCTACATGATGGTTTAAAATAATTACTATATTTAATAAATAATTTCATTATTTTATATATTTCTTGAACAGTCTGAACAGCAGTTTCAGGTCTTCTGCAATGACTGACAACGCTGCAGCAAAGTAAATACATAGAGAAACATCCAGATGTAACTTCTAATATCATTTCTGGAAATTTTATTAAAGCTACAAGTGAGATTAATAAAGCAGACTGAATTTGGTACAGAACCAAATACACAATTATGCATTATACTACTAAATAAGATTGTTACAGAATATCATATTTGTAAAGGCTCAGAGGTCAGTTAGTTCAGGTTCTCTAACTCAGGTCTGCAGCTTGTTGGAGATCCATGCTGGACTTTTCATTAGTATGATGTAGAAATAAGACAAAAAATGAGGACATACATGTTTTTCATAATGTGAAATGTAGTTGCTTTATAAGTGTGAAAATAGCAATTCTTTAATAAAATGCTGCTGTAAGCAGGTATTAGTTGTAGTGGTGGTTGTTTAAATGGTTGTTGATTCTGTGCCCATTTTTCCATTTTTTAAAATTATACAGGTATATGAAACCCCAAAGTCTGGCAACACCAGCGACAATACGTCTCCACTCTTAATTCTTAATTTTTTCCCCCTTTTTTTTTTCTTCACAGAACAGAAACAACTTCCTTCAGTAACTTGAAACAACATTTCTTCAGTAACTTGAATGAAGCAGAACATGAACTGAAAACTTTGAATTCCACCTCTGCTTCCACTGGGAGGCATGCTAAGTGAAACACTTTGGCAGTGTAGACTGGCCTTCGTGAGAAGTGAGTTACTATGTAGTCATTAATGAGTAGACATAAAACCAAAGAAGCATTCAGTTTAGAAAGGAGACATAGTCCACAGGAGGGAATGGATCACCACAGTACCCACACACATTGATCCAACTTCCATGAATTTCATGAGATTCAATTCTGGAAGCTAGGAAATATGAACAATATAATCCCTGAGGCAATTTAAAGTTGGACTGTTGTTCTGAATTGTGGATTCTCAGTGGCAAATTACAATGATAAAAGTGAATTTGTAGAGTTTTAGATTTAGACTATTTACTAAATCTAAATTTAGTAGACACTAAAATATAAGGCAAAAGAATAAATAGAAATCAGCATCAGTAAAAATGGAACAACTTACTACATGTTCCTGGTGAGCTCTCTCTCTCCCAACCTCTCCCAGCCCAATGAAGGCACTGTTCACAGCTAGACTGAGGGGATGCCCAGAGATTTCTGCGTGCTCCCATGACACCACTCTTGTCTGCCTCCTCCCCACTACCCCTGGAGTCTCCCTGTTCCCCCTGCCACAAACTTTCTATGATTTGCTTATTTCCAAGAAGGAGGCATTAATTAGGGTTGTTGACCTTCACTCCTAATCAGTCACCCGGACTAGATCCATCACACCTTGCAGCTTTTTTACTCTGGTCACAATCAGAAGTCCACAGCTCCTATACCATCCTTTTTCTCAAGGACAACTCTCTTCACATTTTCTCAAGGACAACTCTCTTCACATTTCTCTGGATATCTTCTAATCTCACTTTATCTCCCACTATTTAATAAGCCCTAGACCGTTTCCCTGTGTCTATCATCAGAAAAAATCCTTTATTTTCTAACCTATTTCCTGAATGTTCCTGTATTAGTCTGTTCTCACACTGCTAATAAAGACATACTGGAGACTGGGTAATTTATAAAGGAAAGTGGTTTAATTGACTCACAGTTGCACACAGCTAGGGAGGCCTCATAATCAGGGTTGAAGGCAATTGAGGAGCATCTTACATGGTGGCAGGCAAGAGAGCTTGTGGGGGAACTCCCCTTTATTAAACCATCACATCTCGTAAGACTTATTCACAATCAGAGAACAGCATGAGAAAAACTCACCCCTATCATTTAATTATCTCCACCTGGCCCTGCCATGGCACGTGGGGATTATCACAATTAAAGGTGAGATCTGGGTGTGGACACAGCCAAACTATATGAGTTCCCATCACATTCTTGCTCTAGTTGAAATTGTTCTCGTTCAAGAACATGTATCTCAACTGTGGGCCCAGACTCCTGTAACTATCCAACTTGTATCATTCGTATCATTACCCAACTTGTAAAACGGTGTTGCGTTTATCATATGTAGAATTTTGTTTTCAAAACTAAACTTTTTATATTGGTAATTTTATGGTGTTTTGAGAGAGAAAAAGGATGAACATTTTACAGTGCTTTTAAAGTCCCATTTCGTTCTCACCGCTGAAGAATATTATGTCTTACTGCATAGCCCAATTTTTACAACCCATAAAAATGTTAATATCATTGAATCCAGCAAGGATTCCTAAATTGGCTTAACAGGTTCTCGGGTCAATTATAAATGCAGAAGAGAATCAGAGAATCTGTGCAAGATGGAGACCCTACCTTCAAGGAGCAATCTGGATACTGAAAATGTTTAATGTGTTAAACATGCGCAACGACTACAATAAAATCTCAAACTCTTGCTTGTCCAGCACATGTCTGGTTTAGAGAAGCAGTTTTTATAGGGCACAGTTTTAATGATATGAAGTTGATTTTTTATTCTGGATAGTTTATGTTTTGCCTAAACAATCTAGATTTTCCCTGTGGATTAGAGTAGACTGTCATAAAGGGTAACCTTGGGTCATACATTCTTCACTTCCCACAGATCTTCTTCTATTTAGTTGTATACTTTGGTGTCATACCTTAACTACTGTTGAAGATGACACTAGATGTTGTTTTATGGACTATGATAACGTGTATGTTGAAGAGATGTTAATAAGGTCACTGTCCATCCACTGTATAAGTGTCTGTTACAGAAAGTCCCCAGTAAGGTGATGTTCCAAGATAAACTTTTCTTTGCATGGAGGTTCAGTATATTTTCTATGTTTCATACAATGAAAATCATATAAATGATATGTTTCTTTTTTTATTGTGGACAAGAAGAAGCCCAGAAATAAATGTTAATATCCACTATTAGGAGCTACATAAAATCTTACGGCTTGCATGTTTGTGTTCTATTCTTTCCTTTCCTCAACTTTAATATTTTTGGTTCCTGAATTTTTTAAAATCCCTTTTATTATATGATCTCTGTCACATTATTTTTGTAATAAAGGGAGAAATTAAGTAAGTGAAAATATAGGTATTAGTCCACATTTTTTGGACATCCTCAATTTTATGTAATATTATTTTCAATGAAGGTGATTTATTAAATAAAAAGTTCAAAGAGATTTAATTTTAATATCCAAGAGTTCATAAAAATGAATTATTCAAAAATCAGATTAATGTTTTCCAGATTTGTCACTTGGTTTAGTATTATGTTTAATTACTTTTTTGTTGTTAATTATAATGACTATATTGATAAATGGCCTTAAAAGCATATAGCATAAATTAATTTTACCAGTCAAAATTTCTACTTAAATTTAAGTAGAAAAAAATCTTTTTGAATAATATGTAAAATAGAAGCAACATTTTTTAGTGCTTATATATTGCAACTGAAAAAAACATAAAGACAACAGATTCCAATTCATGGACTTTAACAGAATTCCTGAATCACTTCAGTCCAAAGTTTATATCTTTAAACACCCTACCCTAAAAGGAAAAGATACATTCATATAGACAATGATACAACTACTGCTGGTAACTTAGAAGTCAGGATCAACGCCGGAAACAAGATAACTGCCTCCACAGGCCAAAGGAACAGTAGCTAGGTTAACAGAGATGGAATCCTAAGCATAATGACCTTAGTAATCACACTGAACTAGCCTGCCTGGAACCTCTGCTTCCTGACACTTTATTAGATTACTTGAAAGAAACTTGGAAATTTAGATTGCCCCTCATTTTCTAAATTAGCAAGTCAGCCAACCACCATTATCTTTATAGCTCATAAAATTTCCAGTGGACATCCAAGAGTACTTTTTTGTTTTCAGTTTAACTTTAAGAAACTAGAAACTAGAATCAAATTTAGAATCCAAATTTTGAATTCAAAATGCAAATCTGTCTTCCTTGGACAAACATCTTCATATTCATTGCCAACATTTTTTTTTTTTTTTGAATGGAATCCTAGAAGTAAAATTTCACTGATTCTACCAACCTTTCCTCTAAAACAGTTTTCCCAAGAAAACTTGCATTAAGACATCAGTGTGCTGTCTTACTCCTGGATCATCAATGCATATTCTTGATCATTTTAAATATTTTGCCAATCTGATATGTGAACAGTGATAATTCATTATTTTACATTGCGTTTACTTGTGACATTTAACATATTTTCATTATTGGTCATTTGCATATTCTTTTAATAAAATTTCCCTTTTGTTCTGTTGAACTATTTTTCTCTGAGTGTGGTATTTGTTTTACTATTCTTTAGTGTCCCTTGTGTTGAGAAAATTTTAGTTTATAAATAAGCAAATTGGACAAAATTGTCCTGTGTGGATTCGGCATTGGCTGTTTGTTCTTAGGAAGATCATTCCTACCCAAAGACTGTAAACATACAATTATATATTATTTTGTGATGCTTAAATTGATTTATGTTTAGGTCTTTAGACCATGTGGAATTCATTTTTGCATGAGGTAAATATTGTTTAAATAATACCAAAGAACATATATGGGGTATTTACCATACATCAGGCATTGGGATACTTATTTTTAATGGGTTACCAAATTTAACCCTCCCAATATTTATACAAGACTTTTTTATTTTCTTACTATCTTCATATGAGGAAATTAAAACAAACAGGTTATTAACTTCCTTAAGGTCATAAAGCTCCATGAGAAAACTATGATTTGAACTCAAGCAAGCTCACTGTGTAGAGATTCTACTGGTCAGAACCCACTCCATTGTTAATATTTAAGGACTCATTAGGTAAAAGTTGCTCTTAATTCTCACAGTATTTTACTAGGATAAAGGATCAATTTCCATTTTTAAGAAATCTGCGATTGCATCGTCTTTGTTCTAATCCCACAATAACTTAAAGAGAAATGGAATTTGGGACTCAGGACATATATAAAATTGTGGTTTCCAAGCTGGATTGCTGGGCCCTAACCCCACAGTGTCTGTTTCAGTAGGTCTGGGTTGGGGCCTGAGAATCTGTGCCAACAATTCGATATTTAGATTAGGAAAACTGCTCTCTTTTTGTTAGTATTTGCCTGGTATAACTTTGTCTATTCATTTTTCCTTCTTTTTCAACTTTTATTTACCATTTTGTTGAGCATAGCTCTTATTAAACAGCATAGAGCTACTTAATCAGACTGAGAAATTCAGATTATTTGATGTGTTCAAGCGTATCGTGAATGTTGACAATTGGAATTTATTTCTTACATTTATTTTAAAAATATATTATACTTTCATGTTGCTTCATTTTGTCTTTTTCTATCATTTTGAAAACTATCTTTGTTTTTTCCCTCTAATGATTTTAAAGTTATGCATCTTATTTGTAATCTTCTAATAAGTACTCATACATTTATAACATACTTTTTCAAGTGTATAATCTTTCGTCAAAGTCTAGAGATAATCTACCTCTCTCTCCTCCTTCCTATAAAAGCATTACCACACGTTTCCTCCATTTCCCCATCTTATCCCCTTTACTAGATCCCAACTATGTGCTAAAGTCATCTGAAATTATAGTTCCAGGTTATTGTTAATTTTACAGCAGGCCTATCTTCTGTGTTTTGTACTATTGCCATGCCTTCATATTTTGCTGCATTTATCACATTTGAGGTGCCTAAAATTTCAGAATTTAAATGCATTGAGGTGAATTTCTGATAATTACAACTTTCTTTGTAGAGAATATGGGATTGTAAATGTGCTTTTTTTTTGCTTTTAAAAACATGTTATTTATGTTTTTAATCAGCATTGTATTTTAATGCACTAATACAATACCATTTCCTTAATTATTTTCCTTTTTAAAAATGCTATTGAGTCATGCTTCTATGACTTTTCTTATGATACTCATATTATTTTCAGCACTGCAATTTTCTCTCTGTAGAATGCTATGCTTGCTATGTCAGCAAGAAAGAGTAAGATAGTTAATAGAAAATTACAAATAGACTCTGTTGCCTTAAGAATAGATTAGGTACTCATGCTTTGAGTTAACAGTAACTTTAGTAGGATGTAAAAATTCATCTAAGTCTATTAGCTGAAGGAGTTTAACAACCAGCATTTCAAAAATTAAAAAGGACACAGCTTTACCCTAATAGTCATGGGGATTTAGACAGGTGTAGCTAGTAATAGCAAGTTGTACTGATACTTCACAGAACACAGTTTGACTTCAAGAGAGCAAAGGAGAAAATATCTTTTATTGTCCCTGAATTTTTATTTTCATTTTTCCACATCATGCTGGTAGTATAAAAGCAGCTGGCTGACTTACATTATCTCTGTGCCCGAAACTCAACAAAGATACCTGTATCCTCTTTCTTCCTTCTCCTCCCATATTATTTGCTATTCAACAAAGGACAATATTTTTGCTCTGATATATTTGGCCACTTTTTCATAAGCACTAGGAATATTATTGTTATAGCACATAAAAGAGAGTAATTTGGTATATGGGTTTTTATTTATTTAACACATGGGTAGTACATATTTCTCATGTGCAACTTAAAAAGAAAGTCAAATTAGATGCAAATTAGATAATAGCCATACTTTATTATGATAGAAAAGTGAATTGTTTTCTAGGTACAAGAAAATAGAGGATGTGTTTATATTATAGTAAAACTAATATCACACTGACAGAAAAATAACTCAATAGGACAAAAAGGAAATTTATGAAAGGAAATACAAACGGCCAATATAAAAACATGCTAAATGTCAGGAGTAAATGCAATTTAAAATAATGAGCTCTCACTTTTCCCGGATCAGACTGGGAAAGTATTTAAAAGAATCAATAACATGTTTTGATGGTCCAGGAATAAGAACCTAGAACACTCATTGCCTAATAAAAGTTTATTTGAAAAACCATTTAGCGGAAAGGCTTGTAATATCAGATAAATTCCACTTCCAGGAATCCACGAAAAAAAAGTTGGCAATGAACAGGAAGATGTTTGCCTCAAAAAAGACAAATTTACATTCAGTTTGCTTAATTAGAATCAAATGACACGTCAATCAATAGGGAAATTATTTTACAAATTACAAGCATCTATTTATAATTTATCAGGTAACCACTTAAAATGAGAAAGGTCCTTATATTGAAGTATAAAAACACTGTCACAATAAATTAAATTAAAAAATGGAAAAATGTACTTTACACCTTATTTTATGTTAGAAAATTATGTATGTGCCGAGACGGGCAGATCACGAGGTCAGGAGATCGAGACCATCCTGGCTAACACGGTGAAACCCCGTCTCTACTAAAAAAACCAAAAAACTAGCCGGGCGCGGTGGTGGGCGCCTGTAGTCCCAGCTACTCCAGAGACTGAGGCAGGAGAATGACATAAACCCGGGAGGCGGAGCTTGCAGTGAGCTGAGATCGCGCCACTGCACTCCAGCCTGGGTGACAGAGCCAGACTCGGTCTCAAAAAAAAAAAAAAAAAAAAAAAAAAAAAAAAAAAAAAAGAAAATTATGTATGTGTGTGTATCTATAAATTCTTAGAAAAAGAAGCATAAAATTTCAAAAACAGAAAGAAGCAGAGGTAAACTCATTTTTCAGGAAGCGAGAGAAACTATTAGAATAAAAGAAGATAATTTTCCTCTCTAAATGTCTGTAGTTTAAATCTTTATCATGAGAACACATTCACGTGCTACTTGTCAAATTAAAATACTGAATTCTGGTATTTATGGGGCAGATGTAAAAACTGCTTGATGTCTCTACAACCATCTGATCTTTGAAAAACATGACAAAAACCAGCAATGGGGAAAGGATTCCCTATTTAATAAATGTGTTGGGAAAACTGGCTAGCCATATGCAGAAAACTGAAACTGAACCCCTTCCTTATACAAAAATTAACTCAAGATGAATTAAAGACTTAAATGTAAATCCTAAAACCATACAAACCCTAGAAGAAAACCTAGGCAATACCACTCAGGACATGGGCAAAGACTTCATAACTAAAACACCAAAAGCAATGGCAACAAAAGCCAAATTTGACAAATGGGATCTAATTAAACTAAAGAGCTACTGCACAGCAAAATAAACTATCATCAGAGCATACAGGCAGCCTACAGAATGGGAGAAAATTTGTGCAGTCTATCCATCTGACATCCATTCTGGATATTAATCCAGAATCTACAAGAAACTTAAATTTACAAGAAAAAAACAACCCCATCAAAAAGTGGGCAAACAATATGAACAGACACTTTGCAAAAGAAGACATTTATGCAGTCAAGAAACGTCAAAAAAACCTCATCATCACTGGTTATTAGAGAAATGCAAATCAAAACCACAATGAGATACCATCTCACGCCAGTTAGAATGACAATTATTAAAAAGTCAGGAAACAATAGATGCTGGTGAGGCTGTAGAGAAATAGGAACGCTTTTACACTGTTGGTGGGAGTGTGAATTAGTTCAACCATTGTGGAAGACAGTGTGGAGATTCTTCAAGGATCTAGAGAACCAGAAATACCATTTGACCCAGCAATCCCATTACTGGGTATATACCCAAAAGATTATAAATCATTCTACTATAAAGACACATGCACACATGTGTTTACTGCAGCACTATTTACAATAGCAAAGGAACCAACCCAAATGCCCATCAATGATAGACTGGATAAAGAAAATGTAGCACATAAATACCATGGAATACTATGCAACCATAAAAAAGAATGAGTTCATGTCCTTTGCAGGGATATGGATGAAGCTGGAAACCATCATTCTCAGCAAACCAGCGCAGGAACAGTAAACCAAACACACATAGTCTCACTTATAAGTGGGAGTTGAACAATGAGAACACATAAACACAGGGAGGGGAAATCACACACCAGAGCCTGTAGGGGAGTTGGAGGGAAGAGGACGGAGAGCATTAGGACAAATACCAAATGCATATGGGGCTTAAAACCTAGATGATGGGTTGATAGGTGCAGCAAACCACCATGGCACGTGTATACCTATCTAACAAACCTGCATGTTCTGTGCATATATCCCAGAATTTAAAGTAAAAAAAAAAAAAAAAACTTGAAGCTTGATGTCCTGCCTGTCTGCATGGGATAATGTCTCACAACTAAGGGCTGTCCTGATGTTTCATGCTCTCAATCATATTATTTTAAACCTTTCAAAGTATTTTAATAGCAGAGTGAATTTAATCAGTAAAAACATTATTAAAAAATACTACTTTGAGTGAGTGGCACATAAGCCTCAATAATATAAGAACAGTAGGTGAAAACACAGGTCCTCCTGCCTCAGCCTCCCAAGCAACTGCGATTACAGGTGTGCACCACCGTGCCCGGCTAATTTTTATATTTTTTAAATTAGAGATGGGGTTTCACCATGCTAGCCAAGCTGGTCTCAAACTCCTGACCTCAGTTATCCACCTGCCTCGGACTCCCGAAGTGCTGGGATTACAGGTACGAACCACCATGCCCAGCCAAGAATGCATTTTTGAAGTCCCATCTGTTCCCACTCTGAGCTACAAAAAGTGAGGTTCAACATAGTTAAGGTCTTAGAAGACTAATAACCAGCAAATCCTTATTCTCTTAAAAATTAATTCATTTCTCAAAGCCATTCAAATTGCTCCTACAGAATCCAAACAAAAATGTCTCACCAAACTTAAGCAACACAGAAAAGCTAAAGCTCTTGTTTATTTGTATTTTATTTTATTTATTTATCTATTTATTTATTTTTTATTATACTTTAAGTTCTAGGGTACACTTGCACAACGTGCAGATTTGTTACATATGTACACATGTGCCATGTTGGTGTGCTGCACCCATTAACTCGTCATTTACATTAGGTGTATCTTCTAACGCTATCTCTCCTCCCTCCCCCACACCCCACAACAGGCCCCAGTGTGTGATGTTCCCCTTCCTGTGTCCAAGTGTTCTCATTGTTCAATTCCCACCTATGAGTGAGAACATACAGTATTTGGTTTTCTGTTCTGGCGATAGTTTGCTGAGAATGATGGTTTATAGCTGCATCCATGTCCCTACGAAGGACATTAACTCATCCTTTTTTATGGCTGCATAGTATTCCATGGTGTATATGTGCCACATTTTCTTAATCTAGTCTTTCATTGATGGACATTTGGGTTGGTTCCAAGTCTTTGCTGTTGTAAATAGTGCTGCAATAAACGTGTGCATGTGTCTTTATAGCAGCATGATATATAATCCTTTGGGTATATACCCAGTAATGGGATGGCTGGGTCAAATGGTATTTCTAGTTCCTTGAGGAATTGCCACACTGCCTTCCACAATGGTTGAACTAGTTTATAGTCCCACCAACAGTGTAAAAGTGTTCCTATTTCTCCACATCCTCTCCAGCACCTGTTGTTTCTTGACTTTTTAATGATCACCATTCTAACTGGTGTGAGATGGTATCTCATTGCAGTTTTGATTTGCATTTCTCTGATGGCTAGTGATGATGAGCATTTTTTCATGTGTCTGTTGGCTGCATAAATGTCTTCTTTTGAGACGTGTCTGTTCACATCCTTTGCCCACTTTTTGATGGGGTTGTTTTTTTCTTGTAAATTTGTTTGAGTTCTTTGTAGGTTCTGGATATTAGCAAAAATTTTCTCCCATTCTTTAGGTTGCCTGTTCACTCTGATGGTAGTTTCTTTTGCTGTGCAGTAGCTCTTTAGTTTAATTAGATCCCATTTGTCAATTTTGTCTTTTGTTGCCATTGCTTTTGGTGTTTTAGACATGAAGTCCTTGCCCATGCCTATGTCCTGAATGGTATTGCCTAGGTTTTCTTCTAGGGTTTTTATGGTTTTAGGTCTAACATTTAAGTCTCTAATCCATCTTGAATTAATTTTTGTATAAGGTGTAAGGAAGGGATGCAGTTTCAGCTTTCTACTTATGGTTAGTCAGTTTTCCCAGCAGCATTTATTAAATAGAGAATCATTTCCCCATTTCCTGTTTTTGTCAGGTTTGTCAAAGATCATATGGTTGTAGATGTGTAGTATTATTTCTGAGGGCTCTGTTCTGTTCCATTGGTCTACATCTCTGTTTTGGTACCAGGACCATGCTGTTTTGGTTATTGTAGCCTTGTAGTACAGTTTGAAGTCAGGTAGCGTTATGCCTCCACCTTTGTTCTTTTGGTTTAGTACCGTCTTGGCAATGTAGGATTTTTTTTGGTTCCATATGAACTTTAAAGTAGTTTTTCCAATTCTGTGAAGAAAGTCACTGGTAGCTTAATGGAGATGGCATTGAATCTATAAATTACCTTGGGCAGTATGACCATTTTCACAACGTTGATTCTTCCTATCCATGAGCATGGAATGTTCTTCCATTTGTTTGTGTCCTCTTTTATTTCACTGAGCAGTGGTTTGTAGTTCTTTTTGAAGAGGTCCTTCACATCCCTTGTAAGTTGGATTCCTAGGTATTTTATTCTCTTTGAAGCAATTGTGAATGGGAGTTCATTCATGATTTGGCTCTCTATTTGTCTGTTATTGGTGTATAAGCATGCTAGTGACTTTTGCACATTGATTTTGTATCCTGAGATTTTGCTGAAGTTGCTTATTAGCTTAAGGAGATTTTGGGCTGAGACGATGGGGTTTTCTAAATATACAATCATGTCATCTGCAAAGAGGGACAATTTGACTTCCTCTTTTCCTAATTGAATACCCTTTCTTTCTTTCTCTTGCCTGATTGCCCTGGCCACAACTTCCAACACTATGTTGAATAGGAGTGGTGACAGCGGGTATCCCTGTCTTGTGCCAGTTTTCAAGGGGAATGCTTCCAGTTTTTGCCCATTCAGTATGATATTGGCTGTGGGTTTGTCATAAATAGCTCTTATTATTTTGAGACACATTCCATCAATACCGAATTTATTGAGATTTTTCAGCATGAAGGGCTGTTGAATTTTGTCAAAGGCCATTTCTGTATCTATTGAGATAATCATGTGTTTTTTGTCTTTGGTTCTGTTTATATGCTGGATTACGTTTATTGATTTGCATATGTTGAACCAGCCTTGCATCCCAGGGATGAAGCCCACTTGATCATAGTGGATAAGCTTTTTGATGTGCTGCTGGATTTGGTTTGCCAGTATTTTATTGAGGATTTTTGCATCAATGTTCCTCAGGGATATTGGTCCAAAATTCTCTTTTTTTGTTGTCTCTCTGCCAGGCTTTGGTATCAGGATGATGTTGGCCTCATAAAATGGGTTAGGGAGGATTCCCTCTTTTTCTATTGATTGGAATAATTTCAGAAGGAATGGTACCAGCTCCTCCTTGTACTTCTGGTAGAATTCGGCTGTGAATTCATCTGGTCCTGGACTTTTTTTGGCTGGTAGGCTATTAATTATTGTCTCAATTTCACAGCCTGTTATTGGTCTATTCAGGGATTCAACTTCCTCCTGGTTTAGTCTTGGGAGAGCGTATGTGTCCAGGAATTTACCCATTTCTTCTAGTTTTTTTAGTTTATTTGTGTAGAGGTGTTTATAGTATTCTCTGATGGTAGTCTGTATTTCTGTGAGGTTGGTGGTGATAATCCCCTTTATCATTTTTTACTGCATCTATTTGATGCTTCTCTCTTTTCTTCTTTATTATTCTTGTTAGTGGTCTATCAATTCTGTTGATCTTTTCAAAAAACCAGCTCCTGAATTCATTGATTTTTTGAAGGTTTTTTGTGTCTCTATCGCCTTCAGTTCTGCTCTGATCTTAGTTATTTCTTGCCTTCTGCTAGCTTTTGAATGTGTTTGCTCTCGCTTCTCTAGTTCTTTTAATTGTGATGTTAGGGTGTCAATTTTAGATCTTTCCTGCTTTCTCTTGGGGGCATTTCGTGCTATAAATTTCCCTCGATACACTGCTTTAAATGTGTCCCACAGATTCTGGTATGCTGTATCTTTGTTCTCATTGATTTCAAAGAACATCTTTATTTCTGCCTTCATTTCTTTATGTACCCAGTAGTCATTCAGGAGCAGGTTGCTCAGTTTCCATGTAGTTGAGCAGTTTTGATTGGGTTTCTTAATCCTGAGTTCTAGTTTGATTGTACTGTGGTCTGAGAGACAGTTTGTTATGATTTCTGTTCTTTTACATTTGCTGATGATTGCTTTACTTCCAACTATGTGGTCAATTTTGGAATAAGTGTGATGTGGTGCCGACAAGAATGTATATTCTGTTGATTTGGGGTGGAGAGTTCTGTAGATATCTATTAGGTCTGCATGGTGCAGAGTTCAGTTCAATTCATGGATATCCTTGACTTTGATGAGTTGAGAGAAGAAGACTTCAGAAAATCAAACTTCTCCGAGCTAAAGGAGGAATTACGAACCCAGTGCAAAGAAACTAAAAACCTTGAAAAAAGATTTGATGAATGGCTAACTAGAGTAACCAATGCAGAGGAGTACTTAAACAACCTGATAGAGATGAAAACCATGACACGAGAGCTACATGACAAATGCATAAGCTTCAGTAACCGATTCGATCAACTAGAAGAAAGGGTATCAGTGATTGAAGATCAAATGAATGAAATGAAGTGAGAAGAGAAGTTTAGAGAAAAAAGAGTAAAAAGAAATGAACAAAGCCTCCAAGAAATATGGGACTATGTGAAAAGACCAAATCTATGCCTGATGGGTGTACCTGAAAGTGACGGGGAAAATGGAACCAAGTTGGAAAACACCCTGCAGGATATTATGCAGGAGAACTTCCCCAACCTAGCAAGGCAGGCCAACATTCAAATTCAGGAAATATACAGAACGCCACAAAGATACTCCTCCAGAAGAGCAACTCCAAGACACATAACTGTCAGATTCACCAAAGTTGAAATGAAGAAAAAAATGTTAAGGCCAGCCGGACAGAAAGGTCAGGTTACCCACAAAGGGAAGTCCATCAGACTAACAGTGGATCTCTCAGCAGAAACTCTAGAAGCCAGAAGAGAGTGGGGGCCAATATTCAACATTCTTAAAGAATTTTCAACCCAGAATTTCATATCCAGTCAAACTAAGTTTCATAAGTGAAGGAGAAATAAAATCCTTTACAGACAAGCAAATGCTGAGAGATTTTGTCACCACCAGGCCTGTCCTACAAGAGCTCCTGAACGACTAAACATGGAAAGGAACAACCAGTACCAGCCATTGCAAAAACATGCCAAAATGTAGACCATCAATTCCAGGAAGAAACCGCATCAACTAACTAGCAAAATAATGAGCTAACATCATAATGACAAGATCAAATTCACACATAACAATATTAACCTTAAATGTAAATGGGCTAAATGCTCCAATTAAAAGACACAGACTGGCAAGTTGGATAAAGAGTCAAGACCCATAAGTTTGCTGTATCCAGGAGACCCATCTCACGTGCACTGACACACATAGGCTCAAAATAGAGGGATGGAGGAAGATCTACCAAGCAAATGGAAAACAAAAAAAGGCAGGGGTTGCAATCCTAGTCTCTGATAAAACAGACTTTAAACCAACAAAGATCAAGAGACAAAGAAGGCCATTACATAATGGTAAAGGGAGCAATTCAACAAGAAGAGCTAACTGTCGTAAATATATATGCCCCCAATACAGGAGCACCCAGATTCAGAAAGCAAGTCCTTAGATACTTACAAAGAGACTTAGACTCCCACACATTAATAATGGGAGATTTTAACACCCCACTGTCAACATTAGACAGATCAACGAGACAGAAAGTTAACAAGGATATCCAAGAATTGAAGTCGTTTATTTTTAGAATGATTGTCATATGATTTCCATCTGTACCACAGAGTGCTTCAATCAAGATATTTTGTAATAATGTCCAGAACAGGATCAGATATTTACATACAGAACATATATTTTGTTTCTTGTATGGTTTATATACACACTATATGCATTTTCAGATTTTTCCCTTCTTTACTATCATGATTTCTGTGTATATATATTTTTATTGCGAAAAAAGACTACATTTTCAGAAAACATGTGCTGCAAATAAGTTACTCAATTACAATACTTCAACTCAAGTCTTTGATTATCTACAGAGGCATACTAAAATATAGTTTTTGCCATATGGTTGCCTCTAATCCCAGTTACACATATTTGAGAGCTACCAACTAGACTTAGCAGCAGTTACTTGCTGATCCTGAACCAGCGTGGTGGAAGACACCAGACACTGGGGCCATTACACTTGGCAAGCTTCTTCATGTCCCACTCTGTGTATTTTTTTTTTTTTTGAGATGGAGTTTCACTCTTGTCTCCCAGGACGGAGTGCAATGGCGTGATCTCAGCTCACTGCAACCTCGCCTCCCAGTTTCAAGCCATTCTCCTGCCTCAGCCTCCCAAGTAGCTGGGATTACAGGCACCCGCCAGCATGCCCAGCTAATTTTTTTTTATTTTTAGTAGAGACAGGGTTTTACCATGTTGGTCAGTCTGGTGTTGAACTTCTGACCTCAGGTTGTCCACCCGCCTCGGTCTCCCAAAATGCTGAGATTACAGGCATGAGTCACTGCACCCAGCCCCACTCTGTGCATTTTGATCAATGAAATAGTGAGTCTACTTTTGATATCTCCCAAAGTCTCCTAAATTATTTCGCCAGCATAAGTGTCCTGCATTCCTGCATTATGGCACTAATGGTATCGTAAAGAGCCAAGCCCCTGGGTTAGTCTGTGCGGGTTTTAATCCTGGCTTCAGCACTTGACAACTGCATGAACCTGGGCAAATCATATAATCTCTGCTGGCCTCCATGTTCTTATCATAAAAGAGAGATAATCATAATGATCAATTTATTGAATTATTTAAAGATCAAGTGAGCCAATACATGTATAAAGTATCTGGAAAAGCATCCAGCAAATGTTACAGGTAAATAAACAACAATTACTTGGATGGTTTAATTCCATTGCTTATCTTTGATTTCACTTTCTGTAACTGATAAATACTTAATACTGTAGTAGCCATTGACAATGATTACCCCAGATTCACTATATCCAAAACAGAATTCATCCTTTCCCTCTACCATATGTCTCTCTCAAACATACTCCTTTTATTCTATTTTCTACCTAGCTGATAGCATAGTCAGTTCCAGTTTTATAAACTAGAAAACTCAAAAAAAAAAAGAAAAATCTTCATTCTCCCTATCTCTTCTTCTTTGGTCCCAAACCCAAGAAATTACCAAATCTTGTCCAAATGGCACCCTCAATATTGTGCTTCAGGTCCTTCTTCCTTTCTCCTGGGAGGGCTACAAAAACTTTCCCTGTATCCAACCATTCCTCACCTCTCCACCTTCAATTCCATCCTATATATGGTCACCAGGCTTCTCTTCCTAAAACATAACCTTGACCACATGGCTTCTAATTTTTAAAATCTATTCGTTCTATGCATATATGTAAATGCATAGGTTTTACTTTATATATATAGTTTTTACTTTATATATTATATATAAATATATAAAACATATATAATATATAAAATATATTATATATAGTTCTATATATATATAGTTCTATATATATAGAGAGAGTTCTCATTCTCAGAGGTCTTACAGCCCACTAGGGAGGTAGCCAAGTGAGCTGGTGATTTTAACATGGTGTGATACATGCTATTTTTGTTGATATGCACAACATTGTATGAGACTAGAGAAGAGGCAGTAGCATGAACTAGGGACAGGAGTATAAGAACAAAGACTTCTTTCCAGGTGTTAAGTGCTAAAAACAAAACAAAACAAAACAACAAACTTCAATTGCTTCTTACTGCAAGTGGTGGATACTGAATTCTGCAGTTGCAATCTGGCATTCCAACCCTTCACACAATGATCTCAATTGAGCCTTCGAGCAGTTTTCCACACTCTATAATCTAGCCGACTTGTCTTTTTACAGTTTCACAAAAGAGCCCAAGCACCAGCACTTTTTTCCCACTTATTTGCACATTTACTTCTCTCAGCCTGGAGCAGCCTTCTTCCCCATTATTATTTTTCAAAAAACAGGTTAAATGCTCCTGCCTCTACAGTGAAGTCTACTAAAATGCCTTCATCAGAATTAATTTATGTCATTTTTCCTCCCTTGACCAGTGTGCCGTTTTAAACTAATCTACACATACATCTTTCTCTCCCATTGCCCTGTGCACTAAAAGGAGGCGGGTGCCATGTCTCATTCATCTTTGTAATTCCCAAAGGGGCTTTTACAATAATGGGCAGCACCTAGGAGGTACTCTGTGAATGCTGTTTGAATTAAATTAAATTAAAATGGTTGAGAAGGCATTTTCATTCTTCATGATCTTTGGGCACTTCCCTGAAAAGCCCTCTATTTAAAGGATTTAACCTTTTGGCAGAAGATGTTCATGTTCTTTTTTTCAACTCAGAGGAAGGGGTTTTTTAACAGAAATAAAAGCCAAAAAAAAAACTCTGTTTGGCCACTTAAAAATTAGGTAGAAATAAAGTATTATCATTCTTTGTTTCAGGGCTTCTCAGATGCTTTAAAAATTGTTTTGAAACCAAAAGTCAGAAAGGGTTTAAAATTCCTGTCTGAGTGGACAGAGAATAATAAATGAACTTAAGATGGCTTCAAAAAACTGGACAGAAACTAACTGTGATGTTCACACTGCCTTGTGCTTGCTGTCTACAGAGTCTTACTTATTAAATATTTTGTGTTCCCACTTTGCAGAGTTAAATAATTTACATAGAATGTAGCCCAATGAATGAAGTGATAGTTAATAAACAAAAACAGAACAGAAAGTTATAAACTACGTAATGGATGAGCAAATGCAAGATAAAAGAAGAGTAAAATACTTTTGCTTTCATTTACTTATGAGATAGTTTTAAATTTTCAAAGGAAAAAGACAGCTTATGTAATTATGTCTTCAAAATATTAATGCACCAGGAGGCCCTATCAGAGTTATGAATGTATCTATGAGAGAAATAAGGAAACAATGACACAGCCAGCTAATGAGAGAGAGATTCGAATCCACATCTCCTGACCATCAGTCCTCCACCTGTCTCAATAGTGTCAGGTCATGATGCCTCCAACAAAGCATCATGAATTATATTCAGGGTTACAACACAGAATGTATACACTAAAGTAAGAGATTTCCAGGAAAACTATGTTTCTCATGTGTCCATTTTCACTTTTAATATTGTGTTTCCATTCAGACAAATCTCTTGACCCAAGTGAGTGTGTAATCATCTCTACCTCACATCAATGGTTTTCCAGAAAAATAAATATCTTAAGTTCCAACTATTCTATGACTGCACAGAAATGTCCAATTTGATGCTTGAAGCACCTGTAGATTGTAACTGGGTGGAGAGAGGAGGAGAGAGGGGAAGAAGAAAAGAAGCTGCTGATGTATTAGTAGAAGCATTCCCTGATATTTTCTTGGTGACAGCAATAAACAACTTTTGTTTTACACCTTATCAGCTGGACTTCTAGAAATTAGCAGAATGGTTAAGAATGGTAGGAACTGGATCAGATAGCACTGGTGTGAATTCTGGCTCTACTATTTAGTGTGACTTCAAGCAGTCTTCCCTATGAGTAAATTGGGATAAAAATAGCTATCTTCTTTAAAGCGTTGTTAGAGGGGTTAAATGATAAATGCGAAAGTACTCAGCACGGATTTTGGCATTTGATAATTCCCCATTAATTTAGCTATTATTGTTAGTGGTAGTATAGAATTATTAATTTTGCTTTTCCATGTATGATAATATGATAGAAAGGAGAAACGGGGGTTTGGGGATGGAGATGAATAACTAAAGAAAAGGACAAGTACTTGTGAGAAGAGACTAAAAGTGATTTGGAGACTGATTTACAAGGGATGAACACACCATAAGCTCATGATTTCAGAATGATTTTATTTTCCTTGAAGGAGAAGAAAAAAGAACTATAGTAAATTTCAGGGGGATCTAGAATGACGGCGCATTTATGAAAAGAGAGGACTGAGTAAAAGGACCCTTTAAAAGATTTACCATTTTTATTAAAGTGTCACCATTCATTAAAGTCCCCAGTTAGGATAAATTAGCCTTGATGAAGATGTTCACATCCTCATTTTGGGAATCAGCCTTGACTGACCACTGTGGGAGTTGCTCTGTCCGGGCAGACAGAGTGCTGCCTGACCAGCTCATCTGTATCAGCTGTGAGCAGGAGTACAAACGCCATCACCAAGTGTTTTCTGAAGGATAAAGTGGCTTACAGTGCACTACGCAGCTCTGGCTTTCGTATATAATCTCATAGAATGAAAGGCACACACTGTCATACCCATGTACTCCAAGAAGCTAGGAAAGCCCCCGGTAGTTACATGTATTGAAAATATTTTATGACAATGTTTCTTAATAACTACTAAAACTTTGGTTGAGAGAACTGAGGTACTTCTGAAGCATATTCTCACATTCCATTTTTCTAAATACTCTTTGCTCTACCCTGGATTAAAGTAGACTTTCAGAGAAGCATGAATGTGTACTGCATCATACTGGTGAGTTATAAAGTTGCTTTTACTAACGTGCAATTTGACACTGTAATATCAGCTTATATGAAGAGACAGTATAAAAAAAGTATAAAAATGTAACTGTTTGACAATGGTTACACAGATTTTGCTCATTACAGTCCACAATAACCACTTTGTGACCATCCATGGGGAAAACGTCTCTATCATTTCCTAGTCAGTAGCAGTCGGCCTTCTGCTAAGCAACTGATCTGTTTGTTATTCTCTTATGGACACTGCGAATTGCCTAATTCATTTTGTCTTCCCCTTTGCACTAGATGCTGGAAATCTTCAGGCAAATCTTTGTTTGATCTTGAAGAATATATATAAATCTTTTAGACATATTTTTTGTGTTCTTTTGGCTTTATTTTACTCTTCTACCATTATATTGTCTTTAACTTATATTTCTTTTTATTAAAATTTTAGTTTACCTTGCCATATTATACGCTGACTTCAATCATATACTGTAACGTAATGAATGAATTAATCAATTATTCTAATAAAGAAGTTATACCATGATACGTACTAGGATAAAAGGCAGAGCATATCTCAGCCTATATAAATATATAGAGTTCTAATATAACAAGAATTCTAAAAGTAAGCAGTCACTAGAATGGTTTCCGTTGCTCAAACAAGTTGGACTTAATGTCTCTTATATCCTTTCTTTTCCTCATGTTAACATAATGGCTGTGCAGCTCCACTAATTTTGCTGTTTATTAGAAAAAAATGAAAGGAATAGGGGCAGAGGCAGGGCCAGTGGACAGCCACCTACATCTCAATGGCTATGCCTGAGTCACACTGTCACCCATACTTGTAAGGGAGATCAGAAAAAATAATCTGTAACATTTACAACCTATAGAGCAGGGTCAGGTGAGTCAGCTGGGTTGGAATTAGGTATTGGATGTGAAAACATAAATTATGCTACTGGTATCAACTATGTAAATATGGCAAATTTTCGACTGTAAGTTTAAGTTCAAGCCAAATTATCTATTTTCCAATTTTCTAGGAAAACGTAGGCCTGTGTTTAAAAAACAGAAGCATTTACACAATTAGTGATTTGATTTAGGGGTTAAAAAAAAGCCCAATGAAGGAAAGGCTTTTTTTTTTTTTTTTTCTAGACAACTTAGCAGGCCCTGTGCCCCAGAAGCTTGAGCCAATTGTGAAACATGCCACTAGTGCATTAGTTCTGGATAGTTTTTTTCCCCCTTTTTAGAAAGCATTTCAACCTAACACACTCACAGTTATTCAGAGTATATCATCATTTGCTTAGCCTTATTTAAGTCGGAAAAAAAATGTGTGTGTGTGTGTGTGTGTGTGTGTGTCTGTATATATATACATGCATTGCTGAAGGTGAAAATCATAGGTCACTACCTCTTTGGCTTCTTTTTACTGCAATTCCTATGCTTTGTTTTGTAGCCATACCCTCTTGCATGAGCTAATAGGAATAACCCATGATTGTCTGTAGGAGGCACTACCAGTTGAGGTGACAATTCTAGAATTTTTAATGGAACAAGCCCTAAGCCATGAAGTTATTCTCTTCTTCAGTTCCAAGTAACTTTAACAATTAATTCTAATAGATTTGGCAGAAGTTCCTTGAGTCCAGTCAACTGTCTAACTCCAAGGTCTTTCACAATGCATAATAGTTGTACAGGAAATCCAGGTTTCAAGGGCACGCCTTCATAGCAGCCATGTATTAGAAACAGATGGAGTTTTTAAAACAGAAGCATGGAGACTCTAACTCATTAAAATAAGATACAAAAATAGAATTAAATAATAAATCAACCATAGTAACAGGTATATTAACATTCCTGTGTACTCCAAAAAGAGAAAAAACTGATGCTGCAGTCCTTTGCTAAACGCTGGGCATAAAAGCACTTTCAATGGACAATAGAGGTGTAAGTAATTTCACTTTAAGAAGGAATTCATAGAGAATTTCCCCAAATAGGTGACTTTATTGAGCTTGATACAGGTTCAAGCAATGCTTGGGATTTTACCTAACTGCAGTATCTGGACTCATTTATCATGGCTTAGTGGTTTAAGTAACAGTTTAATAACTGAAAACTGGTCTTACAAATGATTTTCTCTGACCTTGAACCAGGCACTCGTCTCCACAGAACTGCTTCTCTAGCTTTCAGTTTTGTTCTGTAGAATACAAATAACTCTAAAAAAATCATAGATCAAATATACAAGTAACAAAACTGGAAACATTAAACGAGTAACAATGTCTTCAGTGATATCTCAACATATTTTGGAACTCTAAATACAGATTTGTTTTGCAACCTAAATAATTTCACCTTCCCTGCAGGAAGCACGGGGACTTGAATAAAAACAAAACGAAACATTGTCTCGTTTTGCTGAAGTTTCTGTCTATATCTGGAATGTCTACTATTAAAATGCCATTCTTTATTAACTTTTGGCAGCATCTGGTGAACCACTAAAATATGCTTTTGTATGGGACAAAGGGAAGATAGGAAATCTATTTCTTGATGAGCAGGCAATTCTCTTTGGTTTGTGGGAAGTATGACTTGAGATAAAAGGATTTGACTAAATGACCTTTTGAGCTCCAGTCTAATGTGTTTTACTGTTGCACTCCTTTAGCAGAGAGATCTTACCTACTAGATCCAAGTATGGAAACACACGTACTGCACATTTCCATGCACACATATACCTGTGTGTTTGCACATGAGGTAAAGGAGGTTTAAGGTGTTACAGAAAGGACAGTTGTAGAGAGACAACAGAGTGGGAAGAAAATGATGGTCAAATGCTTAAAAAATATCAAACCTGAGAAAAATAGCCTGGAAAGCAAAGAGAGTTTTTCATGAGGATCTGCCTAAGATTTCAGTGTATGTTCCTTACTAGTGGAACCAAAAAATCACAGCATTGAAAATTCTTCCCCGCACCTCTTACAGATGAAAACCAAATACACTTGCAAAATGTGTTCCAGCTTTAAATAAAAACGTAGACTAAAAAAAAGTAATAGCCTCCATAAAAATGGCTTCTCATCTCTCTTGCTCATTGAGAAAACATCAAAATTTCGAGAATGAGCGAAAAACACAAATCACACATTCTTAAACAATAGAAGGGTCAACTTCTTACGCAGGGGATAGTCAGATCTTATTTGCATAAAACTGACTCCCTCTATGAAATATAGTTCCACCAAATCATAATTTTACTTATTCCTATTATTATAATTAATATTTATTTGATTATGTAAGTATAGGGATAAGGCTGTTTTCTGTTATTGATTAATTCTAATAACAGTAATAGGTAACAGTGTAATATGTGCTAGGAACTGTTATCATTATTTTATATTTAGTATACATATACTCTCAAAACCCTTGATGGAGGTACCATCATTATCCCTATTTTCACACATAATAATAATGTTTGAAGCTAATTGCCCAAAAGCATGCAATTGAGACTAATATCTGACATCAGTCAATGTGGGTCTAGAATCCCTACTCCTAATGATGATACTGAACTCCTAAGAGTGTTTTATTTTTAAATCAATTAATCTTAGCCTGAAAAGTGTAAGGACAGCATACTCCAGAAGACAAAAAGTCATTAAATCACAACTATTTCTCTTTAAGTCTCCAACTTCATTTGAGTGAAACAACATTTTATGAAATTTTGCTAATTTTTCAACAGCCTAATAGCAAAAGCCCAAGTGAATAATGGATCTTTGATTCTACCCAGAACACATGTGGCCATGCTGTTTTATCATGCAGCACCAGTCACTCCTTTCTACTGTCAAATATTCTGCTAAAGACCATAGCTTCGTGTTCCGAAAGACTGATGAGTTCAGGGATGTACCCTGCCCTTATAATTCTAGGACACTGAGTAACCTACAAGACAGCACTGAGCTAGGTAACAGTGCCCCGGGACTTGAGCCCCGTTTCGGTTTTGTGATGTGGAAATGATACCAATCTATTCAAAGCCAGGGTAAACATATGAATGAGAAGACAGATTTGTGGATAATTTAAAATTCCTAGAAGACACCCTGAGTAGCCAATCAATTTCTGTGTTTTCATTATGTCCACATAGGTCACATTCTCTTTGGATTCCTGGAAAACCTATTGAATCTTTCTGGGTCAATAAAATAATTGAGGAATTATTTATTTCTAGTTCTACCACTCAGTGTCAGAGGAGTAGTTTTACTTGAATTGTGGAACTTCCCACTATAAAACAATCTATTGTGGAATATGCCCTCCTTTAAGAGAAAAACCTGAGGGACAAACTAAAACCTCTGGTCTTACAATGCATTTTCAAAACCTATGAACCAAAGATCTAAATACTCCAGCAGGGATAAATCACAATCACAATAGTATAAGACAGGTACTGATGAACTGTGGGGCTCAGATAGAAGGAGCTGAAAGGGCAGCAGAGGGCAAAGGAAGAATTAAAGCTGGAGGAAAGACAGTGTGAGAGAAAGTCCAGTGAGAGATAGAAGAGTCTGAAGGGTAGTGGAGAAAGGAATGGTAGCAGAGGAGTGGCACCTCTGCCCTGGTTGTTCAGCATATTTTCTCCTGATTTTGCAGGCCAGAAACAATTACTGTGGATCTCCCTGAACCTCTGGGGCACCTGATGTCCTAGAGAGTGGACTACTTATTCACTCCCTCTTTGCTCATTATTCTTTGGGAGTCATGGAGACTTTCCAAGGTTGAACAACAAAGAACTTCATCTCAGTCCCCATATGAATGATCACTTCCACATGTACTCTAAAGAACACACATACTTCTGATTTCTTTCAAAAATTTGATTTCTTTCAGATTTGTTTTGAATATTGTTCCCCTTTTATGATCTCAAAGCAGAATTAAGGAATTAGTGGGTTTTAGAAATTCAGTTTTCGTCCAATCCATGCTAAATAATTCACCTTTTATGTACAGATCCAGTATGCCCCAAACTCACTTGCTTTTAAGTGCTTGGTTTTCTGCACAAGTGATTACATTTAGTCCTCTATCAGTCGGACACAAATGTTTGGGTTGTCACAGCTTCCAGGAATATTTTTCTTTTAGATATTCAGAAACATATAAACCTTTAAAAAAACCATCTCATGTCGCTACAAAGTTTTAAAAATTATAATTTCTCTGCAAGTCTCTGACAACAGAAAAGACATACTGTGTTTGCACACCACAGCACTAGCCACCAGAAAATAAATAATTTTGCTCTGTCCAAATCCAGTAATGGATATCAATTACTTGGAAAACAGTTGGTAATTTAACTCACTCTTATCTCTTCAAACAGGCTATTTATAATAGAAGTCAGACGATGTCCTACCAAGCTTTATGAGGAGAGTGGTTTTCTGGGTTTCTTTAAGGGAGCTGACTTCCAAAAGATTTTTTGATTGGTTCTTAAGACTGGAAAATTTCATTATCAGCCTCATGTCCAAAGGCAAAAATCTGTAATTTTTAATGGTAAATATAAATAGTAATTATCACACACTGTTTGTAGCATGTCAAAATAAGAACATAGCATTTCCAGTTAGGAAAAAAATCACATGCAAAGTAGTACAAAATTATAAAATACTTTTATAATTTTACAATTATATTTTCATACAAAGGTGCACAGAGCGCAGCAATTTACTACTATAGAGTTCTATTTATTGCTGTTATTTTATTAATACACAAAAGTCCGTATTTGTGTTTATGTGTAATATGGTCCAACTCATAAGAGCAGTAATACTGTTTTAAGATCTCTAAGAGAAACCATAGAGAATACAGCAAACCAAAGATCAGGGACAACCATCTTCATGTTTACTCAATAATTTAACACACACTAGGCAACACAGTGACCTACTCAAGTCCCTAGAGGACTTTACCGTTGTCAAAAACATAAAGAGAAGTCAACCAGCAGCCCTCAAATGCTGAATTTCCATCAATGTCCAAAACACTTGAAACGTTTTAAGAGTTTCCCTTAAGTCTTCATTGCCAGATTTAATTAGCAAAATCAAAACCAGAAAGCATGATTGTAAGACTATGATCATTTGATATTAAAAGCCACCACTAGATATTGTCTCATTATAAAATAGCCTTCAAATTAAAATTAATATAATAAAAGACAAATGATCTTGAAGTTTGAGCTCCAGTCATTTTACCTGCACAATCTTTAGTTTCCTCAACTGCAGAGAGACCAACAGGCCTGCCTTACTTACCTCACAAGGTTATGGAGAGGTTCAAAGGAGTTAATATATATGAAAACTGTGGGAAGTGCAAGGTGAAATGTAAATGTGAAATATTATTAGAAAATACCCGTGAATCTTATGTAGGGTTTGTGAGAGGTTTTCTTTTATAATTTAGACGGACATGATGCTTATAAATTATCCAAGGTAATCTGCACATTTTTAAATAATTATTATTCTTCTAATCTTTTTCAGATTTTCCACTCGGGCAAATGGAACATTACACAGGTGATATTAAAGTAGATTTTCAAGGTGTAAATGTTTTTGCCTGTACTACAAGCTGAGTCCTGTCTCCATATAGTCACCTTCAGCAGTTAGCAGGAAAAGAAATTAAATTTAGTTCTCATTTTATTAAAACAAGAAAATTAAAAATAGAATAGTTTTGGAAAAAATTGTAATAATATTTTATAAAAAGGAGTATATTGGTAAAAATAATTCCATTGCATACTGTGATTCTCCTACATCTCTAGTCTTTTTTTGGGGGAAAATATTAGGTTACCTCATGATTTACAAGTGAAAACCTGCTTAAGCAAGACACAGCATCTCCTTTAGTGAAGAGTGACCTGGGAGTTAAGAGGGTCTCTAACAAGTTACTTCACAAGTTTTCTAAAGTGGGACTGAAACACTGATTTCTTTGCTTGAATGTTTTAATTAGGGGCTGAAAGCTCATCTTTCCTGACTCTTAGTTTATAACTCAGCCTTTCTGTTCAAGAATTTGTCTCCTGTAAATGAAAGACACGAATGATAAATATGTGCATGTGTCCAGAACAGACATGCGTGCTCTGCTGCCTGCCCCTGCTTGGGCCCATCTGCTCTGATGGCAAAGTGCCCATTGGCAAGCTGGTCCATCTTACTTCAGCAGAGCTGCCAGCCTTCTAAGGGTCTGTGTGTGGGTATACTGTGGTGAGAGCTAGCTTTCTGCAAGGAGCCCTTCCACCCAACATACATATGGGTCTATTTGCACTTGACCACACTTGTTGGCTCTCATATGTCATAAAACAAATGCTCCTAGCATGAATAAAAAGAGAGAAGAGCTGCACTAATATTTCAGGCATCAGTGAACATAGAACACATGCAAAACTTCCTGTAGGAAATGGCTCAGAGTGGACAAGGAGGCCACGGACAGAGGAGGAAAATGATCCATTTATCTATTATTAGTGTGAGAGGTAAGAAGCAATGTTAGCTTGAAAGTCCCAGTGTGAGCATTTTATCATCCCACATAAAAGTGCATTTCCCTCTCTCATACAGTTCTATAAAGGTCTAGAAGAGACAATACATGTACTCAGAGTATTCCCCTGTCTTTGGGGTCACTGTCGACCCAATATAGCATGCCCTCTTTATAGCCCTCTTTCAACCTAAATCTGAAAGCCCCAAAGCCAAGGACAGGATGCAAAGCCCAGGACTTTATAATAAAGGGATAACAGTGAAATATTTTAAGGACTAAATTGATCTAGGCACGGCTCAGTTCTTTATAAATATTAAAGTGCAGCTACAAAAGGCAAACAAGATCCTGAATAAAGTGACTGACAGAGATCAAGACATGCCATCTAAATTTTTAGGAATTTCATGCACAAGCATCAAAGGCACTGCTGCAGAAGAACCCAGGAGAGTGACAACTGCTATAGTTACTAATTCATTCATTCAACAAATACTTAATGAGCCTCAGCTCTGTGCCAGGTGCTAGGGATACAAAAGAGAACAAGAAACAGATAAAAATCCCTTCCCTTGTGCAGCTTACATTGTAGTGGGGGAGAAAGACAATGAACAGCCCCAATACATGTATGCTTCAATGTCAGGTAGTAAAAAAGGCTGTAAGGAAAAGCAAAGCAGGAAAAGTGGATATAGAGAGACAAGGTGCTGTATTAGGCAGAATGGTAGAGAAGGCATCACTGAGGATATGTGAACAGAGACCTGTGTGAAGTGAGAGAGAAAGCCACGGAGATCTGCAGTAAGTGCTCCAGGTAGGGGTCAGAGCAAGTGCAGTGGTCCTGAGCTAGGCAAAAGGTTGGCTTACTCAGAGAACAGCAGTGAAGCAGAGGGATGCAAGGCAAGGAATAGAGTAATATGAGATGAGGCTAGGGAGGGAGGTCCAAGCAAGGTCATCTAGGACTTACAAGTCATGTTTTGCAAGGGAACTGATGTTTAACCTAAGTGTGATGGGACATGACGAAGATTTTAGGTCAATGAATGATATTATCTCTGCTTTATACTTTTATATGATTATTCTTGGTTCATTCTGAAGGACTAGCCATGGAAACCACAGTAGGAGCAAAGAATACAGTCATCCAGCTACCAAAATAATATAATAGTGACTTGGATTGAACGGCTCTTGGTGGAGTCAGTAAGAAGTGGTTAGATTGGGATATATTTTGAGGGCACAGCTGACAGAACTTACTGATGGATTGGTTATGAAGTGTCAGGGGAAATGGGAGACAAGAATAACACCTACTCAGCATTGGATGACTGCTGGAAACATACTGAGATGAGGGAAGCCTGGAGGAGGAGCATATATCAGGAAAAGGAATAATCAAGAGATCTGTTTGAAATATTGAGTAAGCAGCTGTAAATAAAAGTCTATGGTTGAGACTTCTATCACCAGAAAATACAGTCCAAACACTAAAGACACATCTGTCACCTAGTGAATGCTCAATAAGTGATGGCTTTTATGTTGTGGTTGTTATTGTTACTACCAAACTGACACCATCTTTTGCCTCTAAGATGTTGCTTTATGAAGGAATTTGATATATGGGAGCAGCGGGACTCAGATAGGGTAGGAATTGTTTAAAACACCTATCAGCACATGTTCTAGTTCTGAACTAGAGAGAAAATCTGAGGAAAACTATGAAGTGTTCAAAAGCAGTAGTTACCAAGGAAGGAAATGGCAGGAGAACAACAATGAAAACTTCAAGAGGCCCGAGATAAACAATAGAGAAAGAGTTCTCAGATGTTCCAGCCTCACCTGGAAAGATTTTTTTTTTTTTTTTTGAGATGGGTTTTTGCTCTTGTTGCCCAGGCTGGAGTGCAGTGGCAAGATCTCGGCTCACTGCAACCTCTGCCTCCTGGGTTCTTCTCCTGCCTCAGTCTCCCTAGTAGCTGGGATTACAGGTACATGCTACCACGCCCAGCTTTTTATTTTTTTTATTATTTTTTTATTTTTAGTAGAGACAGGGTTTCGCCATGTTGGCCAGGCTTGTCTCGAACTCCTGACCTCAGGTGATCCACCCACTTCTGCCTCTCAAAGCGCTGGGATTACAGGCATGAGTCACTGTGTCTGGCCCTGGGAAGATTTTTAAAATGAGATGGTAAAGATCCACTTTGGATCAACTGACTCAGTCTTCAAGGATCCATCCCAGAATCTATTATTTAAGTGTTCCTTGGATAACTGCATGTTTGAAACCGCCACCCAAGGACACAGTCTTCTAAACTAAAATGGGAAATGTTTGTCAGCACTGGCTGTTAAGAGAGCAGGACACAAAAAGTATCATGATTGTCTTTTATATCAAGTGGGCCCACAAAGCTCATTTCTTAAATATATCAGAAAGTACCTATCAAAAAGAGGCTTTTTCAGAAGGATGCATTGGAGGCCACAAATCACAGAAATGCCACTGTACCTCAAAGAACATTTAAGACATCAGCTTCTACTAGAACTGTAACTACAGTCACCTATGCAAGTAAACATTATAATGTGAGTTATGGGTACTATGGTATTTCAGAAAGAATATGAAAAAGGGATGAGATAACCAAGGACTTAAACCCGGGTGTGCCTCCAGCAAATCATGTGACTTGAGAAAACTTTCTTTACCTTCTTAGATCACAGTATTCTTAACTTTAAATGGACGATCTTATTATCTTTGTGATTTACGAGAGTCCTATGTTGCCACATTGTTGCTTCAATTGAAAACTTGGGTAAAGAGGAGACTGCTTTGCTTTTAACTGTTTTCCAGTTCTGTATGCGACTTCACTTGAAAAAAGAGTTCCCTTCCTTTAAAAAAAGTAGCTTGAAAAACATTATAGTAAACAATCTCAAAAGTATCTTGTAGGAACAAAGGAACTAACACATGCTAAACTTTCATTACAGGCCAAGAATTTTAGGCTTGTCATCTCATTTGATCCTCAATGCAATCCCAAAAGCTCTAGGGCCATGAATACACCCACTTCAGAGATGACGAAATTGTGGCTCAGAAGAGTTATTTATTTATTTATCTAATGAAGTTTGTAATCAGAATCACTCTATTTCAGATTCATACCTGAAGTGCACCAAAGCTCACAACTTTTACATTAATCCTTAATGTTTCCTTCTAGAGTTTTATGATTTCTGTTTTTGACTTAAAACAGTACAGCCTAAATTTGTAACATCTTTCCTTAGCTCTAAGCGATTTCTGGCAATTTTCAAAAATTGTCTGCCATGAAATTCTCCCACAAGCTTTAGCTTCATATTGGAAAACTATTACTAGGACACTTCCTCCTGGATGTTTAATGGCTTTCTCAAACTGAAGAAGTTTAAAACAAAATCATTATCTTCAATCCAAACCTGTTCCTTGTTTTATCCTTTTGGATAACATCACCATCCACTCTGTTTACCTTTGACTCTTCCTTCTCACTAAACCATTCCCTGCAAGGCTCTGATAAATATTCCTCGTATCTATTCACTCCTTTCTGTCTGTAAGCTCCTGCTTTAATTATCTCTCATGAAGCTACAGCAATGGCTTACACCTACTCTGCCTGCATCCACTTGTATCATTCAAGTCCTTTTCCTCTGTGCATTCTTCTATATTATAATTTAACCTGCAATTTTGAAAATATTTCTATATGTACCTCCCCAACTATACCAGGAGATATTTCCAGTGCTGCATTGTATTAATATTCCTATCTTTACTACCTAACAGTGTCTCACACATAGTCACTTCTCACACACAATAAAAAGTTTGCCAAATTAAAAAAAAAACAGTAAGTCAAAATTGAAAACATTTTTGTTGGAGCAACTGGACATTCATAGGCAAAACAATAAGCCTCAACCTAAACCTCAGACCTTATACAAAAATTAACTCCAAATAGATCATAGACTTAAATGTAAAATAATGAAACTTTTAGGGAAAAAAAGAGAAAATCTTCAGGATAGAGATTTAGGGAAAGAATTCTTAAACTTGATACCAAAAGCACAAGCCATTAAAATAAAAATGGATTCTTATCAAATGGTCCTCACCAAAATTAAAACTATTTGCTCTGTGAAAGACTTAGATAACAAGAATAAAAGACAAGATACATACTGAAAGAAACTATTTGCAAACCACAAATCCAACATATAGAATATGTAATGGACTCTCAAAACCTACCAGTAAAAAGACAAATAATCCAATTAGAAAATGGGCAAAAGATATGAAGAGACATTTCAAAAAAGGGGTTACACGGATGGCAAATAAGCACATGAAAAGATGTTCAACATCATTAGTCATTAAGGAAACAGTAAAACCACAAGGAGATACTACTACACATGTATCAGAATTTATAACATAAAACATAGTGTTAATGCTAAACGCTGGCAAACGCAGAGAAGCTTAATCTCTCACGCATTGTTTATGGGAATGTAAACTGGCACATCCATTCTGAAATATAGCTTGCAGTTTCTTACAAAACTAAACATCCAGCAATCTCACTGTTGGGCATTTATCCCAGAGAAATGAAAGTTTACTTTCACACAAACCTATCCACAGATGTTCATAGCATATTTACTTACAATATTCAAAAACTGGAACAAACTGAGATGTCCTTTAACAGGTGAATGGTTAAACAAAATGTGGTATATCCATACCTTGGAATACTACTCAGAAATTAAAAGGAATGAACTATGGACACGGGGCAAGGTGGATGGAACTCAAGGAAATTATCCTGAATTTTTAAAAAATCTCAAAAGGTTTTACATATAGTAAAATTCCATTTATATAACATTTTTGCAATGATAAAATTATAGAGATAAAGAGATTACAGGTTGTCAGAGGTTAGGGATGGAGGGATGGAGAGGGGAAGAGAAATGAGCATGGCTATAAAAGGGCAGAATTATGGAACTGTTCTCTATCTTGATTTTAGTGATACTTATGCAAAGCTACATATGAGATAAAATTGCATGCACCTAAGTACACACACACACACACACACACACACACACGTGTATATAAAACTTGTTAAATCTGAATAAGGTCTGTGAATTATGCCCATCTCAATTTTCTCATTACAATATTTTATTACAGTTTTGCAAGCTGTTACCATTGGGTAAATTGGATGACAAGTTCATGGGACCTCTGTATTATTTACTGCAACTGCATGTGAATCTATAATTATCTGAAAATAAAAAATTTTTAAACACTGAAGGCATTTAAGAGTATTGAAGAAATTTAGGACAGCTTCAGCTTAAGAAGTTCCAACAAGTTTTTGAGCAGCAGCAGCTGCTTTGGTTAATCTTATCCAACAGTTATGGGGATGACTGAGATTCACTGTGTTAGTTAACACTGGTTATAGAAAAGGATTGGCTAAAAGGTCTTGACCCTTAGTCATTTTCTGTGTGACTAATTTAGTGTGTGACCTTGAGCAGTTTGTCTAATTTCTCTCTTAAATAACAGGGTGGGGCTAAATGATACCTCTGCTTCTTTCAATTTTAATGTTCCACAAGCACATCATGATCCTAAGACAAAAGTAAGAGGATAAGAGTTCGAGAGAAGAATATGAAATAAATCACTGGGACCTGGTTAGAAGAAAATGGCAGAATCTTTCCTTTTGATAAGGTCACCAAGGTGGTTTTGGGACAGCATTTGTTGGTTACAAGACATTCTAATCTCTGGAAACAAGATACAGTAAGCAATGAACAGTGCCTAAGAACACTGTCTTAGGAAAACTGGAAACATAACACAGCACCATCCTATTAAAACACAAGTAGTAGAGAACAATGGTAACACATTTCATCTATTATAGTGATCAGGATGCTGCACAATATAATTGAATACAAGGCTTATTTCACAAATACAACTATGACTATGGAATAGTAACATGTTTTTAAGAATGGTTTTGTTGTGTTTGTGTGCATGTGAGTGCAAGTATTTTTAAAATAATTGATGAAAGTACTAACATCCTTTTGCATTGTAATAGTATTTTGCAAGGAAAGGTCTCTGTAGGAAGTTAAAACTGGAGATGCACGAGGACCCAGATTTCCTGAGCAATAATTAAAACTGTAAGGATTAGCTGACCAACAGTCCAAACAAAAATTAAGGGAGTTTTTTCTTCAAGGGAAGAAAACTCAAGGGAGTTTGCCATCTAACAAGCCAAACAAAGCCAGTGAGCTTACTGAGATAAGTGAAAAATCCTGTTTGGAATGGGTCAGAGCTTGTGAAAGAGAAAGTCAGGTGGAATGAGTTGAGCCAGCTGTTTTGCAATATTTTGAGCAAGAATTTTAAAAGGCATCAAGCATGGGGAGTCTATGCTAGTAGATGAACTAAACAAACCCCCAAAGCTTTATCAACCCATAAACTCAGTCTACCCTCCCAACCTGACACTGCAAAATTTCAAGGCCAGCACAGGGTGAGTGTCATGGGCTATTAAAACACACATTTTGCTATGGTCACAATATGTGTCCCCCTGAAACTCATATGTGGAAATCCTAACACCCAAGTTGATGGCGTTAGGAGTGAAGCCTTTGGGACATAATTAGGTCATGAGGACAAAACCTTCATCAATGGTATTAACTCCCTTATGAAAAAAGTCCCAGGAGAGACTCCTTGCCCTTTCCACCATGTGAGGACACGGCAAGGGGTGCCATATATGAGCCAGTAAACAGGACCTCACCAGGCACCAAAACTGCCTTAACCTTGGACTTTCCAGCCTCTAGAACTGTGAGAAATAAATTCCTGTTCTTTCTTAGTAACCAGCTTATGGTATTTTGCTATAGCAGTCTGAACAGACTAAGACACACTCATTTGGCCACATTTCAGTACCCCATTTCTTCTTTAAGACTGCCTTAGATACTGCATTTAAATGATTTACTTTTTAATAAAGCCACTGTGATTCACCATGGGCTTTATGTGTCATATCGATGACTCTTAAAGTGTGGTCCCTGGGTCAGCAGTGTCAGCATTGTCTGGTAACCTGTTAGAAATGCAAATATTTGGTTCCCAGTCCAGACCGATTAAATCAGAAACCCTGGCAGTGGGACCCAGCAAGCTGTTTTCAAAAGCTCCCCCCATCAACCAGGTAATTCCTATGCATGCTAAAGGTTTGAACTACTGTTTTATACACACATTTATACACACACACAAAAAAAAACACACGCACACACAGAGTTGATGTGAAATTAGGACAAAGATAATAAAATCATAGATTTCCTTAAAGATAGAAATTGATCCTTCAGCCTAATAAAATAACAGATAACAAAGAGCAAACTTTAGAGTCCTTAAAAAGCCACTGTGGAGTGAATTCTGACCACTAGAACCTCTACACACAATTTAAACCAGATTTTATCTTTTTCTGGTCCATTCTCCCAGTTTCCTACAGGTGGGGAAATCTATCTTATTAGGAGTCATTACCCGCACAGGCAAAGAACTTAGAATTTGGAAGTATCCAAGTAGGACTCAAGTTCTATTTAGGTTTCTACTGAAGAGATTTGAGGTAGGGTGCAAGTAATAGTTAATGGTAAAATCTACTTGTTCATGCAGTTGTTGATTCAAGAAAGCCACTAAAATGTTGTCACGTATCTCCTCATAACCTTCCTGCTTCTCAGAATGTTTAGATATTTTCTCATGTTTCATACAACACAATTTTTTCTTTATTCATCTCATGTTGTTTCATTGTTTCTTAATTGCATCTCCCAAGTAGAATGTAAGCTCCCTAAGGACAAGGGAGTGGTGTCTCCAGGTGTTCAGTGTGGTCCAACTATATATAGACACTGATGAGCAGATGCCTTCATCTTCCTCCAGTCCCACACTGGATCACCTAGATAGCTAAGATGTCACTTTGCAGTAGATGATGGCTTACCTAATGAGAATTCAGAGCAAATCATTCAATTGTCAGCTTTGTATCTGGCAGAGTCAGAGTAACACTTTAGGTATTGCTAAAGAAAATGATGTTACCAATAAAACACTACTTTTGTATTTGAAATTTGCCATATTTTCCTCTTAGCCTATCACTAGGTAAAGACTGGTACATGTTATGACCATAACTATTTAGTTTTGCAACTATTCTATGTCAAATTTACTATTAGCATATAGGTGTTGTTAATTAAGCTTTCTGCTTGTGTTACAGATTTCTATCAATCTCAACCAGTGTTTTCTGGATTAGCATAACAAATCCAGCTCACAGTAATGTGCACCTTGGCAGTGTTAATGGATATGAGGCAAAAGGCTTTCGGAAAATAAACAAGAGCTCTAATAGCTGTGTCTTTAAAAACACATGACAATCTAAAACAGTGCTGCTGTTAGGTTTACCATCAATCTTAGGCAACTATTAAAATTTTCCATGGATTATTAGATTCATGCAAGCAAACTTCATTCACTGTTGTCATCTTGATTATAGCAGTGGTCACATCTTATGTGAAACCAGTTTTCTTCTATACTGGTTTGCTAATTTGTATTCCATAAAGCAGTGGTTACTTTTCATCACAGGGGAAAATTTTTATTTTTATTTTTTGACCAAATACGCAAAATCTGGTAAACTATAACCTGCAAGATGCAAACAATGCTCATGTAAGCATTGGAAAGGGTTATTTTCTGAAAGCTATCAACTCAAGGATATACCATGTTTTTATGACTAGAGCTAAAGTTTTTATGACTAAAGTTTCCCATGCTCAGCAATTTAGGTAATTCTCACATATACCTTCCAGAGAACAGTAACACCACCACCATTGTGGAGTTACGGTTGCACTCCTACTTAAAAGAATTCCATAGTATCAACTGCAATACCACACACTGCCACTGTGCCATCCATCTGCTGGATTCACCACCATAAAAGAGGTAAGGGTTATTTATGCTGAGGGGTTTTCAGGGACTGCTGGTGGCAGACATTTATTTCATAGATGAGTGGGCCATTCGCTTTTCCTTTCTGAGAGAGTAAGGGTTACATTTCAATAGTAGCTAACAATCTAATAGTTCCTAGCCGACTAACTGAGGAAAACAGAAAGCCAGAAATATGACTTACTAGTGTGTACCTGCCGTTGGGGGATGAATTTGTACACTTATAAATAACCCCATTTCTCATACAGTAAGGTACAGAAGCTTAAGTTAAAAAGGAGAACTATATTTTTAGAAAAAAATGATTGAGGGAGTTTCAATACTAGGGATATCTAACATTTTTGTCCCATAACACAACTCCATTGCCTAAACCTACAGCAAAGTCTCCTAAAAACACAGCCTAGAGCCAGTGGGACTTCTGGGATTAAAAGAATCAAGGGCATAACCAGCAGGGTGACCTAAGTTGGCACTGTGCTTAGGAAATAAAACTCAGAGTAATGATTGGGCATTCAATAGATGCAGAGACTCAGAACAGAGTCACAGGAGAAATGTAAGCTCCACAAAAATCCCCCAAATAACAGAAAATATGCTTGAGTTGGAGCTAGTGGAAGTTTAAGCCAATTTCACTCAAATTTTCTGAGTCAAAGTGACCTAAGGACTTGGGGACATGCAAGAAACTGATATATGCATACTCACCTAATATATTTAGATATGCCCCTATTATTATATATTAATATTTATACTAGCTGTTTCTATAAACTGTGATTCATTTTTCCAAAAGCAACTTTGAGAGCAGACTCTGATTCTGTACATCTTTCGCTTAATCACAGTTCTGGAGAGGTAATTTAGACAAACCACAAGGTTCTGACCACGATATCACTCATGATCCACCCAGGGGCTATTCATTCTAGTTACACATGACTTGAAAGCATCCTATCCATGTGAATGGCAGTTTGCACATTTCTTTCTTCTTCACCAACTAGGAGCTATGCTGGCCCCACCTGATTGCTTACTTAGATGCTAAAGCCCAGCGAACTCTTAAGTTATATAGTAGCTTCTTTCTTTTTTTACAAATAACTAAGTCATACAGCCCAGGAATTTCAGCTCTACCTTTTTGGTGGCTCTGTCATATTCAACACATTACATAGGATCCCTTTTCCTATCTTTTTCTCATCTAGAAATTAGAGCTAATACTACTAGCACAAAGGGTTACTGAGTAGGATTGAGATAACACAGATGAAATGTTTAGAATTGTTCATGACAGATAAGTCTTAAGTATATATTCACCATTTTTATTCAAATAACTTTCTTTAGTCTGACTCCAGGTTCAAGAGGAAACTTACAATAATTTTTCTTTCCATGGGGGTCAGCCAGTAAGGTAAGACTGCCTTACTCATGCTGATCCTAGTAACAATGATAATTCTAATTTTGATTAAGCAAATTCTTATTTATAGATCAGTCTCTATAAGCTTTATGTGGCTTTGTATTTCAGAGAAGGATCTGGGTTCCGAATTTATAAATGAAGATAGATCCATGGACTTTCACGAATTCATTGAAAGTAATGGTTCTCTGTCAATACCAATCTCCATTCTTACATTTCAACTTCTACAGCACATTTCTGGTTGATACCATCAGCTACATGATTAAAACACACAAGGCCATTTAACTGGGAAACTTGGGGATGAGATCTATGCATTCCGATTTTTAAAAAGTTGCCTGGATTGTGACTCGCAGATCTGGATCAGCCCCTATCATTACTGTTAGCCTTAAAATTCTAAACTCATAAAGACATGTTCTGATTCAATGTGCGGCTCCAGAATGGGTTTTAGATACCTGTACTTTTAGCAAAGCCCCCAGATGATTCTGATGCAGGTGGTCCTTGAAATATATTTGAGAAGCACCTAAAAATAAAGGCCAGTGTCCTAGTCACATTGAGCCACAGGAGCTAACAAAAGGCGTGGCAAGGATAAACTATGCCAAAGACTAGTTCTGTCACTGATTATAAAATACTGACTCCTAGTAAATAATATGGAATGACTGACTGATGGAAAAGGGAGGAAGGAAAGCTGAAATATGCAGTCTTGTCAGGGCCTTGGTGAAAGCTTTGAGAAGCGCAAGCAAGGAACCAAAATGTTTTTAATTTCACTATGCTAGAAGCATGTCTCCTTTCATGACCATCCAAGATGCTAGATGCTAGTCGGGGTACTGAGGGATGAAAACTCAGAGAAAAACAGAAAACACACAAAAACAAAATAGATGGAGAGAACAGATAAATTTGTAGGAAAAAAAATCTAACTGGCATAGATTAGCATCTCTTCATAAATGGCAGGAGCAGTCAAAGCTAAGAAAGAAGTGAAACACTGATATCTGTCACCTTCTCCCACCTGTGACCAAGCTCAGTCTTTAAAAAAAAAACCAACCAAAAAACCACACACATGCACACATGCGCGCGCACACACACACACACACAAAATTACACATACTCACATGAAACCACAGGACTACTTTTATCCCTTAAACTACTATTGGCTGAGTGAAGTTAGATTATTTTGCTTTTATAACCACTATAAAACTAGTCCATAGCAGACTGGTAATAGAATACCATTTCCTTTGGGTTCACTTCAGTTGTTTTTCCTCCTTGTCTATACAAGGATTCAAATTGTAGAAACATGAGACAACTCTCAATCTCATATCTAAGCTCAATCTGAAATATTAAAGGTATTTAGAGAACTTTTGTTTTTAGCTATTACATCATATGTTTGCAAAGTAAGGCATCAAACAGAAACAAAAACTTAAACCCAAGACAAGCAAACAAAAAGCAGAAACAAAAAAAGGTTTAAGCACTATGTTGACACTAAGGCAAACAAAAAAAAAGAACAGCTAAATGTTTTGAAATGTTTTCCTGTTTTGAAAATGATTCATATTTTGATAAAATTCTCAAAATCAATCTGACTCATATATTGCTTCCTAAAGGGTATTTAGCATCATGAGCAAAAATTATTATTTTGTACACACTTTTATGATAAACATTATTTTTATAGTGTTTGGGTTAAAAGGAGGAGGCAGAATTTATTTGCATGTGGAAAAAAAATCACCTGACACATTTTGTGTTTATAAATAGCAATGAACACAGTAGGGGAAAATCTGGACCACTACCCACAGAAGGCACAGTGTGCACTTCCTATCAAAGCATTTTGGTAGTGATTTAATTACCACATTTAAAAAATGTCAACCAAGTAATGATTATAAGAAAGAAGACATCTGATTAGTATTACCATGGCTAGGGGCCTTTATTTTAGAGAGGATGACTCTATGTAAGAGGAAACATCTGCTATACCATTTAAAAATCTGTTCTTAAAGGAGTGGTTCCTCCAACCTGCCCAAATGGTATTATTGAACAAACATTGTATAATGAAGGTTTGGAAAAGTCTTATCCCCAAAACATTGCAGAGGCTCAACCATTTTAACTCCCAAGCAAAATGAGTAAATGATAAATAGTATCAAATTGAATGTACAAATGAAACAGAAGGAATAAAAAGAGCCTAGGATAACTGGTGGTGAGGAACAGTGAAAGGATAGAAAATAATATTTTTCTAAACCAAGAATATGTCATCTTAAATGAAAAGCAGATTTCCTCAGTTTACACAGAACAAGACATTTTCAAAAAAGTGTATAAATGGTGTATGTAATTGAAACATATGATTTATAGAAACTAAAAAATTCAGCTTATACACAGTAAAATGTGATGCCTAATCCAAAAGCTAAAATACTATTCATCAGAAGAGGTGGATACTATGTGAATACCAATTATGCCCTCTCAGTTTAGCAAATTGCTAGCTGAAAGTGTAAAATTATATAAAATATTGTCCTTAAAATACAATGAAACAACCATATTCAGGGCTGGAAACCACAGACTACTTCTCAAATCTGTATCTGTCCATATTTCAGTACCATCACAAAATATTTTAAAACCTTTTAACCTTTTACTTCTTGTTGATTTTGTCTTACCCTATCCTGGGGTTTGGAACTATATCTCACTCATAAAATATCTATATAAAAATGCAGCTTTTCTTTCCTCAGGACAGCCTTTTAGCCAAGATTTCCTTTAATCTCACATGACCCCAGAGAAAAATGCCAGCATACAGTAAACAGTGAATCCCCATGGTGGAGCTGATGTGGTAATGACAATGATTAATTTGGACATCCACATAACACATCTGTCTCTAACAATACTGTGTGACAAGATCTCCTAAAAAGTATCTTCTTCAAATAATGCAGAGACACCCCCACTCTCACCTCCAAATACCTTAATGACAGGTGTCAACTCTAGAAAAGAACATAAAAACAGCTACAAAATCCATTAATGTATGACTCGGCAACTATGAGAAACAACATGAGGGAAGTATAGGCCTGGCTCATTTTTTTGATGTCAACCACAAAAATCAGACATGGAGTAGATCTGCGTTAAGGACAGAAAATAACTGCATAATCATTAATATGTATCAACCAAGGAATAGTTTCAGGTAATGCATTTTTAATTTCCTTACTATATTTACTTGAAAAAAAACATTTATAATACAAGCACACAAAATGTTAAACACAATAAATACATTTTCCAAAAACCTAAACTGATAAGTCAAGGATCACTGAAAGCATAAATTTAGCATATTTTACAATGGTTGGAGGGGTTATTCTAGTGCAGTGGTTCTCAACTTTAGTGTGTAGCACAATCCCCTGGAGAGCTGGCTACAAGACAGATTGTGGGATCTATCCCCATAGTTTGTGATTCAGTGGGTCCAGGATAGACACTTAGAATTTGCATTAACAAAGAGTTCCAAAGTTGTGCCGATGCTGCTGAGGCCAACACTTTGAGAACCACTGCTCTAGTAGAGTGAGAATTTCAAGGTTGGCTACAATGTTAATAACTTCATTTGTCTTTTTTATGAATTTCTCTAGACTGTTGTTCTTTAAGATCTCCTCTGTGTCAGCTGTAATTCCTCAGCATATTGGTTTCAAGCAGGGAATTCTTAGCTCCATCTTTTGTACTTAACCTACCAAGTAGTGATCAAACAACTTGACAAATCAGTACATTTATTTTTAATGCATAATTTTTACATCAAAAGTAATTAATAAGAATGCTTTCTAGGAGGTGCTCCTCAGAGTTTAAATATGGATTTTGTGTTCACTATTTCTTAGTTTACAAACATTTTCTCATGCACTTACTGGTTCAAAACTACATTTCAGGTGGATGGTATTCTTGCAAATAAAGAGCATTTAGTGAGAGTAGTGCAAGAGCTGGGATGATGTGGTTCCAGAATCCCACCAGAGAAGACATCTCTGAGAGTGGGGGAAATCTCCAACTATGCCACAGCCTACAGTAATGGCTTTCCAGGAGGGGAGAGAGAATTGATTTGGGGGAGTAAGAGTACCTGCCTAAGGTCCATGAATCCTACACTGATGGACTGCACTGTGAACACATCTATCTGCATCACCACTTGAGGACTCACTCATCCCAGTTACCTGTCAAGTGTTGATTATTCAGAAACAGATAAGCAGTAACCCTCTGAGATTTATCCTCTGAGAATCAATGGGAGTGATTTTTCTCAGATTACGCTTGCATAAAACATATAGATTGGGCTTTTGCTTCTGTGAAGAAGGAGAAAAACACTTCCCTACTCTTCTTACTAAGCACAACTAAAACCCCTGTATTTTATACATAAAATAAACATACAAAGACACTGAAAGCTGGAGAAAAGAAGACAAATCAGCTAGGGTACCTCGGAGCTCAAGAAATGACAAGATGGTGAGTTCCCTGAAATTGTGTGTTGCCTCACATATCTAATACTTGGAGCTAAAGAAACTGGAAACCCAGAAATGCCATCAGGCACAACTTTTAAAAGGGTGCCAACAAAACTATACTCTCCCTGACCTAAGGAAAAGGAAAGGAGCAGCACAGCTAGATAAAAAACCAATTTAGGCAATAACTGCTCTATTATAGCCACAGATGACAGAAATAATTGTGCCTCTACCACACCGATGCCAACACAAGCTGTGTAGGAAACCTATACTTCCACCCTTGCCAAGCTGTAACAAGACACCCCAACTTCTCGCATCCCCACTGTGATGATGCCATAGAAGGCCAAGTAAAAAGCTGGGACTTTCATTTTCACGAATGGTAATAAAGACTCCCCTATTCTTCCCCACCACTATGTTGTCAATAGTAACTATGGGAGGATCCTGGAGTTCTACACCTACCTCGCAGTACTGAGTCTCCCTTCTCCTTCTCTGCTGGAATGGTGTCACGGGTGGCTTAATGGAGAGTCAGGACTGTCATTAAGACCCAGCAGTCATTAGGCCACTTCTTCTGTCCCCCTAGTGTGTCAGTGGAGAGACCACATGGGGAACAGAAAGGAGGCACTTCTACCCTTCACAGCTTGAAGAATCAGTGAAGAGCTGGTGAGAAGCCCGGATTCCCACTTTGCCCTACAGTAATGTGAAGTACCTTCAGGTGTCAAGGGAGACTGAGTGAGGAACCTGATTTCTACTCCCCACCTGGCACTGATGCTCACTGAGGTGATGTTAGTGGAACTTGGCTAAATCAGAAACTTTAAATAAGATTCAGAGTTTCTTAATATATAAGAAAATGGCCAAGTTTCCATTGAAAATCATTCATCATACCAAGAACCAGGAAGATCTCAAACTGAATGAAAGATGACAATCAACAGATGCCAAAAACAAGATCCCAGAGATATTAGAATTATTTGACAAAATTGCTAAAGCAGTCATAAGAAAAACATTTCAATTGAATGATTATAAACACGCTTCAAACAAAGGAAAAAACAGAAACCTTTGGCCAAGAAATAGAACACATAAGGAAAAACTAAGTAGAAATTTTAGAATTGAAAAAAATAACCAAAATATAAAAATCAGTGGGTGGGTTCCATAGCAGAATGTGAGTGACAGAAGAGAACATGGGAGCTACAAGATAGAAAAATAGAAATCACTCAATTTGAGTAACAGAGAAAACAGATTAGAGAATAAAAAGAGAGAGAAAGAGAGCCTCAGAAACCTGTGCGTGGTAAGCTGAATAATGGCTCCCAAAGATATTCAGCAGAATGGCTCCAATCCCTGGAAGCTGTGAATGGAAAAAGAGATTTGGTAGATGTGATTATACTACAGCTCTTCAGATAGGGAGAGTGACTTGCACTATCTAGGTGGGTCCTAAATGTAATCACAGTGTCCTTAAAAGAGGGAGGCAGAGAGCAGAGATAAATCTGGCCGCAGAAAAGCAAGTAGGAGATACGATGACATCGGAAAGAAATTGGAGTGATCAAGGAAGGGATTGTAAGTCAAAGAATACAGGTGCCTCTAGAAGCTAGAGAAACCAAAGAAACAGATTATTCCTTAGAACCTCCAGAAGGAAGCAGCATTGCTAACACCTTGATGTTAGCCCTATGAAACTGATTTTTGACTTCTGGCCTTCAGAACCACAAGAAAGTAAATGTGCACTTCCCTAAAGCACGAACTGTATGGTAATTTGTTACAGTAGCCATAAAAAAAATCAATATACTGTGTGACAATAAAATAAAAAGGTCTAACATTCATGTCTTGGAGACCTGAAGAAAAGGAAAAATTGGACGAGGCTGAAAAATTGCTAAAAATGGCTGAAAACTTCCCAATTTTGACAGAAGTCATAGACTTACAGACCTAAACATCGAGTAAATCTGAATGCCAAAAAAAACTCTCCAAAGACATCCATGCCAAGACACATTATAGTCACATTTACGAAAATTAAAGACAAAACAGCAAGAGATAAATGTTACTTTATCAAAGGAGAAAATCCATTAGAACAACAATGGATTTTCATCAGAATACATGGAGTACAAAGGAAGTAACACAACATTTTTCAATTGCTTTAAGAAAAGGCCTGTCAATCTAGAATATTATATCCAGTGAAAATCTTTCAGGAAGAAAGGAAAAATCAAGACATTCTCAGCTAAAGGAAAACAAAAATATTTTGTCACCAGCAGATCTGACCTGCTCACAAAGGATGGCTAGAGAAAGTTCTTAAAACAAAAAGGAAACAATAAAACAAGAAAGGTTAGAACTTCAGGAAAAAAGAACATGGTAAGCAAAACATATGAACAAGTGCAACAGACCTTCCGTCTTTGCTTACTGAAGCAAAAATGATAACACTGTCTGATGTGGTTCCAAACGTATGTAGAGGAAATATTTAAGACAATCATATTATAAATGGAGGTTGTAAAGGGAGGTAAAGTTTCTATACTTCATTCAAATTGATAAAACGACAACAGCAGTAGCCAGTGACAAATTATGTGTATATGATGTAACACTTAGAGTGATGATAAAAAAAAAAGAAAACAAAAAACCTGGCTGGGTGTGGTGGCTCACGCCTGTAATCCCAGCACTTTGGGAGGCCGAGGCAGGCATATCACAAGGTCAAGAGATCGAGACCATCTTGGCTAACACAGTGAAACCCCGTCTCTACTAAAAATAAAAAAAAAAAAAAAAAGAAAAAAAAAGAAAAAAAGAAAATTAGCCAGGCATGGTGGCAGGTGCCTGTAGTCCTAGCTACTCAGAAGGCTGAGGCAGGAGAATGGTGTAAATGCAGGAGGTAGAGTTTGCAGTGAGCTAAGATTGCACCACTGCACTCCAGCCTGGGCGACACAGTGAGACTCTATCTCAAAAAACAAACAAACAATCTTTATACACTGACACACTTAAAAACACTATACACATAAAAGTGGAATTCTATAAATGCTCAATAACAGGATGGTAGGAAAAAAAACCCAGTGAAATCCAAAATAGAGATAACAAACAAAAAATGGCAGATGTAAGCACTAAAGTATGGTATTAATATTTACAGTAAATGTAAATGGCTTAAATATACCAATTAAAAGACAGATATTAGCAGAGTGCATTAAAAATAAGAGCCAACTATATTTTGTCTACAAGGAACTCAAATAAAATATAAAATATGGGCCAGTGGAAAGTACAAGGATGGAAAAAGGGATATGCAAACATCCATTAAAGGAAAAATGACATTAAAAATATCTATATTAATATCAGACAAAGTAGACTTCAGGGCAAATAAAACTACCAGAAAGAGAGAAGGGCATTATTTAATAATAAAGCCAATACACCAAGAAGACATAACAATTCTAAATATGTATGCACCAAATAACAGAGCTATAAAATATGTAAAGCCAAAGTGGTAGACATGAAGGGAGAAATAGACAAACTCACAATTATAACTGGATATGGCATATACTTTTTCATTAATAGGAAAACTAGACAGAAAATCAGCAAAGACATAAGAACTTGACAGCAACATCAACCAACGTGATTTAATCAGCATTTATAGAACACTCTGTCCCCAAACAGCCAAATTTGCATTCTTTTCTAGTGCCCATGGAACATATACCAAAGTATAACACATTAAAATAAACCTCAACAAATTAAAAGAATTGAAATCATACAGCATGTGTTCTCTGAATACAACAGAATCGAACTAAAAGTCAATAATGGAAAGAAAGCAGGAAAAATCTTCAAACATTTAGAAATTGAACACTATAATTCTAAATATCCAATTAGTCAAAGAGGAAATCTGAAGGAAATTTAAAAATACATTCAACTAAATTAAAATGAAAATACAATATACAAAAATGTATGGGATACCATGACGGCAGAACTGAGAGGGAAATCTACAGCACTAAATACATACAATAGAAAGGAGGAAAGATCTCAAACCAATAATCTTAGCTCCCTGCCAAGAATATAGAAAAAGATATTATCTTTCTTCAAGAAAAATAGGAGAAAATAACAATTATAAGAGCAGAAATCAATGAAATGGAGAACAGAAAAATAATAGAGAAAAATTAATGAAACAATATGTTCTTTTAACAGATGAATAAAATTGAAATCCTCTAGAAAAACTGATAGAAGAGAGAAAACAGAAATTAGTAACATCAGGAATGAAACATGGAATAGCACTAAAGATCATGCAGACATCCAAAGAATAATTTGAAATATTAGGAGTAATTCTACACAAATAAATTTGACAACTGAGATGAAATGAACAATTCCTCAATCAACTTAAACCACAGTAACTCACACAATATGAAACAGACCATTATTGTGTCACCCCACAAATTCATATGTTAAAGTCCTAACCCCCAGGATCTCAAAACGTGACTCTATTAGAGATAGGACTTTTAAAGAAACTGATTAAGATCAAAAAGAGTTTAAATTAAAATGTAGCTGTTAGGGTGTGTTTAGGGCCTAATCCAATCTGACTGGTGTCCTTACACAAAGAGGAAATTTGAACACATGGAGAGACACCAGGGATGCTTGAGCACTGAGGAAAAGATGATGTGAAAACACAGTGAGAACTTAGTTATCTGCAAGCCAAAGAGAGAGGCCTCAGAAGAAACCAAATATGCCAACACCATGACCTTAGACTTCTAACCTCCAGAACTGTGGGGAAATAAATTTCTGTTGTTTAAGCCACAGAGTCTGTGGTATTTTATGTCAGCCCTAGCACACTCATATAGATATTAAGGAAATCAAGTCCCATAACTAAAACCAAAAACACCCTAAAGAAGAAATCTCCCAGCCCAGGTGATTTCACTGGAGAATTCTACCAAAGGTTTTTTAAAAAAATAACACGAATCCTATGTAATCTCTTTCAGAAAATAGAACAGCGAACACATCCCTATTCATTTTATAAAGCTAGTATTATCCTGATACTAATACCAAAAACAGTACCAAAAAAAAAGAAAACTACAAGTCAATATTCCTCATTTGAATATAGATGTAAAAATCTTTAACAAAACATTGGCAAATCAATTCGGTAATTCATACAAAGAATTAATCATACATAATGAATAAATGGAGTTTATTGCAAGGATGCAAGGCTGGTCCAATAGTTAAAAATTGATCAATGTACTCCAACATATTAAGAAGCTAAAGAAGAAAAATCATATGATCACATTATGTGGTGAAGAAAAGCATTTGACGAAAATCAATACCTATTTGTGATTTTTTTTAAAACTCAGGAAAAAATGGAAATCAAAGTGGAATTCTTCAATTTGATAAATAACATTTACATAAAACTTACAGATAACATTATACTTAATGCAGAAAGACTGAATTCTTTCCACTGAAGATTAGCAAAAGGCAAAGATGCTTGCACTCTCTATTTTTATTCTATATAGTGCCAGAAGTTCTAGCCAGTGCAATAGGACAAGAAAATGAAACAAAAGGCATATAGATTAGAAATAAATACAATTGTCTCTGTTTTCAGATGACATGATGGTGGTCTACCATCTGCTAATTAATCTGTTAATTAGCATGATTCAACATATCACATTGAACACACATATAAAAACATCACATTGTACCTCATTAACATGTACAACTATGATGTGCCAAAAAAGTACAGAACTGCTTGGGCACGGTGGCTCACGCCTGTAATCCCAGAACTTTGGGAGGCTGACACAGGTGGATCACCTGAGGTCAGGAGTTCGTGACCAGCCTGGCCCACATGGTGAAACCCTCTCTCTACGAAAAATACAAAAATTAGGTGGGCGTGGGGTGGGTTCCTGTAATCCCAGCTACTCAGGAGGCTGAGACAGGAGAACTGCTTGAATCAGGGAGGCGGAGGTTGCAGTGGGCATAGATCATGCTACTGCACTCCAGCCTGGGCAACAGAACAAGACTCAGTATCAAAACAAGCAACAACAACTATACACACACACACACACACACACACACACACACACAAACACACAGAACTAATAAGCGAGTTCAGGAAGTTCCCAGGTTACTAAACATAAAAATCAATTAAATTTCAACATATTTGCACTGAATACCTCAACACTGAAATTAAAAATACATTATTATTTTAAATTGCTTAAAAGTTACTCATATGTAAGTCCAGTAATATATGTACCAGACTTAATCCCAAAACCTACAGATCACTGATAAAAGGTATCAAAGATGTTCACATAAATGGAGAAACATGCCACATGTATGGATTAAACATCAATTATCCTTAAACTGCTAAGCAGTTTTAACATAATTCCTATCAAAATCCCATTAAGATTTTTTGTTAATATAGACAAGAGAATTCTAAAATTTATATGAAAAGTCAAAGGAATCAGAATAGCTGAAACAATTTTGAAAAAAAAAAAAGTGGGAGGAATCAATCTATTATGAGTTCAATAGTTACTTATATGTAAATCTGTGTAATAGGTTTCCAAAGAATAAGAAACCCCAAAATAAATCCAAACAAATATTCCCAATGCAAACCACATATCTTACAAAGAACCATTATTGAGAATATATAAAGAATTCTCAAAACATAGCATAAAAATTCCCAAACAATCCAAATAGAAAATGAAAAGACATCTCACCAAGGAAGATATTTAAATGACAAATAGGCACATTAAAAGATGTTCACCATCATCAGTCTTAAGGAAATGCAAATTGAAATCACAATGAAATATTGCTACACACCTATCAGAATGGCTAAAATACAACACAGCAACAACACCAAATGCTGGTGAAGATACAGAGAAACTAATTTCTCATATACTGTTGATGGGGATGTAAAACGGCACATTCACTCTGGAAAAGTTTGGTAATCTCTTATAAAAGTAAACATGCAACTTCTGGGAATTTATCCCAAATAAATTAATACTTATAATACATTAATACAAAAATATTTACATGAATGTCTATAGTACTACACAACATTTTAGTTGTAGTAGTTAAAAAAATTGGAAAAAAAAAAACCAGATGTCTTTCAATAGGTGAATGGTTAAACAAGCTATAGCTCATGTATGCCACAAAATACTATTCAGCAACAGAAAGGAATAAGCTATTGAGACATGCAACAACCTAGATGAATTTCCAGAAAACTATGCTGAGTGGAAAAACCAATCCCAAAAGTTCACATAATGTATAATTCCACTTATATAATATTCTTGCAATGACAAAATTATAGAAATAGAGAACATATTAATGATTGCAAGGGATTAAGGGGTTGGAGGTGGGTGATGGTTAGAGCCAAGTTGGTGTGGCCATAGAAGAGCAATAGGAATTATCATTCTGGTGCTGGAATTTGTTCACCACTGTGTCAATGTCAACATCCTGGTTGTGATATTGTATTATCATTTTGCAAGAATTTACCATTGGGGAAACCTGGGTAAAGGGACCACGGGATCTCTGTATTACTCCTTACAATTGCATATGGACCTCGAATTATCTCCAAATAAAGTGTTTAATTAAAAGTACTGATTGAATATATTCCAATTATGCAGATTACATTTGGCAACGCAAAATAAATGTATAGTATGATTTATATGTTTGCATACTTTTTATAACAATGTGCGATAGCAGAAATTATACTTTTGTCTATTTTGGGGTAGGTGACAAGAAAAGATACACACATAGCTGTTCTGATTTCTGTACCATGTTGATACTATCAAATCTGTTCAGAAAACCCAATTTGGTTGCTGTGGGCAGGTATTGGCACTGTTCTTGGCTTTCACTTGCTGTCAAATAGGCTACCACATGCATTCACTCAAAAATAAACCATTGCTTTTATTACTCCTTGACTAAATACAACTCTCACTGGAAAAGAATGAGAGCATCAGTTATTGATGAATCTACTTTTAAATTGAGGAATAAATCATTTTTAGATGGTTACATTATTATTATTATTATTTTAATTTTTTGAGATGGAGTCTCGCTCTGTTGCCCAGGCTGGAGCGCAGTGGTGTGATCTCGGCTCACTGCAAGCTCCACCTCCCAGGTTCACACCATTCTCCTGCCTCAGCCTCCTGAGTAGCTAGGACTACAAGTGCCCACCACCACTCCAGCTAATTTGTTTTCATATTTTTAGTAGAGATGGGGTTTTACCGTGTTAGCCAGGATGGTCTCGATCTCCTGACCTCGTGATCTGCCTGCCTCGGCCTCCCAAAGTGCTGGGATTACAAGCATGAGCCACCGCGCCCGGTCAATTTTTGAATTTTTCGTAGAAACAGGGTTTCACAATGTTGGCCAGGCTGGTCTCGAACTCCTGACCTCAGGTGATCCACTCCCACGCCTCCCAAAGTGCTGCGATTACAGGCTTGAGCCACCACACCCAGCCTTAAAATTCTTACATTAATTAATGATCACAGAATCTTTAGCTGTTAAAGATATTTTCCTGATCATTTGAAATGCTAATATAGATACTCTTACACTTTTCATTTTAACAACCTTAATAGTTTCAAATGGTGCTTAATTTACCATTTTTGAATTAAAAATACATAATATAATGAAACATTTCTCATAATCTATTAGTCATCTTTTTTGTCTAGCATTTATATATCTTCATGTTTTGTATATTTTTCACCTATAAAATATGGGGCAAAAATATTCATATAAAGGAAGTTCTATTTTTCCACTGCTTTTTAAAAAAAAAAACAATCAAAATATCAGATTAGGTAGTGTTATGATTTTCAACAGCAATGGAAATTTAATTCAGCAGTAAGATTCTGAGCCAGGTATTATATATCAATATTTAATAGTATGAAATACAGAATCAGAATGCTTTGTTTTAAAGACCATCTCAAACTATGTGACAGTGGTCAGGGTTACTCTCCTCCTTGTGCTTCAGTTTTCCCTTCTATAAAATTGAGATAATGATATGCAAGCCTCATATGGCTTTTATAAAGAATATATCACATAATTTATGTAGAGACCACAGAATGACGCTCAGTACATAGTAAGTGTTCAATAAATTTAGTCACTCCTATGTTTGCTTGAACACATTAATATGAATTTCCCCAGCATCTTCAGCACTCAATATCATCTCCATCACTATGGAGCCTCCTCTCTTCTTTTGGGTAGTTGAGAGAATGTCAGTGACTGTGTGATAAATCAATTAAAGTTCTATTTTGAGACATCCTGGCACTTTAACAAAAACAACAACAACAAACCTCCCAAACCACACAGAACTACTTCTTTTAGTTTGAAAGTAGTTGCCAAGGAAAAGAAAGAAAATGACTATATTACATTAAACCTAAATCACTCTTTGCAAATAGGTGAGTAACCACATAAAGCTAGCACATGCCCCATGTGCTTTGAAAAAAGTACTGATAGTTTTGTAAACTCTCCCCCCATGTCCACGGATGGATAATGAGGTGAAACAGTATGTCTCCTGGTGAATACAGAAGTAAAGAGATAACTAGAGTGACACACATCTCTGATTCAGAGCATAATTCAGAAAATTAACATGCAAGCATTTAGTAAAAGATTACTGGAATTAGTACACACCTTCTCACGTGTCATTCCGGCACAAATATGTGACTTTTCAGGCATCTTGTCCTGACCTCCATGTCTAGTCCAGAATCCTTTAATAGATATTCTCATAGAACTCCTTCTTTCATTCAGGAAACCTACCTCAACTTATTAGTGATAATTTATTGGTATAATTATTTTATTAAAGCTTGTCCCCCTGTGCAGTCAGGGCTCACAGATCTTTCTGCTCACTATTGAACCCCACTCTTGCACCTCACACCTGGAGAAAAGAGGCTCTGTAGAAGCAGAGACAGTACAGTTCTTTCAAACTAGAGGTGTGGGACTTGAAAGGAAAAGGTCATGTCAAAACTACCAAGTGAGATAAAAGTAGCAAGCTGTCTCTAAAATAAGTAACAGAAGCTAGAAAATTGGAACGCTGAGTTAAGAAATGATATATGTATGTATCACAGGATTTGTCTTGATAACAATCAACACTATATATAAATGGACTTGGAAAAATCAATTCAATTTCAATATCAAAAACACTTGTGACTGATGGCATACAAGCACTCTGACCACAGGACTGCACTGTGGCATCCCAAAATAAAGATGTAGCCATAATTCTGGGGTGTGTGTGTATGTGTGTGTGTGTTGCGGGGAGGGGATGGTTAACCACTGAAGAGCTGAATATTTTTTCTCATATCCACAGATCATGTTTCCGTGCCGTTTAGTTGGATTCTAGTCTCTTTTTACTTATAATGTTGAGTAAGTGTGAGTTTGAAATTATATATATTGAATTTAATTAAAGTGAAACATGAGAATTAAAGGAAATCTATGAATGTCAAAATAATTTTGAAACTCGTTATGTGAAGAAGCAATTAAAGTTTACTTGAAAAAAAATAACAGATGAAGACTTAAGAGACATCTGCCCAATAAAATGAATATTGTGAAAGCTCTATGATAAGCTCAAATGAAGAGTAATTCTCTAAATATGTGAGAGTAATTCTCCATGTAAGTTGGAGCTCACCCCATTGAGAACTTTCTTCACATCATGGTTCATTTAAAACAAGTGGAGATTTTAAAAGTATTTCAACTTAGAACTAATGAGAAAATTTGATTTCAGTCTTCACTGCTACACAATTCTGTATAAAGTACATACAATTGGCTAAATGACATGACAAACTCGAATGCCCTTAAAATACAGCTTGCTTCTAATCACTGACAGTCCAAAGAGAATTGCATAATTCTTTTAAAACTGCCCAACTCTCGCCAGAGTGAGTGGATTAAATACAACTAAACTTGCTCAAAAATCTGCAAGATGGTGGTGTTCTGAAGAAAACGATGGCCATGATCTGAACAAAGAACAGATTAATAACCTAGGAAATTTAAAATTAATTGCAAACACATAGCTTTAGCCATCTGCTTTATAATAATTTACCTTGTTGATACATCTTACCTGCTGAAAATCTCAACTTTGTTGTGAAATGCAACTTTAGTCACTATAGGACATGCAACTTTAATTATTGTAGGACACTTGGTTAATTGTGGTGAAAGGAAACTACTCAAACATTATTTGCCATAATTTTAGTATTGAAAGTTAGAATAAGAAGAAAAAGTAGAAAAAGAGTTAATTATTCTGAACATGCAGCACATACCTATTAAGGCTCATCTTCATAGAAAGATGTGATCAATATAGAAGACTTTAGGTATAATGAGTTGATTAGGGGCGCATGAAAAGTCCAACTAGACTCTAACACTTAATAAATGTATGACCTTGGGTAAGTTACTTTGCCTCTCTGTGCCTGGATTTTCTCACCTGCAAAAGTTGTTTATTAATATCATCTACCCCCCGGTGGTCTAAGAATTAAGACGGTGAATCAATCTAAACCATATAGAACCGTGGAACATGTGGAACACTTTTTTCCTAAAGTTTCCACCTTTGGAATAAGCAAAAGAAAAAAAAAACATTATTTTTTTAAAGAAGTCAGTAACTGTACACTTCAACAGTACAAGTATCTCTTAGATTCGAAAGGAAACACAAGCACCTTAAATGCCAAGTGATGACATGTAACAGGAAAACATGAGCATCAACTTAAAAGACAATTTTTAGAGTAAGAACCTAAAGCATGGTAAGCTTCACTGCAAGGTACATCCAATATCTGCGCCTCCCTCTGCCCCCTCCCTGCCAAGTTCTACAGTTATCTCCCCAAAGTCATACCCTAAGCCTGCCAAAGAGCAAAGTTTTACCATCAAGTCCCAGGAGTGGTATCACTGAGTCCCAGCCCCGGGGTCGCCACCCCTCTTCTCTCTTTGGCTTTGGTCTTTTGACAGACACCTCTCTCCACCTCCCACTCTGGATAACAGAAGGAACCTCCCGCCTGCCCTCTGTCCAGCAGAAAACTTCTAAGTGGGCAAAAGGCTATAAACGCCGAAGACACTCACCCCCGTCCCCACCCGTCCCCGCCGCCCCCCGTCCCCAGGGCCCAGAGCCCACTCCCACTCTGGCATCGGCCCGGGCACCGCAGTGCATTGCAACACGAGAGGACGCCGCTGGCTGCAAAGGAACCCATCGCGGATGTCACGGTCAATACCCCTCAGACTGTTCCCCGACGTGAGTATCATCCCTAATGGAGGTAGACACGCCACCTTCCACCAGCTCAGCACGCGAGGATGACCAAGAGGGCAGCGACCACAACAAAAACAACTCAACCCGCGACGCGAGGGAGCCAGCTGCCATCGCCACCCCCCGAGCGGCGCCGCGGCAGCAGCGGGGGTTGCGGCGCTGCGGGGGCCTTCGAGGGCGGCGGAGATTTACCTGCGTGGCCCCGCGCCCCCAGGCCGGACATCCTGCAGCAGCCGCTACCGCCGCCCCGCGGGCCCCAGGCGCCGCCCGCCGCCCGGGGAGGCGCCGCGCCGCAGTCCTGGCTGCGGCGCCCGGCACATGCTTCGCGCTAGCCGCGGCCGGCGCCGGCGCACAGGTGGGAACCCCGCGAGTGGGCGTTGAGGCGAATCCCTGCCCCCGCCGGCGCTCTCTGCCCGCTTCCACTCTTGACTTTGGTCGGTGTGCGGCGCCTGCCCTTGCTCCAGCGCGGAGCCGCCTTTGCCCGCGCCCCGGCGCCGTGGGCGGCTGCGGTCCCTGCGCATTCGGGGCTGCGCGTCATGTGCACCACCCGCCCCGCGGCGGGCCCCGCTGCACCGGGCGGCCGTGGGCAGCGCGGCAGCCCGGCCTCGCGCCCACTCCTCGCCCGGCACACGGACCTCCTCCACCCCCGCGCCCTCCCCCACTCTGGAGCTGTCAAGGAAGAAAACGCCTTGCACACACCTTGGAATGGACGGGCGCTTCAGTCACCGACTCGCCAAACTCTTAGAAGGCGTCCATTGGTCTGCAGGGAGGTTTGAGCCTGGAGTAGGAGCCGCTTTCTTATTATTTAATAATGTTGGAAGTGCCGGGTCCGCTGCCAGAGTTGTGGGTCATGTGGGCACAGCAGAGGCTGGCTGCTGCCAGTACCAGGGTTTCCTGAGGATCCTGAAACTATGATCTCATCCTCCTCATCCGCCTCCCCCGCCCCTCTCTCCGCGGGCGCGCACGCACAGCACACACACACACACACTCTCACACTGAATGCACTATCCTCCTTCCTGGACCGAAATATTCCTCTAGGGAAATAGTGGGCACGCTCATCATTGAAAAAAAAAAGAAAAAGAAAAAGAAAAAAAAGAAAACCTTCCAGATAGAGATTTTTCTCTTCCAAAGCTTGATTTATGTGCTTTGTTTATTTCCTACAGTTTTCCCTCACACGTGCAGGAGATGGGAACAGAGACTCAGAATTAAAATTAAAAATAATTATTCTCTTATGTTGACCCAGATTTTGGTCAGAACCCAAGAACTTAAACAGTACAATTTCAATTTAAAACAGAGGCAAAATATACCAGGCTTGAATATGGAATATTCTTAGATGTATGCAGTGGGTTTCTTTCCCAAGCTGCAAACATTCCCCAAACATTACCTCATTTATTTGCAGAGCATCTTTGCAGAGGAGGTGGATGAAAAGGCAAATAGTATTGTCACTTCAGAGACACAGAAGCATAAGTAAGATAACATGACCTACCCAAGTACACATAATAAGTCAATATCTCACTATAAATATTAATTGCACAGCTACTCACAGGTTGCTTTTTCACTGTAATCAATTCTCAGATACTTAGGTTACTGAAAATAATGAAAACATTGTTGATTATTTTTAAGTTACCGAGATTGAAAATTATTTTTTCTTACTATATGTATGTTTTCATATAATTTTCTCTAGTATTGTATGTCCAATTTCACGTTTTCATATAATTTTATTTCTTTTTGGGGGAATGTGTTGTGTGTATGCGTACACTTATATCCAGTTGCATTGTTTAAATGCTTAGATAGTAATTTCTAGCAATTTGAGCCAATGTTTCTGAAGTAGTCACCAATTTCATAATTTGTATATGTCATTGAAACCCTTTTCACCTGGTGTATATGAAGAGCTATGCTACATTTTGAAGGACATAAAGAAGTTTAATACAAGTACCTTTTAGTTTACATCTAGTTGTTGAGACAAGATACATATACTGAATGACTGCAGATAAAAATCTTTGTTATTTTGGTGTTGTGAGTTATCACAAAGAAAGCACAAGATACTCTTATTTTCTTTTTACTTAATTTCTGTTCCATGTTAAAATCATCTCATTTGCCTATGTGCCCTATATTTCAGTCTGTCATTAACCCTCCTACCTTCTAAATGGCCAAGGTAATTATGTGTAACCTTGCCCTTCTCTTACACTTTCACCATACTCACATAAACAGTAAATGGGGATTGATTTATATTGTAAAAGTTCTCAGAAAGAACACTCTTGGGTAGCTTCTTTTCAGTGTAGATAAGAAACTCTAGCAGCTAACTAGCCTTCTAATAACCCAAAAAGAAAACAAATAGTATGAAAGAGAGAATGGTCAGAGAAAAGGCAGAAGAGAAAGCAGTCAAGAGGGGGGAAAAGGAGGGGGAATGAAGTTACAAGATAAAGTAAAGAAGAGAAGGAAACAAAAGGAGAAGAAAAAGAGGATCAACTTTCATGTGAAAGCTAAAATTTTCCAAATTTTGGTGCATGGAAAACAAATTCAGGAAATTGTGGACTTTCTTATTGAATTTTTTCTTTCTTAAACAAACTTACAGGAATTTGATGGCAATGACACCAGGTGTCGGTTCTGCAGAGGATGTACTGAAAGATCTCAATTTTTAAAAAAGTATAGGATCCACTAAAAGAAATAACTAGACTTATTAGTATAATGTAATAATAAAAGTGACAATGGGATCAAATAGCCATGGTATATACATTTTTAAGAAGAAATTAACACTGAAATTCAGGGAGATAGATGGGAAAGCAAAGACAGTGGTATAATAAAGTAGGCAATGAAGAGATAAGCTTGCAATATTTAAATAAAATAATATTAATAATAATATATTTTAAAGCACTTTCAGATTTTTCCAGATCTTTTCATACATTTTTATGGAGTCTAATAATAATCAGAAGTAGATCCCTTTATGGACTTCATTTTTGAAGAGTGATAATTCTTCCTAATTTTTTATAATACATATTGAATGGAGAAGTACTGAAAATTTTCACTCATTGTTTTGAAACTATTATATTTTCTGATAAGTCAACTCTGTCGCTTAGTGTATCTTCTTCCAATACTTCTCCTAAACAATAAGTCTAGATGGATTTCTGGGCATAGATTGTAACACTGATTTATAATCCAGGATTTTACACATGCCATTGGAGTTAAACTAGAAGCTTTAGTACGTAGCAGACTCTAATGGCTTTGCATCATCCTGGGAGATTTCCGCAAAAGAGATGGAGGGCTAAATTGAACAGCAATACATCAAGAGCACTTTCTTTTTGATCAGCATACTCATAGCAGGATTTGTTTTAATTACAGATATATTTAGGTTTGATGATTATTACATGTGTTTCAGAAGTGCATTACAACTTCAGTGGCTCAACAATTACTGGTAGTTTGTGTCAGAATTCCTTCATTTAGGGAAAAATATTTTTAGTGTGGTTATGCACAAACATTTATGGTTTATACTAATTTAAACTATCATTCAATGAAAATACATTCCTGATGTTTGTTTTGCTCTTATAATTTCTTGCTTTTTAAAATTATAATTGATATGAGAATGGCCATGGGTAAAATCAGAATATTCACTATATTATGTTAATAGTAAAACTCTGTGTGTGTACCTATGGTTTAATATGTAATGACATATAGAGTATACATGTGCTTTAGGTCAAATGGGGATGTTTACTATTATCTATGAACTGATAATAGTTTGGGGGCATGAGGAATTAACCATTTTGGAGTATTTAAATAATTCAAAAGAGTTAAAAAATAAAGACACTGATGTTTTATCAATTAGAAACTCTTACCCCTTGGAAGTAGACTGTTTCAGGGAAGAATGGGGTCTTGAAAAACACAAAATATACATAAATTTTGCTTCCCTAACCAACTGGTTAGCTTTCAAGAATGAGAAGTATGTTAGCAGTCCCACACAGGTCAAGAAAATAGATCAACTGAGCTGTGGCTTGGGGAATTAATTCGTGGTTAGTTTTTTTTCCTTGTGAGCACTACCAAATTTTGAGGCTAAGGTGGGCCCTAGGCAGAATTATGAAGGAGATGAATTTTGTCTCTCTCCATTTTTTTCCCCAATGTCTCCTTCTTCCTGCAGAAGCCCTGACTGTCCTTGAGCTCCCAGGGATAGTCAGCAACCACTTGCTGTTCTCTCGCTTTTCCGCATACCCGCATTGTGGAACTCATCAGCAGTATAAGACAGATATCATGTTCTGACCTCCCCTGAAATGTGTAAATGGTGTCCTAAGTATTCATGAAACCCGAAGGGATGTAAGTACGTGTTTGTATTAAAAAACACCAAAGGTGGCTCAAGCCTGTAATCCCAGCACTTTGGGAGGCCGAGACGGGCGGATCACGAGGTCAGGAGATCGAGACCATCCTGGCTAACACGGTGAAACCCCGTCTCTACTAAAAGAAATACAAAAAACTAGCTGGGCGTGGTGGCGGACGCCTGTAGTCCCAGTTACTCGGGAGGCTGAGGCAGGAGAATGGCGTAAACCCGGGAGGCGGAGCTTGCAGTGAGCTGAGATCCGGCTACTGCACTCTAGCCTGGGCGACAGAGCGAGACTCCATCTCAAAAAAAAAAAAAAAAAAACACCAAAGGTGTCTGTCCATTCACTCTCCTTCTGCATCACTTCAAGGTGTATATTTATATAAGCTTAATATGTATTCGCCTGTGAAACTCAGCATTAAGACATGGCCCTGTCAGCTGTTAGGGGGTAATTGCTAAGTCTAAGAGAGCAGAGGTGGTCTTCCTTTCATCCCACCTATGCTCTGTTTCCTTAGCTAGACTGAAGCCCCCTGCACATGGGCAGGGCCTCCGAGCTCAGCAGTCCCTAGCAGTGCTTATTATGGTGCTCTGTTGTGATGTCTCCTCTGTTGATCTTCCTGTCTGGCTGACAACCTCAGGAGAAATGTTGTTTCCATTCTCCACGGTCTTCTCGAACTGAAGGAGAGAACCTAGCTTCAGAACTGGTATAAGCGGTCAAGTATATTTTGTTTCCTAGTATTAGAATGAACAAATCTGTTGACATTCTAAATGGCTGTAAGTCCACCTTATAATGGCAATTCATTAAATACATATTATGGTGTTCACATCTCTCAATGGCATCACACCAGCATGTCCTTTACTCCTGGGAGAATTTATTTTCTCAATGAACCGTAAACAAAATACAAATGTTTTAGATGAAACTTTAATGCACTGTCACAGTGAAGCCACAGCAGGGAAAAGTCACCTGGAGAATAGCTTTTCAGAAGGTGCTTATAATCTACTCACTTTACTGCTAAAACTGTTTTTAACTCTACTTTAAATTGCTTTTTGGCTGAATGTGTGTGTGTGTGTGTGTGTGTGTGTGGGTGTGTGTGTGCCCAAGAATACAGAATATCTTGATACATGTAACCATGGATTATATTGAATAAATCAGAGCTATCAATGGCAAATACTGGCAAATAAATGTGATCAATGTAGATGACTCACCCAAATAATTAAAGACCAGAAAACCCCTACTACTTATTGTACATTAATTATCTGAATTGCTATCTACTTATTTCAGGAAAATGTCAAATTTTTCTTTGATGATTTCTAAAGAAAACCTCATGTTTTTAAAAAATACCGAAGAAGCTGTTACAAATGAAAAGCTTAGTCAAAACAATTTTATTTATGAAAAATCAGTTTGCCTGATTTAATTTTTTCCCACTGAAATGATTCTTTACATATCAAGTAGATACAGCCCAAATATCTTGTAGACCATCAGGAACTATGTTAACAAGCACACATTTTAATTTGAAAGATAATTCCTACAGCAAATACCATATAATTTATTTGATACTGAGAAGCCTTATGTGTTATGAAAAACTAAATGAAAAATAAAGGAGGGAGGATGAAGCTAAACTAAACAATTTGTCATCTTTAAAACTGTGTAGTAAATATGTGGGTAGATCCATAATTAAAACTTATTGTTGGGAAATAGAATATTTTAGCCTTTAGGGGATACATTCTGAGATAGTTCAAAGTGTATTTATATGTGTAATGATTTTTCTAATAATATGCAAATTTTCTTTGTTAATCAGGATGCTTGTATTTTATATGTGCCACAAATATCACACAAGATTATCTTGATCTTTCCTTTTTTTTGTCCCTGGCCTGCATCACCAGATCGCCTGAACATTCCACCTTGTTTCAGTGCTTTTTCATTTACATATTGCTTTAACTTCCCCCTTTTTTATGTCAGTCAGCTAGTCTGAAAGAAACAGGGCTAGCAGGGATTTTACGTGTTTTATCATAACCAAAAACCAAAAGCTTTAATTTGTACCCAATTCTTAGTCTGCAGTCAGCATTGTCTTTGCTGCTCAGTAGACATATCTGAAAATTTCCTGATATTGAAATTGTTGCTATTTTCATTTGCACATATCTCAAAAAGCGTTTTAAGATTCTCAAGGACAGTGTCTACAATGAAAAACATTCTATTACTTTTCTCTTCCCTAGAGAATCAAGCATGTTTATATCATGTAAAAGGTGCTTGGAAAATGTTTAAGATTAGGATGATGGGAATATTTTTAAAAATTACCTCTGGCATTACACAGCATATGGAAATAATTTTTTGAGCTTGTGAATTCCTTTGACAGATCATGTTTTTATGTTTTATATGAACAAGATGAACTGGATACCTTGTTTGGTTTGCTTTTGCCATTGGAGTACCTTTTGGTTTGTATGTTTAAAACAAATCAAAAAAATTTTGGATGGCAGAATTATGTATATGGAAAGGTTTTCATTTAAATTGTGTGATCAATACCATAGCAGTCTACTTCTTACTGTAATGACACTTCTTTAGTTTAATGAAGAAAAATAATTGTAACTTCCCTTATTTATATCTATGTCTTAAATGATTACAGTAAAAGACTGTAAGCATTTAAAAAATATTTTATATAGCCAGGCATGGTGGTGCATACCTGTAGTACTGGCTGCCTGGGAAGCTGAGGCGGGGGAATCACTTGAGCCTAGGTGTTCAAAGTTACAGTGAGCTATGATTACACCACTGTACCCAGTCTGGGTGACAGAGCAAGACTCTACACTAAGATATATATAAAAGAAATAGTGGATAGTTTAAGATCTTTTGTTCTTTATTTCAAAGAAAATAAAACAATTTACTTGTTTTATAGTAGAAGTGGAGTGAATACTTTAAGGATTATGGTACAGAAAGTATTCCATAATAAATATTCTCTCTCATTTTCTTACCATCATTCAAAGTGCATCCTTCAGCCCAGTGTTATTTATTTTCTTTGAGCTCATATCAAAGAGTTACTCATGGAAACGCTATCTTAAAACCTATTCATATAATGTGCTATATTGTTATCTAACCATTTCATGTGTATTAGACATCAAGATTGTAAACTTCTAATCCAATATACCAATTGTACATTTCACAGCATCTTGCAGTTATTCTAGAAATACTTGCTGATAGCTTTGTTGATTAACTGAAAACAGACTGCTATTTTGACATGACAGTGCCCCAAATAGGAAAGAGTAATTTTTTCTCTTTCTGTTTATTATTAATCTCTATGAGTTTCCAAATATTTAAATATATTCCTAGTACAGCATTAAAGTTGTTTATAATAATGTCATAAAACTGATAACAAGTTTTGTATCTGTATTTATACATAATAAATAAAAATTAAACCAAAATAAATTTGTTTATTTGTACATGTGTTCTTTTAAGTTCCTACCTTAACCAGACAGGATTACTGTAGTTACCATTCATGTTGAGTAATGTAATTTTATTTCTTATATTAAGAAACTTCTAAAAATGCATCTGGACTTAAATACAATTTTCTCTCTGCCATTTTTTCTTTATTCTTACAAATTTTTGATAATTTAAAATTTTAAGCTGATTTACTTTTTCAATTATTTGTCAATCATATTACAAAATGGTTTATATTCGTTCAAAAAATGAACAAATATTTCAACAATCAAAAATATTTATTGAATGCCCAATATATAATAAGCACATTTGTTTAACAATAGGTCATATCAAAGAGTTGCTATCTACAATATCTAGTCTTCAGGAAATTCAACCTGAGTTTTCTTTTCTAAAATAAAAATCCAAATTGTAGTATTTTTCACATCCTGGATAGAAAAAAAAATACACTAGGACCTGCTCCACCGCTACCTTCACCCCATCTGACATGAACACATTTCCAGTCACTTTCCTGTTAGTTGGGATGATCCTTACTGGGCAGTGATGATGAATTTGACTCATTCCCTTCACTTTTATTTTTACTGCCCACCTGGGGCACCTTTAACCTGTGAAACTTTCCTGATTTAAAACAAGCAAAACCAGCAATCCTCAGTCTAACAGGAACAGGATAATCCAGTAGGTGCACTATGCATGGGCTTTTAACATTAGCAACAGGGGTACTAAAATACTTAAAAGATTCTTTTAAATGAAAACTTCTCTGGAATTAGCACACTGATCTTATGGTCACAACATTTTTTTTAAGCTTGCTTTTTTTTTTTTTTTGAGATGGAGTTTCATGCTTGTCGCCCAGGCTGGAGTGCAATGGCGCAATATCGACCCACCGCAACCTCCGCCTCCGGAATGCAAGCTATTCTCCTGCCTCAGCCTCCTGAGTAGCTGGGATTACAGGCATGCCCCACCACGCCTGGCTAATTTTTGTCGTTTTAGTAGAGACAGAGTTTCACCACATTGGCCAGGTTGGTCCTGAACTCCTGACCTCAGGTGATCCACCCACCTCAGCTTTCCAAAGTGCTGGGATTACAGGCGTGAGCCACCAAGTCTGGCCTTTTTTTTTTTTTTTTTTAGCTTTCCTTTACAGAGAATTCAAACATATATAACAGTACCCATTATCCAGGTGCAGCAATTACTAACGCATGGCCGAACTTTCCACACACCCGTTCATCCCTCTATCCATATTATTTTGAAGCATAGACTAGAAAGAAGATCCATCCATATTATAGTATATCATTATTACAATTTTAATTTAAAATTACATTATGTGAGTAGGTAAGTCAGAACACTGTATTTTCTGTGCATAGAGGTTCTAAAAATCTTGTCTTCTACTGCAGCACACGTACATGCTTAAAGCCAATGTGATACTTAAAGTGGACATTACACAAACACAATTACATATGCTTAGAAATACAGTAAATAACTTAGATTGCTCATTCCTGGAAGCTTCTATCCATTGTCTAAAGGCTGTTTCTTTTTATCTTAGTGTTTATTTTTGAATTTTTCTCAAAGTTGATGTTTTTCTATTCTATGCTTTTATCCCTGATCCAGGTTAAATTTTTCCCCTAATACCTGCCAGTTTTTTCTTTTTCTTTTTTTTTTTTTTTTTTGTCCCTTTATAGTCTCTCTCTCTGTCTCCTGTTTCTCTCCCACTTTCCCCACTTTCTGCCTCCTTTTCCCTTCCTCTCTAGCTCTTTCTGATCTTCAGTGCAATCTGACTTTTTGAGAAATGTAACCAATAACCGATCAAGATGCAGACACTGATATCACCAAGAAAATTCCCTGTGCCCTTTCCTGGTAAATCCTTGCCTACCTCCTCCACCCAGAGGTAATGTCTGTTTTATATCTGCCATTAGAGATTCGATTTGACTGTTCTAGAATTTTGTGTAAAAGGAATTATACAGTATTGCATGCTTTTGCGTCTCAGCACAGCATCATGTCTGTGACATTCATCAGTGTCATTGCGTGTATCAATAGTTGATTTTATTTTTCTTTCCTCAGTTCTAATCCATTGTGTAAATATATCACAATTGGATCATCCATTCCCATGTAGATTGACATTTGTTTACAAGATTTGACACTTATGAGTAAAACTGCTACAAATATTTTTGTATAAGTATTTTTGAGAGTTTCTATTTTTAACTCTTGGGTAAACAGATGATCAGTTTTATCTTTTTGGATCTATATTTTTGTGTCCAGAATTGGTGGGTTCTTGGTCTCACTGACTTCCAGAATGAAGCTGCAGACCCTTGCAGTGAGTGTTAACAGTTCTTAAAAATGGTGTATTCAGAGTTTGTTCTTTCAGACTTTCACATGTGTCTGGAGCTTTTTTCTTCTGGTGGGTTCGTGGTCTCGCTGTCAGGAGTGAAACTGCAGACCTTCGTGGTGAGCGTTACAGCTCTTAAAGGCAGCACATCTGCAGTTGTTCGTTCTTCTCAGTCGGTTCCTGATCTCGTTGGCTTCAGGAGTGAAGCTCTAGACATTCACGGTGAGTGTTACTGCCCATAAAAGCAGTGTGGACCCAATGAGTGAGCAGCCGCAAGATTTATTGCAGACAGAAACCACAAACCTTCCAGCACCACAACTGAGTCGAGCAGGTTGTTACCGGCTAGCTTGGGCAGCCTGCTTTTATTCCCTTATCTTGCCCCACCCACATCCTGCTGATTGGTCCATTTTACAGAGCACTGATTGGTCCACTTTACAGAGAGCTGATTGGGCCATTTTGACAGGGTGCTGATTGGTGTATTTACAAACCTTGAGCTAGACACAGAGTACTGATTGGTGTATTTACAAACCCTGAGCTAGACACAGAGTGCTAGACAGAGAAGTTCTCCAAGTCCCCACTAGGTTAGCTAGATACAGAGTACCAATTGGTGTATTTACAAACCCTGAGCTAGACACAGAGTGCTGATTGGTGGGTTTGTGATCCCTTAGCTAGACATAAAAGTTCCCCAAGTCCCCACCAGACTCAGGCGTCCAGCTGGCTTCAGCGAGTGGATTCCTCACCGTGGCCACAGGCTGAGCTGCCTGCTAGTCCTCCACTCTGCACCCGCACTGCTCAGCTCAGCTCCTGGGCGGTTGATAGAGACTGACAGCCACGGAGCAGGGGGCGGTGCTCGTCGGGGAGGCTCGGGCCGCACTGGAGCCCACGGCGGAGGCGGGGCTTGGGCATGGCGGGCTGCAGGTCCTGAGCCCTGCCCCACGGGGAGGCAGCTGATGCCTGGTGAGAACTAGATCGTAGTGCTCACCGGCCGGCACCCTCTGCAGCTGCTGCCCTGGATCCTAAGCCCCTCACTGCCCTTGGCCGGGGCGCCGGACAGCCTCTCAGTGTGCGGGGCCCGCCGAGCCTGCGCTGGCGCCCGCCAGAACTCTGGCCTCGGTTCCCGCCCGCGCTTCTCCCTCCACACCTCCCTGCGAGCAGAGGGAGGCGGCTCCGGCCTCGGCCAGCCCAAAGAGGGGCTCCCACAGTGCCATGGCGGGCTGCAGGGCTCCTCAAGCACGGTCAGAGTGGGTGCCGAGGCCCAGGAGGGGCCGAGAGCGAGGTCTGCTAGCACGTTGCCACCTCTCGTTTTCACTTTTCTTTGATAAATACTTGGTGAGTGTTACAGAGGTTATTAATTTCATTTACCTATTCAAAAACTCAGCTTTTGGTTTTACTTGACTTTTTTATCTTTTTTTTTTTTTATTGGTTTCACTCCTTATGCCTACCTTCTGCTTACTTGAGGTTTAATTTACTTTTCTTTTAGTTGTTTCTTATGGTGGAAATGTAGATAATTGATTTGAGTGCTTCTTTTCTAATATTAGAGTTTAATGTGATAATTTTCTCTCTAAGCACTGCTTCAGCTGCATCCCTCATATTTTGATTTGCTGTTTCTCATTTATGTTTACTTTATTTTTTCCTGATTTTTCCAGTGGCTTTTGTTTGATCAATTTTATTTAGAAATGTAATTTAAATTTCAGTATATTGGGTGGTTGTTTTTAGACATTATTCTGCTATTGATTTCCCTTTCCACTGTGGACAAAGAACCTACTCTGAATGATTTCACTCCTGTTTAATTTATTGAGGACTATTTTATGGGCCAGAATATGATCTATTCTGATGAATAATCTGTGTTCACTTGAAAAGAAAATATTTTCTTTTCTTATTGAATGAAGTGTATAAATTACATTTAGGGTAAGTTGGTTGGTAGTATTTTTAGTCTTCTGTAATACATCCTGAGTTTTCTATTTATTTTATCAATTATTGAAAAAGGGGTGTTGAAACCTTTAACCCGTAATGGCTATGGTAGTTATCTATTGCCCCATAGCAGATTACTACAAAATGTAGTGACATAAAGCACCTATTTATTATTTCAGAATTTCTGTGGGTCAGGACTCTGAATGTGCTTAGCTGGGTTCTCTGGCTCTGGATCTCTCACAAGTCTTCAGTCTTCTCAAGGCTTGATGGGAAGGACTCACTTCCTGGTTCACACATGTGCTGCATGGCAGGACTCAGTTTCTCTTGGGTTGTTGGGCCGAGACCTCAGATTTTTAAGAGCTGTTGCCCAGTTGGTTCCTTTCCACATGAGCATCTTACAACCTGGCAGTGGTTTCAAAAAAGTGAGGAATTGAAAGAAGAAGTGAGAGTGCCAGGGAGATAGGGAGTTCTAGCAAGACCTTGTATCCTAATCACAAATGTCACATCCTATCACTTTTACGATATTCCATTGATTAGAAGCAAGTCATGAGTTTCAGCACAAACACAGGGGCATGAACACTAGGAGATGGGATAATTGGGAGCCATATCAGAAGCTGCCTATTACAATAGTGGATTTGTGGCATTCTCTTTTTATTTCTATCAGTTTTTAGTTAATGCATTTTGAAGCTGTTTATTAGGTGCATAAACATGTAGGATTCTTACACTCTCTTGTAGAACGGACTCCCTTTTCACTATCAAATGACCTTAATTTTTTCTTCACTCTCTCATTTGTATTCTCTCCTGATTTTCTCTGTCTTATTTTTCTTGAACAGTTTTGCTTTAGGTTAATCCATTTTGTTGATACTCTCGAAGAAACAACTTTTAGCATACATTTGGGTCTTGCTTTTTAATGTCTTCTGAAAATCACTGTATTTTGAATGGGATGTTAATTAACAGTTAACGTAATTCCTAATATGGTTGGATTTAGGTTTCCTATATTGTTATTTAATTTTAACTTGTCTCCTTTGTCCTCCTTTTCTGTCTTTGTTGTGAGTCATAGAATATTTTTAGAATCTTAAATATATTGGCTTTTAGCATAGCTCTTTGAATTATTGTTTAATGGTTGCTATAGGAATTACAACACACATTCTTACCTTTTTACAATCTACTTAGAGTTTCTATTGTACCACTTTGTGTAAAGTATATAAATCTTTCAAACATATAGGTCAATGTATTCCCCCACCTTAACTTTGATGATAAAACTTTTGTGTATATTTTTTCTATTTATGGTATAGGCCCCATGCCTTAATCCAATTTTTGTTGTTATAACAGAATACCTGAGGCTGGGTAATTTATAAAGAAAAGTGGTTTCTTTAGCTCATGATTTTGCAGGCTAGGAAATTCAAGGACATGGCACTGGCTTCTACTTAGCTTCTAGTGAGGGCTTTTATACTGGGTAAAAACATGGCAGGTCATATAAAAGCAGACACCTATAAAGAGGGACCAAACATTAGTAGGAACCTCCCTTTATACAAATCCATTCTCAGGGGAACTAATCCATTCCTGTGAGAATTAATCCAGTCTCTCAAGAATGAGAACACACTTGCTACCTGGAAAAAAGCACCAAGCTATTCATGAAGAATCCACCCCATGTCCCAAACACCTCCCACTAGTCACCACCTGCCAACACTGCCATATTGGGGATCAAATTTCAACATGAGTTTTGGCATGGACAAACCACATCCAAACAATAGCATCCCAGAATTTGTAATTTTTTGAAACAGTAATATGCATTTTAAAAAAATAAAGAGGGATCAATAGTGTTTTATATTTACCCAGATATGTGCTGTTTCTAATGTTCTTATCTCTTTTTAAATACCTGAGTTTCTCTCTAGTATCATTTCCTTTTATCCTGATGTAATTCTATAACCTGCAATTGGTAAATACATGTTTTACCAAATTTTGGATATGGTCAACCACTACATATTAGAATATTATTTCTGCCCCATTTTCTTACTCTTGTCCTAAAAAACTTTAATTACATATATATTAAACCATTTGGCATTATTCCATAGGAACCCGAGGCCCTGTTAATTTTTTCAATCTATTCTTAGATTATTATTATTATTATTTTTTTCCTGAGACAGGGTTTTACTCTGTTGTAGAGGCTGGAGTGCAGTGACATGGTCACAGCTCACTGCAGCCTTGACCTCCTGGGCTTAAGTGATTCTCCCACCTTAGCCTCCAGAGTAGCTGCAAATACAGGCATGCACCACTATGTCCATTTAATTTCTGTATTTTTTTTTTAGAAATGGATTTCACCATTTTTCACAGGCTGATCGACTCAAGTCATCCACCCCTCTTGGCTTCCCAAAGTGCTGGGATTACAGGTTTGAGCCACCATGCCAGGTGCAGACTGCATTCTTTATAGTTATATATCTTCCAAGTTTACTGTCTCATTTTATTGTCATCTCCATTCTACTTTTGAGCCTATGCTGTGACTTTTTATTTCATATATTTTATTTTTAAATACTAGTATTTAATTTGTTATTTTTGATATTTTTTACTTCCTTGTTGAGATTTCCATTTTTTACTCAGAATATTTTCTTTTATGTCATTGAGCATTTTTTTTTTTTTTTTTTTTTTTGAGATGGAGTCTCACTCTGTCGCAAAGGCTGTAGTGCAGTGGCATGATCTCGGCTCATTGCAACCTCGACCTCCACCTCCCAGGCTCAAGCGATTCTCCTGCCTCTGCCTCCAAATGTCATTGAGCATAATTACAATAGCTGCTTCAGAATTTTTGTCTGCTCATGCCAGTGCCTTGAATGTCTTGGAGTTGGTTTCTACGTTTTTCTTCCTTGAGAATGGGTCACATTTTTTTTTGTTTTGTTTTTGCTTTTTGAGTAATTTGGGATTTTATCTGAACACTGTGTATATAATGTTGGAAATAACCTATTTTAAATTCTTCCAAAGAGTGTTGATTTTTTTCATTTGATTGTATTAGCAGGTAATAAACTTGGTTGCAGTCAAGCTGCAAACAATGTGTTTTGCAGCAGCTTAAATCTCAGTATAGTTATTTCATTCTTAGTTAGCTTCTGTGGTCTGCCTCATGCATGCATGTTTTAGGGTTCTGCAGAACTTGTTAAGAAAACTTGGGGTTTCTTTTCTCTGTCTCTCCTTTCCAGGGATTATTCCTTTACTTTTCACAAGTTGTGGTGTCTTTGAACTCTATCCTTTGTTTCTTTGAGTCAGGAAATTTGCAGATTTTCTATAGGAATTGTATCCACTCTGCATGGTGCCTGCTGCAGCATTCTTTTAGCCTAAGAGCTGTAAAAAAGGTAAAATATTCTGTGTTATTCCATTTTAAAGTGTTGACCACCCCCGATATCCATTTGCTTTTGTTCACTCTATGGTGCTTTCAGATTATTGTTTTGTTATAAAGGCAGTCTTTGCTATGCACAGTCCTTGCTATGCACAGTACTGTGTCAGTGGAAACCTGTGAATTTTGTAACTGCGTCTTCTCTTTGCACATTAACTGATACTATAGAACTATATAAAGCAATGACTTGGTTCTGATACGCATGACTTTTAACATAGTTTTAGGTAACACGCGGGCTGCCTATATTTTTGTCCAGAGTCTATAATTGTCTTCAGAAGGATTATTCTTGTTGGATCTTTTTTGTCCACATCAGAAGAGGAACTCTTTCTCCTGATCATTTTCTATAATGGTCTCATGCTTTTTTACTTCATAGCCCTTTTCACAATTTGTAACTATTTATAGTTATAGCTATGTCTGTGTACTTATTTATTTTCAGACTGTTTTGTTAAAATTTTGTGACAAATTGGAAGCAATCAATAGATATGCCTGGAATGAAAGGGTGAAACATTGCATGACTAAAATGATGTCTTTCATGATGATAAAACTTAGGTAGCAAAATGGTTTTAATTATAGTCTCAAAAGATACTTCCAGGGACTGCAATCAGGTAAACAATATAATCACAGGGGTCCACATCAGATCTCTATGCTTGTTTAAGAGCTAAAATAGACATTTTATTTGGAAATTATAATAACAAGACTACTTCAGTCCTACTTTTAGATATTTCTGAATAATGCCTAACTGGGGAGATGGGAAAGGCTTGACATGTTACTATTCAATAATAAAGCATAGTTTTAAACACATAGATTTTTGTGTCATCAAATGATTAGGAATCAGTATTTGTATAGTTTTAACAGATCACAATACTGCCACATTTATATGATTAGAGAGCAGATCTCAAATTTAACAGTTTAGAGACTCTCTTTATATAAGACAGCTACTGTAGCACTTAGCATACTCACGAAATATTAGTTTATTTCTTTATTCCCTCATCCTGCTGGTATTCATAACAAATCAAACAAGTACCCTTTTCAGACAGCTCAGTTTGCTAGTTTTCAAGTATAGATGCAACCCTCTATGTTAATAAAGCTTAATGAAGCTTAAATGGAAATTGTCATTTGTTTGTTACTTAAAGCAATCTGTAGAGTAGATAAGAGTGGAACATTTATTGTAAAATGAATAAGAACATATGGATCTTCTGTGTAGCTTTCTGGATTCACTTTGCTTTTGTCCTGGTGAATGAAGGTACAAATAATAAAGGACCTCGAATAAGATTTTAAGCTGAATTTCTCCAGGCGCTAATTTCTTGGCTAGAGTGGAGGAGGTCTTCATAAATGTTCTGCATCATTCTTAAGAGAAGTCTATTTCAAGCTATTTCCTTGATGAAGGACCTCTCAGGTTTATATATTTTCATTTACTAAGTGTGTGACATTAGAGTGGGTGGTATCGTAAAATTTAATTAACTGAAGACAAATAAGACGGGATCGCTACAGATACATGGTATGAATTTCCCTATTTTTGGGGTGTAGATTTAGTGGGATTATATATCACTGTCTCTCAAACTTTAATGTACTGATAAGAATCACCTGGAAATCTGGTTAAAATGCAGATTCTGATTCAGTAAGTTTGGAATAGAATCTGGGTCTGCATTTCTAACAAGATCCCAGGTGATGCCTGTACTGCTGATCTGAAGACCACACTTCAGTTGCTAGATTATACTACAGACTTGCTTGCTATGTCAACTGAGATGGGGCTTAGGATATTTGCTGTTATTTCCTCCCTTTTAAAAAGGTAGTTAATGCAACCCTGGAAATCTTTACATTTGCTAGATAGAATACGTTGCGTATTAGGTTGGTGCAAAAGTTTTTGTGGTTTTTACTGTTACTTTCAATGGCAAAAACTGCAATTACTTTTGTACCAACTTAATAAAATAAATTCCAGGCGATATTAGTGAGGAGACTCCATGACTTTAGAATTTCTTGGAATTTTAAATTTGGACACATTTTTAGTATGCCTGAAATATTCAATAATAAGCCCTTTTTTTTCAATGATGTAGTGTTTATATGTAATAAAATATACTCACTGAAAGGGAACTTAGCTGTCATTCCAATTTCTCATTTCACAAATAAGGAGACTGGGGCTAGTTTAATTACAGGACTTGACCACTTACGTGTTCTGAGGCTCTTTAACATGCAAAAAGAAATTATATTGATTTGGAAGAAGATCGTAGTGTGGTGCTACCCCAAATATATTAAATTAACTGCTTTGATTGGGACTTAAGCAATCAGTTCCATAAAACAGAATTATTTTCCCACTGCTTTGAACCAGTTACTTTGGCCCTAGTAGGCACAATATATTCAGAGACCTCTTTTGCTAAGAAAACTAGCACTTCTCGTTTCTGTTCAAAGTATTAATTGGGAACACTTAATTAAATGGTAAAAATTATTCTTTGATAATAAACATGCAGTTTACAGAGCTAAGCTCTGCCAAATCAGAAGATATTGCTTACAATGTTCCAGCAAAGCACATGTATAAAAGAGACATGATTGAGTTGAGAAGATAAATAATATGTCTGAGTATAAATTAAAAACGTGGTAAGTAATATAAATGACTGAATCTCTTCAGTTTTTCAATACGATGTTCAAATTGAAACCTTACTATTTTATCTGTTTTTTTAAGTGAAGTTTTATTTAAAATTAAAATGGATACAACTCTGACCTCTCACCCAGGCTTGCATTTTTCACTGCAAACAGCATATTTCCTTTCTGTCTATTTATGCTTCAAATTAAAAGCCTCTAAAACCGAACTCGTATTTTCTGTTTTCTCTAAGAGCTTTCCATATTGAACAAAGTAAAAATATATTTCTCCCAACATAAAATTGGAATTGTCTTTGAATTTCTTCTCATTAGCTTGGTATATCAGCCAGTTTCACTGATTCCTTTTTCCAGAAGATTTTGTTAATCTATGAATTTTTGCTATTCTATGACATCACCTTGCTGAAACTATAATTAGCTCACACCTATTTTTACAAACATCCCCTCTATTGATTTTTCTTCTCCCAGCCTATCTCACTTTTAATTCATTTGTAATTGTTAACACTAGATCATTCCTTTTAAACCATTATTATGCTCACTTTAACTCGAACTCCTGAAATAGCTTTCCATTATCTGTAGAATGATACACAAATGTTTTAGCCCACTGTTCAAGGCTATTTATAATTCTGCTCCAAACTACCGTTCAAGCTATACTTTGTACTAATCTCAACATAAACCCTCTACTGTAATCCAGTTGCTTGATTCTATCTCCCAAACATGTCGTGTACTCTCTGTCCCTTATATCTTTTGCCATTTTCTTAGTTTTATAGGCATTCCCTTCTCCTCTCTTCTGGTAGAAGTAAATTTAAGTGGAAAGTGAAAAGTACAACATTTTTAACTGGAAAGAATCTTTAGAGTTAATTTAGTTCAACTTCTTACCTCTTGTACCATTTTAACATTGAAGAAACTAAGAATCAGAAAAATTTAGGTTTATATTTACTAATATCTAATGAGAATTATACTAATGGTTATTTAAAAATTAGGTGATTCATTTCACATCTACCATATTATATAAGTTTAGGTCAAGTTAAAATTTTCTAAAGACCAAAAATCTGCCCAATTTGGCTATCATAAACTATCTCAAGAAAATCCAAATGAAGCTCAGTTTCCTAGATGTTCTGTGGACTGGCTAGCAGCAAGTTCTGAACTGACTTCATTGACTCTAAGTAATTTTCCTGGTTCCAATAAAGAAATGCTCAGTTTATCTTGCGGATATCGTGATCAGTTCTAGTAAGAGTTCAGAAGCTGGGCTTTAAGTAGCATGTTAAAATCTCTCAAGCCTTATTAGAGAGAGAGAGAGAGAGAGAGTGTGTGTGTGTGTGTGTGTGTGTGTGTTTAGGGGTTTGCGGACAAATTAGATGACTAAAAAGTAGGTCAACTAAAACTTGGTTAAAAATAGCCTTTTATAAGAAATGATAGTGATAGAGGAGAATTATTCTCCTTTATACTAAGGATAAATAGAACCTGCCACATACAACTTAACATTCTTTTTCATTCTGGGTACCCATTAAACATTTATTATTGAAGAATGTATGTTTTTATAGATAATAATAATTGTATATCTTTATGGGGTACATGTCATATTTTGATACATGCATACAATGTGTAATGATACATCAGGGTAATCGGGTTATTTATCATCTCAGACATTTATCTTTTCTTTGTGTTGGGGACATTACAATTCTTCCAGCTATTTTAAAAAGTAATTATTGCTATCTACAGTCACCCTACTGTGCTATTGAACACTAGAACTTATTCCTTCTAAGTGTATTTTTGCACGCATTATAGATTAACATTCTTAAAAGTAAGAATTAAAATATATTCTATGTTGACTTTGAAATAACCTACTACAGATGATTGTATTGGTTATAGAATATTTTCTTAGCCAGCTGGCACTACCATAAAGTGAATCAGCTGCAGATACACCTGAATGATTTGATATAACCTAAGGTTAAAAGGGATATGATTTCCAGACAACGTTTGTACTGCGATTTAAGTTTTACACACAAAATAATTGCAGATATTTGATAATTTATTATAACTTATGAAAATAATATTTTCAGTTGACAAAGTATTAATATAATGAAATAGTATATAAATTCTCAAAAAAGAGTGAACACCAATGAGATAAAGAGTCCTCTAGATAATTTCTTTTCAGCAAGTTCCAGACAGGGAAGATCAAGGTGTCACCTCTTCTCCAATATAATGGCACTCTCTATACTCCAGAGCTTAGATTCAGGGAGAGAAATGACAGGGAGAGGGAAGAGGAAGGGGAAGAGAACAAGTAAGAATACGAAATTTTTATTGGCTGAGTGAAATCCTGAATCAATTGGTTTACTTAGAAAAGATTAAGCTTGCATATGCTGTCACCAGGTCAATTGGTGGCTCAACAAAAACATATGTTTTAGGAAAATAAAGTTACTTCTATGCATACCTGAGTACATGGCCTGTGCCATAAAGTTAATGATTCTCAGAAAGAAGTCTATTAACAGTAAGTTAGATGTTCTATTCAAATCTGTTTTCTGCAGAGAATGTCCAGTCCCCCAGTGCCTAGTGAGTTACAAAGCTTGTTATGTTGTGTGTGATTCATTTTCTGTAAAGAGATTTTACTATATACAGGTGCCTTGTTGTGATCTGTGGTTTAGTCTGAGTCTGGAATTATAAAATTAATGATTACTTATGTCCATCATAAGCCAGTTAAAAGAAGGTTCACAGCAGCTTTATACATAATGGCCAAAAACTTGAAACGATAAAAAAATCCATCAGCAGGATAGTGAATAAAAAAATTGCCATATTTATATAATGGAATGCTACTCAGCAATAAAAAGAATAAACTTCTTGCTTGTTGTTCTTGTTTTAGCACCAACATGTAAAGAGCTTGGAACTCATTATTCCTATTTATTCTTGCTGAATACATAGAAAATTAATGACTCTCTTTGGATCCATCAAAAAACTGAGGTTGGAGCTAAGTGTCCATTAACGGATGGATAAAGAAAATGTGGGACATAGACAGTGGAATATTATCACTTTTTAAAAAGAAGGAAATTATGTCATTTGTGAACAACAAGGATATTATGCTAGGCGAAATAAGCCAGACACAGACAGATAAATAACATGTGATCTCACTGATATGCGGAATCTAAAAGGTAGAACTCAGAGAAGTAGAAAGTAGAATAGTGCTGTGGGAGGCAAATGGGTAGGGAAAAGGGAGACAATGGTAAAAGGGTACAAAGTTTTAGCTAGACAGGAGGAATAAGCTTTAGTGATTTATTGCATAGAATGGTGACTATAGTTAATAATAATGTACTTTAGATTTCCAAATTGCTTAAAGACTAGATTTTAAATATTCCCACAAAAAATTGACAAGCATGTGAGGTGATGAATATGTTAATTAGCTTTACTTAATCATTCCACAATGTAAACATACATCAAAACATCACACTGTACCCATGAGTATATATGATTATTTGTCAATTAAAAATAAAACAAAATTTGAAAAAAACTGCGGTTATGGGAAGATTTAAATGATAATTTTGATGAATTGTTGGAAGCTGAATGTGGACTAGTATGAGGGTAAGAAATTCTTGGGGGTGCATTTTGGGGGCCCCACACTTTTATGGGTATTACTTTCAGGAACTCCTCCAAATTTTCATGATAAAGAGCTAAGAAACATCTCCTTATGGCTCTAGAAAGAGAAGGAGTAGGGTAATAATTGTGCAAAAAGCCCAGAGCATTCTCCATAACAAAGTTCTACTCTCCAAGGAAGACTATATCTTTTAACAGAGTATTATCTCAGCTGGGGTAAGCACACTGCTGTTACTTCAGCTCTCTTGAGCCTTATCGTCTTACCTAAGGGTGAAAAAATGTTACGATATTAGAGATGCACTTATGAAGGTCACAGCACAGAGACATATACCTAAAACTTTAATAACTAAAATAAAATGGACCAATTCATCGACAGATACAAACTATGAGAACTCATGCAAAGAAAATTAGATAATCTAAATAGGCCTATATTTCCTAAAGAAATTAAATCAGTAATTAGTAACTTTTCAGAAAAAGAAAGCACCAGGCTCAGATGGTGTTACGGGTGAGTTGTACTGAACATTTAAAGAATAATACCAATTCTTTACAGTATCTTTCAGAAAATAGAACTAGAGGGAACACTTCCTAATTTATTCTGTGAAGCTAGCATTACAACGATACTAAAACTAGTTGAAATTTATGTCCATGTAAAAACCTGCATTTGAATGCTTATAGAAACATAATTACCCCAAATTGGAAAAAGCCAAGATGTCATCAATAAGCCAATGGATAAACAATGTACATCCATACAATGTAATATTATTTAGTAATAAGAAATGAGCTATGAAGCCATGAAAAGACATGAATAAATCTTAAATGCATATTACTAAGTGAAAAAGATCAGCATAAAAAGTCTACATAATATATGATTTTATTATGTGACATTATGAAATAAAGCAAAACAATGGAAGATCAGTATTTGCTAGAATTTTTTTTGAGGTAGCAAGGGAATGTGCTTCAAGCACAGGAAATTTTTCAGGGTGCTGAATCTATTCTGTATAATATTGTAATAATAAATATATGACACTGCATTTGTCAAAATCTATAGGGCCTTAAGTTATAAAGTAATACTTAATCTATGCACATTAAAAAGTAATTTAAAAAGTTAAGAGATGGAATACAGAACGTGACAAAACAATCTCAATCTAATTATGGAGGTAAGGGCAAAATGTGCTGAGATAAGTAGCTTTGAAAATGTGTGGAGTCTGTAAAACTAATGGCACAACTGTACTAAGCATTGTATTCTAATGGATAAAATTGTTCCCACAGGGGTATGGGTTAATAATTCTGATACCACCACACATATATATTGGAATTAAACAATTATATAAATGGATGGTGGATGTTGGGAGCCACATTTCCCACTTTTGGAATGTGAGATTGTAGATGAGTAAGCAGAGGAGGCTAGAATGAGACAGGGATAACAGATCAGAGTGTGAGAAATCAGTATGAACTGATACTTAGCTTAATATAGATACATATGGTATTGTAGGTGTATTCATTTGCTAGGGCTACCATAACAAGATGCCACAGACTGAGTGGCTTAAATATTAGAAATTAATTTTCTAATGGTTCTGGAGGCTAGAGTTCAAGATCACAGTTTCTGCCCGTTTGGTGTCTTCTGAGGCCCCATCCCTTGGCTTGCAGATGGCTGCCTTCTTGCTATGTCCTCACATGGTCTTTCTCCCTGTGTGCGTGAACCTTTGGTATCTCCTCCTCTTATAAGAACACTAGTCAGATTGTATTAGGGCCCACCCTAATGACCTCATTTAAGGCCGTATATCCAAATATAGTCAAATGCTGAGATATCGGGGGTTAGGACGTAGGCATGTGAATTTTGGAGGCGCATAATTTAGCCCACTGTAGGCTTAATAATGGTATTTCAAAGAAATCTACATCCTAATGCCCACAGATTGTAAATACATTATTTTATATGAAAAAGGGATTTTGCAAATGTGATTAAGAATTTTGAGTTGAGAACATTATCCCAGATTATTCAGGCAAACCCAATGTAATCACATGAGTTCTTATAAGAGGGAGACAGGAGAGTCAGAGTCAGAGAAAGAGGTGTGACAGTGGAATCAGAGGTAAGTGCAATGTGGAGCCATGAGCCAAAAACATGTGCCAAGGAAATTACGGCCTCTATAACATAAAATGTCAAGAAAACAATTCTGCCCTAGAGCATCTGGAAGGATGACAGCCAAGCTAACTCATTTTAGAATTCTAGCCTCCAGAACTAAAAAGATAATACACGTTTGGCATTTAGATTTTTGGCAGTGTGTTACAGAAGCAACAAGAAACTAATACAGATGCTTACATACAGAAATATTTATAGATATGTATGTACACATGGATTAGTATACAATCATATATTTCCTTGCTTTGTCAGCTAACAGGGACTAGAATTAATGGCACCCGAGTTACAATGAACATATGTAGCACTCACATCTTCATTTTTAATACCATTCTCCAATAAAAGGATCCAGAAATTCTTGGAGAAATGGCTGATTCTAGGACTGGAGGTGGAAATATATGAAATGAGCCTGGAACAACTTATTGTGCCAAAAAGTAAGGGAAAGAAGTCAAACTATGTCTCTTCACTGATGTTATGATTCTATATTTACAAAATGCTAAAGACTCTACCAAACGGCTACTAGAACTGATTAATGATTTAGCAATTTTTAAGGATACAAAATCAATGTAAAAAATCAGTAACATTTCTATACACCAATAACATCTAGGCTGAGAGTCAAATCAAGAACACAACCCATTTACAATAGCCACAAAGAAAATGAAATATCCAGGAATACAGCTAACCGAGTTGGTAAAATATCTCTAAAAGGAGAACTACAAAATATTGCTGAAAGAAATCGGAGACAACAGAAATAAATGGAGAAAATATTCCATGCTCATGGTTCAGAAGAATCAATATAATTAAAATGGTCATACTACTTAAAGCACTTTACAGATTTAATGCTATTCCTTTTAAACTACCAATGTCATTCTTGACAGAATTAGAAAGAAAAACTATTTTAAAATTAATATCAAACCAAAAAATAGCCTAAGTAGCCAAAGCAATCCCAAGCAAAAAGAATAAAGCCAAAGACATCACACTATCCTACTTCAAACTATACTACAGGCTACAGTAACCAAAACAGCAAAAACCAAATAACCAATTAAAAAGTGGGCAAAAGACATGAACAGGCACTTTTCAAAAGAAAATAAAAAAGTGGCCAACAAACATGAAAAAATGCTCATCATCACGAATCATTACAGAAATGCAAATAAAAACCACAGTGAGATACCATCTCACACCAGTTGGAATGACTATTATTAAAAAGTCAAAAAACAACAGATGCTGATTAGGCTGCATAGAAAAGGTGGGAATGTAAATTAGTTCAGCTACTGTGGAAAGCAGGTTGGACATTTCTCAAAGAACTTAAAACAGAGCTACAACTTGACCCAGCAATCCCATTACTGGGTATATACCCAAAGGAAAGTAGGTAATTATACCAAAAAGACACATGCACTCATGTGCCATTGCCATGCTATTCAAATAGCGAACACGTGTGTTAGTCAAGGTTCTCTAAAGGGACAGAACTATTAGGATGTATGTATGTATGAAGGGGAGTTTATTAGGAAAGAAATCAGAGACAACACAAATTAGGAGAATTGACTCACACTATCACATGGTGAAGTCCCACAATAGGCCGTCTGCAAGCTGAGGAGCAAGGTAGCAGTCCAAGTCCCCAAACCTCAAGAGCAGGGAAGCTGACAGTGTAGCCTTCAGTCTGGCCGAAGGCCTGACAGCCCCTGGCAAATCGCTAGTGCAAGTCCAAGAGTTCAAAAGCTGAAGAACTTGGAGTCTGATGTTTGAGGGCAGGAAGCATCCAGCAAGGGAGAAAGATGAAGGCCGGAAGACTCAGCAAGTCTTCTGATTCCACTTTCTTCTGCCTGCTTTATTCTAGCCACACTGGCAGCTCATTAGATGCTGGCTACCCAGACTGAGGGTGGGTCTGCCTCTCCCAGTCCACTAACTCAAATGTTAATCTCCTTTCGTAACACCCTCACAGATACATACAGGAACAATACTCTGCATCCTTCAGTCCAATCAAGTTGACAACCATCACAACATGGAATCAACCTAGGTATCTATCAATGATGGATTGGATAAAGAAAATGTGGTACATGTATACCATGAAATACTACCTAGTCATAAACAAATGAAATCATGTCCTCTGCAGCATAATGGATGGAGCTGGAGGCCAATAATCCTAGGCAAATTAACTCAGGAACAGAAAACCAAATAATAAATGTTCTCACTTACAAGTGGGAGCTAAACATTGAGCATACATGGACATTAACATGAGAACAGTAGACACTGGGGACATTACTATGGGGGGATGGAGAAAAGGGGACATGGATTGAAAGACTACCTATTGGGCACAATGCTCACTACCTGGGTGCAACGTAACAAACCTGCGCATTTACCCCCATACCTAAAATAAAAGTTGAAATTTAAAAAAAAAAATGCTCAAAAAGAAAAGAAAAAAGCAAAATAAAAATTCATGGGAGAATGTCAAAGAGACACAGGAGTTGAAACAGTTTGAGCAAAAAATAAATAAATAAATAAAATACTGGATTGAAGTCCAGAGTATAAAGTAAATATACAGACTCCATGCTGATATAAATGATTAAATAAGTAAATAGATTAATTAGGGGAAACAGCTCCTGTAGAGGAGAATTCCGAGTAATTTATATAGCTAGCCCACCCTCAAGGAGGCAGAGCATAAATTCCCATTCTTTTAGTATGGGCACATATAGTCATTCCCTGACAAAAAGTATAGTATGGACATGGGGGAAAGTAACTTTACAATGGAGAAATTTGACAAAGACTACTTCAGCTAGGTGCTCAAGGTTAGTATCAAGAGTGACAAATTAGGTGATTATATTTATTCTTGATAAGATCAGATGAAAATTGCACCTGACCATTGTGGCCTTCCTTCTGAAACCTCATAATTGCTATCTAATTATGAGACAAACATCAGATAAATTTCAGTAGAGAGGCATCCTACAAAATGCCTGACCAGTACTCCTTAAAACTGTTAAGGTCATTAAAAACAAGGTAAGTTTAGAAAGCTGACACAGCCACAACAAGCCTAAAGAGGTCTAACGAGCATAGTGTGGTGTCCTTGATGGGATCCTAGAACTGAAAAAGGACATTAGGTAAAAACTAAGAAAATCTGAGTAAAGTGTGGGCTTCAGGTAATAAAAACAAAGAAGAATAAATGACTGTTACACATGAACAAGTCTTAGGGAACTAATGTTGAGCAAAAGAAGCCAGATAAAAGAGAGGACATCTATGTGAAACTTAAAAGGTGGCACAACTAATCTCGAATAACAGTCAAAATAGGGGTTACCTTTGGAAGGGAGTATATCTGGGAAGAAGGAAAAATGTGCATGGTAGGGTAATGGAACTGATCTGTTTCTTATCTGGGTGGCAGATACATGAATATTACATTAATAAGCATGTATCAAACTATACACTAATGCAGTTGATTTTTCCCTCAGTAAAAATATTAAAAATAGAAATAAATCACAGAATTAAAAAACTTCGCTTGTTCTGAAAAGAACTATTTTCCATAACTCAGATGATGTGTATATATATATTTTTAAAGGCTCTATTGAAATCTAACTTAAATACCTTATAATTCACTCATTAAGTATTCAATGATGTGTGATCATTCCCACAGTCGATCTTAGAACATTTTCATAACCTCAAAAAGAAACCTCCTGGCCTTTAACTGTTATCCCTCTAATTACCCAATTATCCTCCACTCTCCAGCCCTAAGTAACCACTAAATTAATTTCTGTCTTTGTAGATTTCTCTGTTCTGGACATTTTATATGAATGGAATCATATAATATGTGGTCTTTTGCGACTGACTTCTTTAACACAGCATAATATTTTCAAGGTCCATCCATGTTGTAGCATGTATAATACTTCTTTCATTTTTATGGCCAAACAATATTGTATTTAAAATCTATATCACATTTTGTTTGTTGATGGACATTTGGATTGTTTCAACCTTTTGGCTATTAAGAAGAATGCTACTATAAACATTTGTGTACAAGTTTTTTGCATGGACATATCTTTTTATTTTTCTAGGGTATATACCTAGGAGTGGAATTGCTGGATTATATGTTAAATCATCTGAGGAACTACCAGACTGCTTTCCAAAGTGGCTGTACCATTTATATTACCACCAGCAGCGAAAAAGGTATTGATTTCTCTACATCATTACCACCATTTGTTGTTATGCGACTTTTGGAGTCTAGCCATCCTAGTAGGTGTGAGTAATATCTCACTGGTTTTGATTTGCATTTTGCTGATGACTAATGATATGAACCATCTTTTCATGTGCTTGTGGGCCACTTGTATATCTTTTTTGGAAGAAATGTCTACCATGTCTTTTGACCATTTTGAAATTGAGTTATTTGTCTTTTTGTTATTGAGATAGAAGATTTCATGATAAATTTTGGATACTAGTCCCTTTTCAGGTACATGATCTGCAAATATTTTCTCCCATTTTGTGGGCTGTCTTTGTAGTTTTTAAATTGTGTCCTTTGAAGCACAAAAATTTTTAATTTTGATAAAGTCCAAGTTATTTTTTGTTGTTGTTGCTTTTGGTTTTTGTGTTCTATCCAGAAATCCTTTGCTGAGTACATAGTCATCAAGATTTACTACTATGGTTTCTTCTAAGAATTTTACAGTTTAGTTCTTACATCTAGTTCCTTGATCCATTTTGAGTTAATTTTTGTATATGGTTTGAGTTAAGGGTGCCAATTAATTTATTTGTATGTGGCTATCCAGTTGTCCCAGCACCATTTGTTGAAAAGAGACCATTGGATGGTCTTAGCATCTTGCCAAAAATCAGTTGACCATAGATGTTTGGGTTTATTTCTGGACTTCAATTTTATTCCATTGAACTATATGTCTATCCTCATGCAGCTACCACAGTGTTGATTACTGTGGCTTTCTAGTAAGTTTTGAAATATAAAAAAATTGTGAATCATTCTACTGTTTTTTGTTTCAAAATTCTGTCAGCTATTCTCAGTCCTTTGCAATTCCATGTAAGTTTTAGAATCGGTTTGTCAATTTCTACAAAGAAGTCATCTGGTATTCTGATGGTGATTATACTGAATCTGTAGATCAGTTCAGGGAGTATTGCTAATCTTAAAATAGTCTTCTAATCCATGAATACAGGACATTTTCCCAATTATTCAGATGTTCCTTAATTTCTTTCAACAATGTTACGTAGTTTTTTGAGTATTCATTTTACATTTCTCTTGTTAAATTTATTCCTAAATATTTTGTGCTTTTTGATGCTGTTGGAAGTGGGATTGTCTTTCAAATTTCATTTTCAGAATGTTCTTTGCAAGGGTATAGAAATACAATTAATATTCATATACTGATCTTACACCTTGCTAACTTGGTGGACTTGCTAATTTGTTCTAATAATTTTTCAGTGAATTTTTTAGGATTTTCTTTATGTGGCACACGTCATATGCAAATAGAATAGTTTTTCTTTCCAATCTGGATGACTTTTTATTTTTTGAGATCTTCTTTCTTAACATAACATAGACATTTGCAGCTATAAATTTTCCTCTAAACACTGTGTTAGTGCATTCCATAAATTTTTGTATGTTTTATCTTGGTTTTCATTCATCTCAAAGGATTTTCTGATTTTGCTTTTCATTTCTCCTTTGATGCGTTGATTATGTGGGTGTGTGTTGTTTAATTTATACACATTTGTGATTTCTCAGTTTTTTATGCTATTGATTTATAATTTTATTACATTGTATTTAGAGAAAATACTTTGTATTGTGTTTTTCCTTTGAAATGTATTGAGGTTTCTTTTATGACCTAGCGTGTGGTCTATCCTGGAGAATATTTTATGTGCTCTTGAGAAGAATGTAGATTCTGTTGCTATGAGTGGAGTGTTCTATATTGCCTGTTAGGTCTTGTTGGTTCAACTTCATTAATTCTTCTGCCCAGTTAAATCCACTGTTGGGCCCCATTAGTGAATTTATTATTTCAGTTACTGGACTTTTCAACTCTGTAATTTACACTTGATTCTTTTTGATAATTTAAATCTCTTTTTTGATGTTTCTTTTTCTGATGCATCACACAGTGCAGCACATATCAGATAATCAAAGAAGATCATTGGGTGAAAAAATGACTATTCATGTAAATGGGCATTGCTTTACCTCCTTTTAGTTAATCTTTTGCAGTTACTTGATTTTTATTTTCACCCTGTTTAGCCTGCCATTATCACTGTTCCTTTTTAACCCTCTGTCTAAACCATCATCATTTACATGCTTCTTTACTTACTAGGGTATTTCCAGGGTAACTGGAGAAGGAAGGTAAAATATAATGCCAAGAGGAGGGGGAAACAGAAGATTCCCCAGTGTAATTTGCAAATTAAGCCTCATCAGTTTTCAAAAAGAAATGTAATGGCAATGTTATAGTACTTTAGGGGATAAATAAATATTTGCTAAATGAAGGAACAAAGGGGAAAACACTAAATATTCTTAATGATGAGGATAAATGGGTAAGTACAGAGTCCAAAGTGAGTAATGTTCCCCAACAACAGATGAAGCAGAAAGAGAAGGTACTATTTCCAGAGATTGCATAATTATCTGAAGACTTGATTTGCAGATCTGAGTAACTGAGAAACCAAGTAAAATTTAAACAGTCCTCTAATAGTTAATATTTAAGTTGGGAAACATTTTTTTTAAATTACAGTTTTATTTATAGGGTTTAAAATTTATTTACTTTTATCAAAATTTTATATTTATAGATTACAAATTGCATATTATATATTATTTAACATGTTAGATATTATACAATTGACATGGTTTGGCTTTGGGTCCTCACCCAAATCTCATCTTAAATTGTAATCCTATGATCCCCATGTGTCCTGGAAGGGACCTAGTAGAAGGTCTTTGGACCATGGGAGCAGTTTCCCCCATGCTGTTCTCGGGATAGTGAGTTCTCTTGAGATCTGATGGTTTTATAAGCTTCTTGCATTTCCTCTGCTGGCACTCATTCTCTCTCCTGCCACTCTGTGAAGAGGTGCCTTCTGCCATGAGAGTAAGTTTCCCTGGCCATGCAAAATGGAGTCAATTAAACCATTTTTTTAAAAAAAAATAAATTTCCCAGTCTTAGGTATTTCTTCGTAGTAGTGGGACAATGAACTAATTCAGTAAATTGGTACCAGGAGTGGGGTGCTGCTATAAGGATACCCCAAAATGTGGAAGCAACTTTGGACCTGGGTAACAGGCAGAAATTGGAACATTTTGGAGGGCTCAGAAGACAAGAAGATATGTGAAAGTTTTGAACTTCCTAGAGACTTGGAGGGCTCAGAAGAAGACAGAAAGATGTGGGAAGGTTTGGAACTTCCTAGAGAATTGTTGAATGGCTTTGACCAAAATTCTGATAGTGATATGGACAATGAAGTCCAGACTGAGATGGTCCTTGATGGATATGAGGAACTTATTGGAACAGGAATAAAGGTGAATCTTGCATGCTTTCACAAAGAGACTGGTAACATTTTGCCTTGCCCTAGAGATCTGTGGAACTTTGAACTTGAGAGAGATATTTTAAGGTATCTGGTGGAAGAAATTTCTAAGCAGCAAAGTGTTTGAGAGGTGACAGAGCACAAAAGTTTGGAAAATTTGCAGCCTCACAATGGCAGTAGAAAAGATAAACTAATTTTTGGGGGGATACATTCAAGCCCACTGCATAAATTTCCATAAGTAATGAGGAGGCAAATGTTAATTGTCAACACAGTGGGGAAAATGTCTCCAGGGCATGTCAGAGGCCTTCACGGTAGCTCCTCCCACCACAAGCCTGGAGGCCTAGGAGAGAAAAATGCTTTTGTGGGCTAGGTCCAGGGCCCCCACTCTGTGTGCAGCCTTAGGGCTTGGTGCCTTGCATCCCAGCCACTCCAGCCATGGCTAAAAGGAGCAAAGATACAGCTTAGGCCATTGCTTCAGAGGGTATAAGCCCCGAGCATTGGCAGCCTCCATGTGATGTTTGTCCTGCAGATATGCAAAAAACAAACAAGAACTGAGGTTTGGGAATCCCTGCCTAGATTTCAGAGGCTGTATGGAAATGTCTGGATGTCTAGGCAGAGGTTCACTGCAAGGCAGAGCCTTCATGGAGAACTTCTACTAGGGCAGAACAGAAGGAAAATGTGGGATCAGAGGCCCACACAATGTCCTCACTGGGGAACTGCCTAATGGAGTTGTGAGGAGAGGTCCACTGTCCTCTGGACCCCAAATGATAGTTCCATCATTGGCTTGCACTATGCACCTGGAAAAGCCACAGGCACTCATTGCCAGCCCATGAAAGCAGCCAGGAGTGGGGCTGTTCCCTGCAAAGCCATAGGAGCAGAGCTGCCCAAGGCTGAGAGAGTTCACCCCTTGCATCAGCATGACCTGGCTGTGAGACATGGAGTCAAAGGAGATCATTTTGGAACCTTAAGGTATAATGACTACCCTGTTGGATTCTGAACTTGCATGGCACCTGTAGCCTTTTGTTTTGGCCAGTTTCTCCCATTTGAAAAGGATGTATCTACACAATGCCTGTATCTCCTCTGTATCTAGAAGTAACTAACTTGCTTTTGATTTTACAGACTCATGGGACTTGCCTGTCTCAGGTGAGACTTTGGACTGTGGACTTTTGATTTAATGCCGAAATGAGTTAAGACTTTGGGGGACTGTCAGGAATGCATGATTGTGTTTTGAAATATGAAAAGATGAGATTTGGGAAGGGCTGGGGAAGAATGATATTGTTAGGCTTTATATCCCGACCCAAATCTCCTCTTGAATTGTAGCTCTTATAATCCCCACGTGTTGAAGGCAGAACAGGTGGAGATAATGGAATCATGGCGGTGGTTTCTCACATGCTATTCTTCTTAAAGTGAGTGAATCTCATGAGATCTGATGGGTTTTGTAAACATCTGGCATTTCTCTTCCTTGCACTACTCTGTCTTGCCACCCTGTGAAGAAGGTGCCTGCTTCTCCTTTACCTTCTACTGTGATTGTAAACTTCCTGAGCCCTCCCCAACCAATGAAACTGTGAGTCAATTAAATCTCTGTTCTTTATATATTACCCAGTCTCAGGCATTTGTTCCCAGCAGTGTGAGAATGGACTAATACAATAATCTAAATACTATAATGCTATTAAAATAATTTTTGTAAATCAATATTCATATGCAAAGAAAATTGCGATATGTTGTTATTAAGTAGTTTATACAAAAAAGGCTTCTGTGTTTATTAGAAGAAGTAAATATGTAGATAGCCATATATATAGGAAACTCTCTGGAAAGATCTAGACAAAATGTTAATTGTAAATGCCTGTAGGCAGTGAGGCAAAGGGGATTTTTAAACTTGGTATCTTTTTTAAAAAGTTGCATATTTAAAAATGAAATAAATCTAAATCAAATTTTAAAAAACAAAATGAAACAGTCTGGGTATTCTCAATAATTTGCCGTGTGATTTTAATACCGTCTGCTGCTAATATTCAATGATATTAAACAGTATCTGGGGCTTACAGGGAGGAAGAATGGCTGGCAAGAGACACAGAAAATGAGAGTGAATTTAGGAAAAAAGAACCTTCCCAGAAATATTTAAACGTTATAATTAGGTTCCAAGCGAAGGCTGCCTTTCCTTCCTTAAAAATTTCTCTTTATTAACATTGCCTAACATATGAGGAATTTGAGAGTACCTGAGGTTGCAGCAGCAAGGAAAAAATGCTGTATCCCAGTGGTGAGAGTAGAAGAAAGAAAGACGAGAAGATGATCAGTTAGCCTAAAGCGGTACTCATTGGCGTCTATCAAGTAAAGTACCACATAATCTACTTACTGGATTTTTAAGTTTTAAAGCAAAGTGAAATCAAGTGTTTTGAAATTTGCTTAAATCAGCTCTTTGGAATTTGTTCCATGTCTTTCAACAGATTAAACATGTAAAAATAGATAAAATATCTATTTTTAATATATTTCACCCCAATATAACCAGTTGTTGCACAATATGGTGATAATGAACTGCTGAAATTCATTAATTACATTTTGAAAACATTAAATAATGCCACCATATTTTAAGAGTAAAGTCAATTTGAATTATTCAGTCCTTAAATTAGTACTTTTTAAAACAGGGAAAGATTATCTGGAGGTTGGGGACAACCTAAAGGAGAACTCTAATTTTTATGGTATTGTTGTTAACAAATGTAAAATGACTATAATGAATAAAAAAAAAACAGAAATAAAATATTTAATATATAGAGTTTAAATTTTTCCTCTACATCATTAATTCTGTAATACAAAGGTGTTACTGTATTATTAAGAATAAAGTAAAATTGATGTCAAAGTTAACAAATAATAAATAATACAGTATATAGTTCTCAAATGGTTATATTAATAATAGTCAAGGAGAATGTCAGCATCCCAGAGAGTAATTGAACTGACTGAAATATTGGTGGCAGCTGATTTATGGGTTTATCGCTTGGCCTTCTTGATTGTGTATGAGGCAATTTCCTTGCAAACCTTAAGACCCTATTTTAGGTATGTATTAGTCCATTCTCACACTGCTATAAGAAATACTCGAGACTGGGTAATTTATAAAAGAAAAGAGGCTTAATGGACTCACAGTTCCACATGGCTGGGGAGGTCTCACAATCATGGTGGAAGGCAAAGGAGGAGCAAAGTCATGTCTTACACATGGCAACAGGCAAGAGAGCATGTGCAGGGGAACTGCCCTTTATAAAACCATCAGATCTCATGAGACATTCACTATCACGAGAATAGCATGGGAAAAACCTGCCCTCATGACTCTACCTCCCACTGGGTCTCTCCCATGAAATGTGATTATGGGAGCTACAATTCAAGATGAGATTTGGATGGCAACACAGTCAAACCGTATCAGGGTAGTTGCTCTCAGATGAACCTTAAAAAGTAGCTTATAATTGTTTACAAAAAGCACACTTTCCTTGAATTAAAAATCCCAAAGAGAAAAAGATGTAAACACACAATTGAGTCATTTTCTGCTTTTAATGACATAGGATATTTTTATTAAAATAAAGAATAACTGTCCCTGTTTACTTTCTAATGCTTACAGACATATCTTAATCATCGTATTATTCAGCAACTTGTAAAGCAAATTCAAACTTCTGACTATAATTGGGTATTTCCCTGACCAAACTTCATCTGCTTCCTATCTTTTTATTTCAGATTTCATCTCACTCACTCTGAACTTTGAATTAGTCAAAATTATTCAGTCTCCATCTCTGATTTTTAATTCCATAGCTCACATTTTAAATCTTATTTACGACTCTTTAGAGAAAAAATTAAGTCACTTTTCTAATATTCCTATTATTTATATGAGAATGTTGGGTAATGATAAACTATAAGTGTATACTAGTATTATTGTCATTCTTTTATTTTTTCAAGAAAAAATAATGTTTTAAAGTAAAGATGGAAGTAATATGGACTAATGGAAGTGATACAGATCATTGCTACTATTCATACATCTTGATAGGACTCACATTTAGCAGGAAATAAATGATTAACATCAAAACTTCAGCAGTCCAGCATGTGAAAACAATTTTAAACATGGCTTCAATTTTTATGGATTGAATGAAGAAACAACCATAGAAAAAAAGCTTTCCTGGTTAGTAAAAATGTTTTTCTGATGTTTAATGATGGCATGCATTGGTTTTGGAGTGAGATGTACCTGAACTGTTTTTCAAAACTGTATTAATTTTTAATCACACAAGTGCCTTCTGAATACATTTTCGTGATAAGAATTCAAATAAAGTAGATGAATTGAAATCTAAATCTTTCCCCACCACCAATCCCAGTCACTTTACAGAAATAACCATTGTCAAGTTAGATATACTACCCCAGAGTTTTTCTAAACTTTTATACAGATACACCCTATAAATATATTATAGCTGTTAGTATATACAAATAGAGTTCCATGGAAAACATATTTTTCATTGATATTTTGTTCACTCAACACTGTGTCAAGAATTTTTCCATAGCTAGCAATGAACATGAAAGTTTGTTTTCATTCATGTGCTATAAGAATCAGTACAATAATAGCAAAATAAATATCCTTGTGTTACTTTCTTTGTACGTAGTAGTAAAATTGTTAACTCTTGGTGTATTTGCGTTTATGGAGCACTTATGTATGTACTTAGCTGTCTTCTGAATTGAGGTAGGCTGTTATTTCTCCATTTTACAGACAGGGAAACTGTCTGACATAGGGAGGTTAAGTATTTTTAATAAAAATATGGAAACCGAGGCATGAGAGATTAAGGAACCTGCTGAAGATTACATGGAGATTAAGTAGTAGAACAAGAATTTGAACCCAAAGTATGTCTGTATGCTTCACCATGTTGTTATGCTGTCTCTATAATACATACTACCAAACTGAACAAGAACCTAAGCAGATTTGCACCCTTCCAGGTGAGGGAGGCAATCAGCAGGACTTGTTTTCTGAGTATTGGTCACAACTCCACCGATCAAAATAGGATGCATTGAATAAACCAACCAAAGCCAGCTAAAACCAAGATGGTGAAAGCAAGCTCCAGTTGCCCTCACTGCTCATTATATGCTAATTATTAGGTATTAGCATGCTAAAAGACACTCCCACCAGTGACATGACAGTTTACAAATCCCGTGACAATACCCAGAAGTTACCTTATGTGGTTTCAAAGGGGAGGAACCCTCAGTTCCAGGAACTTCTCATCCCTTTTCTAGAAAATTTGTGAATAACCCACTCCTTATTTAGGATATTGTTAAAGAGTTGTTATAAATATAGCTAGCTAGCAATCCATGAGTGCTACTCTGCCTATGAGATAGCCCTGCTCTTGGGGCAGCCATTTTCCTGTACTCTGTTGCTCTAATAAACTTGCTTTGCTTTCGCTTCACTCTGTTGGCTCACTCTTGAATTTGTTCGTACCTGAAGCCAAGAACCCTGTCTGGCTGAGCCCCAATTTTGAGATTTTCCTGCATCATTATCCCTGTATGTGAGTTCCCATTACCCCTCAGCTTTATCAATACCAATTGATATTATAAAATGTTTAAATACTTGCCAATTCAATGAACAAAAAAGTGTCTTTTTATTTTAATTTGCAGTTTCACAGATTTCTGGCAATGGTGAACATTGTTTTATAGTTTATCAGACATTTGTGTTTCCTTTTGCTGTAAATTATTTTTAATATCTTAAAATGGAAGATTAGAGGTAAAGGTGAACTGAATCCATACTCTGAATCTATCTTTCGCTACACATATACATACACACACAGAAGCTGACATGTGTTTCTATATGCATAAAGTTAATATATACAAAATACATGAAACGTACAGTTAATATGTGCACACATTTAATACAAAAAAATAATTTGAAATGTACAGTACAGACTTGGTGCTGATGAACAGTACATTTTGTTCTGGTTATTGTCAGCTTGTCCCTTCTGAGTCCATTGTCTATCTTTCTGTGTCCTGCCTTGAGAGAACAACCTCTGAGGACTGCATCACACTGGCTGCTTTGCCCTTTGGCTTCTAGTTGTCTTTGTCAATGGAAAAAACTGCAGGAGATCAGAGGGCAGTGGGAGAGACAAGCTTGGTATTTATGTCATTTCTCCAGTGTTGTCTCACTGTGGTTCTGGCAGTGGTTACCTACTTCACAGCCACAGCTCCTGTAGGGCAGATCTCTTGCAGGACAACAGCTCTTACTGGATTCAGCTTCCCGCTGTCCCACCTCCTGAATGTTTCCTAACCCTTATTGGTCCCATCACTCTGCCCTCTCTTCTGCAAGTAGTCTTTTCATTGAAATACCCTTAGTTAAATGAGTTGGGGTATCTTATCTGTTTCCTGCCTCGACACTGCCTGGTCTACCTTCTAATTAGAGTACTAATGACATCCTAATCTAAGAGTAGCTGGGAAAATGCCTTTCCTGATTTTGATCCAAATCCTCTCTCTTCTTTAGAAAATCAGATTGTACATAATCTCCTTATTTATTCTGCATCAAGCAGATTCATGCCAGTCAGCTTTGTATTGAGCACTTGCTCATCTCATAGCTGTGATTCTTTCTAGTGAGAGTAAAATTTGAAGTTCAAGCTGATGTTTAGATAATTTCACCAATTGTTTTGTGTAGTTTAAGCTGATAGCCCAAATATTATATTTATTTTTTATTTTGGAAAATTTTGAACATATACAAAAGTACATAGAAAAATATAATGAACCCACATATACCCATAAGTCAGTTTTAATAATTATCAACACATGGCCAATCTCATTTTATATACACCTCCATCCACTTGTGCCTTCCATATTATTTTGAAGAAATCTTATATATTTTGTCAGGTATTTCTAAAAGGTCAGGAATCTTTTAAACATACCTAGCACTAACCATTGTTACAAATAAAAATAGGAATGATTCTTTAATGTCATGAAAATGTATAGTGCTCAAAATTTCAACTGTCTTATATTTTTAATAGTTTGAACCAAGATTTTAATAAGGTTCTTATATTTCAATTGATTATCGTGTCTTTTAATCCTGTTTTCATTCATAGTTTTCTCTCTCATGTCTCTTTTTTCCCTTGCAACTTATTTGTTTGAAAAATTTCTCACCATTTGAAATTTGCTGTTTGCATCTCCATAGTGTTAATGCAATATGTCTCTCTAAACTGTATTTCCTGTTAAACTGGTAGTTAGAAGGTGGTAGGACTTTGTCAGATTCAGGCTAGTTTTTGCTTTTTTTTTTTTTTTTAGGACCATTTCACAGGTGGTGGTGGTTTATTCTTTCATCAGGAAACACCTAATCTCCAGTTGCCTCTCTTTAAGTGGTGTTAGTAGCCATTGATTCTCCAAGTGTGGTTCCATTTGTTATTGCAAAATGGTAAGACCTGTATTCTATTATTTCTACTTCATTTATTGGTTGGAATACTTCTGTTAAAAAATGAAAACAAACCCAGAAGCAAAACTCTTCATCTACTATTTGGTTGTCAGGGGTACAGTACATGTTGGAAAAGCTGAATTTTTTAATTACTTTTTTTTTTTTTTTTAAAGATAGAGTCTCACTCTATCACCAGGCTACTTCTGTTAAAAAATGAAAACTGAGAAGCAAAACTTTTCATCTACTATTTGGTTGTTCAGGGGTACAGTACATGTTGGAAGAGCTGAATTTTTAAATTACTTTTTTTTTTTTTTTTTTTTTTGAGACGGAGTCTCACTCTGTCACCAGGCTGGAGTGCAGTGGTGTTATCTTGGCTCACTGCAACCTCTACCTCCCGGGTTCAAGCGATCTTCCTGCCTCGGCCTCCCATGTAGCTGGGACTACAGGCACACGTCACCATGTCTAGCTAATTTTTGTATTTTTAGTAGCAACGGGGTTTCAACATGTTGGCCACGATGGTCTCGATCTCTTGACCTTGTGATCCACCTGCCTCAGCCTCCCAATGTGCTGGGATTACAAGCACGAGCCTGGCCCCAATTACTATTTTCAGAATATTCAGTTGGCTTATACCCTCCAGTAGTGACTAATGAGTGTATTTTAATATTATTATGAATTCATGTATTAAACTATGGATGTTCTTCAGTTATTCTTATTGACAGTTAAATTACATATCTTTGGCTAGTGGGAGTTTCTTCAAGTTGGTTACATGTCTGATTGACATAATTCTAATAGCCTTTGACAGCTTTCTCACTATTGGATGTTCTAAACTCATCTTATACATTCCTGGCCCTAGATTGGAAATCAGTTCCTTCTCCAAGGATCCCTATTTTATCTATCTATCTATCTATCTATCTATCTATCTATCTATCTATCTATCTGAAAAATGGTTTTTCAGGATCAGAATCTGGGCATTAAGGGTATTACCATTGTTTTGCTCAGTGTTTCTAGGCCTTTCAATGAGTAGAATTCAGGGGAAAAATAAGATTTGAAATACATCATGAGTTTTTGTTTATACTTTCAATGCAAATGCAAACTCAAAGTCAACCTTTGAGTTACTTTTCTCCTGAACTGAATGCAAGTGTCAAGTTAACTGGGAATAAAAATTAGAGCATCATGTAATTTTATTTGTTTTATGGTCCAAAAATGTGTATAGACATACAACATTATATTACACTTTGCTTTATTGTGCTTCACTGATACTGTATTTTACAAATTGAAGATTCATGGCAACCCTGTGTCTACCAAGTTTGTCAGTGCCGTTTTCCCAATATCATGTTCTCACTTCGTGTCTCTGTGTCCATTTTGATAATTCTCACTATAATTCAGACTTTTTCATTATTATTTTATTGGTCATGGTGATCTGTAATCAGTGATCTTTGATGTTACTACTGTAATTGTTTTGAGATGCAAAGAACTGCACTCATATAACATGGCAAACTTTTTTTTTTTAAACTTTAGTTTAAGTGAAATAAGTGGAGGTTTGTTCTATAAATAAATTACATGTTGCAGGGGTTTGGTGTTTATTGTTTCATCACCCACGTAAAAATTGTAGTACCCTATAGGTAGTTTTTCAATCCTCAACCTCCTCCCACTCTCCACTCTCAAGTGTCTATTGTGCCTTCCTTGTGTCCATGTGTACTCAATGTTTATCTCCCACTTATAAATGAGAACATGCAATATTTGGTTTTCTGTTCCTGCCATAGTTTGCTTAGGATAATCCCCTGTAGCTCAGTCCATGAGGTCAGAAAACCAAAAGCAGGCACATGATCTCATTCTATTTTATAGCTGCACAGTATTCCATGGTGTATATGTATCACATTTACTTTATCTAGTCTACCATTATGGAGCATCTGAGTTGATTTCATATCTTGGCTGTTGTGAATAGTGCTTCAGTGAACATATGCATTCATATGTCTTTATGGTAGAACACTTTATATTTCTTTGGGTACATTCCCAATAATGGGATTGCTGGGCCAAATGGTAGTTCTGTTTTAAGTTCTTGGAGAAATTTCCAAGCTGTTCTCCAAAGTAGCTGAACAAATTTACATTCCCACCAGCAGTGTATAAGTTTTCCCTTTTCTCTACATCCTCGCCATCATCTGTTATTTTTTTACTTTTTAATTACAGCCATCTTGCCATTTCCCCATCTCTCTCCCTCTCTTCAGGCCTCTGTATTCACTAGGACACTATAATATTGAAATTAGGCCAAGTAATAACCCTACAATGAGTTCTAAGTCTTCAAGTGAAAGAATTGCACATATCTCACTTCAAACGAAAAGCTGGAAATGGTTAAGCTAAGGGGGAAGGTGTGTCAAAAGCCGAGATAATCCAAAAGGTAGGCCTCTTGCACCAGTTAGCCCCGTTGTTAATGCAAGAAAAATTTGTCAAAGGAGATTAAAACTGCTACTCCAGTGAACACACATATGATAAGAAAGTAAAACAGCCTCATTGCTGATGTGAAGAAAGTTTTAGTGTTCTGGATAGATCAAACCAGCCACAACATTCTCTTAATCCAAAGCTTAATCCAGATCAAGACCCTAACTTTCTCCAATCTATGAAGGCCAAGAGAGTTGAGGAAGTTGCAGAAGAAAAGTCTGAAGCTACTGGAGGTTAGTTCATGAGGTTTAAGGAAAGAAGCTGTCTCTGTAATATGAACATGAAAGGTGAAGTAGCAAGTGCTAATGTATAAGCTGCAGCAAGTTATCCAGATGATCTAGCTAAGATAATGAGAAAGATGGCTTCACTAAATAACAGATTTTCAATATAGATAAAACAGTTTGCTGTTAAAGAAGATGCAACATAAGACTATCTTAGAGAGGAGAAGTCAGTTCCTGGCTTAAAAGCTACAAAAGCTGCATCAGGTGACTCTAAATTGAAACCAATACTCATTTACCATTCTGAAAGTCCTAGGGCTCTTAAGAATTATGTTAAATTGCTGTCTGTGCTCTGTAAATGAAACAACAAAGCCTGGATGACAGCACATTTCTTTATAGCATGGCTTATTGAATATTTAAAGCCCACTGTTGAGATCTCCTGCTCAGAATACAAAAGATTTCTTTCAAAATATTACTGTTCATTGACAATGCAGTTAGTCACAAAAGAGCTCTGATGGAGATGTACAAAGAGATTAATGTTGTTTTCATGCCTGACAACATGATATCTATCCTGTAGTTCTTGGATCAAAGAGTAATTTTGACTTTAAAATATTATTATTTAAGAAATACATTTTGTAAGTATCTAGCTGCCATATATAAGGATGTATTTGAGAAATCTGGGCTAAGTAAATTGATGCACTCCCTCAGAGAAGGAAGTAACTGCAGATGTAGTACACACAGCAAAAGAAGTAGAATTGGATGTGGAGCCTAATGATATGACTGAATTACTGAAATTTCATGATAAAACTTTAATTGATGAGAAGTTAATTCATGCTATTGCTTCTTATGGATGAACGAAGAAAGTGGTTTCTTGAGATGGAATCTACTCCTAGGGAAAATGCTGTGAACATTATTGAAATGATGGCAAAGGATTAAGATTATTAAATAAATTTGGTTGATAAAGCAGTAACAGGGTTTTAGAGGACTGAATTTTGAAAGAAGTTCTACTGTGAGTAAAATGTTATCAAACAGCATCACATGCTACAGAGAAATCTTTTGTGAGAAGGAAAGTCAATTGATGTGGCTGACTTCACTGTTGTCTTATTTTAAGAAATTGCCACACAGCCAGGTGTGGTGGCTCATGCCTGTATAAAAGTGCTACTCTAGTGAACACACATATGCCAAGGCATGAGGATTGCTCAAGGCCAGGAGTTTGAGACTGGCCTGGGCAACATGATGAGACTGGGTCTCTACAAAAAAAAAATATAAAAAATTAGCTAGTCATCATGGCACATGCCTGTAGTCCTAGCTACCTGGGAGGCTGAGGCAGGAGGATCACCTGAGCCCAGGAGTTCAACGCTGTAGTGAGCTATGATCATGTCACTGTACTCCAGCCTGAGAGACAGAGCAAGACCATGTCTAAAAAGACAAAGAAATTGCCACAGCCACCCAACCTTCAGCAACCACCACTTTGATCAGTAAGCAACTATCAACATGGAGGCAAGATTCCAAACTAGCAAAAAGATTATCACTTGCTGAATGCTGAAATAATTGTCAGTATCTTTTTAGCAATGAAGTCTTTTAAAATTAAGGTATGTACATTTTTAAGACATAATGTTATAACACACTTAATATAATATTGTATAATTATAACTTTTGTATGCTCTGGGAAATCAAAACATTTGCATGACTAGCTTTATTGCATATCTGCTTTATTGCAGTGCTGGAGTAGACCACAAAATATCGCTAAGGTAAACTTGTATGTAACAATTTAAGAATACTAGTAGTAGGCTGGGTGTGGTGGTTCATGCCTGTAATCTCAGCACTTTGGGAAGCCGAGACGGGCGAATCACTTGAGATCAGGAGTTCGAGACCAACCTGGTCAATATGGTGAAACCCTGTCTCTACTAAAAATGAAAAAAATGAGTCTGGCATGGTGACCCATGCCTGTAATCCCAGCTACCTGGGAGGCTGAGACAGGAGAATCGCTTGAACCTGGGAGGTGGAGGTTGCGGTGAGCCATGATCATGCCACTGCACTCCAGTCTGGGTGACAGAGCGAGACTGTCAAAAAAAAAAAAAAAAAAAAAAAAAGAATACCTGTAGTAGCACTACCACCAGCAATGTTTATTTAAAATAGCTGAATTATGAGTATTATCATTGCACTTCTTTTTGTATTAGGTTATATCTGAGTCAAATTATTATACTTTGAAGCCACTGGGAATTGTGCCTCTCTGTGTGATTGTGCCATAAATTGTATTTTCATTTGGGTTCAGTTGTTTTCGTATTCTTCAGAAGCCTTCTCTAACATTGCCCATGTCCAAAATCCTCTTTTTTTTCCTCAACGCTTACAGTTTTTACGCAGTACCACTTACCTTGATAACGTACTTGATTATGTAGAAAATTAATATATATCTTGAACACAATTCAGTTATTGACATTCACGGAGTGGGCTAAATCGGAAACCTGGAAGCAATTCTGGAATCTTCAATCCCTCCACATAATTTTTTCCAATTTTTCCCCACCTTTCTACTGAATCCATCAGTTTCTCCCTATTTGCACTATTTCTACCAAAGCCGTCTACATTTCTCTTGCTGTTAGCTGGATTTCCCTTCTAACTAGATGCCCTTTCCCAAGTCTTGACTCGTATGCGTCTATACCCCATATGACAACCTAAGCGATCTTTCTAAAAGGCAAATTCCCCCCATTTAAATCCATCCATGGCTTCTTATCGCTCTTAGGGCAAAATCTAAACTCATTAACATGGCTTACAAGACCTGTACAACATTCTGTTCCCAGGCTTATTTTAAGATTTCCCCACTGTCTTCATCCCATGTCCCTTGTACTGCATGCTTCAGACACCTGATCTCCTTGGAGCTCCTCTTGTGAGCATGCTCTATTCCTCCCCAGGATCTTTGAGTCTGTTAGTCTTCTCTCTGCCAGGAAATGTGGTCTCCTTTCTGGTTCCCTTGTCTTGGATAACACTCTTTTCTCTGGTCTCAGCCTAGACATCACTCATTCATAGACACCTTCCCTAGGTCACTAACTCTGAACTAGCCATTCTTCCTTTGCTTTTCTATACTATATGTATTTTCTTTGTCATGCAACATATGATTGTATGACACACAACCATACTGCTCTTGATTGCCTGTTTACTGTCTCTGGAGAGTAAACTCGAGAGCAATGGCTACGTCTATCTCATTGTATTTCTATTGCCTAGCACAATTCCAGGCACAAAATAGACATATAGTAAGCACTTATTGAAAAAAGGATGGAAGAAAGGAAAGAAGGAAGGAAAGAAAACAAGGTGGAAGAAGGGAAAGGTAGGTAGGAAAGAAGGGATTACCCATTTCATCTAAACTATGAACCCTTTGCAGCAGGCAGGATATATGCCTCATAGGAACTTCATCAAAGTATCACTCATAGACTCTGTTAATTGATTTATAACACCCCTGGCATACTCCAGCCTTAAGGCCTTTGTAGATGTTCTCAATGCTGGAAAGTTCTCCTTTCAGATATCCACAAGGCTATATATCCAAGGATATCCTTCACCTTTTTCTATATTTTACTCACATTTTGCCTACTTTTAGACTTGCATTGCTACCCATTCCACTCTCATTCCTAGCATGCCCTGTCATCTTTCTTCTCTTTCTTACATAGCACTGATGAGCCCCTAAAATACTGTATTCATTTTCTGTTGCTGCATAGCAATTTATCACACTTTTAGCAAGTTAAAATAATACCCATTTATTAGCATACATTCTGAAGCTCTGAAGTTCAGCATAGTATGGTTGAATGTTTTGCTTAGTGTCTCACAGAGCTAAAATCAAGGGATTGCCATGGCTGAATTTTCGACCAGAGGCTCTAAGGAAAATCTGTTTTGGGGCTCAATTGAGTTGTTGGAAAACTCAGTTTCTTGCAGTTGCAGAAGTGATGTCCCCCTTTTCTTTCTGGCCATCAGCCTGGGACTGTTTATTGCTCCTAGAGGACCCTTCAGATTCTTGCCATGTAGTCCTCCTCCATCTTCAGAGTCAGATAATATTCCTCACATGGAATCTTTGTCACACTTTGAATCTTTCTCTGTTTCCGACTCTAAGATCCAGATTTAAAGAGTTCATGTGATTAGGTCAGGTTCACTCAGATAATCTCCCTGTCTTAAGTTCAACTCATTTAGGATCTTAATTACATTAAAAAAATATTTTCCCAGATATGGTGAAATAATCGCAGGAGTGATATATTTCATCACATTCACAGGTTCTATCCCAACTCAAGGGCAGAGGATCACATAAGGGAAAGGGTCTAGGTGACATCTTAGAATTCTTTCTAACACAAATACCATACAATTCCCTTGTTTATTTTTGTTTTGTGTCAGTCTCCCTTCTTTAGAATAAAAGCTTAATGAGACCTGAGATTTTTATGTGTTTTGTTCACTGATGTGTTTCAGTGGTGCTTAAAATGGTGTCTGAACTATCATAGATGCTTAATAAATATTTCTTGAATGAGTGAATGTCTCAGATGGCTAAATACAAATTTTTGCCATAAAATTTGAAGGTATTTTGGGAAATCTTTGAAATGCAGAAATGAAGTTCTCATATCTAAGGGGATATGAGTTAAACTCATGTATTTTTGTAATTTACTATATCTTTAATTTACTTAATCAATTCTTTGTGTGGTAGTCGTTTCTATTTATGCTCCCCTTTTGTCACCTTGAGCATGAAGCAGAGATAACCCTAGCTGACAAGGAAACAATTCAGAGTAGCTTTCATAGAATATTGGTGTCACGTTTTATCTTCTTTGATCATTTTTCTAGACCTTGAAAATCCAAGAGAAGTTGGCATGCTTTCTGTCTCTCTCTTTCTCTTTCTCTCTCTCTGCCTACCACCAGGACACTAGTAAGAAGTGATTTAACATGGCATTTATTCAGCTCACTCGGTTAGACTTGAAGTCTAGTTGGCCTAATGAAGGAATTAGTTATGCATGGAGGGTGAAAGATCAAATTTATATATATTGCTCTAGGATAAAATAAAAACTGAACTTATAGTACGAGGTACTATTAGAATGAAAGGAATATATTAAGACATGCTGTTCTGGTAAAATAATACATTCTGCAAAAGGAATGAAATATATTAAGAAGCACATACCTAAATATAAAGCAGTTACATACCATTATAGAAACAAGACTTTCAAGAATGTGAATCAATTTCTCTATCACATGCTTGAGTCTTTTTTTACTCACAATTATTTTGAATTGTGATTTTGAATAGCACAAATGGAGTGACTTTCTAAAGTCGTGTTGAGAATCAGTGATCCTAGATGCATTTAAACCTATGCATGTGTATTTTTGAAACATGGATTATGATTATATGATGATAGAGAATTAGTGGCTATATCACAATATTTAAATTAATTTGGTTTTAATTAAACTAAGCACATAAAGAGCAACAAAAATGCTTTAAAAATTCTGGAAACCCATTTCATTCAGATGAAGTATTATGACAATGTATTTGGAAGAAGTGTGAGGGTGGCGATATTCATTAAAAATATAAATTTACATAGTCTTTGATACAGCACATCTAAAACATTCTCTTATAAAAATTCAGGTGTAATGTGACTAAAGTAAATAGTAAGGCAAGAATGTACACTGTATCATAATATGTAATGGAGAAAAAAATGAAAAATATCAAAATACAATTCATTAAAGAATTAGATATGTAAATTGAGGGAGAGATAAAACAAAATATGACTCAACAGTCTAAAATTTGACAGTAGAGCTATATATATGGAAGCAGAACTTTATCCATGTTTGTTAAGAAAGATAAATTTCAAAAGAAAACCAGGTATAGTCCCAATTTTATAAAAACAAAAAGTAACTGTACGCATAAAGTTATTTTGCATAGGAACAAATTTTCAAGTAATATATTCTAAATATGCACCTAAGCACAAATAAGGAGGATGAATATTTCTACCTTTTATTTTGTGCATTTCTGTATTACTGAATACATTTGAGTAGGCGCAATCTATGCTTCCAGCCACAGAGAATTAATGGGTATAGGATTTGCCCTCCCAGAAACAAGAGAAGTAGATGGAATGCTGACACAATGGTTTTTAAACATTGGAAAAGAGAAAGCAAATGACTGATTATTTAACAAAGGGAAACAAATGAGGTTATGCCTACCACTTGTCCCTGGCTTACTGGTAGAGTTTTGACACGACAGTTTAAAAATGGGGAACCTGGACTGAGTTCAGCAGACTTACTGAACTGAGGAAACAAAGATAGGTGTTTAGGGAGGCAAAGGTTGCTGTGCCAGAACACCCCAAGATGAAGCTGCACAGAGAGACAGATCAGGATAATTGTAGGTAACAAACTGGAGAGAACCACACTACAATCAATGATATACAATAATTGAACTGCTGAGAACAAGTGATAGAGAAAAATTGTAAACATTTTAAAAATCAGCCAAAGGTAAATCATATTACCTCTCAAGCATAGTTTAAAGACTAGATCAGTAACTACACAAGCACAACAAAAAGTCATACCTAATAAGACATTAATGGAGATAAATGGAATTTAAAAATTCTAAATGCAAAAAACATAGGAAAAAGGAAAAAAAACACAAATAGTAGAAATAGAAAACACATAAGATATTAGATTTTAATTGCATAAGTATATTACATTACATGTAAAGGTATAAAATGTCTAATTAAAAGGCAGAGAGGATGGAGTTGAAAATAAGCAAGTCCTTACTCTAAACTATATATAAGAGCACCATTTTAAATATAAAGATTCATAGGTTAATAGTAAAAAGATAGAAAAGATTTACCACAACAATATTAATTAAAGGAAAGCTGAAATATTTATATTGATATTAGACAAACTAGACTTTGGAGAAAGGAATCAAAATGAGGGATAAAAAGAGACATTATATAAAGACCTCAATTTACCAATAAGACATAAAAAGCTTAAGTGTGTATTCACCCACTAACAGATCTTCAAAATTCATACAGAAAAGTCTTATACATTGAATTGAGCAAGAAATAGAAAATTCTGTAGTAATAAGTAAAGGCTTCAACAGTTCTTTGTCAGTAAGTTATAGCACAAATAAACAGAAAATCCCTACAGTTATTAAACAACTCAAACAGCTGGACCAAATTTATATTTACGGAACAGTTTACTCAATAGTAGCAGAATATACATTCATTTCAAATGCATATGGAATACCATGTGGTCTACATGATAGACCATAGTTTGGGTCATAAAACAAATCTGAACAAATTTAAAAGGATTTAAAACAAAATATGTTCTCTGATGACAATGGGATTAGATTAAAAAATCAACAACGTAAAGGATGTCCATCAAATCCTCCAGTATTGGGAAATTAAACAACATACTTCTGAATCAATAAATCAGAGAAGAAATCACAGGGGAAAGGATACTTTGAAGTGATTGAGATTGGAAGTGTAACTGTGGTAGCCATGGGAGTGTTTCTCTTGGGACAGCTTTTAAAAGAAAACTATTGAGAACTGCGAAGAATCTGAGTTTTTACCTTGCTTTCAACTTAACAAGTTAAATAAGTTGTTAATTTAACAAGTTGCGTTAAATTTAAGAAACCTAACACAGTTTCTTAAATGCTAGATTAGAGACAGAGTACTTTATTACCCATGGCTTAACAAACAGCATGAGAATCAGCATATTTACATCAGTTCCCCTTGTTCCCATGCCCCATGAGTGTATCAATAATTGCTGTATCAATAACTGCTGAACATAGACTGGATCATTCTTACCCAATATGAAACTCTTCTAATTACTTTGATGAGTAATGTTTACTCTGGGACTCCCTATCAGCTTTGCTATGATACTCTCAGAATTTTCGTTCAGTATGAAGCTTTTTCCATCCAATCATTTTTCCCCTCACTCTTTTCACTTTTCTCCATCATATTCTGAAGGTTCTCCATACCTGTTCCTGTTTGCGTCTCCTTTTTATCGCTTACAGGTGTTTTTCCCAAGGAAGTTATTAGGTATTGAATTCTGTATTGACATCTGCTTCTTAGGAATCTAAACTGATGGCAAATACTGGTAAAGGTCTGAGAAAATATGCAATAAGATTGAGTTTTGCAACTGGATCATCCACTCTCTAGCTGCAATGTGGTGCACAAATAATCTCTAACAAGAGGTGATGATGCCTTCATTCTTAAGAATTTAGTGGTGGTGACCATGGAAAATATCCTCAGCCAGCATCACTAACTGGGAGCTTGTAGGAATGCCTGATCCACAGGTAAGGAATCCTACATATTGTAAGGTGTAAATAGATGACTCATTTCATAGTGAAGGAGGTGTAAGATTCAGATTAATTTTAAAAATATAACATGCAACACTATCCAGAAGAAGTTTGTCCAATGGACATTAAAATGGTCTGTGGAGTCATGAATGAGGCACAAGCTCCAAAGCAATATGCTGCAATGATGGGGTGTCATCCTTTGCTTCACAATACATGCACTACATCAGAGACTCCTATGGCTCTGTGTTTCTAATAGGAAGAATTTATGGGTCTAGAAACCAAGGAATTGAAGCAAGATTAACTTCACTTACCACTTCCAATGACCCATTTGGAAAGCTTTGTGTCTTACATTGACACAACTCTAGGATCTGCTTGGTTAAAGGTCCTGGTCTGCAAAGAGGATGTCCTCTTGATAGGGAACATAGCATGGATATGTCTGAATTATAAGCCACAGATATTGCCTTGCCACTTTTGTCTCCTTGTTTCCAGAAACCAAATGTCAAGAAGTCAGCATGTTGACAGGGGTAATTGACCCTGATTAGCAGGAGGAGTAAGGCTGCTTTTACAGTGGGGAACAAGGGCTACATGTGGAACCAAGGTGATCCATTTAGGTCCCTTTTGGTATTCCTTGTCCAGTTGTAAATGTGAGTAAACACATACAGTGACTCCATCCTAAGAAGCTGATGATTTTCTTGTAAATCAGACCCCTCAGGAGTGAGGGTTAGGGTAAGCTACTGTTAGGTAGATGGAGTGCCCTGGTGAGTAAGCTATAAAGATCTGTAGAAGTTGGGGTGGATAAGCTACTAAGATCTTCAGAAGTGATAGCTAAGGGTGAGGGCACTTTTAATGAATAGATAGTGGAGAAAGACAGTGAACATCTTGTGATCTAGAGACCAAATGGAGTGATGGGGACTGGAATTTGTCTCACTTTCCCTTTCGTAAGTTTTCTCTCAGAGGGAAAGAACCGTAGAAATTGTGGAGAAGTTGCTTGCTGAAAATAAATGAAGAAATGGATCATTGTGGCAGAAAAGATGAACTGTGGCAGCCATGGGAGTATGCTGGTTAGATTCTCCCACAAGAGAACACTTACTGAGGAGTGTGATTAGGTAACATCTTTGGAATCTCTGGCAGCACAAATTTCGAAGGCCTTGCTCTTCTTGTGCTGTTTCTTGGCTATTACCAAACATGGTGGGGATATAGAGTTAGGCCATCTTGCTTAATGAAAGTTCCTCTAATAGGCAGTATTTTCACTGAGGCTCTTCGGTGGCCTTGCTGAGATTGCTACAGAGCTCTATTCCAGCTACAGAGCTCTATTGCAGTTTTATGTTCTTTCTAACCAATTTATCTTCCTTCCTTCTCTCCTTTCACAGGTACCACATAGGCATTTTAGTCTGAAGTTTTGCTAGACCTTATGTTTCCTCCGAAACATATCTGCCCCTCAATAAATTTCTTGAACATGTAACCTTATTTTTAAAACTGCTTTTGGAGAACCTGAGATAATACAACTTATCAAACATTGTGGAATGCAGATAAAGCAATTCTTAGAGGAAAACTCATAGTATTGTACACCTATGTCATAAAAAAGTCTAAAATCAGTTATTTAAACTTCTACCTTAAGAAACTAGAATAAAGCAGACTTATCAAAGAAGAAGGAAAGAAATAATAAAAACTCCAAAATTAATAGATTGGGAAATATACAAAACAATATAAGAAAATCAGTTAAACCAAAAGCTTTGAAAAAAAATCAATAAAATTGATAAGCTGCTAGTCAGGAAAAAAAAAAAAGATACAGTTACCAACATATGGAATGAAAGAAGAAACATCAATACAAATGATGTTTAAGATGCTACAAAACACTTAAATATAACAAGGAAATAATCTTAGCAATACGTGGTAATAAAATAAATCAGATGTGATAGAACAATTACTGAAATACACAAACTACTAAAGCTCACACATAAAAAACTTTAATCTGAATAACTGTATATTTAGTAAAGAAACTTAATTACTTACTCAAAATTTTCCTACAAAAAACCTTATGGCCCAGATGCCTTTGCTTGTGAATTCTACCAAACATTTAGGAAGAAGTAATACAAATTGATACAGATTTCCTCAGGAAATAAAATACCTGTGAACTATTTTTACTTAATTTTATGAGGACAGCATTGCCCTGATACAAAATTAGAAAAAAAGACATTGTAGAAGGAGAAAACTCCATACCATTATCCTTCATGAGAATAGATGCAAAATTCCTTAACACAAGTGTATCTAGCTACTTGAATCCAGCAATACATAACAAGGATAATACATTATGACCAAGTGAGATTTTTCCCAGGAATGTAAGGTTGGTTTAATATTCAAAAATCAACCATAATTCATGATATCAACAGACCACATGTTCATCTCAATAGGTAAATAAAATATATTTGACAAAATTCAACATCTGTTCCTGACGAACACTCTTAGAAAACTAGGAATATAAGGGAACTTACTCAAACTGATAAAGGGTATCTATGGAAAATCTATATCTAATAACATTCTTAGTGGTGAAAAACTGGTCTCTTTTAAAGATTAAGAAGAAAGTATGGCTGTCTGTTCTCATCACTTATTTTCAGCATTTTACTGAGGTTCTAGCCAGTGCAATAAAGCAAGAAAAATACATGAGGAAAATAATTGCAAAGGAAGAAGTAAAAACTGTCTTTGACAGTAAAAACTTTTTTTTTCAGTGACATTCTAATTTTTATAACCTAAAATGCCAATAAAATTTGGGGGTGGTGGGTAAAATTGAACTATGCCAAATTTTTGCTGCCTCTATCTTGTTTTCTGTCGACAGGTAGTTTGAAATGGCTATTTTTAAAGACAAACCACAGTGCAGATAGAACTAATTTCACTGAAGATAATAATACAAATGTGAGTTCTTTTCAAACCAGACAACATCAAGCTATCTGCACATATAAAACGTATTATCCTTTGTACAGGAGGTGAGTGTTATGGAAAATGAAAACACATATTATCCTGCAAAGTCAAACAGTCATGAAAATACTACAATTAATTTGAAAAATAGCCTGATCACTAAGCATGGAGGAAATTACATATAAAAATATGAAATAAACCAGTGTGGTACTATTTTCTTCCCTCAGAGTTATCCACATAATTTAAACATTAGTTTTGGTAGATAAGTTTGTTCGTTTTTTTTTTTTTTTTAAATCTCGGAAATAGAATGTAACTGCTGTATTTCTTTTTTTTTTGTTTTTTTTTTTGTTTTTTTTTTTTGTTTTTGGCAACTTTGATTTGGACATAATGTATTTCACATATATTATGCAAATTAATTTTTAAAGTAGAGCCAGTCCTTCTAGGCAGGGAATTTCAGTTAATTCTTTCTTTCTTTCTTTTTTTTTTTTTTTTAATTTATTTATTATTATTATACTTTAAGTTGTAGGGTACATGTGCATAACGTGCAGGTTTGTTACATATGTATACTTGTGCCATGTTGGTGTGCTGCACCCATCAACTCGTCATTTACATCAGGTATAACTCCCAATGCAATCCCTCCCCCCTCCCCCCTCCCCATGATAGGCCCCGGTGTGTGATGTTCCCCTTCCCGAGTCCAAGTGATCTCATTGTTCAGTTCCCACCTATGAGTGAGAACATGCGGTGTTTGGTTTTCTGTTCTTGTGATAGTTTGCTAAGAATGATGGTGTATTTCTTAAATTTTATTTTTGTAAATAAAAAAAGAAAGGAAATATAAACATAGCCATGACTGTTTGGTTCATAATTCAGCTTTTAAATGTAGATTGTGTAAAACTACAATGAAATACTGGGCAAATATAGATAATGACTTTTAAATCACAGAGGTAATTCTGGCTTGTGAAGCTTTAATTATCAGACTGGCTTTATAATAACTGCGGTTTATAAGTTCTGTTCTACAAAATTATAATAGAAATAAGGCAGCTGTTAAAATCCTGAATACAAAATTATGTATTTTGACACCAAGTATTTTCTGTCTGGGAACTTTATTACGAAAGGTCCAGAAAAAATGTTGCCTTAACAAAGTGGTCAGTAAAATTCCTGTGAAAATATTTCATATCCTAAGCATTGTAAAGAAATTTTGTCCTAATCCTTACCTTACAACTAGTAAATAGCCTGCAGTTTTTTACTATAATTTTTTTTTTCTCTCTCTCTCTCTCTTTTTTTTCCTTTAATGGAGTCTAGCTCTCTGTCACCCCAGGCTGGAGTGCAGTGGCATGATCTCGGCTCACTGCAACCCCCGCCTCTTGGGTTCAAGCGATTCTCATGCCTCAGCCTCCCTAGCAGCTGGGATTATAGGCACATGCCACCATGCCCGGCTAATTCTTGTATTTTTAGTAGAGACAGGGTTTTACCATGTTGGCCAGGCTGGTCTCAAACTCCTGACCTCAAGTGATCCACCCACCTTGGCCTCCCAAAGTGCTGGGTTTACAGGCGTGAGCCACTGCGCCCAGCCTACTATAATTTTCATATTCAGACTTTCACTGCCCATGTTTGAGAGAGTGAGTTAACTACAACTACACAGTTCTTTCCTACTATTTTGAGGAAGGACGTTTAAATAAAGTTCTCTTTTTCTCACCATTTTAGTTGGGACAACCACTGCCTGGGTACCTATGCACATTTATCCAATAATCTCCATTATTATGCATAATATTGTGAAATAAACAAGACAGGAAAATCAAGATATTTTCTAGTTTCATCTGTGTTGTTAACTCACTTTATGTCTGTGAATATTTCAGTCTGCAGGGGGCCTCAGTTATCAGTAGACTGTAAATAATGATAGCCCATATTGCTCAGGTATTAAGGATGTGAAAATTATTTAATTTATTTAAACATATCATTAAATGGGAAATTTGTCATTTAAACTTGATTGACAATGTTTGTAGTTTGACAACATCTGTAAGCTTCTATGTCCTATGTCAGGAAATTTAACAATATAGATAGAGTATTAGAAACAGCACAGTTCTAAGAACTGTGAATTCTTACTAGCTGTGAAATCTCAAGCAGGTTACTCAAACTTGTCAAGTAAATTTACAAAATAAAATCAATGTCCTTTTGTGGAGTTTTGGGTATTAGAGTTAATATATAATACACCTAGTGCATATGCTTAATGTAGGTGCAGTTATTATTAGATCATATGTACTGCAGGAGGGCATTTCAGAGCTGGAAATGGAATGATAAATATCTACATCATCACTTCATACCACTCTGAACTCTGCCTCATAGAGGCAGCATGTGTGGGAATTTTACCTCTGCATGGTAATATCTGAATAACTTGTACAAGTCAACTCCTTTATTTCTGTATCTGTAAAAGCATATAATAATAATAATATCATCTTCCAAGGGGTTTGAAGGGAAGATAGTCAGATATATAAATATAGATATATAGATAGATAGATATCTATATCTATAGATATAGATATCCATAGAACTATGTTTCCTTGCACTGTTTGATACATAGTAAATGACTGATAAATACGTAATTCTTTTCTTAGTAATTATTGGCAGTATATATATTTTTTTTGTTTTGCTACTTGCCTATTACACTAGCTTACATACATTCATTTTTATATTTCCTACATAAGATTGCTGACATGCCCCATAGTTTTTCTTACCATTTTTAGTCACAAGAACAAATTTCATCTCAGCAGTTTAAATGCGTGCTCCCGTATAATAAGCAAAACATTAAAGTCACTCAACTTGAAGTTTCACCTCTTTTCCTGCTCAGGCCTTGGGGCCTGTAGTGATGGCAGGGAGCAGGAGTTTCTTCTTGTTTCTTTTTTTTCCTTCTTTGATCCTAGTTTCATAGATGTCCTCTATCTACTAGGCAGCATTTTTGATCCCACTAGGATTAAGCTCAAGGAAAGAAGCATTAGGGGAGAAAGCACCATATTGCATGGCCCTTGGCTGTTTCTTTGGGGGCTGATGCACAGTTGCTGACTCTTTGTTCTCATGAGTGCATTTTTAAAACTTTTTATTTTTTGGAGATCTTTCAATGGTGTTCCTGGTCCAGGGGAATGTCTCTGCTATAATGGCCATTTTTTGCTCTCCCTCCACCTGCTGCTGTTCTGGCTTTCCAGTCCACACAGATGATCTCTATTGGGATTCCTTTGTTCTCCAGAAAAGTAACCCTCTTGAGCAGAATTCCTTTTATTTTACAACGGCCTCCCTCGGGTTTGTGCTTTCCCAAAGATTAGCTTGGCCCAAGAGAAAATTCATGCTTCCTTGCCCCATTTTTTTTTTTTTGTTAAGGTACTGTTTCCTTCTACTTTTTTGTTTTCCTTGCTGACTTCAGGCCAAAATTCCATGGGACACTCATCAGGTTCTCTGAGTGATCTCCTTGAAGCCTCTCTGGCAGTTAATGTTTATGATACCTCTGTAGGGAATGGTTGAGGGTAGAAGATACATGCAGCCCACCAACAAGTATCCCCAAACTCACTTTCTCTTGGACTCTTTATTTTCTAGGCTCTTCTTACCTTAGCCTGTAGTGAGAGGAAAGATTTTAGCATTTCAAGGATTTTCTCCAAAGGTGGTCTCTTCTTTCCTCTTAAACAAAGAGGGAAGTGATCTAAAGTTGGCAGAGCCAGTTTCACAGTTGGGTAGTACGTTTTGCATGTAATCTCTCACTCTAAGATCTAAAAAGTATTTGGTGTCAATTGTATGGTTCTTAGACTTCGAGATCTCAGCATAAGGCAGAGTAATTTCATTTAAACATTTGTTAGAAATATTGAATATTGCAACTGAAAGTTGGTCGCCTCATGCCCGGGCATATAGTAGTTCTTTATATAAGAGAAACACAATGCTAACATCTAGAAAATATAGAAAGCATTAAAGAGTAATTTAAAACTTTACAATTTGCTTTCACCAAAAAATTCTGAAGCTGGAATTGTATTGTGCTATCACATCATTATTAACTATTATACTTATAGTTATAAGAGAGTAAAATTCACAGATCGATTAAATACCTTAGTGTTTATAAATTAATGTTTGCATGGGATGAAGAATTAGAACAGATAAATGTGACTTTCTTTAATTAATTCAGAGTCTGAAATTGTATGATCAGTCCATAAAACTGTTTTAATGATAGAAAGTAACTCTCTTTTATTACATAGAATTAGTTTAAAAAATTATAACAATGTTAAAAAGTCTTCTTTGACATGAAAAGACATTACAAATTTTTCCCTAATGTAGACATGATTATAGAAACACTATACTTACTTATATAAAATATATTTCTCAAAGGATGAATTTATTTTGAAAACTGGCCAACCAAGCAACCAACCAGATCTTTTAGATCTTTTTCAGTCTATAAACAGTTGAACATATTCAATGTTCGAAGTACTACCAAAGTGGACAAAGAAGACATGAACCTACACCCATGTAGCTCACAATTTAGTCAAGGATGGTAGGAGCAAACCGGATCAAATGATTGCTAGAGGTCCCAAAGACATTGCTGAGGGTAGCAATAGGGGTGTAGGAGCCTGAATTTCATTATGGCTATATATTAGAATTTGGGGTAAGGAAAAGGGGTCATCCATGGAAAAGAGTAAAGCTGAATGGCTGAAGTGAGACTAGATCATGCAGTCTTTTAGGGAGTTTAGACCTGATCCTAGGGACAATAGTAAGTAAATTAAGAATTTTAAGTTAGATAATAACCTTATGTGTCCTGACTTCCTTTATAGATTATAAATCCCTTAGTGGCAGAATTCAGTTTCCTGTGCTTTCAATGATACAAACTTTTAGTCCAGTGTTTTATACATAGTAGGGGGCTAAATATGCTCATTACCAATGAGAAGGAAGACATGTTCCTGGAACATTAGTTTTATGAGAGCACATAACTTAAAGTAATCCCCTAAGAGCTACTGAATATCAGGTTAAAGAGGTGATAATGTATACTTTTAAAAACATTTAAGTAGGCTGGGCGTGGTAGTTTACACTTTGAATCCCAACACTTGGGGAGGCTGAGGCAGGAGGATTGCTTGAGGCCTGAGGGTTGAAATCAGCCTGGGCAATATAGTGAGAGAAAAAATATGTGTCTTAGCGGGGCATGGTGGTGCATGCCTGTACTCCTAGCTACTCAAGAGGCTGAGGTGGAAGGATTGCCTGAGCCCAGGAGTTTGAGGCTGCAGTGCACTTCAGTTCAGCCTGGGCAACAGAGGGAGACCTTGACTTACAAAAAAAAAAAAAAAAAATGAAATAAAGTTTAAGTATTTAAGTGTTAAGTTTCTCTGTATGTAGCACTGGGAAAAATTTAAATGCCATTAATGAAAAATTAAGTTTTCATTAAAGACGGTTGTTACCAAAATACCAGGTGTTCAGAGTAGGTCCTGCTATTAAGTGCACAGAAAGCGAATCACTGAAACAATCAGTATTGCCCGGGAAGAATACCTATTTGGGTGCTACAGCCAAGGAGATGGGAGATCAGTCTCAACTCCTTCTCCCTGTCTGACTAAAATTAAGGGGTTTTGTAGCAAAAATGTAACTAGATGCAGAAAAGAGGAATTAAGGAGTGGTAAGGAAGAGGAATTGGTCAACAGGAAGCAGGTGATTGAATTAGCAATCATGATGGGTAAGAGGTTTGGCTCTTTATTTTTTAGATGCAATGGTCTGGTAAGTTTCAGCTCCTTGATACTATCTGGGCAGCCTGATGATTAGTTTCCAGAGAAAGGAACTCAGATAAAACAGTTGTAAATTTCTCAAGTTTGAAGACTGGGAGGGTCACTTTTTATATTTATTCAAAAGGAACCATGAACATCAGTTTTGTGGGAAAACTGAGCAGGTTTCATAGTCAAACCTAAATTTTTATTCTCTACTTCAGCGTATCTACTTGCTATGCAACTTTGGGCCTCAGTTTTCCACCCATGAAGCCAAGTTGTAAAAATCAGACAGCAAAATAAGTGTGATAAAATACCTGATTTAATAAATAATAGTGAGATTCCATACACATATTTCTGTTTCGTGACCTAAAAAATGTTTTTGCACTCACAGTGAAATTTATTTAAATAATTGAAAAAATTCTGTTATCTTTATTACAAATGAGAAATCCTAACTCATAAGTTTTTTTCTAAAAGTTGATGTTAATTTATTTTTTTCATGGTCAGTAAGTAGTAAAGTGTTGAATAAACCCAATGTACAAGTAATCTATGGAAGAAAAAAAATGAATTCAGCTCCTAGGGTATGAGGGAAAAGGACACAAGGTTATGTGGAAAGATTTTGTTCTGAATAAAAGCTCTTAGTCAGTAAAAGAACTCACTGATTTAAGTGGCTAAACTCAGGGTTCCTTTGGAAAAATAGTAGTGCGTTGAAATTTTGTTTTGAGACCATTTAGTAGAGAAAATTTTAAATTATTTCCTGCAATTAACAAATTTTATGTGCTAATACTTTAACATTATCAGTGAAAATCAAGGTAGAAAATAGATTATAGGTGTATTTCTTCCAAAATTAAAATAACAATTAAATACAGTTTTATGCTTAAGGAAAAAAGAGATATTCCAAGTTCCTCTACCACTTACAATGCATAGTTACATAAAAAACATAATCTAATCCTATCTTATTCTAAACAAAAGCTTTAGAAAAATATTCTTAGTGAATACAAACACATACAGGCTTCATTTATCATTTGACTCTGTAACTGTCCAAGAGATGCTATCATGACCATTAGTAGGAGATGCCCTTCCACAATTTCTTCTCTTTAAAATGTTGGGGTTCCAGATGGAAGACTAAAAGATAATATAGGAGTAATGATGGATGAAGGCAGAAATAATGGAAAAGCTACAAATGCAATATATAGCTGGAATACACATTCTCATTGTTCCTGCCGTAGAAATTCAGGTTCATCCTTAGATACCAGCTCAAGATGATCTCCTCAGAGAAGTCTTCCCTAAACCCCTGTTGTGGATTAAATTATGTCCCCCCAAAAAGATAGTTGAAAGATATTTGGAGACATAATGATACACAAGGAGGAAGGCCATATGATAATTCAGGAAGAGACCAGAGTGATGGAGCTACAAGCCCAGCAATGTCAAGGATTGCTGGCAACCACCAGAAGCTAGAAAGAGGCAGAGACGGACTTCTCTCCTTAGAGCCTTCACAGAGAGTATGGTCCTGCCAACATCTGGATTTCAGACTTTTAGTTTCCAGAACTGTCAGAGAATAAATTTCTGCTGTTTTCAGTATGTGGATGTTTGTTGTGGCAGCCCTAGGAAGCTAATTTACCCCAGACTAGATCTATTTTACTTTTATAAACCTCCATGAGATTTTTTTCCTCTTCTTTACAGCCCTTTCAGAATTAAGATGAATGTATTAATGTGTAATTAGTTTTAAGTATCTTCTTACTTGCTAGAATGTAAGAATATTCTGTGAACAGGTACCAGACAGGTTTTGTTTACTCCCTGTATCTTCAGTACTACTACATTCCCTGGAATAAATAGGTACTCAATAAACATCTGTTAAGTGCGGAAATGAATTTCTACTCTGTTTCTTCTTAAATACGTATACATAATAACTCCATGTAATACTGAAATCAAATCTGTCAGTTCCTATGTGAGTAAGAAATCTTTTGGTTGCATGGAATAGAAAACAAAATCAAAAAGCTAAAATAAACAAATGAACTAAATATACATTGGCTTTACATCTTAAAAATCCAGTGGTACAACTAGCTCTGGATGAAACTTTACTCAGCTGTTTAAACAATATCACTAACATCTGGATTATCTCTCTCTGTTCTGCCTTCACTTATGCCAGCTTTATCCTTAGGAACTACATGGTGATTCCCCTGCTGGTCAAAAAACAACTAAGTCTTTGCCAAAAAAACTGTTAGAACTGATAAACAAATTCAGTAAAGTTGAAGAATACAATATCAACATACAAAAATCAGTAACTTTTCTATATTTAAATAATTAACTATCTGAAAAAGATATTAAGAAAACAATCCCATTTACAATCATAACAAAAATTTAAATATTTAGATATAAATTTGACCAAGAACGTAAAAGACCTGTACACTGAAAACTATAAAACACTGGCAAAAGAAACTGAAGAAAATACAAATAAACGGAAAGATAACCCTTGTTCATGAATTGGAAGAATTCACAATATGAAAATGTCCATACTATTCAAAGCAATTCACAGATTGAATGTAATCCCTATAAAAATTTCAATATTATTTTTCAAAGAAATAGAAAAAAATTCTTAAGTTCACATGGAACCACAAAAGACCTCAAATCGACAAAATAGTCTTGAGCAAAAAACCCCGAAACTGGAGGTATCACATTTTCTGATATCAAAACTTAACGCAATTGTTATTTAAAAACCATAGTATTTGTATACAAACAGACACATCAACTGAAGCAGCAGGAAGAAAACCCAAAAACAAGCCCCTGCATTCTTAGTCTATTGATTTTTCACAATAGCACAAGAACATACAATGGAAAAAGAGAGTTTCTTCAATAAATGGTGTTGGGAAAATTGAATATTGACATGCAAAAAAAATTAGACCCTTGTATATGAAAATCAACTCAATATGGGTTAAAGACTCAAGTATAAGACCTCAGGTTGTAAAACTATTAGAAGAAAACTTAGGGGAAAAGCTCCACAGAATTGACCTGAACAATAATTTTTGAGATATGATCCCAAAAGGACAGGTAACAAAAACAAAAATAGATGAATTGGATGACATCAAACTAAAAATCTTCTGCACAGTGAAGGAAACAATTAACAAAATGAAGAAACAGCCCACAGCATGGGAGAAAATACTTGCAAACCATGCATATGATAAGGGACTAATATCTAAAATATAAAAGGAACAGCTTGAAAAACTCAATAGCAAGAAAACCACTCAATTAAAAAATTAGAAAAGCTCAAACAGGTATTCCTCAAAAGAAGGCGTACAAATGGTGAAGAAGTACATGAAAACATGTTCAGCATTACTAATCATTAGGGAAATGCAAAATAAAACCACAATTAAATATCACTGAGATAAGTGTTAGAGAGGATGTGGAGAAAAGGGGACTCCTGCACAGTGTTGGTGGGAATGTGAATTAATATAGCCATGATGGAAAATGGTATAGAGGTTCCTGAAAAAACTAAAAGCAGTACTACCATATGATCCAGCAATTCCACTTTTGGGTATCTATCCAAAGGAACTGAAATAAATTATGTCGGGGATATCTGCACTCCCATGTTCATTGCAGCACTATTCACAATAGCCAAGATATGAAATCAACGCAAGTGCCCATCAACAGATGAATGGATAAAGAAAATGCGAGATATATATATATATATATATATATATATCACACAAAGGAATATGATATATATAATACTATATATACACACACATATACAGTACTATATATACACACATATACTATATATACACATATACACACACAAAAACATGGAATACTATTCTGTATATATACTATATACTATACTACACATACACACATACACACACAATGGAATACTACTCAGCCTTTAAAAGGGGGGAAATCCTGTCATTTGTGAAAATATGGGTAAATCTGGAGGACACTGTATTAAGGTAAATAAGCCAGTCACAAAAAGACAAATACCACATGATCTCACTTACATGTGAAATCTAATAAAGTTGAACCACAGAAATAGAGTAGACTAGTGGTTACTGGAGGCTGGGGTAGAGGAGTGTGGTGGGAAGAAAGGGAATGAGAGTTGCTGATGAAAGGGTACAATGTTTCAGATAGGAAGGAGGGATAGGGTGACTACAGTCAATAACACTGTATTGTATATTTCAAAATAGCCAAGAGTAAATTTCAAATGTATCGCTATAAAAAAAGATAGGTGAGCTGGTGGCTATTTTAATTAGCTTTATTTAACCATTTCACATTGTAGACATATATCAAAACATCATATGTTCTACCCCTACTCCTAAGGCATCCCCAAGCCTCACACACTTACATCTTATCTAAAAGGACAAAGATCAGTGATCATGGCTATGCATATCATAGACTTTTTTTCTCTTTATTAGTCCAAAATTGGACAAGTCTGCATTCGTGAACAAATCAGAGGGCTTAATTCAAAGGCTGGAGATGGGATTCATCTTATACCCAACTACAGGCTGAGGACTTGAGTAGAGTAAACTCCTTATGGAAAATCTGAGTAACGTTGGTGAGAAATAGGAGTGGATCCTGAGGTGACAACCAATGAATATCTACATTGGTTACAATAAAATATCCTCAGGTTGAAAATATTTGGCTTATTCATGAGGAATCTTGTGCAATAAACTAGATGAATTAGTTTTAAAATGTATGACCATATTTCAATGAACGAATGGCAAGTCAGTTTTCTAGATGTGGTTTTAGGATTCCAACTGAATTAATTTAAACTGTCATTCTTATTACATTTTACATATGTATTAAGAGTAGAATGATGTAATTTTTATTGCTAATATTTATTCACCTCTCTTAGCCTGCTTAGAATAAAATCATGAAACTAGCAGATGATAAATCGTTATTATAGTCATAAGAGAATTCAGACTCAAATTTAGTACACATTCTTCAAATGACTCATAAACATAATTCCATAATTTAAATTAAATTTACAAATATTACAGACATTAAAGTGATATAGAAAATGTTAATAAACCTGAGAAGTAAAGCATAATCTACATTTTCTTTATGTACATGACAATGCATTGCTTAACAACAATACTTTAGTAGGAAAGTTAGTCTGTAAAATAGATTATTTGACCCAGATGTGAACCTGGGAAAATTTTGATTTATACAAAGATTGTAGTAGACAGTTATCTTAGGCCCGTGATAGGCACTGATATACAAAACAATAATAATAATAGATAACATTTGGTGACTACTTATAAATATATACAAAATACAAATTCAGCTTGAGTGACAGTGATACACAGAATGTTGCAATCTACTCAGAAATGTTCATCAATTTATGTTTTATTATATGGAATCACTGTCTGCATGTCTTTTAAAAAGTGGACAGGCAGAACATATATATATATATATAAAAAATATATATATATATGTGCAACATTTTAGGGGGAGAAAGAAAGGAATATTAATTTAGCAGGCTTAAGTACTCTGTCTCTGAAGAGAGTTTCTCTATGGTGGGGAATTGATAGAGTTTCCTACAATCTGAGTGAAATATTTTTCAAGAACATCCAATGATCTTTTATTTTATGCTCACTAAATAGATTTTTCTGATTCACTTCCTGAATGTCTGATTTATAGGAAAAGATTTGCCCTGGCCAATGGGCTGAGGTGTTGATGTATACTCTAATTTAAATTAGTAAACTGGCATTCTGGTTTCAACAGTGTCTTGTGGGCTTGACAAATTTGTCTTATCAGTTCAGGGAGAATTGATGAAACTGAACTCTTGGAGCAGTCCACATAGAACAAAACATGGTACCATGGTGGCCGCTTCACTGTGTGGCCCCTAATCATCCCTTGCTTCCTTCTTCAGTTGCATGTATTGGGATAATTAATGCAAGGAAGGGTAACAGAAGAAGTATAATTGTCATTTTATAAAGAAAATGAGAGTGGACATAACACTTTATAAATAAGCTTAAACAGAAAGTGTTCAGAGTTCCTAGTCAAGAAACTCTACTAGAGCTAGATAAATAAAGCAGAGTAACTATAGCATATCTATGAGGGAATTAACTGTAATGGGTCTTATCTGAAAACATGTACAGTAAATCTTCACTATTGTCCATAGGTGCTTGGAAACCACAACTTGAAGCAAAATGATGTTTAATGAAACCAATTTTACCATAGGCTAATTGACAAAAGAGTTAAGTTGCTACTGCATATTTCTGGTCACAGAAAACCTCACTACACTTCTAAATAAAGATTCCAAGCACTTATATTAAACATTAAAATAAATGTGAGCTATATATACATTTAAGAAAGATTAATCAAAATGAGTAACATAATTATTTACCTAATTTTTGGTGAATCAGGAATGAAGGAAGTTGTAGTGGTGATGGGTTAAGTCAAGGAATAAATGTTTGCCAAGCAAAAATTGTCAGCACCCCCTTACCACCATGCAGTTCAAAAACAGTAATAAAAATGGTGGGCTCCCAGTCAGGGACTTACAGATAAATCCTCCTTATCCCTGGGACAGAGCACCTGGGGGAAGGGGTGGCTGTGGGTACAGCGTCAGCAGACTTAAACGTCCCTGTGTGATGGCTCTGAAGAGAGCAGCTGACCTCCCAGCACAGTGTTGGAGTTCTGAAGAGAGCAGTGGACCTCCTAGCACAGTGTTCGAGCTCTGCTATGGGTCCCTGACCCTCGTGTATCCTGACAGGGAGACACCTCCCAGGAGGGGCCAACAGACACCTCATACAGGAGAGCTCTGGCTGGCATCTGGCAGGTGCCCCCAGGGATGAAGCTTGCAGAGGAAAGAACAGGCAGCAATCTTTGCTGTTCTGCAGCCTCTGCTGGTGATACCCAGCCAAACACGGTCGGGAGTGAACCTCCAGTAAACTCCAGCAGACCTTCAGCAGAGGGATCTGACTGTTAGAAGGAAAACTAACAAACAGAAAGAAATAGTACGTCCACTCAAAGACCCCATCTGAAGGTCACCAACATCAAAGATCAAAGGTAGATAAATCCACAAAGATGGGGAGAAACCAGCGCAAAAAGGCTGAAAATTCTAAAACCAGAATGCCTTTTCTCCTCCAAAGGATCACAACTCCTCTCCTCACCAGGAAGGGAACAAAACTGGACAGAGAACTGGTTTGATGAATTGACAGATATAGGCTTCAGAAGGTGGGTAATAACAGACTCCTCTGAGCTATAGGAGCATGTTCTAACCCAATGCAAGGAAGCTAAGAACATTGAAAAAATGTTAGACGAATTGCTAACTAGAATAACCAGTGTAGAGAAGAACATAAATGAACTGATGGAGCTGAAAAACACAGCACAAGAACTTCATGAAGAATACACAAGTATCAATAGCTGAATTGATCAAGTGGAAGAATGGATATCAGTGATTGAAGATCAACTTGATATAAAGAGAAAAGGCAAGATAGAGAAAAAAAGAATAAAAAGGAATGAACAAAACCTCCAACAAATATGGGACTATGAGACAAGACCAAACCTAGGTTTGACTGGTGTACCTGAAAGTGATGGGGAGAATGGAACCAAATTGGAAAACACTCTTCCGGGTATTATTCAGGAGAACTTCCGCAATCTAACAAGACAGGCCAACATTCAAATTCAGGAAATACAGAGAACACCACAAAGATACTCCTCAAGAAGAGCAACCCCAAGACACATAATTATCAGATTCACCAAGGTTGAAATGAAGGAAAGAAGAGCAGCCAGAGAGAAAGGTGAGTTACCCATAAAGGGAAGCCCATCAGACTAATACCCATAAAGGAAAGCCCATCAGACTAACAGGGGATCTCTCAACAGAAACCCTACAAACCAGAAGAGAGTAGGGGCCAATATTCAACATTCTTAAAGAAAAGAATTTTCAATCCAGAATTCTATATCCAGCCAAACTAAGCTTCATAAGTGAAAGAAAAATAAAACCCTTGACAGACAAGAAAATGCTGAGAGATTTTGTCACCACCTGGCCTGTCTTACAAGAGCTCCTGAAGGAAGCACTAAACATGGAAAGGAACAACCAGTACAGCCACTGCAAAAACATATCAAATTGTAAAGAACATTGACACTATGAGGAAACTGCATCAACTAAAGGACAAAACAACGAGCTAACATAATAATGACAGGATCAAATTCACACATAACAATATTAACCTTAAATGTAAATGGACTAAATGCCCCAACTAAAAGACACAGACTGGCAAACTGGATAAAGAGTCAAGACCCATCAGTGTGCTGATTTCAGGAGACCCATCTCACAGGCAAAGACACACATAGGCTCAAAATAAAGGGATGGAGGAAAATCTACCAAGCAAATGGAAAGAAAAAAAAAAGCAGGGGTTCCAATCCTAATCTCTGATAAAACAGACTTTAAACCAACAAAGATCAAAAGAGACAAGGGCATTACATAATGGTGGTAATGGGATCAATGCAGCAAGAAGAGCAAACTATCCTAAATATATGTGCACCCAATCCCAATATGGGAACACCCAGATTCATAAAGCAAGTTCTTAGAAACCTACAAAGAGACATAGACTCCCACACAGTAATAATGGGAGACTTTAACACCCACTGTCAGTATTAGACAGATCAACGAGACAGAAAATTAACAAGGATATTCAGCACTTGAACTCAGCACTGCACCAAGTGGACCTAATAGACACCTACGGAACTCACCACCCCAAATAAACAGAATATACATTCTTCTCAGCACGACATAGCATTTATTCTGAAACTCACCACGTAATTGGAAGAAAAACACTCCTCAGCAAATGCAAAAGAACTAAAATCATAACAAACAGTCTCTCAGACCACAGTGTAATCAAATTAGAGCTTAGGACTAAGAAACTCACTCAAAACCACACAACTACATGGAAACTGAACAACCTTCTCCTGAATGACTTCTGGGTAAATAAAGAAATGAAGGCAGAAATAAAGATGTTCTTTGAAACCAATGAAAACGAAGACACAGGTACCAAAATCTCTGGGATACATTTAAAATAGTGTGTACAGGGGAATTTATAGCACTAAATGCCTATAAGAGACAGCAGGAAAGATCTAAAATTGACACCCTAATATTACAATTAAAAGAAATAGAGAAGCAACAGCAAACAAATTCAAAAGCTAGCAGAAGACAAGAAATAAGTAAGCTCAGAGCAGAAGGAGGTAGAGACATGAAAAACCCTTCAAAACAATCAATGAATCCAGGAACTGGTTTTTTGGAAAGATCAACAAAATAGACCACTAGCCAGACTAATAAAGAAGAAAAGAGAGAAGAATCAAATAGATGCAGTAAAAAGTGATATAGGGGATATCACCAATAATCCCACAGAAATACAAACTACCATCAGAGAGCACTATAAACACCACAAATAAACTAGAAAACCTAGAAGAAACGGATAAATTCCTGGACACATACACCCTCCCAAGACTAAACAAAGAAGTCGTCGAATCCCTGAATAGACCAATAATTAGTTCTGAAATTGAGGCAATAATTAATAGCCTACCAACTAAAAAACATGCAGGACCAGATGGATTCACAGCCAAATTCTACCAGAAGTACAAAGAGGAGCTTGTACCATTTCTTCTGAAAGTATTCCAAACGATAGAAAAAGAAAGAATCCTCGCTAACTCATTCTATGAAGCTAGCATCATCCTGATGCCAAAACCTGGCAGAGACACAACAAAAAAGGAAAATTTCAGGCCAGTATCCCTGATGAACATTGATGTGATAATCTTCAACTCAAACCGAGTCCAGGAGTACATCAAAAAGCTTATCCACCACGATCAAGTCAGCTTCATACCTGGAATGCAAGGCTGGATATACGCAAAATACAAAACTCGATAAACATAATCCATCACATAAACAGAACCAATGGCAAAAACCACATGATTATCTCAATAGATGCAGAAAAGGCCTTCAACAAAATTAAACACTTCTCCATGCTAAGAACTCTCAATAAACTAGGTATCAATGGAACATATCTCAAAATAATAAGAGCTATTTATGACAACCCCATAGCCAATATCAGACTGAATGGTCAAAAACTGGAAGCATTCCCTTTGAAAACCAGCACAAGACAAGGATGCCCTCTGTCACCACTCCTGTTCAACATAGTATTGGCAGTTCTTGGCCAGGACAGTCAGGCAAGAGAAGGAAATGAAGGGTATTCAGATAGGAAGAGAGGCAGTCAAATTGTCTGTGTTTGCAGATGACATGATTGTATATTTAGAAAACCCCGTCGTCTCAGCCCAAAATCTCCGTAAGCTTATAAACAACTTCAGCAAAGTCTCAGGATACAAAATGAATGTGCAAAAATCACAAGTATTCCTATAAACCAATAATAGCCAAATCATGAGTGAACTCCCATTCACAATTTATACAAAGGGAATAAAATACCTAGAAATATAACTTACAAGGGATGTGAAGGACCTCTTTGAGGAGAACTACAAATTACTGTCAAGGAAATAAGAGAGGACACAAACATGGAAAAATATTCCATGCTTATGGATAGGAAGAATCAGTATTGTGAAAATGGCCATACTGCCCAAAGTAATTTATAAATTCAGTGCTATCCCCACCAAGCTACCACTGACTTTCTTCACAGAATTGGAAGAAACTACTTTAAACTTCATATGGAACCAAAAAAGAGCCCACATAGCCAAGAAAATCCTAAGCAAAAAGAACAAAGCTGGAGGCATCACCCTACCTGACTTCAAACTATACTACAAGGCTAGAGTAACCAAAAAATCATATTACTGGTACCAAAACAGATATATAGAGCAATGGAACAGAATAGAGGCCTCAGAAATAACACCACACATCTACAACCATCTAATCTTTGACAAACCTGACACAAACAAGCAATGGGGGAAAGATTCCTTATTTAATAAATGGTATTGGGAAAACTGGTTAGCCATATGCAGAAAACTGAAACTGTACCCCTCCCTATACCTTACACAAAAATCAATTCAAGATGGATTAAAGACTTAAATGTAAGACCTAAAACCATAAGAATCCTAGAAGAAAACCTGCGCAATACCATTTCAGGACATAGGCATGGGCAAAGACTTCATATCTAAAAAACAAAACCAATGGCAATAAAAGCCAGGATTGACAACTGGGATCTAATTAAACTCAAGAGCTTCTGCACAGCAAAAGAAACTATCAGCAGAGTAAACAGGCACCCTACATAATAGGAGAGAATTTTAGCAATCTATCGATCTGACAGAGGGCTAATATCCATAATCTACAAAGAACTTAAACAAGTTTACAAGAAAAAAAAACAACCCCATCAAAAAGTGGGCAAAGGATATGAACAGACAATTCTCAAAAAAAGACCTTTATTCTGCCAACAAACATGAAAAAATGCTCATCATCACTGGTCATTGGCGAAATGCAAATCAAAACCACAGTGAGATACTATCACATGCCAGTTAGAATGGCAATCATTAAAAGTCAGGAAACAACAGATACTGGAGAGGATGTGGAGAAATAGGAATGCTTTTACACTGCTAGTGGGAGTGTAAATTAGTTCAACCATTGTGGAAGGTAGTGTGGCGATTCCTCAAGGATCTAGAACTAGAACTATTATTTGACCCAGCAATCCCATTGCTGGGTATATACCCAAAGGATTCTAAACCATTCTACTATAAAAATACATGCACACTTATGTTTATTGCAACACTATTCACAATAGCAAAGACTTGGACCTAATCCAAATATCCATCAACGATAGACTGGATAAAGAAAATATAGCACATATTTACCATGGAATACTATGCAGCCATAAAAATGGATGAATTCATGTCCTTTGCAGGAACATAGATGAAGCTGGAAACCATCATTCTCAGCAAACTATCACAAGAACAGAAAACCAAACACTGCATGTTCTCAGTCATAAGTGGGAATTGAACAAGGAGAACACATGGACACAGGGAGGGGAACATCACACACTGGGGCCTGTTGGCGGGTGGGGGGCTAGGGGAGGGATAGCATTAGGAGAAATACCTAATGTAGGTGACGAGTTGATGGGTGCAGCAAACCACCATAGCACATGTATACCTATGTAACAAAACTGCACATTCTGCACATGTACCCCAGAACTTAAAGTATAATTTAAAAAAATGGTAGGCTCGCTGAGCTCTTTTCTCCTGCATCATTTATTGCAATGCATTTGTATGATTATCTTATACTTTATACATTATTATTTTACAATCATCTGTATTCAGTCATTGATTTTCCAACCCACTTTTTCCAGTTCAGGGTCACTTCAGGGTGCAACGCAGGATCCAGTCCCCGAAAAGATGATGTTATTCCATTGCAGGGCACACTCACACATAGTTGTTCCATTGCAGGGCACGCTCACACACACACACCCTCATGCCAACTGACACCATATACACATGCCAATTAACCTAATGTGCATGGCTTCAGGATACGGGAACAAACCAGAGGACCTGAAGAAAACCCATGTAGTCATGAGGAGAATGTGCAAACTCCAAACAGACAGTGACCTCAGAAGGAATTGATTATTTTTCTCATCAACGTTACAACAAAATGTTATTCGAGTACCTGTTGCATATTGCAATTCATTTTTAGTCTAAACTCAAGGTTTTGTGTTAATTTCTCAGAAATTAACATTTATTTATATTTCAAGGAGGAAAACAGCTCACCATTTTTAGTAAGGTTTCTCAGATATTTTTACTTTCTTCTCAATGTGTATTTCAACTTAAATGGAAAAAAAAAGGAAAAATAAATATATGATAAATAAATACATTATTTTTAAGGGTTTGGAAGATTTTTTTCTGTAACATTTAATTCACTGAAACAGCCAAGGCTACACAGCCAAATCACTTACAGGAAAACTGAAATGCCAGTTCTACTGCTCTGATTTTAACTATTAAAATGGCACATTTTGAAGTATACTACACGACTGTTTTATTTTTGCTGTACATTCATCCATGCATTCAACGATTATGTACCAGGATATAATGATGAACGAGACATCCAAGTTTGTCCTCATAGAGTTTATAATTTAGTAGGGAAGAAAGACAATTATAAAACCAATTACCATAAAGAATAATAAGGGCTCATGATGTACCACATAGAACTTCTATCAGTTAGTTCCATTAGTTCAAGCAGCAACTCTCAATTACTTTTCTGCCACAGACCCCCAAATAGATGATATTTCCAGTGAGATACCACCTGTTTGGCAATAGTCAAGGTTATGTTCAATTACCATCAAGGCTACTAACTCAGTTCTTTTTCTTTCCATCAGAAAAGTTTATTGGAACCTAAACGAGAGAGAACAATATAATGTAGATGAACTGTAATTAGCTTGGAAGTGAGTAAAAGTAGCTTGAAAGTAAATCATTCTTAAATTGACCTGCTTGCTGCAAACCTCAAAGCTTTGGGATGACATACCAGAGTCTTAGGACGATTTATATGCTCAACACTCAACAACCATATACATGATATATATTTTTTTGAGATGGAGACTTACTATGTCACTCAGGCTGCAGCACAGTGGTGGAATCTCGGCTCACTGCAACCTCTGCTTCCCGGTTCAAGCAATTCTCCTCCCTCAGCCTCCTGACTAGCTGGGATTACCGGTGGCCACCACCACGTGCAGCTAATTTTTGTATTTTTAGTAGAGATGGGGTTTCACTATGTTGGTCAGGCTGGTCTCGAACTCCTGACCTCAGGTGGTCCACCTGCCTAGGCCTCCCAAAGTGCCAGGATTACAGGCGTGAGCCACCGCACCTGGCCCATTTACATGGTATTTATTCAGTCTTTCAAAATGGTTTTTGAGACACAACTGACGCGGATAAAATATTTATGATAAATATGACAAAAAGTTTACAATACTTTTTATACATGAAGAATTCATGATCTCAAAGAAAATGAACAAATACCAAGAAAAGATCATGTATAGATAAAGAAATCCAATGACTAATAAATACATGAACAAATAGTCCAATTACAAGTAGAATATGAAAATGAAAATAGATAACTAGATATTATTTTTATATATCAAATAAGGAAAGATTAAAAAGAAAATTACTACGTATTGCTAAGGAGGCTATAGTTGAATCTGTACCCTCTTGGACTTTGGGTAAGAAGACATGGTTTATTGCTTTTAAGAATATTTAATTGCAAGACAAAGAATACACAACATAATGCCATAGGAGAAAGAGTTAAAATAAATGATTTACTTCATGAAATTATCGCATCAAGAATTCTTATATTAACCTTCAAACAATGTCAACAAATAGGCTTTCAAATGGATCTATAAAGAGGCTCCCATTATGCTAGGAACACACAGTGAGAAAGAAAATGACAGTGAAGAGGAGGGGTGCCACGAGCTTCCTGAGGCTGGCCACCCATCAACCTATGAAAATGGTGGGGAACTTGGCATGCTTTTCTTGGCAGACTTCAATGCAAGGGCAGTAATGAAGAAATCAAGGCACTATGGAGGTGGAAAAAAAATGGGTAGAGTGGAGGAAAAGAAAAAGCTTGCTGTATGATGCATTAGACCATGGAGGAGGAAAGAACTAGTTCAGAAGTAGAATAGCTGTGGTCAACCCTCTGTAGAAACCTGCCCTTCACTAGGATCTAGATAATAATGATAGATTGGAAATGTTTGAGAAAGGTACCTTCCTGCTAAGTTCACACTGCTTGGTGCACAGGCTGCAATATCAAATTGGAATTTCTAATTCCTCTTCACCTAAGAGATAATGGGGAAAAAACTTTTACTCTCCTCTGCTAGGTGGCAAAGTGTCCCACTTAAAGTGTGCAAAAGGATTGAACATCCATTCTTACTTCTCCACATTCAGGAATCAATAAAGGAATTTTTGTCCTTTTTAAATTGTGATTTTAAAAATTATTTGCCTTCTTTTTTCTTTCCTTCCTTTCCTGTTTTCCTCCCTTCCCTTCTTCATCCCTCCCTCCCTCCCTCCCTCCTTCCCTGCCTTGCCTGCCTTCCCTGCCTCCCTCCCTCCTGGATTCCTTTTCTACCTACCTTCCCCTTTTGCATATGAAACAAAGGAAAACACCAATCCTCTTCCCCCACCCGTAATCAGCCTCTAAAATCCTAGAAGGAATGGAAGGAAAAGAGTCTATGAAGATTTCCCTGACTACAAAGAATATGTGTGTGTGGAAAGTGTAAGTGAGGAATATGTGAGGCAGGGCGGGGGAGGAGATAGTAAGAAGAGTCAATGTGCTATAGAGATGGAAAAATGCATGAAAAGACAGAAGGGAGTCGTGTGGGATACTCTCTGGACACTCTGTGCAAGTTGAGAGTATATATAGCAAGAGAATAGTAGCAAAACTATGTATCAAGTTTACAGAGTAAAGCTTTAAATTCATCTAATGTGCTCAAGCACAAATTAGTTAAATTGAATTTGCCATGCTCAACATTCATGCTTCTCAGGTCTATATATAGTTATCACCTATCATTCTAACCTGAGGTTATAACATGTGTGGGCATGCTTGCTTGAAAAACGGGATCATTCCCTGCCTGTTCCCCTAATCAATTGATAGCAGCTACTGGAGACACCTTCAGGATGGAGAACAAACATTTTTTAAGTCCAAGCTAAGAAACATAGTGTCTGAAATGAAATATATCAAGCTGTTGCCTGTGGTTATAAATGGGAAGAGATCCTGGACAGTCTTTCTTTTCTTTTCCTATCTTTTCTCTTATTCTTTTTTCGTATTTAAAAATTTTTAATAGTCTTTATTTTCTGTAGTTTATCCAAATGAAAAAATAATGCTTTAGAAGAGCACCATTGGTTTACATGTTTGCAAATCTCTTTAACATTTAGCTTAATAGATTCTCATATCTGTGTTCAATTTATTGCAATTTATCGTTTTGATTGGGGTATGTTTGATAAGTATTTGGAAAATGGAGCAGCAGTATTTTAATAGCTTTCTTTTTAGATAGTTGTGAATATTCTTTGATACTACACCAAAACTTGACAATAATTTCTTAAAGTTTAGTTGTGATGTCTTGTCTGAAAAAATATCAAATAACTTTGCTTAATTTGTTACGTGCTTGATTACATTAAAGTCCATTGATCAGTTTTGCCTTTTGAATGGATGTTTTTCTCCACCAGGGTTTTGTAACATCTATACATCATGGAGCTCTAAATGTTGACACATTTCATCATAATATATTTTTAAAATCCTTTGTTTCTGTCATCACTTATTCATCACAAAATGTGCTAAGTATTGAAAAACTGAAAATGTCATTGTGGCAGATACAAGGTTTCCAAAATTTAAATTTTCTCTCGAAAGCAAAATTTTGTCCTTGACAACAATTTTAGAAAAACAACATCTTGATATATGTTTACTTTTCTTAAAATGAGAAGCTCACCTTTATATTAAAAAAGATGTCGATAATACTCTAGTCTGATAATCACAGTGTGTCTGCAAGTTGTTCTGACAAGTAAAAAAAAGCATTCCATAAAATGTAAAGTTTGTTCGACTTGCAACTCAGTTATACAAGTGCTGCTTCTCAAGACAGCTGTCCTATTCCACAGTACAGCAGAATACTTTATGCAAACTTCCAATTTTGTTGCACATAATATTAAAAGTATATGCACTCGAGATTTGCAATGTAATATAATGAACTTTTTAATTCTACTTAAATGGCATTTTGAAGTGAATCTATATTTCACTGTAGATGGATGCATATCTGTGATTACTGGCACAGTTGGGTGTTACTGCCTTGAATCATGCTAAGGTGCCAGCAGTCTTACCTTGTTTTTATACCATCTGTGCAAATGTCAACCCAATAAAAAAGACTAACATTTTTGAATTTTGACCTCATAAACTACCTCAAAGGGTGAGATTTTTAAAAAGTGAAGAATGCAGATATATTTAAAACCCTATCTCCTCCAACCTAAAACTTACTTGTCCCTCTTCCTTTCTAGAGAGGAACACTATCCTAAGTGAGTGTGCATTCTTACCATAGTGCGTGTAAACTTTTTCAGCATATGTACATATTGATCCACAATATGTACCACTTTAGGTGGTTTCAAACATTACCTACATTATATTTATATATTTTATTACGTTAAACATCTTTTTATGCAAACCATTTTATTCCTCTCTCCAGTATGCCCTAATATACATGTTGGTACATGTAGATAAACTTTACTTATTTTAAAGGCTGTACAACATTCCATTATATAAATATTCAACTTTTTATGTATAAATAAATACATATGTAACATTGATCTAGTTCTTTTCACCTATCAATAGAATAGACCCTTGGGTAGTTTCCAAGATTTTGGCACCACAAACACTGCTGGTTTTAACACCCATAGACATATCTCAACATGTATAGATATGAGAGTTTCTTTATATGTATTTATGTAGAAGAGGTACTGGGCTATGCTGGTTGGTTAAAAAAAAAGAAAGAGGCCAGGCGCGTTGGCTCACGCCTGTAATCCCAGCACTTTGGGAGGCCGAGGCGGGCAGATCACGAGGTCAGGAGACGGAGACCATCCTGGCTAACACAATGAAACCCCGTCTCTACTAAAAATACAAAAAATTAGCCGGGCATGGTGGCTGCACCTGTAGTCCCAGCTACATGGGAGGCTGATGCAGGAGAATGGTGTGAACCTGGGAGGTAGAGCTTGCAGTGAGCCAAGATTGTGCCACTGCACTCCAGCCTGGGTGACTCTGTCTCGGAAAAAAAAAAAAGAGGAAAAGAATAAAAGAAAGAAAGAGAGAAAGAGAGAGAAAGAAAGAAAGAGAAAGAAAAGAAAGGAAGGGAGGGAGGGAGGAAGGAAGGATAAGAGGATGAATTTACTCTGTTACTGATAATATAAATCTATATATTTATAGGTTGGCTACATTATGGAGCAAGCCTTTCTGGTTTTAACTGGGAAGCAAGTTACTATAATAAACTATTTGTAATATCCCTTCTACAAGAAAATATATTTCAAATATTAAAGAAAATGAAATCAAAAGACAATGTAATGAAATATAATGTGCTTTTAAATTGAGAATTGGTAACCTTTTTTATTTATTCCTCCAGAATTTAGTAATAATATAATAACAATAACTTTTAGAAATAATGTTAACATATGGCACATTCATCTCTAAAATCCTCTACTCAGCAAAGATAAGCTCAAAGAGAATCCCATTTCCTAATATTTAAGAGAATCAAAGAAAGAAAATGGGAAACATTTTTCACTAAAGCCTATAATCATTGTTCCAATTTCTGAGGTCTGAGGGTAAAGTAAAAATGGTGGATAATGGAGAGTCATTATCATGACTTAAAGGAAATAAATTACTCTCCCATAAATTCTGGGTAATTTGTCTTTTTCAAGCTATCTAGTAATGAATTTCTATTTGTTTACAAATCAGGTAGGAACACCTTTTTCACAAATGGCTAGGGCAACTTGCCATATTTTATCTGTCTTCATTTATCCAAAGTTTGTATGGATCTAGAATTTTTATTTCTTTTTTGACTTTAAAGCAGATAAGTATGAAATTCCATATTTGCTGACTGAAAAGGTATAATCATTTCTAAGGGCTAACTTCATTTAGTTACAAGTGTGCTATCACTACATTGGTAAAGAAAGATCTAAGTGGAATGATCAATATGTGGGGAAACTCTGAAGAACTGAATTGGATATGAGCTGATAAAAAAAACTTAACTGCTTCCTATTAACAGAATATTCTTGTTACTTCTCAGGTATTAGAAAAGACTTTTCATGATCTTATTTTTCTAAACAGAGAGCTGATAAATTATTATTTCTCTGTATTTTATTTATTCTTCAGAAAAGTCATGGATTGCCTGTGGGAGGTTTTTAGAGTCAATTAAGTTCATCAAGTCCTATAATACACCAGAAACTTTTAAGACTCAATTTAGAGTAATTAGCCATAGTAACTTTGAAAACATCTAATAAATATGTTTATTATTCGTTTCTAATAGGTGTTCTAAAACTATATGAACTTTACAAAGCTGTTTATGGTTGCATTTATCAAGATTCATTTAAAACAAAGGGATAAAAGCCTACCTAACCTCTTTAACATTATAAAAGTTGGAAAAGTAAATGTAATGAAGATCACTGATGATTTAAATAAAAATCTCACAGGATAAAGTTGAAGGACTTAAGGACAAATGCAACTTTTTTTTTAACATTTGTTACACTGAGTAGTCAAGGAATTTATTCCTGACTTCAAATAGACATCTTTTTTCTGCTGAATTGCATTATCATTTTAGATTTAAAAAGTGAAGCAAAGACTACTGTGTAAATACTATTAAGCTCTTGTCTAACTATGTTATTAAAATTTATATGTAAGTTCCAAGACATTAGGTTTACAAGCAAAATCAGAATGAGAACATATATAAACAGAAGAGTCACTCACCACCCACAAGAATTCCTCCAGGCCCTCCAAACTCTTCCTTCCCATAGGCTAACAACAACAACAACAACAAACCATAGGCTAACAACAACAACAACAACAAAAAGGCAACTATCAAAACTATATAAAGCAGCTATGTAAATTATAAAACATAAATCCTGGTTTTATTTTGTAGTAAGGTAAAAATCAGAAACAGTCTACAAGGTCAGAAAATAAAATCACAGAAAAGATGAGTACCTTATCCTGGAAAATTTCACTCTTACAACAATCAAGTAATGTGTCCTCTTCCCTACCATTTTAATCATCTCTGTCTCTGTATTTCACAATTTATTTTGAAACTTTTACAAATGCAGTGATATACTCATAATAATTAAAATGACAAAAACATATGTATTGTGATTTGTTGCTATGGAGAAGTTGGTATTTTTTCATCTGGCATCTATTAGCTATTTATTTCTGCCTATCAGTTTTTCCCCTTGAGAGGTGATACTGGATGATGGTTCAGAATATAAACTTTGGAGCATGTGATTTGAATCTGAGACACACACAACCTGTATAACCTGGTAGAAGTTACTTATTCATCTAAGCCTTTTTCCTCATCTGTAGAATGGAAATAATATTAGTACCTATGGGCTAATATTTCTTTTTCTGGGGATAAAATATATTAATATATGTAACATGCTTAGAAAAGTGCTTGGCACATAGTAAACAATGTAAAAGTTTTTGCTATGATTATTTGTTTAAATATGGTCTACAATATTCACTGAAAAAAAAAAAAAAACACTAATATCTTCAAGAAGGATACATTCCGGGTGCAGTGGCTCACACCTGTAATCCCAGAATGTTGAGAGGCCAAGGTGGGTGGATAACTTGAGGTCAGGAGTTTGAGACCAGCCTGGCCAACATAGCAAAACCCCATCTATACTAAAAATACAAAAATTAGCCAGGTAGCCAGGTGTAGTGTGGCATTGCCTGTAGTCCCAGCTACTTGGGAGGCTGAGGCAGTAGAATTACATGAACCTGGGAGGCGGAGGGTGCAGTGAGCTGAGGTCACATCACTGCACTCCAGCCAGGGTGAGAGAGTGAGACTTTGTCTCCAAAAAAAAAAAAAAAAAAAGGATACAGAGAGTGACAAAAAAAGAAGTTACCACTTTTTTGATCTTTACTTCAAAGATTAATGAAGTAAAGGATCTTTGATTGTAAGGGAAACAGGTGGCTGTGACCCAGTGGGCTACTAATGTCACTGACTCTGCATTGGTCACCAGGGTCATTTCAGCTAATGTGGATATAGATGTCTCACCCACAGGAACCTGAGCTTGTTTGAGGAACTCAGAGACAATCGAGCATAACACCGTTTTGTACAACAGGACTTGTTTCTGATCAGCTCCTCCATGAGTTTTACTGAGTAGTTTCCTCTGTGAGGAAGCTTTTTGTTTTCAGTGCTACACTGACTTTGTCAGTCCGATACTCAGATTTGATATTTGAAGACCCACATGTGTCGTATCTGCCTTGTTCAGAAGTATGTCACATTCTCAATACCGTTCTACCAAAACTAAAAGTCATACTTTTATTTTCCCACCTGCTTTTTAACTTTTCTTCTTGCATAATTGGTTCAGAATTTGGGAGGAAAAGTGGAAGGATAAAATTTCTGGGATCTTAAGTCATACTCTTGTGTATTTTTTTGCAAAAAACATCAAAAAAGAAGTGTAATTTCTAGACAGAGGTTTTTCACAATAATATTTCAAATATATATATATATGTTTTCCAACTAATTGCTGGAGATGGACTTCAAGATTTTACTGTACTTAAGAATAACAGACAAAAGTCACAATTTACAAATTTTAATGGACATCTAAGGGAGAATTAGATGTCATTAATTATAAGAACTGGAACTTAAGCATATAGATGGAAATGGGAACCTGACATTTATTTGAAATCATTATCTACTCAGATTGAGTAAAAACGTTCATTAGGCAAATGTATGAGTACTTCACGTGCATTATAGAGCCAATGATTATATTGTAGAATGACATTGAAAAGATGGCAGTAAAGTTATATATATATATATATATATATATATGTATATAGAAGTATGTGTGTGTGTGTATATATGTAGAGGACTATGTGCTCGCAAACGAGACGTTCTGATAAGTCCTGCTCTTGCAAACGAAGCAGGGTGTTCCCGATAAGTCCTGCTCTTGCAAACAAAGCAGGGCGTTCCTGATAAGTCCTGCTCTTGCAAAAGAAGCTGGGCGTTCCTTCCCTGTAAACAGGGAGGACAAAGGAGCCAGCTGCAAACAGCAGACCCTGGGGGCTTATTTATGTGTAAACATCTTGAAAATCCAGAAAGTCAGGGAAAGGTCAGAAAAACAACAATGCGTCTTGTGACTTGGCAACATTCCACAAACGGCTGTATAAAATAAAGCAGAGTGCACCATTTGAGGTGGCCGCCATGTTTGTCTTGTCTTGTGTTGTCTTGTGTGTTCATTCCTTTGTTTAGGAAACACGTGGACCCCAACATATACACACACACACACACACACACACACACTTCTGATTTCTTCAAGCATATATGAAGGAGGAAGGAGGAAATGGTGTTAATTGGGGATGAAGAGTTGATGTATCTGTGACTCCTTCCTGGAGGGTGGGTTCTGGACAGCAGCTTTTCTGTGCCACGTAACCACTCCTAGAGTGTGCTTTTCTGTTTAGGATCCTACCCAGTTTAATCTGAGGGCGTGGATTAAAATTGACTGCCACAGATGCAGCACATGATCTCCTCAGAAGTTTTCTGAATAAAGACCACGTAACACCCAGCAATGTTGGAGAATCAGGCTCTGTGCTGAAACCCTCAAGTTCTCAGTGTGTTTGTGCTCCTGCAGCCTTGATCACAGGGACAGCAACCATGAATCAGGGGCTGGAGGTCTGTGTGTGTAGGAGGGATATTCTAACTCAGTTATTGTGGAAGAAATGAAAGTATTTTCTAGGCGGTCAAAACTGTTACCATTTATTAGGGAAGAGGAGGAATGATGCTTGCTTGGGTTCTGTGTACCTTCTTATAGTCATCAGTATTCTATTAGGGAAAGTTTGGGGAATGGAATAAAGAGTCAGAAGTCTGTTTAGGAAAACTAATTTGGGGCTAACCTTCTTATGCATGGGAGGACAATTGTCTGTGTTTATTTGGTGGGCTCTGAGAATCATTCATTGTTTTGTTCTTCCTCCTTCATATATATATGCTTGAAGAAATCAGAAGTAGTTTCTTCTTCTGATATATGTTGAGAAGAACAGATAAGATTGCTTAATTAACACCAGCTGAGAATAGGCTGATAACAGATGGGAACAAACTAATGTAGTATTTCAAGGTGAGTGAATTTGAAAAAATAGCAACATTTTATGTATATGAGTCTAAAAACCACTTACTCATTTTACCATTATGACTCTTTAAATCAGTTTTTTTAGTTTTATATTTTTTCATCATATATAATTATGAGTAGAAATTGGTATAACTTAAGCATATGTGCTTTTGCAAATAAATCCTTCATTTTTATAGAAAATAAAACCTCAAAGAATGAATAGTGTATTATATTCTTGCCCATCTAGGTTATTTAAGCCTGACCTACTGAGGGCTTACACTTATTGGTAGTTACTGCGTGCAAGATATTGATTGGTCTAAACATTTTACCTCATTTAATCCTGACAATAATTCTTGCAGATAGTTACTAATATCCACATTTTTCAGAAGTGATTTTTTAAAAATTTATTTTAGAGAAGCTAAGTGACTTGCAAAGTCCACACCGTTTTTATGCAGTGAAGTTGGGTTTTGGAGACCAGAAGTGTAACTAAGCCCTGCTCTAAAACTCTTTGAGGAAGGCTTAACTAATACATCTATTAGAAACAGGTTATCAGTAGGCATCTCAGGAGGCATAGAGATGATGAAAGAAAAAGAAAAGTTATACAGTAGAATGATAGATTTTGGATATACCTTGAAAGAAAAAATGCCAAGAATGGGAGTTATTAACATGGCCTAAAATCAACCAAAGCCTAATGAGATTATACATCATAATATGAAAAAAAAATTCATGCAAAATTAAGTGCATGATGTGTTATAGTTTATCGTTTTTTTTGTTTCTGTGTTTGTTTTGCTTTGCAAGTAAAAGACCATATCATGAAAGTCAGGACTTTCAGAATGACAGAGTGATGAGTGTGGCAGACTCCCCACCAACCCAGAAAGTAATCATCTAACTGGATAAAATGATTAAAAAGAAACCAATTATTTAAAGTTGCTGGAAACGGCCATCGTCATAAGAGCATCAAGAAAATAGCGAAACAATCATCTAGGAAAATCAATTAAGTCACTGAAAGAACAGCAAGAATCTGTAGCACTTGAGCCACAACTTACTCTTCTGCCCCGTCCCCATCTATGTAATCTTTTCTCTGGGCCACTACTGTGGGAGAGTGAAGACAAGAAGATAGTGCTCTCTCTCCCACCAGCTCTAAATCTAGGGCTATGGGAGGGGCAGGCCACAGCTATTTATCATCACCACAGCCCAGCCCTGTGTAGTAGAAACAGGATTCTAGACATTAATAAAACAGCATATTACGTAATTTCATTTATATGAAATGTGCAAAGTAGGCAAAGCCATAGAGAAAAAAAATCTTATTAGTGGTTGCCAGGAGCTGGGGGGAAGACAGAGTAGACTGTTCCTGCTCACGACTATGGGGTGATAAGAAATGTTCTGGAATTAAATAGTGGGGTTGGTTGTACAATCTTGAGAGGGTACCACAGACTACTGAATGAGTGGATTATGTCATGTGCATTATAACTCATAAAAAAGGAAAATAACAAAAAGTGACAGCACCATAGTATTTTACTCATTGATGCTGCTAATTAACATTATCTCTAGCATCTCAGAAACTAAAAACAAACATAAACTCCTTAAACTGTGATTGCAGCCTCCAAATCACATACAAATCAAAACATTGAAGTCTAACTAACCAAGAGGGCTTAGATACAGCCTTTAACCAGTAAGTGACCTATACTGACCCAGGGTGATGTAGAAGTAGACAAGCTAAAAGATAAAAGCAAAGAAAAAAAAAATGTAAGGAGAAACCTCAGAGGCTGCACACTATGTGATAACATCAAGAGCTGATTTCTCTTCAGTAGCAATAAAAGCCAGAAGAAAATTGGATTCTATAGTCAAAGTATTGAAAGTCAAACTACATATGTGAACCAAGAATCTAGTATGCATAATAATTAAGGCAAAAAGGAGGACAAAATAAAGATCTTTCCTGATAAACAAAAGGGGATAAAATTAATTATTAGTAAACTTTCCTTACAAGGAAAAATAAAGAAAAATTTTTAGGCTGAAAGCAAGTGACACCAGACAGTAATTTGAATCTACACAGAAACGCAAAAAGCATTGATAGAGGTAATTTGTAGACTACTATTAACAATAATGTAATTTTGTACTTACTCTCATTTGTTCTTCTGACTTATTTAAAAATCAATTATCTATATACAATCAAAAGGCAGAGAAAATGAAACTGAATTTTAAAAAGACTCATCTGTATGTTGTCTGTAAGACTCTTTATACGTATGCACACACACACACAAACACGTTGCATATGTTATTAGCCCAACTATACAGTTATATAGGTGTGTATGTGTGTACATATATGTGTGTATATAGGTATATAACTGTGTGTGTGTGATTGTATAGTTGGGTTAATAACATATACAAGTGAAATTCATTAAACAATACCAGCATAGAGGAGACAGGTAGAAACAAAGCTGTATTCAAGTAAGAAAATAACACCATATAGTAACACAATTCTATAGAAAGAAATGAAGAGAATCAGAAATGGTAAACATAAAGGTTAATATGACAAACCTATGCTCTCCTTTCATCTTTCAATTTCTTTTAAAAAACATAAAATTGTATGGTTATAATTATAACAATGCATTATTGATTTTGTTACATATACAAATGCAGTATATATAATAACAGCAGCAGAAGGAGAAAAAAGGAATGGAACTATACAGGAATTATGTTTCTATATTTTCCTGGAATTAGTTAACATTTGAACTAGATATTTGATAAGTTAAAAGGTATAAGACAAAACCAACCACTAATAAAATAATTTTAAAATACAATTTAAAATGTATTAAATTAAAATGTTACACTAGAAAACATGTACTCAATTTTAAAATATAGTAAAATGAGAAATAGAGAAAGGAAAAGAGATTGAGATATGTTCAAAACAAAAAGCAAAACGACAAACTTATTCTAACCATATCAATAATAACATTAAATGTGAATGGATTAAATAATACAATCAAAAGGCAGAGATTATAAAACTGAATTTTAAAAAGATTTATCTGTATGTTGTCTGTAGGACTCTCTACATTCAAAAATACAAGTATTTTGAAAGTACTACGAAAGACCTATGATATAAATAGCAAACACCAGAGAAGTGGGATGTCTATATTATTATTCAAAATGTAATTTAAAATAAACAAATAAAAATGTTACTAGAGAAAAATAGCAACATTTCCTAGTGATTAAAGATACAACAATTATAAACATATATGTACTCAGTTACAGAATCCCAAGATACATGAAGCAAAAACTGACAAAATCGAAGGAAGAAATAGAAAATTCAAAAATAGTTGAAGACTTTAATAATCCACTTTCAATAATGAATAATAAAATAACTAGAATAAAGATTGATGGGGAAATGGAAGACATTATTAACACTATACATGTGTATGTATAACCATATCTATAGTTAAACCTAAGAAACATCTCTGGAACAGGCTGCTCAATAGAAGCAGAATACATATTCTTCTCAAGCACAAATGAGACATTCTCCAAAATAGACTATATGCTGGGCCATAATAAGCCTTAATAAAATTTTAATAATTGAATAATATAAAATATATGAAGCATGTTCTCTGATCACAATAGAATGAAATTACTAGCAAATGACAGATGGAAATTTGAGAACTTCAAAAAGATGTGAAAATTAAACAATAAACTCATAACTAAAATGTTGAAATCACAAGAGAAGAAGCATCTGGAAGTGAATAAAAAAGAAAACATCATATGTGAAAACTTGGAGATTCAGTTAAAGTAATATTTAGAGGGAAATTCATATTTGCGGAAAACAAAAAAAATTTCAAGTCAACAACTTAAGTTTTCACCTCAAGAAACTCGAGAAAGAAGAGAAAACGAAATCTAAAAGCTAATCTAAAGCAAGAAGAAAGAAAGAAGAAGTATTAGAGCAGATAAAAATGAAAGACTAGAAAAAAAATGGAGAAAATCAGTAAAATCAGAAATTGGCTCTGTGAGAATACCAACAAAATTGACAAGTCTTTTTCTTGAATTATTACGAAAAAAAAAAAGAAGACTCAAATTATTAACATAAGGAATGACAGATGGGACATTGCTACCAAATTTATAATAATAAAAAGGATTACAACAAATATTATGAACAGTTGTATGCCAAAGTATTAGATAACTTGCATGAAATGGGAACATTTCTAGAAAGACAGAAATATCACCAACTAAAGAAGAAAGCCCAGTAAATATAAAAAGAAATAAATGAAAAGAAATCTATACCTCAGCATGGAATAGTAAAAACTAGAGAAGATAACCAATAAAGGGAAAATTTTAAAATAGGGCTAAAAAACAACATCACCTGTAAAGTAGCAACATCTGACTGAAAACGGACTTCTGTTGTTACTCACATCTTACAGGTATGGACACTGATACAGAGAGTGGATGAGGAACAGGAATAGGTCACACAGTGGCTTAGTGGAGACAGAACATGAATCCAGGCGGTCAGCTAAGAGTCCATGGTGTAACCCTGAAACTTTCACCGCCATATTGACTCTCCCATACTCATTCCTTATTCCTCAGAAAATGTTGGGGCCAGAGAAAGGAATGGAAGAATTTGAAAATGGAACTATTGGGACTGTGACAAGATGTTGAGGGTGAGGGAGAAGGAAAAAATAATATTTAGGTTTAGACATTTTCAATTTAAATTTAAGTTGTATTCATGGTCACATCTTCTGAATGCATTAATATTTTTATTTTTACTACTTATTAATAAACTAATTCTATTTTTATATTTTTAATTACTATTTTTCTCAAATGAAAACAAAATGGCCAGTAGATACCATAATTTTTAAAGAAACACCAAAATCTCTTATAGGAAATATATTAATGTAACACATTTGGTTTAGACAAATTTGGTTACTCTTAGGCTCCCAATGTTTACTTTGGAAGTAAAATGGAAGGACATTGCCTTCTTAGGGAAAGTAAGGAAGTTCACACAATGAAATTATATTATAAAGCATTAGGTGAAATACCTAATGCAGGTGACAGGTTGATGGGTGCAGCAGATCACCATGGCACGCATATAGCTGTGTAACAAAACTGCACATTCTGCAGATGTACCCCAAAACTTAAAGTAAAATTTAAAAAAATGCCTCTTTTGAACCATAAGGCACTGTTTTAATATACTATTACATTCTAAATCATATCACACACTCTTAAGGTAAGCTTTATTGCAACAGGACAACAAATAAAACTGAAAACTCTCTTCTGATTTTTAATTAGCACTTGGATTTTAGTGAGCTATTATCTTATTTAAATATTTAAGCCTGAAGCCCTGATTGAAGACTTTTTCTTTTTTTCTAAGCTACAAAATTTAACATGTTAGAGCTCTATGAAAACAAATCCTAACTCAATTTTATTGGTAATAGTCCTATGTGGACCAAAAGTTCAGACAAAACAGAAAAAAAAAAAAAAAAATTCAATCACACATTCAGATGTTTAAATAACACAACTATGAATATTTGCAAATATCAGTATATCTGAATTTTAAAATTTTTGTTCAGTGTTTGGCATGATGTAATCACCCCTAAAGATTAGGGTGCTTGGAAAAAATACAATCTTTTTCTCAGAGATAGAAAGTCTAATTAGAGAAACATCACACACAATATTTTTTGTATGATTATACATCATCAGTGACATTTGTTTAAAATATGTATATGGGAATTCCAAAGGTTATCACTAATTTGGCTCTTTCAATCATGTTGTTTTAATGCTTGAGTTAGAGATTTAGATTTTTTTCTTTTTAACCACTAAGTAGAGGATATACATGTTTGGGCTAATAGTCATTTACAAGTTTTACCAAAACGTCATCTACCAAATTTCTGAATATTTTTAAAAAATAATTTATTTATTATAGGTGAGTTGTTGCTGAATCTTGTAAGTTATTTTTTTTTTTGAAAATTACTCTCTGGACCCCACCCACCAAATAAAGACCACCATTATTGATTTGAAATATTATAACAGACCAGTAAAAGCAGTTGCAAATATTTTTATTGGTGTATAATGGCATAAAATAAATAAGGGCATTTTAGAAATTTTTTCTAATTAAAACAAAATTAACTCAGTTATTTATTCTAAATTGTACTTTTAAAATAAATTTCTTTAGTAAATTACAATGATAATTTTTGGTAGGTTTGTTTTGTTTTTAGTAGCTTTATTTTGTTCTCAATTTTTCTTGAAAATATTTTCTGGCCTATGAAAGTACAAAAACCTGAGAATCACTGGTTTAGATTATTACAAACCACAAACAAAGAAACACATCGAACAATGACTTTTGCATTGAATTAACCAGAGGGGAGACACATATAACACTGGAAGACAACTCTTATCTACTTTGTTGTAAATTTCCTTTTGCTTTTAAAACTGATAATGCAGGAAAAGCTCCACTAGTAACCATCCTTAATAATATCGAGGAATATGCTTCTATACAAAGTTTATTTAAACTTTCCCCATGAGGGGAGAAAAGAACACCTAACTCTAAGCACTAAATAATGTTTTTCAGTTTTGTAGGAAAGTTAAAAATAAAAAACAAACAATAACCCAAAGGACTATAAATCATTCTACTATAAAGACAAGTGCAGATATATGTTTATTATTCACAATAGCAAAGACTTGGAACCAACCCAAATGCTCATCAATGATAGACTGGATAAAGAAAATGTGGCACATATACACCATGGAATACTATGCAGCCATCAAAAAGGAGGAGTTCCTGTCCTTTGCAGGGACATGGATGAAGCTGCAAATCATCATTCTCAGCAAACTAACAGAGGAACAGAAAACCAAACACCTCATGTTCTCACTCATAAGTGGGAGTTGAACAATGAGAACATGTGGACACAGGGAGGGAAACATCACACACTGGGGCCTGTTGGGGGTTGGGGACTAGGGAAGGGATAGCATTAAGGGAAATACCTTATGTAGATGACGAGTTGATGGGTGCAGCAAACCACCATGGCACGTGTATACCTATGTAACAAACCTGCACGTTCTGCATATGTATCCCAGAACTTAAAGTACAATAAAAACAACAGCCGGGCACGGTGGCTCATACCTGTAATCCCAGCATGTTGGGAGGCCGAGGCGGGAGGATCACAAGGTCAAGAGATCAAGACCATCCTGGCCAACCAACATGGTGAAACCCCATCTCTACTAAAAATACAAAAATAAGCTGGGCGTAGTGGCACATGCCTGTAGTCCCAGCTACTTGGGAGGCTGAGGCAGGACAATTACTTGAACCTGGGAGGTGGAGGTCGCAGTGAGCCGAGATCGCGCCACTGCACTCCAGCCCGGGCGACAGAGCCAGACTCCATCTCAAAAAACAAACAAACAAAAAAACAAACAAACAAAAAAAACAAAACAACAACAGAAAACAGCAGCAACAATAGCAACAACAAAAATCGTCTCATGAAACATATAACAAAGTCAGTCTTTTTTTTTTTTGTCAAAAGACTGTAATTGGAGAATACTGTTTATCTCATCTGTAATTTGAGGAGTATTACATTCTACATGACAGAAAAATCACGGAGGGGACTAATTTTTTTTCTGTTGCTTCAGCCATTATCAACTAATTTTTCTAATACTGTCTTCTTAGTTGCATGGCTTTTACTTACTGTTGCTTTTTACAGATGTATAGTATATGTGCACTCTTTCTCATAATGTGTTCTCAATATCTATTCCATTGTCAAATTTCTAAGATAGAATTTTGTACATTATTGTTATTGATGTAATCAGCATAACCATTGGTGGGAAAAGTTCTCATACAAGCCACCTTACAAGCCATTGTAGAATCTGTAGATTATTCTTTCTTGGGTAAAGTAATAATTTCATTTCCATTTGCAATGGCCAAGAAAAGATGTTCTTCTGGAACAGAATATGGCTATTTATAGGACTCATTGAAACAGGTACAGTCTAAATGCCTAGCCTATAAGATAGGGAAATAGTGGGGCTATGGGCGAGAACATTTGAAAACATTAGGGCATTAACCTATCCAGCAGAACAAAGGAATAAAAGTGGCTTTTTTTGAGCTCCTTGCAAATTGTGCTAATTATTGGCTAACATTAGTTAATTCAGTCTTCACATAAATCCTATAAAGTAGGAATTATTCTCCATATTTTATAGATGAGATAAATAAAGCTTAGAATAACTGTTCAAAGTCATAGACTTCAAAATTTAGAAATATGTAGATTCATATTTAACCATTATGTCACTATGTCTTAATTCCTTTTCTGTTGTTTATCACAATAGCTGAAACTGGGTAATAAAGAAAATGAATTTACTTCCTACAGTTATGGAGGCTAAGAAGCCCAAGGTCCAGGGGTGGCATATGCTGAGAGCATTCGTGCTGGTGGGGACTCTGCAGAGTCCCAAGGCAGCACACTGGATCACATGGCAAGAGGGATAACGTACTGGCTCAGGTCTCTCTTTCTTATAAATCTACCATTCTCATTCCTCAATAACATGTTAATTCATTAACCCAGTAATCCATTAATCCATGAATGGGTTAATCCATTCACAAGGGCAGGACCTTCATGACTCAATCATGTCCTAAAGACTCCGCCCCTCAAAACTGCCACATTGGGGATTAAATTTCAACATGAATTTTAGAGAGGACAAGTATTCAAACCATATACTGTATCAAATCCTTTCTCTTCCTACTATATTCCTCAATACCAGCAGATAGATTACATTCTAGAACTCTGAGATAATCTAATTTTAATGAGATTCTTAACTTATATTGATACTAGTTAAATAATTGGCCATGATATCTGTGAAAGTCTAAGTTTCACAGTTATTTAGGAGGAGGATTCTGTATGAATATGAAACAGATTTTTCTCTGGAATACACTTTCTTCAAGCACATAGTTACTTACTGCTTATTAGTATGGTGCCAACTGTACATAGTGGCCCAGGAGCCATCTGAAAAGGTATGTTAATTATAAAGCACTACATAAATAAATGTACTACATTATTTTTCTACTACTGTCACTGAAGAAGTTTCTGGAAATATATAGTAGTAAGTATTATATTAATTGGCATCCAACATTAGATGTATGTGAATGGTTCATAAGGCAGAGGTCTCTGTACTTTGAAGGATATTACACAGAGTTTTATAGAGTTACAAACATAAGGAATTTCTGAAAAATAAAACAAACTTAATGTTAACACTCCACATACTGCATTTTGTATTTTGATATATTCAATTTTTGTATTTTACATACCCAAACACATTTTTCTTTCTTTCTTTCTTTCTTTCAGAAAATTGGAATTCTACTATAATGCTTTGAGTTGCCTTTTAAATATTTTACATATCTTTAGCATTTTCTTATGTCATTAGGATCTTTTTTTTTTTGAGACGGAGTTTCGCTCTTGTTGCCCAGGCTAGAGTGCAATGGTTTGGCTCACTGCAAACCGTGCCTCCCGGGTTCAAGAGATTCTCCTGCCTCAGCCTCCTGAGTAGCTGGGATGACAGGCACGTGTCACCACGCCCGGCTAATTTTGTATTTTTAGTAGAGATGGGGTTTTTCCATGTTGGTCAGGCTGGTCTCGAACTCCAGACCTCAGGTGATCCGCCTGTGTTGGCTTCCCAAAATGCTGGAATTACAGGCGTGAGCCACTGAGCCTGGCAAGTACTTTTCAAAAACATCATTTTAATGACTGCACAATATTGAAGTGTATAAAATGGATTATATTACATTAAACCAATAGAGATTTTCATAAATTTTTATAAAGGAGCCATATTACTTTTCTTCATATTGTTCCAGTTTTACAATGTATGTCCCATAAATGTACTCTCATAAGGATTTTCTTTAATGTTTCACAGACATCTAAAGATTAATTTTGATTGCAACATTTAGGGTCTTTGTGTGACCTCAGAGGTTCCTTATTTTTCACTGCATACAACTCAATGTCCTTGAGTAGAACTGATTTTCAAGGCCCTGCTCTGTGTTAACAAAACTGGCCTGTTCTCTGGTCCATATTTATGGTTTGCTCCATGTTCTCGTGCATTCACGCTTTTGTTCATATGCTTGTGTCAAACTGCTTAGGATTTTTTTCTTGATTTCTCATGTGTAAATTCTTCCCCTTTTCTAGGCCCACCTCATGGTTTACTCTCACAATGAAACTTTCCTTTCACCAGTCAACCAGGAAAATCTATTTCTCTCTCAGCTGTCACAGCCCTGTACCCATGTGGATTTTTCTTATGACACTCATTACTTCTAGTCTTTGACTATTTTAAGGAACTGTGTATCAAACAGCTAATACATCAGATTCAAAGTGGCCCAGTGCACACAGCTATCTCTTTTCTCCCTGCGTTTTGAACCAAGTAACAAATAAGAGTCTAACAGATGAATCAAATAGCCCTTTAATTACTAATAAAGCAAAAACGTGATTTCTAACACTACTCACCTTGTCATCAGCAATGCTGGCTTTGTACAATTTGTGGTGTACAAGAAGAGACTCCATTCGGCACTTTGTATACAACTGACTCCCAAGTGGAAAAGGAAGAAAGGAACTTGACTTGGAATATCCAGTTCCTCTCTCAAATTCACTGTCAGGTAATGTATTTCACATTTGTGGGAAAGACTTGAGAAGAAGGCAATAGTATTTAGTGATAGTCCTTCCTTATGAAAACCCAAACATTCCCCAACAACACTACTTAGCTTTTTTTTTTTTTGTCTCTTAATTGATTGGACTTAATCATTGAGCCCTGGTCGCTCAGAGGTGTGCACAGGTGTATCTATTTTCCTCTGGGGAGGTGATCAGCACACTATTGGAAAGTCCTGCTTCTACCTTCCTGGTCCTGCTTCTCAAACCTCACACCTGTGTGGATTTCCTATCGGGGTCACTATTTTGTAGCAGAAGACTTGGGAATATGCATGGAGAGCTATTTTAAAAGATTCCAGGGCCACTCTGTATTCTGTATTCAAGACTAAAACTTCACTCCCTATTCTATTACCACCCCAGATTATGTCCAGGCATTTTGCCTCCTGTAGAGTTAGACTCTTCAGTTCCACATCTGGGGTTAAAATTCACTGGAGTGGGTACAATTCCTTTTAGGCTCTGACATGCTTCACTGTGATAGCACTTACAAGTCCACACCCTTTCACTCACGATGTTTAAAAATGAAGCACACATTGCCAATGCCTAATGAAGTATTCTAAGGAAAATATATGTTGCCAGAACCCATTACTTAATGTTGGCATAATAGAGATATAGTGAATCCTGAGGGAAGAAGGACCAGACAGGGAAAACCTTGATATCTGCTTCTCCAGAATCCCAGTCAATCTAAGCCAGTTGTCTTTAGTGCATGACCTGCAAATAAACAGTCGGGAGAACTCTCCCTGCATGAGAAATTCATTATCGTATCTGGGGAACAAACATTCACCTATGCCTATTACCTTCTCTCATGGTGAGATTTGACTGACTTCTTGCAATTTTTAAAAGGTGCAATGCTGGCAGCAGCCACAGGCAGAAATTTACTTTTTATTTTCAGTTGTATTTTTAATCCATCACATTCGGATCCCTTTAATTTCCATTTCTCCTCTGAACCCCAGGGATATATTATGAGAGAACCTCCTCTCTACACTTTTGCAAGAGGCGTTGTTAATCCTTTGCCTCCAACATGTGATCCCCAAACTGTATGAATGTTTCAGGCCTTGCCTGGAATAGCAAGAGCAGTTAGGAGTCAATTAATTATCCAAGTGTCAGAAAATGGTAACTTGGATCCAGGTAGCAGTGTTGGGAGAGGGTGAAATGATCAGAACCTGGGTGCATTTTGAAGACTGAACAGCCAGGATTTGATTTTAGATTGGTTGGGTGTTGTGGAGAGAAAGGGAGTGGTAACAAAGATTCTCGTTTATGTATTTTTGTTAACCTGAGCTACTGGAAGAATGGAGTTGCCACCTACAAATTGGAGTATCACCTAAAACTCACCCAAGAATGCTGTTAAGTATTTAAAGTCCTGTCTCCCTGGTCTTATCCTTCAGATCTGCCCAGAGATTTTATAGTCACTTGATATGTCTGTTCCTATATTTGAAGAGTTGCTTCCCAATTACTTACACTGTGGCTTCTCTATCAGGGATTCTACCAGAACAGTTCTTAGCAGCATCTAGATATAGGCTGTCTCTATGGTGGCAGTGGGATTGGGAGTTCTTAACTGTTTTTCCATCACCCTTTTGTGAAGTCTGGTGTAGCCTGATTAGAATAAAGGGAACCAATAATACTAAAAACAGTTATCAAACAATCTTTAAAATTTGTGTTATGGTTATGTATGTGTTTTTTTAATCAATGCATTAAATAAAAAGATCTAACATTGAGCCCAACATATAAATGATATTTTTATATCTTGGCAAACAGGGTAATATGGTATAAAAATATGCATTATTTATATTAGTAACAAAGTTATAGGTACTGCAAATACCTATATTTGTTGTCTGTTGCCTACAGTGACCATTAAAAGACATGCAAAATTTCAGTTCTCCAGATGAAGTTAATGAAAATGCATTGTATTTTCATTGCTGTCCAAGTTCACGGACCTCCTTTGAGGATGAAGGAACTGACCTGAAAATGTGTTCTCTAATAGCACATGCTTGAAGTTTGGAATGAGGTGAAAGTAGTATGAAGGAGGGGGAAAGTAGGTTCACTCCCAACACCTGTTTTATATATAAGGCACTACATCTAGATTTGATGTACATCATCCCAAATAATTGTCAAAATAATGTTGCATGTTAGACAGTATTTTTATTTCATAGACTGTGAACTGGAAAATAGAGAGTCAGAGTGATTTGCCTCAGTTCCTGTAAGTGGGAGTTTCCAACTTGGGACATCAATTCCGGCCTGCTCCATTCCAAAGGATATAGAGTTTCATCTATGAATAACTGTGAGATCTCAGCATGTAGGTAGAAAATGTATCACCTCTACTAGTCTGTAAACTCCTCATGCCGGAGTTCAAATTAAAGTCTTCTCAGCACCCATTACCAGCTTTGCAGTCTCATGTGTTGCCTTAAGCCTGTTATATTTTGATTTGTAATTACTAAAATAATATGATACCTTTAAAAGACGAAATGAATGTCAAAACATGTTTAAATGTCACTATTTTTATCATCTTTACAGAAAAGCAATGTAGGAGTTAATGGAGATGACTGCAGGGGAATCTGATCCAGAGAGATCCTGGTTAAATATACTGTGTCAGCTACTGAATAATATCATGAATTAAATGCTTTCCTGGAGTTCCTCACCTTGACAGTGGGTGTATTCTTGCTTAAGAATTATATACAGAAACTGTACAGGGAACGGCATCCAAATCTGTAAATTAATAGTAATCATACTGAGAATAAACATGCTAATTAATATTAACTATCATGAAAATACAACTACTTATTCAATGATCCTGATTACATAGTCCACTTAGTAAAGCAAAGGCTTAGAAATTTCTTAAACTGAGAGAAGTAATGGCTGTTAACACTAAATCTTCTGTTTTTCCATTAAAGGCTTCTAGCATATTAATTGCATCTTCAGATCATTTATTGATCTTAGTGCCTTGCAGTTTGCAAAAAATAAAAGTCTCTTGGGTTGTTTAAAGATTCCTTGAAATTTAATACATGCAGTGATTTGAGGATAGAGAGGTTCCATTGGCCAGTTTTAATTAAAAAATTACAATACAAATACAATACAATGAAAAATAAAACTCTAGGTCGGCCAAATTACCTTTTGTTCAGTGGGGAAAAAATCCAGATAAATCAGACTTTCTTGCATTTACGTTATTAATGAGAAAGTACAGGCCAAGAAAAATAAATCTTTTTTTTGCTGAAATGGCAGTTTGTTAGAATGAGAGGTTTTATTTCTTATTGATTAGGTAATAGATACAAAGAGACTAATTAGTCTTGAGTGTCCTGACTTGAAAAATGATACCACAAGAAAACTTCAGAGGGATTTGAGTTACTTAAAGGATACGTATGTTCTATTTTGTTGTTTGCTTTTTACCACAGACATTCTTCAAAAATAGAAACAAGTACAATAGCAAGTACCGGCATTTCCAATTTATTTTTTAAAACATAATACAGCATTAGAAACCGTAACATTGAAAAACTATTTTCTTTTCCTTAAGTAATTTTAATTTCTCAAGCTTGATGCTCGGGCTCATTTAAAAAAGATAGCACATTAGATTACTGAAAAAGGTCTAGAACCTGAAATACTAAAAAAACAGCAGGATTACGCATCACATCGATGTATCAGCAGTGGTCCCCAGGCTGCAGTAATATTTACACATACAGTGTGGGAACTATTCCTGAACTCTTCCTAATGTGACATTTGGGGAACATCTTTCTATTTTTTGCTAATTGGCAGAGTACGTGACAGAGGCCAGAAAGTATTAGTCATTCTTATTTTTATTGTGCTGCTGTGTGATTGAATAGCTTGCCACAAAACTATCCTTGGCAATGCAGGAAGAGTTCTGACTCTACTCAGTGGTTTGATGGGACTTTAGTGAAGCCAAATTAACTAATCCTGCTATGTACTTTGTTTTCCACTGGAATTCCATTTTCCTACTATGGAAAATAGGTGAAGCCAACTGCGGGCTTCAGGAGTTACAAGTCAAGGAAACTGATCTCAGGTTTTATTTTTTTGTTTTCTTTTTTTCCTTAGCAATCTCATAGTGTCAGTTTACCTAAGCACATTCAGGCTAATGGAAGTGATAACATATGGGCTTAGAAACCGGATGCTTCCAACTGGGCAGTTTCTCGCTCAGGTAGCAAATGCCTTATTGGTCTAGATGAATTTGCTTTTACTCTTTGAGCCTCATCTTCTACAAGTGCAAAATGGGGAGAATAAGACTAACCCTATGGATCTGTGGTGATGAAAAGTAATCGTAGGTGCGAACCGCCTGACTGAACTGCTAACACACAGAAGGTAATCAGAAAAGGAGAGCAGTGTGGTGGCATTGGCATAATATAAAAAGACCTGACATTGACTTTTTTAAAACCCTATTTTGACTTTTTATTTATATTTTTAAATTTTGTTTATTTCTGTAGGTTTTTGGGGAACAGGTGGTATTTGATTATAAGTGCTTTATTGGTGATTTGTGAAATTTGTGTACCCATCACTCGAGCAGTATACACTGAACCCAAATTTGTAGTCTTTTATCCCTCGCTCCTTTCCCACCCTTTCCCCCTGAGTCCCCAGAGTCCATTGTGTCATTCTTAGGCCTTTGCATCCTCATAGCTTAGTTCCCACTTACAAGAGAACATACGATGTTTGGTTTTCCGTTCCTGAGTTACTTCACTTAGAATAATAGTCTCTGATTCCATCCAGGTTGCTGTGAATGCCATTAATTATTTCCTTTTTATGGATGAGTAGTGTGTGTGTATATATATATACACACACACACACATATATATTTCTCTCTCTCCATACACCCCCCCCCCCCACAGTTTCCTTATCCACTTGTTGGTTGATGGGCATTTGGGTTGGTTCCACATTATGGCAATTGGAAATTGTGCCGCTATAAACGTGTGTGCAAGTATCTTTTTCACATAATGACTTTTCCTCTGGGTAGATACCCAGTTGTGGGATTGCTAAATCAAATGGGAGTTCTACTTTTAGTTCTTTAAGGGATCTCCACACTGTTTTCCAGAGTGGTTGTACTAGTTTACATTTCCCACCAGCATTGTAGAAGTGTTCCCTTTCCACTGCATCAGTGCCAACATCTATTATTTTTTGATTTTTTGATTATGGCCATTCTTGCAGGAATTAGGTGCTATTGCTCTGTAGTTTTGATTTGCATTTCCCTGATCATTAGTGATGTCGAGCATTTTTTCATATGTTTATTGGCCATTTGTATATTTTCTTTTGAGAATTGTCTATTCATGTCCTTAGCTCACTCTTTGATGGGATTGTTTTTCTTTTCTTGCTAATTTGTTTGAGTTCATTGTAGATTCTAAATATTAGTCCTTTGTCAGCTGTATAGGTTGTGAAGATTTTCTGCCACTCTGTAGGTAGTCTGGTTACCTCTACAGGGAAAACTACAAAACACTGCTGAAAGAAATCATAGACGACACAAACAAATGGAAACACGTCCCATGCCCATGGATGGGTAGAATTAATATTGTGAAAATGGCCCTACTGCCAAAAGCAATCTACAAATTCAATGCAATTCCCATTGATAGACCACCATCATTCTTTGCAGAACTAGAAAAAAAATCCTAAAATTCATATGAAACCAAAAAAGACCTGCGTAGCCAGAGGAAGACTAAGCAAAAAGAACAAATCTGGAGGCATCACACTACTTGATTTCAAACTATACTATAAGGCCATAGTCACCAAAACAGCATGATACTGGCATAAAAACAGGCACGCAGACCAATAGAACAGAATAGGGAACCCAGAAATAAACCGAAATATTTACAGCCAACTGATCTTCGACAAAGCAAACAAAAATGTAAAGCGGGGAAAGGACATCCTATTACATACATGATGCTGGGATAATTTGCAAGCTTCATGTAGGAGAATGAAACTGGATCCTCATCACTCACCTTTACAAAAATCAATTCAAGATGGGATGGATCAAGAACTTAAATCTAAGACCCAAAACTATAAAAATTCTATAAGATAACATCAGAATATTCCTTCTATGTATTGGCTTAGGCAAGGATTTCGTGACCAAAAACTTAAAAGCAAATGCAATAAAAACAAAGATAAATAGGTGGGAGTTAATTAAACTAAAGAGCTTTTGCCTGACAAAATGAACAGTCAGCAGAGTAAACTGACATAGACTTTAATTTTAGATGTTTGATAAACAGAGTAGAGTGAGAGCTGGGGGGCTCGGTGTAAATCCCAAAACTGAACTCTGAAAGTCTGGGACAATAACATAGTGCAAAAGGCTGATTCCCAAGGCAAAATGTTAATTTACTGACTTGTGATAAGGTCTCTACAATATGGACATCTACCGTATGTGATACTGATATCCTCTACCCTTTCTAAAAATCATTATTCACACAAAATATATGGGGATACAATATAGTATTAATGATTTTCCAACTCTACCTACTATTGCACTGTCATTACGCCTCTGTGTGAAGAGAAGCAAAGGTTGTGTTTCACTCAATAGTTAAATGAATTGTGCATTTCTCAAGAGTCTAAAGGGCACTCAGATATTACCCTCATGGATGGTTTACGGAAGTGAAACACAGCAAATGACACTTCAAAAACTAAGCAAAGATGGACAGGCCCACTGGAACATGGTAATTGACATTTATTTTGCATACGTTTTATTTTCAGAGTTAATCTATTTCAAGGGCTCACTCTTCCAGCTAGGATCCCAGACTGGCAAATCCATTTTTAACTCCTCTCAGATTTAACCAGATCAGTCTTCCTGTCCTGCTGGCAGTCAGCACACGTCTCCCTTGATCTATGTGAAATCAGGAGGCAAGGTGTTCTTTCTGGATGTAATTGAGCAGTTAATCCTGATAATCACTCAATGTTTAGCTCTGAGCTACAAAACCTTTATCTCATATTTTACCATGGTCAGAGGTGCACTCTCACCCATAACAGTGTATTCCACAAATGGTCCAGGCACTATCTGCTTCAGAATCATTTAGGCTGCTCGTTACAATATTGATGCTGGAGTTTATTCCAGATCTGCAGACTCTTTGGGGTTGGGTCCCGGGAACCTTTATAAGATCCACTATTGCTAGTGATGATGATGGAAAGGCTCCTAGAATCCTTCCCTCCCTCTTCTGCCAAGAGGAACTCAGAAACCAACTGGGAGCCTACTGTGTCACGGTGCTGGGAGTAGGATTTTTGTAGGACAAGCACCATGCTGTTTCCATGTAGGCTTGGCTTTCCATCTTTAGAGGCATGTCCCATGTGACACATGCAGTAAATGAATTCAGATGTCTCCATCTTCACTCTTTAGCAGAGGAATCAGAAAACACAACTAAGCCTAAGAAAGAGAAAGGAAGGGCTCATACCTGGTCTAGCTCAGTTCATAGGGGTGGCAGATAGAACAGAGTTTAGGAACCCAAACTTCAGCTAGTGATAAAAATGGACGTTTGCTACAGCAATGATTTTCAAATTTGTTTAAAATCTCAGTCTTCCTTTACACTGTTAAAAATTACTGAGTATCTTTTGTTTATGTTCAATTTATCGGTTTTTACCATATTAGAAATTAAAATTGCGGAAGTTTAAAAGATTAATTGATTTAAAAATTTATAAATTAACATAATTAGCATATTTTTATTTGAAAAAATACATTTATCCAAATAAAATAAATTATGAGAAGAAATATTTTATGGTTTTATAAATACATTTAATGTCTGGCTTAATGTAAGACAATTCTTACATATTCTTTTGCAGTTGATCTGTTGAAAAGTGTTATTTTATTTGAAGCACATAAAAAGTGTAGCCTCATATGGACATGTAGTTAAAAAAAAAAATATTTTAATAGATTTTTCAGATAGTTGTAGATTTTCTTCTCTGATGCTGTACCAAAAGCTAACAAGTGTTAGTTTTTAAAAACTTCATTGTAATATATTGTGACAAACCATTTTAATGAACTTTTTGCACTGTTACATTAAAACCCATTACAACCTTGAATGGATCTGTTATCCACGTATAATTTTATAACTTCACACATCATTATTTGGAAAATACTGGTTCACTTTAACATAGAGATCTTCCAAAAGTTGACCCAGTTTAACAGTATGAAAAATAAATGCTGTATTAGTTTCTTATGGCTGCCATAAAATATCACAAACTGAGTGAACTTACTGTCTTACAGGTCTGGAGGCTAGAAAGTCGAAATCAAGATGTCAGTGGGCCATGTTCCCCTTTGAAACCTGTAGAGGAATCCTTCCTTGCCTCTTCCTATCTTCTGGTGGTTTGCTGGCAATTTTTAATGTTCTTTGTCTTGGAGATGCATCACTCTGATTCTTAGTGTTTACATGGTGTCCTTGCTGTGTGTCTTCACTTAATCTTCCCTATATTTATATCTGTTCTGTGTCCAAATTTTCCCTTTTTAAAAGAACATCAGCTGTATTGTATTAGAGCCTAAATCATTCAACCCTAATGATCTAAACGATCTCATTTCAACATGATTATTTCTGTAAAGACCCTATTTCCAAATAAGGTCACATTCTGAGGAACAGGCATTGGAACGTCAACGTATCTTTTTGGAAGGAGCAAAATTCAACCCATGGGAATTGTAATCATTAATATCACCACTGAATTCATTCAAAGAAGTCTTTAATTATTATGAAGAGATCAAGATCACAGTGATGGCTACAAGTTTTACAAAATTCTAATTTTTGCTTGACAGTTTGCAATTTATCTTTGACAATAAATACTATTATTTATTTAGTTTTTTTCCTTGAAGCAACAGGCTCACTTTATTTTTAAGAAAATACCTGCCAAATACTTAAGTTTCAGTAGCCAGTTTGTCTGTCAGTAGGTCTTTCAAATAAAAATGGTGCTTCATGAAAAAGGAGCTAGTTCAGCTTGCAACTCAGTGACTTTTCCCTGTGACATTGTGAATGAGGAGTCAGTCTCTTGTTTAAAAACATATGTGTGACTTTTCAAGCCTGACCATAGGCAGCTATAAAAACTTTACCTGGCACCCCTCAATGGGAGCGCTGCCCTTTCCACACCATGGTTGGTGCGTGGTCAGCATATTGCAGTCTCTGAAAGCAATTGTGGTCATGGACTCAGCTGCCTGGTTTGTCTTGCTCTTCCTATATTCACAGTACTAGCTCCAGGACTTTCATTTCTAGGTCCCTTTATCTAAGACTTTGGTAGTGGTCTTCTTCACGAGCCACTTTCTGCAGGGAGGTGATAGAAAACTTGAAGATACTTTTCCTCAATCTGACTCAGTACCCAGTACTTTTCCACTCCCAGTCCTTTCCTTCACCCTCTCCTACCTCAACTCAGGGTCCATAAAATTGTCAGAACTTTCTGCTTGGGGCTCCCTCAATGGTGAGCCAACGTCCATGTCCCTGCTAATCTACCCGACCCTCCACTGGTGTGCCTTTCTGGTGGGGGGAAATGGAAAAGGGGAATTGGCTTTTTCCTTATTTTAGCTTCTTGCTTATATCATCACAGTAACTGATTACAACCCTTACTTGTCCATTTTTGGCTTATTGCTTAAATTAGCTACTTTGTCACATGAAGGCTCAACTCTCAGCTCAGCTGAGCTCTGGAGCTTTTGCTTGGAACAACTCTCATACTTCGGAATGTAGCAAAAGTTGTTTATGTGTATTTCCCATTTAGTCATACAGAATATTCAAAAGTCATGCACTCACAGGTTGAGTTTAATAATGTTGTAATTTTTTTTTACTATGAAATCAAAGATATCCTTAATTGAACTTGGTCTTTTTTTTTCTTTTGCATTGGAAATGAAAAAATGAATGGTGGTAAAGTTACAACTACTGGTACAATTTTCTTGCCACTGCCTTGATTTGTTCTAACTCACCAGTAGTTTTACAAAACATTGCTTCTGTATCATTGGTGCTAATGTCAACACAGTGCAAAAGGCAAACAACATTTTAGTGTTATTGTAAAAATGGTTTTGACCTTGAGGGCCCTCTGAAAGGGTTTCAGGGACACTCAATTATCTATGCATCATACTTAGAGAACTGCTGTGTAAAGGTATTCTCTTCGTAAATATCCTGCCTTGTGGTAACTTAGCAGGATGATAGTACAGAAGCTCATAAGGGTTGTAAGGATTTGGTAACTCAGAATCTCAGGGATCTTTCCATCTTGAATATCTGGTTGTTTGTCAGACTAAGTTAAGTATGTATGCATTCCAAAACATCAACTGCAAAAGCTAGGCATATTCAAGTATATTTAGCAAGATCTCTGAACCAGAAGAGGGTCTGATACAGATTTGCTTTCCTGGGGCCAAAGCCAAAACAAGAGAAGGGTATATCCATCCTTTTACTTGTGAACCAAGTTCTATATGGAGAGAGCACAGCATCTGCTATAAGAGAGACCAGCAAATTTCTGATACTGGCAAGGTTAGAAATGTTGGTTTTCTTAGAGATATCTGCAAAATATTTCAGGGACCTCAAATGACAACTGAGGGTTTCCATTTGAAGTGCTTCCTCTGCAAAATTTTGGAAACATGTGATTTTAGTAATATTTTGAAAATAGTTTTGTCTTTGAGGGCTCTCTTAAAGGGTTTTAGGGACCCCTAAGTAACTGTATCACAAACTTTGAGAAACCTATGACAACAGTAGCTAATGATGTAAAATAATTGTGTGCAATATAGATTTGACAAAGAAAGGAGGGATTTTTGATCTTGTATTAATATTTATAAAACAAAAATGTAGTCATTCCACTCCCCTGCTTACAATCTCCCAGGAGTGTTCAAAATGATAATCATGCTTTACTGAGAACACAACGCAAAGCCCTGATTATTATTTTGGTCTCATCTCTAACCCTGCTCTAACCCTGATTATTATTTTGGTTCATCTCTCGTAGGTTCCCGCCCTAGCTTCCCAACCTCCAGCCATCCAAAGTGAGAGGAGCCACATTCTCTAACATTTCTCCATCACCACCTACCCGGTCCTTCTGCCTGTCACAGCTTTCTTCTACTTTCCCTGATCTCTTCACCTGGGCAGCTCTCTGTCATCCTTCAGAACCCAGCTGATGTCTACTGAAAGTCTTTTCTGTGCAGTACCTGACATTTGGATTTTGTAGATATTTTAGCATTCCAGCTATTTGTGACCCTAAAAGCCAAAGCATTATATCTCATCTGTATCAGTCACTCAGTCGCTGTACTGAATCCATTCTCATATTTCCATAGCTCCGATCCGGGCTCAGGAATGGGACAACATTTAGACAAGGAATGAAGTTCAAAGACATGGTAAAGGAGCCTGTTTTATATACTGTTTGATAATTTTGAAAAGTTGAAATTTAATTTTAAAATGTTTAGGCTATGAAATATTCATGGCCTTTAGCAGTTGCATCCGAACATCATGATTTATAACCTAATCTTGCCAGGTACATTGTGTCTTAGTTGTTTACTTATTTGTTTATTCCACTGAGTTTTTGGTAGCAAGGCTTTCCTCTCAATCTTCCCCCAACCTGGAAATAATTCACACTCCCTACTTTCTGTCCTATCCTCTGCCCCAGTTATAAATCTTATCATAGCACCTGTAACATATGGAGATTTTTTTTATTTATATGTTTCAAAATTTGGCTTCTGGACCACAAAGCAGTTGATCATTTGGACCACTATTTATTGGTCCTGTGTTCCCAGTTCCTGACATTTTGTCACATGTGTTGAACGTTGAGTTATGTGAACTGACTTCCTGCCTCTCTAATGTCATCACCTCCAATGTGTCTTTTTCCGTCTCATATTCAAGTAGCTCCTCGAAGTGTGAGGTTTTATACTTGTATTCCTGTAGCATAACTTCTGTCTTTGCTTTGTGGATGCATACACACGTTTTCAAACCACTAATTCTATGCTTTTAGAATATCTTGTCTTTTGCTTTGCTCATCACAGATAACTTTCTATGCTATCATATTATTCATTTAGTTAACTGAAAATGTATGCATTCGTTGCCTATTAACAGGCCTGTGATAAAGGCTCACTTGAAATGGCATTCTGCCTCGCTGTTTTCTGAAGGATAGGCTCTGTCAGACCCGGGATAGCTCCAGTTATCATGGCCTTAAGGAATCTGGTCGTTTAGATGGCATTACTGAAATCTCAAATAAATCTATGACTACATCCTCCTGGAGAATACAGAGACTACTGAAGGCTTGTTTTGTATGATCAGGAACAAGACAAGTTTGTTCACTCTCACTACTTCTATCTAATGTAGTACTGGAAGTTCCATCCAGAGCAATTAGGCAAGAAAAAAGAAATACAAAGAATCCAAATCAGAAAAAGAAGAAGTAAATTTATATCTGTTTGCAGATGACGTGATCCTCTATGTAGAAATCCCTGGAGACTTTATAAAAAAGTATTAGAATGAATAATCAGATTCGGTAAAGTTTCAGGATAAAAAAGATCAACATAAAAATTTATTGCATTTGTATACACTAATAATGTATCATCTGAAAAGGGAGTTCTCTGTAAAATTATATGATTTTCCTTATATCTCAATCTAATGGTAGTAAATATTAGCACTAAGTTTAAAAACAGCCAAGGTAATATAACAGCTACAGTATATTTGTGATAAAGAATTTAATGGTTTGTGCAAAGTAGTAATTGCACTTTATCACGTAAAAGCTAATTTCACAGTCAGAGATAGCAATGACTATAACATTGTGTCTAACATTAACATATAATTTTCTCAAGTTAGGCTTCATCATGTCTTTTGTTCCTTTAGTCTTTACTTTTCATCTCTTATGTTCTAGAATTTGTTCAAGCAATGAAGCACTTTTCTTGTCCTCCAAGAGTTCACAATGTGGTTGGCTAAATGTACATATATTTTAAAAAGTCATTATATTTTATTGTGCTGAAATTGCTATAACATTTATTCACATATTCATTCAGAATATATTGTTTGAGGCTATACTATGAGCCATAAACTGTTGTGGGCACATAATATTAATGAATTATGACTTCTGTGCTTAGAAGTTGTATGGTTTTTAAATATTTGTTACTCTTCTGTTAAACCTCTTCATTCTTTTTATGAATGGCTTCAAAAATAATTTAGAATTCACTGAAATGAAGTCTTAGTAAATAAGTAATAGTGAGTTTAAAAGATGCATGATATCCTTCATTAATATAAATTTTATCTCCTTATAAGGATAAAATATCTCCTTATTTCTCTATAAGGGAGAAAATGGTCTCCTTGAGCAATTATTCAATTCTACTTTCTAAATGGGGACAATAGTATTGTCTAAGAGTCAGAGAAAAAGAAATTATTTTGTTTTTAAGTATATTCTTTGAAATGTGAAAAATAATGATCTACATGTATTATTGCAATGGACTTCAGAAGAGTTAGTTAGCTTAGTGTTTGGAGAAATGTTTATATTACTGAACTTACCATTAAATATTATAGTTTACCATGTCCTTAGTGTGAAAGTATTTGAGGTGATACAAAAAGACTTAAAGATGGCTTCAAATCAGAAGGAGAAGATGGTGCCTGAGTATGACTATGAACTATTATTTTCTTGTAGAAAAAAATAAAAAGAAGACTAGTATCTTTTTGATGAGTATACTTATTTCTTCCATTAAGCGTGTCCTGGTAGGAAAATAATGGTTATTTTTTTTCTCCTAGTGAGAAAAGGCAACTTTAGAGTAAACAAGTGAAAATTAGCTTGATAACTCAGAATCAAAGAGAACTGCCTTTACCTGAAATATTCAGAACTCAGAATTGGAAGCTTCAAATATCTAATGCAAGCATTAGAGGAGAAACTACTCTGGTAAAGCTGGAGGCATCCGAGCTTAAAACTAAGGGAGATATCTAATGGCATTCCCTATTACAGACAAAGAAAACATAGTAACTCACGCATTGTGTGCAATATTTATTTAATTTTTTTAATCTAAAAAATAGTTTTAAGTTGACATTTGTATATATTTATGGAGTATAATGTGATGTTTACATACATGTATATATTGTGGAATGATCAAATCAGGCTAATTAACATATGCATCACCTCACATACCATTTGCTTGTGGTGAGAACATTTAAAATCCCATCAACCCAATTTTCTTAAACCAGAAGAAAATTCTGTCATTTGTGACACATGGATGAATCTAGAAGACATTATGCTAAGTGTAATAAACCAGACATGGAAAGATAAATACTGCATGATCTCACTTTCATATGGAATCTTAAAAAGTAGAACTTGTAGATGTAGGCAGTAAAATGGTGATTACCAGGGTCTTGCGGAAGGTGTGGGCCAGGAAAGGAAAATGTTGGTCAAAGGGTACAAATTTCATTTAGATAGGAGAGAGAGGTTCTGGTGGATCTATTGCACACAGCATGGTGACTGTGATTCATAATAATACAGTTTTTACAATGAAATACATTATTACAAAAGTGTAACTACTCTTAAATTTCAAAGCACTGAGATTTGGGAGGGTGCCATAATAAGGAAAATGATTTCCCAGAAACATAAGCAAATAGAGCAGTACTTCCAAGAAGACAATCAGCACTCTGGAATAGTGTTTTCATTCGAAATGAATGCTGTAAATCTGAGTTTAATATTCCTATTTTTACAGACATTAGATTTACTCACTAAAATTTGTAATTTGTATGTGTGATAAGAAAGGTTAGTGATCAAAAAGGAAAATAAAAGTTTTGTAGTTTTCTTTAAGCACTTTGACCTATTTAATTTCAAAATTCAAAGAATAGAGTTGCTGTTTAATGTTTTTGAATTCATGCAGGATGTTGTATTTATTTACGCCTTCTTGGCTGCTCAGATTCTGCTGCCTCTGGATATATTAACTGAAGAGATTAAAAACACAAATTATCATAACTAATAAAAGCTTCCATAGGCCATATAAGAGAAAAAAGCTATTGCTGTGGTCACATGTTTCATACTGACCATGCTAATTATTAATCTCATCAAAATTATGTTTTCCTTAGGCATATACTTTATAACAGAAGAAAACAAAATTTTCAACATTTTTGACTCTTTGACTTAACCCATTAATTATTCATAGCCATCATAATAGTTTATGTATTTTTTTTCTTTTTTTAAGCCATCATAACAGTTTATATATTTTTTCTCCAATTGTTTGAGTCAGGATTTAGTAAGTCATATTTTCTGATTGATTGGTAATGCTTCTCTGGACTTTTCCACAGTTTGGATTGTGCAGATTATATCCTTGTGAAATTGTTCATCATGTTGCTCTGTGTTACGTATTTTCTGTCAATCAAAATTAGCTACAGAGGTTTGATCAGATTCAGGTATGATTGCCTTGGCAAGACAGTAAATTCTTCCATCAGGAGGTGTTCAAGGTCTGGCTGTTTCTCATTTGGTGATGTCCGCAACCATTGGTAGTTACTCATTGTCTAAATCCAGTAGTTCTTGGGGATTATATAAAAATGGTATTCTTAACTACCATTTTTTTTTGGTCATTTATTATTTGGGATACTTTTATTAAGTTTCTTTTGTTCTCTTTACCTATTACATTCTTGTGCGGCATAATAATGTATCAGTTAAGAATGGATTGCCTATACAGTGGGGGTCTTGTAAGAGTATAATGGAGCTGAAAAATTTCTATATCTCAGTGGTACCATACCTGTCTTAATGTCCTAGTGCAATGCATTGCTCATGTGTTTGTAGTGATGCTGGTGTAAACAAACTAACCTCACTGCCAGCCATATAAAAGCCTAGCACATACAATTATGTACACTACATGATACTTGATAATGATAATAAATGACTATGTTACTGGCTTATGTATTTACTATAATGTACCTTTTATCACTATTTATAGTGTACTCCTTCTACTTATAAAATTAAAAAATTAACTGTAAAATAGCCTGAAGCAGGCCCTTCAGAAGGTATTCCGGAAGAAGGCATTGCTATCATAGGAGATGAAGCTCCATGTGTGATATTGCCCCTTAAGAACTTCTACAGGGACCAAAATGTGGAGGTGGAAGACAGTGATATTGATGATCCTGTGTAGGCCTGGGCTAATGTGTGTGTTATGTCTTAGCTTTTAACAAAAATAGTTTATTTTTTTTAATTTAAAATTAAAAACAGAAAAAGCTTATAGAATAAGGACATAAAGGTAGAAACTATTTTTGTATAGATGTATAATGTGTTTTAAGCTAAGTGTTATTACAAAATAGTCTAGAAGGTGACTAATTAGATTTTTTTTACTACTATTATGAACTTATGGACTTAATCATAGTTGACTTTTCAATCTATGGTAATTATTACCAAAGTTAAAAGTAACCCATTTGTGGCCACTGTGTACCAGTTTAACTAAGCCCTAAGTCCTATTGATATCACGTTAGCAGTCATTGAGAACTTCCTTGCTATCTGGTATAACAAGATGTTTCAGAGTTATACATTGTGAACCCTAGATCTGGAATCAGCCATTTCTCTAAGGATCTTTGTTTCCTTTTAGTGGAAAGTAGCATTTAGAGACCACAACCTGGGTCATAATAAGGGGCTCCTTTCTATCGGTTTTATCATTGTTTTCAAATTATTTTCAGAGGATAAAGTAAAAAATATATATAGCCCAAAATACAAAAAATCTGTATAAATAAATATTAATATAAATATATGTATATATCAATATGAATTCTATTGATACATCTATTTCAAATTTGAATTCAGGACTACAGGGTTAATTTTGATGAGTTTGTTGTTGTTGTTTTTTAACCTAACATCTTTTGTGTAAACTTCTTTATCCTCCTACACCAAAAATCAAGAATCAGGATTTAATACCACACTGGGAATTATAGAACTAGAATATCACATAATTACTCAATTACTTTATTCCACAACTCACAAATAACTGTTTCATAATAACAATACCAACATGCCAACTACCAGCACCACTGCCAATAATATAATAAGTGAAAAAAGAGTAAGATTTTGTTTTTGTTTTTACAGTTATTTTTGTCCTTAAATTATACCCCAACAGGCAGTGAAATTACTCTGCTTTAAGGTCACTTAGAGTGGTTCTTTTATATGTGGTTATACCACCAGTTAGATACAGATTTAGTTTCATTTATTTCATTTTATTTTCTATTTGTAAAGATTGCTTTACATTTTAATTTTATTTTATAAGGGCCAATTTAATCCCCACAATTTTCTTCTTTTAAATTTCACAGGTAAAGAAATTGTGGCTCAGAGAATTCTACTAAATCATGTAAGTCAAACAGCTAGAATTTGAATGTATATTTCTGCCAAAGTACAATTTTTAATTATATGACTAAATAAATTTGTTGTAAGTCTAAATTAACTATCTAATTTATAGTCAATAAACGAGCTTCTGATTTGGGGTATAGTTATTGTTGAATGTTTAAGTAAAGAAAAAGTGAATTTTTGCTTCCACTGTAGTGTTTCAATATTTCTGTAAAATTGTGCAGATAGCCTATAGTTATTGTTCTGATTTTGGATTTATAGCTGGCATGTCATGTAAGACAATTTATCTCTTTGCTATCAGTTCCTTTGTCTATAAGGTGGTACCAACATCCACTCTTTTACTTATTTAGCAACTATTTATTCAGTTTCTACTATGCTGGTAAATACGCCGGTATGGGAGAGAGAACAACAAATAAGATCCTTCCTATCTCAAGGAGATTGCACTCTAGATGGGAAGACAAAGAATGCTAAACAAGCAATTACAATGTAGGATGATACATGCCATACGAGGGTAGGTGCTGGGTGCCATAAGTACAAGTAGGCATGACAAAAGCACATAGTACTGATGTAGGATTTTTCTTCTTGTTCACTTTGCAAGCTGGGGACCCCCAGCCAGCAGTGCCCTGCCTGGGCCTGGCTCGAACATGCTGGCATGCCCCAGCTCACCTGTGTTATAGCTTGTACCCACGATCGGCAATTCCCAAGCTCTTGTACCATGCCCAAGAAGAATGAGGATATACTGGACATTGAACAGTGAGGAGGGTGGAGAATAATTTTATTGAATGATGAAAACAGCTTTAGGCAGACAGGGTACATGGGGTTGGTGCCCAAAGGTTAGAAAGTTTCCCCTTATGACTGGGTCCATGTCCTTTCATGGGCTCAGAATGGGGAGTGCATGCTGATTGGTTTGTGAGTATGCAAAAAAGGTTAAAGGCACCACTCAAAGGTGGGCATGACAGTGTAGAAAACCAATTAGGAAAGGGTCGGTATATGTAAAACAGGTGAAGGATAGGAACCAATCAGAGGTAAGTGTGCCAGACAGGAAGCCAAGTTCTCAATCCTGTGGGAGGATTTAACTTGCAGCTTGGCTTTCAGGCTTTAAATTGCCTTTGGCTTGGAGGTGGGTTTCACCAGGGACCTGCTCTTATCTGCGTAGGAATTTGGCTGCCTCTTGTTGCCATCAGTACAGCTGTGGAAAGGTACAAGTATGTATCCTCAGAAAGTTTTTTCTTGATTGAGTGCTGAAGGAATAGTTCAAATAAACCAGGTTAGGTGTGAGAGAAATAATATTTTCAATATGAAAGAGTATAGAAGATTGATAAATTGAAATATTAATATTATTACTTTGAAAAATGTGTGTTTCTTTCTCTGTGACTCCTTTTTCCCTGAAACCTTTCCAACATTAAAATCAGACTTCAAAAAATAAAAATAAAATAGGAAGAAATCTTCATGTATTAATGTTCTTAAAAATGGACTTTGCTGACTTATTAAAACCAAAGTTGAATTATTTTAAAGAAAAGAATCAGTGTTCTATTTTATTTCTTAGAAATGTAGAAAAAAGAATAAAGCAATTTTTATTTATAAAGCACAAAGTGAAGTAATGCTTAGGATTTATTCAGCTAACTTCATCATTTCAGGCCAGACTGAACAGACTATATTGATAAAATTTACTCTGTAGTACCATACCTTTCATGGTGTTACCATGTAAGAAAGTTACATTTGTTTTATGGTTTTCTTTTCGTTCTGTACATTTCCTGGCATTGTACTAAAGTCCTTATTGAAAGTCTAAAATCATAATGTTTTGTTGCCATAAGTATTGGCTGTGAAAGCCAACGTGTCTGAATAATTTATAAAACCTATGTTCCAGCAAAGTAGCATTTGTTCATATGCTTGTGTATATGTCAATCCTAAAATTATATGTTAATGGACTCTAATATATTGTGCTTTAGACATTTTGAATTAATGTAAATAAATGTATTTTTTTTTTTTTTGAAGACTGGATTTATTGCTTAGGAAAGGGAAGAAAATAACCCAAGGAGAATGGAGTCAATTCTTTTCTTCATTTTGAGTTTCATTATGTACTTTTTGCTAAGTTCATAGCAGGCAGTATCTTGAAAGTAATTCTGAATTGCAAGAGGCAGACACTTGAGAGAGAGAAAAATGCTTTGGAATGCTAAGGACTTTTCTTTACATGTCAAGTGTAAAGTCTTGTTGAATCAGGGCATTGAATTCCACCTCTTAAACCACAGAGAACAGAAAGATGTATAATGGCAAAAAATAGTTTTTCTGTTATACAGTGAGAAGACTTAAGATCCTTCTTAACTGAGGTGGAGCATGAAGAATATTGGTAAGGGCAAAAAGAACATTTAGGTCAGTGTAGAGTTCTGCCGTTGTCCTCTGGCCTCTTCTTCAGAGTGAGGACCTTGAAAAAGGAGGGGCAATGAAAGTCCTGTATGGGTTTGGAGATCTGAACTCTGAGGAGAGACAGTATTGCAGCCTGCCTGAATGCCAGCAGAGTAGTGGGGCAATGTAGAGAAGGTAAGAGATGATGTGGCATCCCAAGTCTTTCAGCCTCTGTGTGACGTAATATAGACCAAAAAGTTCCAGTGTGCAAAAGCAGGGTGCAGAAGAGATCTGGGAAGAACCAGCGTGCTTCTTGGGGGATTCCCTTCTCCATTCAGAGGGTTGTTAATGAGAGATGAGATAGGGGATGAATTAGCAGAATGGGCCACTCATGCTGGCCTTGCCCCAGTGACCACCTTACTTCGTCCATGCAGAGAAAATAGAGAAGTACTTATAACAGTCCTCAGCAGAGAAAGCCAAGGGCAACACCATGACAAGGAGAGACAAATCTATCAGCAGAGCCCACCAATAGAGGACCGCATTGGGGCTGGACACCCCTTTCCAAATGTGAGGAAGACGTATTATCTCTCTAGTGGCAAGAGAAAGAGGAAGGCCATAGTTGAAATTATAGGACTTGTTCTTAAACATGTTTTTTGAATTGGCAAGATTATGTTTTCTGCTAATAGAGATGTGTCAGAACTCATGAACCAACTTAATTTCAGTTGGAGAGAAATTACAAACATTGCATTTGTTACCTTAAAAATCACAAGATCTATGAATTTGGAAAAGGAAACTTGATTTCTTAGAAAAGGCTGCAGCCTGCACAGTGGCCATGCTGTAGGCTGGAAAGCTCCAGCAAAGACCAGAGATAGGCATTTTGAAGAAGAGATAAGGGCTTTATGTTGAATGTAACGGCTAAATATACATTTTCAGCAGGTTACAGAAGGAGCTATGCATATTCATAAAGATTGTGCTGACACATACATGTTAACAAACATGCATGTGATATATGACCCACATTCACCTTGGGGTGGAGACTTAACATTTACATGTATTACAATTAGGTCCTACATGTCAAAATGTCTTTTCAGGATACAAAGACATTCAAGGGCTCAGATTATGTAAACTGGCTAGAACCAATCCATGGTTGGTGGTTTTCTTAACAGTAAAAAGTTACTGAAATCAGTCTCTTGTTCAATAAAAGCTGTAGTTAAGGCTGGTGAAACAGGTGTTTGGTTACTTGGCATCTGTGAGCTGGATGAGTTGCAATTGTTTTTATATTGCTTATTTTATGACCAGTGCTTGTTTAGCTAAGAGAGAAAAAGAAAAACTTTATGACAGTGTTTGTAAAGTCTACAGTAAAATTCTCTGTAAAGTCTACAGAGAAGAACATCATTTATTCTCTTAAGTGTGGGAGTGCATGAGTTAATCCTTGTCTGGCATGATCTTAGGCCTTGTTTATAATTTGGTATCTTATTGCCACAAAGAGTTCATTCTGTCAGTCTTGAGATCTCTATTTTAACATTAATGCTGGTCAAGTGTTGTGTCTAAATTGCAAAAAGAAAGGGGTATAATGAAGTGTGTGTGAACTCCTGTCTTGTTATGGATGGGAACTCCGTTTTTAAGTTTTTTCCGGGGTCTCATTTGCCAAGAGCAAGTCCATTCACTTGGTGGAGGGCTTAGGATTTTACTTTTAGTTTACACATTTTTCCAAGCATGTGATTAGAAACCTTACACCTGCAAATATAAGCACCATGGACATAATTCCAAGGAAGGTTTGTTCACAGAACTGCAACTTGTTCTGTGACAATGAAGCAAAGAGTTTGAGAGTTTGGTGAGGGAAGCAAATTGAAGTACAGATAGATGGAGGGAATGGTCAGATGTGGAAACGTCAACTGGGGAAGACATTTATACCATGTTAAAGAGTTTAGTAGTTGTTTAGTGAGGAATTTTGATAGATTTAGGCAGAAATGTATGATAATAAGGTTTATTTTAAAGGCATGATCAGTTTAAATGTAGTATGGAGAATATATTGGGGAGAGTTGACACTAGAAAACCCTGCTATCACAGGAGAATATTGCTTAATCAGAAGAGATTGACAGAGGCAGGCAAGAGAATTTCAGAGTGTAAATCGGGAATCAAGAGGGTTCAGTGATACTTCATACCTCTCCTGACATATTTTCAAAGGTGTATCTCTGGTGTCATGCTTGGGCAACTGCTTGATAATTACACCTTTCATTGGAACCCAGGAAACAGAAGAGACTCTGATGAGATTGGATTTTGAAATATTGCTTTTTGAGGTCCTTGTGGTGTGTATAAAGAGAAACCTTTATAGGAGCCAAAGTGAGTATTCTGGAATAGAAATAGAACTTTGTAATTATGTCTGTAAATGATGATGAAAACCTTGTCAGTGGTTGTGATCACCCACTGAGACTGTGTGTATGTGTTGTCTGGAATGTGGCAGAAAAAATAAAAGGTAGGAAGGAAAAGGATGCAGAGCAAAAAAAAAAAAAAAAAAAAAAATCATTTCTGAAGCAGAGGAAAGAATAATGAAGACACAAATGGAAATTTCCCACTGGATTTAGTAGTAATACCACCTTTGACTATGAAGTGGGAGAGAAAAACAGGGAACAAGCCAGAGAGGGCCATGAAGCTGAGGCAGGTCAGTGTAGTTGTCAGAAAGTACAAACTCTGGAGTAAGACAGCCTGGGTTCTGAATCTTACTAGCTGCATGTTTGGTCTAAAGCATGTTTCTCAGCCTTTCTATGGCTCAGTTTCTGCTTATTTAAAAAGGGTATTTTATAAATATGTGAAATTATTATGTATCAATAAAAAATTTAAAAAACCAAAAGGGAGTGTGTTTGTGTGTGTGTATGTGTGTGTGTGTATGTGTGTGTGTGTGTGTGTAGTAATACAACCTATCTCATGGAGTTGTGAGGATTACGTGAGTTGACCCCAGGTTCACACTCTATTCGTGTCAGCTGTTATTGTGGAGGGAGATTGTGCTTAATGTGAGATTCTGAGCTTGTTAAAATTCCAGTGGGAAGGTGATAGCAAAAAGTCCCTAGAGAGACTACCATGCCACACTGTGGCACCACACTTCCCTTCAGTCCGCTGGTGGTGCCTTTGTCTCCTTCATGAGGTCCTTTCCTCATAAAGAATTCTTTAGCTTGATAAACAAGTCTATGTGATAGGATTCCAATGGACTTTCCATCTTTACCTCACTATTTATCATCTCATACTATAAGCTCCAAGTATATTGAATATCTTTTATTTGTAGAATACCTTGGCTTTCTGCACATGCTATTTAAATTACCTGAAGTATTCCCCTGGCGATACCTTTCCCACACTTAGAAAGAACCTCTGCATTCTTCCACCTCCAGCCTCATTTGATATCTCCCATACATCTTTTTTGGGCATTCTATATGCCTTCATTTTAGTTTTTATCAATTAATTGCAATTCTCAGTTTGTCTGTATTGTTTGAGAATCTTGTAGTTCTTGTAAGAACCCCTCTGGGATCTTGTAGAGGAATAGAAACTATAAGATCCAAGAAGGATCTTATAATTTAATGAAGAACACCCAGGGTGGTATTTTTTTTATATATAATTTATTCCTGCCCTGGGATGAAGTCTGGGATATATCTTCTCTCTCTCTGTCTCTCTCTCTCTGTGTCTCTGTCTCTGTCTCTCTTTCTCCATCTGTCTCTCTCTCTCTGTCTCCATCCATTCTAAATGATAGCATTATCACTTGTCTTGGCTAATGACACCACCAGTAATCCTGACATCAAATCAGAATCTACTATCTTCCCTTTTTTTCATCATGTTTTAGTAATTCTGTCTTCCAACCGTTCCCCCTTCAGTCCTACTGTTACTGTTCCAGTTCAGACTTTCACCATTATTTACTAGAAGCATAGCACTGATCATTAAACAATTCTCTTTCTTTCTAGCTTTGCTCCTTCAAGCTACCAAAACTTTAAACCCAGTATATTGCTACACTATTTAGAACTTTCCTATTTCAATAGCTCCCTCACCTACAGTCTACGTATCTGGCATTAAGAAAGGAGGTCCCTTGTTATTTCTTCTTTGTTTGCTTTATGTCACATCATCCCCCCAGCCCAAGGCTCTCTCTTCTGGTCCTGCTAAACCAAGACTTGGAACATTTTTTGTAAAGGACCAGATAATAAATATTTTAAGTTTTGTGGCCACAAAGTCTTTGCCACAAAGACGTTTGCTGTTGTAGCAAAAAAGCAGCTGTGGACAATACAGAAAAAAATGGGCATTGGTGTATTCCCATAAATCTTTATGAACATTAAAATTTGAATTTCATAAAATGTTCATGTGCCATGAAATATTCTTCTTCTTTTCATTTTTCCTTCAACCATTAAAAAATACAAAAAGCATTCTTAGTTCATAAGCTGTGTAAGGACAGTGGAGAGCTAGATTTGCCTTGTGGGCTGTACTTTGTTGACCTTTGCTCTGAACCATTCTAAGACCTCTGAACATGACATGAGGTTTCAGGCACATGTTTCCTTTGTCTGATATGACCCTGTTGTTTAGACTAGAGAGCTCCTCCCTAAGTGGGGCTTAAAGAGAAGTTGAGCATTAGTGTCATCTCCAGGGGTGTTCTCTGATTATTTCACTCAAACTGAGGAGATATTTATCACATCTTCTTGTATGTTTTCAAATTTTCTTGTAGATACTTCTGCCATAATAATTTTCATGCTATCTTGCCACTATTTATTTATTTGTGTGTCTCCACCATTCATTCGGGGTATGGATTATGTCTGATCTATTTTTGAATTTCTGGCTCCTTGATACCTAAAACCACCAAACATTTTTGGTTTACAGAGTCCCCAAGGAAAAGGACAGCTGGGAAGACTAAGTTCTACTTTGTAGATAGTCATCTCATGAGAAAAAAAATTTCAATATGTAGAGTGGGTGGTGGCAACTTTATGGGTTTCTGAGCTGCGAACTAAAACTGCGAATGGTGCCCACTGGAGTTGGGCAATATTGTGTGTCTGAACCAACTGTGAAGAGAAATTAAACTAAATGAGTATCTGGGACCTTTTAACAGGGAGAGTAAACAAGTATAAAGATTGAATCTGGGCCTAAGAAGTGGCCTGTATTTAATAGTAAGACTGTCAGCAGAGTCTGTTTAGTCTGTCCAAGGCAGAAAGACCCTCTACCCACCACAGCAACGTGAAAAGCCTTGAGCGGGTAGGCCATGATAGAGGAGAACAAAGTATGAGAAGATGGACCATCACTGGGCTCTTATTTGCCTCTTTGAAAGATCAGATTTTGTAAAACTAGTCTATTTGATTATTACAGTAATGGGAAAATTAGAAGAAGAACTAATTCACTTAGAATCTGGCATTGAGTTAAACAATTCTTAAATATATCACTAGTGCTTTTTGCCAATAACCAATATAACAAATCAGTTTCAAAGCTGACTACAAGTACAGAATAGTATAGAATTACTTGGTAGGACTTTAATCAACATTTATTTCTATTAATTATTATTGCTATTTCCAAAATAAAAATATATAATGCCTAATATAGTTAAATTATTGGAAAAGATGATAGAATGAGTCTATTTTATTATTAATATAGAAAACGAATGCAAAAAGTGTAATGTAACTAATATTTGTGTAGCACTGTTTACTGTATATCTCATTGAAGAATCATACAGTTTTTATGGATTAATCCAATTATTAACAAAAGTTATATTTTAAAATATCTAAACTAAAATATTTTTGCTCCATTAACATTACAGAGCTGGACAGAATCATGCAATTTCTCATTTATTATATCTTATTTGTGAGTATAAAAGAGGCATTTTGGATAGTAGTAAAAAAGAATCCAAATGAGAAATAAAATTAGTGACTGGATGATTGGTATCTAAAATAAAATGTACTACAATGTACATTAAAATACACATTTCTTTTAAACTACAAGAAAAAATTTATTTGGAAGTTAAACGCAAAAGTTCACTTCTACAAATTAAAGAATGTGTAGCTCTTATGTCTTACCTTTTCTTGCAATTTATATTTCATGAAAAACTTAAATTGTGAGTAATATTCCATCTTCTCTTTTGTAAACATAATATTAAAATATTATAGAAGGATTTCTATCAATTATGTTATCCTAAAACTAATTATAGTAAATTAAGGAATAAAAATATAAAGCATGAAAAGTTATATCAGCACTTAACCCAGAGCATGATGCCTTCTAAACCTTAGAGATTCTGAGAAACCTCCTTTACATATAGTGTAGAGAGAAATAGTTTTACACAAAAAGCAAGATCACAAATTTTATTTTTAATTAAGGGGTATAGAAACAGAGAAAATAGCAAAGGATCTGTAACAAATTTACTACCATCCCCTAATTTTGGATAGTAAGAGTTAGAAGCACAGATAAACCACAGAAAAGATTAGGACCACCTCATTTTAGACATCACTTGAATGTAAGTCAGGAGCATATAAATATATATATTGTCTGTGTATCTCTATCTATCTATCTATCTATCTATCTATCTATCTATCTATCTATCTATCTATCTGTCTGTCTGTCTGTCTGTCTGTCTGTCTGTCTGTCTGTCTGTCTATCTACAATACCAGGGGCAAAGTTGCCTATATTTAATATACATTTTACAGGAAGTAGGGCTTCTCTTTTATGCGAAGGCTTACTAATGATGGATTGGGAAGTTGAAACAAGAAAGAAAGAAATCATATCCACCATTCCAAATGCAACAAAAATTTTAACATGTGAAGATTAATGTGAAGACTAGAGATGGGAGATTGGTCATTATTGCAGTAACATTAAAGTGCAGAAAAATGCAAGCAAAACAAACAACAACAACACAAACTTACAGTTTTTGAAACTTAAATAGGTAACAGAAATAAAACAATAAATTCAATTGCTTGGGTCTAGAGTTAAATTTTCATAGCGCCAAGTTGGAAAAGTCATTTCCTATATAATACATTGAGTTAATTACAAAGTAAAGTTGATAGGGGAGACAAAGGTCCAGAGACTTTTTGTGTAACTTTTATTTATTTATTTTTAGAGATAAGGTCTTACTCTGTCACGTAGGGTGCAGTGCAGTGGCATGATCATAGCCTACTGTAATCTCAAACTCCTGGGCTCAAGCAATCTTCCAGTCTCAGCCTCCTGAGTAACTGGGACTACAGGCATGCAACACTGCACCCAGCTACTTTTTAAATATTTTTAGAGATGGGGTTTCACTGTGTTGCCCAGGCCGATCTCGAACTCCTGTACTTAAGTGATCCTCCTGCGCCAGCCTCCCTAGTAGCTGGGATTGTAGGCATAAACCACCACACCTAGCCTCTGTGTAACTTTTTAATGAAGATGTTTGTTTCTCAACATGTAATTTGGAGTATAATATATGTAATTATGTGTGGAATTTTGTAGCCTGTCAGGAAGATTGTCACATAAAAGCTTATTTGTAAAAATATGTGTGCATCATCCTGCACTTGTACCCCAGAAATAGAAATAAAAATTAATTTTAAAAGTGGATGTCAGATAGTATTCTGTAACTCGTGAAAGATAGGGACTGCATACAGTCCCCTTGAGCTATGACTCTTAATAACAGCTACAGGTATGTCTGATCTCATTTCTGCTGTTAGCTTTACAGTGGAAGATCCATAAATGTGCATAATTATTCTGGTCAGAATCTGTAGATTATCTCTGCCTTATGGGAAAAAAAGTAATGTCTAGGCAGGTTTTTTAAGATGTCTATGCCCATCAAACAGTACCAGATTTACACTTGTTGAATTAATAGTGCCTGAAAATCTGAATTTTGTCAGAATCCAGTACAATATTATTGTCATGGTGCCTTTACCCAAAATAAGCTTGTCAAAGAAGTCCAGGAACAAATTATAAAATCTGTTATAGACTGAATGTTTGGGTCCTCCCAAAACGAGTATGTTGAACTCCTACCCCACATTGTGATGGCATTAGAAATGGAGCCTTCAAGATGTAATTAGGTCATAAGAGTGGAGCGCTTATGGATGGGATTAGTGCCTTTATGAAAGGGAGTTCAGAGAGCTCTCTGGGGGCGGTTTCCACCACGTGAGGAGACAATTTGACAATGGCAGTTGGAAACTTAGAAAAGGTCCCTCAGCAGAATTGGACATGATGGCACCCTGATCTCATATTTCCAGCCTTCAAAACTGAGAAATACATTTCTGTTGTTTATAAGCCAGCCATTCTATGGCATTATAGCATCCCAAACTGACTAAGACAAAAAATCAATAGCTACCAATGTTGTTAAATTCTAGTTGTTGTAATTCTGTGATACCTTCCAAACCCATTTAATTTATTAAGGAAGTAACCATAGGAAAGATGATTTATTACTTTGTGGGAAAACGATGAACAAGATCAGCATTGAAGCCATATATATCTGTAAAACATTGTTATAGGACGACAATCGATATTTTTCCCTTTGAGGTTAAAAAAAAAAAAACCACCAAAATCTGAACAAAACTTGTAATGAAGACAGCAATGGGTTTAATGGCAATTAAACAAATATTCTGCCACAAAAACTTTCTTTTCCACTCTTCAGAAGGTTAACAATAATTTTAAAAAGAATGTTTTGCCACAAAAACCGGCTTTCTCAATTAAAATAATTGTATTCCCAAATAGTAAGATCATGAATGCTGTTTCTACTCTTCAGAGAAAAAGTAAATCACCATTATAAATCGGAATCTATTATTTTTCTTTTGGTAATTAATATTTTAGCTGTAAGGCATAGATTCATTATTTTATTAGTATTATTGCCCCATATGAAGTAATTCATAAACCAAAATAGATTTTATTTTTTATGGTGAAGGCACCCTTTGAAACTGTGGCTAACTTTGAGGCAAGGAGATAATAACAATTTGTAAGTTATCTCTGCTTTCAGAGAAATTGATCCTGATCAGTGCAGAGACAAAACTACTCCAAGAAATTCAGCAGAAAAATTATTTATAGCCAAATGAAATCATTATTTTGAGGGACATAAATGAACAAACTCAAGGAGGAAGAAATCTTGTCTTTTGGTTTGTTTTTCTTTTGGACAGATTAACTTTTGGTTGAGGAAATACATCTGTCACATTTAGGCACATTTGCTTGAGTTTCATGCAACTAATTTCCATAAAAATAAAAATTTCTCTCTTATAACTGGAGAAACAGAGATATACACACAATAAATGTCAATCCCTTAATTTTTCAGTATTATTTATTTTGTAATGGGTAATACAAAATATGTAAAACACATAAAAAGACTGTATAAATCATAAAGTCATTTATACAGCTTACATGAATCCCTTACATACATATTTCTTTTAGGACATGAAAAGATCATTTGGAAAATCAAGATAAAGTCTTTGCTGAACAAATTATAGAATCAATCATCTAGTAATAATAATATTTCATATTTATATGACGTTCTACAATTTATGAAGTACTTCCTTACATATTATATCATCATGGCTTTAACCAATATCTTCCCTTAAATTAAATCTGTGTACTAAAAGTTATCCAGGGTAGAAGGGATAGAAAAGAGAAAGCAAATGAAAGATGCTGACGTGAATGAATCAAAATAGATGATGTCTTAGAAGGCAACATAGATGATTTCAAGGAGGGAATGATCAATATTATCCATACCAATTACAGGAGAGAAATCAAGTCAGATTCAGACTGAAATTCGTCTGTTAGAATAACCAATTCTGCGTATCTGTCACAAAAATGGAGGGAAAGTAGGGGAGCAGTTGGAGACAAATTGCGGGCAGAGGAGGATTTACTGTGTAGGTAATGGAGTTTAAGCATCAGGATCACTCGAATGCACATTCCCTTTCAGATTCCTAATTTGTAACTCATTTCTTTGAGCAGGCCTCAAAACTGTAAGCTTTAGGTCCCATGAAACCTAAGTCACTCCTGATTTTGGTGATGGAAGCCCAATAGGAGTTGAGATGTGAATGGCCTAGGAGACGACAGCTGGTCAGCGTAGTCTCTTTTTGAATATTCCTAGCACAAAGAAATGATGAATGCTTGAGATGATGCATTTCCTAATTGCCCTGATTTGCCCATATCACATTGTGTGCATGTACCAAAATAGCGCATGTACCCCACACGTATGTACAACTATTATGTATCAATTTTGTAAAGGAACTTTGCCTGTGGTCAAGGGGGTTGTGTATGTATATACTAAGCCCACTGTAGGGTTGTGTGTCCAGTACAGTCACATGGTGGTTTATGCTAGGAAGGGCCCCACACTTGGGGTTTAATGCCCTTCCAATGCTATCTTGAGATTCTTAACAACTCCATATTTAATTTATGTTTTGTGAGGTCTGATCAGATAATGAAACATGTACTGGAGCTATCCCTCACCCTGCTACCTCCTGCTTCCATGGGAGAAGCTTTCTGCTGTCCTCTTCCCAATCCTCTGGCCTTTCGGGTCCACCTGGCCTTCACCTCCCTTCTCCCCATCTGCAGCTGCTATAGCCTTCGCCCATGGAAGGAACCTGGATGAGGCATGAGAAGGGTCAGGGTTGGGTGTAGAAGTCCTGCTGCATCTTAGGGCTGGGAGTGGTGACAGCTGTCCCCTTGCTAGCTGGCAGTATCACAGAGTGTTTGGTGAGTGGCTAGACAGAGGCCATATGATAGCTCATCTTTGACCCACCACTGTGCAGGTATTTACTTCTTCCTGGCATGGAGGTTTAAAGATTCTTAGATTTCACCCATCTACTGTGACTTGGAGTCACAAGCCTATGAAAAAGGGAGACGATGCCTGACTACCTTTTCCAGCTCCCACCCCTGTGGTGCATCGGTGGGGCTGGTGCAAAGGGGATCCTGGCTGTCATAAGGCAGTAGCCAGCGCAAATGCCCCACGTGATGCAGGAGCTCCCCGGGTACCTGTCAGTGTCTTTACTCACAGGCTGTCAGGATGTGACTGGAGGGATCTGCTCTTCTTTTCAACTTTTCTGGGTTGTATTTGTCTATCTTGAATAGCTTAAGGCACTCTCTGGGGATGAACTACAAAACATGACTTTTATGATTTTGGTGACGACACATAAAAATTAAATGTGCTGATATTTGCATTTATGACTGGCATTGCACAGTGTAAACATGAATGGCAAAACTTACGCTAGAAATTTAACATTTTAACTTTACTATGCAGTACTTAGAATTACGTTAAATAGAAAAAAAACAGCGTAACAAGTGGAGAGAGGGAGATCATGGAAGACAGGAAAAATGCTGTCCATGTACTTTTAAGGCCACTTCCTATTTTTTTTTAAACAAAAGCACTGCATTTTAATTTTCACTAGGCTCTGCAAGTTTTGTAGCCAGCCATGTGTGTGTACATTTATGGGAAAGAGTGAAGCACATTTTACATGGTTTCAGAAAGCAGCAGAAAGACAAAAGCTAGAGACAGAAGAAAGCTGGAAAAAGCCATCTGTTGATATACTGAATTTTGATAGCTAAAGATAAATAAATATTTAATAGATAAATTAGCTATCACCTCTGATGGAAGAAGAGAGTTTTGCTGAGCCTCCTGCTTAAATCAATCAGATGTGTCTGACTGGTGGAACCTAGTTCATATGCCTGTGCCCTAGCTGCAAGGGAGGCTGAGAAAGCATACATCTCACATTTTGTTTCTATAGTGTTAGGTATCTCTTTTTTCTACTAAGGGTTATACAATTAGAAATTGTCTAAGCCTAAGAAGTAGTTCACAGGCTGAAGGTGAAACTGTTGGTGGCTTGCTCTTATTTTAACCTTACCACTTTGTCAGGCTCTGGATGACTGTAACATCCAACTTCCAGAGTCTTTGCTTGAAGGCTATTTTGAAAGTCAGTGAAGAAACTCTGCTCGGTCACAGGGCTGGCCAGATGCACTGGGAGAACTAAGCACCCTAGAAGAAGTCTCCAGCCAATGACTGATGGGAGCTCCCTCTCCCCTCTCTCTTTGGGTGGGATAACTATGAGATATGTGTTTTAGACCATTTCCCAGAATTCTCAAGTGAGGTTAAATTCTAATCTCTCACTGTGTCAGCTGGCTTGATAACACGCTTAATTGGCTGTCATCCCTTCCCTAAGCCAATTCCCCTCTCCTGGCAATGTTTCTTTTACTTCTCAAATAATTACCTTGCATTGGAATATTTTTCTCAGTGTCAGCTTTTGGGGCAACTCAAATAGACAGATGCTGAGCAGCTGAAAAAAAAAAACACATGTCTGCCCCTCCTCATGATATAAGTATCTGTTTCTCTGCTTTAATAGCAGATTTCCGTGCATATTTCTTTAAAAAGACATCTCTTCATGATACAATATTTGTCTAACTTGTCCCTTGGTTAGGCCCACAAGATCCAGTACCACATACCTGTGACTTTGAAGTCTCAGTGTTCATCATGGAGACTGTATGTATTGGGTGCCTGTAAATATCTGCCAGTACACCACACATGAACAAACTCTGAAGAAAGGTTACATGTTTATCTAAACATGATGGCTCATGAAAGGAGTTTTGTGAAAAATGTTAATCATATTACTGGTTTCTGAAATCCTGATTGAAGAGGTTGTGATTTTCTCTGTATTTTTGCAATCTGTCCAATTTTATTTTTGGCCCAATTGCTTTGTAGATGTAGGCATGTGATCAGCATTAATTTGTGCGTGTGAGAGTATGCAAAAACAATGCCTTACTGTGTTTTTCTTTTCTTTCCTTTTTAAAATATCCTTGAAATTAGAGAGAAATGTCTCCAGTATCTGTCTTCAATATGGCAAATAATATTAAGCAGACCTTACACTTGATGGCAAACCTTGTCTCTCTTACCTGATGCCTGAAAGTTTTTGAGAGATCTAGGGGGATATGTGTCTTACCAGTGACTCAGCTCAAACACATTGTTCTACCCCATGAGTTTGGTCCCAGTGTTTTCCATAGAGGTGTCCTTTTAACAATTTTCTGAGTTTTTATGCTGAATTTAAAGCCAATGGAATATGCCAGCTCAGGGCTTCTCAAATCAGAGGATCTCTGTTTCCTAGAGAATAAGTTTGGCACACAAGCGCCAACACCACCCACATTTGAGAACTGTGCCAGAACATAGGCTCCGAGCAAATGTCTATGCACAGCCTTTACCTTCCCTGAATAAAAACATTTTTGAAAGTGTATCAATTTGAAGGCCAAATCTCCTGATTTATCTTTTACTGCTTATTTCCTTTTTTATTTTATTTATTTGTTTATTTCAATAGCATTATGGGTACAAGCACTTTTTGGTTACATGGATGCTTATTTCTTTTTCTGTGCAGAAGCTTTTTAGTAACAGTTTAATTAGGTCCCATTTATGTACTTTTGCTTTTTGTTGCATTTGCTTTTGATGTCTTCCTCATAAATATTGAGAAAATGACTATATTGCCCAAGGCAATTTACAGATTTAGTAAAATTCTTATCAACATACCAATGTCATTTTTCACTGGATTAGGAAAGAAACAATTCTAAATTTCATGTGGAACCATAAAAGAGCCTGAACAGCCAAAGCAGTTCTAAGCAAAGAAAACAAATTTGGAGGCATCACATTACCCAACTGCACATTATACTACAAGGCTATAGTAACCAAAACAGCATAGTACTGGTATAAAAGTAGAAACATAGACCAATGGAAAGGAATAGACAACCCAGACATTAAGCCAAAAATTTACAGCCAACTGATCTTCAACAAAGTAAACAAAGACATCAAATGGGGAAATGACACCCTATACAATAAATGGTGCTGGGAAAGTTAAATAGCCACATGCAGAAGAATGAAACTGGATTTCTGTCTCTCACCAAGTACAAAAATTAACTCAAGATGGAATAAAGACTTAACTGAAACCGTAAAAATTCTGGAAGAAAACCTAAGAAAAACTTTCTTAGGCTGATTATTTTCATAATTATTTTTCCCTCCTCTTTTTTTCTTAAAATAATGAATGACAAGTGTGCAGATGACAGAATGTGTTAAAGGCAGTGAGCAAGTGTCTGTTAATAGTGAAGGAAACAACAGTGAGTTCTTCAGACACTCAGAAACAGGGTAGTTTGCCAAAGCGATGAAAGCAAAATATGCTTTTTTGTGTGTTCCAAGTCAGAGATCATTGCTATTTTGGATAGTGGAAAGTGAAAATCTGAATAGCTGGATGGGGCAATAGGCATATCTGCAGGATAGTCAGTTGTCCCCAAAGTAAGTAAACAAATGGCTAAAACTTCAGCTTTATAGCAACTAAGAATTTTAAAAGTGTTGTATATTTTTTTAAAAAAATCGCCTACTCTGAGTTAGTGTTTGAACGTGGGCATATTTCATTAGTATTTTTTTAAGTTGGTGACCATATTTTAATAAAACTTTTTAAATTTTAGAATCACTATGTTTCAAAAAAGTTCTAAGGTTTCATTAGTCTCCTATTGTTCCTGTAACAAATTACCAAAAATTTCATGGCTTAAAAAACATAAATTTATTATTTTATAGCTCTGGAGTTTAGAAGTTCAAAATGAATTTCACTGGACTAAAATCAAAGTGTCAGCAGGATTATGTTCCTCTGGAGGCTATAGAGGTGAATCCATTTCCTTTTCTAGTTTCTGAGGGTTGCCAAGATTCCTTTAATTCACAGTCCCCTTCCTCCATCTTCAAAGCCAGCAATGATGAGTTGGGTTTTCACATCAATCGATCCATCAGTCTGACTCTGACTCTCCTGCCTCCATCTTTCAGTTACAAGGTCCCTTGTAATTGCACTGGGTCCACCTGGGTAATGCAGGATATTCTCTCCAGCTCAAGGCCAGCTAATTAGCAATCTTAATTTTGTCTACAACTTCAATGCCTCCTTTCCATAGAACATAACATATTCACAGTTTACAGGGTTTAGGAGGTAAACATCTTTGGGGATCATTATTACGCCTACTACAAGATAATTTATTTAAAAAGAAAAAAATAGCAAAACGACACAAACTGAAACTAAGTGAAAAGGATATGACAAAGAAATAAGCTGATAGAGATATAAAATGGATGTGGACATTTAATCAACTCGAGAATGCACATGAATGAGGTCCTGTACACCTCCTTTGACTTCCACATCAGTAGTTCTGAAACTCTGGGTCTAAATCTTACTTTCAAATGCTATAATTTTTGGTGGCATTTCTGAGGGGATTAAAAGAATCAAAAGAAGACTAATTATGTAACCGATAATTATATAACAATCACTGCCCCATTGTAACTCTATCTTCCATTTTTATTAAAGCAATCATGGTTAGAACACTTGATTGTCCTCAAGCACAGCCATTGCTTAAATAGAAATGTTTATTGCTTAGGCCTCATTCTATAAATAATGGGACAAAGGTCTTGCATGCTCTTTAAACACCTTCCTTTTAGTACCAGCTTAATTTTTCTTTAGGACTCTCTTACCTTGTTGCAGCAAGATTAACCCCACTTTATACTCTGTTGAACAATTTGCTCAGTATAACATTCCAGTTGGTAAACATTTCTGTGACAGTAGGTATACTCAACTGAAACAAACAAACAAAATTTAAATATTAGTCAAAATATGGGTGCACACAGTTATACCAATGGGTCAAAACAAACTGGTTCCAAGCTCTCTATCATCAAATCCAAAGAAAGATACATACATTAGTTTACATCTGATCTGTAACATAATTCATAATTCATAGCATATATAAAGTAAAACCAGATTAAATTCTTAGCAGAAGGAGAACTATTCCTAAAATAGCTAATACTCCTGTTGTGCGTACTGTATCTCTGATACACCTAGCACTATTTTAAGTGCCTTTGTGTACTTTAACTGACTTAATCTGCCCAATGAAATGGGTTCTATGTTTATAATCATTTTACAAATTAAGTCACATAAGGCTAATTGGTGTTCCCAAGATCCCACATTTCTATTAAGCCATTAGCAATGATATATTGATAAGATCCCTTTATTACAAATAAATACCAATCTGAGATTTGAATCCAGGTAGTCTAGCTTTGGCTACGCTCTTAACCACAAAATAATGTTGCTTTTAAGAACTTAAAAAAAAAAAAAAATCCCACCATTCTCATAAAGCAGACAATGTGCCAGGCTTTTAGTGACACTGCTTTGGATAATGCAGCCTATGAGACATTGCTAGCAATGTGGAAGAGTGGGGTAGAATGACATCTTATAAGACCATTGAAGGAGATGTTACATTCCTCTAGAAAACTGCCTGAAATGTTCTCCTCCTTTCTCGTCCCATCTCTTTATTGATTAACTCCTTCTAATGTAGATCTTGGAACAAGAATCACTTCTTTAGGAGACTTTTGTGTCCTTTCCTGTCCTCAGTTTTAAATTACATTTTTTGTTTTAACTGAGGTAATAAAATGGTACTCTTTTCCTTGGTAGCCCTTATTTCAGTTTGAAATTAATTTGTATAATTATTTGGTTAAGTTGTATGTCTTCACTGGTTGTAACATTCATGAAAAAGAAAAACTGTGCCAACTATTTGCTCCCCATTGTACCAGTAGACTTACCATGGTGCCTGTCACATAGCAATAGATAATTCATAAGCCTTTGTGGAATTAATGAATGCAGTCTTAGTCTTACTGTATTTGTCTTTCATTTCTTTTTTTTTATTAGAAGCAATTTTATATCTCAAATGATAGAACAGGACTAAGGAATTTGATTGCAAAAATGATTTGAAAATATTTTATTCTTTCTGAAATTCTGTATTTATTACATTGTGCTAAACATATTATTTACATAGATCCAAGATGAAAAGTGATGTCTAGCCTACGATAAGCCACTGTCCCTTGCAGATGGCCTCAAACCTCTTGCTTCCCACTGAATTCTACTCCCTTATCTAAGTCAAAATCCAGTTAAATCCAAACTTTTGCCTCTACCGTACTTTCACCTGCAGAGTCAATCAATGGTGAAGAAAAACACAACCATGGTAACTGGTAATACCTTAAATCCGTAATCTCTAAGTGGTTCCTTAGTACTGCCTGGCAATTAAACCATAATTCTTTTTATTGTTTGCTTGTTTCTTTATTGATACATAATAATTGTACACATGTATGGGGTACAATGTGATGTTTTGATACATGAATATATCATATAATAATCAAATCATTAAAAATTTTGTAAAATAAACATCTCAGCTGGAAAAAACCCATAGTTGTCTCCTCCATTTGCCCATACTCTTCTAAGACTATTTTTCCTTTTTATTTGAACATCAAACACTGCTGCCCTTCCCCTCACTTTCAACTGAGATTCTTGTTCTGATTTTACTGAGAAGAAAACTTACACAGGGCCATACTACCACCCCAACCACCTTCTTATGTTTAGACTTACACGGTCAACCTTCTCTCCTGCTGCCAAGGATGAGCTGTCCTTACTCCTCTACTAGATCCCGCTCTGTCATGATTCTTCAAGCTCAGTCTTTCAACAATTCTTCCTTCTCTCCTGCAGCTTCAATTTTTTCACCTATACTTTCCGTTACCCCTTTCTACTTTATTTTTATTGATAGCAGTTATCGCCATCTAATAGACTATATATTTTACTGATTTGATTATTGTTTGTTCCCCCTTCCCCAACCATCCCAAAATTGAGTTTCTCAAGGACAGGGATTTTTTTATATTTTATTCACTGATCTATTGCAGTGCCTAAAATAATGCCTAGCACAAAACAAGTGTTCAGTAAGTGCTTGTTGAATGAATGACTACAGTGAGGAAACAATACTTTGTGTACTCCTTTACAATTTGTAAGGTATTTTTATATTCATTCCTTCATTTGATCGTGATCACTCTGTAACTGTAAAATAAATGGTATTAGTATTCCACATTATAAAAGTAGTAACTGAATTTTAGAGAGTTCCATAGCTAATATGCTGCAAAACTAGCATTAGACTCTCTGTCTTCTGCCCCGTAATTTATTGTAGTTGCTGTCATTCACTCAGTCGCCAATTTTTTATTGAGTATTTGCTCTGTATCACGCACTGTGCTATGTGTTTGGGATATAGAGATGACTAAGGTGTAGTCTTTACCTTCAAGGGACCCAGAGTCTGATAAAGCTCACCAGACACTCAGGTGCTAAGATGAAAGTCTGAATGGGAGAAGAATAGGTGAAGCAGTAGAAACACATGGAAAAGAGGTGCCAATTCTCCCTGGTGGAATCAAGAAAAACTTACAGGTTACCTTTATGTTGCACTGTGAAAATTAATGACAGATTTACCAGGTAGGCAGACAGCAGAAGAAAATTCTAGGCACAAGTATAAGTGAGAGTAAATACATCATGATTCTGCTCATTTTGCTAACAGTGACTTTAAAAATAATAGACTATAATGAATTAAATCTCTTTGGTTTGTCAGAGTATAAAATATTTTTAAAGGATGATAAGGAAAAAGACTAACTGTAATGAATGGGTTAGGAATTATATTAGAAAAATGTTCATATGGGGATATAAATAATACTCGTTTAAAAAAAATCAAAAACTTCTATTTGAATTAACAGGTGGATAGGTTTTTGAGAAAGTAGCCCAAGCAGAAGGTATAAAGCCTGCTGATCTCTGAGGGTGTATTGATTTGAGTACAAATGAGAATCAATTTGCTATTAATTTATCAAAATCTAACTTTAGCTAGGAGGATGTAGTTCTGATTGTTTTAAGGCTCCACTGCACAAATGGCTGCACATCTCATCCTGAAAACCCATGGGTGGAAATATCCACTTCCAGATGCATCAAATGTTTAACTCTTTCTTAACAAAGAACTTTTTTTGTATTTAACCCCTGATGATAAATGCTTGCATGTGCTTTAGTGGTATGGTTAGAGTTGGCAGAAGGAGAGAAGGTAGAAAAAATCCTGGGCAAGAGAATAGAAAAAGGGGATGAAAACATCAAGAAAATAATAATTTGAAGTTTTAGAGGATAATAAAAATATACTAAAATTTCAATGTATGGATAATTCAAAACTGAGTAATTTTCGCAATATTTCTTTTTTAAATTTAATGTTTATTTTTAATCAAATAATACATACTCATGTTTGTTTTGTTTTGCTTTTTAGTTTCAATAAGCGCATTTTAGAAAAACCGCAATTTGCCTTGATCCTCCTCCCTCCCTATTCTGGCTCTCTGGAGGCAATCACTGTCAACTCTTTAAACTGTTTCTTTTATTTCCTTCCATATTTCTAAATAATATACTTATATTGTTGTCTCTATTTTTTAATCTCAGACATATTTTATTGACTCTTACTCTGAAAGAGGAGTAATTAATCCACTTATCACCACACCCTCCGTTTCCATACAGCTACGTTCTTTTCCATTTCCCAAATATAGTTGTTCTGCAATTTGGGGTTAAGTCAATATTGCAGTTATTTACATTATTGGAACTCTGAGAGGACCTTTTATGTCTGTGTTCAAGGTAGTCATTTGTATACACTTACAACAATATTTGTTGCAGTTATCACAGTTATTTACATTATTGAGACTCTGAGAAGGCATTTTATGTGTGTGTTCAAGATAGTCATTTGCATACACTTACAACAATATTTGTGTTTACTTTGGATTTCAAACATGATTCAATTTCTTAGTGTTAACGATTTTTAAATGTGTTACTGTAAGTTTTTAACTTCAGCTTACAAATTTTATTTTTCTATCCGTAATCTATTAGTATTGACAGTCACGTGTAAAGGGACCTTATATTAATGTTTGGTCTCATTTACAAACTTAATTTATTAAAATTCTGTAAATAACTTTAAACTTTGTTTTCTACTTAATATTTTAAAAGTATTTTATTTTGCTGACTAATCAAGCCAAGAACTTAAGCATTCATAATAAATTCAGCAAAGTAAACTTGTAACTATGGTGATTCTCCTTTTACCTTAAACATCCCAACATGATTGATATAGTTTCAAAAATTCTCTCATAATTTCCAACAAGACAAAACCAAATACTCCAGAATGTTAGGACTAATCTGTTGAATTCACTAATCAGGTAGCATGCCAAATTCTTAAATATTTAATTATAACAAAGATATTCAAGAATTCATTATGGGGTATATTTAATGTATTATTTTATATTTTATCTATTATTTCATACTTTAAAGACCGTTACACTAAGGAAATAATTACCTCTTTCTGAAACAATTGGGATTCTCACCTCAGTAGATGGTGCTGGCCCAGGCCAAAGTGTAGAATTATATTTTTTATAGGTAAAGCCTTAAAAAAAGTTATTACTCATTACTTAATGTTCAAGTTTGATTTGAGTCTGAATCCCTCCAGCTCTGTAATCCAAAGGTCAAGTTATTTCATCTTTGATTGGATTATTTCATTGATCAAATTCTGAATTCTTTTAATATTTTTTAAGTTTGATAGGATCCAGACAGCTACAGATATGAATAGCATTCAATTTTATTTTGTATACTTCTCATGTCACAATGCCATTGTACATGTCATTGTCATGACTAAATATTACTCCACCAGAGCAGCCACATGATGTTCTTCCATTATTACATTTCCTGTCTTAAACATCTTATATTTCATTGTTTTTTATTTGCTCTGTTTTTTTTCTCCTACTACAATTTATGGATTCTCAGCCATGCTCTCTCCGTCATTTTCTTCATGTTAACATACCTGAAATCCTAACTCCATAAACAAGAGTTTAGAAATGCCTTGATCAGTTTATTTTGTTTCTATATCCTCTTTATATACAGCCAGTGTGATATAAATCTATGTCTATAAAAGTCTGAATTTCAATAATTATAAAATAAAACATCAGTCATGTTTAATTGGTAAACCATCTTTTTTCTTAGTAGTACATAAAATGAGGGTACATTTTAGAATCTAATCACTTAGATTTGATAAAATACCCTGTCATTTATTTATTTTAAAAGTCTCTGAAAGACTGTAGAAGTCATTTCAGTATTTCCAGGCATGTCATATCCTATCAAGGCATTTCTATGACCCGGTTGCAGTTTGACCTGGCTATTCCCCACATCTGCTGCTCAGCTGTTAGAAAACTTCTATCCGCCATTATTCCTGGAACTACCTTCTCTCTCCTGTCTTGAATTCTCTTATCTCCAGGATCTCATGTCTTCTTCTTCTTTTATTTTCTCATTTGGAAAAGCTCATCATTGAGATCTTGAATTTCTGAAAAATGTTTTACTCTAGCTTCATAATCGATATTATTGTTTTGATAATTTCCTCATCTGTATTCTCCATGTAATAAATTTTTATTTATTTTTTCAGAAACATTTGTCATTTAGATATTGCCCATCTTATGTTGATTCTCTTTTTTTCTTATCTTTCTTTCCATATTTTTTCTTTGTCTTTATTTTTTCTTTTCATAATGATTTTCTCAAATATATCTTTCAAACCTTCAATTGAATCTTTAATTTCTGGTATTCCATGTTTAATTTCCAGTAGTTCTTTCCTGTTTTTCAAATATTCTTCAAAAGATTTTATTCTTTTTAAATTGTCTTATCTCTTGTACCATGGCAAATTTATTTTCATAGACGTTTTATTTTTTTTATCTGTATTGTTCCTGTTTCTTCCAAGTTCCATTTTATGTTTGTTTGTTTTGCTTTTTTCACATTAGATACCTCCTTCAAATATCTGGTGGTCCTTGGTTCTCTATTCAGGTTTAAGAGTGAGGTACTTTGAATTTGATTGGAAGCTCTGTACACTTTGATAGGATTTGTTAACTGGCAGCTCCATACTTAGATGGATCACTAGGTGTGAATGTAGCCCTTCTGTGGGGACCCTCAAAGGTCAGGATCCTGAGTGAGCCAATTTGCTAAGACAGAAATCCTTCGAACTCTGTTGGGTTATAAGCCCATATCAGTGATCAATGAGCTGAATGGGGAAAGGAGCTGGGGAGAGAGCTCGATTAAACTCTCTGTTTCATGATCGCACCTTGCCTCACTCCAGCCCTGCCTCTGGGTCTATGTCCAGAATCTCTCAGTGCAGCCTTTCCTGTCAAAAAAGGAGGGCTCTGTCTGTAGCCTAAATTCTGGGTTGGGAGTGGGGTGGGGTAATATATTGCTTGAAGTTACGGGTACAGTCCTGATTTTTCTAATGGGGTATATACGTACAGGAGAAAGGTATAAAAGGTATACCTCAGTTGGTGAATGGACATTTGAAAGACAAATTTAACCTACAGAAAAGCAAGATCAAGTCATGTGTATCTTGTTTCGTTTCCTCTTTTATTCACCCAACAAGTATTTATTTAGTATTTACTTTGCATCTGCAATAGACAACACAAATACTATGGTCATCAAGAAACTAGTCACAGTTCCTATTGTCATGTGCTTAGAAACAAACTAAGCAAAGAACATTAAAGAAATCATTACATAATCAGTTAATGAATTACACTTGCACTAAGTGCTTTGGAGTAAAAGACAGTGCTATGAGAGGATACAAAAAGGGAGAATAACGAGTTCTGATGCACGTGTGTGTGTGTGTGACTAAGAACTAAACAAAGTTGGGGAGTGGAGGTGACATGTGGAAGGGGAGATATCCCAGGTAGACGGAATAGGATGATTACAGACTCTGTAGTCCAAAGGCTGGATGAAAGTGGTCTTGTTTAGGAATGGAAAGGACACCTGCATGGCTGGAGGACAGTGAGCCAATAGGAAAGAAGTGCAAGAAGAGAGGGCGAGATGAGTGGGACAGCATACTCAGGTCCCACAAAGCCATACCAAAGATTTAAGGAGGGACTCCATCTGGTCTGGGTTTTTTTTTTTTTTTTTTTTTTCCCCAAAGATTAATCTTCTTACTGATGGAAAATTCATTGAAGGGAGAACATTTAACTGCTGTGTGGGTGTAAAATTATGTAATCATTCTGATAAACGATTTGGCAAAATATATCCAGAACCTTTAAAAATTCATAGCCCTTGGTCTGTTCTACAATTCTATCTAGAAAGGTAAAAAAGAAGAAGATAAAATTTTAAATACATAATCAAGTTATTTATAAAAAATAATAATTAGAAACAACTCAAAACTAAGATTCAACAGCAACAACTACACATATTGACTATTCACTGTCAATCTAGCTATTTATGCATATATTAACTTTTAAATTTCCTAACATTTTTATGAGACAGATAATATTAATATTTCTATCTAACAGAGAGGGCAACTGAGGGGTTAAGCACCTTTTCCAAGGTCACAGGAAAGTGGCGAGTGAGAGTCTTGTGATTCCAGTCTAGGTCACATGAATCCAGATCCTGTGTTCTTGACCACTACATGAAATTGCTGACTGGCAACCAGGTGAGCAGCTGCAGATCAGAGGATGGAATATTCTACAAACATTGAAATTCAATTCTCAAACAAAATTGTAAGACTTTGACACAATGTTTATAAGACAATAATGAATAAAAATATATCAAGACATAAAAGTGGCTATGTATGCTCATGATTTTGTAAAATAAAGGTACATACGTGTGTGGTGGGTTTATTAATCTTTATTAGACTGTAATTCTTTTCAGTCTTTCTTTTCTATCTAGATCATAGAATTCTCTCATTCCTACTCCAAGGAGCCTTTTTCCAAGCCTATTTCACACTGTAGGCATGGATCACCCACTTCAGAAACAGCTCTAACAACTGTAAATCTCAAAGACAGAAGTTGCAAGCTACTGATGTGCTGCATAAAAATACTCACAGGCTTGCTTGAGGAGCAGCTTTTTCTACTCCCTGAAAGATGTGTAACTGTGGAAGAGAGAGAAGAAGGCTGAGAGAACAAGCAGATGGGAGGAAGGAACTGAGATACCTCAATCCTTGGGGAAGAAAACAGAACCTTCCTTTGCAAGTACCAGGGAAGTGTAGACAGTGACACAATGCGAAGAGTCCTGTTGTTGCTGGTCAGAGAGTTTTATCAACTACCAGCTTAGTGCCCCAGATCATCTGCCTCCATCCAACTGGTTCCGACAGGCGATTCACTAACTGATGGTTCTGGAAATGGGTAGGGAAATCAGATGTCCAGTGAGGAGATGATGTGCAGGAGAATTTGGGTAGATACAGCAACTAATATACCTCTTCTGTTACAGGGGCATAGCAACAAAGGAGAGGAAATACAGCAACATGTCAACCGTGCTCATTTAGGTTGTGATTATAGGTGATTTTTATTTCCTTCTTAAAACTGAATTGTATTTTCAAAGTATTCTATGATGTATGACATATATAATCAGAAGATAGTTGAAATAAAGAACATCTTCCTTGGAATATGTGCCTGATATACGGCAACCCCATTTTGATGCTGGGTTTGGCCAAGAGAGCACCTGCAGCTGTGCCAGGAGTTCTCTTTGAAAGTCCATCTGGGTTCAGCCCAATTAATAAATAAACTCAAAGGCCCAGGGTTCTTCATTGTAATGCACAGGCATAGTGATTTTAGCTTGATCATCCAAAGGCATAGTCCAGAAAGAGAACAGTCTGAAGACTACTAGCTTCAAGACAGGATGAAATTAAAAATGTTTGTCTATGTTGTACTCTGCACTGCTGGAATAATTTTTGGTCCACAGTCTCCTCTGAGTGACTTCCTCCAGAGAAGTTATCTCAATTGCACTTATACTTATTTGTATGACTAATGCCTGCCTACTTCAGTAAACTATAAACTCCACGGGAGTAGAATCTCCAATATTTTATTTCTTATCATTGAAAATCCAATTCAAAGGCTTTATTTGTGTATATATATTTGCATAGATACTGCTCAATAAACATTTTATTCATTTGATTGAAAGAAAACCATTTATAAGAAAAGAACGGTTTTCCCCAAGGTATTTTTAGATCAGCAAAGGTCAAAATAGGCCTTGAAACTTCTGATTTGTGATTATGTTCCATGCAGAGATGCTACAAGGCAGGACACTAATTAATTCTCTGTGTTATAGGCCAAGGAAACTTCCTGTGGCACTTGCCACCTAAAAATAGTCTTAAAAGATGAGAAGAAGTTAGCCAATTAAAGTGGAGTGAATTTCAGGGTGTTTAAAGCCTTATAGGGAGATTGAGATGTGGAGGCCGATCATGGAAAAAATATGACCATGATGTGGCAGTAGCACACACAAGCTTTATTGGTGACACTTGGACAGGTTTGGATGCAGGGGAAGTCCCTTCCAGCAGGCGTGTGTTCTCAGGCAAAGGCATAGAGGTTGCTACTCAGAAGAGAAGGGCAGAGAAACTCCCAGGAGACCGTCAGAGGAGAGAGTGTGAAAGGAGATTAACGTGTTTGGTGACGTCAGCTCAGCAGCGCAGTGAGGAATTTTTGGGTCAGAGATCTCTGAAGGTCAGCAGCAGGTAGGGATCTTCATGCCCCAGGCCTTCTCTTGTTTATCTCCAGCAGATGTGAGGTGAGGTTTGGGGTGGGTAAGGGTCAGGCAGGCTCACAGCAGCTAAAAGATGTGCTTGTTTAGGCTATGTAAAAAAATAATTGGATATACAATCTCCTCTGAGTGCCTTCCTATGGAATAGTTCCCCTTTAACCTGGGAGGAACAGTTCAAGACCTCCAGTGGATGCCTGAAACTGGTTAGGGCCAAACCTCATATATACTATGGTTTCACTGTGTGTACATACCTACAATGTTTAACAGAGGACTTATCACACACTGTGGTCATAACTTTTCAGTTTGAAGTGTGACAGCAAAATGAATATGAATTTCTTTTTCCATCTTCACAATTTCACAGACAGATTTGTTCTTACTGTAGGTCTTAGCAGTCTCAGTATACAATTTTTTTTTCCTTTCCTTAGTAAGTTGTGAACTTTCACCTTTTCACTTAAAGGAAACACTTTATGCTTTCTCTTTGGCATATCTGATTTACCAGCATCACTACTGCTTCTCTCTGGGGACATTATTAAATAAAATAAGAGCTACTTGAACACAAGCACTGTGATACCACCAGGGTCAATCTGATAACCCAGACGGCTACTAAGTGATTCACGGGCAGGGAACATACACAGTGTGGATCTGATGGACGCAGGGATGGCTCATGTCCTGGGCGAGACAGAGCATGGAGCTAGATTTCATCATGCTACTCAGAAGAGTCAGTAATTTAACACTTGTGAGTTATTTATTTCTGGAGTTTTTCATTCAATATTTTCAGACTTTTGTTGACTAAGGGTAACTGAAGCCACTGAAAGCAAAATGGCAGATAAGAAGGAAATGACTGTACAAAAATTTGAGTTTGGTATGGACTGGGCTTTGAGCTAACAGAACTCCACCTGCTGTGAAGAAGTAAACAATTTAGAGACCAATACACCAAGGTCATCTTTGAGTCATCTCTACAGGAAGAATGGTGGGCTTGGGGGAGATGACCAGTTGGAGCTACTAGAAGAAATGGGGTAGTTGCGGCAGAGCAGGACAGGATTCTGTGTGGAGGAGCCTTGTGTGCCATTCTGAGAGTTTGAACTCCAGGCCACAAGCAATATAGGAGCCGTTAAGAATGTAATAGTTCCCAGCCATCTACACTTTTTACAAAGGTCCTCATGTGACTTCAATAGTTGAAAATCAGTTGAAAAATGCTGTTCTAGAGCCTTGCTATCAAATTGTAGTTCAGGGACCAGCAGGATTCACACTCCCTGGGAGCTTAAGATAAATGTACAATATCAGGTCCTACTCTAGCCCTGCATTTTAACCAAATACCAGGTGATCCCTGGCTACATTATACTGGCCTAGATTAAATGACCAAAGGTTTACCTCTACACGTCAAATATAGAATTATTCAGAAGAAGTTATCTCTTCGTAACTTTTAGTTTCTTCAAAGTTATATATAAATGATATGTAAGTGGTAGAGTAGCTTTACAGGCTTGTGATTAAAAATGACAGTATCCCACCTGTTCCTCCATTCTGGCTCTGCAAAGGCAATCTTTGGTGGGGTACTTATTTTGTACTCATAGATAGTATTTTTATATTTCTGTCATTACTGTTTTTAATATTGAGCATATTTCTACTAAGTTTTCACTATAAAAGATGAGTATTTAGCACTCTTTGCCCTCTACTTCCCACCCCATATAATCAAAATTTTCCCTTAGCTGTCCTAATTTGATTTATAATTTTTGTTTAAATCCATATTCAGTGTTTACATTGATATGACTATGAAAAATCCTATTTACAACTGTAGTTAGAGATTTCATTTTTTTCTTTTACTTTACTTTTTAAACCTCTTAAATTTTCTTTCTTGATGAGTGATTATTAATTCATCTACTATCCCCTGTCATAAGTATAAATTTCTCAAACAAATCAGGTATCATTAACAACTTCTCCTCCCCCTTGTACCTTTTTTCTTCCCTGTCCTCCTCCTCCTCCCTTTTTTCTTCCCTGTCCTCCTCCTCTTGTTTGTCATCTGACGTGTTCCAAAAGGAGCTGGGTGCTCCCTGGGCCTCTTCCACAGCTCCCATCCTGAAGAATCCTCAACAATTGCCTTGGGCCACTCTACCATTCTCTCTTACATTGGATTTGTTCCTTCAATCCCATGTCTTCCTTCTCTCTGCTTATGCCATCCTTTTGGTGGACCATGCCATTCTATAGATGCTTGAGAAATGAATGTTTGCAATCTCATGTCCTTGTTTTACCCTAACGTTTTATTGGTGTTTTAGCTGATTAAGAATTTTAGGTTAGAAATTATTATTTTTCCCTCAAAATTTGAAGACATTTCCCTACTGCCTTCTTACTTCCATTATTATTGAGAAATCTGATAGATTTTTATTATTGATCCTTCATATAAAACCAGCTCTCTTCTACTCTCTTCCCCCGTTTTTAGAATCTTCTCTTTACACTCGCTCAGATCCTGCAATTGCACTGTCATGTGCTTTCCTGTGGATCTATTTTCATCTGTATTATTGGACACTTGGTGGACCCAGTATTATTTACCTAGGTCTGCTGCAAAAAAGTACCACAAACTGAGTGGCTTAAAGAACAGAAATTTATTGTCTTCGAGCCCTAGAGGCTGTAAGACTGAGATTGCATTTGACAGTTGCTTCTGAGAACTGTGAGGAAGAATCTATTCCATGCCTCTCACCTAACTTCTGGATGTTTGCTGGCAATGTTGGTCATTCCTTGGCATGTCGATGCTTCACCCCATCTCTGCCTGCATCTCCATATGGCCTTCTCACTGTGTGCCTCTAGGGCTGTGTTCAGATTTCTCCTTTTTGAAATGACACCACCAGTCATATTGGACTGGTGAGGATTAATGACTTCATATTTTGATTATATCTGGAAAGATGATAGTTCCAAACAAGATTATATTTTGAATTACTGGGAGTTAGGACTTCAATGCACTTTTACACATAATAGCACCTTTGAATTAGAAATTTAATTATTTAATACTGAGAATTTCTTTGAATTGACTCTGAAAATTTTCCTGTTTTTTGTTTATTGTGTTCTCTCTGGAACATTTGCTATTTTGATCATAGAACTTGTGAAACAAACTTTTAAGTGTATTAACTTATTTCTTCCTTTTCATCTCTTTCTCTTAAAACATTTACCTTTCAATATTTTAATTTAATGTTTTATATTTCCTATTGTCTACAAACCCACAATACCCCACTCATGCACTATCTAGGTCTATGTGTATATCTAAGGACTCTTCTATATTCTCTTACTATGTTACTTTTTATACCATTGTGCTTTTGTTTCGAGATCATATTATATTGCCTTTTCCGTCTAATGGCATTAGTGATATTATTTGATTTTTTCTTCACCTGCCATTGTTTACTCACTTCCTTTTTGTTTTGTGTCTGTTTGGGTATCTGTTTTTGTAACTGAGAAGTGGAGCATAACTAGCTGAACTGACGCACTTTGTGTGCATTTAGGGCTTGCCGATTAGTGCACTTTAATCTTGGATGGTTTGGATGGGTGCAGTGGGACCATTTTTTCCCATGAACCTCCAAGGACTGTGTATTTATGCTCTGCAGCAAATTCTTCAGATTTCCTATGTTGAAGGCAAAGGCCTAGAGGCCTGAATTCTGGGCATCCAATGAAGAAAGGAAGAAAAGGTTTAATATTTTACTTATTTTCTCTGTTTTAAATCCTTTAGTCCCAGACGGTTAAGGCACTCTAAATCACAGGATGAGATAGGAAGTCAGCACATAATACAGGTCATAAAGACCTTGCTGATAAAACAGTTTGCAGTAAAGGAGCCAGCCAAAACCCACCCAAACCAAAATCACGATGAGAGTGACCTCTTGTCGTCCTCACTTCTACACTCCTACCAGCCCCATGACAGTTTACAAATGTCATGGTGATGTCAGGAAGTTACCCTATATGGTCTAAAAAGGGGAGGCATGAATAATCCATCCCTTGCTTAGCATATAACCAAGAAATAACCATATAAATGGGCAACCAGCAATCCTTGGAGCTGTTCTGTCTACTTTCTTAATAAACTTACTTTCACTTGAAAAAAAATAAAGATAAATTCTTCAGTCCTCATCTGTACCTGGTGTTTCCTTGCAGTAATGAGTTTCCAAAAATGGCCCTGCCCCATAATGAACCCACATCTCCTGGTGGTCACGTTTTTGTGTGCTCCACTCATCTTAAATCTGTGCTGGCCTTGTGAGTGTCTTCTGACCAAAATACAATGTGGCAGAAGTGATGGTACATAGCTTCCAACTCTATGACATAGACTCTTTGTAGCTTCCACCTGGATCTCTTGGAATGCTTGCTTTAGAAGAAGCCAACCTCCCTGGAAGAGTTTCGGTTTCTCCGAGACTGCCAAGCTATGATGGGCCAAACCAGCCATATGGAGAGTCAGTGTGAAGAGAGTAGCACCTGGTCAGTCTCTAGCTGTTCCAGCCATCCCAGCTGAGGTTCCAGGCATGTGAGCAAAGAACTCATTTTGGACATCCAAATCATTCAAGTCTTCGGAGATTCCAGGCCAGACAACAGACATCTGACTGGAACTATGTTAGAGAGACCCAGTGAGATGTGCTCAATTGAGTTCTATCATCTCATAGAACCATGAGGTATAATGGTAGATGGTTATACCTATGTTTGGGGGAATGATTTGTTACACAGCAATAGATTAGATAAACATCTCTGGTCCACAAGATCTTTGTTTCTTTCCTTTCCAAAGAATAAACCTCCAATTTTTTGTTGGGGCAGTCTCCTAGCTTGCAGAGCAAGAATGGGGGCCTAAGGGTCCAACTGCTCCTTAAAATGGCATTTAAAGAGTCCTCTGCTTTTCAGCCATATTGCTACCTCCAAAGCCATCAGCTTCTGAACTGTTTGGATGTTCCGTAGTTAAATTCTATTGCTGCACAACTGCTACCAATGAAGCTCAGAATTCATCTCAAGTTTTCTGAGCAGTTATTCCAACCCATCTGCTTGCCAGCTTCCAGAATTCTGTTTCAGTTAATTCCTCTGCTGTTAATTTTGTCTTAGTGGTTTTATAGTTTTTAAGGGATTAATTTATTTTGTATCTTTAACCAGACATCTCTAGAAACCATTTTCTTAAAGGACCTTACTCAGAATAGAACATTGTAAACAAAATAAATAGTGCTTTCAAGTAGATTAAAACTAATTACTTACAAATAGGTAAGTCTGAAGGCCCACTTTATAAAATTTGAGACGTCAGTTCCAACCACTAAAGTTCCCTAAATAACTAGCTTGGGGCCCCCTTTTTAAGTGCATATTACAAAAAACAATACACAGGCAGGCAAAGGTTGTTCTTAAAAGCACTCTTGCCAGGGATTTTGTATAAATATTGCTTAGACTTATAAGATTTCAAAAGGATGCAATATGGATCCTCTTTCTCTCAAGCCTCCCTCTTCCCCAGGCACTGTCCTGCTACAGTGCAGTTCTGTAATTCACATATACTTGAAGTCCTTTGCAAAAATAATTTGCCAGATGACAGCTTATTATGGAAGTATTTTTTCTGTCATAAGCAACAAAAATAACAATTCCCAACTTCTTTCAAGATGAGTCACGTTTTTTGAGACCATAGCCAAGTATTCTTAAATTTTAAAAATATCTTATTTTGCTTATAGAAAGCAATGTGGCTGTCCACAGATGGTTCAAAAGAGCAAGGAAACTTGGGGGGAGTTATGAAGGACAGAATTGGGGAGCAAATGATTTAAGCAACACCAACTTACTTGAATTTCCCTTTGATTTTAATGTCTGAAAATATAGCTTCAGTTTATGAAAGCCCTTAATATGATTTAATAAAAGACCCTCACACAAGCCTTTTCTTCTAAATGTGGTGTAACATAGTTATCATGAAGCCTTAATTTCAAGTTAATTATCATAATATGCTAGTAGGTTTCATAAAACCCTTTAGAATCCCTTGGGAATGAAAGCATTACATTCTGCTGCCCCCTGGCAGACATTTTGTTTACTGAATGTTGTGAGCTGCCCTAAGAAATATGAAAACAGGATAGAGGCAGCCCTGTTTTTCTCTACAGAAGATAAAATATTTTTTCAGTGTTTGTTGTTTGATGAACAAATATTTGCATTGGGATGAAATTTGTTTGAATTAGAGGGTTGCTGAAGCAGAACGAGCCTGTCTGAGTTCCTGGCCTCAATTTCTCTGTAAGTGGGAATAGTTAACATTAAATGAAATGTTAAAAGCAGATAAATGTTATAAATAAACAATCAGAGAGAAATGCTACAGTCACTGTTCTAGGTGCATTGTCAGGAAGTCAAGCTATCAATCACAAAGCTAAATACAGTGAAGTTGACGTCTATGTACATTCTCAAAGGTCCAGGATAATGAGCACCTTGCAACTACAAGCATCAATTGTGCACACCTGCTAGAGAGGAAGAGGAAGAACATTGAGCTGGTGGAGAGGAGTATAAACATCATCCCTTCCATCACTTTGCCTGTGTTAAATTTCTGTTAGAACATTTACAAAATCACTTGTCTTCTGAGAACCCTCCCCATGAGAATGAAGAGGTCCTGTAGATACTTCACAAAATGAGGGCAAAATAAAATATGAAACTATTGATATTTTGTTTCCACTTGCTGTTTCTAAGAGTAAAAGAAGCAATGAACTACATTCATGGCGACACAATGGAGATTTTTTTTAATTGCCTAAGAGTTTTTTAACTGACATGTTTGTGGGGAATATTTGATGAAGAAGTCAAGTGGGAGATAACCTGATTTTGATGGCATCTCACCCGTGTCAGAATGGTTCTGGAGCTGGGAAAGTGAGGTAGAGTGGAAGTGGATCAGAGAAGGGTGCCAGATTTCAACAGCAGCCAGTGACTGTTGTTATCTTCTCTGGCCCGCCAGGATTTTAATTGATTTCCAAATAGAATAGCGTAGTTTTGATACAGGACAGGAGAGCCCCAAAATTGGGACTTAGCCCAGGAAAGAATTCCAGGGCAGGTCAGTGATGTGCGACAGCAACTTTTACTAAAGCGGCAGTTTACAGCAGCAGCAGAGATACCATTCTTTGTGAAATAGGGCTACCCCATAGGCAGTGTACCCATTCTTCACTCATATTTATAACCACTTTAATTACATGCAAATTAAGGGGTTATTCCAAAATTTCTAGAGAAAGGGTGGTAACTTCTGGGTCTTTGCCATGGAAAGGAGCAGTAACTTCCAGGTGTTGCCATGGCAATAGTAAACTGACATGGCATTGGTGTTGTGAGATCTTTGGGGTGTTGCTTTACTGGCCAGAAACCTCTGTGGCCAGTGGTGCCTTTGGCCGAGTTCTTGTCCTACATCCAGGAAGAATGAGATATGCAGAAAAGTGGAAGGTGAACAAGAAAGATAGGAGCTTTATTGAGTGTTACAGTAGCTCAGAGGAGACCTGCAGTGGGTAGCTCCTCTCTGTAGGCAGATCATCATCCCATCAAGTGTTCAGCTCTCAGCAGAGAGAAGGTCCTGGAGAGGGTAGCTCCTCTCTGCAACTTGTCTTCTCGATGTCTGCAGCTTTCAGCAGAGACGAGGCCCTGGAGAGTGTGACTCCTCTCTGCCAGCAGGTCATTCCAGGGCTTCTGCAGCTGGTCCTCCCATCCTCTGCTCTGCTCTGGCTGAACCCAGGGCTTTTATGGGCCTCAGAGCGGGGAAGTGTATGCTTATCGGTCCATGGGCAGCCATGAGCGGACCCAGGATAAAGCATCATGAGCTCCCCTTGCAGGGTGCAGGACTGCCAGCCCACCCCCCAGGCTTCAGGCGTGCCTGGTCTGGAGATGGGGTTTTCACTGGAGACCTGCCTCCTTCCACCCAGGAGGCTGTCTGCCTCCTGTGGCCATCCATGGTGCCCAGGCTGCTGGCACCAAGGAGCACTTGCAGGCCAGTGCCCAGCCACCCTCAACCTCCCGTCAGCTTCTCCTTCCAGAGGGGGGCCCAAAGTCAGGAGGGGGCAGAGGCAGCAAGGGACTGGCATGTCAGCACTGCCCTGAGCGGGTGCACACCTGGCTGGGCTGTGACAGTGCCCAGGTTTGGTCCCAACCCCCAAGATTGGAGCAGGTTCCAGGAGCTTGGAGAAACCAGGCAGTGAGAACAGGGATCTTAGGGCCTGCATGGGCAAAGGGGGCCTTCCTAGGTCCCCCAAGAGTGCAGGGATGCCTGGGTCTGCAGCCCTCCTGGGCAGGGCTCCTGCCTACTCCCAATTTCCAAGAGCACAAGGGTGCCCAGGTCTTGGCTATTTGGGCTCTTTTTTGGTTCCATATGAATTTTAAAATAGTTTTATTTATTTATTTATTTATTTTTTATTATACTTTAAGTTCTAGGGTACATGTGCATAACGTGCAGGTTTGTTACATATGTATACTTGTGCTATGTTGGTGTGCTGCACCCATCAACTCGTTAGCACCCATCAACTCGTCATTTACATCAGGTATAACTCCCAGTGCAATCCCTCTCCCCTCCCCCGTCCCCGTGATAGGCCCCGGTGTGTGATGTTCCCCTTCCCGAGTCCAAGTGATCTCTTTGTTCGGTTCCCACCTATGAGTGAGAACATGCAGTGTTTGGTTTTCTGTTCTCGCGATAGTTTGCTGAGAATGATGGTTTCCAGCTGCATCCATGTCCCTACAAAGGACACAAACTCATCCTTTTTTATGGCTGCATAGTATTCCATATGGTGTATATGTGCCACATTTTCTTAATCCAGTCTGTCACTGATGGACATTTAGGTTGATACCACACATCTACAGCCATCTGATCTTTGATAAACCTGAGAAAAACAAGAAATGGGGAAAGGATTCCCTATTTAATAAATGGTGCTGGGAAAATTGGCTAGCCATAAGTAGAAAGCTGAAACTGGATCCTTTCCTTACTCCTTATACGAAAATTAATTCAAGATGGATTAGAAACTTAAATGTTAGACCTAATATCATAAAAACCCTAGAAGAAAACCTAGGTAATACCATTCAGGACATAGGCATGGGCAAGGACTTCATGTCTAAAACACCAAAAGCAACAGCAACAAAAGCCAAAATTGACAAATGGGATCTAATTAAACTAAAGAGCTTCTGCACAGCAAAAGAAACTACCATCAGAGTGAACAGGCAACCTACAGAATGGGAGAAAATGTTTGCAATCTACCCATCAGACAAAGGGCTAATATCCAGAACCTACAAAGAACTCAAACAAATTTACAAGAAAAAAACAAACAACCCCATCAAAAAGTGGGCAAAGGATATGAACAGACATTTCTCAAAAGAGGACATCGATACAGCCAACAGACACATGAAAAAATGTTCATCATCACTGGCCATCAGAGAAATGCAAATCAAAACCACAATGAGATACCATCTCACACCAGTTAGAATGGCAATCATTAAAAAGTCAGGAAACAACAGGTGCTGGAGAGGGTGTGGAGAAATAGGAACACTTTTACACTGTTGGTGGGATTGTAAACTAGTTCAACCATTATGGAAAACAGTATGGCGATTCCTCAAGAATCTAGAACTAGATGTACCATATGACCCAGCCATCCCATTACTGGGTATATACCCAAAGGATTATAAATCATGCTGCTATAAAGACACATGCATACGTATGTTTATTGCAGCACTATTTAAAATAGTTTTTTTCTAATTCTGTGATGAATGTCAATATAATGGGAATAGCACTGAATCTATAAATTACTTTGGGCCGAGTGGCCATTTTCACAACATTGATTCTTCCCATTTTCACATTGATTCTTCCTATCCATGAGCATGAAATGTTTCTCCATTTGTTTGTGTTCTCTCTGATTTATTTTAGCAGTGGTTTGTAGTTCTGGAAAGGGTCCTTAACTTCCCTTGTTAGCTGTATTACTAAAGTATTTTATTATTTCTGTGGCAATTGTGGATGGGAATTCATTCATGATTTGGCTCTCTGCTTGCCTGTTGTTGGTGTATGCAAAAATGATAGTGATTTTTGCACATTGATTTTGTATACTGAGACTTTACTGAAGTTGTTTATCAGCTTAAGAAACTTTTCGGCTGAGACTATGGGGTTTTCTAGATAGAGGATATTGTCATCTGCAAACAAGGATAGTTTGACTTCCTCTCTTCCTATTTGAATACACTTTATTTCTTTCTCTTGCCTGATTGCCCTGAACTTCTAATACTATGTTGAATAGGAACGGTGAGAGATGACATCCTTGTCTTGTGCGGGTTTTTAGGGGGAATGCTTCCAGCTTTTGCCCACTTGGATGATATTAACTGTTTTTTTCATAGATAGCTCTTATTATTTTAGGATATGTTCCTTCAGTACCTAGTTTATTGAAAGTTTTTAACATGAAGGGATATTGAATTTTATCAAAAGCCTTTTCTGCATGTATTGTGATATTCATGTGTTTTTTGTCTTTAGTTCTGTTTATGTGATGAATTGCATTTATTGATTTGCATATGTTGAACCAACCTTGCATCCCAAGGATGAAGCCAACTTTATTGTGATAGATAAGTTTTTTGATGAAGCTGTATTTGGTTTGCCGGTATTTTATTGAGGACTTTTGCACTAATGTTCATCAAGAATATTGGCCTGAAGTTTATTTTTTGTTTTACTTCTGCCAGGTTTTGGTACGAGGATGATGTGGGCCTCATAAAATAAGTTGGGAAGGAGTCCCTTTTTTTCAATTTTTTGTAGTAGTTTCAGTAGAGCTGGTATCAGCTCTTCTTTGTACCTCTGGTAGGATGTAGCTGTAAATCTGTCTGGTCCTGGACTTTTATTTATTTATTTATTTTTTAGTTGGTAGGCTATTTACTACCGCCTGAATTTCAGAACTCATATTGGTCTATTCAAGGATTCAGTTTCTTCCTAGTTCAGCATTTGGAGGGTGTATGTGTCCAGAAATTTGTTAAGTTCTTCTAGATTTTCTGGTTCATGTGCACAGAGGTGTATACAGTATTGTCACATGGTTGTTTGGATTTCTGTGGGGTCAGTGGTCGTATCCCCCTTATCATTTCTGATTTCCTACCTCAATTTTATTTTAGGTTTTAATTCATTTTGCTCCTTATTGTATACAAAAAAATAGCTTAGGTCAGGGTTAAGAACATTCTCACTTTCGTCAATGTAAACCAGTGTTTTTCAAGTATGTTTTGCAGGCTCCTTGCTTTAGAATCACCAGAATGATAATCAGGTCCTCTCCCTAACCTAGTGAATCAGAATCTCTGGGGATCAATCTAGGAATATGCATATTAACATCCTTAGGCAATATTGATAAAGTGTGAATTTTGGTAAAGCAATCTTTGTTATGCTGCATATTTTCTGTCTCTTAGAACTTTATGGTAAAGAACATGCATGTGTTAACCATATTGCAGAGAGTGGCAAATTTCCTAGATTCTTCACATGCTTCCTTGGACAAATACAAGATATGAATCCCATGAGTATACTCAATTTAGATTTGGTTCCATTAAGAAAAGTAATTGAAAATGTAGAATTATCCCTTAATATAATGAAAGCCTTCTGACAGATTCAGCCTGAACTTTTATTCCAGGGTCAGGATTTCTCTGCCCTTAGCAATTTTTAGGAAGTTCTATGGAAATCTCTCAGAGTAACGAAAATAGGCTAGAGAAATTAGCACCAAAACCCTGAAATACTTTTATTTGTGCAGTTAACCCTGAGTTAAAGGATTTCTGCTTCCTTTCCCTATACAAGCATAGACACACATACTCAAATATGTTTCTAATGTATATGTCAATGCTGGTTTGTTTACCCCAGATTATGTGTTGCATTTTGTTATTTAGGGTTTTTTAATTTGTTTTTTGAGTTATTTGGTATTCTGTGTTTTATTTTCTCTCTGTTTCATAATGTGTGTCATTATGTTAAGTGAAATAATCCAGGCACGGAAAGACAAATATTGCATCCTATCACTCATATGTAGGAGCTAAAAAGGTTTGATCTCATGGAGATAGAGAGTAGGAAAGTAGTTACCAGAGGCTGAAATGAGTGAGGAGGGGGATGAAGAGAGGTTGGTTAATGGTACTAATGCACAGTTATACAGAAGGAATGAATTCCAGTGCTTGATAACACCATACGGTAAATGTAGTTAAGGAGAATTTATTGTATATTTCAGAATAACTGGAAGGTAATATTTGAAATGGTCTCAACATAAAGAAATGATAAATATTGAGGTAAGGGATATTCTAAATATCCTGATTTGATAATTACAGATCATAAGAATATACCCAAATATCAAATATATCACATATGTATGCATTATTATGTATTAATGAGAGAAAAGATTTTTGCATAAGGATGTTTTTATTTTTCAGTATGATACATAAGATATGGTGATAGCTTAAAATATGTCCACAAATATTTTAGCTCCTCCCTCCCTAAGGTGAAACCAAATTCACCTCCCGTTGATTGAAGTCTGTGCTTTGTTGCTTTTTTCTTGTGAGCAAAATATGATGGAAATGATGTTGCGTGACTAGACTGTGAAATGCACCACTGTTTAATACTTGCAATCTCACTCTTGGTTTATTTGTTCTGGGGGAACACATTCAAGAAGCCCTGTGTGGAGGCTCAATTAGCAATGAACTGAGCTGAGTTCTGCCAATAGCTGTGTGAGTGTACCATCTTGAAAGGGAATCCTCCACATCAACAGGTCCTCCAGCATACTAGTTCCTACTTGAAAAGGCAGTGGTGAGTAGGAATGTTGTATGGAGTGTTTTCCAGGCTCCTATAGGCAAATGACAGAGCAGATTATTTAATTTTGGAGGAAAACTTTGCCATCCTCTATGAATTACAATCTTCCAATTGAGGAACATTTTGGTTTGCTACAGGGCTTTCGTGGAGACTGAACATCTGACCACAGGCTACCAAGTTACCATGCAATCTGTGCTGCCCATCACAAACTGGTATTATTTGACCCATTAAGCCGTAAATTTTAGCATGCACAGCAGAAATCCATTATCAAATGAAAGGGCGAACATACTAGATTAGGCTCAGGTAGGTCTGAAAGGCACAACTGAGTTGCATGAGGAAGATTCAGATGCCCATGGCCTTTTCTCCTGTTACATTGTCTTATTTCTTTCAAACTTCTTAACCTAATCTCATAGGAAGTTCCCTATGACAAATTGATTATAGAAGAAAGAAACCAGGCCTAGTTTAACAAATGTTTCTGCAAAATATACAGGGACATCCTAAAGATGAATGGCTGTAGCACTGTAGCTCCACTCCAGGATGGCCCTGAAAAGCAGTGATAAAGGGAAGCCATCCAGTGGACAGAAATTCAAGCTGTTTATTTTTCCTAAAGGAAGAGCTGGCCAGAGGTATGGTTCTATACCTATTTCTGGACTGCAGCTAAAGGATTGGCTGGATAGTCTGAAACTTGGAAAGAACATAATTGGAAAATTGGTTACAAAGAAGTCGAGGAGAGACATATGTGACTAGTCCTCCGTGAATGGGCCCTTGGTGTAAAGATGTTTATGTCCCTTGTGAATGCTCACCCAAGAGTGATCTCAGCAGAAGGAGATTTTAGTAGTCAGGTGGAAAAGATGACTTATTATGTATATGTCAGTGAACTTCCATCCTCAGCCATTCCTGTTGTTGCCTGTCGGGTTTAGGAGAAAAGAGTCCATTGTGACAGGAAGGGAGGGTAAACATGGGCTCAGCAAACAACCTTTAAATCACTAAGGCCAGTCTGGCAATAGTCATGGCTTAGTACCCAAGCTGCTCCCAAGTTGTTTTCCTTGTTGGCAGTATTTCTGCCAAAACTGCCATCTATGGATTTACAGAATGTCTTATCCATCACTATGACATTAACACAGCATTGCTGATAACCAAGGAAATCACTTTGCAGCAAATGAATTGGAGCAATGAGCCCATGCTCATGGAATTCACTGACGTATCATATGACACCATTGTCCTGAAAGAGCTGACTTGTTAGGATGCTGGAATGGCCTTTTAATAATTTGATTATGGCACCAGCTCAGGTACAGTAACTTGAGGTTGGCAGTGTTTTCCAGGATATGGCGTATGTGCTAAATCAGAATCTAGTATTTGGTGCTCTTTCTCCAATAACCAGGATTAGGTCCAGAAATCATGGAATAGAAATTAAAGTGGCTGTTTTCAATATTAACCCTGTAAGTCCACTAGCAAAATGTTTTCTCCCTATTCCCATAACTTTAGGCTCTACTTGTTAGCATTTAATTACAACAGGAGGAAGGCTTCTACTAGAGGATATAATTCAATTGGAAACTGAGATGGTCACTTGATTAAGTTGTGTGTCTCATGCCATTGAATCATGAAACAAACAAGGACAAGACTGTACTGGGTGTGTTGTATTTTCCTATCAATAGGAAATTGGTTGCTACTATACAGTTAGGATAAGGAGGGGTATGTCTGGAATACAGAAATGATGCCTGTGTGTTTTTCTTTTTTTTTTTTTTCTTGTTTTGTTTTGGTTTACCATGTATTACATGTAAAAATTGCTGTGTGGAACTTATATTCATTTATTTTGCAATTATTGAATAAATAATGAATGGACTTTGGAGTCAGAAGTTACTCAGCACAGAGGAATGAGTCACAATTTGTTCTCCTAAAATTTCAATTCCTAATTCTCCCTTATAACTAGCAATATATTTCCAGAGTAATAAGGTGAAATGGTCCACGAGCAGTTTCTCTTTACCATGGTTGTTTTAATTCCATACATATTCTTCTACATTTTTGATCCTTTTTTTCTGCCCTCAATGCTCCTTTTCTTTATCTCTACCTTAGCAGTGTGGTTGCTGAACAAATTGCTTCAGGCTTTTAAAGGGAATAGACAAGACTGCTTTTTGTAATTATTAACTTTTGGGATTTATGAGGAGGCTGCTCACAAAGTGTGGGCAGAAATCATCCACTACCCATATGTTGCTGGCACTGGCAATATGTAAAATCTATGGAATAATTCTGCACAGTCAAACTTGCATAATTATTAGGAACACTTTATTTGAAGGTTATAAGTTTTGTCTTATGTCCCTGGACACTGTTCTTACCAGTTACTTAACCTCCACAGTAGTTACCACCATCCACCTTTCATTATCTTAAAAATATTTTAAAATATTATGGAAGTAGGAAGAATTAAGTGCATATGATGAGGATGAGTTGGAAAATGTGAATTCAATTCAGTTTTTAGAAAATTTATATTGGCTTGGATTGGGTAGTAACTGGGTTATAAGGAAATAAGGCTATTCATTTTTTGGTATGTGGATAAGAAAGAGATTTTATTGACTTCATTCTGAAGTTATGAGTGGTATTCTTCTATTTATACCTAATCATATCTCTTAAAGGAAATCTGACCTAAGTTCTATAGGTACAAAAACTTCAATGCCCATTTTAAAGCTGAGAGACTACTGAACTTCAGAGAGCTAAATGGCATCCCAAGAAGTTGCATAAGTGATAGGATGGCCCTAGAATCCAGGTTTCTTCCATTCACATCCATGTATTTGATTCCTAGTCACATTAATACCCATGGAAGTGGGAGGGGGTGCAATTATTTTCTTTAATACCTTAGTTTGATTGTTTCTCAGGTTCTCACAGCTTGAGTGATTACTGGCACATCTGTCATTTCAGAAGGTGAACAGAGTGACTGTGGGCATAAGAATAGTGAGAGATGGTGGGGAGTCTTGCTGAGAAATAGATGGAGTCTAAAGTGGTGAGGTGCTGGGCTTGTCCATTCCAATGCATAGTTAGTTCCAGAAACACATTCCTTTTATTTTGGGAAAAAAAACTGGATCCCTTCCTTACACCTTATATAAAAATTAATTCAAGATGGAATAAAGACTTAATGTTTGACCTAAAACCATCAAAACCCTAGAAGACAACCTAGGCAATACCATTCAGGACATAGGCATGGGCAAGGATTTCATGTCTACAACACCAAAAGCAATGGCAACAAAAGCCAGAACTGACAAATTGGATCTAATTAAACTAAAGAGCTTCTGCACAGCAAAAGAAACTACCATCAGAGTGAACAGGCAACCTACAGAATGGGAAAAAAATTTTTGCAATCTACTCATCTGATAAAGGGCTAATATCCAGAACCTACAAAGAACTCAAACAAATTTATAAGAGAAAAAAAACCCCATCAACAAATGGGCAAAGGATATGAACAGATACTTCTCAAAAGAAGACATTTATGCAGCCAACAGACACATGAAAAAATGCTCATCATCACTAGCCATCAGAGAAATGCAAATCAAAACCACAATGAGATATCATACACACCAGTTAGAATGGTGATCATTAAAAAGTCAGGAAACAACAGGTGCTGGAGAGGATGTGGAGAAATACGAACACTTTTACACTGTTAGTGGGACTGTAAACTAGTTCAACCATTGTGGAAGACAGTGTGGCAATTCCTCAAGGATCTAGAACTAGAAATGCCATTTGACCCAGCCATCCCATTACTGGGTATATACCCAAAGGATTATAAATCATGCCGCTATAAAGACACATGCACACGTATGTTTATTGCGGCACTATTCACAATAGCAAAGACTTGGAACCAACCCAAATGTCCATCAATGATAGACTGAATTAAGAAAATGTGGCACATATACACCATGGAATACTATGCAGCCATAAAAAAGGATGAGTTTATGTCCTTTGTAGGGACATGGATGAAGCTGGAAACCATCATTCTCAGCAAACTATAGCAAGGACAAAAAACCAAACACTGCATGTTCCCAATCATAGGTGGGAATTGAACAATGAGAACACTTGGACTCTGGAAGGGGAACATCACATACCAGGGCCTGTAGTGGGGTCGGGGGAGGGGGAAAGGATAGCATTAGGAGATATACCTAATGTAAATGATGAGTTAATGGGTGCATAATGGGTGCATTCCACCCCCTCCCACTTCCATGGGTATTAATGTGACTAGGAATCAAATACATGGATGTGAATGGAAGAAACCTGGATTCTAGGGCCATCCTATCACTTATGCAACTTCTCGGGATGCCATTTAGCTCTCTGAAGTTCAGTAGTCTCTCAGCTTTAAAATGGACATTGAAGTTTTTGTACCTATAGAACTTAGGCCAGATTTCCTTTAAGAGATGTGATTAGGTATAAACAGGAGAATACCATTCATAACTTCAGAATGAAGTCAATAAAATCTCTTTCTTATCCACATACAAAAAAATGAATAGCCTTATTTCCTTATAACCCAGTTACTACCCAATCCAAACCAATATAAATTTTCTAATTTATGTATACACATGGCACATGTATACTTATGTAACAAACATGCACGCTGTGCACATGTACCGTAGAACTTAAAGTATAATAAAATAAATAAATAAATGAATATTATTTTTTTAAAAACTTAAGTAGTGGTCACTAAGCTAGTTTCTAAAACATATAAGTCATTCTCAGTTCCTTGGTTGTACCTGAATTTGCTACCTGTGTGATTTTGACATGAGAAGTTGGTATCTTTTGAATCTACAAAAATGCCTCCCAGTTCCAAAGAAAGCAAGCATTCAAGTAGGCGATTTTTAGTAGATGGAGTAAGTTCTACCCACAAGATCAATGAGATAGGAAAAGGCGTGAGACTAGTAGAGGTTGTCTATGAAATTTAATAACATTCCAACTTGATTTAAACAGAAAATATTCATTATTTTACCTTACAAGTAATTTTGCAATATAACATGTAACCAAATCATATTTTTGTAACATAATTGATGAATAGAGAAACAAAATTTGAAGACCAACCTAATTGTTTGGACCCCTTTGAAAACAGTTGTAATGGCGTATATAGAGGCATTGTAGCCAGAGCAGCTCAAGAACTCAATCTCAAGAGTTAAACGGATAATGGTTTAAATGTAGGCTCCAGTGTTCACTACCTATGTGGCTATGAGTAAGTTATTTACCTTTCTAAGCTTCATTTTCCTCATCTGTAAAATGGCAATAACAATTGCAACTGCCTCTTAAGGTTGGTGTGACAATAACATTATGTTCGCTTTTGTGGCTAACAGAATATTTTACTGGCAAGTGTTAGAATATATTTATTCTCTTTGTGACCACAAAACCAAGATCAGGTACCATAAATGTGTATATCACAGAGGGTAGGAATGGAATAGCAGGACAGAGGAGACTGAGAGAGATGGTGAGGAAATGATTAACATAATGTGCCTACTGGAATAGGTTGAATCAAGTGAAGCCCTGAACAGGGGGAAGACAGGAGAAATTGGAGAAGTACAGAGACCACATCAAATGGTCTACACTAGGTGTAGACTGAAGGTATTGCGGGTATGAGCTGGAAGGACAGGAGATTATGCTCAGTAGGTTAGTGCTGGTGAATACACTTTCTGAGGTGCGACAGTTGTCAGTAATGACAAAGCTCAAATTGTGTTCATGCTGAAGAGGAGGAAATAAGGAGATAATTGGAATTAATTGTGAAGGTCAAAGAACCATGAAGCCAGGGTAAAAAATGGGTGATTTACACATTCATAGAAGTCCCCAGAATGATGGTAAAAGTTGGCTTGGAATAGGAACAGCAGGTGGAAAAAGATGTGGGGGTCAGCAAAGGCAGGTCTCCAAGGAGGATGAGTTATTTCAGGAATTTCGTACAGCATTTAGGAGCCAGATGGTGAGTCATACCTCCTGGCCTGAGGCATCTGGGCTTTCTGAGAAAGAGTCCAAACTTGAAAGAACTTGGAGGAAGGGCAGTATTTGGAGAGGAAAACTAAGTTGAAGATAGGACTAGAATCTGGGGAGCATGGAGGGTTAAGATTCTTACTGCACTGCGCATTGGAATCACCTCCTGGAGCTTTAAAAAGTCACCCATGTCTGAGTGCTTCCTAAAACCAACGGTGTCTAATCTCTCAACTGAGGCCCTGTCAACCACATATTGTAAAAGTTCAGAATAATGGGAAGGTTAGGTGAAACGTTGCTGAGGTCAAAAGTGAGTCAGCTGGAAAGAAAAATCAAACATTAGGGAATGAGTCTAGAAAGATGGAGATGACAAAGGGACTGGCATTTGAGGCTGTGATGGGGACAAGAGGCATGGGATTAACTGCTCTCTGGATGTGGGATGGGGCTTTGAGCTGCTTACTCATTTTAGTGGTTTCTACATAGCCTCCTGGAAGAGTTTCATTACTCCCACAGTGGATATTGTGTGGACAGCAAGAGAAGCAGGCAGCAAATGCTGTGAGGAAATGCTTGGGATGAAAGGTTAGAAATATATACTGACCTTTATTTCCTTCCTGCTTCTTTCTCTCTCTCTCTGAAATTCTGCCTCTAAAGCCCTTGAAGTCAATGGAACTTCTTTCTCTCTTTCTCTCCCCCAAATTCTCACTCGAAAGCCCTGAAGTCAATGGAACTTTGTTGCCTCATGAAATAGAAGTAATTTATTCAGTCATGGTCATCACTGATGGTGGACGCCGCACCTGCTTACGCTATTTCCTTTTGCTCTGCACTCAGCCACAAAGCCCAGCCCCTTCACCAGTTTTCTCAGAATCTATTCTTACAAAGCACTGAACAAGGTTCAGAAGCACCTGCATTTATGTTTAAGGGTGATCTGGATGGTGAATGGAGTTTCCAGAGGAACATGAAGCAAGATATCTCTACATACAGAGCCAGGGACATGCCCCAATCCTGAAGATAAACCAGGCAGTTCTCTGGTTACCTAATAACCTCAATTCTGAGTCCTAGATATCCCATACTCTTTCTCTTGGCAGTGGCCATCAACTTTTTTGTAAATATATATAGTTGTATAGGTTGCTGTATCACTCACTTCCCTTAAAAATCCACCTTGGCTATACAATTCTTATGCCATGCATAACCCTAAAAGTATGTCTAAACCTTTTCTCTTCACACATAGAATGTATATACTGTGTGAACATGTAGACAGATACAAGTATGCGCGCGCGTATCTGTATATATATATATGTTGTTGTTTTTTTTTTTAATTTCAACACTCCCCCACCCCCAAGAGCAATTCTATTCTGGTAAGTCCTAGTAGGTACGAGGTTAAAGTACTCACATGGCTCCATCTTTTTGGATTATAACCAGGGTCCCACACTGGCAGTCAGTTGGAGAACATGGTGTCTGATCAGGCCCCATGGATTGGATCTTGTTTACTGGAGATTCATCTTCAGGGGCCTGAGGTACACTCTCAGTAAAACCAGTTCCCTAAATCAAAAATGGGGATTCAAATTTCATCCTAAAGTGGTATTGCCTCCCTATATCCTTCTGAAATATATTTCACTGATGGAAAAAAAAATGGGGGATCCTTGGATCTCTTTAATGTTTGTGTTTCCCAAGTAAAATGTGCCCATAGTAGTTTGTTTCAACTAAAACTAAAGTTTCTGAACTATATGGAGCAGCTCTGTGTTATGGATTTTAGCGCAGTCTTTGGTTAGAACACATGCATGGAGGGCTCCACTCTCATGACCTCATTATTTCTCAAAGGCCTCATCTCAATTGTGTTGAGGGTCATGATGTCAACATGTGAATTTTGAGGGCACACAAATATTCAGTCCATTTAATGGGGGAAAAGCATGCTTGGCACAAGGATCAACAGATACAAAGGCCCTGAATTGGGAGAATTTCTCACATGTGTAAGGAATAGTAAAGATGCCAATGTGTCTATAGTGACATGAAAAATGGGGCCATATTAGGAGATGAAGTCAGAGATGTGGGTAGATGGGGTTGGGGGTGGGCATAATGGATATGAGGGGAATCAGATTGTAATGGACCTTGTAGACCATTGTCAGGTGCTCTGAGGAAGAGTGGATTGCACCAAGCAGAGGAGTAACACCATTGGATTGAGAGTTACTAAGCTGCCTTGTTGGCAATAGCGTGTAGGGGAGTCAGGGCAGAGCACAGCAGTCAGTTAGGAGGCTATCGCAATAATCCAGGGGTTAGATTTTAGTGTATTAGACTGGTGGTGGCAGTCAGGGTGGCTAAGCATTGATCAGGTTAAAGAGATACTTTGAGTACAGAGTTGAGAGATGTGTCAGATATGAGGTGTGAGACGTGGAAAGGAATCTAAGGGTTTGCTTACTAATGAAGGAGTAGAATTGTCTGGAACTGAAAGAACAAAACTGAAGGACGAATAAGTTTGCTGGGGAAGATGAGGAGCTCAGTTCTAAACACATACTGAGTTTGAAATGTATTAAACATACAAGTGAATATTTTGACAAGGCAATTGGATATATGAATACGGGGTTTAAGGAAGGGATTTTGACTGAAGTTAAAAATTTAGAAGTTTTCAGCGTATGTTTTATTCAAAACCATGAGACTGGAATAAATATAGATATAAAAGGCATGGTTGACAATTCAGTAGGTAAATCCATCCCCTTAAGAGTAAACTACATCCCTATCCAGAGGCAAGAGGCCTTGCTCTAGAGCCCTCAAAACCCATCAGAATAAACTAATCTAGCTTCAGAACTTTTCCCGCAATCTCGTAGTTCCGTAGGAATGGTGGGTTACCAACAGATCTGTCAGCATGGAGCTGCATCAAGCCGAGATCCATCCGTTCTCAGACACTTCCAGCTCCTCCTCCAGTATGAGACCAGGAGTATACCTGCATTCCACACAGAGTCCCCAGGGTCTCTACTTAGAGTTTTTGTAATGCTAACTGTTTCAATAAAAATATCTAAGCACAAGTACAAATCACTAAATTCATACTGAGAAAAAGAACATTTTTTCTACCAAAGCATCGAAATCTGTGGAGATGTAATTTATATGACTATCCAAAATAGTTATGGTCTCTCACCGAAACAACTGCATTTAAATTACACTGCAGTTAAGATATTTTTCAGGAAAAAGGTGTTGCAATTGATTTATTTGTGCAAAACAAAAAGGCCAATGGTGGTGGTTTTATAATATAATAAGACAGCTTTTCTCATGGATATATTTCAGATATTCTTAGAGGACTGAAGTTTGTTAAGTTGTCAAGACTAGACTGTTCCTACTTTTAAGAGTCCCATTATATCAATTTATACATCTGTGAATAAGTACATATATACAAACACACACAAACATATCTAAGAAGTAGATTGAGGTGCATCTTTAGAATTAAGGGTTTTAAGCTGTACCTATGGCTAGTGATAAGGAAATAATATTCATAATTTATGTAATATATTCCATCTTTTATACCATATCTATATAAAATCTTTCACTTGGATAAATCTAGTAGGAAAGCCTTCAGATTTTTAAAAAATTGCATATTTATAAAATACTTTAATTTGAAAATAAAATGATTAGGAGTAGATAATAGCTGCACAAATTTGATAGGTGGTAAAAATTCTCAGGATAGTTATAAAGCAAATTATACAGACAGAACATGTAGGAAATCTGAAATAAGAGCACCACAGAAAGAAGTCCATTGGTCACTTCAGAAGTATATTAAATATGAGTCAGCTCAGCGATTCTGTTATTAAAGAAGTAATTATGGCATTGGCATGCTAAATGAGAATTCAGAGTGTGGGAAGTACTTGGCAACTTTCCCATTAGGTACTCAAAACTGTCAAAACCTCTACATGCTCAATTCTGAATTTGTAATTTAATGAGGCAATGTACACAAAGAATATTCAAAGGATGCCAATCTAAGACAATGTAGACAATGAAGAAGTTAACAAATTGATATTATTTATTTGAGGGAAACATGACATAAGAGGTATGATATAGTCATCAATTTGCTGGAAAAGAAAGTCGCCTATTAAAGAGAAACTGTATCATAGTGGGAAGGAGCAAGGGATTTAAAGCCAAACAAGCACACAGTAAAATCCTTGCTCAACTAATAACTTGTCTGTGGGAAAGTAACTAAACGTTGCCTACTTTCCTCATCTATAAATGAGGATAACCCTTTGTGAGTTACTACGAGAATTTGATTAAGTGAGATAATGTAAGTAAAACACGCAGCAAAACGTCTGGTAGAGAACAATAATAGAAATCACAATAACAAACTGATAAGGTTTGTTAGTGGTATTGACATTCGTTCTGACTATACTGGATAGTGGTTGAGAACATGATTTCTGAAGCTGTATTGCTGGGGTTCAAAATCTAGCTATATGACATCCTAGTTGTGGGACCATGGACTACTTATTTAAATTACCTCACTTTTGTCATCTGTTAAACCAGGATTGTCCTTATAAATATTGTGAGGATTACATAAGTTAATATGTAAAATGTTTAGAATAGTGCCGGGGACTATTCTTTTGTTCTTCTTCCTCTTGTTCTTCCCTTCTGTCTCCTCTTTCTTCTTCTTATAATTTTTATGATTCAATGGCAATATTTTTCGTATTTCTGATAAGCTGCAAATATAAGTACTGAATCACCGCAAAACATGCAACATTAGCAATCTCATTTGTCTGCCCAGTCCTGTTGTCTTTCTTGCATTCAATGTGGTAATCCCAAGAGCACATCCTAATAAAGCTTCTGCATGCTAATTTCTATCTAGATTCTACTTTCTCAGGAACAACGCTCATGACAATCACCACTACTCTCTTCCCACATATAGTGACATCTTCATGACTATAGTAACCATGAGTTTGTAATTTAATGAGGCAATGTACACCAAGAATATTCAAAGGATGCCAATCTAAGACAATGTAGACAATGAAGAAGTTAACAAATTGATATTATATATTTGAGGGAAACATGACGTAAGAGGTATGATATAGTCATCAATTTGCTGGAAAAGAAAGTCGCCTATGAAAGTGAAACTGTATCATAGTGAGAAGGAGCATCTAGTGGGAAGGATGTACTATATGCTTTGCCAAATGTTTTATGTGTATTATCTAATATAACATTTGACTGAAAAGTACCATTATGGTGTCCATTTTATGTATGTGGCAATTGTGGCACAGACAGGTTAAGGAATTTTCTTTGTTCACCCAGTTATAAAATGGTGGGGCTGGAATTTAAAACCATGTGGTTCAGCTTCCAAGACTGCACCCTTTATCATAATATTCTACTGTCATTTAGTAAGTGTTCAATAAATATTTATAGAATATTTTAAGGTGCTTTTGGTATTTTCATTTAATTGTTTTCAGAATCTTCTCATCCTGATAGAATTTTATACCAAATGAGTCCATTGTTGTTGATAATATATACAAACAACCAAGTGAATGGATACTAAAAATGAGGAAGAGAAGCAGACCAAGACATTTCTCTGAGAGAAAAACTTTTGTTCAGAAGATAAATGTATTAAAGAATGTTGAATACATAATTTCATAAAAATACATCCAATGTCACAAGCATTTGAGGAGATGTCATTAAAACAACACTAAGACACCATCATATTGACACAATTCACAAAGAACTGCAAATGTCAATGTTAGCAAAACTGTGGGAAGCTAAACACCTATCATATATTGCTGATTAAAGTTTTCGTAAGTACTTTGGAAAAAAATTAGATATTTTCTAGTAAATTTGAAAATGTACATATCTTATAACTTTGCAGTTGAACTAAAATACCTACAGAAATTCTTGTGTATGTGCATTAATAGGGAAATACATGGACACTCTAACAGCATTTTTTCTGAAGGTAAACATTTTTCAAAAGTTCAAATATCTACCATTAAAGGAATGGTTTGCTACATTGCAGTGCCGTATTTATATGATGGAATGTTCATATAGCACTTAAATTAATTCAATATAGTTTATTTTTCAACATGGATAGATGTTGAAAATGCAATGTTGAAAGAAAAAATGAAGTTTCAAAGTGTTAAATACAATATAATGCCATTTACATAAGTTAAAAAATAATATGTGCATATTATTAATGGATACAGGTGTGTGGTAGAAAATAAACATTTAAACTATATAGCAAATCTATGATAGTGTTTATTCAACTGAAGAGAAGGAGAGAAGTGGTGGAAGTAGGTAGAAGTGGTGAAAGAAATGGAGGGGTTTAATTTTTACTCCAGTTTTATTTTCCAAAACAAACTGACAATAACAAAAAAGACCTGAAGCAAATATAAAAATAAGCCAACATATTCTGTTTTGGGACAGTGGATTTTTATCTTTGTACTTGACTATATTTTATTATGCCTTCCAAAATGCAATACGATAACAGTAAAAGACAGAACATGTGTGTAATTTCACAAACAAATTACTTTGTAAAGGGAAATCTTAATCTAAATGTAGCTATTTAAATAGACTCTAGATGTGTCGATTATTTCTAAATCGGCTTTACAGTATAAATATATTTTACATGAAGAAATTAGGAAATTTTGTCTTTAAAGTTTTTGTTGTTGTTTTTTAAATTTTTTTGGGGGAGGGTGATTTAGGGATGCCCTTTCCTGGTGCAAGGAGAATACAGTGAATCAGTGGTTCCTAAACATGGCTGATCTTCACTGTCACCTGGAAAGTCCTTCAGTATGCAAAAGTCTGAACCACACCCCAGGTTTATGAATCATTCTCTAGGGGTGGAGCCCACAAATTTGCTCCCTTTATTTCTGTAGTCTTTGATAGCTCCCAAGGGAATGTGGTAATTCGCCCAGCTTGGAAACCTGTCTCCAGATGTCTTCTCAAGTTCCTTTCCTAGCGGTTATTGTTTTAGAGATTAATTCGTTCAGGAGAATACTAAAGTCTAGTTCTTTCTCGGGACAGGTCAGGAAGGGGGTGGTATAAAAAGTTTCCAGTTTGTAAAGCGGGCCTTTTTAGAAAATCAGACTAGGCGTATTCCTGCCTACCTTACAAGTCATTTGGGGCTTAAGATGACCCATGGTGCTTAAAAATTAGATATTTCCACATATGAAGTCCTGAATGCTTTGCTCACCTTGTTGGCTGCTTAGTCATTTTTGTCCTTTCTTACTCTTCAAGAATGTTATAGGCAGTTGAATATCTGTAAGAGCATTATGGTTTTGACTGCCAGGAAAATAAACATTATTGCTGTTCTATTTGTGTGAAGTTCCTTGTCAGTACAAAGGTAACTAGTAAGCACAGATCTTTGATTCTGATCAAAGATTTTGACTCTTTGTACCTCATTTGCCGGTGAATATAACCTCCAGTTTGACAAAATAAAAAAAATGAAACAGTGGTTTGTGCCTCTGAAGTGTTTTCTAATTTTTAAGGGAGACCTTACCTTCTGTGGGTTAGTAGAGGAGTTATGTGTCTTACAGTGTCTGAGACTATAAATATTCGGATCATAAAGGGAGTGCCTCCTGACAGAGACTTCTCATCTGTATCTGATAGGATTGTTCTGAGGGCTGGAAGAAAGAAAAACGACAGATGAGAAAATGTCAGGGAAGAAGTTTCCTGTGGAAGCATTTTGTATTTACTAATTTTTAAAGACTGTGTCCTAGGAAGTAGCCTAAACATGTATTTGTAAATAATTTTTCAACATGAAAAAATAGAAGTAGCAGGTTGCTATTAAGAGTGATAATCGTGACATTTTCCTTCAGTTGTTTCCTGCAATCTGAACACAGAGTTTCTTTATGTTCGCTTTGACCTTGTGCCTTTAGCCCATGCGGATCCCATACCCTCTACTTTGTCAACATCCAATACAAGGGGACTCTAGAAGCCCAAGTGATGTTCATAACCAAAGTTTTGGACCCTGTTCCTTCATCTCATTCTTTTCTTTTATTTTGAGACAGAGTCTTGCTCTGTCACTAGGCTGGAGTGCAATGGCGCGATCTCGGCTCACTGCAACCTCCGCCTGCCAGGTTCAAGAGATTCTCCTGCCTCAGCTTCCCGAGTAGCTGGGACTACAGGTGCATGCCACCAAGCCCAGCTAATTTTTGTGTTTTCAGTAGAGACGGGGTTTCACCATGTTGGCCAGGATGGTCTCGATCTCTTGACCTTGTGATCCGCCTGCCTTGGCCTCCCAAAGTGCTGTGATTACAGGCATAAGCCACCGTGCCTGGCCGTTCATCTTATTCTTTTCCCCTATTCTACTTCATTTGTATTCACTCGACTCTTGACCTCTGACTTTCCTGTTTATAGCCTAACACTTGCCTCTGAGATCGAATTCTACTTCAGCTTTTCCAACTTGACCCTCAAATCTGCTGTTAAGCCTCAATTTTGCCCCCTCCTCCTATGTGTTCTATTTCTGACTCCCACATACCAGCCTAGCATTGTCCACCTATGCTCTTGTGACTGACCCAACAAAGGAGGAAGACACCACTCCTTCTCAAGGGATAAGAGCCAGTGCTCTCTTGCCCAATTTTGGTATGAAGAAGTAGGAGTTTTCATCAGTCCTCCACTCATATCTGAGTCTATCTGGCTCATCTTCATTTGTAAATACTCATCACATGTGTGCTGGGCCTTACTTATACTCTTATGATCCTGCATTCTTCCAACATTTGGGGAAGGCCTCATCTGAAATTGCCTTCTCAACACTTCTTATACCATAAGAACTCAATTGTTGTTTGTTGAATGAGCGAAGTTCAGATATACATGAAACATCATTCTTGTTGCTTCATAAGAATATTCCTTGTTAGATTAAAAATATTTCTCAACTTTGTTACCTACCTTATTCATAACCTGCGTCACCAGATGACTATGGAACATTTAGAAAACTAAATCCCTTCATCCCCCACCCCAAGATTGAGGATTTACCACCATCGGAGACATAAATGCATGTGCCAAAGACTGGAAAAATTTTTCCAGTTCATGTGTTTGATGCCACTTTAAAATATCAGTACCAATATTTTAGAGCTATCCTTGTACACTGAACTGCCTAGAAATGGTCATCTTGACATACCTAGTCAAATGGGGCACCATTTGATTTCACTTTATGGAAGTTATCTAAACCAGAGGACAGTTTATCCCCAAAGAAATATCTGATTCTTGTAAAACTATAATGAGTAACATATCCAAAGAAAAAAAGTGGAAAATATTTTATTTTACTTCTCATTTCCTCCTGTATGGGTTTTAGTTGGATCCTCAAATACTTTATTCACTATTGCACAAACATTGCCTGAGCACTTTCTCTATTTCTGTCATTGTTCTTGGAACTGGTCAGGTAGCAATAAATAAAATAAAATAGTTTGATCTACAGGAAATGAAAAGTTGCTTTGGGATGGATAGACTCATAAACAAATTCTTTTTTTTTTTTCTTATTATTACCTTAGGTTCAGAGGGTACATGTGCAGGCTTGTTACATTGGTAAATTGTGTGTCGCTGGAGTTCAGTGTACAAATGATTTTGTCACCCAGGTAATGAACATAGTACCCAATAGGTAGTTGTTTGGTTTTTATTCTCCTCCCACCCTCCACTCTCAGGTAAGTTCTCGTATCTATTGTTCCCTTCTTTGTTTCCCTGTGTACTCAATGCTTAGCACCCATTTAAAAGTAAGAACATGCAGCATTTGGTTTTCTGTTCCAGTGTTAATTTGCTTGGGATAATGGCCCCCGGCTGCATTTGTGTTGCTGCAAAGGACATGATTTCCTTCTTTTTTTTATCACTGTGTAGTGTTCCGCAGTATATATGTATAACATTTTATTTACCTATTCTACCACTGATGAGCATCTAGGTTGATTCCATGTCTTTGGTACTGTGAAAAGTGCTGTAATGAACGTACATGTGCATGTGTCTTTATGGTATAATTATTTATATTCCTTTGGGTATATACCAAGTATTGGGATTCCTGGGTTGAATGGTGGTTAGCTGTTTTAAGATCTTTGAGAAACCTCCAACCTGCTTTTCACATTAGCTGAATTAATTTACATTCCCACCAACAGTGTATTAGCATTCCTTTTTCTCTGCAGCCTTGCCAATATCTGTTGTTATTTTACTGATGATATCTCATTGTGGTTTTGATTTGCATTTCTCTGATGATGAACATTTTTTCATATATTTGTTGGCTGCTTGTATGTCTTCTTTTTAGAAGTGTCTGTTCATGTCTTTTGCCCATTTTTTAATGGGGTTATTTGTTTTTCACTTGTTCAATTATAGATGCTGGATATTAGACCTTTTTCAGATGCATAGTTTGTGAATATTTTCTTGCATTTTGTAGGTTGTCTCTTTACTCTGTTGATGTTTTATTTTGCTGTGAAGTGGCTCTTTGGTTTAATCAGGTTGGTCCCATTTATCAATTTTTGTTGTGTTGCAATTACTTTGGGAATCCTCATCATGACATCTTTGCCAAAGCCTATGTGCTGAATAATATTTCCTAGATTTTCTTCTAGGGTTTTTATAGTTTTAGATTTTATGTTTAAGTCCTTAATCAATCTTGAGTTGATTTTTGCATATGGTGATAGGTAGGGGTCTAGTTTCATTCTTTTGCATCTGGCTAGCCAGTTATCCCAGCATCATTTATTGAATAGGGAGTTCTTTCCTCATTGCTTGTTATTGTTGACATTATTAAAGATCAGATGGTCGTAGGTGTGCAGCTTTATTTCTGGATTCTCTAACCTATTCCATTGGTCTATGTGTCTGCTTTTGTACCAGTACCATGCTGTTTTGGTTACTGTTGCCTTGTAGTATAGAATAACACATTTTCTAACAACGCTAGTCACTCTTTAGTGGCTTGTGAAGAATGCTCTAGGATTATAGGAATGATAAGTTGACTAGGACACTTGGATGGAGTGACTGCTTCACCAGAAAAATAATATTCATATAGACCATATATCAGCAAACTTTTTTTGTGAAGTGCCAGATAGGAAATATTTTAGGCTCTGTGGCTAGTCTCTGCTGTACATATTCAACTCTGCAGTCATAGTGCAAAAGCTGTAATAGACAATATAGGAATAAATGAGCATGGCTGTGTTCTAATAAATCTTTACTTGTGAAAAGAGGTAGAGTGGCAGATCAGATGTGATCCGTGGTCATAGTTTGCTAATCCCTAATCTAGATCAGGGAGGATGAGTAAGATCAAGGTATTTCTGGCACAAGGAAGAGTATGATAGAAGCTCACTAGCAAGAAAGTGTCTGTATCCCTGGGTAATAGCAACCTGAATATAGCCAGAATAAGGAATGCTGCAAATGAGCTGCACATAAATGATTAAGGCTACATTTGGTAAACTCTCATATGCCAAAGTAAGAAGTTAGATTTTACCCTGCAGGGAGTTACAAAATGAGCTCCTGTCCTCTAAAATCTGTATAAATCAACGTGTTCATCTTCCAAAGTCAGTGGTAGAAGAAAGTCTGTTAAAAAAAAAACACACACACACAAAGTGAATAAAGATTCTGATTTCAGCATTTTTAATGGCTAGCAGTGGCTACATCTTTTTTTTTCTTTTTTTTTCTTTTCTTTTCTTTTTTTTTTTTTTGAGACAGTCTTGCCCTGTCTCCCAGGCTGCAGTGCAGTGGCACGATCTTGGTTCACTGCAAACTCCGCCTCCTGGGTTCAAGGGATTCTCCTGCCTCAGCCTCCCAAGTAGCTGGGATTATAGGCATGTACCACCATGCCCAGCTAATTTTTGTATTTTTAGTAGAGATGGGGTTTTGCCATGTGGCCAGGCTGGTCTCGAACTCCTGACCTCAAGTGATCCTCCCGCCTTGGCCTCCAAAAGTGCTGGGATTACAGGCGTGAGCCACCAGGCTGTGGTTACATTATTAAAAACACATTATAACTTTTTTTGTGTACTCTTTTTTCCATACAGCAAGTACCAAGAACCTGAGAAAGGCAGCATGCACATGTGTCAGTGATATATCCTCTCAGCCTACTCTGTCTTCAGCAGACAATTTACTTTTGTTGCTCACCTAGAAATAATAAGGCATTTGGGAAAATTACTCCTTCTAATGACATTTCTATAGAAATTGGGGAAAAAGCTACTGGAAAAAGCAGCACTTAGGTGAAATGCTAAAGTAAGTCAAGTGCAAAAATGAAAAATCACCCTGTAGCTCAGTATATTTTATAATTTGACACTTCGTCATTAAGACAGTTTAAAAAATAATCCTCCAAGACAAAAAATGTTTCAAAATCAACTATTAAGCATGTGCTACTAAGGGAATAGAAGCTGCTTCTGCTCAGAAATTGTCTGAACCCACCACCAACAGTTTGTGAAGAGGTTTTAAAGTACCAAATAGCATAGATGTATTATTATAACGAGCTGATTAGATATTTTAATAATCTCTTTTTCAGTATTTTCTAACAGAAGAGTAATATCATTTAGATATCAGTAAGAGAAAAGATCACAACTGTGGAGAAGCAAAGTCATCTATGAGGAAAGCCATGACTTCAGTCAGAAGACTTGCAGTTTTCCTGGCAAATCTGGTTCTCTCTTTCTCTCTCTGAAGATATTCTTTGATTACAGTGATACAGCAATTATGCAATATCAAGAAACAGCCATTAAGGTATATGCGGTAGGGATTACTGCAGACCTGTAAATAAGAAGTTTCTTGAGGGGTACAACTGGATAATTGCTGGGAAGGCAGAAAAATGTGGCGAAGAAATGTTCTGACCTCCATTATAATTTTCAACCAGGTGATAAATTAAGAGACCAAGATGACATTTTATAACAACTTTTTTTTCATTGATTTGGGACACTGATCACAACTTCTGCCTCATATATATGTATATTGTAAAATAACCAAAAGAATAAGCAGTCATAAGTCCTCGAAGAAAGGGACATATTTTGGCAAAGAATATTTAAACACATTGTAAATTTCAAAGCAAAATTTGAAAGAGTAAGGAACCTTCAGACACTGTATGGGTCTTTTTCATCACAAGATGCTCTTTCTTGGCAAGGACACAAAGCACACTGCATGAAAGCAACAGGGACAGCATTAATGATGACTTAATCTCCCTGCAAAAGGAAAAAGCCATTTCACCAAGGTGTCCAGGAGGTTCCAGGTCCTTTTTAGGTAGTTTCCCATTGAAATACCTAAATATGCAGCATAAAAACAAAACACGAATATCTTCAGGCCAGAAATGGACCTGAGATACGGTGAAAGCAGATATCACATGAGCTTCTGGGAAACTTATAATATAGTAGCAGGTGACCTCGGTGACTCTGAGATTAAAATTTGACCAGGAGCCCACAGTGGCAGAATGTCCATGGACCAGAAGATCTCAGGCAGCTCAGGAGACTCTGCATCATTCAGTGAGTAGACGCTGGGAGTTAGGACATGTATGTTGCCATACGTTTGGTTCCTAGTGGTATCCAGGGATAAACTAGTCCCTGAAATGACACAAAGCACACTAGTCGTATGCTGGCTTTTTCCTACCTCCTTGCTATCCTAAGCCTACTTTTGAGTTTGTGAACTACCCTTCATTGCATGTAGTCTTGGCCAGACTGTAAGTCAAGGCCCCTGGACAAAGGTTGGTCAGAAGATGAAGCAAAGCTAATCACGCACTCTCTTCCAGAATTTAAACCTAAAGCTGAGTGTTACAAGGACACATCATGATTGAACTGATTATTCTAATTGATGAATGAGATCACTTTTTTCTATCTGCTCACAAACAACAACCTCACAACTAAACAAATAATCCAGAAATCCACTAATACCAGCTGATCTCTATGAGGAATTTGCAAAAAATGTGAGTTTTCATGAACTAGAGCATATACTTTTCTGTTCCTGTGTACTAGTGTTAGCTCTGTTCTGTTTTTTTTAAATAAGGCAATTAAACAAAATAACTTCACTTTAAAAATGACACCAATGATAACTTTATGCAGTGTTAAATGTGAGAGTCATTGTCACACCTTATCGAAATATGATGATAAAATAAACAAGGCTATCACCAAACTTTTGAAAACATGCATGATGTTTATTATTAAGTTTTCTGGCTTTTGTCACGATGTACAATTTTCTTCTTGCAATACAGTCTGCAAACCCACTCTAAGCCCGCGTGCGTCCATAAAGACTCCACCACATGGTGGCGCTCTGGTTGTGCCTTAAGTGAAATCGCTAGCATTTTCTTTTCAAGAAAAGGGTTGATCAAAAAATGAAGTTAAAAAAAAAGTTCACTACTCAGCTTTCTATGGTCCTAGAAAATAAGTGTTCTTTTTAATGTTTTCTTTACCTCCTTTCTGCATCATTCTCCCTCTGGAAAACCTGCAGATGCCCTTTATTTTGGTTCATGCAGTTTGGAGCCTCCTGGACCCAAGAGTGAAGAGCAGGTGGAACCTGCCTGGTTCTGAACAATAAGGAAACTGGTTTAATGATACTCCCAGAGCTTTCTTGTGGCCCCCGTTCCCCTCTTGTCCATTCAGAACTCTTGTCGTTCTCCCTGAAAATGAATCACTGGGGAATTTCCAGCACACCCCAGCTTCCTGACCAACAGCTTGCTCACTTGCTCTAGCCATCTTGAAATAAAATGTACTACTGCGATAAAGAAAAACAAAGTTTAATGGGTAGAGTCCTTGTATGAGGCTATTTAAATTTAGACTCCTAGTCTCCACAAAGCAAACAGTCCTAGGGTAGAGAATGCTCTGAAATAGCAGCATTTTGTTTTGTGTTTTGCCTCCTGGAATCCTCTGCTTTTCCCTTGAGAGAAACGGCCTTAAGGTAGAGAAGGGTCCAGTTCTGCCTACCTGGAGAAAGGCTGACCTGGTGATTTATACATAATTAACAGAAGGTACATGTACACCAGGGGCCAGTGTATTATCTCAAACTGTGGATGAGAATGACCTGTCAGCTGAGCTACATGAAGAGGAAATTATAAGTAGAATGCCTAAGAAATATTTTTCAATGTAAGAAACAACTATTAAATTATCTACTATTTTCTCTAATCATAGAGGCATATTAGATTTCTACTGCTGTGTAACAAATTTCCATAACCTTAATGGCTTGAAAATATCCATTTATGAGTTCACAGTTCTGTAGATCAGAAGTCTGGGAATTGCATGGTGGAATTCTGTGCTCTAATTATCACAGTGTTGACATCAAGATGCTTCCAAGCTCAATGTTTTTGCCAGAATTCAATTCTTTGTGGTCCTATGACTAAGGTCCACATTTTCCTGCTGTCAGCTAGGGACCACTTTCAGCTCCTAGAAGCCACTCACAATTTCTTGCCATGTGGCTCCTATTGGAAATTCACAGCATAGCGTTGCTTCTTTCCAGGCCTAGAAGAAAATGTGTTTCTGACTTCTTCCTCTGTGGCCTGCTTGAAAAAAATAAAAAATCTCTCTGCTTTTAAACGACCAATGAGACTGATTATATCAGGTCCACCCAGATAATCCCTCCATTTCTTAAAATTAACTGACATGGGTCCTTCAGTGGAACTGCAAGACCCCTTCACAGCGAACCTAGATTTGCATTTGCTTGAATGACTGGGAGAAGGTGTGGATACCCCAAGGGTCAGCGTACTATCTCAAAATAGTGGCTTCCTCATAACTTCATTGCCTTACGTCTGTTCTGACACCAGCGTACAGCAAAGCTAAGGAGAGATTCCCAGTTTACCCTGCCTGAGGAAGGGTTATAGTTTTAGTTCTTAGGCACTCTATTGGTCTGAGTCAGAGGATATAAAGTTAGAACTGGAACAGACTTTAGAGAGGAGTACAGTGTATCTGAGACTGTGAGGAGTTCAGAAACAGCTCAGGGTCACACAGAGGGTGATTGGTATGGCCATCGCCTTCTAGTTTCCCCTGCTAGCCTCTTCCAAGCAGCCAGTGCTGCTCCAAATAGGCTTGTCACCAGGCCCAGGGAAAATGAAGAAAATAAGAATAATTTAGTAAGTTTTCAATAATATTATTCTTGATTTAAATAATCTTCCTTTATTATGTGATCATACTGCCTACTTCCACCATTTTTAATTTTAATGTTTTAATTTTTTTTTTTTTTTTTTTTTTGGTGATGGTGAGGAATGAGCTACATAGAGCACAGAGAACTGATTTGTCCTGTTATTATGTAATTCACTTTTTAGCTATATAAATTTTTTTGATTTCCAGGTCAGAGCTTGGTTGACAAATATGACATCATGTTCTTCAGAATGTGAGAGAATTCCTTTAAAACAGGAAAAAAGAAAACCACATTCAAAATAAAAATAGTATGAGACAACTATATCAAGTGTTTAGTCTGCTTTCTAGTTATTATTGTTCTTAAGAAAATTCACTGTCTTTAAAATTTTCGATTTATTTTATACCCTCACCCCACCCCTGTATTAATTCCTGTAGTGGTGAAGAAATTTACCACTTGGAAAAGTCAAGTATTATCATTGAAACTCCAGCGACTGTCAGGATGAGGCCATAAACCCCCGGAATTTCTAATGTATTCTATCACTCTAGCTCCTGTCATGTTTGGAATACATCCTGTGCATGATAATTATTTTTCCTATGGGATTGGTAACTGTATTTGAAAAGACATTAAAAATGAGTGACAATAAAGAAAATGGATATAGAAAAACTATCATTTAGTATCTACCACTATGTGTTACAAGGCACTTTGATACAGTTTCTCTAATTCCCTTATCAACCTGCAAGGCAGATAGTATCATCTTTACCCCACATGTAGATAACGATTTTCAGAGAGATTAAATAACTGGGCCACAGTCAGAAATCTTGGAAATGGCAGAGATGATTTTCAGTCTCAGGCTCTATAGTCCAGGTTCATTTTGCTACAGTGTGCATGACTGTCAATTCTCCACTTTTGTGCCTGGGCATATCTCTTTACTGTTGCATAAGGATAATAATTATATTCAGAGACGAGAGATCATACTGTAGCCTATACCCCCTAAACCTGGAATAAGGGGGTTATAGTCTTGATATTGTCAGCAAGTGTGATGAACTTGGGTGAGTAACTTCGTTAAGTTTTCTGAGTCTCAGTTTCCTTGTCTGTACCTGTAAAACCAACTAGTAGGATTAAGCAGTTCTCACTGGTGGCTGCTGACTTAAAAAGCTAGTGGCCTTACATTTAGGTTAACTTGTCTTATTTATTTGTGCATTCAATTGCTTATTCATTCACTCCTTTTGCTATTTATTTCTGTGGCTGTTAAATTGCCCCTGCTAATCTCAACATTATTGTGGCTACTACCAATATTAGTATACTGCTGCAATCACATTTAGTGCCACGGTGACTGTCTCCAGTATCATTATTAACTACAATTGCGTATATTCTCTTATTTGAATCCCCAAATCTCTATAAAACAGTTATCATTATCTTCATATTACAACTGAGAATAAAAATGCTTGGAAGAATTTTTTAGAATGTATTTGAGGTCATATCACTAATCAGTGGTAGGTACAGAATTTAAAACTATCTTCAAAGCTCATGATCTTTACCACAACTACCAACATGACATTTATTAGATTCTCCTTATCCAATGTTTGCTTTAATAGAAAAATAATCTCTTAAACATGACTTAGAAAATAAATGGATTTTCCAAGAAGCTGGAGAGATTCTATGTTTATCTTGTGACTGCTCATGCTCCGTGGCACACAAGTGCATACCCCTGTGAGTATGCATGCACACATTTGAGAAATTGAGGGAGAAGGATCTAATGCTGAAATTGCATTTATTGAAGAGATCTTTACTGGATTCTGTTCTGTGGCAGGTGCTTTGCTAGGCACTGTAGAGGTAAAGATGAATAAGACACAATCCCTGCCCAGGGGCAGTGAGGGAATAGACTTAGTTTTTTGCTGACCACTCCACTGGCTTTCCAGTAGGAGCAGGGAGGCAGAAAGTTAGCACTTAAACTGTCTCCTGAAAAGGAACACTCTAAGAACTCTGTGTCACTGTCCTGTACCTGTATTTCAGTGAAAGATGTGAAAAGCAGCATCTTCTAACTGGGCAAATATAGATGCTGTCTAGTTTGGTGAACAGCGATTTTTCTCTGAAATGGAAAGATTTGGCTTTGGGGCCTAATGTGGGAAAGGGATATTGAGGAAGCAATAGGAATGAACTTTCCCTGAGGCACTGAGGCGAGTTAGGCTGAAAATGATTATTTTCAGCAACGAAAATGAGCACGAGCTCAGAAGCCCGATGGCCTAAAACAGAGCTTGCAAAGACAGATACCTCCTCTCAGTGACTGGCCAGGGAATTGTGTGTGTTTGTGGGTGCATGTGCCTGTGTGTAAGCGTGTCTCCGTGGATACATTTCTGTGCATGTATGTGAGTGTGCACTTGTGCATATCTGTGCACATGTGTGCACGTGTATCTCCTTGCACAAATCTGTGCTCTCGGCGCAGTGTGTCAGTGTGTCTCACATGTGCATGTGTGTGTGTGTATGTGATTGTGCGCACACACACTAAGGATGGGACTCTAGCAGGGTGTATTCTTGTTGGTGCTGTAGGCAGATACCTATTTGCTCTTAATTTGGACTGGAGAAATGCAGGAAAATCCTATTTGCTCTTAATTTAGAATGGAGAAATACAGGTTGTGGCCAGAACCCATAATGTAAATTTTAAAGATTAACAATATATTTGCTATTTAATGATTCCAAAAACAACTTACAAAGCTGATAATTTTAGCCAATGAGATCCACACAGTATGTGGAGTAGGGTGGAGGTGAAAAGGGTTTATTTTCTGTTATTATCTATGCTTTCTATAATGCAGGCCTTTACTTCTCCTTATGCCCCCTACTTGCCAGAGAAATTGCTTCCTTTGTCTGAACTTGTTTACAACAGATGCCTTATTACAGCCTGGGTTTTAATTGTCCTTATGAACACTGAAAACAAAATGAAGGGAGAAAAAAACAACAACAACAAACAGTATCTATCTGCAAACATTTTTAAACCAGAGCTGGAGGAAATGAAAAATGTATTTCAAAATTATTTTAGTTTGATAAGGAGCCTGGAAGCCTGGTCTTTTCCCCAAGGGGTTAAGTCCCTGGGGCAGAGATAATTATGTCTATTTGTGTTTCTTATACACATAGAACGGTCAGATCTGTTGTCCTTCTCGCTAGCATATGATATCTGTTCAAGTGGGCTTCTGCTAAAACTCAGCTTTTATATTTATTTCTGAAACTGACCGTAGTTCTTTTTCTGTCATCCAACACAAAAATATTGAATTTCAGGTACTTGTTTGATAATAGTGACATTCCACACCTAGAATACCAGATACTTGTTTTTTTATAGATTATTTTCATCTGTGCATGTGAATGTGATGCTGTATTAAAAAGAAAGCAATAAACCTCTTCTTTTGTGTATAATTATTTATAAAAGCAAAAACTATACATAAATCTAAAGTCAGAAATTACCAAGCTTTGGACATCTAATTTTTAAAATAGTGTCTGCTTCTCAAAAGGCCGTGTTTGTATACACCTGGGATAGGCCTTTGCAAAGCCCTACAGCAACTGAATTACAGGCCAGGGCAGTGATGGCTGCTGCCATAGAATAATCCAGCTTTCCCTGAGTAAAAAAGTGCTTCTTTTAGCTCCTTAATCAGTAACTTGAAGAACCCACTGATTAGAAAGAGCACCAGAACACTTCCCACATTCACTTTGCCTTTATAATGGACCATGTTAAAGTAGCTTTACATCATGTAGCACTTAGTCTAATACTTTTGTTAAAATCAAGATATTAAGGAAAGGGGGAGATGCTAAATATCTTGGCATCTCTGAGTACTTATAGCACACTGTGTCCCTTGCAAATTCTGAAATATATTGGCATTAAAGTAACTCAGTGTGCAGAATGAAAAATGTCCTTGCAAGTGACAGCATGTGCCTGCAGACAAGGGGCTCCAATGAATAGGACATCAGAAGCCAATTGAGGGCTAGCTGACAGAGGGCTGGGGAGTAGGCAGGGGAAGACAGGAGGTCAGAAGACTCTGCTTTTAAAGCAAAATGGTGCATGGTGGAGCTTCTGCATAAGCAATCATGACGAAGGGAGCAAATTAAACTTCAAAGAAGTATTTAAAGCACAAAAAGGTGGGTGACTTTCACAGTAAGGAAACTATCACAAAGGCAGGGGCAGAATGAGTCATTTAAAATTATTGACCATCAGCAAAATCATGGACAATTTATGAAATTCCAGCTGGATGAAATATATCGTAAGAAGGTATAGTTTTGTGCTGGTAGGTGAATTATAAACAGGGTCATCGGAGGGAATAGCATATTCAGGGAAATAAAAATAAGATAATGTTCAGATCAGTGTTAGCTAAAGAAAAGCTTCCAAATGGGAGATAGGACTCAGGTTTTTCCTCTAATACCCCATCAGGATAACCACTCCCTTCCCATTTGAAGGAACTGGTGGAGTCCTTAAGTCCCACTGGTTAAGCTATAGAACTATATTTCCAGTGGACCTATATAATATGAAGATATGTGGACACCGGGGTAGGAAGTCATGGTGTCATTGAATTTTAGAGCTGGAGGAAACTTTAAAAATCATCTCATTAAACCCTCTTAAATCATAGATGTGGAAACATGATCAACAAGATGAAAAGACCTGGCTAAAATCTACTCAACCAGGTAGTGGCAGAGCTGGTGGGATAATGGGTCTCCTAGAGGTTGTTCTGGTCTCTGTCTCTCATTTTAAGTTTTTCCTATTTCTTTTTTTTTTTTTTTTTTTTTGAGACGGAGTCTCGCTCTGTCGCCCAGGCTGGAGTGCAGTGGCCAGATCTCAGCTCACTGCAAGCTCCGCCTCCTGGGTTTACGCCATTCTCCTGCCTCAGCCTCCCGAGTAGCTGGGACTACAGGCGCCCGCCACCTCGCCCGGCTAGTTTTTTGTGTTTTTAGTAGAGACGGGGTTTCACCGTGTTAGCCAGGATGGTCTCGATCTCCTGACCTCGTGATCCTCCCGTCTCGGCCTCCCACAGTGCTGGGATTACAGGCTTGAGCCACCGCGCCCGGCCTGTTTTTCCTATTTCTTTAAGACAAAGACGATGTCTCTTTTAGTGATCAATGAGATTAATTATTTTAAAAAACCTTTCACACACTTATCTAAATTCTAAACACAGAAAATACTCAAATACTCAAGTCTACCCCTCCCTGCTTCCTTTTCTTTTAGTTTTAGCAGCTCCCATGTGTCACATCATCCAAAATTGGGAGGTAGCATTTTGATCCTGAGAATGAATCCACCCACACCGTGGTTTTACACAACATGCGAAAAAGCAGTCAGTTGAATTAAACTTCATCCAGCAGGTGCACCCGTAAGAATAGACTCATCCCATCTCCAAACCTATTTACTTAAACTTTACTTTGAGATATAAAACCATGAGTTTTCACCAACGAGTTCATTTATTCTTTATTCATTTGAGAAAAGCTGAGCTGCTTCCATGTGTGAAGCCATGTGCCACAGTAAACTGCAGAGACACGATTCCCATCCCTGACTCATGACACAGGAGCTCGCAGTTCAGTGGGGAGTCATTCCTATAAAGCCACCAGTGCGTGTCAGTAACAAATGGTGGTAAATGCTATGAAAGCTGATCAATTGTTTCTGTTACAGAATCTTTATTCATGCACTTTCCACATATTAACAAGCCTAAGCATGAATGGGAGGCCAGCTAGGAAGCTTAGATCCAAATAAGATTCCAATAGCATCAGAAAAGTGTCATTTATAGTCTCTTTTTATGTGTCTTTCCTTGTTTGGTTGTTTAACCTGAGCCCTTTTCAAAGCCTATTTTCTATTTTCAAAGCTTCTAAAAGCACTTGTATTATACAAGCCAGTCGACTTCACAGCCCTTATTACCATTGTCCTTGTACTGCTGAAGCACCGCAGCTATTAGAAAAGCCAACACTTCATCTTCCATTGCACTCAGTCCAATCCACCAGCTATGAAAATCTTGGTAACTCTGATGCTGCTTCAAGCCAGGGTATAATTACACTGGTTTACAGATACAACACTCAGATCCAAACTGATTGATTGAGGTGGAAGTCAAGTCCCCTCGAAGAAGAACCCTGCAGTGCTACTGCAAATATATACAATAATCATTTTACCTGATCTTCCCCGAAAGGAATCTTCAGCCATTTACCTGGAGGAAAGGAAATATTTAACAATTTGAGTGTTTTTAGACACTAGATCTGACCTGACACTCAAAAATCTAACAGTTCAACATGATTCAAGGGTTAGAGTAATTAGAGACCAGGAAATATACAAAGTTCTGGTTCAAGTCTCTGATGATGGGTTCACGAACCCACTCTAAGGTTATTTACTCATTTCCTGAGTATATGGTTGATGTGAATGTACTTAGCAGCTAGCAGAGCCCTCATATTTGTTCACTGACCTGTGGAGTAATAACCATTATTGTAGGAAAGGCTAAGTAGACGTCCCAGAAACTGTCTTACCTCTCGCCCAGATCCCAGCCCAGCTAAAATAGAAAATCACACCCCAGGTAAAACTGCAGAGATTAGAGCATTCTTAGTCTGCTTGGTCTGCTATAATAGAATACCAGAAATGGGACAGTTTATAAACAGCAAACATTTATTTCTCACAGTTCTGGAGGCTGGAAAGTCCAAGATTAAGGCACCAGCAGGTTCAGTATCTGGTGAGGGTTGTTTCCTCATAGACGGCACCTTGTCTCATGTCCTCACCTGGTAAACAAGGCATAGGAGCTCTATCAGCTCTCCATTATAAGGGCACTTATACTGTTGATGAGGGTTCCATATTGAACTGGCATTGTTTTCCAATCCTATTCATAAAAATGATCCAAAGCAGTTATATTATGTTGGAAGACTATGAAGGCTGTAGCCCCAGGGCTCTATTAACTCTCTTGATCATTGTCATGATATAATTCTCCTGGATTCTGATTAATTTCATATTTTGAGTAATATTGCATCAGTTTACTATATTGATGAAATATGCTAATTGGACTTGGTGATCAAGAAGTGGCAAGTACTATGTATTCCATAGTAAGGGAAAGTGGGAGAATAAAACTGTGGAGATTTGGGAACCTGTGATATCAGTAAGGATGTTAGGAGTCTAATGGTCTGGGGCAGAGTAGCATTCCCTTTAAGGCAAAGAATTGTCACCCATGTACTCCTACCCACAAAGAGACACGCCTGTTGGTGAAATTTTTTTAATCTTGGAGGCTACATACATTGAGCTTAGGATTACTGCTGTAACCAACATAACAGGCACCTTGGAAGGCTGAGGCTTTTAGTTGGGGCCCAGAGTAAGAGAGAACTCTGCAGTCAATCCATGTGACCAACACTTCGAAGGCTGTGTACAGTCTCTTTCTAGTACCACAAGAAGAGCCGTTGCACAGGCAGATGCCTGGAATCCTTAAGCAACATCCTGTAGTCTACCTTGTAAGTTAGAGAACTACTTGCCATTTGTAAAAGCAGTCTCTGCCATTCTCCTGGGCACTAGTAGAGAACGAGTGCCTGATCATGGAATATCAAGTTATTGTGTGACCAAAGCTTCTCATCCTAAACCAGGTGTTATCACACTCACCAAGTAAGAAACACGAACAGTACAATAGCAATCTGCCCATAGGATGGAAATAGCACATGTGAGTTTGGGCTTAGTGAGGTCTAAAGGGCATTATTAAGTAACATGAACAAGTGATTTAGATTCCCATACCCCTTAATTCTGTTGCATGCTCCTCTCTCTGAGCTCACACATATGGTCTTGTAGTGGGAAATGGATTTTCTCTATCACCACCTAGCAGAAATAAAGTCCCAGGCATGGTTCACAAATGGATAGTTGTGTATGTTGCTTCTAGGTGAAAGTGGACTGCCACCATACTGTTACCCCTCAGGATGGACATATAAGAGTTGACACAAACATAAGGATCTCTACGCCATGATATTGCTTACCAGAGAGCATCTGTGGTAGAGGAGACAATCAACAACTAGGGAGACAGGATGACTTGTTCAGTGGCAACAAATTATTACATCAGACAAAGGGACACATTTTACAATTAATAAGGGTAACAATGACTGCATGAACATAAGATCTACCAGTTCTAACATACACTATATGGCCTGAAAGTGGTCAACCTCACTCAATGATGGAATGGTTTATAAAAGATACCATAGAGGTGCCAATCTGGGGACAATGCCATGTAGGGCAGGAATGCTACCTCCAGGAGGTGGTATTTATACTGAGCCAATAGCTGACATTAAGGCACCATATTCCAAAACAGCTTGAATGCACAGATCTGAGAAGCAAGGAGTAAAAGGAAGATTGGCCTCTCTCACTATATTCCCTGCTACCCACCTATGAAATTTGTGCTTTCTGTCTTAGCAATTTTAGTCCCTACTGAATAAAACTCTTAGTTCTTTGGGTGTGGGAGATACTTCCATTAAGGGACACAGTAAAGATTCCACTTAACCTAACTATCACTTGACCACTTTTGGCTATTTCTGCTAGTGCGTCTGCACACAAAGAAAGGAGGTACGATATTGGCAGAAGTAATTGGAACTGATTACTATCAGAACTAAGATTGCTAATAGGAAATTGCTACTAGTTCTGCAACCCAGGGAATTCCCTGGAGTGTATCTTGGTGCTTCCATACATAGTGATAAAAGTAAATTGGCAGTGTCAAAAATGATACACTAACAGATAAAACTACTGAGCATTCTGAGACTTTGAAAATAAAAGTCTGACTTTTTCCATCAGCCAAGCAATTCAAACTCAAGGAAGATTCTGAACAGGTAGTAAAATATTTGCATGCTTATATATTTTTGTCATTACCATGTTCAGATTATCCCACACTGGCTGTGCTCTAGTCCTCTAGGTTTTGCTTTGCCTTGTGTGGTCTTTTATTCTCCCCTATCCTAGGTTTATTTTTCTTCCCAGGAAGCCTCCACTATGTACTCTTGTGATTTCCCCAAATGCTGGGCTCTGATATTTGTATAAAAAGTGGAACCATTTTTGAAGGCAAATGAGATGACATTTGTATGCTTTCTTTCTTCATCTTCCACCCCCAGAAGTTAGTAAGAAACTGTGTAGCTATTTGAAAAGAAAAAGAAATGTGGTATATTCAGAGTGTTTTAGAATTTATTAATATACAATATTTGAATAATCATAAAGACTCTGTGACACTCTTAATTGGCGTATTAGTATAACCAACTTACCCATGCTTCAGAATGATTACTAAAGTTTTATAGACATATCATATTTCTCTATAAATAATTGTGGTTAAATTGATTATTCAGAAAGATTTTATTTTATTCTAGATGGATAAGCATTCATTCTAAATCAGTGAGTAGCAATTTAAAAGAGCTATCACTTGATTTTCAGTGTCAATCAGAATTCAGAAGACCAAAGCTATACATCCCACATCGCTCCTGGTACTGATTAACAAGTTAATAGTATTATTTACATAGTATGTCAGAGAAAGAATAACATATTTCCCCCATTTCTCCTTTAGCAGCATTCATACATATATATAGCATGTGTAATGATGTGTGTGGGGAAATCAATCTCATCCAATTAAGCTCCCCTTCAATAGTGTCTTTCAAGTGATGAATTCCAGAGTGTGTTGCAAACGGCTGATAAAATTAATGCTAAAAAAATTCTACAAGAATGTAAGTCAAATAAAGTAACTCAAGATCAGATTTGAAGTATAAAATTGAAAAACGTATCACAGAATGAGCCTCATAGAGAGAGCTCCAAGAGGAAAGTGAGTGGAAAGATCCTATCTCAGAGATGTTTTAACCTAATAGAATCACAGATGCATCCAGTATCAATGGACTTCAAGATATGTCATGTAATAGAAAACTTGAGGAAGACTCACTTTTTCCATGCCAGTATGTGAATTTTAAAATATGAAAGGCAATTTATTAAAACATTTTAACCTCCTAACATATTTATAAGATATCAAAAGCAGTGCTCCTTAGAGGTATTTTCTATATGTTAGTCTATTTTCCAAAAAAAATCATAATATAGTTCAGTCCTAAGATTTATGAGCTATGTCTTTACCTGATTATTCAATTTAATTTTAGTTCAGGTATTTGAGAAGTCTGTTTTTTTCTTATCTGTCTCATAAACACAAACACACAAACACACACAGAAGCACTCACATATACAGTATTTTATGAGTAGCAATTATAGTTGGCCCTCTGTCTGCACAGGTGCCACATCCACAGATTCAAATAACTGCAGATCAAAAATAAATAAAAAATTTAAAATAACCATACAATAATAAAATAATACAAATAAAATACATTCTAACAACTATTTACATTGCATTAGGTATTATACGTAATCCACAGATGATTTCAACTACACAGGAGGATGTCGGTAGGTCATATGCAAATACTATGCCACTTCATATTAGGGTCGTGAGCTTCCCAGGCTTTGGTATGCATGGATGTCTTGGAACCAGTCATCCACAGATACCAAGGGATGACTGCCCAGTTTCATATTCATGCAATTATTAGATTACTATTCTTCATGACTTATACCTATAGACATAGTAACATTTTTATAAACAGTATTAAAATCAATAAAAAGAATTTGAATGTTTTCATGAAATTTAACACATCTTATGACTTAGTAACATTGTTGAGATTAAAACATTCTGAACAGTGTCAAATGTATTTTTCTTTCATTTTTTTGAACAACAGTAATGATCAATATCCTCTATTCTTTGAATACCAAGCAACCGTCAAAAGATAGCTACATAATGCCCACATGTGAAAAGCATGGTTTTAATTCTGATAGATTATTTTTGAAGAATCATTCTTACAATGTGAGAAAAATACTTAATGAAAGGTATTAAAATCAAAAGCTGTTTAAATATGACTTTCATAAATGAGTAAATAGAAAGTTTAAGAGAAAATGAAATATTCATGGTTTGTGAGTCTATCTCCAAGGCAAGCTGAAGGTTTTACTGAGAACCCAAACCCTGACATCTTTATGTTTCCAACACCCAACCTAATGCCTAATGTAGAGCAGTGTTTAATGACTGCATGTGGAATAAAAGAACACATAGGTGTCATGCCTGTAATTCCAGTACTTTTGAGAGGCTGAGGCAGGAGGATCACCCTAGGTCAGGAGTTCAAGACCAGCCTGGCCAACATGGCGAGACCCTGAATCTACTAAAAATACAAAAATTAGCTGGGCGTGGTGGTAGGCACTTGTAATCCCAGCTACTCAGGAGGCTGAGGCAGGAGAATTGCTTGAACCCAGGAGGCGGAGGAGATTTCCATGAGCTGAGATCATCCCATTGCACTCCAGCCTGGGCAACAAGAGCGAAACTCCATCTCAAAAAAAAAAAAAAGAAAAAAAAAGAATACATAGGTGTAATAATCTACAGATTATCCTCTCCGTGTCCACCATTATTTCCATTTTGCAGGAAATTATTTATTTTTGTAAACTTCTTCCAAAATATGAGACTTCTTCCTTGGTTCAGACAGGCAACTCTTTGTCTGAATAACGTGAATTCATAATGCTTGTATACACGGAAACATAATAATGCCTCATGAACGTAGAAGCCAATCTTCATGTAACTTAAAAGCATGTAAAAAGCCTGAGCCAGAAGAACAGACACTGGTAGGATGGACAGCTCCTGGAAAACATTGTTGAAGAAGCTTCCGAGACTATATCAGACATAAACCCACTGGCTAGTTCACTGACCAGAAAAAAACAAGTTTGATTTTAAAGCCAAGTTGCTGGTGTGCAAGCCAAGGTGATGGAAGAAATAAAGAGAAAAAAAAATAAGTGAACACAACAAAGGGATCAGCAAGGAGTTGCAGCAATAGCAGCAAGATGGTGGCAGTAAAGGAAATGAAAAAAAATGGAAGGCAAATCGTAATGGCAGTATGGTACTCACCTTTGTTCTTCCCAAGGGCATCACTGTGCCACAGTTAAGACTGTAGGAACTCAGGAGAAAAAACTACAACAAAACTGTAGGTATGCAAATGGTTTTGTATACCTCTATAGAAAGCATTTAGAGAGAAGGCAAGCTAAATTTCATTCATTTTTATTGTCTCAAAGCACATCAATATTCAAGTAGTGTCATGCTTAAGGCAACTCAACAGCTGTCTGTGGCCCATTCACTATTGTTAGAGAAGAGCTCACTTTAATAGGGTAGAGTGCTGATGTCAGCGCTGCAGTAGACAGTCATCAGGTGATGCATATAAACTGTCCTACACCATGATTCAAAACTTCCCCATTGCCAGCAAACATCTCTGTTTGTACTCAGTGCAAATTGAAGAATCAAAGGATTTTGCATGCAAACACTGTTGACTGAGCTGTGTGAGACACAATATTAGAAGGCTAGGTGTAACTGGTTTAAAAAAACAAAACAGAAAGCCATGAAGTTACAGAACAATTTTACAGCTTTCCCCTTTTGACAGTCTAGTCCCATAAATAGTTTTTTTTTTTTTTTTTAATGTCGATGATGTTGGCCTATTTTGGCAAAGCTTGCTAAATTCTAGCCCAGCCAGTGGACCAAGTGCCTGAGGGTATAAGAAGAATTTAAAAAGTCAAACTGCTATCATATGTGCAAGTATTTTAGGCTTCTACAAAATTAAACTCCTGAGGATGGAAAAATTCCACTGTCTAGAGTTTTCATAGGTGTCACCATTTCTATATTACTTCTAGAGTGTAAACTGTTTCATAAAGGAACAGAGAATTTGTTCAATTCCTTTCATAATGTATTTATTTGTTTTCACACTGCTATAAAGAAAACTACCTGAGACTGGGTAATTATAAAGGAAAGAGGTTTAATTGACTCACAGTTCTGCAGGCTTAACAGGAAGCTTGTTTAGGAGGCCTCGGGAAACTTACAATCACCGTCGAAGATGAAGGGGAAGCAAGCACATCTTACATGGTGGCAGGTGAGAGAGGAAGTGAATGGGGAAGAGCTTCTTATAAAACCATTAGATCTTGTGAAAACTCATTATTATGAGAACAGCATGGGGGAAACTGCCCCCATGATTCAATCACCTCCCACCAGGTCCCTCCCTCAACACCTGGGGATCACAATTTGAGATAAGCTTTGGGTGGGGACACAAAGCCAGACCATATCAGTAATAAAATTCTTAACTTTATTTTTGATCCCAGACCAAGAGTGAGCCAGAATGAGCTTACTCCAGAGAAAGGGCAGAGGAGACTATGCCAGTTAAGGTTTTAGTATTGAAAGCCATATTCTGGGAAGCTCCCAGTCTTCGGCAAATCAGGATGGTTGCTCACACTAGCTCCTAGTGTATTTTCATTCTTGTTTCCAGGAACAATTTGCAGATGTGCATCAGAAACCTGAGAAGTAGGGCAATGCAGTTGATAAAACCTAAGGAGCATAACCAAAAGAAAGGACTGGATAGCATTTTAGATGATGTCAGGTTATGGTTCTCAACCTTGGCTGTGCATTGGCATCACCTGGGGAGCTTTAGAAACCACTAGTACCTGTGTCCTAACACCAGAAATCTTGATGTAATTGTTCTGGGATGTGGGCTATACAAGTTCTCCAGGTGAATCCAATGTGTAGCCAAGGTTGAGAACTATTGACATGGCGACATTTAAGTGTTTTCTCTATTTCCTGTGTTAAATCTCCAACTTTAATGTGTATTTTACCTTTTTAACTTTAAAATTTTTATTTTTAATTTTTGTAGGTACATAGTAGGTGTATATATTCATGAGGTACATGGGATATTTGATACAGGCATGCAATGTGTAATAATCACATCTGAGTACATGGGGTATCCATCACCTCAGGCATTTATCCTTTGAGTTACGAACAATAAAATTATACTCTTTTAGTTATTTTTAAATGAATAATTAAATTATTGTTGACTATAGTCACCCTGTTATGCTAGAACATACTAGATCTTATTCATTCTTTTTAACTATTTTTTAGACCCACTAACCATCCCCATTTCCCCAACATCCCAAGCCCACTGCCCTTTCCAGCCTTTGCTAATCATCCTTCTACATTCTATCTCCATGAGTTTAATTGTCCTAATATTTAGTTCCCACATATAAGTGAGAAGATGAGAAGTTTTTCCTTCTGTGCCTGGCTTATTTAACTTATAATGATCTTACATTCTATCCATGTGGTTGCAAATGATGGGATCTCACTCTTTTTTATGGCTGAATAGTACCATTGTGTATATGAATCCCATTTTCTTTGTCCATTATCTGTTGATAAACACTTAGGGTGCTTCCAAATCTTCACTGTGAGTAGTGCTGCAATAAACGTGGGAGTGTAGACATCTCTTCAATATACTACTTTCTTTTTTGCAGGGGAGAGGATGGGCATATATCTAGCAGCAGGATTGCTGGATCATATGGTAGCTCTATTTTTAGTGTTTTGTGGAACCTTCAAACTGCTCTCCATAGTGATTGTACTAACATTCCCACCAACAGCGTATGAGGGTTCCCTGTTCTCCTCATCCTCCCCAGCATTTATTATTACCCGTTTTAGAATAAAAATTACTTTAAGTGAGGTGAGATGATATCTCATAGTTTTTATTCGCATTTCTCTGATAATCACTGATTTTGAAAACCTTTTTATAAACCTGTTTGCCATTTGTATTGTCTTATTTTGAGAAATGTCTATTCAGACCTTTTGCTCATTTATTAATTTAATTATTAGATTTTTTTTCCTATAGAGCCATTTGGGCTCCTTAAACATTCTGGTTATTAACCCCTTGTCAGATAGACTCTTTGCAAATATTTTCTCCTATTCCGTGGGTTGTCTCTTCACTTTGTTAATTAATTGCTTTTTTGTGCAGAAGCTTTTTAAATTGAAGTGACCCTATTTGTTCATTTTTGCTTTGGTTGCCTTGTTTGTGGTGTATTACTCAAGAAATCTTTGCTCACTCCAATATCCTGGAGACTTTCCCCATTGTTTGTACTTAGTAGTTTTATAGTTTGAAGCCTTATATTTAAGTCTTTATTTCATTTTGATTTTATTTTTGTATATGGAAAGAGATAGGGATCTAGTTTCATTCTTCTGCATGTGAATATACAGTTTTCCCAGTACCATTTATTGAAGAGATTGACTTTTCCCCAGTGTATATTCTTGTCACCTTTGTCAAAAATGAGTTCGCCGTAGGTGTAGGTGTTAGGTGTACAGAATTGTTTCTGGGTTCTGTACTCCATTCCAGTGGTTTATGTGTCTGTTTCTATGCCAGTACCATGCTGTTTTGCTTACTACAATTCTATAGTATGATTTGAAGTCAGGTAATGTGTTTCCTCTAGTTTTGTTCTTTTTGCTCAATGGAGGTTTGGCTACTCTGGGTCTTTTGTGGTGTCATATAAATTCTAGGATAGGTTTTTCTATTTATGTGAAGAATGTTATTGGTATTTTGATAGGGATTGCATTAAATATGTAGATTGCCTTGCTTACTATAGGTATTTTAACAATATTGTTTCTTCCAATCCATAAACATGGAATATCTTTCCATTTTTGGTGTTCTCTTCAATTTCTTTTATCAGTCTTTCATCAGTGTTTTATACTTTGCCCTTTATTTCTTCCATTTCTTTTATCAGTGTTTTATAGTTTTTATTGAAGAGATCTTTCACTTCTTTCGTCAATTTATAGGTATTTTATTTTATTTGCAGTTATTATAAATGGGATTACTTTCTTGATTTCTTTTTCAGATTGTCGTTTGCATATAGAAACGTGACTAATTTTTGTATGCTGATTTTATATCCCACAACGTTACTTGAATTTGTTCATTAGTTCTAAGAGTTTTTGGTGGAATCTTTAAGTTTTTCCAAATATAAGATTATGTCATCTACAGACAAAGATAATTTGACTTCTTCCATTCCAGTTTGGATGTCCTTTATTTCTTCTCTTCTCTGAGTGTTATAGCTAGGATTTCCAGTACTATGTTGAATAACAGTGGTGACAGTGGTCATCTTTGTCATGTTCCAGATATTAGTAAAAAGGGTTTCAGCTTTTCCCCATTCAGTATGATACTAGCTGTGGGTCTGTCATATAGGACTTGTATTATGTTAAGGTATATTCCTTTTACACCCAGTTTTTTTTGGGGGGGTTTTCATGAAGTGATTTCATATTTTGTCAAATGCTTTTTCAGCATCTTTTGAAATGATCATATGGTTTTTGTCTTTCATTCTGTTGATATGATGTATCTCATGGATTAATTTGTGTATGTTGAATCATCTTTGCATCCCTGGGATAAATCCCTCTTAGTTATGACGAATGAACTTTTCAATGTGTTGTCAAATTTAGTTGGCTAGTATTTTGTTGAGAACTTTTGCCACAATATTCATCACGGATACTGGCCTGCAGTTTTCTTTTCTTTTTCTTTTCTTTTCTTTTTTTTCTTTTTTTTCTTTTTTTTTTTTTTTTGATGTATTTGTCTAGTTTGGGCATCAGGGTAACATTGGCCTTGTAGAATGAGTTTGCAAGTACTCCTTCCTTTTCTATTTTTTGGAATATTTTCAGTAGAGTTGGTGTTAGTTCTTCTTTAAATGTTTGGTAAAATTCAGCAGTGAAGCCATTGGGTCCTGGGGTTTTTTATGCTGGGAGACTTTTATTACAGCTTCAATCTTGTTATTTGTTGTTGGTCTGTTCACATTTTGGATTGCTTCATGTTTCAATCTTGGTAGGTTGCATGTGTCTAGGAATTATCCATTTCCTCTAGGTTTTATAATTTATTGGCATATATTTGTTCTTAGTAGCCATTAATGATCCTTTGAATTTCTGTGCTATCTGTGTAATGTCCCCCTTTTCATTTCATATTTTATTTGTTTGGGTCTTCTGTCTTTTTTTCTTAGTGTAGGTACAGGTTTGCCAATTTTCAACACACCAACTTTTCATTTCATTGATCTTTTGAATTGTTTTCTTTGTTTCAATTTAATTTATTTCTGCTTTGATATTTATTATTGCTTTTCTTCTACTAAATTTGGGTTTGGTTTGCTCTTGCTTTTCTAGTTATTTAAGCTGCATCATTAGGTTATTTGAAGTTTTTTTCTTTTACTATATAGGCACTTGTATCTATAAACTTCCCTTTTAGTACTCCTTTTGTTGTATCCCATAGGTTTTAGAATGTTGTGTTTTCATTATCATCTGTTTCAAAACTTTTTCCAATTTCCTTCTTAATTGCTTCATTGACCCACTGGTTATTCAGGAACACATAGTTTAATTTCCATGTGTTTGTATAGTTTCCAAAATTCATCTTGTTATTGATTTCTAGTTATATTCCATTGTGGTCAGATAAAATATCTGATATTATTTCAATATTTAAAAAAACGTTTTAAGACTTGTTTCGTGACTGAGCATATGGTCTATTCTTGAGAATGTCCCAGGAACTGAGGAGAAATATGTGTATTCTATAGCTATTGGATGAAACGTTCTGTAAATATCTGTTAGATCTATTTGGTCTATAGTGCAGATAGAGTTCATTGTTGCCTTGTTGATTTTATATTGGGAAGTTCTGTTTGGTGCTGAAAGTGGAGTGTTAAATTCTCCAACTATTATTATATTGGGGTCTATCTCTGTCTTTAGCTCTAATAATATTTTTTGTATGTATATGGTTAGCTCTAATAATATTTTCATTATGTATATGGGTGCTCCAGTGTTGAGTGCATATATATTTATAATTGTTATATTCTTTTCCTGAATTGACCTCTTTATCATTTTGTAGTGACATTTTTGTCTCTTCTTATAGTTTTTGTTTTGAAATATATTTTGTCTGATATAAGTGCAGCTACTTCCGCTGCTTTGAAATTCCCATTGGCATGAAATACCTTCTTTAATCCCTTTATTTTCAGTCTGTGTATCTTTATAGGTGAAGTGTATTCCTTGTAGGCAACAGATTATTGGGTCTTGTTCTTGTATTCATTCAGCCACTCTATGTCTTTTGATTGGAGAGTTAGTCCGTTTACATTCAGTTATTATTAATAAGTAAGGACTTTTCCTCCTGCTATGTTGTTACTTGTTTTCTGGTTGTTTTGTGGTTTGTCTTCCTTATTTCCTTCGATCCTATCTTCCTTTTCGTGGAGGTGATTTTCTCCAGTGGTAGAATTTAATTTCTTGCTTTTTATTTTTTAAGCTTCCATTGTATGTTTTTTCATTGGTGATTACCATGAGGCTTGTAAATACTACATTATAACCCATGATTTTAAATTGATGACAGCTGAACACAGATTATAAACAAATAAGCAAACAAGTAAAAAGAAAACTACAGAATGGGAGAAAATTTTTGCAATCTACTCATCTGACAAAGGGCTAATATCCAGAAGCTACAAAGAACTCAAACAAATTTATGAGAAAAAAACAAACAACCCCATTAAAAAGTGGGCAAAGGATATGAACAGACATTTCTCAAAAGAAGACATTCATACAGCCAACATACACATGCAAAAATGCTCATCATCACTGGCCATCAGAGAAATGCAAATCAAAACCACAATGAGATACCATCTCACACCAGTTAGAATGGCGATCATTCAAAAGTCAGGAAACAACAGGTGCTGGAGAGGATGTGGAGAAATAGGAACACTTTTACACTGTTGGTGGGATTGTAAACTAGTTCAACCATTATGGAAAACAGTATGGCGATTCCTCAAGGATCTAGAACTAGATGTACCATATGACCCAGCCATCCCATTACTGGGTATATACCCAAAGGATTATAAATCATGCTGCTATAAAGACACATGCACACGTATGTTTATTGCGGCACTATTCACAATAGCAAAGACTTGGAATCAACCCAAATGTCCATCAGTGACAGACTGGATTAAGAAAATGTGGCACATATACACCATGGAATACTATGCAGCCATAAAAAAGGATGAGTTTGTGTCCTTTGTAGGGACATGGATGCAGCTGGAAACCATCATTCTTAGCAAACTATCACAAGAACAGAAAACCAAACACCGCATGTTCTCACTCATAGGTGGGAACTGAACAGTGGGATCACTTGGACTTGGGAAGGGGAACATCACACACCGGGGCCTGTCATGGGGAGGGGGAAGGGGGGAGGGATGGCATTGGGAGTTATACCTGATGTAAATGACGAGTTGATGGGTGCTGACGAGTTGATGGGTGCAGCACAGCAACATGGCACAAGTATACATATGTAACAAACCTGCACATTATGCACATGTACCCTAGAACTTAAAGTATAATAATAATAATAAATAAATTTTAAAAAAAGAAAACTAATAAAAACTCTACTCTTTCACTCATCCCCATTCTGTTTACCTTTTATTCTGTTTATATCTTATTGTACTCTCTGTGCCTTATAAAGTTGTTTTAGTTATTATTTTTGGTTGATTTATCATTTAGTCATTCTACTTAAGAGTAGTTTACCCACCACAATTAAGTGTTGTAATAGTTTATGTCTTTCCATGTACTTACTATTACCAATGAGTTGTGTACCCTCAGATGATTTCTTACTGCTCGTTAACATTCTTTTCCTACTGATTGAATAACTCTCTTTAGCATTTCTCATAAGACATGTCTAGTGTTGATGAAATCCATCAGCTCATGTTTGTCTGGAAGAGACTTTATTTTTCCCTCATGTTTGAAAGATATTTTCACTGAATATGTTATTCTAGGTTAATATTTTTTCCTCCAGCACTTTAAATATGTCATACCACTCTCTCATGGCCTTTAAGGTTTGCTCTGAAAAGTGTGCTGCCAGATATATTGGAGCTCCATTGTATGGCACTTGTTTCCTTTCTCTTGCTGCTTTCCTTTCTTTATTCTTGATCTTTAAGAGTTTGGTTATTAAAAACCTTTAAGTATTCTTCTTTGGGTTAAACCTGCGCAGTGTTCCATAAACTACTTGTACTTAAATATTTATATCTTTCTGTAGGATTGAGAAGTTATCTGTTATCCCTTTGAATAAATTTTCTACCCCTATCTCTTTCTTTATTTCATTTTTAAGGTCAATGACTTAGATTTTCCCTTTTGAAGTAATTTTCTAGACCTTGTAGGTATGCTTTATTTTTTTTCTTTTGTCTCTTGTGACTGTGTATTTTCAAGCAGACTGTCTTCAGGCTCACTAACACTATATTCTGCTTGATCAATTCTGCTGGTGGGAGACTCTGATTCATTCTTCAGGTCCAGAATTTTTGCTTGATTCTTTTTTAATTATTTCATTGTCTTTGTTAAATTTATCTGATAGAATTCTGAATTCCTCCTCTGTATTAGCTTAAATTTCTTAGAGTTTTCTTGAAACAGCTATTTTGAATTCTTTATCTGAAAGGTCACATATATCTGCTTCTCCATGATCAGCCCCTGGTTCCTTATTTAGTTCATTTGGTGAGGTCCTGTTTTCCTGAGCGGTCTTGATGCTTGTGGATATTCATCAGAGTCTAAGCCTTGAAGTGTTAGGTATTTATTGTGGTCTTTCCAGTCTGGGCTTGTTTATGCCTGCCCTTCTTGGGAAGGCTTTCCAAGTTTTCAAAGGGTCTTGGGCATTGTGGTATAAGTCGTATCTGCATTAGGGGCACTGCAAGCCCAGTAATGCTGTGATTTTTTCCAGACACATGGAGGTACTGCCATGGTGGCCTTAGATAATACCTGGAAAAATTATCTGGATTACCAGATTATTACCAGAGATTATTGTTCTCTTCCCTGACTTTCTCCTAAACTCTGTGCTGAGCCACCTGGAACTTGGGGTGGTTGGAGACATGCACCCCTGTAGCCAGCACCACTTGGACTGTGCTGAACAAATCTTAAAGCTAGTACAGCACTGAGTTTGGCCCACGGCCCCCTGTAACCACTATCTGGCTACTGCTTATGTTTGCTCAAAGATCTAGGGCTCTACAATCAGCAGATGGTGAAACCAGTCAGTCTTATGTCCTCCCTTTCAGAGTGACAAGCTCCCCCAGGCCCCACATGTGCACAGAGATGCTCTCTGGGAGCCGGGAACTGGAGTCAAACACCTTCAAAATCTGCCTGGCACTCTATTCTATTGTGGCTAAGCTGGTGTGCAAACCACAATACAAAGTCCTTCCTACTCTTCCCTCCCCTTTTCACATCAGAGGAGACTTTACCCGTGGCCATCACTCTCACAGATCATGGTTGGGGGGTACTGCCAGGCTACTGCCAGTGTTCACTTAAGGCCCCAAAACTCTTCACTCAGTTTATGGTGAATGCTTCCAGGCCTTAGATTCACCCTTCATGGCAGTGGGCTCCCCTCTGGTCCAGGGCAGGTCCAAAAATGCTATCTAAGAGCTAAGGCCTAAAATGATAGATCCCAAGAGCTCATATGGTACTCTATTCCACTATGGCTGAGCTTGTACCTGAAGCCAGCATGTCTCAAAATCTCACTGAAAGCCCATGGCTTACTATCTGCAATTGCTGCTTGCTCTTCAGGGTGCAAGAGCTCTTCAGTCAGCAGGTGATGAATCTTTCCAGGATTTCACCTTTCCTTTAAAGCAGTAGGTTCCCTTCTAGCCCATGATATGTCTAGATATGTCTCGATATTAAGTCCTGGAATAGGATCCTTGTAAGTCTGTCTGGCACCCTATCCTACTGTGGCTGAGCTGCTATCCAAGATGCAAGACAAAGACCCCTTTACTTTTCCTTTTGCTTTTCTCAAGCCGAAGGAGTCTCTCATCGTAGCCCCCACAGCTGTGAATATGCTGGGACTCATCTGAAGCCGGCCCATTTCAGAGTCTCATCCAAGGTCTGCAGTGTACTACCTGGGTATCACTGTTTGTTATTTAGGGCCCAAGGGCTCTTAATCAGCAGGGGATGAATCCTGCCACTCCTGGGTTTTTTCTTTTCAAAGAAGTGCGTTTCCTTCTGGACTAGGGTGTGTCTAGATACGTTGTCTGGGAGCTAGGGCCTGGAATAGCAACCTCGTAACTCTGCCTTCTGCCTCTCCTACTGTGGCTAAGTTGGTATCCAAGATGTAAGAAAAAATCTTCTTTACTATTCCCTCTCTTCTTCTCAAGCAAAATGAAGGAATGCTGCCTGGGCTTGTGGAAGGGTGCAACCACTCCCTTGGCTGCCCTCACTGGTGTCTCAGTAGGTCTCATTTCCTCTTGTCCAATGGCTCTGAGCTGAGCTCAGTGCTAGAAGTTGCCTATGATTTGTAGTTATTGTGGCCTAGACAGCTTTTCAAGTTTATATGGAGCTCCAGAGCACTTTAGCCTGTGGTGGCCAAGGCTTGCCAAAACTCAAGTTCCACCTGCTGGGATGGGCTATTCCCCTCTGGCTAGGGCTGTTCCAATTGTTCCCTCCATGGGCAGGCATTGGCTGAGTTCAGCAGTTTTACTTTCTGCTGTGACAGGACAGCACTAAGTTCAAAACAGTGTGCTGTAATTGCAGTGCTCTCTCTCTCTAACAAATGCATAGATTCTCTGTGACATGCAGCTGCTGCCAGGGGATGGGGGCGTTTGTCAGTGATACAAAACTGTCTTTCCTACCCTCTTCAGTGCCTCTTTCGGTGATATGATGTTAAAATCCAGTACTGTAATAGGTCACCTGATTTTTGGCTCTCATGAAGTTGCTTTTTTGTATAGACAGTTGTTGAATTTGGTGTTCCCATGGTGGGGATGATTGGTGAAAGATTCTATTCTACCATCTTTCTCTGCCTTTCTTTATCCAACATGAATATATTTTGAGTTAATGATGCTGAGTCCTATTTAGAACCAATTAGTGATATAATATTTAAAGTTCACCTTAATATCAGTGATCACATGAAATAGCCTGTGAAAAAGCTAATGTGAACTGGTTTAACAGAGTTCTCATTTTATCTTCAATTTTTTGAAGTATGTATTTAGTTATTAATCTGATTCATTGCAACCAAATAATTTAAATTATGCATTTTTACAATTAAGCCTTTTAAAAATATGACCCTTTTATATTTCACATACAATAGTTAACAATCTTAATTTTTTAAGGAACATTTCCAGTCCCAGTTAACTCATTTTTCCTTTCAGAAGACTCATAATCTCTACTTAATCTATTAATTAGTCAACAATGAGAGTTATTGAGTAGTTTGACATTCATAATATTTAACAGCCAGTAAGGGGCAAGAATTGACCAATTACCAAAAGCTTACATTTGAGCAGGATCCTGAGTAAACCCTCATGGGACAGAAATAAACCTTTAATTGCTGAATCAAAATGTGGTGCTGGGGGACCACAGCCATGTCTGAAATTGATACTGGGGGGCTTTGGACAATGTTATTTAGCTAGTCAGAAGTCTTTAAATATTTAACAATTGATATTGCTTTCCAAATATACATTTGCTAAATCCTAACCCAATAAAGGGTTAATCACTATTTTTATTTAAAGTGTCCACAATAAAAAATTTCAGTGGTGAAGCCAGTGATAGGTGATATCAATCCAATGCCTCATTCACTATATTAAACAATTTTGTAGCTACCATTTTGTTCTGCAATGGGGAAAGCGGGGAAAGCATAGTCTTTCAATTCAGACCTGGCTATTAATTCTAGCTTTGCCACTTGAGTAAAGTGCCTTTTGTAAACAACGTTCCCATCATTGTTTATGTTTTACGAGGATTAAATGAAGACAGGAATCTAGAATCTTATTACATATTTAATGAATAGTAGCTATGTTTATTATAATAGTGAAGATTTTCCAGCTTTTGTTGAGATATTTTTATTGCTCACTATACTGCTATTCATCTCTAATTGCTAGAAAGTTGCACCTTATTATAGTAGATTGTACTCTTTTTGTTCAAAGTATTAATTATTCTTCCCCATGAAAGGAGTGTTTATCTTCATCCATTTAATATCAAGCTTTACCGTATGACTTGCTTTGGCCAGTAAAGTATGAACAAACGTGCCATGTGCCACTTTCAGAGAATAACTCCAAGTGTCAAAATTCAAGTTTGCCTTTAAACATTTTCTCCTTACAAGATTATCAGTGTCTGAGATAGAAGCTTCTTTGCTGGCCTGGGTACTGGGATGAAGAACACATGGAGCAGACTGACCTACAGTGGATATATACTGTGAGTGAAACTTGTAATTTAATTTTTGTAAGCCACTGAGATTTAAACTTACAGATTACTATAACGTAGCATTGCCTATTCTTGTTGATATGAAAATTGGTACCTAGGAGTGGGGTGCTGCCATAAGAAGAAGCTTAAATTTTGTGACTTTGGTTACAGGATGTGGCAGTAGGTGGCAAGAAAACTGTGTTTAGAGGCTGGGAATATGTCAACTCACATTATGCAGATAAAACGCCTCTGGTAAAACAATCCACTGACATAACTTAGGAAGCAGATAATGTAGCAAAAGAACCTGTGCTTTAAGAATGGGTGGGGGAAATAATATTGGTTGTGTGCTTTGGTCATTTGAAATAATCTACAAGAAAAAGGTGACCTTTAGAAAGAATTTGCCGCACTGAATATGAGGATGAAAGAAAACATGAACAGGCCACAAGTTCTGGAACTTTGCATGGTAGAAGATTCAACTTTTTCTCATGTCTAGCAAGTTTGGGTGTGGCTTCCAGGCCTTTTGTTAAAAACTTTATATTGATTCAGATAGCACCCAGCTAATTTTTTTAGTTGAAGAAAATGTCTCAGAACAAAGAGACTAAAGAACTGGCTCTCCAATGGACTACTAAGCTTACAACTAAGTCTAGAAAGAGCCATCTCTTGAAAAGAACTGTTGGTGTGGGTATTGGCACATGGAACAAAATCAAATAGATTAAAAGTTATTGTTTTCAAAGAGTGTTACTGCCAAAGGAATACCATCGTGGATAAAAATTGACAGTAGTTGTTTGAGCCTTAAACTAACCTCAGGTCCTCAGTCTTCTCTGGGAACAAAACAAGCTGAGAAAGCTATTTATTACTCATAGCTGTGGCCTATTCAGATGTGGCCAAGAGGGGAAAGGAAGGACCTCCCAGAGGGCAGAATGAAGTGTTATAGAAAACAATGGACCATGAAGTTACTCCTCAAAACAAAAACTAAGGTCTAATCAAGGGACAATTTTCACCCTGAGAATAGAGGGCTCCTACAACATGTGTACCTCAAGATTTCAGAGTTATTCTGACCCAAAGACTGCTAGATGCCTCCCATTCCCCACTCTTCCATATAAGAGCATTAACTATGATCACCCTGTACTGTTTGCTGGGTGTCAGAGGAGGATAGGAAGAATAGGGCAGATGGCTTGTCCTTTTAGTTACCAGGTCTTCAGCTTAAGCAGAATGGATGAATAAGTTGAGGTATATTCATTTATTTAAAAAAAATATTTCACAGCAATGGAAAATAACCATTGCTAAAACTCAACAATGAGTAACTCATCATATTGTTAGGTCAAACAAAATTCCAAAGAATACATGCCATATAATTTCATTTACCTAAAATTTCAAAAAACAAGCCAAGCTAACATACAGTGATGAAAGTCAGAATAACAATTTCCTATGGAGGACTGTTGACTTGTAGAGGAAGTATGAGAGAGTCACTTGGGTGTTAAAAAAGTTTTACGTCTCGATTTGGGTTTGTTTATGTGCATATAGATGTATGTACAATTCAAGCTGCACACTTAAATCTTGTCTACTCTACCATATGTAAGATATGTCTCAATGATTTTTTTTAAGCTGTGTATATTTTTCTTGTCCTTTTCTCCCCTAAGCCTCATGTCATTTAGAGGTTCAGTCTTTCTGAAATTCTTCTTATAAGTTCACCAAACCTTTTTATTTTACTTTAACATTTTTGCAACATTTTCATCATCTTTCCTATCTTTTTAATATGAATTCATCTTAATGCTCCAAATGCAATATATCTGGTTTCCTTAGACATGCACGCTTGTTTCCCTTATATTGGAACTAGTTCTTCAGGTCAGAATTTTATTTTAGAGAGTATAATCACTCTTCTGTTTTAGTTTCCTTCTCTTTGCCCATGAGACCACATATATAATTTTTTCATTTGATGTGGGACTCTGTTTTCCTAAAACTTTTATTTAAACAGACCCATAATCAGCATTGTTTCTCTACATCATCATGAACTCCAATGTGATATTGTAATTTTTCTCCAATAATTATTTCACTTCCCCATTATCAGCCAATTCACTCTTAATTGGATTCAATTATTTGCAGCATGGATAAGGATAAAGAGATCAAAGGGTAGCTCTAGCTGTGTGAAACCCTAAACCAAGCCTGTTCTTATAGGGTGTCCTTACAGGGTAGGAGGCTTATGCCCTGGGGAAGATTCATCTGGTGAATCTAAGAAGCTATATCACTGGGTGCCAGAGCCAATTTTGTAGTGAGTACTGCATGACTGAATGAGCATACTACAGAAATGGGAATCATCCTTAATATCACCCCAAAGAAAACACTCAGCTGTGTAGAAGTCTGCACCACCAGTAATGGAGGCTACCAGAGCAGAAGTCCCAGTGTCTGAGAAAAAACAGCAATCATGACATTCCAACATGAAAGCAGCAGCAAAACCCTAGTATTTATGCACTGTATGTATTTCAGCTATGACATAGGCCTCCATCTTTGGTGGCAGAGAAAGTCAGTGGGAGCACATTCTAGGGTAACCAGAACCTGGCAGTGGTTACGGAGTTCACCAGGCTGAAGGGTTGCTTTTGAGTTTCATTTCCAGGGATAAAGTGAAACAAATTGAGTTGGACTTTTGAATACAAGTAAGACTCCTGAGGGTTTTTTTTTTTTTTGACATATATGAATTCTAGACAAATGACATAAAGAGGAGAGGATGCATTTTCTGCTCAATTGTAAATTGAACCTTCTGAGTTTCATAAATAATTTTGGGCATATTAAGAATTATAGGCTGGGCATGGTGACTCATACCTGTAATCCCAGCAGTTTGGGAGGCTGAGGCAGAAGGATCACTTGAGGCCAGGTGTATTAGTCCATTTTCACACTGCTGATTAAGACATACCCGAGACTGGGTAATTTATAAAGAAAAAGAGTTTAATGGACTCACAGTTCCACATGGCTGGGGAGGCCTCACAATCATGGCAGAAGGCAAGAGGCACATCTTATGTGGTGGCAGGCAAGAGAGAATGAGAGCGAAGTGAAAGGGGCAACCCCTTATAAAACCATCAGAACTCAAGAGATTTATTCACTACCACAGGAACAGTATGGGGGAAACCACCCCCATGATTCAATTATCTCCCACTAGGTCTCTCCTGCAATATGTGGGAATTATGGCAGCTACAATTCAAGATGAGATTTGGGTGGGGACACAGCCAAACCATATCACCAGGAGTCAGGAATTCTAGACCAGTACAGGCAACATAGTTAGACCCTCACTCAATTTAAAAAAAAAAAGAAAAAAGAATTACAGACTCTCTTTCTTATTCTTTCTCCATAGAATTATGCATGCCACCTTCTTCATAATAAAGGTAGTATCACAGAGTGGTTAAGAACCCAGGCTTTGGAATGAAACAGACCTAGAATCAATGCTGAGTTCTAATTATTACAAGCTAGGTATTCTTAGATTATTTAATGCCTCAGACTCTCAGTTTCCTGTATTATAAAATAATATGTGCATATTTAATGCCATAATTTATGTGAAGTACTTAGCAGATTGCCTGGCACATATTGTAAGTTCAATAAGTTATTATTATTCTTATTATTCCATGGAATATATGTCTTCCATGGTATTTATTTTTTACTTTAACATGTATGTTTTCATGGTCTTACCATCAAGTTTCAGTTTATATATATCTTAATAATATTGACAAACATCTTTCCAGTTTTCATGCAGCAGGTATTGGATCTTGGCACAAAATATTCTAAATATTGTATACATTTTTGTGCTAGAGCATGCTTGATTTTTAAAATTTAAACTCAGAAAAAAACTACTTAGGTTTAAAATATGTTTAACACATTCTTTGATAATAAAATATTTACTGGTATTAAAAAATAAGACTAGTTTATCAAAACAATGTAGAATGGTAATAAAAATGAAGATCACTTTCTAAAGAAAGTAGTATGTCTTTAATTCCTCATGTGTTTACATTAATGTTTATAGAGGATTTTTGTGTAATAAAATCTTTGTTAATACTTTGAAATCAAATATCCATAAATAAAAGGAAAAGGAGATAGGATCTCAATGTACTAGGTATTTAATAAATATTGATAAATGAGTAAATGAAAGAGCCCACAAATGCATAGCTTTTTGTTCAATAGATAAAATGTATAAATATAAAACAATTAAACATGATAAAACATGGTATATCATGAAATACTAATGATTAATCTTGGCAATTATTGTTTAAAAATTTCAAGTGCCACTGTATTCTAAAGAACAAACCATATATGTATAAAGTAATTGCCATTCTGATATCGTAGAAAGACTATACTAATCAACATATACTAAACCAATATTTGAATAACATTCAGGACTATGTTTCTCATGAAATCTGTTATATCAGTTGATATTGGATAAAGTTCAAGCACCTTCTCAGGGGTTGAAATCTGGATGAAGGATGGAAACAAAGATGTTGTCGGGGCATGGTGGCTCATGCCTGTAATCCCAGCACTTTGGGAGGCTGAGGTGGGTGGATCACCTGATGACAGGAGTTTGAGGCCAGCCTGGCAAACGTGGTGAAACCCCATCTCTACTAAAAATACAAAAATTAGCCAGACGTGGTGGCAGATGGCTGTAATCCCAGCTACTCAGGAGGCTGAGGCAGGAGAGTTGCTTGATCCTAAGAGGCAGAGGTTGCAGAGAGCCGAGATCACACCATTGTACTCCAGCCTGGGCAACAAGAGCAAAATTCCATCTCAAAAAACAAAACAAAACAAACAAAAACAAAGATGTTAATAAATGGCAAGGTACCAAGTTAATGGTGGTGGTGAGTGATATGAGTTTTATAGCCTACCTTATTTAACATCTCTATTAATTGTAGGAGTAGACAGCTTGTAAAAAAACTTGCAGAAGATCACACATTAGGAAATACCACAAGCACCACTGAAAACCAAGAAGTAATGGTAGATGTAAAGACATTTAAAAATAAAAACTGCCATTAAATTACTGAAAGAAGATGTATCAGTAATAGTGAAGATTTCAAACTCTACTGTTCTCATTTTCTGAGTTTCCAAGGCAGAAAACTAAATAAGCATCTAAAAACATAAATGCAATCTTTGAGGTTAATGATTTTTTTTCTAAGTTATTTTTATGCATTATCCTAAGCTATTTGTAAGCATTTTTTTTAGAGCTCATCACTGTCATGGAGATACTAAAAGCCATGTTTAGAGAGCAAATTTCACTGTGTTTGTCTGAATAGGATACTAATTTAGATGTTCCTGGTCCATATCCTGTATCTCTACACATGAGTCCTTGTTTTGTGGTGGAAACAGTCATTCCAAGTTATCCAAAAAAAATGGGACTATGGCCATGAACAGCAATCCACAGGGCAGAATTTCTACTTTTGTCTTCTCATGTCACAAACTGCCTGTCTGAACTGTTAGGTATTATGTAATCGCTGACATGCTTGATGCTCAGCTTATCTTCCTCCTATCACCTGTTGCTGAATGATTTTTGGTCCTTTCATTTTCCTCTGGAGGTTCTCTCTAGTCTTAGCATCCTAGCTGTCTCATTTAGAGTGTTCAAGAGGACTAATGCCCCATCTGATAACTGACAAACGCCACTGCCACTGTTTGGAAAATCTATTGTTGTCTCAAAGTCAACATTTCTAAAGAGAATTCATTATCTTTTGTTGTTGTTGTTGATCCCTAAGAAGATTCCTCTAGTGACTTTTCTGTCTGTCAGTGGTGATAGATTTCACCTAGGCCAATAGGAATGTAAACTAGAGTTGTCTTTGGCTTTTCTATATTCATGACCTTCTGTATTCTATTGTTCACATAGTCTCTTTGAGTCTTCACTCCAAATTCACATTAATCTTCCTCTTTCCATTCACATTTTTACTTTTCTTGTCTAGGCCCATATAATTTCTATTTGTATGATTATAATAGCCTTGTGGGGCAAATAAAAATAATGGGTTTAATGATACTATAAAAGTAAGCACATATAACTAAAGGAAAAAGATTGTCACCATGTCACCCTTCCATAAAAGAATACCCAAATGCTCAGGGATAGGGAAAAACAAACAAACAAACAGGCAAACAAACAAACCAAGGTCAATTTAATACAACCTAGATGTACCTGGGGTGCATAAGCTTTTACTGGAAGTGAAGGTCTGGTTTTTCATGGTTTTGATCATGTATCATTACGTATCCTTGGGTGAAGACCAATCAGCATTAGGATTATTACTAAAGAAGAGCAGCACTGTGTTCACATAAATATACGTTAAAAACATGTTTAAATAAGGAGACATGCAGGTACTGAGGGCATCCCAGGGAGTGAGCACACTACTGTGAGGTTGGCAACTTGGAAGAAGATGAGAGCAAAAGCAAGGGAAGTAGTGTTTAATTCATTTTCATCTTTTAAAATAATAGTAAATATGTATTAAGCCTTTAAAATATGTTGGCAAAAATCAAACTAATTATATGCATTTTGTCCTCACAACAGCCCCATGACATAGATATGTTTTAACTCCATTTTTATAATTGATGGGTGAAGATCCAAACATATCACAAATGTGGACCCTTCTCTCTGTATCCATAACTACCACCATGGCCAAAGCTCCCATTGTCTCTCTTTGTAATGCTCTCCTAATCTGCCCCCCTGCACCCACTTTTGCCCTCATCAGTCCTTCTTACTGAAGAATCTAGAATGATATTTTAAAAATTCATATCATATCACATCATTCCTCTAATTTAAATCTTTCAGAGACTTCCTCTATGGTCTGAATGTGTCCCTTTAAAATTGATATGTTGAAACCTAACCCCCAAAATGACAGTAATAACAGGTGTGGGCCTGTGGGAGGTGATTAGATCATGAAGACAGAGCCCTCATGAATGATATTAATGCCCTTATAAAAGAGGCCCTAGGGAGATAGTTTGCCCTTTCCACCATGTGAGGACAAGGGAGAAGGTTCTATGAGGCACCCGCCCTCATTGGACACTGAATCTGTAGGCACATTATTCTTGGACGTCCCAGCCTCCAGAATTGTATCCCATAGGTTTTGGTAGGTTGGGTTTCCATTATCATTTGCTTCAAGAAATTTTCCAATTTCCTTCTTAATTTCTTCATCGACCCACTGGTTATTCAGGAACATATAAAGGGTTGTTGTTTATAAGCCATCTAGTCTATGATATTTTGTTATTAGCAATCTGAACAGACTAAGATACTTCCCACTGTATTTAGAATAAAATCTAAAGTTCCTCATAATTGGTACAAGACTGCGTGTGATCTGATGCCCGTTTCTTTCTCTTCCCACATTTCTGGTCAAACTTACATTCTTTACGATGCCTTTGCCACCTTGGCCTCAGGTTACTTCCTCTAACATCCAGATTCTTCCTTCCTGGGACATTTTGCCCAAATTATTCCCTTTGCCTCAAACATTTTTGTCCCAATCCTTTAGTTTGCTCATTTCTACTCATTCTTCAGGTTTTAGCTTAAATTTTACTTTCTCAGAATGCCCTTGTTTTGTTTTTCTTTCAAAAAGTATTTTCCTTATTTGATTTTTAAATCCTGGTTTATTAAGGCATAATTTAAATATAGTAAAATTTATTGTTGATGACATTTAGTCAATGTAAACTGTCATATAACCACCAGTAATCAAATATAGAATGTTTTAGTTTATTTTAAATATTCTTTGGTTTCCCTTTGAAATCAGTTCCTTTTCCCAACTCCTAGCCCTTGGCAACCACTAATTTCTGTCCCTATAAATATACTTTTTCCAGAATGTTATATAAATGGAAGCATACATAATATAACCTTTTATGTCTGGCTTGTTACTTGTCATAATTATTTTGAGATCCATCTATCTTGTTGCATGTGTGCATCATAATTTGTTTATCTGCTCACCAGTACATGGAAATTTGAGTTGTTTTCAGTTTTGAGCAATAATGAATAAAACCACCACACATAATTGGCACAGATTTTTATATGAATATATGTTTCATTTTTCTTGGTAACTAGAAGTAAAATTATTTAGACATGTAAAATATATATTTATTGTTATAAAAATTGCCAAACTGCTTTCCAGAGTGTGCCTTATTGCATTACATTAGAAATACGTGAGGGATTGAGGGATCAGTTGCTGTTTACACTTGCCAGCATTTAATATTGTCAGTTTTTAAATCTTATTTTTATAAGTATGTAATAAATATAGTTTTATTTTGCTTTATCTTGATGAGTAAAATTGAATATATTTTAATGTGTATATTTGCAATCCATAACTCACCTTTGATAACCTATCTTCAAATCTTTTGCCTACTTTTATTGAGTTGTGAAAATTTCCTTGCATATTATGAATAAAAATTCTGTATCAGATATATGTTTTGCAAATAGTTATTCACAGCCTCTGAGTTATCCTTTTATTTTTGTGAGTGTATTTACAAAAGCAGAAGTTTTCCAGTTGAAAAATTCTATTTATCAGTCTTTTATAGTTCTTTTTATGATTTCCATTTTTGTACTTTTACATCACCAAAGGTCACAAAAAAGTCTCTGCTCTGTACTTATTTTCTAAAATTTTATAGTCTTGGATTTATGATCCATTTTCAGTTGACTTTTGTATTTTAGCCTATGGATAGAGAATTTTTGGTACATAAATATTTATTGTTTTGGTTTTGAATAACTATATAATGTCTAAGTTAACAGGTGTGGACCTTTGGGGGGTGATTAGATCATGAAGATAGAGCCCTCATGAATGGTAATAATGCCCTTATAAAAGAGGCCCTGGAGACATAGTTTGACCTTTCTACCGTGTTAGGATACAGGGAGAAGGCTCTATGTTTTGCATGTTCGGGGAACTCATGAATGAACTGCAGCTGACATATTCAAATCTCAGCTATACTCTTCAATGCCTATTCTGCATTAGCTCTTGTTTAATCTACCTAAACATAATATTATGTCACTTCCTCACTGAAAACATGAAGAGATGAATGCCCACAAAACATAGTATTAACTCCTCAGTTTAGCTTTTAAGGTCCTTCATAATCTGGGCCTAACCTATATGATATAGTTTGGATATTTGTTTCCACACAAATCTCATGTTGAAATGTAAGCTCCAGTGGTGGAAGTGAGGCCTGGTGGGAGAGGTTTGAGTCATGGAGGCAGATCCCTCATGGCTTGCGGCTATCCTCACAATAGTGCATGGATTGTTACAATATCTTGTTGTTTAAAAGTCTGTGGCAACTCCCCACCTTTCTCTTGTTCCTGCTGTCACCATGTGCTACACAATCTCCTGCTTCATCTTACATCATGATTGTAAGCTTCCTGAGATCTTCACCAGGGGCTGAGCACATGCTAGTGCCATGCTTCCTATAGAGCCTGCAGAATCATAAGCCAATTAAACTTCTTTTCTTTATAAATTACCCAACCTCAGATATTTCTTTATAGCAACAAAAGAATGGCCCAACACTGAAAATTGGTGCCAAGAGTGGCATGCTGCTATAATGATACCTGAAAACGTGGAGGCAACTTTGAAACTGGGTAATAGGCAGGAGGAGTTGGAAGAGATTGGAGGTCTCATGAGAAGACAGAAAGATGAGGAAAAGTTTGGAACTTCATAGATACTGGTTAAATGGTTATACCAATATGATGATATAGTGATATGGACAGTGAAGTCCACGCTGATGAGATCTCAGATGGGAATGAGGAACTTATCGGGGAGTGGATCAAAGGTCACTTGTGTTCTGTCTTAGCAAGGAGCTTGGCCGAATTCTGTTCATGCCCTAGGGTTCTATGTAAATTTGAACTTTAGAGTGATGACGTAGGATATAGCAGAATTCAAATTTGAACTTAAGAGTGATGAGATAGGATATCTCATTTATAAGCAACAAAGAAATTTATAAGCAGCAAAGCACTCAAATAGTGTGGCTGCTTCTAACAAACTATGTTCAGATATAAGAGTAAACAAATGACTTAAAGTTGAAATTTGTATTTAAAAAAGAAACAGAACAAAAAAGTTTGGAAAATGTGCAGCCTGGTTATGTAGCACATAAATAAAAAGCATTATCAGGAGAAGGAATCAAATAGGCTGCACAGCAACCACTTCCTAGGAAGATTTGCCTAACTAAAAGGGAGCCAGATGTTGATAGCAAAGACAATGGGAAAAAGACCTTGAAAACTTTTCAGAGATCTTCAGGGCAGCCCCTCCCCTCACAGACACAGAGGTCTAGGAGGAAAGAATTGTTCTGGGGGCCAGGTCTGGGGCCCTGCAGCTTTGGGACACTGCTCCTTACATCCTGGCCACTCCAGTTCCAGTCATGGATCAAAGGGCCCCAGGTACAGCTAGGGCCACCACTCTGGAGGGCATAAGCTGTAAGCCTTGATGGCTTCCATGTGGTGTCAAGCCTGTGTGTGCACAGAGTGCAAAAGTAAAGGAGGCTTGGAAGCTTCTACCTAGATTTCAGAGCATGTATGAGAAAGCCTGGGTGCCCAGGCAGAAGTCTACTGAAGGAGTAGAGCTCTCACAGAGAACCTCTACTAGGGTAATGGTAAGGGAAAATGTGGAATTGGAGCCCCACACAGAGCCCCCACTGGGGTACTCCCTAGTGATGCTGTGGGAAGGGGGCTGCTGTGCTCCAGACCCCAGAATGGTAGAATCACCAGAAGCTTGCAACCTCAGTATGGAAAAGCCACAGTGATAGAGCTGCTCAAGGTCTTGGAATCTCACCTCTCATACCAGTGTGTGCCCTGGATTTGGAACACAGAGTCAAAGGAGATTACTTTGGATCTTTAAGGTTTAATAACTGCCCTGCTGGGTTTCAAACTTAAACGGGGCCTGTAGCCCTTTCTTTTGGGTGATTTCTCTTTTGTTGGAATGTGACTGTTTACCCTATGACTGACTGTACTCACATTGTTTCTTTGAAGTAAATAACTTGTTTCGATTTTACAGACTCATAGGTGAATGCATTTATCTCCAGATGATAGACTGGACGTGGACTTGGGACTTTTGAGATAATGGCAGAATGAGTTAAAATGTTGGGGGACTATTGGGAAGACATGATTATATTTTGCAGTGTAAGAAGTACATGAAATTTGGGGGCACAGGAGCAAAGGCTGAATGATGTAGTAGTTTGGATATTTATCTGTGCTCAAATCTGATATTGAAATGTGATCCCCAGCATTGGAGGTGGGGCCTTGTAGGAGGTATTTGGGTCATGGGAGCAGATTTCTCATGGCTTGGTGTTGTCCTCATGATAGTGAATGAGTTCTCAGAAAATCTAGTTGTTTAAAAGTGTGTAGCACCTTTCCCCTACACCTTGCTCCTGTTCTCACCATGTTATACACAGGTTCCTGCTTCACCTTCTGCCATGATTGTAAACTTCCAGAGGCCTTCACCAGAAGCTGAACAGATGTCATGCTTCCTGTACTGAAGAACCATGAACCAATTAAGCCTCTTCTCTTTATAAATTGCCTAGCCTCAGGTATTTCTTTATAACAATGCAAGAATGGTCTAACACACTATATAGTTAAATGCATTTCATATTCTCTTTAACATGATCCACATGACTCACCCAATTGGTTTCTTCAATTTTCTTTGATATAATTCGTCTCCCAAGCAATGCCAAAGATTAACTTGTTGGACTCCTCTCTCCTCCATTTAACCAAACAATTCCAATCCATGCTTTAGAACCCAGTCAAATACTTCAGGACATCTTCGCTAACACTCCAACATCAGATCAGCTCAACAAGTATGAAGCTGAATTGTCTTCTGAAACATTTTGGCACTTTATTGTTTACACTACTCATTCTGGAATTTTACCTTATACTTTCTGGCATCAGAAATGTCTCTCTTGGCTAATTCTGTAAGATCAGGAGCACTTTATTCATTAAACATGTGAATAACATTAATATCTGCTATATGTTGGGAAATCTGCAGTCCAGGGTTTTGAGATTAATAACAAAGATATGGTCTCTGCCTTTGAGTACTTAAGGTTTATTAGAGGAAATAGAATGAGAAATTATAAATATACTGAGGTTATAGATGGAAAATGGCGAGAAATTATGAAGATGTATAATAGCAGAGGGACCTCATGCCATTTCATGCTTTTTTCCATTAGTTTTTGTTAATTTTATGCTTTTCTTTTTTCTATGCTATATGTTTTTTAGATTTCAAAATTAATATATTTTCTTATGAATCTACAAATGTACTAAAAAGTTAAATTAATTAAAAGAACGTGGTGCTAAGATATCTATGAATATATGGATGCATACAATGAATAGCAGTGATATTCCATATATATGCAAGGAAAATAGATTGTTGAATAAATTGCATTGGCAAAAATTAGCTCTCAATTTGACAACAAAATGTTAATTCAAATATCTGCATCTCTTATACACACATGCTCAATTCTAGATATACTTACAATATAAATATAAAAGATGTAACACGTAACACTGTTAGAAAATGTAGACTACTTTAACGTTCTTGAGGTAGAAAGTGCTTTCTAACAAAACATAAAACTGAAAGACCCCTGAAAAGCAATGGGCAAAGGGCATCAACTGCAATTCATGATTGAATAAACATCCCATGAAAATGAAAAGATACATTATGTTAATAGAGCCAAAGATTTATAAATTAAAACAGCAGGCCAGGTGGCGTGGCTCATGCCTGTAATCACAGCACTTTGGGAGGCCAAGGTGGGCGGATCACCTGAGGTCAGGAGTTCAAGACAAGCCTGGCCAACATGGCGAAACCCCATCTCTACTAAAAATACAAAAATTAGCCAGGCATGGTGGTGCATGCCTGTAATCCCAGGTATTCGAGAGGCAGGAAAATTGCTTGAACTAGGGAGGTGGGGGTTGCAGTGAGCCAAGATCATGCCACTGAACTACAGCCTGGCTGACAGAGCAAGACTCTGTCTCAAAACAAAATAAAACGAAAACAACAACACAAAACAGCAATAAGATATGTTAACATTATCAAATGAACAAAGTTTACAATGTTTTCAATGTCTGATTTTAGTAAATGTCACAGGGAAACACATCACACTTATTTTAAACATAAGGGTACATTGATACAACATTTCTGGAGAACTATCTGAAAAAAATACATCAAAATCTTTAACTATGTTCTGACTCTATGAATAATAAATATGTTCACAGGAATTTCACATAAGAAAATAATCAGTCAAGTGTAAAATGGTATATTTATTAAGTCAAAAAATTGGAAATAATTACTTATTAAAAATAATTGTTTAAAAATTTTAAATAATAACATAAAAATAAATTATGGCCCATCAATTCAATGAAATAATTGGCAATTGTTTAAATAAATTTATATATAAATATATATATACACACACAAACAGCCCTTGTCACTGAGTGTAAAAAGTAGGTTCAAATATGGTATATATAGTGTGACTGAGCCATTTTACATTTATGTACAAAATGTGTGCGTGTGCACGTGTGTGTGTATATTTACATTAGAGTACTAATAATATTTATCTCTGGGCAGCAGGGTTTGAAATGAAAACAATTTATATTTAAACAGCTTTGATATCATTTGAGTTCTGTTTATTATGTGTGATGATTTTTATAATATATGTTAAAGTTATCCATATTCATCATAGAAAAATTGAAACAGGAAAAAAAAAATCACACAACACAGGGACAACCACTGTTCAGATTTTGCTGCATTCCCTTCTGCAGTGTTTTTCTCTGCCTATATACAGGTGTTTAGATATATTTGAGGTCATAATACAGAAAGAGTTTATAGCTGGTATTACTGGGTCTCTCATTCACCAGTCCATTCACTGGGCATTCATCACCTTTTCATGGAAAACTCCAGTTTATATTATGGGGAATGCAAAAGAAGGAAAGAAAATATTGAGAAGAGAAGAAATCTGCCAATAAATAATTCTCATTTACCTAAGTTATTCATTCAGCAAGTATTTATTGAGGGCCCTTTACCTGCTGGGCACTGTTCTAGATGTGACAAGCACATAAAAACCAAGCAATTTTCTGTTCTTAATGGAAACAGAAGCCATCAATATTCGTTTGACATTTCTTAGTTTTTGAATGAATAAAGACATGTCTGATCTTCACATGATCTATCAGGCATTTAGTGTATTAACTATGTTAAAATTATTTAAATAACTAGAGATTTTTCTCTTGAGGCTGAGGTCACTATCATTTAGATTTCTTCCAGTGAACATATGCTTGCAAACCCATGCCAGCTGAATTAATGAGCAGAAGATAAATGTGTCTACTGATGGAGAAGAAGAAAGGACCAACGGAAAGCCACATGTAGTCAGGAAATGAATTCAACATTTGCCTTTGTTATAGGGCCAAAATGTGGGATGAAGACAAAGACCATATGGAAAATTATTATTGATATCAATAAAATTATGGTAGCTATGAACACATTCCTTCCTGTTCCTTGCTCTGATATTCTCTATTGCTCTTCTATTTTGTATTGGGGAACTGGCTTCTCCAATGACAAATGCAGATGCAGACAGACTGGTTAAAGCTAAAAGCATGGTGACCACCATCATGAGCAAGTAGAGGCCGTGGTCCAGGAACCAGGCAGGTCCTTGCAGGGGTGTGGCAAGGCAATGACAAAAACAGGCAATCAGGCTTTCATGGGAGGAACTGAGACATCAAAAAGTTCAGCAAGTTGCACTGTAGATGGGATACAGATGGAAAATATGTCTCCCAAACAAGGTAAGGGTTTAATTATTAATGCAGAGTGTTCGGCTAGAGAGATACCAGGTTTATGGCTTTATTCATTTTTTGTTCCTCTTGAATATCAGGTCTTAGAGCTACAGATGAGGCTTAACCCACAAATAAAACTTTACTCAGCTGTGGAAACCAGCTTTGAAAGAAACTTATTCAGTAAGGTTATATCCTCTTAATAGTTTGAATCCCACAACTTATCGGGAAATTGGAAAATCATGATTATTACATAGAATCACATCTTTCTAGATCCTCTGATTACTACTGTGGACCCATTACTTTAACTTCCTGAGCCTTTCTCCCTCTTCCCCCAACACAGTGTAGTGCTATTGTGAAGGTATCACTATCCCCTTTTCCTTTATTTCTACTTTCATTTTAGATGAAAATGAAAATTACATTGAAAATATTGTTATGGTAGAGATCACTCATGACATCTTGGTATTTGTGTAAAACAAAAGCTGGTGCCCCTCCATGAAGAGGTTTAGATAACTTTATACTCTGCATTTATGCCTAGGCTTGGTCAGTTAACAGGTAGATTGGACGTAATAGAAAAGGAATTTTATCTTTTCCTAATATAATGCCTAAGTACTACCTGTTCAACCCCAAGGTCTCCATTCTCAGCCTGGGTTATGTTAGGGTTCCCTGAGGTTGTGCTGTGTACTGCCCGTATGGCTGTGGGTAGTGACCCTGTATACCCTTGTCATGTTACACATAAAATTTAATTTTCTGGTGGTGAGAAATCTCTTAAATTATTTCACGTTTGCATACCTTAACCCAAAAAGAGAAGACGGCAGTCAATCTCTTTTTTCATGTATTTATTTATTTCTTTTGGAATTTCTGAAGCAGTGATAAAGAAACCTGCATTTGTTATAAGTGGAAGGAGCTTAATGGAATATGTTGGTTTTGCTCTGTATGGCTATTTGTAAGTATGAGGAAACCAAATGCCATCTGGGAAGTAGAAATCACTTTTTCCAGTGCAGTATTTTTAATTACATCTTTTCACCTGAGCTCCAGGGCAAAAGTTCCATTTTTTCCCTGCTCATTATTAATAAACCCCACAAGTACAGGGTTTTTAAATTTCATATTTTAAGTGAATTTTGCATGCAAAATTTTCTGAAATGACGATTAGCTATGTAGTGAAGATAATATGTTGGCTCTGGAGTTTCTTCACTTCATACAAATGTTTATATCTTACTTGGATTGACTACACTCCGTGCACATGGAAATGCTTATTCATACACAATATACATGTTACTGAAAGTGTGTTCAATAGCTTGTGGTGGTTGTTGTTTGTATGCTACATACATTTGAAACATATGGCAACTATATTTGTTTTTTTTTTGGTCTATTATTTGTGTTGAGTGTGATATTATTCACTATGCAGACTTGCAAGCATTTTGAAATTAATTAACCTGAACAAAATTGAATTCACCAGTCTAGGTTCCTTAATAATATCCTGCCTAGGACATTAAATAATAAATGAGAGGAGAATGGATGTGGGGAGATTCCAAGGAGACAGAATGAGAGATCAGGCCTCCTGAATTTTTATTCCCCATTCTACCATTGTGTCCCTCTGTGCTCTTGAGTCAGCCACTCTCTGCTTTTGTTTTCCTGGCTGTAGCATGAGAGTAATAGCAAGCCTGGGCAGTATTGTAGTGAGAGAGAATGAATGCCTAAAATGTGCTTTGAGAGCCTCAAGTAAAACACACTACGCCACGTGTGGAAATTATTATTGGTTCATTCTTCATGCACTTTTGGTCCTTGCCCTCTAGGCTCACACTGCCAGCCAAGGCACCAATTACTGTGGAAGGGGCTGTTGGTTCTTGTGATGTGAACACCTGTCCTCCAGCAAGTGAGTTGAGATAACACACACCAATTTACTCTGTGTGTCATACACCCTACAAATTGAATCTCCAAAATACACTCAGAGTTGAATAATAAATGACACTGGGTTTAAATGACAGGAAATAGATGCAATACAATTGCTTGGGCATCTGTGTCCACCCAGGCCTTTGTCCACCCAGTCTGCTGCTGTAACGCCATGCCAGACTTCCCTCTGTATTTTCAGAGCTGACTAAGGGGCCATCTGTATGGGGAAAGTCACTGCAGAATTGCTGGCTTCCCTGGGACAGCCTCGGGCTGATTAATTCAGTCAAGGCAGGGCTTGGCAGACCCTGACCCATGCTGCTTATCAGATAACACAAAATTGCAACCTAATACAATTCCAAGGACCTTCAATGTATATTTTAAGAAACATTCATTAGGCAGTGGAACAAACTGCCACCATAAAAATTGTTACCCTGAAGTTTACAGGAGAAAAAAATTCAGAGGGTAAAAGGAAAAAGAAAAGGAAGCATAGGGTAGGGGTTGAGGGAATGGACTTTCAAGGGCAGTCAAATGAGGGTGTGAACCTTGGCCAGCTCTTTACCAGCTGTGTGACTTTTGGCAACGTCATAAACCAAAATTTCCCCACTCTTCAGTTTCTTCACTCAACTCTAAGTTGACACCATGCCTAACTTGTTCATCTTTGTAACCCCGATCCCTGGCACAGTATTTGGCACACTGTAGATGTTAAGAAACAATGGATGAATGTAAGATTTTTCTGGAGTCATTTTTTGCTACTTGGTACAGATAGGGATTTAACCAGACAGGATAGGCGCACACCATCTGTGTCAGCTCACTCCGGTGCCTTCCCGTGGTCTCTATGGGAACCACCTCTGGGTGAGGGAGAAAAGAGCTTCTTCAGAGTTTGGCCTGCTCTGTTTAAGCACCCAGCCAGGAGGTTAAGCATAATGCTTAAGCTCGTTTTGTACCAAATCAACTATCTTCCCTCAAATAATATATAGTGCACAGCAAGGATTTCATATTTGGTACATTTCTGATACTCTTCACCTATTGGTATATTCATAGAATTGTGCATATGTAGAATTTTGCAGTGTTTCTAATGGTTTTCTTTCAGTTAATGAAGTGACCCTCAAATAAGAACAGATGCATGCACCTCCCATGGCTGTGTTTTATGTAGATACCTACGTACATCCATTTTTCCTTTCTTTCCTATTTTTAATTACATGCTAATCCATCAGAACTGCATTGCTCCAGATACTCTTTTCTGTGGCCATTCACACTTAAAATATCCTCTCAAGATCAAGAGGAAAAGTGAGGATAAGAACAAAATAGGTACTAATTTATTCACCTTTATTTTATGTCCTCCAATCTTTAGCTAGCACCTCCTTTGGCTAAATCTAGCAGGAAGCCAGCTGACAGAGTATCCTGAGAAGCATCGCCTTCAGGGCTTAGCTTCCTGTGTTCCAGGGTGGAACAGAGCTAGGAGGAGGCATGAATCTTAAGGTGGACCAGCTCGGAACCAGCACAAAGCACTTAGTGCTTCACATTATGTTTGTTTATGTAGATGTCTCCATTCTAAGAATGCGAGCTGCCTAGAAACAGAAACTGTATCTTTTTCTGCTTTGTATGCCCTGCTACCTGCATATTGCTTTGAGTAGAAGGTAAGCTTAACAAGTGTCAAATGGGTGGATTTATTTGTGGAGTTAAGTAGTATTCTTCCCAGGAAACATGTTTGTATTTTTAGGGGGATAGGTTTGGACCTGTAGGAGCCCATGGTCTAGTAATGGATATAAATGAGTATGTAGCATAGTAGGGAGGGGATTGGAGGAAGGATCAACTAAGAATTATTTACAATTCTTCAAAAGGCCCTGTTAAATTTGACAAATACATCTGAGCAAAATCTTAGCATTAGCTTGGCTTTGGATCTTTTGTGGCTTCCCTTAATTGAGAACAGCATGACCCAGACAGTGATTACTTCTTCAGAGTGGTTTCCAGAAAGGAAACTCAGAGCGCAGAACTGAGAAGAACCTGTTAAAGCCACAGCTGACTTGCAGACCTCAGGTGATTTGAGCAAGAAATATGTGTTTGCCGTTGTGAACTGATAAGGTGTATTATGAGATGATAAGGTATATGTATTAATTTTCTATTGGTGCTGTAACTAATTGCCATAAACTTATTAACTTTATCAACGCCAATTCATTCTCTTTAGTTCTTTTGGACTAAAGGCTGACACGAGTTTTACTCGGCTAAAATCAAGATATTGGCAAGGCTATGTTCTCTTTTGTAGACTCTAGAGAAAATCTGTTTCCTTGCTTTTACTGACTTCTAGAGACTGCTCACATTCCTTGGATCATGGCTCCATTCCATCATCTTCAAAGCTAGCAATATAGCATCTCTGACCATTATTCCACACTTACATCTTCTACTGAATGTCTTTTTCTGCCTTCCTTTTCTAATTTCAAGGACCCTCATGATCTCATTGGGCTCATCCAGATAATTCAAGACCATCTGTTTCAAGGTCAATTGATTAGCAATCTTAATTTCTCTTCATCATGCAGCCTTAACATATTCACAAGTTCTAGGGATTAAAATGTGGACATTCTTGGGGGCTATTATTCCGCCGTATGGGTATTGTAATCAAGGCATCAAGCATGATGATGTTGCTAAAAAGACAGAGAACTAGGAACTACTTTAAAAATGAACATGAAACAGCAGCTACTTGTGGTTATTTGAAGTCACAAGATAAAATATAAAGCAGAATAACATTAAATTTGATGACCTGGCTGTATGCCCAGTAGCCCAGTACTGCCTCTAGCTGTAGCACCTTGGGCAAGTCATTTGGTTTCTTCTATTCCTCTTAATTTTTTCAACTGTAACATGGAAATAATAACTCTAGTGCTATTTATTTTTCAAGGTTATTAAATAGATCAAATCAGTATGTGTGTATATACATACGTGTGTGTGTGTGTGTCTACATGGTTTGTTTTTTCATTCTCTGTAATGATATACACACACACACACACACACACACACACACACACACACACACACACACTAACAGTTGGTAATAGGGTCATCAGATTCAACCTTCCTCCAAATTTCTCTTTTAAATGCATTCTGCTTTATGTGTCTACTTATGGGCTTGTAACTGACGTTTTGAATATAGAGTAGGTTAATTCACTTTTTCATTGAAAAAGTAATACATCTTCCAAAAATGCACACCTTCTTAATCTCTTCATCAGTGATAACTGTTCAAACTTACTCAGTAATCAACAAATGAGATTAAGGTCTAATTTTAATTGATTTAAAGTCTTATGTTTGGAAACAAATATGATATGCTTGTGTACACTTTTGTTCTACATTGCAAAAATTTTTCTGTACTTAATATTTTATATCATATCACAACATGGTCTTGACAATTCCAACTTCAATTATATAGGTATTTCAATGGAAAACTCTCATTAGAATGAACATATACAATTGCTTTTCCTTTTGTTGGGGATTTGGCTTGGCATTCACTATCTATGACCATTTTGACCGACTCTTAAGGCATCCCTGGGTAAGTAGCTGTCTCACTCAATGGAAGATGGAAGCTGTTCTTCTCCTAGCGTCTGTGGAATGGAAGAGTTTATCTAATCATTCCACATGTGTTAATAAGAGATCAGCATATTACAGATAACAAAAGAATTCATATATTTCTATATATTTTGTTCTTTTGCCTTTTTAAAACATATACATTACTATTTAGCTATGTCCAATTAAATGCTCTCCAGTGTGTATGTATTAGAATATGTACAACACATAGATATTTGCCTGTTTTTAGAACAAACTATTATACTTATCCAGTGACATATCTACTTTTTAATGTACTGTTTTCAAGAAATCACGAATTTGTCAGTGGGAAAGCTAAATATTTTCAGCAAAGTAATGCAATGAAAGAAAAATGTCACTTAAGAATATTTCCCACATTCAAGATAGAGGTTTATGACCAGTCCACAGACTTTGAAATTACTCTATGCTAGCCTAAACATGAACATAAAAATTAGTCCAAAACATGACATTAATAAGGCAAAAAAGTCATATGCAAATTAAAACTTTGCCAGAGGAATAATAATTAAACATGTATTACATAAACTATGCTGTAATGGCACTATGTGCCCCTAAAAGTAAAAGCAATTGATTATTCTGAGAAGTCATCTTGAAAATTAGTGTCTAGTAAGATGAAAGAAATCTACTCCCTTGCTCAGCTCTAGTGTCTAAAAGTAGTATTTTGAAATACTTTGTTTTATAGCTCATTGTGTTGTTAACCACCATACTCATTATCATTATTTTTGTGGGTCTTAATTTACCATTTCAGGCAGTAGCTATCTGAAGTAACAGAATGAGATATCAAACACAATACCTTTTAAAACAATTATAAGCAAATGAGGAGATGGATAACCTATTCTCCATGATGTGCTTATTTCACGTCTCATATCTGTATCAAAACATCTCATGTACCCCATAAATATACATACCTACTATGTACCCACACAAATTAAAAATAAATAAATAAATAAAATTACAAGCATCCATAACAATTCATATTTCATGAAAACATATAAACAAAAAGTTTTACACTAAACACAATAGAATGACTGTCAGGGAAGGAATGGAGAATGGGAGTGGGAGATGACAATTTAAAAAATCAATAAATGAATCACTAAAACAAAAGGGATTTCAGCATGCTATGATTTAAGGGGTATGATTAACTTAACCTTCTGCACCAGGGGTTCAAAAAGTACTAATTTGTTTGCATTTTAGCTTCTTTGGGGGCAGTGGTTCAATACTGAATGCAAATCGTAGTGACCCAAGGAGCTTTTAAACAATGCCCCCTCTTAGACCCAACCCCTAGATGTTGTGATTGATGTCTGGAGTGAAAATTATGCATATGTATATGTTGTGATTAAACATTACAAGGTGAACACATCGGTGTACCTATAATCCTTGGCAAAACAATAAATATTACCAGAATTCCTGATGCTACTTCTCCCTGGACATCAATACTCTTAAAAGCTCCAGAAGTGATCCTAATGTTTGTGCAAAGTTGAGGACCATTATTCTAGTTCATACTCACGGTGTTCATTTCTTATGACATTCTTTCCCTTGCATTTCTTTTTCTTTTTTTCTTTCTTTCTTTCTTTTCTTTTCTTTTCTTTTCTTTTCTTTTCTTTTCTTTTTTTTTTTTTTTTTTTTGACGAAGTCTGGCTCTGTCGCCCAGGCTGGAGTGCAGTGGCGCGGTCTCGGCTCACTGCAAGCTCCGCCTCCCGGGTTCACGCCATTCTCCTGCTTCAGCCTCCCAAGTAGCTGGGACTACAGGCGCCCGCCACCGCGCCTGGCTAATTTTTTTGTATTTTTAGTAGAGACGGAGTTTCGCCGTGTTAGCCAGGATGTCTTTTTCTTATTTTGTAATTACCTGGTGTTATTTCTCATAGTGGGCAGGAAGGATTTGTACAACTTTTTTATCTTTGGCAGTTAAAAATGTATTTATCTTATACAAGTTTGATTAATAGATTAACTATACATAGCATTCTTATTTAGAATCATTTTCCCACTCAAATTTTTAAAATATTTTCTCTGTCTTTGAGCATCCAATTTTGTTGAAATCAATTTGGTTTCTTTTGTTGTACATGTTTCTTCTTCTTATATTTTCCTGAAATTATTATTGATTTCTTCTTTATCCTTAAAGTCCTGAAATTTTACTAGTGTTATCGATATGTAACTTTCTGCTATGTAACCAGCTCAGCACCTGATAGGGCCTTTCAATATAATTTTTTTCTATTCTATTATTTCCTTGATTACTTTCTTTCCTCCATTAACCCCTCCTGAAATGCTTGTTAGATTAACACTGGCACTTAGCATTGGATTTTTTAAAAACAATCTTTTCAATACTAAGTTTGGTCTTGCTGGATTATTTTCTTATTAAATGCATTGATTTATTTCTTTTGTAATCACAATTAAAATTCATTTTCTACAAACTCATTCTCTGGTGTTTCTTTTTTTGTAATAGGTCATTCTTGTTTTATGGATGCAATATCTTTAACTTCTCTGAGGGAACTAATAGGAATATTTTTAACTTTCATTTTGGTTCCTAAGTTATTTGTTTCCTATGGGGCTAATTTTTTGGTTTATTTATTTTGATTCTTGCTATGGATGCTATTGGTTTTCCTCCAATATGTGGTGATATTTAGATATCAGTTTATATTTATTGAATAAAAAATTAGGATGATTAATAGAGTTAATGTATTGTTTTCCTAACAGAACTTCAATTATGAGAGGTGTGATTTTTTATGGGTAGGGGGCTTTGTTCATACGGAGAGTATGTGTCAGTAATGTGTTGCTCTCTAGGTTACTGAGCATGAAACAATGGAACAGTTTGACTTGAAATTTTGAGCTAATCCTTGGTTATTTTCAGAAGGACAGATCTTTCATTTAGTGTTTAGAGCTGAGGCTTTCTCTGTCCTGTTTTCTCTTCCCAATTATTTGCTGTATTCCCAATTATTTATTTCCAATTATTGCTATAATTGATCTCATATATAATTGATCGCAATTTAATTATTTATTCCCAATGTATCCAAATTATTTGCTATTCTCTAAAACTTTCTAGTATACTGTTGGCTCACCTTTCCCCCACATATTCTAATTTTCATTAAAAAACATTTCAGTGGACCTGAAAAAGAAATGGAGATAGTTGTTTGCATTAAATTTGACAACTTTTACACTGAAAACCCTGATGAGCATATGATAGGTTTTAATTAATTAAAAGGAAAAATGCATATAGATATCAATATGTTGAAGTACATTAATGAGTAGATTCAGTAAGTTTATGACCTAGAATAAGGCAAGATATTGCTAAAACAGTAATTAAGATATACAATATAGTGTAATCATTTAGATCAAAAATTTAGAATCATTAATATAAACAAACCTAGGACATACTGGTTTTACTAATATACATTATCAGTATGTTTGTAGTAGATAGCCCAATATTTTGCAGATATGTACATCTGTTTGTCTATTCATCCATATATTTGTCTCCTTATTGCTTTATTCATCCTGCTTTTCCTGTATCTATGCAACGAGTTTTAAAGAAAACAATAAAAAATATCCAACTTCTTTAGCCTTCCAGGTAAGGAAAAAGATAATGGCCCTAAAACTCTTTAACCCAATATTTAAGTTACAACAGGGTTTATTACTTTTCTGTGCTGTGGACCCCATGGTAGTCTAGAGAAACCTATAGACCCTTTGGCAAAATAATATGTTTAAAAATGCAAAAAATAAACACACAAGATTATATACAGGAAACTAAGTATAGTAAAACAAATTTGTTATAACAACAAAAAAACAAATTTCTTATACATTTCACATTTATAGTGCGTGCTCTTTTTCTTGATTAGTTTTACCAGAGGACAGTCAGATTATTGGCCTTTTCCAAGAACTACTATTCAGAAGAAAGTATTGCTGTTTTAGTTTTCCATTAACTTCAGAGCTATCTTTCTTATTTCCTCATTTCTTCTGTCTTTAGCTTTATACTAGATTTATTCTGTTTTTCTTTTTTCTAAACTCTTAAATTAAAATATTACCTCATTAAGTTCCAGCTTTTCTTCTTTTCAAGTATAAGAATGTTAAATACATTAGCATTTCTCTAAGTAATGCTTTATTGCATTTCATACTTTTTGGTACATAGTAATTTTATGATGACTGTTTCAATGTATTTTCTATTTTTTTAGATTTATTTTATGATCTGAATTATTTAATAGCATATTTTAAAATTTTCAAATGTGTGAGTGATTAAAGTTCATTTTCATAACTGATTTCTAGCTTAAATGTAGTCAGAAAAGATATATCTAGCTGTTATGGTAATGATGTTTTGGAATTTATAGATGCTGGTTTTGTGGTTCATTAAATGAGCAAATTTTGCTCTGAGTACTTGAAAAGTACATATACTTTCAATTTAGGGAGTGCATTTTTTCTGTAGGACATGCTTGTGAATTGTGATATTTAAATCTTACACACATCCTCAAAATTTTTGGTGTGACTGATCTATATCAATTACTGAGAAAGTTATATTAAAGTCTGCTATAATAGTGAATTTGTCAATTTTGCCATATAGTTTTGTCCTTTTGTTTTAGAAAGTCAAAAGATACATTACTGGATGAAGTTTAGAATTTTACATATTACTGGTGAATTGGCCTTTTATCATTATACACATATTTTCTGATACTTTAATTCAAATCATGTAGCCTAATTGTGATGCAGTTTTTTATCTGGAATTTAATTTTAATTTTTCCTTGAACCCTGAGGGCCATTTTTGTTTAAATTTGGCACCTTTGATAGCTGTGCCTCCTTGTATCTCGGGCCTTCCTTCTGAAACCTTGTATTTCTAAAGTATATTCGCTCACTGTTCTAAGATTTTGTGTTTATTTTTGTGGCAATGTAATCTCTATTTCATCTTCATTTTTGTTGTTGTTTGCTAAAAATGTCTGTATATCCCTCTCATTCCTGAATGATAGTTTTGGGAAGACATAACATTCTGGTTGGCATCTATTTTCTCTTCTTTGAAGATATACATTCAGCTGTCTTCTGGCTTCTATTTTTGCTTTTGAGAATTCAGCTGTTTTGTTGTTCCTTCATAAAGAATGTCTTTTCTCTCAGACTGCTTTTAAAGTCTTCACTTTCTCTTTATTGATCTTCAGTGCCACTGTAGTTCCTATAGTACATCTAGGCGTATATTTCTCTTCAGTAATCCTATTTAAAATCTATTGGACTTTCTGAGCCTCAGAATTGGTGTCTTTATCATTTCTGGAAAATTCTCAGCTATTATCACTTTGGATATGGCCTTTTATCCATTTTCCCTATTCCCCTCTCAGGAACTATGAATCGACATATAGTGACTTTTTAACTTTATCCTCAATATCTCTTAACCTCTATTTCATATTTTCATTTCTTTATGATGTTGTGCCACATTTTGCGTGACTTTTTAAGCTCAATATTCTCTTAAATAAATTATCTCTTTACCCAGTGGCCAAGAGTTTGCTTCTTGTTTTTGTTCTTGTTTTTGAGACAGAGTTTCACTCTGTTGCCCAGGTTGGGGTGCAGTGGTGCGATCTCAGCTCACTGCAGCCTCTGCCTCCTGGGTTCAGGCGATTCTTCTGCCTCAGCCTCCCAGGTAGCTGGGATTCCCGCCACCATGCCCAACTAATTTTTATATTTTTAGTAGAGATGGGGTTTTGCCATGTTGGCCAGGCTGGTCTCAAATTCCTGACCTCAAATTTATCTGCCCGCCTTGGCCTCCTACAGTGCTGGGATTACAGGCTGAGCCACCATGCCTGACCCCTAGAGTTTGCTTTTAAGCCATCTATCGAGTTACTCATTTTAATGATTGTAAAAAGTCTATTAAGAAATTTTGAAATATCTCCCTGGTTATTTTTGATAATCTCTTGTTCTGTATTATACATTTACCTGTTTTTTTTTTTTTTTTCTTTAAGCCTTTTGTTTTAATATTCCTTACTTGATAATACCAATATTTGTATCTTTGGGGCAATATTCTGTAGGTTTTAAAAAATTCCCTCCTGATAATTCAGTTTTTCTCTCTTTCTCTGATGGTAGCTATTTTGCTTATGTGAAAATGTTATGGGGTTGAGATATAAAACCCATTTCTTCAGAGAAGAATGTTTCTGTTTTCTATAGTTGAGTGTGGGGGTAGGATTACTTAGTGTTTGACCTACAGAACTTGTTGGCCAGAAAGGTATGCTACTTAATTAATTTCTCAATCTCAAGTAAAGGCACACTAATGTTTGGAAAATTTCAGGGGAAAATTTTCTTTTTCTTTCTGGTTCTACATAGATTCATGGCTAAACTAGGCAAATATTCTACCATGTCCTTCTGCTTTTTTCTTTCTTCTTCTTTTTTTAATCTTCCTAATTCAACCACACAGTGCATTGCCTTTCAGGATATCAGGTTCTGTGTGGTGGTTTCTGTTTTTATCTTTCTTTTTTGAGTGCTCCATAAACAGTAATTTTGATTGTTCCCCATGCCTGTGGCTCATTAAAGGCCAAAATGCTACACCACCATAAGTGTTTTCTTACCTCTTTAGATGCCTCCAAAAGCTTCTGTTTTCCTGCCAACTCAACCATGCATTTAAAAATTATTTTAAAAATATTTTATCTAATGAGCACACCTAATATCCAGATTGTGGTTTCTAAATACTATTTTTGAGAAATGGCTGCTGTGGGACTGGCTCATGGAGAGTACACAGTGAACCTGATACATCCTGTTATGCCAGAAAACAAGCAAGCTCTGTATTAATGGAGACATGCACAAAAACCCAGAATCAGTTCTGGAATAATTTGAGCATCAAAAAGGATAATGAACATAACTGACTATAAACATTAAATACATAAAAATCTATGACACCACCATGGTGTCAGACAGTAAGAGACGTGCTGCAATGAGGAGATTATTATACTCTTTAATTTTAATATTAGTAATTAATGGAAAAGTTAATCATTTGTTATAATGCTTGGAGGAAGTACATTTCAGACCGTGATATGAGATAAAGGTCTTTAAAAACAATCAAACAAACAAATACCAGAAGTTTACTAATGCCAGTTTAGAGAAGGGAGGGAATGACGGAATTAGAAAATGATTATTTTGTAACCCTGAGTAAAATAGTTCAGAAAAGGACTTAGAGGCTAAAGTCATTAAAGGAAATGTTTTGGAGAAACAGGATATTTACTAAAAGCAAAGCATCACAACAAAATCACTTGCTAATTGCATGAAGAAGGGGAAAAATACTTACCTTTAAAATAGAAAGATTTGGCAGTCATCATCTTGACCATGGATGAAAAGCAGTCTCTCTAACAGTGGACTGCTTGACATCAAATGTGTCCTGATGAAATGGGGGCAGGGCCTGCAACTTATTCTTGCCCAGCGTTCTTCACCTGGATAAAGTCAAGCCTCTCTCTTTAACTTCCTGTGTTGTAGGACATACACAGGGTTAGAAAAATGACACCATGAGGGAAAGAACACATCTAGACTGTGGAACCTTGTACGGTTACACTGCCTAAGTCTCTTCAAAATGTCAAATGCACAAGAGAAAGAGAAGTGGGCAGTGTGAATTTTGATTGAGTCAAAGTTCTAAAAAAAAAAGCTAAAAGTATATTTTGGAGAAAACTGAGAAAATTTGAGAATGGACTGGCTCTTAAATAATATTATAGAATTACAGATTGAGTAGTTCTTATCCAAAATGCTTGAGATCAGATGTGTTTCAGAGTTGAGAAATTTTTTTCCAGATTTTAGAATATTTGCATATATATAATGAGACAACTTAGGGGTAGGACCCAAGTCTAAACACAAGCTTCATTTATCTTTCATTACACATTTTATTATATATATACCCTGAAGGTAATGTTATACAATATTTTATATAATATTGTGCATTAAATAAAGCTTTTGTACATAGAAACATCAGGAAGCAAAGGTGTCATTATCTCAGCCATGCATGTTGACAATCTGTGTTTGTTTGGCATCACTGCCACTCCTGACTCAATTTGTATGCTATAAGCAATAATTTTCTTGCACTTATTCTCACATAAGTACTTAACGATTAAATGTATGACATATAATTAATACAGTGAAAAAATAGTGTGTCCAATGGCATCACTAAAATACCTGTTTCAACTGCTAAACAAGAACAACAATGAACAGTGCCAGGTTTTCTGTCTCCACTTACAATGCTGTGTTTTGGCTAAAAGGTTACTATACGCTCTATTTTGATAGTTTTCTCAGGTGAGAAGAAACATCAGAAGCAATTGAGGGACCAGAAAGTGGGTTCTCTACTGATGAAAAGGCATTATTCTGGATGGCTTTTAAAAAATGTTTCCTAGAGTCATGTGTCTCATTAACAACAATTGTCATCTTAGAAGTCACTCTTTGATTTGTTGATTGTACAAGCTGACACAATTTCTTGTTATGAATGCATGCTATTCTAGTCCTTCAATAAGCCCATTATATATTTTCACCACGTCATCTATAGGCACTTTTTTCTACAGTGTTAACAATGCCACCTTCATTGTCATTATTTATCACAATCACCTTGGTTCAGAATTATTTTGGCTGTCTCACCATCAGTCAAGGAATGAACAACTGAAGCCTCATTACTGATGTTAAAAACTTCAATATCTACTTTCTCCAGCTCACTGACTAAAGTCATATTTTTTTAAAATATAAGGATTTCAGGCATCATTTTTTCTCATTTGACGTGCAGTATCCTTCAAAGTCACCACCTTGTTCATCATGATAACTGAACGTAGTTGCATGCCAGAGGTTGTGTCAGGCATCCAGAACTGTGTCTCTAGTCACTGTGTTAAAAGCATTGGCAACTATATATATATCATCCTTCATCCTAAACTCCTTTTGGAAACCTTCTACGCCCATGCCTCTGTTCACTGCTGCTAGGCATGCTGTTCAAGAAAGTGTTTTTACATTTACTCTTCGTTGATCTAAGGATACCCTGGTCACATTGCTGAATTAATAAAGTTATATTTTGTGGATGAGCACAACATAACCATCATTTGTGATGAGAATTTCAGCTGAAGGATGAACAGAACAGTTTTCAAGGAATAATGATATCTTGCAAGTAATCATCCAGTCCAGCTTCCCTGCAGTTAGCATGAGCCACTGGTACACAATGTATGTGAAACCCATCATAAAATATTTCCCTATTAATCCATACTTTTTTAGCATAATAATGGACTGGGAAGAAATTCATTTCTTGAAAGCAGTGAGGATGCAAGCTTATGTCTATCACAGCAAATTTTCACTTATGTGTGTCTGGTGCATTAGCACATCCAGCATGGTTATTCTGTCCTCGACATCCTTCATTCTTGTAGGAACTGTCTCTTCAGCTGTACTCAATGTCTTTCTAGGGCAGCAATGGCAAAACAGCGATATTTTGTCAGAATTATTGATTTGTTCTGGTGTTTTATTTTCATCTGCAATGACCTTAGCAAACTCATCAATGAATTTCTCCACAGCTTCATGATCAGCAGATGCTTTGTCACCAAAAGTCTTTAAAAAAATTAATGTTCTGTCTTTTTTAAAATTTCTTCGTGCAGGCTGTTGGATATTTACAATTCCCTTCATTCTTCAGTTCATTGTGATAGATCTTTGTTGCTTCATGACCAGCATATGATTAAGGTACATGTATTGACTGTGATCCTGTTGGATTCATTCTTTCAATACACAATTGAGATCTTCATTTTTAGGTATATGTGGCTTAAAAATTTTTTTTTTCATTAACTTCTCTTCACGAATTTCTGGATAGAACATTAACAGTTTATTCTTCTGTTTCTTCAGGTCACACATGTTGGCCATTCCAACACCATACTCTTCTGAGATGTTTCACACTTATACCACTGTCCAGTTTCTTCAACAGCTTGACTTTCTGTGCTATAGATAAATATAAATGCCACATCGTTTTGTTATCACAGGAGTATCTGCAGGCCTTTTTAACGTCTCAGCAATACTTTTATACTATAGAATAGAGAATAAACAACAACAAAAAAACAGCACAAAACAAAAAACAACACAACACACACAAAACAAAACAGTGAGTAATGCATTAGGTCTTGGTCCTATGCAGGGCACTGGGGAACCTGCTGTTGTTATGGCCAGCCTGCAAACAAGCTGTTTTGTTACTGTTTGTGCATGTGCTTCATGGGGGAATCCGGACATGTGTGGAAGCAATATACCACAGCAAAAGGGAGCTGAGAGGGTCTTTTTTCCCTTGGAGGCACTAAATAAACTGTGTTGTGCATCCATATTTTGACTGTGACCCATCACATAAGGTCAGGTGTAAAATTTTCCACTTTTGGTGTCATGTCAGTATTCAAAGAGTTTTGGATTTTGGAGCACTTCAGATTTCAGATTTTAGATTAGGGATGCTTAATCTATATGATAATTTAAAAAATATGATGTTGTTTGCATTAGTCAGAGTTTTCCAGAGAAACATAACCAAGAGGATGTGTAGATAGATAGATACACATCTCTATATATGTATCTCTATGTATATCTATAGAGATAGATGTGTATATATATACGTATACACATATACACACACACATACAGAGAGAGAGAGAGAGATTTATTGTAGGGACTTGGTTTTTATGATTATTTATTAGTCCGTTTCATACTACTGATAAAGACATACCCGAGACTCAGCAATTTACAAAAGAAAGAGGTTTAGTTGGACTCACATGGCTGGGGAAGATCTCCCAATCATGGTGGAGGGTAAATGGCACTTCTTACATGGTGGCGGCAAGACAGAATGAGGAAGATGCGAAAGCGGAAACCCCTGATAAACCCATCAGATCTCGTGAGACTCTTTCACTACCATGAGAACAGTATAGGGGAAACTGCCCCCATGATTCAAATTATCTCCTACTGGGTCCCTCCCACAACATGTGGGAATTATGAGAGTACAATTCAAGATGAGATTTGGGTGGGGGCACAGCCAAACCATACCATTCTGCCACTGGCCCCTCCAAATCTCATGTCCTCACAGTTCAAAATCAATCATGCCTTCCCAACAGTCCCCCAAAGTCTTAACTCATTTCAGCATTAACTCAAAAGTCTCATCTGAGACAAGTCTCATCCAGAGTCCAAAGTCTCATCTGAGACAAGGCAAGTCCCTTCCACCTATGAGCCTTTAAAATCAAAAACAAGCTAGTTACTTCCTAGATACAATGTTGGTACAGGTATTAGGTAAATACAGCTGTTCCAAATGGGAGAAATTGTACAAAAGAAAGGGGTCACAGGGCCCTTGCAAATCTGAAATCCAGCTGGGCAAATTTTAAAGCTCCAGAATGTTCTCTTTTGACTCCAGGTCTCACATCTAGGTCATGCTGATGCAAAAAGTGGGTTTCCATGGTCTTGGGCAGCTCTGCCCCTGTGGCTTTGCAGGTTACAGCCTCTCTCTCAGCTACTTTTATGGGCTGGCATTGAGTGTCTGTGGCTTTTCCAGGTGAACAGTGCAAGCTGTCAGTAGATCTACCATTCTGGGGTCTGGAGGATGATGGCCGTCTTCTCACAGCTCCACTAGGTGATGCCACAGTAGGTGATGCTCTGTATGGGGGATCTAACCCCACATTTCCCTTCTGCACTGCCCTAGCAGACGTTCTTCATGAGCACCCCACCCCTGCATTAAACTTCTGCCTGGGCATCAAAGCGTTTCCATACGTCTTCTGAAATTGAAGTGGAGGTTCCCAAACCTCAGTTCTTGACTTCTGTGCACCTAAAGGCTCAACACCATGTGGAAGCTGCCAAGGCTTGGAGCTTCCACTCTCTGAAGCCATGGCCCGAGCTGTGTATTGGCTTCTTTCAGCCACAGCTGGAGCAGCTGAGATACCAGACACCAAGTCCCTAGGCTACACACAGCATGAGGACCATGAAACCACTTTTTCCTCCTGGGCCTCCAGGCCTGTGATGAAAGGGGCTATCATGAAGGTCTCTGACATGGCCCGGAGACATGTTTCCCAGGGTCTTGGGGATTAACATTAGACCCTTGCTACTTATGCAAATTTCTGCAGCCAGCTTGAATTTCTCCTCAAAAAATGTTGTTTTTCTTTTCTACTGCATCATCAGGCTGCAAATTTTCTGAACTTTTATGCTGTTTCCATTTTAAAATGTAATGCTTTTAACAGTACCCAAGTAACCTCTTGAATGCTTTTCTGCTTAGAAATTTCTTCCTAAATCATCCCTCTCTAGTTCAAAATTGCACAAATCTCTAGGGCAGGGGCAAAATGCTGCCAGTTTCTTTGCTAAAACATAACAAGAGTTACCTTTGCTGCAGTTCCCAAAAAGTTCCTCATCTCCATCTGAGACTACCTTAGCCTGGACTTTATTGTTCATATCACTATCAGCATTTTTGTCAAAGCCATTCAACAAATCACTAGGAGGTTTCAAACTTTCCTACATTTTCCTGTCTTCTTCTGAGCCCTCCAAACTATTTCAACCTCTGCCTGTTACCCAATTCCAAAGTCACTTCCACATTTTTGGATATCTTTTCAGCAATGCCCCACTCTACTGGTACCAATTTACTGTATTAGTCCATTTTCATGCTGCTGATAAAGACATACTTGAGACTGGGGAATTTTCAAAAGAAAGGTTTAATTGGACTCAGTTTTATGTGGCTGGGGAAGGTCTCACAATCATGGCAGAGGATGAGAGGCACTTCTTCCATGGTGGCAGCAAGAGAGAATGAGAAAGATGCAAAAACAGAAACCCCTGATAAACCCATCAGATCTCATGAGACTTATTCACTACCATGAGAACAGTATGGGGGAAATCACCCCCATGATTCAATTATGTCCCACTGGGTCCCTACCACAACACATGGGAATTATGGGAGTACAATTCAAGATGAGATTTGGGTGGGGATACAGAGTCAAAACAAATCAATTATGGAAACTTGGTCAGTTCAAAATCTGATGAAGGAAGCTGGCAGGAAGGAGACTAAGGAGAAATATCAGAGGTCAAATTCAACTGCAGTCTGCTGGTAAACCAGAAAGAGCCAATGTTGAAGTTCCAGTCAAAGACCGCGTGCTGGCAGTATTTCCTCCTGCTTGGGGGAGGTCGGCCTTTGTATTACTCAGACCTTTAACTGATTGAATGAGGCCCACTCATATTATGAAGGGCAATTTGCTTTACTCAGGTTCCACTGATTTAAATGTAAATCTTATCCAAAAATATACTTACAGACACCAAGAATAAAGTTTAACCGAATAACCAGGTGCTGTGGCCCAGTCCAGCTGACACATAAAATTAACCATTACAACATTGTATCAATGTAGAAGCAAGTTATTATTCTTAGCAGATGCCTGCAGAACTACTTAATGATAAAGTGTTACGATACTGACAGCTCACTTCAAAATGATTCAGAATATATATACACACACATATATGTAATATATATACCTACATATAAACACACACATATAGCAAAATTTCAGCAGTTGTTTATCCTGAGCACTAGGTATATAGCAAATTATAGCATAAGAATATTTTTTTAATCTAAAATTTTTATTTGGTCCTTTGAAGGGTTTTGTTTTTGTTTTTGTTTTTGTTTTTGGATGTGTATTTTAAGATATACCTAGAGTACATAATAGGCAATATTAACTATATTTTTAAGTGTTATTCATAAATGGTTGAGGATTATAATTCATCTAATTATTTTTGGCAATTTGCTATTTCCTGTGGAAAATAAATTGCCAAAACCCACTGTGTGAACTTATCTTTTTCACAAAGTATGAAGTTAATGCTTTCATAATTTAGAGTCTAGTTTATTGGAATAATTTGTAACTACATTATAAAGTACATAATACATGTGCAAAGCATGTGCTTGTGATTACATTAATGTTACCAATCTTTCAATAACTTGTGTTTTCATTTTTCGTATTTCATTTGTTAGTGTATATAGGAGTTAGTTACTCCTTTTATGCATTATTTAAACGTAGCAAAATTGCATAATATTTTGAGTATGAGTATCTATTGTATTTATTTATCCGGGAATTTAACTCTTTTTATTATAAACAAATGATGTTTATTCCACTTTGGATCTTTTCACATGAGCATCTTTATCATCTTTTTTTCTTTCTTTTTTACTAATGAGGGACTATAACATTAAAAATCTGGCAATTAATGAAACAATGAGAAAAATCAATAAAAGTTAACATTAAAAATTTTCTATTTGTGTCTTTAGATATTACCCTGTTGCATGTTTATAGATATCATTATGTGGAAATACTAACTTCTCTGCTAAAAGTATAAAATTCGATTACTTTTAAATTTCAATTAATCATTTTAGACATAAGTAAATGACGTAAATGATATCCAAAGCTTAGTTAAGACAAACACATTGAGATTTAATAATGAAGGACCAAAATAATACATTTCTTGTTATTTTCTACTTCAAATCTATACTGCCAATTGGTCTTTTATTCTTAGACATGTTTTATTAAAATTATATTTAGGTTTGTAAAAGATTAACTATCTTGGCCGAGTGCAGTGGCTCATGCCTGTAATTCCAGCATTTTGGGAGACCGAGGCGGGCGGATCATGAGGTCAGGATATCAAGAAACCCTGTCTCTACTAAAAATACAAAAAATTAGCTGGGCGTGGTGGCACACACCTCTAGTCCTAGCTGCTCAGGAGGCTGAGGCAGGAGAACTGCTTGAACCTCAGAGGCGAAGGTTGCAGTGAGCCGAGATTACCCCACTGCACTTTAGCCTGGGCGGCAGAGTGAGACCTCCACATCAAAAAAAGAAAAGAAAAAAAAAAAAGAGAGAGAGAGAGAGAGAGATTAACTATCTTAAAACAATCAATTATACTCTAGGAGAGACTAATGGAACACAGTACATTTAAACAAAATATTTCACATGTTTTGTTATGCTTCTTCTCTTTATAATTCAACAGATGCACTTAAAACCTTCAAGGGGAAAAGTCCCACTTAGCAGTAAAGTCATCTCTCCTCTCTAGGAATATGTGGAAAGCAGAATTCTGGGTTAACATACTTTATTCAAATAGCTTCTCTTTTCCCCAGAGAAGAAACAATTTAAGGTGAATATTTTACTTTCACCCTCACTTTTTAATTTCTCATTAAAACTGTGACATATTATTAAAACTCCTATTTATGAAAAAGAATGAAATTTGTGTATTTTAATTCACATACGTTTGAAACAGTCAACATTCTTAAGCAAAAATCTTTACACATAAGTTTAAAGCAAAACAAAACCTTAATCAGCTATAGTGTAGTTTTCTTAGAGTTTTTGAAAGGCCAACATGGGAGCAATTTTAGACACTATTTCCAATCCAATAATTAACATTACTAAGAGTTTGGAAGCAAGAGGATGTTTTAAGTAGTGGGAAAAAGCCTGGATTCCAGAGTCAGAATAACTATATGACATTAAGAATGCACTCATCTCAATGTTCTCATTTCTTTAAAAAGAGACAAAATATTACCAACGTTTCCTACATGTTGCTTTACTACTCAACTTGGCAGTGACTTAGGATCTCATTTAACGCTAAAGCACTCAAGTTATTCTTGGTTAATGTTTACCTTATTACTGTCCCTGAGGCTTTAGCAGCTTCTACTTCATTCTCTGATTTCACTATTACTCCGATCCTATTCACTTTGTCTAAAGACAAAGTTCTCTGTGGTCCAACCCAATTTCTTATTTTAAACAGAACTACAATTCCCAAAATGTTAATCTTATTATCATAGATGATCACTTACGAGGCTTGTACATTCTATTTAATGCTTTTCTTATATAGATATACCAAGATTTCCCTACGTCAAGCTCTGTGCGCTACATAGTGACATGATTAACTTTCCTTAACTAGGACAAATTTAGACAGTTGTACATTGGCTAATGTATGAATGTTTTGTAGTGTTGTCAACCAGTGGTGATTGCATATCCACTAACAACTTAATTTTGCCATAATTGTCATTGTTATACAAGTGTTTGTCTAATTATTTCAATAATCTAGTCAACTGATTTTTATTGAATTGCATTTGTAGGCTCAGTTCTATTTCAGGCACAAGGTCTACAACAAAAAAAGAAAACAAAATTAAACACAAATAAACAAAACTCCAGCCCTTGTGGAGCTTACATGTTATTACACTTTGTCCTCTTTTAAAATAAAAATGAGAGGAAAAAAATCCAGAAAAATAAAGAAAGCTTGAATATGAGAAATGAAAGACACACAATTTTATGTAATTGTGACAAATTAGGTGGCAACAGTGGAAAATTTTAGACCCGGATGGAAGATCTTTGGGTTTACTGTGTTCAACTTTGAGTTAAATATCAAAATTAGAGATCCGAAATTCTGGAAATATATACCCGTCCAAATGAAAAACAATAAGAACTTTATAGTACTTTTGACTGTAATTTATTTTTCAAAGAGGTATGGGTTAGCAATTCTGAAACTACTTTATGTGTATTTCAGCACTGAACAAATATATATATATATGTACTGTGGATAATGAGAGCCAGATACTTTTATGGAAAGTAGTTACCAATAAGGAAAGAGTTAAAATTTAAAATACACATGGATGCAGGTAAGTTTGTATACATATATTTATCAGCTTTCTCCAATGAGAATGTCTGGAAGAAAGGACAATTTAGTAGCATGAGCACACCTACTGCCTAGATCTTGGGTTCTAAATATCATTCTTTAAGAAAACAAACCTGTGTTTTGAAGAAATGGCTGATTCCAAAACTGGGACAAAGAAAGTACAAAATGAGCCTTGAATACTTTGTGGGGCCAGAAAGTAAAGAAATGCGCAGAAAATGATGAAAGTATTTTGAAAGGACATTGTAGCCAACTTGAGGTACCCAGTGGCTGTATCTGGTTCAATTTGAGCAATAAAATAAGTGACAGTGATGAAGTATAGCCAGTAGAATAAAATAACTTTCCGTGAGTTTATGCTAGTATAGTTATTATAATTGAATGAAAAAAGGAAGGAAAGAATATCTCTTCATTACTGTAGAATTCCATTTAACAAGTGCAGAAGAAATGATACATATATCTTTGAATCACCATTTGGTGTAATCACCATTACAGTGATGCTTGTTGTAGACAAGAATTGTCAATGAATTTTTTTAAATTAATGGGAAAACTATCATGAGAAAGAGAATCTCTAATTTCAAAGCATTTCTCCCATGAGATACTTATTAATTATAAAGGGGAAAATAGTAACCTTACAATGGAGAAATCTGGCAGACCTTATCTTAACCAAGTCATCAAAGTTAACTGCACCCATAATAGCACATTGATATAATCCTGAGAAGGGCATGTATCATTTCAATGTTATTCTTACCCAAAATGCATAAGTTGAATTTAACCATAAGAAAACATTAGACAAACCTAAGTTGAAGGATATATTACAAAGTAACTGGCTGGCTGGCATTCTTCAAAAAAGTCAAGGTCATGAAAATCAAAGAGACAAAGAACTATCCAAAATGAGAGGAGATTAAGATACCATCTCACGCCACTTAGAATGGCAATCATTTAAAAAATCAGGTAACAACAGATGCTAAAGAGGATGTGAAAAAATAGGAACACTTTTACATTGTTGGTGGGACTATAAATTAGTTCAACCATTGTGAAAGACAGTGTGGCAATTCCTCAAGGATCTAGAACTAGAAATACCATTTGACCCAGCAATCCCATTACTGGATATATACCCAAAGGATTATAAATCATTCTGCTATAAAGACACATGCACACATGTTTTTATTGTGGCACTATTCACAATAGCAAAGACTTGGAACCAACCAAAATGCCCATCAATGATAGACTGGATAAAGAAAATGTGGCACATATATGGAATGGCACATCATGGAATATTATGCAGCCATAAAAAAGGATGAATTCATGTCCTTTGCAGGGACATAGATGAAGCTGGAAACTATCATTCTCATCAAACTAACACAAGAGCAGAAAACCAAACACCGCATGTTATCTCTCATAAGTGGGAGCTGAACAATGAGAACACATGGACACAGGGAGGGGAACATCACACACTGGGGCCTGTTCAGGGGTGGGGGACTAGGGGATGGACAGAAAGAGGAGAAATACCTAATGTAAGTGATGGGTTGATGGGTGCAGAAAACCACCATGGCGCATGTATACCTATGTAACAAACCTGCACGCTCTGCACATATACCCCAGAATTTAAAGTATATATATATATATATATATATATATATATATATTTTTTTTTTTTTTAAAGGAGAAAACCTTAAGCAAGCTTAAAAAAAAATGAAGAAGACATGACAACTAAATACAATGTGCAATCTTGGGTTACATCTTCGGTTAGAAAAAGGACATTTATGGGATAATTGGTGAAATGTAAATGTCTGTAGTTTAATACATTTTCAGCTTTCCAGTTATGATGATTACCCTATGGTTATTGTAAGTATTAATTTGGGCTAAGCTAAATCATGGCTGTGTCGGAATTTGTGCTATTATTGCAAATACAAAATCATTTCAAAATAAAGAAGTTAAAAATTAAAATTTAATGTAAAGTATCTTAATTTAAAAACACTTTATCAATTAAAAATGAAACTTCCTTTCTGTCCATTAAGACTTAAAACGTGTAAATCTTTCATTCTATCTTCACACATTCAAATTTTTGTATGATTTTAGGAGCTCATTTTGTGATTCTTTGAGAAAATCTCTAGAGTAATAAAATCATTAAAAGTGCGTAATGTCCTTTTTTTTTTTTTTTTTACAACAGGTAAGCTAATAGACAATTTAATTTTCAAATTATAACTGGACTAGACAATTACAGTTAAACATAACTGCTGATCAGTGGTTTTCAAACTCAAGAGGGCATCAGAACCACTTGGGGAGTTGGTTAAAAATGAAGACTCCTTGGTGCCAAACTTCTGAGTTCCTAATTCAGTAGGTCTGGGGTGGGGCCTAAGAATTTGCACTTCTAAAAGTTTTCTAGGTGAGGCTGACACGGATAGTCCTGGGGACTACACGTTGACAAACATTGGTCTAAATATTAATTTGAAATTGTAAGATTAATGTATTATGTCTCTATTGTTTCTGGTGTACACAGTTCAATGTTATGATAAATAAAAAGACTCATTCTAACTCCATTTTGACCCAATTGCTAATCCAGAATATAAATATTGCAAAACTTCAAACAATTTTCATTATAATATTGAAGCATCTTTTATTGACCCAGGTACCCCAAATCTAAAACTTTTTTGTGACTTTTGATTTTAAATCTGATATGTAAGATACTTGGGAATCATCACTCTTTTAATTACATCAAGAAAAACCTGGAAAAAAACTGAAAATCAAGGGACATACTTTTGGACCAATCAGAAAATTGAAGTTGCAAGGCAAATCACTTTTCTGAAATCTGGAGAGAAAGACATATCCAGCCAGGTGCAGCTAATACGTGCTAACTGGAACAGAAGTCACTGGAATCCTAAACTGATCAAAACACTTAAACATTAATTGTGATGAATTCATGGAGACTGAATGTGCACTAGTTTGAGAGAGAATGTGGACTAGTTTGAGAGAGAAATTCATGAGGATGCAGTCTGAGGTGGTTACCCATACTCTCCTGGTTGTTTCCTCTAAGAATCTCACTAAGTTCTCAAGATGAAGATCCAAGAAAGATATCCTCAAAGATCTAACAGGGGCTGGGAAAGAGTAACCATTGTGAAATATGGCCCGAAGCCGTCCTCAAAACAAAGGCTTTCCTGTGGAGTAAAAGACCTTGCCAGAGCCTTATTGCAGGCTCCCTGGGGGAGGGGTCGCTGCCTGATTTCATCTCCCTCTAACTTCTCTGTCTAACCTAAGGGGCAGGGTTGGGGAATAGTTAGTAGAAGGTCAGGATTTCAGGGAAGGGAGTATGTGGCCAAGGGAAATAAAAAGCTATACCACTGGAAAACACTTTTGATGGTCACAGCTTGAAAACACATGCTGAGAAAAAATGAGATTTTATTTAAAAATTATAGAAAGTCCCCTCACCCACTTCCTTTCCCAATAGGGCTCCAATATAATATCCATGATTATAGCTGAGAAAGCTGAAAACACAAACTATCTCTGAGACATAGTACTTAAAGAAGACCAAAATCAAGAGGTGAGACAAAAACAAGGACTCTAAAGCATTATGAAGTCTCTGCCATTTATAACTATAGTAAACATTAAATATAGCTTCACTTCCACCCAGATGAGCGTAACTCTTTACTCACACTAAAGCTTATTTATGTTAGTTCCTATTGCCTGATACATGTCTAGTTTTCAACAAAAAATTGCAAGGCATGCTAAAAGGCAATAAAAAATGCAGTATGAAGAGTCAAAGCAATCATTGGAATAGGCTTAGATATGATCAAAATGTTGGAATTATCAGACAGAAAATGTAATATAATTATGATTATGTTAAGTGCTCTAATGCAAAAAAAATAGAAAACATGCAAAAAGACAGATGTAAGCAGGGGGATAGAAACTATGAAGCAAAGAGAAGTGTTAGAAATAAAAAACAATGTACCAAAAATAAAGAAAGTTTTTGATGAGTTATCAGTAGAATAAACATATTGAGGAAAGAATAAGTGAACTTGAAAATATGTCAGTAAAATCTTCCCAAACTGAAATGCAAAAAAAAAATAAATAAATAAAATAAAAAAAATAAAATAAATAAAAAACAGAAAAGAGAATAAAAAAGGAAAAAGAAGCAATGATAAAAACATAACAGAACATCCAAGGACTGTAGGACAATATTGCAAAGGTATAATATACCCATTGTTAGAATACCAGAAAGAGAAGAAAAAGATAATGTATCAAAAGAAATATTTGAAGTAACAAGGCCAAGAATTTATCAAACTAATGAGAGACAAATACTTCAAGTAGCAGGAAGCTCAGGGAACACTAGCAGGATAAACACAAGAAACAAACAAAAACAACCCCCATACACCTATCTATATCATATTCAAACTGTAGAAAAACAAAGACAAAGACAATATCTTGAAAAAAGCCAGAGGATGAAAACACATACATTTATATAATAACAGGGATAGAAATTATAACAAACATCTTGTCAGAAATCAACTAAGAATAATGTGAAAGAAAAGTGTTTAAATGTTGAAAGAAAAAAATCTACAAACTTAGAATTCTATATCCAAAAAAACTGTCAATTAAAGCAAAAGAGAAATACTTTCTCAGATGAACAAAATCTCAGGTCATTCAATACCACTAGACCTTCCTTTCCAGAAATATTAAAATAAATTTTTATGGGGAAAGAAAATGAAATGAGTGAAAAACTCAGGTCTATATAAAGAAAGAAAGAATATTAGATAAGGAATAAAAGAAGGTAAAATAATATTTTTCTTTGACTTAGCTGATCTAAAAGATAACCATTGGCTGGCTGATTCTTAGCTGATCTAAAAGATAATCATTGTTTAAAGCAATATTCATGTATTGAGGTATTATATCATATGGATACGTTACATGAATAACAGTTATTACCACCAAGGACCTCAGTTTTTAAAATATATTTTAATCATCCATTTTCTTTTTCTTTCTTCCCTCCCCTCTTACCCTTTTATTTCTTCCCTCTCTAGCCACTCCCTTCTGACAATCCATGCTTATCTAATTAAATTCTTGTTTTATAAATTTCAGTGGCTAATCTTGGAACAACCCAGGCATGGAGTCCCAATTGCAGAAGCTTCCTGCTTAGGGGAATTGTCAGGCTAAACTCAATGTAATGCCAACCAGACTTCTGGATGGGCAATTACCAAAGACAGCCATCAGAACGAAGACACACAGGCACTGCAACCCGCACCACTCCCATGCCTCCTGTACCAAATTTCCCTTTTAAAAACCCTATGGTAAAATTTAAAATTTAACATGTTACTTTAGAATGCTAATTCATCGTCTTGGTTTACTGGCTCTCTGATTAAACTTGCTTTTCCTCGCTCCAACCCTCACTTCTCGTGTCTTGCTGTCAAGCACTGAGCAGCCCAAACTAAGTTCAGTTAGAAATTCAGTGCCCAAATGTGGGGCTGCACATTGGGTGGTCTAGCCTGCCTGATTTCCAAAGGATGGAGCAATTTACTACAACATTGTGCCAGGGTTACCCATTTATGCTACCAGGCAGAGCAACAGATGCTCATGAGTGCCAACTACTCGTGGTTAGGTGACTTCATGGCTGTGACTCCAGAGATGTCCCAGCAGCTGCCAAGAACGCTTTTGTCTTGGGAATTCTCCCATTTTTCCCCTTTCTGGCATCAGCTGCCTGAAATGCTTTGTTGGAGCAAGGAAAAGTGGTATCTGAGGAGTTAACAGTTGAAAGGTTGGTAAGTCACTATGGTGTGTTCAACCAAGAACTACCTTCCTTCCCATTTGGGCTTTTCCTTGGAATAAACTACTCTTTTTTTTTTTTTTTTGGTTGGGGTAACCTTTTGGAGAGAGGAATAGTTGTTGGACTTTTACCAATTTCATTTGAACTAGTTCATTTGCATTTGTCTGTTTGTGGACCCTGGGCTTACATGTTTAATAACATGGAAAATTCAAAGGCATGGTAAGTTTTCTGGGGCTCCAGCTAATTACACGTTATGGTCAGTTTTTGTACACATCTTAAACTAATAGGCAAATTACAGCAAGAAAAAGTCAGAGCTGAAATGGTTATCCTGCAACTTTTTTGTTAAGTAGACTCTTCTAAAGCTGTGTATCTGTTTATCTTTTCTACCTACTTTGAACCGGAGGTTATTAAGCTACTGGTGTTGAGATAAAACTCACTAATTCAAGGATTAATTTGAGTTTAGTGTCAGATACCAAAGATATTTTATTTTTCTTACACAGTTATGCCCATTCTAGCTAAAATATAAACACTGGAAATTCACTTGAAACTGAATTTAAAAAGGGGGTAAAAGAGGTTTTCCAAAAAGTAAACTGCTAAGGAAACTACCCAAGATCTTGATCCATAGCCTTCACTGGTGTATCTGTTGGGGGAAAACAAAGTTTAGCCATGTGGACAGGTTCCAATTTCGTCAGTCCATCAACTCACTGGAAGCTGTAAAAGATTTTACAACCTTGCAGTCATTAATTTTTATAGTTTTTTTTTTTTTCCGAGACGGAATCTTGCTCTGTCACCCAGGCTGGAGTGCAGTGGCGCCATCTCGGCTCACTGCAACCTCTGCCTTTCTGGTTCAAGCGATTCTCCTGCCTCAGCCTCCCCAGTAGCTAGGAGTATAGGCGCTGCCACCACGCCCGGCTAATTTTTTGTATTTTTAGTACAGGCGGGGTTTCACCGTGTTAGCCAGGAAGATCTCGATCTCCTGACCTCATGATCCACCCACCTTGGCCTCCCAAAGTGCTGGGATTACAGGGGTGAGCCACTGCACCCGGCCCCTAATTTGTATAGCTTTGATAAGCCCCAGCAATAACTCAGAGACTTAATTTAGGATTTGATTTTGAGAAAATTTGTCAAAAATGTTAAAAAGTTCAACACATTTTATCAAAACAGAATCACAGGTTATTGTAAAATAATCATTCATTTAACCAAGAGTGATAATTAAAATAACTCAAAGGGAACACAGAAGGTCTTTGGGCTTACAGAAGAGATCTGCTGGAGCATCATGATATGAGGAGTCAGAAGCTTTTGGGAAAGCTGGTCTTGCATTCTCATACATAGTGTGTAACATCAATACGGTTTACAGCAAAACCTATCCCTATAATCGTAGCTAAAATTATGAATAACTTTTTTCCACCAGGAGAAGACTGATAAAAACCATAAAGAGAGTCAGTATCACCACCTCCAGCTCCCTGAAAATGTCCTTATCACATGCTATTAACTAATCCTGTGCTGTTAAGTTACAGGGCTTTGAGTCTTGAGTAAATACATCTCATCTAAAGAAGGCATCAACTCCTGCCACTATCTGACACCAAATTCAAATTAACCAATGCCTCATTTTTAGATCCTAGGTGACAATCAAAGTAAACTGCTTTCATGAGACAAAGAGACAGGCCTGTAGTCAAAAACATTAAGATTCATTTAATAGTTTTGCATCTATTAATAATGCATTAATTATTAATAGATATTAATAAAATATATTCTGTATCTTCATACTAAATAATTTAAATGTTTAGCTACATGTGAGCTTCCTTTTCCTGTCATTCTCAGAATTAGGCAGGGCTTATGACCTTTCTGTTTAAAACATTGATTATTTGTTTGTTTGAGACAGGGTCTCACTCTGGCACCCAGGCTGGAGTACAGTGGAATGATCTTGGCTCACTGCATTCTCGACCTCCCAATCTCAAGCAATCCTCCTACCTCAGGCTCCAGAGTAGCTGGGACTACAGACACACACCACTACACCTGGCTAATTTTTGTATTTTTGGTGAAACAGGGTTTCATCATGTTGCCTGCCTCAGCCTCCCAAAGTACTGGGAGTACAGGCATGAGCCACTGCATTTGGTCCACATTGCTAATTCTTTATGTCTTGTTCCCTCCAGGCCCAGGACCTATTGTGGAAGAGGTGGGTGCATGAGATTTTAAGGGCCAGTTGTGAGGGATAAAATTAGTTCAGACCCCCAAATCAAAGACAGGTATACAGATGCTCAACACAGCAGTCCCCAACATTGTTCGCACCAGGGACCACTTTTGTGGAAAACATTTCTTCCACAGATGGGAGAGGGGAATGGTTTCAAGACAATTTAAGGGCATTATATTTATTGTACACTTTATTTCTATTATTATTATTACAAACTCACCATAATGTGGAATCAATGGGAGCCCTGAGCTTGTTTTCCTACAACTATACAGTCCCATCTAGGGGTGATGGGAGACAGTGACAGATCATCAGGCATTAGATTCTTATAAAAAGTGTATAACCGGCAGGGCGTGGTGGCTCACACCTGTAATCCAGCACTTTGAGAGGCTGAGGCAGGTGGATCACGAGGTCAGGAGTTCCAGACCAGCCTGGCCAAGATAGTAAAACTCCGTCTCTACTAAAAATACAAAAAAGAAAAATATTAGCTGGGCGTAGTAGCTGGCACCTGCAATCCCAGCTACTCGGGAAGCTAAGGCAGAGAACTGCTTGAACCCGGGAGGTGGAGGTTGTAGTGAGCAGAGATCACGCCACTGCATTCCAGCCTGGGAGACAGAGGGAGACTCCATCTCAAAAACAAACAAACAAAAAGTGCACAACCTAGATCTTTTGCATGTGAAGTTAACAATAGGGTTCACACTCCTGTGAGAATCTAATGTCCCTGCTGATCTGACATGAGGCAGAGCTCAGATGATAATGTTTGCTCACTTACTACTCACCTCCTGCTGTGTAGCCTGATTCTTAACAGGCCAGGGAGCAGTACCAATCAATGGCCTGGGGGTTCAGGACCCCTGGCTCAATATATAGAACTTATAGACAAGTAAATTTTATAACCTTGTTTTTTGGTTTTTGGTTTGGGGCTCTTACTTTGCTTGAAGGAGTTTGGCTTTTAGTTTTTGGCTCTCATATTGCTCAAAGGGTTAATGAGTGCCAGCCTACTTTCATTCCCATCTGGCCTAGAACATTTAATTGGCTATCTGTAAGTCTTTTGACTCTTAAGTCCTTTTGCCATAGGAGTTCCACTGAGAGACATGACAGATCTGGTGCAGGTAACCACAGCACCCCAGCATTGATACGGAACAAAATAAACACTTGGCCATTGATACTGCCCCTGGCATATGTTGACCAAAAAAGGAGGAAGATAAACTAAAAAACACACAAACAAACAAAAAAACCCAAGTCCACGCTCTGAATGGACCTTCCTCTTTATAGCTAAGGGGATCTCAAAGAAACCTAAAAAACTAGTTTCAGGCTATGACAGGAAGGGGTTAGACAAGACTCATTATATCCTCCCCCCATTGGAATTCAGGTGCAACTGACCAACATTAACATTAAAATAGAGATCATAAAACCGACAAAACAGACTCTCTATAATAATAAGATACCAAATCATAAACCAGACGTAAGACTATGACAGGCAAAGGTTAAGTCGGATGCTCATACACTTAAAAGGTGAACCATATTCTAACTGCCACAAGGATTTTATTTTTCCCAAGCAGCCAAATAAGCACGGACTTCAAGATAAGCAATATTGAAACAATTTACAGCTGAACCAAATGCTGACTAACTGACCCCCAGCCCCTGTTCCACCAGCCATAATTATAGCTTTAATTAAACAAGAGGCTGATTTCAGTTACTTTTTCCTGCTAAAAGACTACTGACTGTGAACTCATTCTGACCAGTTGCTAGAACTTGTATACTTGTTTGCCTTTGTGTCCTAGTAGAAACCCCTTTGATGTATAACGACATTTAAATGTTAAGTCTCCACCCCAAAATGAACATGGGTCATATGTTACATGCATATTTTTTCAATACACATGTGTCAGGACTACCTTCCTAAATATTCAGATTTCTCCTGTAACCTGTGAAATATGTATCACAGCCAGTCTGTCATTATAAACACACAAGAGCTCTGGGTATAATCGACAGTCGGGAATATGTGCTGTAATTAAGACTGAATGCTATATGTACATTCTGGATAACTCCGGAAACATGTATTTAGCCCTACAAGTCATGCACAAGCAAATTAATGCTATGGCTGATCCCACAAGGTCTTTAAAACAATGACTGTCTTCATGGTTTTTATCAGTCCCCTTCTAGTAGAAAAAGTTACTCATGATTTTAGCTATGATTGTAAGAATAAGTTTTGCCGTAAACTGTATTGATGTTACACACTGTATATGGGAATGCAAGACAAGCTTTCCCAAAAGTTTCTGACCCCTCATATCATGATGTTCCAGCAGATCTCTTCTGTAAGCCCAGAGACTCATGAATATTTTCAACTCCACATGTTCCAGATATGGTTTAGATATGTTTCCCCATCCAAATCTCATGGTGAATTGTAATCCCTGATGTTGGAGGAGGGTCTTGGTGGAAGGTGATTGGATCATGGAGCTGGATTTCCCCCATGCTGTTCTCATGATAGGGAGTGAGTTCTCACGAGATCTGGTTGCTTAAAAGTGTGTAGCACTTCCCCATTCTCTCTCTTCTTCCTGCTTTGGCCACATAAGATGTGCCTCCTTTCTTTTCAACTTCTGGCATGATTGTGAGTTTCCTGAAGTCTCGCAAGCCATGCTTCCTGTATAGCCTGTGGAACCACAATTAAACCTCTTTTCTTTATAAATTACCCAGTCTCAGCTAGTTCTTCATAGCAGTGCAAGAACAGACTAATACAGAAAATTGGTACCAAGGAGTAGGGCATTGCTATAAAGTTATCTGAAAATATGGAAGCGAATTTGGAACTGAGTAATGGGCAGAAGTTGGAACAGTTTGGAGAGCTCAGAAGAAGATAGGAAGATAAGGAAAAAGTTTGGGAATTCCTAGAGACTTCTTAAATTGTTGTGACCAAAATGCTGATAGTGATATGGACAATAAAGTCCAGGCTGAGGTGGTCTCAAAGATGAGAAACTTACTAGAAACTGGTTTAGAGGTCACACTTGCTCTGTTTTAGTAAGGACACTGGCAGCATTGTGCCCTTCTTCTAGGAATCTGTGGAACTCTGAACTTGAGAATAATTATTTAGGGTATCTGGCAGAAGAAATTTCTAAGCAGCAAAGTGCTCAAGATGTGACATGGCTGCTTCTAACAGTATATCTTCATATGCCTGAACAAAGAGATGATCTGAAACTGGAACTTATATTTCAATGAGAAGCAGAGCAGAAAAAATTAGAAAGTTTGCAGCCTGATTAAATTTACTTATGCAAATTTCTGTAGCCAGCTTGAGTTCGTCCCCAGAAAATGTTTTGTTTTTTCCTACAAAAAGACAAAAACACATACACCATTTTCTGGGGGAGGAATTCAAGTTGGCTGCAGACATTTACATAAGTAGAGGAGCTTAATGTTAATAACCCAGACAATGGGGAAAATGCCTTAAAGGCAACTGAGAGAACTTCACACTAGCCCCTCCCATCACAGGGTTTGAGGCCTAGGAGGAAAATTATGGTTTTGTGGGCTAGACCTAGGTCCCTGCTCCCTTGCATAACCTCAGGGTGGCACTGCTCCCTGTGTCCCAGCCACTCCAGCGTGGCTAAAAGGGCCCCAGATACAACTTGGGCCTCTGCTCCAGAGAATGTAAACCAAAGCCTTGGTAGATTCCATGTGGTGTTAAGCCTGTGGGTGCACTCTTGGGAGCCTCTACTTAGATTTCAGAGGACGTATAGAAATGCCTGGATGTCCAGGCAGAAGTCTGCTATAGGAGCAAAGCCTTCATGGAAAACCTGTACTACAACAGTGCAGAGGGAAAATGCAGGGCTGGAGCCCCCACACAGAGTCCCAACTGGGGCACTGCCTAGTCAAACTGTGAGAAGAGGGCAACCGTCCTCCAAATCCCAGAATGACAGATCCACCAACAGCTTGCCTTATGCACCTGGAAAAGCCACAGACACTCAACACCAGCCCATGAAAGCAGCTAGGAGTGGGGAGGTACCTTGCAAAGCCACAGAGGTGGAACTGTCCAAGGCCATGGGAACCCACCTTTTGCATCAGCATGACCTGAATGTGAGACATGGAGTCAAAGGAAATCATTTTGGAGTTTTAATATTTAATGGTTGCCCTGCTTGATTTCAGACTTGTATGGGGCCTATAGCCCCTTCATTTTGGCCAGTTTCTCTCAGTTGGAATGGGTATATTTACCCAATGCCTGTACCCCCATTATAGCTAGGAAGTAACTAACTTGCTTTTAATTTTACAGGCTCATAGGCAGAAGGGACTTGCCTTGTCTCAGATGAAACTTTGGACTGTGGAGTTTTGAGTTAATGCTGAAATGAATTAAGATGTTGAGGGACTGTCAGAAAGGCATGATTTGTTTTGAAATGCAAGGACATGAAATTTGGGAGGGACCAGGGCAGAATGATATGGTTTGGCTGCGTCCCCACTCAAATATCACCTTGAATGGTAATAATACTCACATGTCGAGGGTTGGGGCAGGTGGAGATAACTGAATCATGGGGGTGGTTTCCCCCATACTGTTCTCCTGGTAGTGAATAAGTCTCACAAGATTTTATAAATGGAAGTACCCCTGCACAAGCTCTCTTGACTGCCACCATGTAAGATGTAACTTTGCTTCTCCTTTGCCTTCTGCCATGATTGTGAGGCTTCCCCTGCCAGGTGGAACTGTGAATCCATTAAAACTCTTTCATTTATAAATTACACAATCTTGGGTATGTCTTTATTAGCAGCATGAGAACAGACTAATACAAACCCTATGGTAAATTTTATAATTTAAGATGATACTTCAGAAATCTGGTTTGCCATCTTCTTCCATTTCTCACTGTGCAATTAAACATGCTTTTCCTACTACCAATCCTTGTCTCTTGCATCTGGCTTTCAATTGGCGAGCGGGCAAATGTGGGCCCATTTACACCGTGCCACAAATGATGAGACAGAAGAATTGAAAATATTCTGTTATAAGATACATAGATGTAAATGACAAGTTAATGGGTGCAGCACACCAACATGGCACATGTATACATATGTAACAAGCCTGCATGTTGTGCACATGTACCCTAGAACTTAAAGTATAATTAAAACATTAATTAATTAATTAAAAAATTCATAGATTTCTGTACTTCACATGACATGGTCATGACTTATGTGATGGTAAACTTAGAATAGTAAAAACTGTGTCGTGTAAACACTAGGGTCACTGAAATTTTTTTAAGGATTATAATTGGTAGATTAAAAGAGGAGGTAAAATGAAATCATATAAAACTCAATTAAACTAAAAAAGGTAGAGAAAAGGAGAAAGTAACAGAAACCAATTGCAATGAATAGTAAAAAAATTGTAGATATTAATCAAACAATATTATTAATCAATTTTAATGTAAATCTCCAAAAATTACAAACAAAAGATAGAAATTATCAAAGTGAATAATGAAACAAGACCAAACTTGACAGCATCTGCAATAAACCCACTTTAAGTGTAAAGGCTCAGGCCAGGTGCAATGGCTCACGCCTGTAATCCCAGCACTTTGGGAGGCTGAGGCAGGTGGATCATGAGGTCAGGAGATCGAGACCATAATGGTGAAACCCTATCTCTCCTAAAAATACAAAAAATTAGCCAGGCGTGGTGGCGGGTGCCTGTAGTCCCAGCTACTTGGGATGCTGAGGCAGGAGAATGGCGTGAACGCAGGAGGCAGAGCTTGCAGTGAGCCAAGATCGCGCCACCTCACTCCAGCCTGGGTGACAGAGCGAGACTCCATCTCAAAAAAAAAAAAAAAAAAGTAAAGGCTCAGGTTAACAGTAAAAGAGTGATGAAAGATATACCATATTGACACTAATAATAAGAAAGCTGAAATATCAATATTAATTTTAGACAAAGCAGACTTCGTAACAAAAAATTATAATGGGTAAAAAGCATAATTACATAACGATAAATGGGTTAGTTCCCCCCAAAAACATAACAGTCTCTAATGTATATGTAATTGATGACAGTCTTCAAATACAAGAAACTAAAACTGAAACCATTGAAAGCAAAATAGACAATTCCACCATTATCGTTGCATACTTCAACACCTCTCTTTCAGTAATTGGTACAGTAGGAAGAAATCACCAAGTTTGTATATGATCTGAAAACAGTATCAATCATCAGGATCTCACTGACATTTATAGAACACTATATATGAAGATAGCAAAATAGACAGTCATCTCAAGCTTACAAGAGACATTTACCGTGACATATTACATTGTGGAACATAAAATGAACTTTCCAAACTTAAAAGTAGAGAAATTATACAAAGTATGTCCTCAGACCACATGAAATTAAGTTAGAAATCAACAACAGAAAGAGAGATAAAAATAATCTCCAAATTTTGGAGATTGAAAGAAAAAACTTAAAAATAACACTTGATAAAAGAAGTCTTCACAGAAATTTGATGATATTTTGAGCTAAATGATAATGAAAATACACCTTACCAAACATTATGAGATGCAGCAAAAACAGTCCTTAGAGGGAAATTTATAGCATTAAATGCATGCATTAGAAAGGGGGATTTAAAAGCAGTAACCTAATCCTCCACCATATGAAACTCAGAAAGAAGATCAAATTAAGCCTAAAACAAGAAGAAAGGACATAATACAAAATTAGAGCAGAAATTGATGAAATTGTAAGTAGGAATAACAGTAGAGAAAAATCAGCAAAACCAAAAGCTGGTTATTTGAAAAGAACAATAAAAGAAAAAACCTGTAGATATACTAACCATAGAAAAAGGGAAGACACAAAATACTTAATGCAGAAATGAAAATTCATTATTATTTATTCCATGGACATTAGAAAGACGATAATGGAATAGTATGAACAATTATATGCTCACACAGTTGATAATGTAGTTAAAATGGACAATTCCTTTAAAGACAAAAACTACTAAGCCTAAAATAGGAAAGATCAACAAGCTGAATAGACCTATATCTATTAAATAATTTTAATTGAAGCACAGTGAACAGTGGACTACCTCCTGCGCTGAGTGGTCACTGCCACCAATGTGAATGTGCATAGAGGGTGCACATAATCCTGCACCAATCAGTGTCCTGCCTCCATGCTAACACCACCACTGGCACAAATGTATGCACAGTCATTGGTGCAGGCCCCCAGGACCTCTGAGCCATGCTGCCCTTGTCATTGCTGCAAACACCCACATGGAGGCTGGCACCATGGCACTCACTATCACCCTGCCATGACTGACAAGTGTGCACTGCCCCCCCATACTGCTGCTAGTGCTGGCAGGTGTAAATGAGGATAAATCCTGCTTTTAACACCCTATGACATGCTTTGGCTGGGACCACTGAACAGAGTGTTATGAAAAACAGTTCAGGAGCACTTTGCCCCCTCCATTGCAGAATGTTCCCAAACTTGAGAAGCCAAAGAAAAAAGGTGGGTCCAACACCAATTCCCCAAAGTTTAAACATGTAGTCCAGGAGCCCTGAGATGAGCTGTGGCACCCTAAAATGTTCCAGAAATTAAGCCATTTACCTGAACCCACCTTACACCACAATCAAACCCACAAGGTCATCAAATATGATGAAGTAAAAAAAACCCCACACATCCAAAGAACAGCAACTTCAAAGATTGAAGGAGCATGAGCTCACAAATATTGGAAAAAATCAGTGCAAGAACTCTGAGAACTCAACAAGCTAGAGTGTGTTTTTCCTCCAATCAACCACACTAAGTCTCAAGCAAGAGTTATTAACTGAGCTGAGACAGCTGTAATTACAGAAATAAAATTAATTACATCAATAGGAACAAAGATAATCAAGATTTAGGAGAACATGGAAACCCAATTTAAGAAAGGTAAGAATCATAGTAAAATAATATTGGACATAAAATATACAGCATAGAAAAGAATGTAAGCAACCTGGTAGAGCTGAAGAACACACTACAAAAGTTTCATGATGTAATTGCAAGTATTAATAACAGAATAGACCATGCTGGGAAAAGAAACTCAGAGCTTGCAGACTGGTTTTCTGAAATAAGACAGACAAGAATAATGAGAAAATTAGAGACAACTTGGAAAACATATTTTAAGATATTATCAATGAGAACTTCCCCAACATAGCTAGAGAGGACAAAATTCAAGTTCAGGAAATGCAGAGAAACCCAGTAAGATATTCTACAAGAAGATTATCCCCGAGACACATAATCATCAGACTCTCCAAGGTCAAAATGGAAAAAAAGATTTTAAAGGAAGCTAGAGAGAAAATATAGGTCACCTACCAAGGGAAGCCCATCAGACTAGCAGCAGACCACTCAACGAAAGCCCTACAAGCCAGAAGAGATTGGAGACCTATATTTAGCATTCTTAAAGAAAATAAATTCCAATGAAGAATTTTATATCCCTTCAAACTAAGCTTCAGAAGTGAGGGAGAAATAAGATCCTTTTCAGACAAGCAAATGCTCAGGAGATTTGTTACCACCAGACCTGCCTTACAAGAGCTCCTGTGAGAAGGACTAAATATAGAAAGGAATGACCATTACCAGGCAATATAAAAACACATTTAAGTACATAGACCAGTGACACTATAAAACAACCAAACAAATCAGCATAATACACAGCTAATAATATGATGACAGTATCAAATCCACTCATATCAATACTAACATTAAATGTAATCAGGCTAAATGCTCCAATTAAAAGGTACAGAGTGGCAAGCTGTATAAAGAACCAAGACCCATCGGTATTCTGTCTTCAAGAGTCCCATCGCACATGCAATGATACCAATAAGCTCAAAATAAAAGGTTGGAGAAAAAACTATCAAGCGAATAGAAAAGAGAAAAAAGCAGGAGTTGTAATCCTAATTTCAGACAAAACAGACTTTAAACCAACAAAGATCAAAAAAGACAAAAAAAGGCATTACATAATGATAAAGGGTTCAATCATTGAGAAGATCTAACTATCTTGAATATATAGGCACCCAACATAGAAGCACCCAGATTCATAAAGTAAGTTCTTAGAGACGTATAAAGGGACTTAGACTCCCACACAATAATAGTGGGAGACTTCAACCCCCTAGTGACAGTACTAGACAGACCATCAAGGCAGAAAATTAACAAAGGTATTCAGAACCAGAACTCAATGCTAGACCAAATGGATCTGATAAATATCTACAGAACTCTCTATGCAAAAACAACAGAATATACATTCTTCTCATTGCCACATGGCATATACTCTAAAATTGACCTAGCAATTGAACATAAAATAATCCTTAGCAAATGCAAAAGAACTGAAATCATACCAACCACCCTAGAACCACATCACAATAAAAATGAAATTTAAGACTAAGAAAATTGCTCAAAACCATACAATTACATAAAAATTTAAACATCTGCTCCAGAATGACTTTTGGGAAAGTAATAAGATTAAGTCAGAAATTAAGAATTTCTTTGAACTAAACAGAACAAAGATACAACATACCAGAATCTCTGGGATACAGCTGAGGTAGTGTTAAGAGAGAAATTTATAGCACTAAACACCTACATCAAAAAAGTAGAAAGCTCTCAAGTTAACAACCTAACATCACAACTAAAAGAACCAGAGAAGCAAGATATAACCAACCCCAAAGCTAGCAGAAGACAAGAAATAACCAAAATCAGAACTTAACAGAAGGACATTGAGACATGAAAAACCATTCAAAAAATCAATGAATCCAGGAGCTTGTTTAAAAAAAAAAAAAAAAAAAATTAGTAAGATAAGCCACTAGCTAGAATAATGAACAAGAAAAAAGAATATCCATATAAACACAATGAGGAACAACAAAGGGGACACTACCACTGATCCCACAGAAATACAAATAACCATCAGAGACTACTATGGATACCTCTGTGCAAACAAACTAGAAAATGTAGAAGAAATCGATAAATTTCTGGACACATATGCCCTCCCACGACTGAACTAGTAAAAAAATTGAATTCCTGAACAGATCAATAACAAGCTCTGAAATTAAATCTGTAATAAATAGCCTATAAAGAATAACAAAAAAAGCCTAGGCATAGACAGATTCACAGCCAAATTCTACCAGACTTACAAAGAAGAGCTGGTACCACTCCTACAAAAACTACTGCAAAAAACTGAGAAGGGACTCCTCCTCACCTCATTCTATGAGACCAGCATCACCCTGACATGAGAATCTGGCAGAGACACAACATAAAAAGAAAACTTCAGGCCAATATTCTTGCTGAACATTGACGGAAAAATCCTCAACAATATACTAGAAAACTGATCCAGCAGCACATGAAAAAGCTAATCCACCATAATCAAGTAGGCTTTTCCCCCGAGATGCAAGGTTGGTTCAACATACACATATGAATAAATGTGATTCATTATATAAACATAACTAAAGACAATACCCACATGATCATCTCAATAGATGCAGAAAATGCTTTTGATAGAATTCAATACTTTCATGTTAAAAACTGTCAGCAAACTAGGTATTGAAGGAACATACCTCAAAATAGTAAGAGCCATCTATGACAAACCCACAGTCAATGTCATACTGAGTGGGCAAAAGCTGGAAGCATTCCCCTTGAAAACTGGCACAAGGCCAGGCAAGGTAGCTCATGCCTGTAATCCCAGCACTTTAGGAGGCTGAGACAAGCAGATCACCTTGAGGCCAGGAGTTTGAGACCACCCTGGCCAACATAGTGAACCCCCGTCTTCACTAAAAATACAAAAATTAGCTGGTCTTGGTGGCAGGTTCCTGTACTCTCAGCTACTCAGGAGGCTGAGGCACAAGAATTGCTTGAACCCAGGAAGTTGAGGCTGCAGTGAGCCAAGATCATAGCACTGCACTCCAGCCTGGGCGACAGAGTGATAGAGTGAGAGTTTGTCTAAAAAAAAAATAACAATAAAATAATAAAAATAAAAATAAAAAAAAAAGAAAACCAGCACAAGAGAATGATCTGGTCTCTCACCACTCCTATTCAACATAATATTGGAAGTCCTGGACAGAACAATCAGACAAGAGAAAGTAATAAGAGGCATCCAAATAGAAAGAGAGGAAGTCAAACTATCCCTGTTTTCAGATGACGTAATTCTATATCTAGAAAACCCCACAGTCTTCACTCAGAGGCTCCTTCAGCTGATAAACAACTTCAGCTAAGTCTCAGGATACAAAATCAACATACGAAAATCACTATCATTCCTGTTCACCAACAACCAAACCAAGAGTCAAATCAGGAATGCAATCTCACTCACAACTGCAACAAAAAGAGTAAAATATCTAGGAATACAGCTAACCAGGGAGGTGAAAGATCTCTATAATGAGAATTATAAAACACTGTTGAAAGAAATCAGAAATAACATAAACAAATGGAGAAACATTCCATGCTCATGGTTTGGAAGAATACATATTATTAAAATGGCCATACAGCCCAAAGCAATTTATAGATTCCATGCTATTCCTATCAAACTACCAACAACATTCTTCACAGAACTAGAAAACCTTTTTTGAGATTCCTGTAGAATCAAAAAACAGCCTGAATAGCCAAGGCAATCCTAAGCAAAAAGAACAAAATGATATAGGAGTTAAGATGGAATTATTTAAGCAGATAGCAAGACTATGATAGGAGTCCTCAGTAAGGCCTTTTTTTTTTTTTTTTCTTTTATTACTTTCTTTTTTTTTTTTTTTTTTTGAGATGGAGTTTTACTCTTGTTGCCCAAGCTGGAGTGCAATGGTGCAATCTCAGTTACAACCTCTACCTCCCAGGTTCAAGCAATTCTCCTGTCTCAGCCTCCTGAGTAACTGGGATTACAGGCATTTGCCACCATGCCCGGCTAAATTTTGCATTTTTAGTAGAGATGGGTTTCACCATGTTGACTAGACTGGTTTCAAACTCCTGACCTCAGGTGATCCACCCGCCTTGGCCTCCCAAAGTGCTGGGATTACAGGCATAAGCCACTGTTCCCGGTCCAGGCTTTTCTTTTTAATGAAAAGCATCTCCAAATCATTTTATAACAAAAAGCAGCCTGTAAAGTTGAGCCCCAGACATAGACAAGCAAGCTGGGAGCTTGCATGGGATGAATGCCGGCAGGAACTAAGGACTAGAAATGTTCAAGATGGCGACTCCATCTTCCCTTCTCTGCCAACCACGTGTACTGTGAGTAGACAAGATGGCAGGGATCAACTGGAAAGCCTATTTGCATAATAAGATTAGGGTGGGGCAACAAGCCTTCCCTGTGCAGTGTATAAATGTCATACCTGATCAAACCAGTCTGTGAGCCCTATGTAAATCAGACATAGCCTCTTCAAGCTGGACTATAACATTTGGGGCATTCACAAAGCTGGTCCTTTCTGCTCAGAGACCCCTTCCTCTATAAAGGAAGCCATTTCTCTTTCTCTTCTCCTCTACCTGAACTCCGCTCCTAAACTCCTCATGTGTGTTCATGTCTTAAATTTTCCTGGCAAGTGACAACAAACCCCAGTGTATAAACCCCAGTCAACTAGCTGCTTCAAAAAAAAGGAGGCATCACCTTACCCAATGTTAAACTATATTACATGGCTACAATAACTAGAACAGCATGGTACTAGTACAAAAACAGACACATAGACCAATAGAATGGATTGACAGCCCAGTAATAAGGCCACACACCTGCAGCCATCTGTTATTTGACAGAGCTGACAAAAACAAGCACTTGGGAAAGAACTCTATTCAATAAAGGGTACTGGGATAACTGTCTAGTTATATGAAGAAGATTGGAGTGTATACCATGAGAATTTATGCATCCGTAAGAAAGAACAAAATCATGTCCTTTGCAGGAACATAGGTCTGGAGGCCATTATCCTTAGCAAACTATTGCAGGAACAGAAAGCCAAATATCACATGTTCTCACTTATAAGTGGGAGCTAAATGAGAATACATGGACACAAAGAGGGGAACAGCAGTCACTGGAGTCTACTTGAGGGCGAGAGGGAGAGAAATAGGGCAGAAAAAATAACTATTGAGTTGAGTACAAGGCTTAATACATGGCTGATGAAATTTGTGACACAAGTTTACCTAAATAACAAACCTGGACATGTACCCCCAAATCTAAAATAACAGTTCAAAACGATGAAGAAAATAATAAGAATTTGAATCAACAATTAGTGACCTTTCAAAAGAGAAGTTACCAGATCCAGATTGTTTCATTAGTGAATTTTATGGAAGTATACCATTTAAGGAATAAATGATTTCAATTCTCTATAATCTGTTCTTAAAAATGGAGACAGTGTGAACACTTCCTAACTCATTCTGTGAGGCCATCATCACTTTAATACCGAAGTGAGTTATTATAAATACCATAAAAACATCTGAAAAAAGAAATCTACAGACCAGTATCTCTCATGAACAAAGATGTAAATATCCTCAACACAATATTAGCAAATTATATACAATGACATAGAAAAGCAATTATACACCACAGCCAGCTTGGATTTATTCCAAGTATACAAGGCTGGTTCAACATTTGAAAATCAATCATTGTTTTCTATCACTTCAACAGACGAAAGAAGAAAAGTAATATGATCATATCAATTGACATAGATAAAACATTTGACAAAAATCCAACACCAATTCATCACAAGATCTTTCAGCAAGCTAGGAGTAGAGAGGAACTTTTGTAACTCAATGATTAACATTTGAAAAACAAAACACCAACTGCAGCTAACATACTTAAATGATGAGAACTTGACACTTTCCTCTTAAGATCAGGGACAAGGCAAGAATGTCCTGTCTTAGGAATACTAGTTAACATTGTATTAGAAGCCCTAGCTAGTGAAATAAGATGAAAAAAATAAAATAAAATAAAAGAGAGAGAGAGAGAGAGAGAATAAAAGGTACATTTGGAGGGAAGAAATAAATCTACCTTTGTTTGCAGATGACATGATTGTCTATGAAGAAAAGCTACATAATCTTTAAACCAAATTTTATTGAAAAAACAAGTGATTACAGCAAGATTGCAAGGTACAAGATCAATATTACAAAAGTCGATTTGCTTTTCCATAAAGCAGCAATGAATACTTGTAATTTGAAATTTTAAAATACCATTTACAATGGCACCAGAAAACTATGAAATAGGTATAAATCGGCCGGGCGCGGTGGCTCAAGCCTGTAATCTCAGCACTTTGGGAGGCCGAGACGGGCGGATCACGAGGTCAGGAGATTGAGACCATCCTGGTTAACACGGTGAAACCCCGTCTCTACTAAAAAATACAAAAAACTAGCCGGGCGAGGTGGCGGGCGTCTGTAGTCCCAGCTGCTCGGGAGGCTGAGGCAGGAGAATGGCGTGAACCCGGGAGGCGGAGCTTGCAGTGAGCTGAGATCCGGCCACTGCACTCCAGCCTGGGCGACAGAGCCAGACTCTGTCTCAAAAAAAAAAAAAAAAAAAAAAAAAAAAAAAAAGAGAAATAGGTATAAATCTAACAAATGATGTGGAAAATCTATATGCAGAAAACTACCAAACTCAAATTATTTTGTAGAAATTAACACATTGATTCTAAAATTTATGTAGAAGGTATTTAAAAAAACTAGCATAGCCAACACTGTACTGAAGAAGGAGAACAAAAATGTGGGAGACACACAAGACCCAATTTCAAATTTTACTATAAATTCACAGAAATCAAGATAACGTGGTCTTGGCTGAAGAATAGACACATGTCAATGGAACAGAATAGAGATCCAGAAATGAACACAAATATACTGACAAGGGAGCAAAGGCAATTCAATGCAAAAAAAGATATTTTTTCAACAAGTGATGCTGGAACAATTGGACAGTCATATGCAAAATAAAAGAAAAGGCTAATATAGACCTTATATTTTCCATAAAAATTAACTGAAAAGTATCATAGACCTAAATGTAAAACCTAAAACTATAAAACTTAGAAAAAAAAGTTTATGTGAACTTCAGTTTGGAAATGAGTTTTATATACAATAATAAAAGCATAATCTGAGAAAAAATGAGATTTGGACCTTATTAAGAGAATGAAAATCTAGCTACAGATTGGGAGATAATATTTGCAAAGCATATACAAGATAAAGTACTTATATTAAAATATACAAAGAACTTTTGAAACTTAATAAGAAAACAACTTAATTTAAAAATGGCTAAAGATCTGAACACATACCTCACCAAAGAAAGAAATTATACAGATGGCAAATAAGCCTATGAAAAGGAGCTCAATATATATTACATTAGGGAATTTCAAATTAAAACGAAATTGAAATACCATGATATACTTATTAGAATGGCTAAAATTTAAAAAAAAAATCTGACAATACCAATTTCTGGGAGTTGTGGAGCAACAGGAACTCTCATTCATTGCTGATGGGCTTGTGAACTGGTCCAGTTGCTTTGGAAGAGTTTGGCAGTTTCTTATAAAGCTAAACATAGTTTTGTCATACAATCTAGCAATTGCATGCCTAGCTTTCAACCCAAGTAATTTGAAAATTTATGTCCACACAAAAAATTGCTTGTGAAAGTTTATACCAGCTTTATCATCAAAAACTGTAAACGACCAAGAGTCCTTTAGTAGGTGACAGGGTAAACAAACTGTGCTACATCTGTACAAGGGAATCTTGTTCAGAAAGAAAAGAAAATGAAATATCAAGCTATAAAAAGACACTGCTAAATCTTAAATGTATATTGCCAGGTGACAGTCTAAAACAATTACATACTATCTCTTTCTAATTATATGACATTCTGGAACAGAAAAACCGTAGAGATAGTAAACAATCAGTGGTTCCCAGGTGATTAGAATGGGAACGATTTGAGTAAGTGAGGAACGGGAGTTATTAAAGGAAAATATGGTAATGGTGGATATAAGATACTATACATTTACCAAAAACCATAGACCTTTATTACAGAGTGAACCTGAATGTATGCAAATTTAAAAAAGAAAAACATTTCCAAGGTCAGGGAATCCCAAGATGGAATGCAGAATAGGACAGAAAAAAAACAAAACAAAACTATATTACAGATATATGATTACAAGCTCACTGAAGTGGAAAGAGGTGAAAACCTAAGTAGCCTTGGAAATAAGGAGTCTATGAAACTAAAAGCAAAAGAAAGTATCCAGTTAATAAATTTATTTTCCATAAGGGTAAGGGTTAACAATTCTGATGCTTATATACATGTATACATGAATTGAACAATTAAGTAAATGGATGTCAGGTGGTAGGAGACAGATTTCCCACTTTTGGGATGGAAGTTTACAGATAAGCAAGTGGAGGGAGTTAGAATGACCTTTGTGTTCATGGATTAGAGTTGGAGGCATCAGTGTTAACTCAAGTTTTAACTTAATACAGACAGAGACAGCTGCGTGTGGAAGTGTTCATAGGTATGTAATACATAAGGTGGTATATACACATGTATGTTTCCTTGCTCTATGATCTGAGAGGGTCCGGAATAACACCCCTGCAGCAATGGGCATAGCTAACACTGAGATCTTGTAAAATAGAAGGAACCAGGACTTCTTGGAGAAATGGCTGATTATTGGATTGAGGCAGGAAATTAATATTAAAGTTGATCCTGGAGATCCTGTAGTGCCAGAATGTAAAGACCAACAAAACAAAACAAAACCATAAAGCAAAATAAGAAACCATGATAAGTTATGTCAAAGGAACACAGGAGCCAATTACAACAGCTCCCAGTGGCCAAACCTGGAAAATCTGAGCAAGCTTTAATGTGCTTTGTGAAGTAAAGTGCTTCTTGCTTTGTGAGCGAAGAAATTCCCCACAGCTGTCTTCTAAATTACGTCCATCACTCCACCAGTCAGTAAAGTGCAGCTCTCCTAAGGGCAGAATGCAGCTGTCTTTCTAGTATCACCATCATTGCAATACAGTCATTTAAAAACAAGTGCTGTTTATATTGTCTTTGGACACCATAAGAATCCCAGAACCAACAAAGATGTGAGACGATCATAGACATGTAAAAGTGAAAAAACAAAGCCCTGCAAAAATCAGTGTTATCGTGGTCATCATAACAAAAGTAAATATACAAATCAATATTCTATGTCTATGATCTAAAAAGACTATTCTAGAAAGACCTTCGTCAGGATAAAGAAATGTCATGCCCAAGGCACCATGATGCAAGGTCAATGCTTGAGTCAGAATCAAACTTGCCTTTGTAAGACTTTCTTTAAAAAGCCTCACCTGCTTGTTACTGTGTACTATTTTCACCTGAGGCCTCTTTCAAACCTTTGCAGAATTAAAGGCCAAACCTGTATCTCAGTCGTTCAAGTCAGCGACTACTGGGAGGTACACTTTTTTAGTTAAAAAAAAAAAAAAAAAAAAAAAAAAAAAAGAGAAACTTCCTTACTTCCTCAAAGTAAGGGATCTTATTTTACTCAACTTTTTATCACCAGCATCTTACACAGGAATTAATGTGGGATAAGCCTTCAACATTTTTTTTATAATGAAGCGATTCATACAATTTTTTCTTTGTTTCTTTTCTTTCTTTTTCCCTTTTCTTTCTTTCTTTCTTTTTTTTTTTTTGAGACGGAGTCGTGTTCTGTCGCCGCCCAGGCTGGAGTGCAGTGGCGCATCTTGGCTCACTGCAAGCTCTGCCTCCCGGGTTCACGTCATTCTCCTGCCTCAGCCTCCTGAGTAGCTGGGACTACAGGCACCCGCCAGCATGCCGGGCTAATTTTTTTTTTTTTCTTTTTCTTTTTTTGTATGTTTTAGTAGAGACGGGATTTCACCGTGTGTTAGCTAGAATGGTCTCGATTTCCTGACCTTGTGATCCGCCCACCTTGGCCTCCCAAAGTGCTGGGATTATAGGCGTGAGCCACTGTGCCAGGCAGCGATTCATATAATTTTTAAACATCAGAATCTTAATTCTAAAACAAAGGGCGGTCTTTTACTTTGATTCATGTAATGCAAGTAGATGAAAGAGGGCAATGAAGTTCGCTAAATTCTTGTGTGAGATAATAAAAAGAAAGAATGCACACAGTTTGTGACACAATATAATTTCTCTAAAATATTCGAGTACTAGACTTACTGTGGCTTCATAGGAAAAAATGGATTGTGGATTTATATTTGGGGCACCAGTCCTTCTGCCACTTGATACATAACCTAGATTTGTATCTTTTTAGATAATGTAATTATTTTACTTGCAAAAGAATTATCAAATATTATGTTTATACTTACTTTGTTTTTTGAAATAGCTTAATAAGATAATATATGTAAATGTGTCTTTTAACTTATAGAGTAGTAAAAAAATTAATTTAAAATTCATCATGTTTTGGATAAGAAAACCAAAATCTTATAATTTATTTCTTTGATTTATTCTCAGTTGTTTCTTTGTCAACTGACTCAAAATGTCGGTTAAAAAATGTGTAAGTATTATAGTTAGGAAATAACTGGGAGAGAAATAATTATACCCTTTAAGAAAACTGGACGTAACTAAGAAAAACATTCTTTTTGCTACTCGTCAGCAAGATGCACCCTTAGATTCTATCTAAAGACCAATCAGCAGATGGATAATTTACATAAACAGTTTGGTCTTCTAAATGACTTGCCCTGGAACCAGGAGTAGAAGCAGTTTCTTGAATTTGAGTAATCTCAAGTCTGAGTATTAAGGGTCTTCTATACACAAATTCACAGGGTAAACAACACTGATTTTTTTTTTCCCAAATAAGGACATTACATCCATAGTTTTCGTCTTTAGTGGTGTTTAGTCTTTGCATAGGAGATTACTTGGAAAGAAGTACTACTAAAGCTAATGTTATATTCTTCAAAAATGCTAAAGAGAGTGGATGTGAAGGGCTCTCACCACAAAAATGGTAACTATGTGAGGTAATGCATATGTTAATTTGCTAGATTTAATCATTCCACAATGTATATGTACTTCAAATTATTATTTTGTACATGAAAAATATATATATAATTTTGTCAATTAAAAATACTAAATAAATTTGAAAAAATAAAAATAAATTAAAAATCAAAGTATTTTAATCTAAAACACCAACTTACCTATTTTTTCTTCTTTCATGGATTGGTACTTACAGTGTTTGTCTCAAAACTCCTCACCATACTCAAGGTTCCAGCAATTTTTCTCCAATGTTTTCTTCTAGGAATTTTATAGTTTCGTATTTTACATTTAAGTCTATGATCCATTAGAGTTTCATTTGGTAAACTGTGTAAGATCTATGTCTAGGTTCATATTTAAGCATATAGACATCCCATTGTTACAGCTCTGTGTCTTGAAGAGACTACCTTTCTCCACTGAATTGTCTTTGCACTTTTGCAAAAATCAGTTACATTTTGTTTGATTCTAATTCTGGCCTCTCTATTCCATTGATCTATGTGTCTGGTGTTTCACTAACAGCATGCTGTCTTGATTATTGTAGCTTTATAACAAGTTGAAATCTGATAGGGTAAATCCTCCAACTTTGTTCTTCTTTAGTAGTATGTTGATTATTCTAGTTCCTTTAACTCCCTGTATAAATTTTAGAATCAGCTTGTTGATATTTACAAATAGCTTCTGGGCTTTTGATTGGAATTTCATAGAATCTATAAACAATTTGGAAAGAACCGACATTGTTAAAATACAAATCTCCAATTCATAACCATGGAACATCACTACATTTATTTAGATCTTTTTTGATTACTTATATTAGAGTTTTGTAGTTTTCTACAAGTAAAGTTTATACATTTTGTCAGATTTATACACAGGTGTTTTTATTTTGGTGTATTGTACATGGTAATTTAAAATTTGAAATTCGAACTGTTCTTACTAGTACGTAGGAAAGTAGTTGATTTTTGTATCTTGAACTTGTTTCCTGAAACCTTGCTATATACTCACTTATTTGCTCTGGGGATTTTGGTTTGTAGATTATTTATGATTTTGTACATAGACAATCATGTTCCCTGGGAATAGTAGTTTGCTCTCTTTCCAATCTGTATATATATTTTTATAGTTTCATTGTACTAGAAAGGACTTGCTTTGCTTTTTTTTTTTTTTTTTTTTTTTGAGACGGAGTCTCGCTCTGTCACCCAGGCTGTAGTGCAGTGGTGTGATCTAGGCTTACTGCAAGCTCCACCTCCCATGTTCACGACATTCTCCTGCCTCAACCTCCTGAGTAGCTGGGACTACAGGCGCCCACCACCACGCCCGGCTAATTTTTTGTATTTTTAGTAGAGACAGGGTTTCACCCTGTTAGCCAGGATGGTCTCGATCTCCTGACCTCGTGATCCGCCTGCCTTGGCCTCCGAAAGTGCTGGGATTACAGGTGTGAGCTGCCACGTCCGGCCTAGAAAGGACTTCTAATACAATATTAAACAGAAGGGGAGAGACTAGATATTCTTGCCTTGCTCCCTACTTGGAAAGTGTCCACTATCACCACTAAGTATGATGTTAGTTTTAGAAGTTTTGTAGATCATTAAACATCAAGCTGAGGAAGTTTTCATCTATTCCTAATTAGATGACAATTTTATCACGAATGTGTGTTGGATTTTGTCAAATGCTTTATTGATGTCAATTGATATGGTCTTATGAATTTTCTTCTTTAACCTCTATATTGGTGGATAGCAATGATTAGTTTTCAAATATTGAATTAGCCTTCAATATCTGAAATAAGTCTCATGTAGTCATGATGTATTTATAAACATATATTGTACATAATTTGCTAGTGTTTTTGAGCATGTTTGTGTCTATATTCATGAGACATATTGGTCTGTATGTTTTCTTTCTTCAGATGTCTTTATCTGGTTTTGGTATTAAGGTGATGAAGGTCTCACAGAATGAGTTAGAAAGTATTTCCTTTGAATCTATTTTCAAGAAGATATGATGGAGAATTGAAATTATTTTTTCCTTTAGTGGTAGAATTCAGAAAAAATGTAATGAATAAAATCATCTGGGTCAGGTTCCTTCTTTTGGAAAGATCACTAATTGATTAATCAAATTTATAAATAGATATAAATCTATTAAACTTATTGATCTATCCTTGTTTTAAGCTTGGTAGTTTCTGTCTTTCAAGAAATTGGTCCATTTTAACTAAGTTATCAAATTTATGAGCGTCGAATCGTTCATACTATTCCTTTACCATCCTTCTAGTGTCCATGGGATATTATTTTCTCTTTTATTTCTGCATTAGGTACTTTGTGTCTTCTCTCTTTTTTCTTGGTTAATCTGGCTATACGGTTTTTAAAATTTATATTGCTCTTTTCAAAGAATAAGATTTTGGTTTTGCTGATTTTCTCTACTGCTTTCCTATTTACAAGTCCAATAATTTCTGCTCTAATTTTGTATTATGTCGTTTCTTCTTCTTAATTTGATCTTTCTTAGTTTCCTCTGGTGGAATGTTAGTTTATCACTTTTAGATTTTCTTTTCTAACATATGCTTTTAAAACTATAAATTTCCCCCTAAGGACTGTTTTTGTTACATATCACAAATTTTAGTAAGATGCATTTTTATTATAATTTTGTATAAAATATTTTAAAATTTTCTGTCAAAGTTTATTTGACCCAATTGCTATTCATAAGTGTTTTGTTTGATCTCCAAATCTGGGGAATTTTTTTCAGCTCTCTTTCTGTTATTGATTTCTAATTTAATTTCTTGTGGTCTGAGGACATATGTTGTATCACTTCTATTCTTTTAAGTTTGTGAGTTTTGTTGTTTCATCCAAAATGTGTTATACCTTGGCATACCATGTGAGCTTGAGAAGAAAGTGCATTCTCCTGTTATTGGAAGGAATACTCTAAACATATCACTTCAATCAAGTTGATTGATAGCACTGTTCAGGTCGCCTACAGCCTCACTGATTTTCTGCCTGCTTTGTCTATCAATTACTGGCAGGGGAATGTTGAATTCTCAACTATAGTAGTGACTTTGTTTGTTTATCTTTGCAAATCTATCAATTTTTGCCTGACATTTTTTGATGTACTGTTGTTAGGTGCATAAACTGTTAAAAAACTGTTATGTGTTCTTGAAATAAATCTTGCACTTTCAAGGGTCATCCATATTTCAAAGTTCATTTGTATTTGTTTTCCTACATGTACACATACATACATAAGTATTATCTCAAACAGCTTTCTTCATAATGCATTCTCTGCCATTGACCCGCGAGGAGCTGTTCCATCTTCCCTTCCTATGTAGATGTTTGCTCCAATCATCACACCAAGTTATACATTACTGGCTAAAATGACTCTTCAATGTTCGATTGATTCATAGCTTCATTGTACTAGTGAGGTTGTTAATAAATTATGCTGTGCAATATGTTAGACAAATTCTGTCTCATGCACAAATGTGTAAGACTGTGCCTTGAAGATTGATTTAATCCAAAAACAACATTCATTAAGATAAATGCAAGTGTATCACCCTCACGTTGGTGCTCTTCTTTATCAGGTTAGCAGAGTCAGGAAAGGAGATAGCTGAAGTTCAATTGCCTACAATGTATTTTTGCATTTAACATGGACACTTAATTTTTTTAAGTTAGCTTTCGCTTCCAAAACTCCATATAAACTACAATAAGCACTTAAATTTTTGGAATCTCTAAATGTTTACTCTGTTTTTTGATCAAGAAGATTAGTTAAAGATGTTCTTAAAGACTTGGGAGATGTTCATTTTAGAAGAGAAAAAATAAAAGGGAAATCTAAAACTTTTTTTCCTTACCTTGCTCTTAAATCCTATTAGTATGGTCCCAGGGAAACTGGAGGTGGTTATTCCTTCAGCTTCCCTTATTTCAAAGTTAGCATTGTTACCACTATTTTACAGATTCTGGTGTTTAAGCTCAGATGGTTCCCCTGTAAAAACTATTTCTGGAGTCTGTGGTTTTAGCCAAGAAATCTTTGTGTGCCATTCTTGTCACTTTTATACTGCAAGTTAAACAAATGTCCTAAAATGATTAATCATGCATTTAAAATAAGATATAAGGGCTACATGATGATGGTAAGATATGAATTGGTTCACTCAATAGAAATCAGAATTAAAAACTGGAAGTATCGAAAATATAATGGAAATTGAGCAGAGGTGTGTTGCTTCTTCATCCCCAAATAGTTTTTATTTTCTTTGACAAAATAACTTCTAAAAATAATCTAAAAATTCTATAATAGTACTGTCCACTGAGTTGAGGACGAATATGTGGATTACTGTTTTAAGACATATATTTTGGAAGAAAAGATAAGCCATATGGCTAGTGGGAAATAAAGCAATATTTGGGGCCAGAAAAAATGTATTTTCTTCTCTGTTACAAGGGACACGAACACCAGACTGTTAACTTTGGACTTTATCATAGCTATTGCAGCTAGATGAAAATGTCGGGTGGATGAATGTTGAATAAATCCATATGCCGCTGTCAAAATGCAGGAACTGGCTGTACCATGGACTTGCTCATAGGATCATGTTAAAAGTAGAAATTAAAGAGAAATTTAGAAAATCAACTAGACTATCAAATCTAATTTGGTCTTAATTTGCCCACTTAAGTATTTATGGAAATTAAATTTTGGTTAGTGCATAATATTTAATGAAATTCTTACCAAACATCAATATCAGTAAATTTGGGCAAAACAACAAACATCAATTTTTTGATCTTTTCTGTTAGGTTAGAAAGTGGAATAAAGATACTGATATTACAATTTACAAATTAAAATATGTGTTTCTCTGTGTCTTAGTAATAGCAGCCATAAAGATCAGAAAAATATTTAAACTCGCTCAAAAGTGTTTCTTTTCTTAATTAAAGGATAGCTATTGCATACTAAAGACAGGCTCTTTTCAAAATTATTTGGTAGAAGAGTCAATACGTTGGAAGTCAACTAATAAAATCAGATTTGTGACAATTTTTACATAGTTCCAAATTTCTCCACCTGCATAAACAGGGCATTTCTGCTTTAACTTTGTTTATTCTGGTTCATTTTGAAAAGTTAATAAATTATTTAATAATCAAGTTGCTGATTGAGTTGGTCGTTTGCTTCCTTTACAACTTTCTTTTCCTTGTCAGGGTTAGTAACAGACTTTTAACCCTCAGAATGCATAATGATGTTTAGAACCTCAGCTTTCAAAGTAGCAAGTACTATCCTCCATAATCTCTAATCTGGCTGAAAGGCTCAAATTCTTTCATGAACTTAACTCAGTAGACAAATCTCTAGTCAACCCCTTTAGTGGGAAATGTGATCACAGGACATCCTAAAAATATATTCCTATTTTAGCATGCCTCCAGGTCCTGATCTAATCCAGAATAGGTCTAACCAAAGCTTTCACAGCTTCATTTTTAAGTTTTAAATGGTTTTAAGTCCATGTAAATTTGGAAATTACTAACAGTTTAGGTCTAGTCAAGGATTCATCCAAACTGCTTTGCTATTTTTCTCAGGCTTTTCCCAATACCAGTATTATAGCAATAGAAGCCAACTTCTGCTGCTCAGTACATGACATTCTGTTTTAGTCATAAGGTATTAGTATATACAAACTCAATATCAAAAGATGGGGGCTTTCCCTTTTTTGTAGGAAATGTGGACAAAGGTGATGTCATTCATTCCTATGGCTTTAAATTCCCTGTATTTATATCTTCAGTCCAGACTTTTCTCCGTAGTTCAAGCTTCTATATTCAATTCCTACATGAACAACTCTCCTGGTATTTCAAATTTAACTTCTCTGAAATTAAATTCTTTCTTCCTGCCTCTCCACCCCAACTTGCTTCTGCTCCTCCCTCAGCCTCCAACTCCCAATCTGTTCCTCCCCCAAACATTTCTCTGTAAGTCAATGGCTTCACTAGCCTCACTACTAAAGCCAGAAATCATGTAGTCATCTTTGATTCAATCCTTTCTCTCATCTAATACATGCAGTCCATCAGTGTATTAGTTCACTAGGGCTGCTATAACAAAATACCATAGGCTGGGTGGCTTATAAACAACAGGAATTTATTTCTTACAGGTCTGGAAGCTGGAAAGTCCAAGATTAAGATGCTGGCAAATGTGATGTCTAGTGAGACTCCTCTTCATAGATGGCTGTGTTTTCAGGGTCCTCACATGGAGGAAGTGGCAGAGGAGCTCTGTGAGACCTCTTTCATAAAGACACCAATTCCATTCATGACCAGCTCTGCTTTCATTACCTAATCAGCTCCCAAAGGTACCACTTCCTAATACCATCACCTTGGGGGTTAGGATTTCAACATATGGATTATAGGGTGGGGGCAGAGGAATGAAGGAGATACACATTCAGGAAGCTCTATTCTTTCTTTGAGCTGTATCTTCAACCCATCACTTCTCTCCCTCTACCTCCTCTGTTAATACTCTAATCTATTGCCGTAATAGTTCATCTAAGCTACTACTACAACTATCACCATTTTTTTAGTTGGTCTTCCTGCTTTCATGCTTGTCCCTTTCCAATCCTTTCTCCTCAAAGTGGCCAGTGACATGGATAAAAATGCATATCATATCATATATCATCATATCATATCATATCATATCATATCATATCATATCATTTCTCCTGCCTGAGATATCTCACTGGTTTTCTACTGGACCAATAAAATACAAGCACTTATTAATAAAATGTAAGCAGTGCCCTACAAGATCTGGCTGCAGAAGGCTACTCAGATCTCACATTCTACCTTTCTCTTTCAAGCTCCAGTTGCCCTGGCCTTCTTTCTATTCCTCAAACATGTCAAGAGCTCTTTTACATTAGGACCTTTGCGCTTTGCCTATAGTTCCCCTGCCTGGCTTCACATAATTGACTCCTTTGAATCTTCAGGTCTCATGATAAATGCTACCTACTCAGAAAGATCTTCCCTAAGCTCATAAGTCTCTCTACCTTGCCATTGTTTTCTCTTACACTGCCATTTTTCCCCCCTCGTAGCACTTACATAAAGCTCTAATTATTTATTTTTTGCATTGTTGTCTGCTCTCCTTACAAGAATTTATGTTCCATGAGATGAGGACCATGCATATACCTCTGTCTTGCTAACGACGTTAACCCTAGAACTTGTGAGAGTAACTGACGCTTGGTTAATACTTGTTTAATAAAATCCACAATTATTTGAAGGAATGAAAGCTTGTTTATTCTTTGAACACGGATTTTCTGATCACAGATTCTATGTTGTTTGTACTCTAACATTTTGCTGATGAATGCATAGTGTTGTGTAAATATTTGTGATTGATACTAAAGTGCAAGATTTTCTGAATTTTTAAAATGTCACTTATAAACTGACCATGAAGTTGGAAGAAATTTTACTTCTATAACAAAATCATATTGTGATAGCCCACGTTTTGGATTATTTTAAATTAAAATATAAGTTTACATGCCTTTTTGCCTTCCTGTTCCTCTCTTTTCTTCCTCTGCCTGTCAGGCAGACAGGACCCCTGGGCCCAGATTGGGAATTGGCATTCAGATGGGGTGAAGAAAAACATTTCGGAGAGATATGCTTTGTAGTGAGACAATTCTGAGGAAAGTGTCTTGGGAATATACCAGGTTAAATCCCAGGCAGCCTGTTCACATGAACCACATAGCTGAGGAAGCAGCTCAGGATGACCCTGAGATGGGGCTGGGCAGACCTGACTCTAGAGAAGTTCAAAGGAGGAAAATTAATCCAGAGTAAGTTGCTGAAGCAGATTTTAGATTTTTGTTAGGTGCCTACCCTCCTAGGTAGACAAGATATGGTGTTGGCTCAGCCAGCACAATTAATAATGGGTGCAAGTGCAGAGCATATTACACTTTGGGTTCCACTAGAAACAAGAGAATTCGCAGGGCTCTAAGACTTACGACCCTTGAAATCTTTGAACTCTGTATTCCTTTCCTCCCAATGCAAATACTCTTTCAGTAGTTAATCATTTAACTTTTCTTCTTAAAAAGAATGTATTTCATATAATGTATTTCATTTTGTGGGGTTTTTGTGCTTGTATATCAAATGTAGTGAATACAAGTGGGGGTTGATGACATTTTTATCTTCTGGGAGTTCTGTATGTCTAGGGTGTTCTAGTTGCTATGCATTAGGGTGTCAAGTATAGTTATAAATACAATGAACAACGTGTGTGTGTGGTAAAGCCCTGGCATTTCCTTAAGACGGGGGACAAACTTCAACCAAACACTACCCAGCAAAAGCCAACAAGAATGGACAAAGATTATGCCTACCTTCTTCCTTCCTTCCCTTACTCTTGTTCTCCTTCTTTCATTAATTTATTAACTCAATTTATTAAGCACTTACTGTGTACATTGTTCACCGCACAAAACAAGAAAAAAGACATAAACTTTCAAGGGTTTTCCAATTAAAATTTTATTTGAACAACAAAACATACTCACATGAAAATATAAATAAGGTAAAAGGAGCAGTGTAGTCACTATGATCTAAAACAATATTTTTCAAATTGTAGGTTGCCAGTCATTTTTTGCTGGGTCATAAAATACATTTATTTGGTTGGGACCATACTTTACCAAATAATAATAACAAAATAAATAGGAGGGAAAAAGGCAAAAATCAGTGCAATGTATATTGCACATAATAAAATAGATGTTTTCATACAATTTTTGCAGAACAAATGTATGTATGCACTACATGTCAATGTAAAGTGTATGCCTTACTACAAGACAGGGTTCAAAAATGTTTGAAAGACACAATACAGAGGAGTATAGAAGAAAGTAATATTAAGTTGAATGATTAAGGAAGGTTTTTGGAGGCTGAAAGTATAGGAATAAAGCTTAGAGGGGATGGGATGCCTTTTCAGATGAAAAGCTGCATAAAATAATTCTGTAACTGTGAACTATAACCATATGAGAAAGTGAAATCTATAGAACTAGCTTATTCTTGAATGACTACCCCAGGACCAATGATCTTTCCAGAAACTTCCAGGAAACACATGACCAATATCTAACTAAATCGAGCCCTAATGCCACAAAGGGAAACTTAACAGAGTTGTTCCTGTGAAGTATACCCCACTAGAACGGTGGTTCAGAATATTCTTCTGTCCAATTGTGTGTTTCAAATATTTATGTATTTAAGATATTGAGATTTTTTTTAACGTGAAATATCTAAAGATTATTGTTCACCTCAATAAATTGAAAGTGATATTTTTCCCCTGTGTCCCTTGTATTAGATTCACTTGTGACTTATCGGACAGTGTCTTCTCTGAGCTCTATGGTCTAGTATGTATTGAACAAAAATTCAAGGACTCAGAACAACTGATTTATTTTAGTACTTTTTTAATACAAAAGAAGGAAATAAAAGAATAAAAGCAGTCGGGGTGGCCTCTGGAGAAGGGGAGCTGTTGTTGCAGGAATCTTGCAAGTTAATGAGAATTCACCCGGGACTCAAGAGCGATGGAGAGAGGGGGAGAAAGGAGGAGATGGGGGAATGGGGTGGGGGGATAAACTCTTCCTTTGCAGCTGGCCCTCTCCCTCATTTGTTGCTCCAATAAGCAGTAATTAGGTCCTGAGCTAATGGTGTCAGCTGATCTGCTGTTTTTAGGCTAGACCCAGAGGAATCTCCATGGAAACCCTGCTGGAGTCGTCCCCCCACCTGGATGCTGCGTGCTCCTTTCCGCCACCTGGCTGCCGTCGGGCCCGCTGCTACCTCCTCCTGCTTCTAACCTGCAGCCTGCAGCATGCGCACTGCCCCCGGGATCCCTAAATGGGACAATTCTGCCCGTGACGTCAGCGCCCAGCCGTCTCCACAGAAACTTTTGTCCCATTGGCCAATCAGAGAGCTTGGAAGGGGCCTGGGAGGGTGGGGGCAGGAGAGGGGAGTGGGAGGGGTGGGGGTGAGGGGAGAGGCGAGAGGTTTAGTGTGTGGAGCTGCCTGCGCTCCGCCCGGGCTGTCAGTCCCGGCTCCAGCCGCCGCGAGACCTTCCCGGAGACGCGCGCACACACAGCGCACCCCCTGCACACCGCACACCCTCGCTCCCTTGCTCACACACACGCACACACTCATCCTGGCCGAGCAGGAGCCACTGACCATTTTGCGAGTGCCAGGACCAGCTACAGCGCAGTGGGCGCAAACATCCCGCGTTCCCTTTCCGGGTTTCGGTCTGGGAGACGACGACGAGGAAAGAAGGTGGGCTCGGACGCAGCCCAGGCGCCGGGCACTAGTCGGGCCGTTTTCCTGGCAGAGCCGCTCCCTGGGACGGGCGCGGGCCTCGACTGAGAGTAGAATAAAGAGGAGCGGCCGCAGCCGCCGCGCGAGGAGGATGGGAACTCCCCTATTTCCAGCTCTGGAAACAAATGGATGGAAGTCCTGAATGGAGCAACTGCTGACTTCATCTGCTTGGAAAAATAGTCCAGAGGAACTCATATTTGGCTACTCAGAGCAGTGGAGGGGGTGTCCATGACGTGGCAGGGGGAAAATAGGCAACTGAAACCTCCCGTGTGAACTGCAAACTGTGACCAAGCAAGGGGAAAATGATCTTTCTCTATATATTTTAATTTCCTGCAAAGGGTTTCAAGCATCTGTATCCTAAACTTACTTCTATGTCTTGTTCAGCAGAAACCAGAGGAGTCCTGTCTGGGGGTCCCATCATTATCCGGGAGACCCGCCACCAGCGGCCTGCCATCCGTTACCCACATCCCCCTGGAACGGATATCTGTTTGGGGCACTACAATCTATCCTGTAGAACTATGGCCAAATCTCCATCAATGCTTTGCTAATTTCTGGGACTTAACTCGTAGAATCTACATACAGGGCTGGAATTTATTCCAAATGCATCTGAAGAAATGAGATTTTAAACCGTTTTTTAAAATATCTTGATAAAATAATTCTGTAAAACAGAATTTGATAGGTTTAAAAACATGACAGGTAAGAACTTTCTCTCTTTCTAGTCCCTTAACACCCGTCGTGGGGAAGGTCAAAGCAGGACCCAGGAGGAAGGAGAGATCCGGGACCCGTGTGCCCTTCGGGGCTCGCAAGCGCTGGGCCGGCGGCTGCTTTCAGGAGAAGCGCAGCCCTCACTCCTGGAACACGGGGCCAGTGACTGGGGAAGCTTCTGGGGCGCGCGCGGGGAGGCGGCGCTGCGCTCCACCTGCCCAGCCCTGGACGCAGCCCGGGGGCGAGGCGTCTAGGGACCACCCCAATTCAATATTGGGATTTTTAATAAACCAAGAAGTGGGATTTTAATTATTCAAAACCCAGCTTCTCTGGGCCAGAATGCTGTTGGGATGGTCCTGGTCACACAATATTAAAGAGACTGATCGCTAAGGGAACAGGAAAAGCGTCCGAGACAGCCGTTGCAATTACGAATGGACCAGACTTGGTAGCACAGGGCATTGATTGCTGGTGCCCAACCGGACCCTCCTCCCCTCTCCCCATCCCTTCCCCCACCCAAAGCAGGCTCCCGCGGCGGCCGGGACCTCGCATCCCTGCAACGTGGCCAGGGCTGCATTTTACATGAGCCCAGGGTGAACAGGTGCGAAGTGCGCTGGGAGCATCCGGCCGGCGGCCGGGCGCGGGGAACATGGAGAGCGAGCGCGACATGTACCGCCAGTTCCAGGACTGGTGCCTCAGGACTTACGGGGACTCAGGCAAGACCAAGACGGTGACCCGTAAAAAATACGAGCGGATCGTCCAGCTCCTCAATGGCTCCGAGTCGAGCTCCACGGACAACGCCAAATTTAAATTCTGGGTCAAATCGAAGGGCTTCCAGCTGGGCCAGCCGGACGAGGTCCGCGGGGGAGGCGGCGGCGCCAAGCAAGTGCTCTACGTGCCTGTCAAGACCACGGTGAGTGACTCGCCTTCCTCTGTTATTTGTCTGCCGGAGCAACCCGGCGGGGAGGGAGGAAGGAGAGAGGCGGGAGAGAGGGGGAGCCGTGAGCCGCCGTTGGCTCGTGTGCCCCCTACCTTCCTCAACCCCCTCCCCAAGTCGTCCCCACTCGCATTAGCCAGGCGCGTTTTCCCCACTGTGGAGTCTTTGTGGTCCTTTATTTTAAAGCGGCAGCGCACCTCCAGAGCTGGCCTGCCTCCCCGCCTCGGGCTCCCGGACCGGCTGCCGGAGCTTCCTTCCCCGGGTCGGGCGGCGTCTAGCGTCCCCGGGCTGGGCCATTGTCCCATGTCCTTCTCTGGGCGCCTGGCGCGTGTCCCACCGCCGCCACCGCGCATAAAGGCCAGGCTGGAAGCCCGGCCGCACGCTCTGAGAACAGACAAGTCTGATCGATAGTCTACAGTGTCTCCTTATTGGCATAAAGCCCGAATGTGGCGCTAGCGGTGGATGTGGGGTTTTCCCCAGGACACCGTCAGGTTTTATCGTTAGATCGCCGCCCAGGAGGCACGGGGCAGCCCGAATGCCTCAATCACTCCCAGAGATCGCTGCCGCGACTGTTGAGATTGTAGATAAGGTCCTGAGAATTCCTCCTCCCCGCCCCCCATTCCCTTCCTCACTTCCCTCTTCTACAAATAAAGCCGCAGCTAGAAGATGAACAACAAAGAGAGATGGGTTTAGGCGCTATCGAATGGTGTGTGTATTTGTTCCTCTTTCTGGGGTGGCTCTAGTCTCATGGCCACAAAGCTCTAGCCCAGGCGCCGTGAGGCACTGGCATTGAGAGCCCAGTGCATCTCAGCCTCGCGCTGCAGAAGCCAGTGGTGCTGGGGAGCCGCAGCAGCGTTGATTTCCTTCACAAGAAGATGGGAACTGTGGGCTACAAGTAGGATGGCAGATCTGATGCATGAGACCTTTCTGCATCATGCCACGGTGGGTACTCGCCTGGAGTAGGGATGGGGGAGGCTATCTGGCGTCCTTTGTATTTTTGCCTCGCTTTGGGGTTTCTTGAGCATTTCCTCCTTTTCACCTTCCTGTACTGGCAACTGTTTCCCGGTGCAGTATTCCTGGAGGGTGCTAGAAAGGAGATGCTTTGAAAGCTATTCTATCTCTAATGGAGGTATATTATATTAAACTGAAAATATGTGCATGAAAAGTTATTTTTTGAAGCATTATTTGGAAGGCTCTTTTAGGTTTGGAAATCAGTTTACGGTTTCCTGAGATTAATTAGAAATACTTGTTTGAAGGATGTATATTTATTTTAGAATTTATATAGAAATTGGGAACCGAAAATAAAGGTGAAATGGAAACACACATAAAAGTTCTGTGGTGGTGGTGGTTTTTTAACAATGTCCTATTGTTGAGAGATTTCTAAGAGATGGACCTGTAAATGTGTCTTCTCCTTTAACATGTGTCACTACTAAAGACAATGGTGAGATTATTGTCTGGCTTTCCTAAATAATGAGGACTAGATTGGCATGAATTAGAACTGAGGTTTATTTACATCTAGATGAGCCAGAAATGTGGTATACAGAATGAAGTGCTTTGATAAATTTGTATCGGGAATAATATCAAGAATTCAAAACATAAACGTGCATTTTCCTTTGGACAATACTGAGCTAACTGAATGGATAAAATCATTTAAGATATCTTTACTTAAGGTATTATTTCATAATATCATATATGTTTTAAAGGAACACTGTTAGTTGGGAAGTTTATTTTTCATTTCTTTTATGTTAAACTTAGGTCCCTCTATTTAACTGTCAGATAGCTTCACTTGGGTATTGGTACAATGAGTTTATACTCATATGGATTTGACTACACCCACTATATGTGTTAACATAAGTGTCCTTTAAAAGATTATTTTAAATAACATAAATTCAGAACAATTCCAGAGACACTAAGATCATCATAAATGCCAGTTATTCAAACTAGCATTCATGCATTAATATACCACTATTTTGAGTCAAAAATTTATGCAGAATTGCTAAAGAATTACTGCTAAGACATCTAACATAGAGTGACAACTCCAGGGATAATAATAAAGTAACACGTGTTTCTCTATTCAGTAAAGATTCCATATATTTATGGGAGAGAATATAATTCATCAGGTGATTCTTAGTTAATGGTTTCCATGTAGTATTTAAGAGCTCTGCTTTTTATTCAAGCCTGTTTTGAAATATTAAAGAGGTTTTTAATTTATGAACTCATCTATTGCTCTTTATAAAATTTTTATACCGCTCCTGACATAGAATTATAGGCTCCTCCTTCTCTGAGAGACAGCCAATCATGATTTCAATGGAGTTAAAAAATAAAGGATCCCCTTTTATCATGTGTTTCCCCACATCTCAAATTATTCCTTCCTTAACGATATGTTGATTTTTCTTTCCGATGGTAGAAGTACAGTCACCAAGAGGACAAAAATATATTTTCTCTTAATTCCGAGGCATATATTGATCAAAATAAAATACTGTATTTGAATAGTATTTTCGTGTAGACTAAGAATGATTCTTAGCTGCTTGAGGTTTGATGGTTCGCGGCTGGCTTTGCTGTCAGTAAGAGATGCTTTGCTCCTGATGTTGCAGTAATCCACTGCTGCTGATAATTAGACATCATTACTACGGCGAAAAGGGAAAGAGAAAAGGGGAGAGGACAGGCTGAGGCTAATTATCTACTTTGTTTAATGAAAGAAAGAGAGACTGATGGCACCTGGGAGGTTATGTTAGAACAGAGTAGACACACCACATAGACTTAATTGAAACAAGACTGTCTTTAAGTCTCATAGTTAAAGAAGCTTGGTTCTACTCTTATTTTCCCAAAAGAAGAGATGTAGCTTTCCAACTACTTTCCCCCTAAAGCCTAAACTTAACTGATGATAAAATCGAGCAAGTTACAACTGACTTAAAATACAAATATTGACTACTGAAAAGATAAATATGCCCTTTAATATTTGTTCTGGTCATGTCTAAACCTGAGGGGACATATCTGTCACTGATGTTTAGACTGCTTTTTGATGGAGGAGATACTGTTTGGTCACCAAGCAACAACATCCAGCAACTCAGCCATTTTAGGTCCTGTGTTGGACCTGTGCTTTTGCGCGCCCGCCTGCACTGCACACGCACGCGCATATGCAGTTTGTTGAGCAACCCATCTGCTTTTTAGATAGTACCACCGTTATTTTTATACATTCTTTCATTAAAAGTGTCAGAAATTTAGAAGAATGAAATGGTGAATGACTTAAAACAGTTCTGAAAGCGATATAGCAAATGGTTGACATTGATTACATCCAACTTTTAAGCAGCGGTAGTTTTAAATTCACTTAACTGTGGTAACTCTGTTTTACACATTTGATAGTTCTAGTTTAGTTTGTTTTTAGAAGTTTTTGATCCTGATTAATGTTTTCTGGCAACAATTAGTGGAAACATCACACTTGCAATTTAAACTACCAGAATGCATTATGCCATTTGATATTGTGAATGGTAAACTTAGAAAAGCAGAAAATTTATTAAACGCTCTTTTTAAAAAGTCCACTGCATTGTACAAAACATTAGGAATTTGGTAAGCTCATGTTTTTGTCTTTCAATATCAAGCAAAGAAAGTAATGAATATGAATACTGAAACTGTATAATCAAAAGATGTAATACTTTTCTTGACCTATATTTGTAGGAACAGACACAAAGGTCTAAATTATGCCTTTCTTATATATATTTCTTTCTTATATTTATTCTAATACAGGTCATAAAATGAATTTCCATCCAAAAAGGAAAATGTGTTATCTTTAGTTGTGTCATTTACAAATGATGATTTATTCAGTTCTGCAATCTGTAGCCTCAGATTTCATATTGTTCTTGCTGTGCATACTACTAATTGATTACTGTACAGTGATTGTCATGAATATTCATGGACTGACTCATAAACAGTAACTGTTTTTGTTATTTTTCTGACTGTGGTTTTGGTCATAAATCCTTTATGCGACATCAGAGTGAAAGAAATAATACCCCAAGAGGAGTCCTGTGTACCTTTCCACCTGGCCTAACTTTATGCCTCAGGCACCTATATTAGGCCTTGATCTGGAATCTGCTACAGACCCAGTTATTTATTATGATACTTTGTATCTATGACACAAAGACAAATCATCATAGTAGTCACTGAGATGGAAACACATTTTTGCTTCTACAGTGGACATTGCTGTTGATAGCCAATGCATTTTTCTTTTCATTAAAGTACTTTGGGAGATCCTGTAGCATAGGATTTGGGGGTCAAATAGACCCCAAGAATGAATATCAGCAATGTGGCTTATTAGCTGACTTAGTGATTCTTTGTAGAGTTGTGAAGAATAAATCATCTGTGACAAGTCCCCAGCACAGGTCAGCTCTCAGGGAACAGTAGGGACCTTTAGTAAAGGCCACTCTGGCTTGAGTATTAAGGGGCAGGATATTTCCTCTGAATATAAAGAGGAAATATGACCCTGTTAGAGTACGAAGACTATCCCACACTTGTTTCTTGAGATACCAGTTTTTGATTTTTTCCATTGGTTCTTCCTTGTCCTGTTAGTAGCCACAATAGGGAGATGGGGCGAGATGTGGCACTCGTATATATTTCTTCTATAATCTTCCTTAGTCTGCTGGGATCCTACTCCCCACCGTTTACTCTCTAGACTCACTGCATAAAACGGAGGAAAGATGAAGAAGAAAATACAGGCATATGGCAGGAGAACTTGCAAGGACTTTAATCTTATGTCAAGTCTATAAAGACCTTTTCCTAATAGCTGTTGTATTTGCTAAGACTTTCACTCTTTCTTTTTTGTTTTTTTGCTTTTTGTTTTGGTCTAACTGGGAAAGATGAATGTGAATCTACTATGTTTTAGGTTATATTCATTTTTACAATCTTTAGATAACAAGATAAAACAAACTTTGTGGATAGCATAGATGGCAAGAAACATGGCTTAGTGCATAGAGTATAGATTTTAGAGCACAATTTAAATCCTGGCTCTGACATTTCCTGGAGTTCTGGGTCGGCTAAAGTTTAACTAAAGATGCAGTTTCCTCTTTATAAAATGTTAGTATTAATACTAGTCTTAGTAGTTTTGCATAATTAGTAGTGTATATAATATATACTAACATATACTATATATACATATGCACACATATATACACCTACATAGACACACACACACACAAGCATGTGGTATATGCAGCATATGCTGGGCACATAGTAAATGCTAAAAAAAAAAAGTTGTTTAAAATATGATTAATAGAACATGAAAATCATGATGTAATTATAATTAGGTATATTTTATGAACTCAAAATCACACTGCAACATGGAACTAAAATACAAGGTCAAGTGCGGTGGCTTACGCCTGTAATCCTAGCATTTTGGGATGCCGAGACGGGAAGATTCCCCAGTGAAACCCCATCTCTACTAAAATACAAAAGAAATTAGCTGAGGCAGGAGAATTGCTTGAACCCGGGAGGCAGAGGTTGCAGTGAGCCGAGATGGTGCCACTGCACTCCAGCCTGGGCGACAGAGTTGAGACTCTCAATTAAAAAAAAAAAAAAGAAATACAAGGTATACTTTATACTTGTATGTGTTTATGTACACATGTATTATTAAGATTTATTCTACTTCGTTTTTGGAAGAAAAAATGACTGTTATTGTAAAAGTGATACTGTCTCAGCTTTTAACAAAGTTAAATGAAAAGGAAAGAAATACAGAAAAAGTCATACCAAATGTCCCATCAAAATGTAATGACCATAAGCTAATTATGAACATCATTCTAGATTCCTCTCTAAACATATATGCCAAAAGAAGAGTCGATACAATGACTGATAGTTGTATGTGGACAGGCAGAAATAATTTTCTAAAACTAGGATGATGATGATATGCTAATTTAAGTAAGAATAAGAGAATATAAGATTGTCAGTGTGACAAAAGAAGAAATACATAAAATTTAATGAATCACCAATAGATAAATGTTTCTTCTCAAAGATATTTATTCCTGAAGTTAATGGAAAAGATTAAGAAAACCTTTAGGATGTTGAGGTACACTTATTTTACCAATTACAAATTTCCATTTTATACAATATTATTGACTTTCTCTAATGATAAATGAGAAACAAGCATATTTTCACTTCTTCCCACCTCCTTGTTTCTTAGATCCTGGTTTACATTTCATTTCACTTATTATATTATACTTATGTATTATAATTTATTATACTCGTTATATTATAATTATGTTTGTTGTCAGTGTTGTTGATATTAATGTTAAATTAAATAATTTAGTTTTAAACATTATTTTCCTATTTAATTGTTTATTATCTTTTTTGTTATCTGGTTTCCTTTACCTCTGAATTCCTTGATTTGATTGGCTCTCATTACAGTTTATCATTTTTTTCCTGAAGAAGATCCGTGCACTCTATTCTTTGAATTTCATATACAATTGAGAATATTTGTCTTTTACCTTTATCCTTGAAGGACAACTAACCAGATGCAGATTCTTTATTTTACTTTTTCTCTCATAACATTATAGATACTGTGTGTGCTCTGTAAAATTCTAAGGCAAATTGATTTTCCCAAATTTCGTGAATTGTTTACTTCTTTATTCTTGAAATTAAATTATTTTGCTAAGATATATTTGAATTTCTTGTCTAACTCTATATTTTGTCCTGGATAACTGTGTGCCTGTTTATGGCTTATGTTAGGCCTGTGTTCTGGTGGCATAATGTGTATCTTCTGAAGTCCAAATCTGTACAGTTGATCCTTGAACAACACAGATCAGGATTGTGTGGGTCCACTTATATGTGAATTTTTTTCAATAAGTATTTGGAAAATTTTTGTAAATTTGTAACAATTTGAAAAAACTCTCAGACAAACTGCATAATCTAGAAATATAAAAAATCTAAGAAAAATATATGCCATGAATGTTTAAAAATCTATGCAGGTACTAGTCTATTCATGGCTTAATAGACTGTCTTTTTGCTAAGGCTTGCAGTCAACAGTAGATTATTAGAAGTTAAGTTTTAGGGGAGTCAAAATTATATGCAGGTTTTCAGCTGCAGAGAGTGTCAGTACACCTAACCCCAGGTTGTTCATGGGTCAGCTGTATTTTAGATTTTCTATCGGGTGTTTCTACCAAGATATCCCAAAGTATCTCAAATTAAGTATGTCCAGAAACACATTTTTCTTCTTTCAATTTTCCCATCCGAGGTCTTCCCAGCTGACACATCTTTTTCTTATTCCCCTGTCTCCATGGATAGCAGTACAACTTTACTTACCCATACAAAGTGAAATTTGTATGGCAGCCTTGATTTCTCCCTCTCATAGTCAAGGTTCAACTGTTGATTGATTCTACCAAGCTAATACCTCTTGAAGCCATCAGATTCTCACCATATTATAAAATATGCTTATTGCTTGATAATTTGTTAAATTTACCCAAAGCTATTTTGAAGAAAAATTTAATCTCTAGTACCTGGCATAATGGGTGATGCATTTTGATGCTCAGTATTAATGGAATAAATAAAAATCACTTCCCAGTCTGACACCACATAATGGGACATTATACAACAACTTCTTATTTACCACCACACAAGAGCTTTTTAGTTTTATCTACATATATATATCTATCTGTCCAACTGTCCATCCATCCATCTAGCTATGTGTTTTAATTGTGGTAAAAAACATACAACATAAAAGTTACCATATTAATCATTTTACATTGTAGACTTAAATAGTGTTAAGTATATTCACATTGTCTTGCAACAGATATCTAGAGCTTTTTCATCTTGCATAAGAGAAACTCTATATTATACAAGAATTCCCCTTTTTCCTTTCTCTCCATCACCTGGTAAAGTGCCATTTTAGTTTCTGATTATATGAATTGAACTACTTTAGATGCCTCGTATAAGTGGAATCATACAGAATTTGTCTTTTTATCACTGACTCATTTTACTAGCATAAAGTCTTTAAGATTCATCCATGTTATAATTATATGTGACAGGATTTCCCTCCTTTTAAAGGCTGAATAATATTCCATTGTAGGTATATGCCATTTTGTTTGTGCATTCATTTGTTGATGGCCATCTGGGTTGCTTGTACTTCTATTATTGTGAGTAGTGCTGCTATGAGCACGAGTGGGCAAATACGTCCTCAAAACCCTACTTTCAATTTTTTTGGATATGTACACAGAAGCAGGTTTGCTGGATCATATGGTAGTTCTAATTTTTTGAGGATCTACTCTACTATTTTTATAGCAGTTTGACCATTTTACAGTCCTACCAACAGCATACAAGGGCGAGCACTCTTTAAAGCAAAAAAACAGCTGATTTTTTTCCTGCTCTCAAGCTCTTTCATGGGCAGACTACTTTCTTTAGGCAATTGCAAGTGTTGCATGTAATGCAATTAATATGAACATTATATCAATGCCTTACATTTATCAAGTTCTTATTATAGGTTAATGATTGGGCTAATAATTTGAAACAAAAAGTCCCTTTACTCTTCACAATAGTCCTATGGTATTAACACTTTTTATTATACTCATGTGAAGATTATGGTTTACATTAAGGTGAATTTCTAAAAATCACACAGCTTGGGACAAGAAACCATTTCAATTGGATTCTAAAACCCTTACTTTAAATCGCTGGTTTACAAATTCTTAAGATAATGTAACTCAATTGCTAAAAGAAATTCCCCCAATATGTACACTTTCATAAACTACATCTTTATAACACTGCACCAATACATAACCCATTATAAACTATATTTAAAAATACAAATATATTGGGTTGATACTAAAATACATGAAAATCCAAGTTTTAACATTTCCTTCTTTACCTCAATAGGTTATCTTAGGCACTGCCTGAGTGTACACATACCAATTTGAATTTTTTATTCTAATCTATAATACCATATTGCCTCTCAGAGAACATTGAAGTTAAAACTTTACACTCAGCTGAAATACTTTCTGTCATCTTGTAATAAAATATTTTTATATGTAGGGGAAAACTGAGGAGGAATAATTCTTAACCTCTTAGTTATTAGTACATACACAACTACAAAGATTTCCCATTGGAGAAATCCTTCTAAAATTTCAAGTGGAGAATTCTATATGGAATACTTATTTAAACATGGACCTTTAAAAGTAAAATGAATGTTTCAAATGCTTCTCAAAACATGAAGTTCATGCTTGAATGCAATATTCTAAATTTTACCCCATTTTTTCTTGCTTATACTCCTTTGATTTTATGCCTGTCTTAGTCCATTTTGTATTGTTATAACAGAATGGATAATTTATAAAGAATGAGGATTTATTTCTTACAGTTCTGGAGGTTGGGAAGCCCAAGGTCAAGGGGCCAACATCTGGCAAAAGCCTTCTTGCTGCCTCATCCCGTGGCAGAAAATAGAAGGGAGCCCTCTTGCGAGAGAGAAGGGAAGGAGTCCAAACGTATTCTTTTATTAGGAACTCAATCCAGAGATCATGACATTAATTCATTCATAAGAACAGAGGCCAGGCGCGGTGGCTCATGCCTGTAATCCCAGCAGTTTGGGAGGCCGAGGCAGGCAAATCACAAGGTCAAGAGATCGAGATCATCCTGGCCAATGTGGTGAAACACCATCTGTACTAAAAATACAAAAATTAGCTGGGTGTGGTGATGTGTGCCTGTAGTCCTAGCTACTCAGGAGGCTGAGGTAGGACAATCGCTTGAACCCGGGAGGTGGAGGTTGCAGTGAACCGAGATTGCACCACTGCACTCCAGAGTGAGACTCTTGTCTCAAAAGAAATAAAATAAAATAAATAAGTAAATAAGAACAGAGCCCTCATGACCTAATCACCTCTTGAAGGTTCCACTTCTCAACACTGTTGCATTGGAGATTAAGTTTTCAACAAAGGAACTTCGGGGAACACATTCAAACCCTGACAATAACCATATGCCTCTATCTACCATAAAGGGTTCTTCAGTGTTTTGTACACTGTGGTAGTCAGAATCCCAGGATGAGTCTCATATGACCCCCACCCTTGTATAATCCCTTCTCCTTTGAGTGTGGGCAGCGTCTGAGAACATGACGAGCCCCATAACTTCCATAATTATTATGTTATATGGTAAGGCCGACTTTAAGAAAGGGGGACCTTTCATGTGGATCTGATTTAATCACATTAGTCTTTTAAAAGCAGGGGGTATTTTCCTGGCTAGTCCAAGAAGAGGAAGTCAGGGTGGTTTGGAACCTAAAATGTACTTGTTCTTGCTGAAATGCAATGGGGGCTTGTGGTTAAGAGCTGAAAGTGGTCTCTCCATGCTGAGAGCACACTTGGCCAACAACAAGCACAGTAATGGAGACTGTCGTCCTACAACCACAAGGGAATGAATTCTGCCAACAGCCTAAGGGAACTTGGAGGTGGATTTTCCCTAGTGGAGCTTGCAAATGAGAATGCGGTTGGCTGACACCTTGATTTCAGCTTTATGAGAACCTGAGTAGAGGACCCAGTTAAAACATGCCAGTCTTCTGACCCACAGAAAATGAGATAATGTTTGAGAAGTTGTAAACCATTCAATTTGTGGTAATTTGTTACATGGTAAAATGGAACTAATACATAGTTCTTTAATGTAAAATTTACCAAAAACGTGTGTAATTAACAGATCAATTTTTAACAAGTGTATTTGACCAAGATTATTTGTGGTTTAGGATACAGCTGGAAATAGCTTAAATGTTCTTTTCCTCTAATACCTTATGTATTGCCATTTATATAGTTTTTGATGCGATGGTCTATAATTTAGTAAAAGATGTAATCTCTCACAGATCATTTGACATATTTAGTGATGACTCATTTAGGAATATATGTGTATATAAAAGTTACTTTGATTTTTCTCTAAATATTTTAATTTTTAAACATTATTTCATTATATTCCATTCATCTCTTGAGTAGAATACAAGGTAGCTTACTGTTTTAGCAGTAGGATGGAGAAAGAGAAGTAGATATATCAAAGGAAATTGTTGTTCTCATAATTATAATTAATTTACATTAAAGGATTTTTGAAAACTTACATAAAAGGAAATATAACAAAATATAATATTTGTTCTCATTTATTAGAAATAACCATTCTATAATTTTATTTTTTTAACTTACTTAAATATTACACATTTTGAAGAAGATCTGCCTAACACTTGGGGGATAGAATATAAAAAGTAGCAGCAATTGGCAAGTCTTTTTCTTTTGTCAAGATACTGGAGGAAATTGTAAATTAGTCTCCCCTCTCTACGTTGAGTTTATTTTGATTTTCTTCCTTTCTATCTGAGGTTTATTCAATAGTCTCTTATGTTCCACTCTTTCTAATTTTAATCAAATATTATTTTGTGATAGTTATGAGTTATGAGTTTTTGAAGTATTTTGGAGCTGTTAGAAAATTGGAAGTTTGAGAAAAATTCAGAGAATAAATTTAAGAAGTTGAAAGACTAGTTCTGAGAATAAGGAATAACCTTATTGGTTCTCACTGGATGTAACTACAGTTGCCAGATGGCTGAAGGGTTTTAGGGTTTTAATCTAGGGCCATGGGGTAAAGCTAAGTGGCACATATGGGGATCTAAGGCCTAGCCTGGTCATAGTAGTGCCATGCTCTACTCAATTGACCTAATTAGGTGAGATTTTTCAAATCTAATATCAAAGGTGTGTTTGAATATCAGATGTGGGTCATTGTTCTCTAAGCACTTTCTGTTTACATGCTCATTGTTGTTTACCTGAGGCCAAGAAAGAATTTTTGCTATGTTATTGCTCATTTTTCTCTGTAAAAGCTACCATCACAATTAGTCTGTTTGTTTGTTCTTACTAATTTATAATATGTAATTCATAATTAGCAGTAATTTGAACAGGGGTAAGATGACATTTACCTTGAACTACCTGTTAAAGGAGGATTTTTCTTTTCTTTCTTTTTTTCCTTTTTTTGTTTTTTTGACAGAGTCTACTCTGTCACTCAGCCTGAAGTGCAGTCTGTGATCTTGGCTCACTGCAACCTCCACCATAAAGGAGGATTTTTCTACAAATTCATGATAAGATAGCAGAGGGGGCATGCTTTTCTACTACAACAAGAAAAAACTTTTTCTTAAACTTTCTCTGTCCTTCTATAAACAATTCATATGTCTGTTCCACTGTAAATGGTACTCTAATGTAAACATTAGGTGTTATGAGTAAGTATCCTTTAGCTAATTTGCATTACTTTGTTGTAAATGCATGGAGTATAATAATAATGTGCCCCCTAGTATTTTCAAATAAAATAGGTCATTCTCTAAAATTGAAATGTAATCAACATAGTTAATCAATACAATGATATCCAAAGTCACTGTAAATTGACAGAATGGCTATAACACTGTAGGACCAGACTGTAACGTGCTTGAAAACTTAATGAAAACTCTTTTAATAGAACTTCACTGGTGAACTAACACTAACTTTCTCTTTCTTCTGTATAACATCATGACTGATACCCAGGGAATGGACAGGCTCACTCATAGTGATCTGCTCTGCAGTTATTTGCACTTTGTGCACATACAGTAGAGTTGCAGGCATACCATTGGTTATGTTTTTCCTATACCCTCTTTTGCTAGTTTCACTTAGAATTGTGTGATTTAAATATATCGTAAACTGAGAAAATGAGTGCAAAATTTCAATTCAGTGCATTACAAAGACTCAAAATAAGGGTGAGTTACTAAAAAGACCTGTGGAAAAAAAAGAACTTCAAATTCTGTACTACTTAGATTGCTTTACAAGTAATTACTAATTTCCCATTCTACTTTAAAGTGATTGAAACTGGAAATTACAGACAATGTTTCTTGGAAGGGTTATGCACTTGCAATGCTCATCATGCTTAATGACTCATACTTAACGATCTTTGTCCTATCACAAAAATTTAGCAAATAATTATACATTTGTATATGTTCAATGGAAATGTAATATTAAGAAGTATATGATCTTTTAGCCTTCCAACTTTAACTTCTTATGACCGAACAGCTTCACAATTGATAACAAGAGCTTTTTGAATTAACAGAAAAAGTGTTAATAAGTTTTTGGTCAGCCATAGAACTATGAATTAAAGATATAAATATTGGATGTGCCCACAGAATAATATATTGTCTTGATAACTGAAGAACTTAGTGTTTCCTGAAGGGTTATCCCTATTATTGAGGAAAATGTTTACATCCATAAAAGCCTGAGGGCCCTTAAATACTTGCCATTATTTTAACCTCTTTAAATCCATATTTAACTCGTTGTAATTATTTGTGTTTCTAACCGCCTTGACCAGAGAGAATTCATGGGTTGAACTGTTGCCACTGATGGGACTATTTAACAGTTATATTTCTCAATATAAATTAAGTAATCTTAGGTTTTATACTACTTCGATTTCTTGTGAGTTTTGATTGAGTTCAGAGTCTGTATTTTAATCAGTCTGTATACACAAATGAGACCTCCAAAAATAATCACTGTGGCTGTTGAGAAGAGGAGGGCAAATGGATGTTAGGGAGTCCACTATAACCTGACTCCCTTAGAATTTTCCCTTTTCTATAACCATTTTATCTTGGATTTCAGTTCTCTTGCCATCCTGTTCATGCATTCCAGTTCTCTTGCCATTCATCATGCCTAATGAATGGATTATTTTAAAAAATATGATGCCTAGCATATTTTTTAGTTATAGTTTAAAATACAACTTTAAATTCTGCTATTTTTTATGAAAATTATTACCATCAACATTTCTCAATGTTGCTACATAATGATAATTATTTTTATGCCTTTACAAATAATCAAGTATATGTATTATAAGTTTATTTATCATTTCTATATAATGTGTGACTTTACTTATTTTCTGGTTTTTTTTTTTTTTTGTTTTTTGTTTTTTTTTTTAAAGACAGAATCTCACTCGGCCACCCAGGCTATAGTGCAGTGCTGTGAGCTCAGATACCAGGTTCAAGCAATTCTTCTGCCTCAGCCTCCAGAGTAGCTGGGATTACAGGCACCCACCACCATGCCTGGCTAATTTTTGTATGTTTAATAGAGATGGGAGTTTCAACATGTTGGCAAAGCTGGTCTTGAACTCCTGACTTCAGGCAATCCATCTGACTCTGCCTCCCAAAGTGCTAGGATTATAGGCATGAGCCATCACACCCGGCCTATTTCTTGCTTTAAGTCCCCTTTCCCAGTGAATTACGATAATTAGTTTTCTTTTCATTTTTTCGAGATGGAGTCTTGCTCTGTTGCCCAGGCTAGAGTGCAGTGGCGTGATCTCGGCTTACTGCAACCTCCGCCTCCTGGGTTCAAGTGATTCTCCTGCCTCAGCCTCCCGAGCAGTTCAGGCTACAGGCAAGAACCACCATGCCTGGATCGTTTTTTGTTTTTGTTTTTGTTTTTTTGTAATTTTAGTAGAGATGGGGTTTCACCTTTTGGCCAGGCTGGTCTGGAACTCCTGACCTTAGGTGATCCACCCACCTGGGACTCCCAAAGTGCAGGATTACAGGTGTGAGCCACTGCGCTCAGCCAATAATTACAGTTTTCATTTAAAAATGTATATGTGTCTGTGTATTACAACTGATATTTTGAACCTTGGAGGACTTTACGTGAATCTTGTTAGTAAGATTCTGAGAGGTTTTTTTAAATCTTATTCTTGTCATCTAGCTGAGGACATCTCATCTATTACCATGCCTACCAGTCACCTGAGGATCTTGCTAAAATGGACATTCTGGGTCAGGGTGGGGCTCATGAGTCTTTGTTCCTAGAAAACTACCATAGGGTTCCAGTGCTGGCTAAGCTCACTATGAACCATCCCTTCCACTGATAACACTAAAAACTCTGGGAGGAATATGCAACATAACTCCCTGAGGACTCTGAAAAACAAACAATAGCAGGGAAAATGAGGATGGATGTCAACTGCAAGTACACAGCACAAGGGGTGATGTTTCCTTTGCCCTGCCCCCGTTCATCTGCTGGATTTAATCTAAGGGCAGCCTCAGTCATGAAACTGCACAATGAGAGCAGATAATACTAATTCTGAGTAAAAGCTCTTTCTGTCCAGAGGACCAGGAATAGGGTTCCTTGACACCTGCAGAATGTGAAGGGATCACCATGTCTATTTTTTTCCTCCTATTTTCACTAATAGCCTAGCATGAGGGCAACCCTGCTCCTCACGGAGCTGCACTGCTGATGTGATGGTGGCAGCGCCAGCAGAGAGGGGCCTAAAAACCTGAGTGGAAACCTGTCTCTGGCCAGAAGAACAGAAAACAGAAGTTCCCTTGGTCCCTGTGGCAAAAGAGTTTGTGTGAGATTCTCTTTTTCAGGGCTACATTTTCCTGGAGATGGCCTCAATCTCATGGAAATGTACAACAGTGCACATAACTAAAACTTTAAGAGGTAACAAAGTTTTCAGGCCAGAAACATCAGAAAAAAAGTAATCTGTTGGGAATTAGAGAGCGTGCGGGAAATTCCAAAGAGAAGATCCCCTAAATCTTTGTATTAACTGTGTTCATTGTCAAGCTAAGAATGTGCAGAATATATGCAAAGCACCACGGCAAAGTCTTTGAGAACTAAAATATGATATAAACCACTGCACAAATCCAAGGCTAACTCTGAGTTGCATTTATGCAGGGTAGAACCAAAGAAACATATCAAAATTTAAAAACTGAACTGACTTTGGAATCACTAACTGTGAAGACAAGACAGAATTTTTGGTGTCAGTTTAATGGGATTTACTGCATGCTATCCAAATATAATATTTTAACAAGATTAAGAGTTTCACAACGTAGTATTCAAAATGTTCAAGTTACATCTGAAATTATTTGGCATATAAAGAACAATGAAAAGGGAACAAATCTTAAGAGAGAAAAAAATCAATAGATGTCAACAATGAGTTGGGCCAGATGTTGGAATTATAAAGGATTTAAAGGCAGCTAACATAATCATGCTCTATGTTGAAAATGCAAACACTGTTGAAATAAATGAAAAGATAGACTTTTTCAGCACAGAAACTGTCAAAAGAATCAAATGTCAATATTTGAATTAGAAAATATGTGATAAAAATTCAGTAGGTGGGCTCAAAAGTAGAATGGAGATGGCAGATGGAAGAGTCAATGAATTTAAAGATAGATCAATAGAAATTATCCTTGCTGAAAAACAGAGTAGAAAAAATATTTAAAAAAGCAGACTCAGGGATCTATAGTATAATATCAGAAGATCTAATATTTGTACCAGTGGAATCAGAAGGAGAAAAGAAAGGAATTGGTAGATAAAAAAAAAATTAGAAAAACAGTGGCTGAATGTTTTCCAAATTTGTTCGCAGGCCAATTCAAAATGCTTGGTGGAACCCAAACAAGATAAATTCAAAGAAAAATTATTCCCAAACACATCATAATTGAAACTAATGAAAGAAAACCATCTTGAAAGAAGCCAGGGGAAAATTACACATTATTTGTAGGCAAACAGTAATTGAAATTACTGCAGACTTCTCATCAGAAACCATGAAGCCCACAAGACAAAAATCTTTAAACTGCTGAAAGAAAATAATTGTATATCTAGTGAAGCATTTTTTAGAAAAAAGGTGATGTAAGATTTTCTCAGATGAAGAAAAACCATTCATTAATTTCCAGCAAGCCTATTCTAAAATAAATGCTGAAGGAAGTATGAATAGAAATGATATTACAAGGATATCTGGAGCTTCAGTAATGTAAAAAGACTAAAAGAAATTATAAGCAGATTACTTTCATTCTATACATTATTTAAAATATGCATGACTGCTGAAAAAAATACAGCATTGTATGGTGGGACTTTAAATCTCTGTGTAGATGTGATATTGTGATATGCATGGCTCTATGCGACATACAAAGGATGTTCCCTGACCAGAAAGGGTTTAAACTACAAATCTGTAAGAGAAAGTTGTCTGGAAATTCCCCAAGTATTTAAAGATTAAATAACATTCATCCAAATAATCCATGGGTGAAAGAAGAAATTCTAAGATAAATTACACAGTATTTTGACGTGAATAAAATGATAATGTAGCATATCAAAATGTATGGGATGCACCTTAAGCAAGGCTTTGAGCAAAGTTTATGGCAATACATACTAATATTAAAGATAAAATTTCTTAATAATTTAAGCTTTCACCTAAGAAATAAGAAAAATAAGAATAAATGGAACTCAGTGAAAGCAGAAACTTAATTTTAGTTAATTCCTGTTGAATTAATTTAGTTCATTCCTTGGTAACTTTGAGGTATCCCTTTGCCTGAGGTTTTAAAGTTCAAGGATGGTCCATATAGGGGCATATTCCCAGAGTGAGGAGGCGATAGGGTCTTGGTTATCTGCTAATCACCTTGGCAACTGCTTTTATACACATTTTCCTATAAATTTGCTTCTGTCATGTAGATTGGCAATGTGATTCACTTGCTTCTGAACACAGGGAATATGCAAGTTTAGGACCCTCTTAAATATTTTCGTGTCTTTCTTGCTGCAGCATCCCAAGAGTTCATGGGATGAACTCACCTAATTTCCCAGAGCCTGTGAGGCTATCTTATACTAACATGCACTGGCATTCAATTATCTCTATTCTACTGCTCAGAAACCACTTTGGGTGGAGAAAACTATAAAAGACATGCCACCCGCTGATACATTTGGAATTTCATAATTTTCCAAAACTATTTGGGTTTAGTTTCCTAGAATTCTTAACACAATGGGGAGGCGTAGAAAGCAGAGCTACTTCTTGGGAACTCATGAATATATAGGCTACATTTTCTTTTCATATCTCTTTATCCACTGAGAGAATTGTTATGTCATTGAAAGTGTGGAAGCTGTTTATTATTTAATCAACATTCCTTCAGGTCTATTGTTTATGGCATAAATAATATATGATGAGTTTTCCAGACTTTTAAGTTTCTGAAGCTTGAAAGCTTAGGGTTCTGTAAATCCAAGTAAACTTTTGAAATTTAAAATCCAGGACTTAAACATTTTTCAAAAAATCTGTTTCCATAACAACCTTAATCCAGGGCAGTAAGGATGGAATGCTTTAACAATCTGGTTTAGAGAAAGGACTAGGATACAGATAGAAATGCAAATGACAGAAATCGGTTCACACTTCAACACTTTTCTCAATATATGTGAAATGGGGACAGTAAATAGTATCTACTTCGCGTGGTTATTGTGATGATTAAATGAGTACATTTAACAATACATGAGATGTGATGCATGTGCCAGTGTCTGACAACTAAGAATTTAACTCTTCTTCCCTTTTTTCCCCATTATTCTTACCTCTTCCTTTTTTACTCAGTATTGTCACCTTTTTCTTTTATAATTAGTATAAACTTAGGAGTTCTGAAGTACCATCTTTGACTAAAGATAATGGAAAGATGTCTTAGGGTTTATTCATTTATCTATGAAACAATTCAGAAAAATAATATGCTTGAAGGGAGGCTTGTGCCCATGGCACTGAATTAGAACCCAGCTGTCTAAAGTCAGAGTAGGGACTTAATTTTCTTCACTCATTCTTTTTTCCTACCCACTATTTAGGATAAATTTTGACCAAAACACATTTTTAAAAGTCTTTTCATTTAAATGGAATGTTTTGTTACCCTAGCCTTAAAGTGCAGCATATTCAAAATTATAAAAATCCAAGGATTAGAGAACCTCAGAATATTGAAATTAAAAGGAATGACATAAGACAAATATGATAGTATTACTGGAAAGATTGCTTTGGGGACTAGTGAATTAAACATACATATTGCAGACTACAAGAGTTAATCACCTGACATTATTTGTGATAAGGGGTCAAAGAGCACAGACTTTCCTCCAATTGCAGAGACTATACGTAATAATCAGATCATGGGAGAAATACCATGTATGTTATTGCAGAATAATAAGGTGTTATATGTGTGTATTTTATATGCACATACTAAAGTTTCTTGAGCGCCATTTTTGGAACAAATTGAATCTTTATTAGAGTCAACACGCTACAGGGTGGCTTCAGGTGAGGCAGGAAATAATGAGGAGAGGTGTACACTGTCTATACTGTCTTATCAGCACTTGTCACATCCTATTAATTTTTAAAATAGAAATAAAAGCATATATTTTTTTCTCATTCAAAATAAAGTCAAAAGTAGTTAGGGTAGAGATGGTATAGTAGAGTCCCTGGGTCATAAGGGACCAAGACTTCTACTTTTCTGCTTGCCATCTAATATTTCGCTTTCCTTCTCAAGACCACTTGCTGGGGCTGCTCTAGTGCTGATAAATATGCTGCTTTCTCGGCAGAAATGGCCGTGTGTGTCTGCGTGTGTGTGTGTGTGTGTGTGTGTGTGTGAGAGATAGAGAGAGAGAGAGAGATCGAGGGGCTGTTCCAACTCTCCAATCCCACTTTTTTGAACTGAATTTTTTATTGAAATAATTGTAGATTCACATGCAATTATAAGAACTATTACACTTACCCCACTTCCCACCAATGGTAACAATTTTCAAAGGTATAATATAATATTATCACAGCCAAAATAATTGTATTGATATAATCTACCAATCTTTTTAAAAATTTTCTCAGCTTTACTTATGTGTGTGTCTGCATATTAATTTCTATACAGTTTCATTGTGTGTGGGTGTATCCACCACTACACTCCAGATATGGAACAGTTCTAATACCATAAGGAACCCTCAGTCTGCACTTTTATAATCGCATCCATCTCTTTGCTGTTCCTTCATCCTGCCATGACCCCCATTCCTAACCACTGATCTGTACTGCATTTCTAAAATCCCTGATTTCAAAATGGACCTATATAGCGCATAACCTTTGGGGATTGGCTTGTTTCTTTCACTTAGTATAATTCCCTGGAGATTTATCCAAGTTGTCATTTGTTTCAATAGTTTGTTTCCTTTTTGTTACTGAGCAGTATTTTACAGTATGTATTTATCACTATTTTATCATTATTAATCTGTTGAAGGATAGCTGGTCTGATTTCAGCTGTGGGCTATTACACATAAGGCCATTATAAATATTTGTGTACAGGATTTTGTGTGAGCACACTTTTTCATTTCTCTCCATTAAATGCCCAAGAGTGCAGTTGCTGTGGTGTGGGATAATTGTATGTTTAGTTTGTTAAATTGTTTACCAGAGTGTCTGTACCATTTACTTTCCTACCAGCTACATATGTGTGGTACAGTTTCCCTATCCTAGCCTTTTTTTAAATGTAATGGTAATAACAATTTATACCAATAACAACATCATGAAAGTCATACTTTCTCTTTCTGAGCAATTATTCAGTGGATTTGAAGATAACTGTCACTAACACAAATGTGACCATAGAGGTATCATTTTAATATTTTCTCAATTTTCATTTTAGAAAATGTATGGATGTTTACTGAGTTTAGTCATATCCACCATCAATACCTTTACCTTATAAGTTGTATTTAACTTTCTTTGGAAAGTTTCTTACTAGCGCTCTCCATTTTAGTCAAAGTTAGAAAAATCGACAGGTCTAAATCATTCAGCCAGGTAGGTATCTTCATAAAATGGAAGCTGTAGAAATAAGTATTTTCAATGTTAATGTTTATAAGCAGTGAAAGAAAGGATTCAGTTTTTAACTCTAAGATTAAAATATTGATGTGAAAAGGATAGATTACAGTAAATCATGTAGATGTACAATTTATTACTTAACAATTTCAGTCTAATGGACTAACAGGGATATGCTAAAATTTGTCTTTCAAACATAAGCCGTTAACAGCAGCAATACTTACCTTAATCATCTTAGTATTCTTAGAACCCTGCATGGTATCTAACTCAGAGTAAGTGCTTAATAAACACTTAATATAATAATTAAATTAGAGTAAAAGTGGGGTTTGGACTGACTTTTTTTTAGGTCAATGCAAATTGAAGTAAACTTTGTTGGTACTAAAACTCTAACTGGTTACCAGATTCAGGACAAATACAATTTAATGAGATTGTTTAACATTTTTAATGCTCCAAAATAAAGTAATCAAATATATTTGCTGATAATAAAAAATATTTACACAAATCTAGGTAAGTAGAACATTTCCCATATAGAATAAACATAGATCTAGATGAAAGAAGAGATAGTATATTTCTTGACTAGACCATTAGTAACAGAGTATTGGTATTCTCATAGCACTGAATATAAAATTTATATTAATGAAACTGATATATATAAATTACAGGTTGAATAAAAAATTTACAGGTATTTGAAAAATATAATTCTGATCCTAGAATATTTTGAAAACTTTCAAGTGGTTGTTATGGAACTGAGAACTGTCATATGAAAACTGTGGAACTTAGGAATGTATTGAATGTGGCCCAGTATTCACTCAGGTGGCTTAGAAGTAAAGTTGTGAAAGAAACCATGAAAAAAAAAAAAACAACTCAATATTTTATGCTAACAGAGAAAGGATGCAGAGGAAAAGTATCAAATAATTAGGAGTTATTCGTAGTATTTATATAACTATCTTTGTGTAATCTTTAGAGTGAGTGTGTTACTTTTGTATCTGTTGGGATATATAATTCCTACCATTAATTTCCATTGACAGTGAGAATAGTGGTTAAGAACATGAACTCTAAAGGCATGCAGCTGCCTGAGTTTGATTTCCAACTCTGTCATGTGTTGGCTGTGGGACTTTTGGCAATTTACTTAATGCCTCTGTGCCTCAGATTATTTATCTACATACTGAAGATGGTACTTACTTCATGAGATTTTTATGAAGATTAAATGAGTTAATATTTTAAAATACTTAGAAAATGCCCAGTATATAGTAAATGCTATACAAGTAATTTCCAAGTAAGAATAAATGTGTTTTTGGAAATGATAATGTAAAAAACCAACAGAATATCATTTTCCCCTTTCTCTTCCTCTGTCACCCTCTCTTGCTCTCTCTCACTCTTTCTGCCTCCCTCTCTTCCTTCTCCCTCTCTTTCTCTTTGTGTGTCTCTCACAGTCTCTATCTTATCATGCAAAACATCAACCCTATATACAGAAGCATAGGAGTATATTATTATATTAATTTGTTCAATTTAAGACAAAAATGAGCCTCTTTTTTAAATCGAAGTTGATCCTCAGTTTGAAATTTCTTATCAACTCTAAGGAACTCTTATTGGTTAGAAACATTCTGGGAAAAAATTTATCTTTCTTATGGAACTCTTCTTGCCACGTGGAACTCTTCCGTTGAATGTTGTTACTGAATTAGCCAGTTAGTTCATTCCAACCATACATTTCTTATTTTTTTCCTCTGAACAGATCAACTTTCTTATATTGGCAGCTGACTTTTGGTACCACAGTGACATGTCTTAAGTGTATGTCCTACATGGATTGAGAGATGTTGTATGTAATGTATTAATATATTATTTTTCAGAGTGGTTCATTTGGGACTTCTTAGTTTTATGGACTAGTAAAATTTGTAAAAGTTAAACAGGAGACCAAACTAATTTGCCAAATTTTTGTTTTGCCATATGAGGATATAAGAGCATTAAAGAATAAACTGTCGTCCATCATACCAACATTATATCAAAGAGGAAGTTAACCTAATAACGACAACTAGGAAAGATTTAGAGTCGAGATTTTTAAATTGAGTAAGTTTAACTTAATAAAAATTTCATTTTATTTTTTAAATTATTTCTTCTCAAATAGGACTATGTCATGATCTGGCACCAGTACTGAGACAATTTCATCTCTTTATGAGACACATTTTGTTTGGTTTATCAGGATATATTAATTACAGAAGAACAGCCAATGAAGTGTTACCATGTCAACAGGGCTCATGGTCCAGTTTATAAACTGCTGAGAGCGATGGCTGAAAATGAATTTTCTGATGAGCTCTTCTTCATAATAGTAGTTTTCTCCTCCAATAAAAAGTAACATGTTTATTTCTCTGTCAATTCTTAGTTTGCTTACTTCTGTGATGATACTGTGTAGATGGTGCCAGGGTCTGAAAAACAACACAACAATTACTAAAATGAAAACTGAAGAACAAAGTTGTTATTATATAAAAAGAATTATGTATATATCCCAGCTTAAGATGCTGCTGCTCTTGTTGGTATTCAGTTATAGGACTTGGGTTGACAGCAGCTATTACTTACCCTGTGTTTATCCAGCAAGCCTCTCTGTCTTCTTTTAAACTGTAGAGTTTGATGTGAAACAATATTTTTAAATGAACAATTAAATAATTGGTGCTTTCTGATTGTAGATATCCCTCTTCCTATCTCCTAGAATTCGCTGATGTCACTGTTTTTTTCTAACCTTATGCCATAATTAAGAAATGTTTCAGAATATTCAATCTTTGGTTCTCCACCTCCAACAATGAACTGTGCCCCTGATTTCTACACTTGTGTCGTGATAGAATGATAGGTTTACAAAACATTGAAGTGTTCATCTTCTGGTGTTATGCATAAGTTTTACTTGGCTTTTATGGTTTGGGTTGGGATAGAGTGAAGTTAAAAACTACATTTAATGCTGTGGATTCAGAGATAAGTTGAGATTCTTTCCCTTAAGGAGCACTTTAATTGTTTGTTTACTTATGTGTGTATATTTGTATATGGGGGACAGATAAACCTGCTTATGTTACCTTTTAAAGCAGTTTTAGATCATTTTTGCTCCTCTTTTTATTTGAGGCTACTGTCCCATTTTAGCCAGATTTCATCTACTTAAAATGCTAATTAGGTTGGAGGCTAGCACTTTAACAGCTGTCCATTGTCCAGCAGATGTGGCCCTGGTACCACATAAGGTATGAAGTTTGAACTAAAGCCCTTCATAGGGCTGAAGCCATCTGAGGATTTTGTTCTCAGTAGAGGTTGGACTAGGATATAACAAAACAAAACAAAAACAAAAACAAAACTTCTTTGTCTCAGGCTTTGCTCTGAAAAAGAAGGAGCATTTCCTCTGATAATTCATAACAATAGGTCCCTCACTTATGTTGATTTGTTGTTCCAATATGCAATAGCAATGCAATCATGAAGATTCAAAGTTAGGAAATTAATATTAGTGAATAAGAGGGGGTAGCACCTGAGGGTGACTGGCAGAAGCTTTTGCAAATTCTCTTTGGAATGAAACAATTAACACAGGCCCCTAAGTTTCCAACAGAGAAATCACAACTGAACTTGAACTTGAGCTTGTATGCCCAAGTAGTATGATTTTTGTCATATATAAAGCAAAATTTGGCAGAATTACAATGAAAAATTGGCAAAAACACTACAATAGTGGAAAATTTGTCACATATTTTCATTCAATTCTTGTCTGGTTTGACTGCCCTTTACTAAAAAACGTACAAGATTTAATCTAACAGTAAAGAAGCTTGGTCAAATTTACAGATATTTTACCTGTACCTAGCAATGACAGCATCCACATTATTCCCAAAAATATGCAAATAATTTTTTAAAGTTGCATATACATTATGCTATAAAACAGGTATCAATACATTTCTAAGATGGATTCACACATTTAATTTGAATTCTTAATTTAAATTAAAAATTATAAGTGAGTTATTTGAAAATATAATTGAAAGTTTTAAAAGCACACTGAAAAATAATTCATCTACCAAAGAAAAGTCAAAATGGAAATTCAAAAATATTTTGAAGGAAATAACGAAAATATTTATGTCAAAATTTTTATGAGGCAGCCAAATTGGCATTTGTCACTTTTAGTGTTTCTCTTTATAGGGGGTGAGGAGGATTGGAAATCAATGAGATATCCCATATGATTTAAGCAGTCAGAAAAGGAGAAAATAAAGGCAATCCAAAAGAAGTATATAATAAAAAAGTAGAAACTAATAAACCCTTTCAGGACTGTGGGTTTGTATACTTTCTGATGAGAAATCCACAAAAGTTCAAGTTATTTTTATTCTGTATGCAATGTGTTGTTTATTCTCTAGGTGCTTTGAAGATTGACTTTTTCTTTGATGTTCAAGTTTCACTGTGACATGACTAGGTTTCACTGTATTCTCCTTGTGATTTGGTGTCTTGACTCTTGGAAATTTTGTTTCAATTTATGTCTTTCACTAAATGTGGGTTTTTGCCCACTACTTCTTCAAATATTTTTCTACTTGCCTTCCTTCTGGGCCTTTAACAACCCACATGGTAGAAATTTGGATATTGTCCCATAATTCTCCGAAGCTCTTTTCATTTTTATCAACCCATTTCTTCTCTTTTCACATTAGGTATCTGATAGATCTATTGATCTATCTTTGTTCATGTCCTTAAGTTAATGATGCTTGTTCCCTACCAAGGCCTTTTCCTGTGTTGTTCCCTGTGCCAGGAATTCAAACCACCTTCCACCACCCTATCCACGGAGTTAACTCCTGTACATCCTTCGGGTCTCATCTCAAGTGATGCTTTTTACAGCATGTCACCATAGTATTTCTTCTTAGTGTTTATGTCCCTTTATGATAATACATGTGCTAGGTGATTATTTGATTAAATCCTGTAATTTCCATGAGATAAACTCCACCGGAACAGGCAGAGTTTAAATTTTCTGCCACTATTCCTTAGCTTCTGGCACAAAGCAGGCATATAATAAATGTTGAGTATAAAACATATGGCTTTGTTCTTTCATGGTATTATCAGCCTATACACCTGTGTTTACTGTAGACAAGGCAAATACTCATTTGCCTCTCTTTTTGACCTCTCCTTGATGAACTATAAAATTAAGAAATTGGATTAGATTTTACCTATCGAGTTATTCAACACTGAAATGCCATTTAAAGAAAATCTATTATTGATTTAAAGGATGCTTTTAATAGAAAAAGGATAAAGATCATAGCTTTCGGTTTTCTATTTTCTTAATTGTAAAATCATAATGAAATGGAATAGAATATTGAATATCACTAAAACCTGCTTAATTCCCATGTTATATATTGTAATTTCTATATGAGTTAGCACCCTTTTGTGGTTTTTCTCATGTGCAAATAATTTCGTATAAAAGAGAGTAATGGATCTTCATAAATTCATCATTATACTTTCTACTCCTAAAAGAAAACAGAAAAACTCAGAACCTTCGCTATACCTATTGTTTGATATCAAAGAGATGGCAAAAGCAACAGGAATGTATTTCAAAAAGTTCTAAAGTATCTGCTCATTAATTTACCAAGCCTTCTTAAAGACTGTTATCAGAAGTATATAAGGAGTTATAAAATAGTTTGTATACCGTATCTAATAAAACTACACTCATTGAATTTATAGAAAATACTTATTTGTTGAATATTATTTAGTTTCTTCAACCTTTAAGTGTAGATTAAGGAATTATAATATGGAGAAAGACAAAAGTTTATGGAAAATAAGTTAAACTATTCTAAGGGAAAAGTCCCTTTCTGCTGGTTTCTGTAAATGCCAAGTAATCTTTCCGTTGCATGGAAGTTTGCTGCAAATACATATGTTTTGCACTTAACAAAGTGTGAATAAACCCTCTCAGAAATATTTGCCGGAGGGCCCCCAAATCCCTGCTGTGAACATCTAATCAAAATTCATGTTCTACTGACAATAGCTCAGTAATGTCAACTTCACTTAGAGGACAGGCCATTTACTTTATTATTTACTGAATTATGTTGTGATCTAAACCACTTTGTGATTCTGACTCTGCGCAGTTGAAAAGATTGTGAATGTGTGTGATCGGTCTCAAGTGGCTCTGATCAGCAGTTTTCTAAGATGTCATATAATGTTGTCAGCAGTTACCTTCCTTAGTTTGAGTAAAACAAGATGATAGAATCTTTGTAAGTTAGTTGACTGTCCTTCGTATTTCTATGAGGGTAACTATGTGCACACATTTAAGCAGACAGCTCCTCTTGTTGAACTTGACACAATGGTAGAAATGTTTATTTGTGTCCTGGAGAAGTATGAGGGAAACAATGTTTGCAGCATAGACATTCCTGAAGGGAATCTGATATTTTGCAATTAACACATTTTCTTCAAACATAAGAAGAAGAAGCAGGTATATATAATCATTCTTTTTTTGGTCAGAAAATCAGATTTATTCGTTTCTTGGGTATTCATGAGTACAGCTATTTCCTGTGTGACCTTCTACAGTTATCTAAATTGTTAAATAAGAAAGTTAGATAAAGGTTACCCTGAAGAACAGAAAAATGAATTCTTTATCTACTGAGAGAGATTTTTAAAAAATAGAAGATTATTCCACCTATACGTTAATGCTAATGTCGTGATAGTTTACCTTACTGAAGTAATGCTAGTGGAGAATCCCAGGCAAGGTGACATTTTTTTTAACTTTCAGGTATCTTCGTCATTGCAATGGAAAATGAAATGCATACAACTAGTCATAAAATTGGCATAATTGGCCATAATACAGTGGCCACAATAAGCTTATTTGGCACACACTGGTACAAAGCTTTATTAAATTTAAATAGCATTTTTTTTTTTTTTGAAAACTAACATTTTCATTACAAACCTTGACACTTAAAGGAAAACACAGCAGTATTATTTGAAAAGGTAATAATCTATTAAACATACATTAAACATAAACAAACTGGGTTTGGCCTCTTCAGTATTTTGTACTAATAAAATCATCAATTTGCAAATTTTGTTTTTTCTTACCTACATCAATTTCTACATTGATAAATATTTTGTTATTTGAGACCCATCTTTAGATTATTTTTATTAATTTTAATTTTGAGAAAGAATTTAGAAAGAAACATGATGCCAGTTGTCAATAGTAATATCCATAAAATGAAGATTTAAGAAAAATGTTAGTGATGCCTTAGCATTTCTTGAAAACTGTATCAGTAATTTCTGATAAAGTATCTTTAAAATTTTAATTGCAACTGATTTAACCCAAGGCTGTAATTACAAGATTTTGGTAATTTGAAAATTCTTTTTTACTGTAAGCTTTTTATTAATTTGAATTAAGTGGGTTGGAGTAAGTAAAATATCTGTATGTTAAATAGCTTTTAAAAAGATATTCACATATTCACATTTAGGTAGGTAGTTTTTCTTTTTCTTTTTCTTTTCTTTTCTTTTTCTTTTTCTTTTTCTTTTTTTTTTTTTTTTTGAGATGGAGTTTCGCTCTTGTTGCCCAGGCTGGAGTGCAATGGCGTGATCTCGGCTTACCCAAACCTCTGCCTCTTGGGTTCCGGCGATTCTCCTGCCCTAGCCTCCTGAGCAGCTGAGATTACAGGCGTGTACCACTACGCTGGCTAATTTTGTATTTTTAGTAGAGATGTTATCCATGTTGGTCAGGCTGGTCTCAAACTCCCAACCTCAGATGATCCGCCCACCTTGGCCTCCCAAAGTGCTGGGATTACAGGCGTGAGCCACCGCGCCCAGCCTAGGTAGGCAGTTTTTATATTAATTACATGCAAAAATTATTTATAACTTTATTATCCAAAAACTAATGAGGATGACAGAGCTAACATAGTAGCTCTTGAAAAATCAATAAGGCGAAACAAAATGTGTAAACATATTTAAATTTTGAACAAAGATACATTTTTTCCCAGCTTACTTACAAGGTAATTTAATAAATCCCAACAAAAATTTGCTGCTTTTCTTCATTCTTTTCTCCTTCCTTCCTCCTTCCTTCCTTCCTTCCTTCCTTCCTTCCTTCCTTCCTTCCTTCCTTCCTTCCCTCCCTCCCTTTTCCCTTATCTTTCTTTCCTTCTTTTCTTAGTTTCTTTTAAAATATAGTATCTATTTAACAATTGGAAAATAAAAATTGTATATATTTATCTTTTAAAACATGTTTTGAAATATGTATAGATTGTGGGATGACTAAATTGAGCCAATTAACATATGCGTTGCTTCACATACTTTTTGTGATGAGAATACTAAAAACGTACTATCTTAGCAATTTTCAAGAATGTAATACCTTTTTTAACTGTAGTCACCAAATCGTACATTGTATATTTTTAACTTATTCCTCCTAAGGGAAATTTTGTATCCTTTAAACATTCCCCCACCCTAGCCCCTGGTAACCACCATTCTACTCTCTACTTCTGTTTGTTCAACTTTTATAAAGTTCACATATAAATGAGATCATGAAGAATTTATCTTTCTGTACCTGGCTTATTGCACTTATGTCCTCCAGCTTCATCCATGTTTTTGCAAGTGACACAATTTCCTTCTTTATTAATGCTGCATGTATTTGGTTGTGTATACATACCACATTTTCTTTATCCATTCATCTGTTGATGGGCACTGGTTGATTCTATATCTTGGCTAGTGTGAATAAGATTGCAATGAACATGAGAGTATAGATATTTTTTCAACATTATGATTTCATTTCCTTGGAATATATACCCAGTAGTAGGATGGCTGGATCATATGGTAGTTCTATTTTTGATTTTTTGAGGATCCTCCATATTTTTTATAATAGCTGTATGAATTTACATTCCTACCACAGTGTGCAAAGGTTTTTTTTTTCCTCCACATCTTCTCAAATGCCTTTTATATTTTAAAAATAATAGCCAGTATAATAGGTATGGGATGATGTATCATTGTGGTTTAAAATTGCTTTCATCTGATGATTAGCGATTTTGAGCATTATCCTGATATTCATATTGGCTGTTTGTATGTCTGCTTTGAGAAATGTCTGTTCAAATCCTTTGCTCATGATTTTTCTACTGTTGAGTTGAGTTCTTTATATATTTTGGATATTAACCCCTTTAATATATGCATGGTTTGCAAATATTTTCTCTCATTCCATAGATTCTTTCTTCACTCTGTCAATTGTTTCCTTGGTTGTGCAGAATCTTTTCAGTTAGATATAATTCCATCTGTCTATTTCTGCCTTTGTTTCCTGTGTTTTAGGTATATATCAAAAAAATCATTGTCCAGACTAATGTCATAAAACTTTTCCTTATGTTTTTCTCTTACAGTTTTATAGTATTAGGTCTTATGTGTAAGTCTTTAATAATTTGGTGTTAATTTTTGTATATGGTATGTGCCTTAGTCTATTTTGTGTTGCTATAACGGAATACCAAAGACTGGGTAATTTATAAAGAATAGAAATTTATTTCTTACAGTTCTGGAGGTTAGGAAATCTAAGGTCAAGGAGCCTGCATCTGGTGAAGGCCCTCTTGCTGCATCATTTCATGGTGAAAGGTGGAAGTGCAAGAGAGCATGAAAAAGCAAGAGAGCAAGAGGGGACCTAACTTGCTTCTTATAACAATCCACTTTGTGATAAGTAACCCACTCCCATGATAATACCATTAATCCACTCATGAGGGCAGAGCCCTCATGACCTAGTTACCTCTGAAAAGCCCCACCTCAACACTGTTGCACTGGGGATTAAGTTTCTAACGTATGAGCTTTGGAAGACACATTTAAGCAACTGCAGTGTGAGATATGGGCCTACTTTTATTCTTCTGCATGTGGATATCAAGTTGTCCCAATACCATTTACTGAAGAAAATGTCCTTTCTCCATTATGCGTTCTTGGCACCTTTATTAAAAATCAATTGGCTTTAAATGTGTGAATTTACTTTTGAGTTATCTATTCTGCTCTATTGGTCTGTGTGTCTGTTTTTATTACCAGTACCATACTGTTTTGATTACTACAACTTTGTAGTGTGTTTTGAAGTCAGGTAGTGTGAGGACTCCAGATTTGGTTTTGCTCAAGATTGCTTTGGCTATTTTGCATCTTTTGTGGTATCATACAAATTTTAGGAATTTTTTTCTGTTTATGTGAAAGTGTCATTGGAATTTTATTAGGGATTACATTGAATCTGTAGATTGCTTTGGGTACTATGGATGTTTTAACAATATTCTCTCAAATCATGAACATAGGATTTCATTTATTTGTGTCATCAATGATGTCTTTCATCAATGATTTATTTTACTAAAGAAGCAGTAAATCTCAAAGAGCTATAAACTTGTGACAGCTCTTTGTTTTTGCAGATACCAATAAAGGCTTCTTAATCCTTTTAGCTGAAAATCTTGCCAAAATTTCAGAGCTTTAATATACAATCCTGACATAGTGGAGAGATGTACATCTAATATCTTAGCACATCACAACAAACAGTATCTCCTTTACATAAGCTAATAATTGCAGGAAGAACATGCACATGTGCATATGTGAATGAGTATGTGTGTGTGTAGGGGGAGAATAGGTTGGTAGGTAGAGGAATTGTTAACCATGTAGGGTAAATTAGACAAATATAGAGATGTGACAGACTTGTAGCTAATATCATCAACCTGTATTCCTCTCTTGGCCTTTCTCTGCTGGCATAGCTGGCTTCTTTTTGTAAAGTTTGAATGTGTTACACACTTGCTTTTCCAGCTTCCCTGGAAGCTAGAGATTTGGACTATAAACCCCATCTATAAAACAAGAGCTAAGGGAAAGTCTTTTGTAAGGCTTTCAGGAAAGTTATTTCTCCATAAATAAAGAGATTAAGAGAATAAAACAGTCTTTGCTTGATATGGCAGTGCATAAACATGAAGCTGGAGACTTCTGAAGTCATATTGCAAACAACAGAGAGATAGAATTACCATGACATGGATGACAAAGGGTAAAATTGGGAACTGCTAACATGGGTCATGATGATACCTTTTTGACTCAGAACCAAATGGAAAAGCACTGCCTCTGGAATTTTTTGTATATGAAATTTTAAGTGTATAAGAATTTTCAAGTTGATATTATATTAATTATAGTAAAATCATATTAACTGACAAGTGATCAATTATTGTGTTATGTAGTACAATATCATTATATATGTATGTATTTTATATAGTATAGTGTAAATCAATTTCTGAAACATTTAGAACGATGGAAATGAAAAGAGTGAAACTTAATAGTATTTTCAACTGATAATACATTTTAAAATTAGGAAGTTAGTAGAATTGGGGGGGATACAATCAAATACTTGTGGAATTTTCTTGTTTTATCACATGCCCACGACCTGAAATTGTGTAATCATGTAGTCGTATTTTTAAGAAAACACAGTAAAACATAGGATCTTTCTACTTTCTGTTCTACAATTTCAAACTAAAGTTTATTCGCATATTCAGTGATTTTTAAGCAGTATCTTTATTTTTTAAGTAATGTGGGGTACTTATAACTCTTTGCCCTGATGAGATTCTTTGGCTGTGTTAGAATATTTTTGTAATAAGTGAAACAGTTTTGCATAGTTAGGCCAGAAACCTATATATAAAATACTGTTGACATGTTTTGGAATATAAAATTATTTCTATCATGTTCTGATCTGAATAACATTATTGTACTTTTTGGAGTGTGAAATAAATATACAACTGTAATGAAATGCCTAATTTTAAAATTATTGTTAAAATATAGTTATGCGTATGTTTAAATATTAATTAAATTCTAAGTAATCAAAACCTAACATTTCATTTGCTATTTTTACATATTAAAAATGTCTTTGGACTCTTCCCTTGACCTGTTCTACTCAGTTTATGAATATAAATTACAAGGATATCAGAGACTAGGACTCACTATAAACAGATAAATGTTACTAGTAATTCAAAGCACACATTTTATTTTTGGTGACTGGGATTCTACCTTCATATATAAAGGACAGCACATTTATTCATATAAATTTTGAATATATACCATAATAAAATGTTACTGAATATATTGTTATTATTTGACAATTATTTATAGAAGAGTATTTGGGAGATATATACAATATATACACCATTTGTCCAGTTGCATTACATTTTAAGAGACCATTTTGATTTACATTCCAAGCTTTTATTTGCATGCGATCTGTTACAGATGGCCTCTAGCCATACTTATCAAGAGCTAAGCATTCTCAGCTCTTGTAATTATGGTAAATGAATATCAATCAATCTGTTTTGCCACTTTATATAGACCATAATTCCAGATGGAAGCTTGCTGTTTATAAATCTGAATTCCTGCCAAAACAGAGATGTTGAAATTCATTTGGATACTTTCTATATGCAATATATCTAATACATATATATGTGCACGCATGTGTGTGTATGTATATGTAGGTATAAAATAAGTAATATATATAAAATAATATGTTATATATAACAAGCTTTATATATATATATATATATGCATATATATAACTTTCTCTACTATTGGAATTGTAACTTTAAAACAGAACAATGGTCCAGTATGAAGTTTAGATGGAAACCTCATGATGTCATAGCAACCTGCAAAATAGATGTTTAAAATGAATCTCCAAGGCCATAGGGCACTGCCAATATGACTCCTTTAGATTCAAATAACTCAGCCTTATGGGAATTAAAAAATATGTATTTATTTTGCAAATGAGGAATCAAACTAAAGTAAATATTTTGAACTCAGTTTAAAATGGCTTAGTATTATTTTTTCAGATTGAATCGTTTCTAAACTAGAATACATTAATTTAAAATATACTATGTGGAATATAGTCTTAAAATGTGCTATTACATATAATGGAATAAGCTTATATGTATAACTTGGTAAAAATTAACTTTTTCATTAATAGGGATTCTTTGATTTTGCTCACTAATACATTTCTTGTTCTAGAATAGGGCCTCTTATATAGTAAACACCCAATCAATTTTTGCTGAATAAATTAACTTTGAAAGTCAAACTGCTTGCTACGTTTTGAGTGTATTCATGAGAATTCGTGTGTTAGAAATTTGGTCCCCAGCATGACAGTGTTCGGGGGGTGGGGCCTTTAAGTTGGATTGGGTCATTAAGAGGTATTAATGCTGCTCTTGTGGAACTGGTGAATTCTTAGGGAGTGAACAAGTATCACTTTTGCTGGACTGCAAGAGTTACTATGAGATCAGGTGGTTATTAAAATAAAATGAGACTGCCCCTCATGTTTTGCCTCTTTTGCATGCATTCACTTGCCCTTCCACTTTTGTGCCATTTTATGATGCAGCACAAGGCCCTAATCCAGCACTGGCCAGATGCAGCCACCTGATCTTGGACTTTCCAGCTTCCACAACCACAAGCCAAATACACCTCTTTGCTTTATAAATTATCTGGTCTCAGGTATTCTCTTACAGAAACAGAGAACAGACTAAGACATTGCAATTATTCAAGGTTCTTGGAAGTCTTTGATAGAAGTTAATATAGTGGAAATATAGCTCATTTTACCTTTAATCTCCCCGAGTCTATTTTTTAAAAAAGTATCAATATTATTATAAAACCTTGAGGTCATGTACCTTGGGTTCATATGTTAATTTTGTATAGGTAAGAATATTCATTTGGGTCTAAATACAGATAGTCCTCAAATTATGATGGACTTACGATGGTTTGACTATGGCTTTTGAACTATACAATGTTGAGAAAATTATACACATTCAGTAGAAACTTACTTCAGATTTTGAATTGATCTTTTCCTGGTTTAGTTTTATGTGATATAATACTCTCTTGGGGTGGTGGGCAGTGACAGAGGGTCATTCTAGTTTTCACTCTTGGTACAGTATTCAATACATTACTTTAGGTATTCATATTTTATTATAAAATAGGATTCTATCAGATGATTTTTCCCAACTGTAGGCTAATATAAGTGTTCTGAGCAGATTTAACGTAGGCTAGGCCAAGCTGTGATGCTTAGTACGTTAGGTGTACTGTGTTAAATACTGTATTGTCTGCTACAGTATTTTCAACTTACAATGGGTTTATTGGGATATAGCCCCACTATAAGTTGAGGAATATCTGCAATATATACATTTATCAATATGTGAAATTACTAAAAATTTAAGCAATAGCTAACTCTGCCATTATATCTTAGACACCTCTGAGACTGAACTGAGGCATATCTCCTTCAATTCTTTCATTTTTTTTTTTACTCCAGTCCTAGCATATATTCAACAACTATTTGAGTGGCAAGTGTATATGAGACATTATACTGTATCCAGTTAATGACAAAAAGATGAATGACTTTTCATACTCTTAAAACACCTGTAATTAACATGGAGATATAGTATCTACAAAAATAACTACAGTACTTGACATCATGTGTAATTAGGACATTGCATGCATATTAAAGCACAGTGAGATACCACTACCTACTGATTAGAATGGTGAAAATCCAAATCTCTGACAGTACCAAATATTGGTGAGGATATGGAGCAATAGAACTCTCATTCATGGTGGTGGAAATGCAAAATAGTACAGCCACTTTGGAAGACAGCTTCATGGTTTTTTAAATAAAACTAAAAATATTCTTAACACACAATCCTGCAATCAAACTCTTTGATATTTACACAAGGGAGTTGAAAACATAGGTCTACATAAAACCTGCAAAAAATTTTTAAATAATTTTTAAAACCTAAAAATAAGAAGTTCTTCATGAGGTGATTGGCTAAATAAACTGGTATAGCCAGACAATGAAATATTTTAGCATTAAAAAGAAGTGGACTATCGAACCATGAAAAGACATAGGAGAACCTTAAATGCATATTACTAAGTGAAAAAATCTAATCTGAAAAGGTTACATGATGTATGATTCCAATTATCGGATACTCTGGAAAAGGCAAAATATAGAAACAGAAAAAGTATCAGTGTAAGCAGGAGGGAGGGATGAATAGGCAGAGCACAGGGGAATTTTAGGGCAATAAAACTATTCTGTATTATATTACAATGGTGGATACATGTTATTTGTCACAACCTATGAAATTGAGAACACCAAGAGTAAACCCCAGTGTAAACTATAAGTCCACTCTGGGTGATAATGATTGCCAAGGGAGATTAATCAGTTGTGACAAAAGTACCACTCTGGTGCAGGATATTGATAGTAGGGGAGGCTATGCATATGTTAGGACACAGCATATATGGGAAATCTCTTTACTTTCTATCCAGTTTTGCTGTGAACCTGCTATCCAGTTTTGCTGTGAACTTACAACTTCACTAAAAATAAAGTTTTTTTTTTTTTTTTTTTTTTTTTTTTTTTTTTTAAAGCTACAATATGAAGAAATTTTGCAGAGTGCCAGCAAAAATAAAATCCATGTGTTTGGGAATTTATAAAAGACAGTTTATTGGTTCTGGTTAAGGAAAATTTTACGAAAGATTTAACCATGATATAAGGCTAATATTTTATTATGGCTAAGAGTTAAATATTGCATATGAGATAAATGGCAGTGGCAAAAATTTGGCAGGTATAGTACTCTCAAAATGCTTTTCTGTGGAATAGCGCAAGTTTCATTGGACCAAAAAGCAGAGAGCAATTGGTGAAGTAATGGAAGCTAAGATTTAGAAAGTAGACTTGTGTAATTTTACAGCTAGAATGTTTGATGTGTTCACTCCTCATATTACACACACAAGGAAGGAGGCTTACAGGTAGGATAACACAATTAGTTATGGATATTTGTCACCTGATTCCTAGTTCTAAATTGTATTACTTTATGCTTTAGTAATTACACAAGTTCCTAGAACTTTAAAATAAGAAATTTAAACTCTAATTGGTCATCAGTTTTTGTTGTTGTTGTTGTTTGTTGTTTTGTTTTGTTTTCTTATGTTGGACAGTAGCAAAATAGAACATGATCTTCAAATCAATATGGTAGAAGTGAGCAGAATAGATTATGGAGAAAGTGGAGATACCCAAACATGGAGAACATTCATATTTTGATAGTTCAGACCTGAGCTAAATAATACATTTTATTATAAAATGGATCATTTTTTGTCACTAAACACCAAAAAGATTCCAAGATCAAAGTGATGTATTTCAGAACTAAAGATACCATTACCACAACAAGCTTGATGACTTCTCCAGAAGTTATAAAGCCTAGTTTTAAACCTAATCACTAAAATGAAGTAAGAAAAAAATTCCTGTATCAGAGGACTGTGAGCTGTCATATTAGGCACACAGCATGAAGAAAAATTGCTATTGCATATATGTTCTAGATATTATGGGTCTTTTGATATAAAGTAAAAGGGCCTCATGACAATTATTCTTATCTCCTTGGTGAAGTAGGAGATAAGTCATGATTTGGGTAGATTGATAATGTTCTTAGAAAGTAATATTGTATTTAAGCCTTATTCTTGAAATGAAAGGGGCAAAGCTCATACACTCTATAAAGTGAAAGAAAGTGCAAAATAACTTGGGGCCTGAATGGAACTTAATGAGAAACAAGAGATTTTCATGGAACACAATTGAAAAGTGTAGAGTTGGGTCTGACAAGAGCTGAAAAGCTTGTCTTTATTCCCCTTTGTGAAATTGTATAGTGGCTTGGAAATTCTTCCCTTTGCATAATTGTTCAAATTTTATCTCTGAATTTTACCTTGGAAAAAAAAATAAGCCTCTTTGCAAATTATCTGCCCATTGTAAAAAATTCAGGTTCTCTGAGCTCAGAGTTTCTTTCCTGTAACACCACCTCATGATGTGTGCAGATGTCATCTGACCTTCTTCCTGTTGCTTTGTGAGAAGTGGGGTGCGGAGAAGTATGAAAATCCCGATCCTTTGGCTATTGCTATTGCTAGAAGTAATCCATGGTCTTTTATTTCTGATTAGAAGTCCTGTGTGTTCTGCCAGAATCTGTGAAACTGTAGCAGGCTAAATTATTAGCTTGCAAGTAGGGCACAATCTCAGCACCTTCAAAATTCTTGACAGTTTTCAGATTAGAACATCAACATTGCTTTAGTGGTTGACCATGGGAATCTAGTGTAATGAAGCAAGTGAAGCTTACAGAATACTGATAAATGGAACCATGAGAGAGGAGGAAGTAACTGAAAGCCTTAACTAGGGACAAGATAGAGTGTAAGTGTAGTGCGAGGATAAGATGACAGGTAAGGAAATTTCGAGTCCCTAATCTGAGGTCCTATTTAGCCTCCACAGGTTTCTGCTGACTGCCTCTGAATTCTAACCTCTGGTTACCCAAATTTCAGTTTCACCCATTTGTTACTTGTATGTCTTCTTCACCACTTACTTTATATAAACCCTATTTTTAAGTGGTTTATTTTCATAAGTTGTTTGAGAGTAGACAGTTTGATTGCTCCCACATATCAGCTGGAAGTGCCCTTCCTGTCACATCCAAATGAGATTGGTTTCAGCCTCCATTCTGAAATTTGAAAAGTCAAATGCTATCCCCCAATGTTTTGTGAATTCATAAGGAGCTTTTGTTTCCATATCACCTTTGGATCTGAACCCCCACCTTCTCAGAATTCTTGCTGTTCACTCTGTCCCTTGTGGATCTTCCTTTGTCATCAAACTAGTATCAACACAGAACTCAGTCCCTTCCTTGACTTCTTTTCTGTCACAACCCCTCCCACTTTCCAACTCCATGTTCTTTTTCTTTGCTGTAGGTCTTCCTAATGTTGTGGAAGAATGTCAAAGTAATGGCAACAACTTATTAGTTATCCCTTGGAAATGCTCTTTGACTCTTTTTCATGTTGCTTTTCCATATCCCATTATATTACTACCTTTGAAATTGACTCATCCTTCTTAGAAACATAACTGTATCATGCTATTATATATAAAATATTATATTACATGACATACTATGTGGTTATTATGGTATTATGGTAACAATGATATAAATAATTTTCTTATTTAGGTAAATCCAGTACATACTCAGAATTAGCACTGAGCCTATGTTTGCGGTTTCAATTTGGCTGAAGCTTTGAAATTACTTTGCAGGGCCATTTTGTTCACTATTTAGATAAAAATAAATTTTAAGCTCTGAGTGTGTGTAAGTGTATGTGTCAATATATGCTTTGGGATGGGGTTCATTTGCATAGTTAATTTTATACCATTCATTTCATATCCTATCAGTTGCATTTTTGTTTTTATCTCTATACATTTTTATTTATATTTTATTTACATATTTATTTACATAGAATAAAATTCTCTTTGTTATATACAGTTCTATGGGTTTTGACAAAGGCTTAGAGTTATACATCTACCACTACAACCATAACATGGAACAGTTCCATTGTCCCTGAAATTCCCTCATTCTTCCTTTTTGTATACAGCTCCTCTAACCACTGGTGGGTTTTCTTGTCTGTATTTTGCCTTTTCTAGAAAGTTATATGAGTGGAATTGTGGAACATACAGACTTTTGAGTCTGGCTTCTTTCATTTAGCCAAAGGCAGTGGAGATGGTATGTGAATCAATAGTTTGTTCATTTGAATTGCTAAATATTATTTCTTTGTAGGGATATATCACAATTTACCCATTTACTTGTTGATGGACATCTGAATGATTTCCATTTTTGGCAATTATGAATAGAGCTGCTACAATTGCATACAAATTTTTATGTGAATGTAAGTTTTCATTTTCTTGTTTAACTTTATAACAAGTTGCCAAGCTGTTTTCAAAAGTGATGGTACCCAGTTTACATTCACACTAGCATTAGATAGTGTGTCAGTTGCTCTACTCTTCACTGGCATTTGACATTGTCAGGGTTTTTATACTTCCAATATAATAGTGTGTAGTGATATCTTGAAGTTTTAATTTGCATTTTCCCATGAATAGAGCTATTGAACACCTTTTCCTATGCTTATTTGCATACACATATTTTATTTGGTGAAGTGTTTGTTCAGATCTTTGCCCACTTATTAAATTGGCTTGCTTGTTTATTATTGAATTTTGTGAATTATTTTTATGTTCTAAATACAGGTCCTTTGTCAGAAATGTGATTTGCAAATATTTCCTTCTACTCTGTGACTTATTTTCACATTTTTAAAATTGTGTGTTTCACAGAGCAGAAGTTTCTTTGCTAAGATCCAATTTATCAGTTTTTCTTCCACAAATCATTTTTTTGTGTCACACTGAAGGATGCTTTGCTTAAACCATGGTTAAACAGATATTATTCTATGTTTAATACTAAAATATTCTGTAGTTTTATGTTTTAAATTTACTCTGTAGTTCATTTTGAGTTAACAAAATGTGAAGAATGGGTCAAATTTCATGTACTTTTTGGTAAACAAGTCTAATAATTTCTATTAGCCATTTTAATTTTATCCATTTTTAATTTATCCACTAAATTCATTTAACTAATTTTGGATTATAGAGTTAATGCAATTATTTTTTTAAAATGAAAGAAGTTGTTTAATTAAAAATAAAAAAATCCTTATTCTCACTACCCAAAGTTACTCGCTATAAACATTTTGGAGCATATCTTTTCAGGCTGTATTCCTCCTGCATTCAGTTTATAATAAATCAGTGAAGATAAACTATTCACAAATGTATCAATGTATTGAGTTTTATTAATGTAATTTACATAGCTTAGAATTAACTGTTTTAAAATGTATATTTTATTGGTTTTAAATATATTCACAAGGCTGTGCAACCATCACCACTATATAGTTGTAGAATATTTTCATCATTCCAGGAAAAAATCATTCACACCTGCTAGCATTCACTCCTTATTTTCCTGTCCTTCCAGCACCTAACAACTATTCAACTTTCTATCTTAATGGGATTTGCTTATTCTGAATATTTATATAAAGGTATTGATACAATATGGGAACTTTATATCTGGTTTCTTTCATTTAGCATGTTCTCAAGTTTCAGACATGTTATAGTGTGCATCAGTACGTCATTCTTTTTATGGATAAATATTCCATTATACAGAGATGCCAAATTTTGTTAATCCATTTATTAGTTGATAGACGTTTGAGTTGTTTCCATTTTTCAGCTATTACAAATAATGCTGCTATGAACATTTGTGTATAAGTTTTCGTGCTGATTTTTTTTTGTTTTCTTGGGTATAAACCCAGGAGTGAAATTGTTGGGTCATATGGTAAGTTTGTGCTTAACTTTTTGGAGAACTGCCAAACTCTTTTCAAGGTAGCTGTACCATTAAAATCCCCAGAGCAATGTACAAGGTTCCCATTTCTCCACATTATAACAGGCTAACGTTTGTTATTTTCTTTTTGTCTTGTCATTACAGCCAACCTAATGGATGTGAAGTAGCATCTCATTGTGGTTTTGATTTGCATTTCCCTAATGACTAATGATGTTATGCATAATTTCATGTGTTTATTGGATGTTTGTATTATCTTTGGAGAAATGTTTATTCAAACACTTAGCCCACTTCAATTTTTTTTTTTCAGTGTTGAGCTGCAAGAGTTCTTTATGTAATCTAGAATTAGACCCTTCTCAAATATATAATGAGCAAATATTTTCTTCCCCTCTGTGGGTTGGCTTATGACTTCTTTGGTAGTGTTCTTTGATATGCAAAAGTTTTTAATTTTGATGAAGTCTCACTTATCTGTTTTTTCTTTGGCTGCTTATACTATATATGTCATATTTTAAAAACTCTTACTTAAAACAAGGTCATAAAGATGTGTACTTCTTTTTTTTTTTTCTAAGATTGTTATAGCTTTAGCGCTTGCATTTAGGTGGTTGATCCATTTTGAGTTGATTTGTGGATATATGACATAGGTATTCAAATTCATTTTTAATATGTGCCTATCTAGTAGTCACAGCACCATTTGTGGACAAGACTATTATTTACCTGAGTGAATTGTCTTGGCACCCTTGTCAAAAATTATTTTACATAACTATATGTGTTTATTTTTGGATGCTAAATTACATTCCATTGATCTACATGCCTGTCTTTGTTCCAATACCATGCTGCTTTGATTATTGTATCTTTGCAATAAATTTTGAAATTTGATAGCGTGAGTTCTCCAGCTTTATTCTTTTCAGATTGTGTGAGCTTTTCTGGATTCATTGCATTTCCATATGAAATTTAGAATCAGCCTGCCAATTTTTGGCCTCCTTCCAAAAAGAGACATTTGGAATTTTGAGAGGGATTTTGTTGAATCTGTAGATAATTTATAGAGTATTGCCATCACAAAAATATTGTCTTATAACCTACGAACTTGGAATATATTTTCATTATTTTAATCTTAATTTATTTCAATAATGTTTTGAAAATTTATAGTGTACAAGTCATTTATTTTGTTAAATTTATTTTTGCATATTTTATTCTTTTTAATGGTATAAAATGGATTGCTGTCTTAGTTTCATTTCAGATTTTTCATTGCTAGTATATAAAATGAAACAAAAATATTGGCATTTATTAATTATATTAGTGTTTCAGTAGATTCCTTAGGATTTTCTCTGTACAAGATCATGCCATGCAAATATAGTTATATACTTCCTGTTTTTTCAACATGAATGCTTTTTTTTTTCCTTGCCTAATTGTCTTAGCTAGAATCTCCACTATAGTGTTGAATAGGAGTGACAGAAGCATACACTCTTGTCTCCTTCCTGATCTTGGGGGATATTCTGCTTAATGTTACTTGTTGGTTTTTTGTAGATTCCCTTAATCAAGTGGAGGACGTTGCTTTAAGTCCCCAGTTCGTTGAGCTTTTTTGTCATGGAAGCATGTTGGATTTTTCCCAAATACTTTTTCTGCATTTCTTTAGATAATCATGTGTTTTTACTTTATTTTATGAGATATTACATTGCTAATTTTTATCTGTTCAATCAGCTTTGCATTTATCCATATGAGATACATTTCATATGGTGGTAGCATATGCTTTTATATATGTTACTGGATTTTGTATGCTAATATTTTTTGAAGATGTTTGGGTCTATACTAATAAAGGACATTGTTCTGTAATTTTTTTTTCCTGTGAAATCATTGCATGATTTTGGGATAAGGCTAATACTTGCCTTATAGAATTCATTGGTAGGTGTTTCCCTCTTCTAATTTTTGGAAGACTATGTAAAGAGAAGATATTAATTCTTTTTAAAATATTTGATAAAATTAACTAGTGAAACATGTGGTCTTGGGCTTTCTTTGTAGAAAGTTTTTTTTTCAATCTGTTTAATCATAATAGGTTTGTCCTTTTTTTTTTTTTTTACTTTTTCTTGAGTGATTGCCTTACTCCATTTGGGGTGCTAAAACAAAATACCATAAACTGGGTAGTTTATAAACAAATGAAATATATATCTTACAGTTCTGAAGGCTAGGAAATCCTAGATCAAAGCACTGGAAGATTTAATTTCTGATAGGAGCCTGCTTTCTGGTGCACAGAGTGTCTTCTTGCCGTGTACTCACATGGCAAAAGATACCCCCCATCCTAATACCATCACAATGGTGATTCAGTTTCAATATATGAATTTTGGGGAACACAAACATTTAGGCCATAGCAATTAGTTTTGTTAGTTTGTGTCTTTCTTTGAATTTGTTCATTATTAAACATATTAATCTTTTTTTTTTTTTTGGTAAACAGCTGTTTGTAGTATCACGTTATAATCTTTTTTAAAAATGCAGGTTGGTAGTAATGTACTTTTTTTTTTTTTTTTTTTTTTTTGAGACGGAGTCTCACTCTGTTGCCCAGGTTGGAGTGCAGTGGCGCGATTCAGCTCGCTGCAAGCTCCGCCTTCCGCTCCTGCCTCAGCCTCCTGAGTAGCTGGGACTACAGGCTTCCGCCACCACACCGAGCTAATTTTTTGTATTTTTAGTAGAGACGGGGTTTCACAGTGTTAGCCAGGATGGTCTCCATCTCCTGACCTCGTGATCCGCCCGCCTCGGCCTCCCAAAGTTCTGGGATTACCGGCGTGAGCCACCGTGCCCGGCCAGTAATGTACATTTTTTTCATTCTTTTAGTAATTTGAGTATTTTCTTTCTTTAAAAATAATTTATTCTGGCTAAAGATGTATCAGTTTTGCTGATCTTTACCACAAACCAACCAACTTTTGGTCTTATTGATTATTCTCTAATTTTTTCTAGTATTTATTTCATTTATTTCTACTATAATCACTATTATTTCCTTCCTTCTGCTTAAGTTTAGTGTGATTTTGTTTTCTAGTTTATTAAGGTGGAAGACTATTTTTTGTTTGTTTTTGAGATATTTCTTTTTTAAATGCAGGCATTTACAGTCAGATTTTGCTCAAAGCAGTTCTTTTACTGCATCCTGTAAGTTTTGATATGTTTTTATTTTTATTCATCTCAGAGTATTCATCTCAGAGTATTTTCTAATTACCTTTATGACTTCTTTGATTCATTAGTTTTGAGAACACGTTAATTTCCACGTTTGTGAGTTTTCCAAATTTATTGTTGTTGAAGTCTAATTTCATTATATTGTGGTCATAAAACATACCTTGTATGATTTAAGTTATTTTTAATATTTTGAGACTTGTTCTATAGTCTAAAATGTCACTTATCATAGAGAATGCTACATGTACAATAGAGAAAACTGTGTATTTTAGCTATTGTTGGATGAAGTATTCTGTAGTTGTCCAAATAGGTTGGTTTATCACATTGTCAACTTCTCTATTTCTTTTCTGGTCTTCTGTTTAGTTATTCTATCCATTTTTGAAATTGGGTTATTTAAGTCTCCAACTATTATTTCTGAACTATGTCACCCCTCCATTCTGTCAGTTTTTATTTCTTGTATCTTGTGGCTCTGTTGTTAAGTATATATATGTTGAAAATTGTCATATGTTCTTGATGGCTTGACACCTTTATCATGAAAAACTATCTTTTTTTCTCTATAGTACTACTTTTGCCTTTATATTTGATCTGATATTTTTATAGCCTCTCCACTTCTCTTTTGGTTTCCCTTTACAGCGTATGTGAGTTTTCATCCTTTTACTTTCAACATTTTTGTGTCAGAATATCAAATATATCCATTGTATGCACATTTTTGGATAATTTTTAATCCATTCTGTCGATATCTGCATGTTAATTGTTGTGTTTAGTCCATTAAAATTAATATAATTACTGTTACAAAATAACCGGCTTCTATTTTGCTATTTGTTTTCTATGTCTGTGTCTGTTTTTCTTCCCCACAGTTCCTTCTTTACTGTGTTCCTTTGTATTAAGTAGTTATTTTTTTTGTTTACCTTTTTAATTCCCATCTTGCTTTTCTGACAATATATTTTTGAGTTATTTTCTTAGTGGTTGTTGTGGGGATTACCATTAATATCTTAATCTATAACCATCTAGTTAACATTTATACCAACATAATATCAATAGTATATAAAACTTGTGCTCCTAAATAGTCTCAACTAGTCCTTATGCTGTTACTGCCACAGATTATATCTCTATACATTGTCCATCAACACAAGGTTATAATGATTGCATTATGCAGTTGTCTTTTAAGTTAGGTAGGAAAAAAGAGGTACAAACAAAAAATACATTATTTATCTTTAACTCTCCCTTCATATATTTATCTGTGTAGTTACCATTACCAGAGGTTTTTATTTCTTCTTGCAGATTCAAATTACTTTCTAGTTTTCTTTCATTTCAAGCTGAAAAATTGTTTCATCATTTCTTTTAGTTCAGGTATGTAGTGACAAATTCTTTGAGTTTTTGTTTATCTGGGAACTAATTTATCCTTATTTTTAAAGAATAGGTTTTCTGGATATAGAATTCTAGTTGACAGGTTTTTTTTCTTTAGTGCTTTGACTATGTACATTCTGGCCTCCATGACGTCTGGCCATTGCTTTGGCCTTCCTAATTTCTTATTAGAAATTAACTCTATCTTCTTGAAAACATCCTGCCAAAAACCTGTCAGCCTAACCTGAACACACCTGTGCTAATTAAATGTGTATTTTCTAGTTCCCATATTCAGCAAAAAGGGGACTCACACTCAGCCTGTCTCAGTTCTCATACTAAACCATGTCAGCCAGATTTGTTTTATTTTAGTTTATTATTTGAAGTTTTAACAAATTTATTTAGGTATGATTGACATACAACAAATTATACATATTTCATGTGTATAACTTGATACATTTTGACATATGGATGCACATGTAAAGCAGGATAATGAACATATCCATTACTCTCCCAAATTTCCTAATGTCTCTTTGTAATCCATTCCTCCTGCCTCTCCATGACCCATCTATCACTATCTTTAGGCAGCAGTAATCTGCTTTCTGTCACTATGCTATATAGTAGTTGGCAATTTTCTAGAATGTTATATAAATGGAATCATCAATGCACTCTTTTCTGACTTATTTTCACTCATCCATGTTACATGAATCAATAGGTTATACCTTTTTATTGCCTGCTAGTATGCCAGTAGGTTTGGCATATCATTTGTCTATTCGTCTGTTGCTGCACATTTGGATTGTTTCCAGTTTGGGGATATTTTAAATAACTATGACCATTCCTGTATTAAAAAAAAAAAAAGAAATCAACTCTATCTTATAAAGGATCCTTTTTATGTGATGAGTTACTTCTCTCTTGTTGCTTTCAGTAATTTTTATTTGTCTTTGGCTACTGACAGTTTGGTGATGTATGTAGGTAGCTTAGTAATTTTGGCTGCCATAACAAAATACCATACACTTGGTGGCTTAACCAACAGAAGCTAATTTTCTCATAGTTCTGGAAACCCAAGTCTAAGATCAAGGTGACAGTATTTTCACCTCCTAGAGAGAGCTCTCTTCCTGGCTTGTAGATGAACACTTTCTCTCTTCAACTTTCATGGTAGAGAGAGAGAGAGAGCTCATGCTCTCAATATTTCTTCATATAAGGGTACCAGTCCTATTATGAAAGTCCATTCTTAGGATCTCATCTAGCCCTAATTGCCTCCCAAAGCCCCATTTCCAAATACCATTATATTTGGTTAGGGTTTCAACATATGAACATTGAAGGGGACACAATTCAGTCCATAGCACCACGTGTGGACCTCTTTGAGTTTGACCTATGGGGAGTTCATTGTGTTTTCAGGATGTGTAAATTAATGTTCCTCAAATTTGGGAAGTTTTTCTTCTATTATTATTTCACATATTATTTCTGCTCCTTTCTCTCTTGTTTCCTAGGACTGATTCATGATATCTTACAGGCCTCAAAGGTTCTGTTCACTTTTCTTTGTTATTCTTGTTTTTTTTCCTCAGATAATAATATCACTTGACTTCATTCTCATTGATACTTCCTTCTTCATGCTATGCTAGGAAGTATGCTACTAAGACACTCTAGTAAATTTTTAATTTCATTGATTCTGCTTTTCAAATCCAGGATTTCCACTTGGTCCTTTATTTTTTTAAATAATTTCTATCTTCTTATTAATATTCTCCAGCTAGTGTGACAATGTTCTTATATTCTTCTTTAGCTCTTTGAACATATTGAAATTGGCTGATTTAAAGTCTTTGTCCAGTAAATCCAATAAACTAGTGTCCTCTAAGACATTTCCTGTTGATTGCTTCTATTTCTACTTGTGGAACATACTTTCTTGTTCCTTTGTGTCATTCATTTTTTAATGAAAATTGATATTTTAAATAATGTATGGGATCTCTAGAATGAGATTCTTGCCCCTCCCCAGGATTTGCTGTTGCTGCTTATTGTAGTTATAGTTGTTAATTGTTTAGTAAATTTTCTAAATTTAATTTTTAAAGTCTGTATTCTTTGTCATGTGTAACAACTGAAGTCATTTCTCAGCATAGTGATCTAATAATAGAACAGTGATTTCCTTTAATGCTTGGAACCAATAAATTCTCCAGCCTCTGCCAATGGGGTCTGTAGTGTACATTAGCACAAATATTTGACATTCACCTAACATTGATAGCTCTTTCCTAACCTTTACCTCTTGCTTGTAAAGTACCTTAAGTTCAGTCAGAGGTGAAACCTTAGCCCAGTCTTAGATTTTTTCTGAGCATGTAGATATCTCTGTACATGTGTTGTCATCTGGATTCCTAGGGAATATGCTAGAGAGTTTCAAGAATCTTTGGATGTTTCATTCTCTAGTTTTTCCTTTAAGCTTTTTGTTTAGTTCACTATTTGATTCAACTGTTATCCACAGCTTTAGGCAGCTGCAAAAATAAAACATTTTCCTGTAATTGTTTTTTACATGAGTGCTGAGGAGAAGATTTTTCACCCTGGGTGAAATCCAAGTCAGGTCAACAAGAGGCAGCCTGTTAAGTGGTGTCTTCCATGGAAGCACTAGGCATGTAAAATAATGTGATAATTCTTTAGGATTGAGGCATTGAAAAAGCCCCAGTTCCATTCTCCTTTCTCTGGTGGCTACCAGTCTGTATAGGAATGTGGGCCATTGTGAATAGTGCCACAATAAACATATGTGTTCATGTGTCTTTATAGTAGAATGATTTATAATCCTTTGGGTATATACCCAGTAATGGGATTGCTGGGTCAAATGGTATTTCTAGTTCTAGATCCTCGAGGAATTGCCACACTGATTCACAATAGCAAAAACTTGGAACCAACCCAAATGTCCATCAATGACATACTGTATAAAGAAAATGTGGCACATATATACCATGGAATACTATGCAGCTATAAAAAATGATGAATTCTTGTCCTTTGCAGGGACATGGATAAAGCTGGAAACCATCATTCTCAGCAAGCTAGCACAAGAACAGAAAATCAAACACCGCATGTTCTCACTTATAAGCAGGAGTTGAACAATGAGAACACATGGACACAGGGAGGGGAACATCACACACTGTGGCCTGTCGGGAGGTGGGGGGCTAGCAGAGGGATAGCATCAGGAGAAATACCTAATGTAGGTGACAGGTTGATTGGTGCAGCAAACCACCATGACATCTATATACCTATGTAATAAGACTGCACATTCTGCACATGTACCCCAGAACTTAAAGTATAATTTAAAAAAGGAAAAAAATGTGGGCCATAACTTTTCAAGGCTACTCAGACATAGAGGGCAGGAGATGAATCTGGAGCAAGCTAAAACACCCCAAATTTTCAGATTTATTTTTTTCACCAACATTTAGCTTTTTTATTTCTTTTTGACAATTGCTTACTGGATTGTTGTGAAACTTTGATAGATTTCTAGAGTTTTGGAAAAGTTGATTTTAACAATGTTTGCCAGTTTTTAAATTGTTTTATGAAGAGCAAATTTTCAGAGGTTCTTTCTCTGCCATTTTCACTGATTTTACTTCTGTGCCCCAGTTTAAGCTTCCTTCTTTGAACAGTACAATTTTAGCCTGACACTTTGGTTTCAGACCCTCTAAAGCAGCAAGCAAATTGGTAGGACACTACTTATTGAATGATACAAGACAGTTTGCCAATCATCATCCACTTCCCTTATTGTTACATGGTATTGTACTGTTCAGCTGCTCTGGCTCTGATTCACTCCATTAGGTCATGTTTCACAAGAGATTTTTAAACTTCAATTGAAATAATTAATAAGAATCATCAATTGGCATTAATTGGAGGCTCCTAAATGAGAAAGTAGTGAATAATGATTACAGTTGAAGTTAAAATAGATATTATATCATTCACATTAAAAAAGGTGAACATATCACTCATGTTCAGAGGATCCTTTTCCTGAGTAAAAATGCATTCATAAAACACATGGCACTGCCAAGATTTAAAATTCGTACATCTGTAATATCTGTGAGCATGGCAAAGATTTGCCTTTCAATAATTCATATAACACTCTGTCATAGGCTGAGACACATCAAGATATGTGGAGCCCCACAGCAGGTTGGTAACTTGGCACCACTTAAACAGATACTTTAAAAATATTCTTTCAGCATTTATTTGGTGGATACAGAGGGAAACTGATTTTTTTCCTCACTTCTTTATCTTCATATCAAATAACTTTAAAACAGTATTTTATTTAATTACTTAATTAACAAATATTTTATATATACAAGGTATACAACATGATGATCTGATATACACATATACATTGTGTGATGGTACAAATGTATAGTCAAATTAACATATCTGTCATATTCATAGATAACATTTTTATGTACGTGTGCATATGGGAGGGACATTTAAAACCTGCCCTCTCATCAAATATCGAATAATAAAGTATTATTAACTATAATCACCTTGCTAGACATTATATCTACAGAACTTATTTATTTTATTACTGAAAGATTATATGTTTGACCAAAATCTTTTTATTTCTCCCGTCCTCCAGCTGCTGGAAACCACTGTTCTACTCTGCTTCTATGAGCTTAATCTTTAAAACACTCCATATATTAGTAAAACCATTCAGTATTTGTCTTTCTGCATCTGGCTTATTTTACTTAGCATAATGTCCTTTGGGTTCATCCATGTTGTTGCAAATGGCAGGATTTCCTTCTTTTTATTGCTGCGTCATAAAAACACAGGCAAAAAAAGCAAAAACAAACAAGCCAGGCTATATCAAACTGAATAGCTGTTTGCAGAGCAAAGAAAAAAATTCAACAACATTGAAAGACAACCTATGGAATGAGAGAAAATATTTTCATATAATCTATATTATAAAGGGTTAATATAAAAAATACAAGATACTCAACAGCAAAAAATCTAAACAATGCAATTTAAAATGGGCAAAAACCAGAACAGATATTTTTCCAAATAAGACATAAATATGGCCAACAGGTATATGAAAAGTTAATCAACATCACTAATCATTGGGGAAATGCTGATTCGGACCACAGTAAGGTATCACTTCATACCTGTTAAGATGGCTATCAAAACGGCAAGAGAAACAAGTGTTGATATGGAGAAAAGGGAACCTTGGTATACTGTTGGTGAGAATGTGAATTCATGTAGTCATTATGGAAAACAATATAGAGTTTCCTCAAAAAATTAAAAAGGGAACTACCATATAGTCCAGCAATTCTACTTCTGGGTATAAATTCAAAAGAAATGAAATCAGTATCTTGAAGAGATATATGCACTCTCATATTCATTGCAGCTTTATTCACAATAGCCAAGATATGGAAGAAAAACCTAAGTGCCTATTGGCACATGAATGGATAAAGAAAATAAGTATATGTATATACACATATGCACATGCCCAATGGAATAAAAATAATAAAATTTTATTTTACTTGGAAGTATAAGTTGATTTTTTACTTTAGTCAGCATTTAAAGCTGGATGATTCAGTTATATTAGTCAAAAGATTAATTTCAATAAACACTTTGATATAGTTATCCAAAAATATTTAGCTCATTTGCTTTAAATAATGCTGGCAAGTGATATAGAAAAAATAATTATGAATATTTTAGTTTTTGATCTTAAAGCTTTTATGTTTATGTTAGAATACCTTATCAAAGATCATAAAACCAGGACTTCTCTTCTTCATAGCTTTCTTCTGTTCTGTGCCTCCGGAACTACAAGTTAAGTCAAGTTCCCATTTTGAAGTCTTTCCTTTTGTACAAAAGCTCTCATTCTTTTGTACAGGCAAGGCTTCATTGCTGGGTATCGTATTGGAGTTTTGCACCAAATTAGTCAATAGTTAGTAATGTTTAAGAACTTGATTACTATTTGGGACAGAGAGTATAATTCTGATTAAGGCTAGAATGTAGTTGTAAGAGTCTTAATTTAATGCTGCTTGATAAAAGTAGTGACTTAGAATACTACTTGATAAAAGTCATGGTCAGAATATATGGCTCAGACTCAAAGTTTCTGACTTTCCTCAGTGACTACATTCAAATATCTATCCAATTATCATCTCTTTATTTGTAGAAGAGGAAGAAATGAAGTAAGAGCAAGGATTACTAGAAGAATGTTGACTTTGCCTTCACACTAGGCCCAAGTTTCCTCTGCTTTGGTTTTCTCTGTTAACCTAATTGGACTTTTAACAAATAAGACTATGGTCAGCCAGGTATTTGGCTACTGTTTCTTGAAGGAGGGTACAAAGTGAATATCCTGGAAACTCTACAATATCTTGGATTGCTACTTTAAATTTTAGGGAGATAAATGAGATAGGTGATATGGTGGCTCATAAGAGCAAATTAATTACAAATGTATTCCCTATTCTAGGATGAAACGTTTCCATTTGTATTATTTCTTGAACCAGTCAAGCCTACCAAATGGTATACAAAGTGTACTACCTTATTTCCTTAAAGGTAGCCTTTGATGAAAACAACAAAACAAAAAACAACAAGAGGGGGGTTGAGATCTTAAGAGTGGTGGAAGGCTGAGAAAATCTAAATCTACATCACATTTCATAACATAAAACAAGAAAATGTGTTGTATGATTACCTGAAGAAGTAATAAACCTGAATCGAACTAATAATAATAAATGTAACATCTGATATACTACAGTTATAATTAAATTTTTCTTATGTGGACAAGAAAATGAGAGGCTAACCATTTATTCTATGAATTAAAAGAAAGCTTCAAATATTTAATCCCTCAAAGTCATATTCTATCTGCTAAAAATGCTGATCAATTTTAGCTTAATTATAAAAAATTATATTTTATTTATAGCAAACTGGATGTTTGCTGGTAGAACTGTGCATAAATATACACTTATTATATATTTACTGTTCATTTAGGCTGCTCAACATCTTGATCTATTATGGGGGAAATTATAATAAGCTTGAAGCATAGTTCTTAGCCATAGTATGTATATTTATATCCTCTTTTTAAAGACCATTTGCAAGATTTGAGGATCATTTTTAGGTATGATTAGAATTTCTTAAGGAGAATTTTCAGTCTATTAAAAATGGCTAGACCAGCACTATCCAATAGAAATACAATGTAAGCCATAAATGTAATTTTAAACTTTCTAGTAGTCATTTAAAAATAAAAACATGTAAAAATAAGTTTAACAATATATTTCATTTTACCCAATATATTCAATATTTTTACAATTTCAACATGTAATCAGTTTAAAACAATTATGAAGGGAGATATTTTACTTTTTTTTTTTTTTGTTTTGTTTTAGAGAATTATAACCTGGGCATGGTGGCTCACACCTGTAATCCCAGCACTTTGGGAGGCTGAGGCGGGCAGATCACCTAAGGTCAGGAGTTCGAGACCAGCCTAGCCAACATAGTGAAACCCCCATCTCTACTAAAAAAATAAAAATAAAATAAAATACAAAAATTAGCTAGGTATGGTGGCAGGTGTCTGTAATCCCAGCTACTCGGGAGGCTGAGGCAGGAGAATCGCTTATACTCAGGAGGCAGAGGTTGTAGTGAGCTGAGATCACGCCATTGCACTTCAGCCTGGACGACAAGAGCGAGACAACAGCCTGTCTCAATTCAGACTGCTCACATTTCAAGGGCTCAATACCCATATGTTGCTACTGACTACTAGTTGGACAGTGCAAGTTTATACGCTTATCCTTGAGATATTTAATGAAAAATATGCTCATTATTCTCAATAGAGTTTCCAAAAAGGATCTGTAGAATGTCAGAGATAACAGTTAAATGGAAGAAACAGAACAGCATATACAAAGTCTAAACAGCAAGAGAGAGAATTGATTAAAAATGGAAAAATAATTGTATATTAATGTATATTAAATACAAAATATAGTAAAATTTTGTCCTTTATCCTGATAAGGAAGTTCCATTCAATTCCTACTTTCCTGAGAGTTTTTATTAGAAATGGATGTTGGATTTTGTCAATTTTTTTGTGTTACTGAGATGAACATATTTCTTAGTTTTAGTTTGTTAATACAGTGGATGACAACTGATTTTCTAAATGTTAAACCAACCTTGTATTCCACTGATAACCTAGCCCTTGCAGTATTGGCATGGTACATATTTTTCTATCCCTTTATTCGTTAACTATTTGTGACTTTAAATATAAAGTACATTTTCTGTAAGTGGCATATATTTGGGGCTTGCCTTTGTAATCTGATGTCTGACTTTCAATTGGATGTTCATTAGAACATTTACATTTAATGTGGTTAGGTTTACGTCATCATGTTGTGTTTTTTTTTCCCCCCTGTTTGCCCAATCTGTTATTTGTTTTTTTCAACTTCTTTTTCCTGCATGTTAAAAATTAGTTAAATACCAATGGTTACTTTAGGGTTTACAGTATACTTATTCACCTTATTTAAGTCCACCTTCAAGAATTATGCCACTTACATGATATAAGGGGCTTAGAATACTTCTATTTCCTTCTTCTTGGTTTATGCTATTGTTGTTATATATTTCTCCTATACATATGTGATAAATCTCATTATACATTGTCATTTTTGTTCAGATATCAATTATATTTAATGTGATTTATATAAAATAATGATAAAAAATCATATATTTATCCATGTGGTTACTATTTCTGGTCCTCTTCTTCCCTTTCTATAGATCTATATTTCCAGCTGGCATCATTTTATTCTGCTTGAAAGACATTTCACCTAAAGGATATTGATATTATGATACAGATCTGGTAGTAGTTATTTTAGCTTTGTATGTCTGAAAATGTGTCTTGTTTTGCCTTAATTTTTATAAGATATTGTATTTGTATATTTCTATTTTTAACATCTCATTCTTTGTATTCTTGTCATTTCTATTTATCTTATTTTTTAATGTTTCCTTGTCCACTACTTTTATGTGTAAAATTATTTTTTAATCACCTTCCCCCCTTGTCTGGTTTGGAATTTATAAATTAGAATTATCTTAGAAATTTCCATTTAAATTTGAAAATACAAACTTATTACTATGTCTGAACATTTCTGCTAATCCTTTGACTTCTACAATATTGTAATGAATTTAAATCTTTGTTATCAAGGGTTTAATTTTTTTCTTTTGAACTCCAGAACATGGACAATAGCCTTCTTCTTCTTTTATATTTATTTTAAAATATATATTATAAATAATATAAATATCAGTTATCCTTACTAGATCCACTTGTTTTCAGACTCATCTTCCAATTACTAGTTTTTTCATTTTTCTTCCCCCTACTTTCTTTTCCTAGTCTGTGGGGCTTTACTCTGCAGACCTTCCCCCCTCCCAAACTATTGCTTTAGAAGTTCCTTTAGTTAAATTCTGTGGATGATTACATTTCTTAATTTTGCAGCTGAAAAAATTATTTCTATCTCTTATTTTAACTTTTTAAACATTTAAATATATACATACATAATTTTATTTTCTGTATTCCATTTCACCTCCTGTTGAGAAATGTGCAGTCTTACTGTCTTTTTGTAGTAGAGGATCAGTCTCTTGCTTAATAGTCTTAAAATTTTTATCTTTCTTTGGTATTCTACAGGTTCACTGCAATGTTCTAGGTGTAGATTTTAAAATAATTATTCTACTTGATATATGAAATTTTTCCTGCATTTCTGAATTCATGATTTTGTCACTTGTAGAAAATTCTTTCATTATCTCCTTGAATCAGAAGGAAAAAATGATATTAAAGTGACTAGAGAGATTTATAAAATAAAACAGAAAAAAATGTAAAATGCAGGAACTCAATTGTTTCAATAGAAGCTTAGATAACATTAAAAAGAGATTTAGTGCAGTGAAATCTGGATGTGAAAATATGTCCAAAATTCAGTCATTTTTATATTATTCCTTTCTCTCTAATTCCTTGTACTTATAAAACAGCTACATTTACCCAACTTTACTAGAATCCAATCCTCAGATACTATGGTTCCTGGTACAGGGAATTGATCTCAGATAGGTCTCAGCTGTAGTTTTCCATCATAGCTCACTAGTCTGGTTTCATTTTAGCATTTATTTAAATTTAAATTTTGGGGTCCTTGAAGATTTCACATACGTATATGTGAGCTGAACAATACATTTAAAATTTGGTTGTTTCCTCTTCCAGATACAAATATACAAACCTCTCTCTCTTTCTCTCTCTCTCTAATTATGTGAAGAAACAGCCTCAGATTTTTCATTTTAGAAAGATACTTTTGGCCCCCAAGAGAAGAATGAAGGGCCCAAAATATGAAACAGGTAGAACAAGTAGTAAATTGAATAAATAATCCAAGCAAGAGATACAAGCAATTATCAGCAGATTAGAGAAGTGTTTAACAATTAACACTTAGTAACTGGATATGTAGAAGGTATAAAAAATCAAAGATGACTTATTTTAAAGGTAAACTGAACATTATACAGTCTTCCCTTGGTACCCATTAGGGATTGGGTCCGGGACCTACCTGTGATGCTCAATTCCTTGATATAAAATGGTCTATTTGCATATAACCTATGCACATCCTTTTGCATACTTTAAAATCATCCCTAGATTACTTATAATACCTAATATGATGTAAAGATTTTGTAAATAGTTGTTATACTATAGTTTTTATTTGTATTTTTTTACTATTATGTTTTTATTTTGTATTCTTTCCCAAATATTATTCATTCCGTGGTTGGTTGAATTGGCAGATGCAGAACTTGCAGACACAAAAGGTCAACTGCATGTAAATTACTCCATATTTGTTAAAGTTACAGCTTGATTGTTATAAATGAATGAGCTTTAGTTAATATTTTTGTACTGTAGTAGTGACATGACTGCATTTATGGACATTTACCACCGGCTCCAGTTCAAATGATAGATCTTTGATAATGGGACTTTGGGAAAATGGAGGTAGACAAATTTTCACATTATCTACTTTCTGTAAAACACGAATATCTTTCAGTTCTCCTTTTCCCTCTTCTAGACAAAGTCTATTTACTTACTTCATTTCCAGATACAAGATCCATTGTTTAAAGTGGCATACCTTCTTGAGAGGGAATTACAAATTGGCTATTTTTATGCTGTTCTTTTATTGTTTTATTAATGCCTTTTCATCAAATACTTTGACTCCAACTTATAAATTCCTCAGTATCCACTGGCTCAGATAAACTTAATGTGGTTATATTCTGAAACATCAGTGGATAAAAACTTTCAACTTATGATGCTTTTAAAATTTGAAAATCTTATTAAAATGTTAATGAGTATTTAAAATATTACAGTTTCTTGTAATATGATATTGTTTATTGACTAAGCTAGAGATTAAAGTTTCTCTGGCCCTGTAATTGTTTTTAAGAATCTGAAAATTTCCCAACTTTTGGAAAGACATATTTTGTAAATTTTTATTCTATTGGCTTTTTTCTAGTACACAGTTACAACTTAAAGATTCTTAAATATTGAAAAAAATAGTGTTGTTAGTAATAATTAATCTATTAAAATAAAGAAATGTATGACATACTTTTAAAAACCTAAACATGTATCAATTTAAAAAATATATTATTATTCAATAATATCTGCTTATTATATATCTCTTTAAAAGTAAAAGAAAAAAAGCAGAAGAAAGGAAAAGAATCACCTCTGGTTTGATTATCTAGAGACATCTACTATTAATTACATATTTGGGGTATAATATCTGTTTCTAGATTCTTTAAAATCATCTCTTCTCTTTTTCTAGTCTCCTTAATTCTAGTGTACACTAATATCAAATAATTATTCATTTTAAAAGCTTTCATCAGAAGATCTGTGTTACTCTCTATAATTTACTGTCCTACTATATATTGTGCATTGACAGAAATAGAGCAGTACTTGAATATGCAAACATTGAGACCCAGCTGGAAAGCATGCCATACCCACTGAGGCTTCTAATGCTATGTGAAATACATAAAGGGTGGTGAGCTAGGCTAACCTTTTCAAATGGCAGAAGCAGCAGTCCAGAAGACTAAAAGCTTTTCTACTTACTTTCCCATTCAATTAAACATCTACACACTGGAACATGGGTGTTCTGATTCTTTCCCATCTGCTGTGAGATACTAAGGACATAAACTGAGGTTTTAAACACTGATTTATACACAGTCTTTAATTTATACACAGACCTGTCTCTCAGTTGAAATACACATTTGCATTTAGCGTGGGCAAAAATGAGCAAATTTGGCACTTGAAGGTATGGGTAATATGTTTGGGGAGATAGTAGATTTCTGCCAGCATAGAAATAGTTTGGCAGATAGTTTAGAAGTTTGGAGGATGATTAAATTAAAAATTAAATAAATATTACCTTTACTAATCTCCTATATACTGAATAACATTTAAAGGGAAATTCCTTAGAAAAATAATCTATGGAAATGACTGCCTTATAAAGTTGAATATTTCAGTGCAAAGACACCAGAACATATCTAAATTAACAATCAGGTAACACTTTAGTTGGTATTTTAAGGCATATATCTAATCTCAAAACTCTAATTCACATTTGACAAGGAATTAATATTGCAAATATACAAGGAACTCAAACAACTCAACAGCATAAAAAGAAATAATCTGACTTAAAAATGGGCAAATGATCTGAATAGACACCCCTAAAAAAAGACATACAAATGGCCAACAAGTATATGCAAAAAAAGACTCAACATCATTAATTGTCAAGGAAATGCAAATCAGAACCTAGAGGAGATATCATCTCACCCCAGTTAGAATGGCTATTATCAAAAAGACAAAAACAAATGCTGGAGAGGTTGTGGAGAAGGGGGAATAAACACAATAGTGTTTATTTCTTGCAAAATTGTCCTCCTTTTGATGTATTATACAAGGTTGGTGGAAATGTAAAATTACTATAGCCATTATGGAAAATAGTATGGAGGGTATTCATAAAACTAGAAATAGAATGGCAATCCCACTACTGGGTATATATCAAAGGAAAGAAAATCCGAATGTCAAGGAGACATTTGCACTCCCATGTTTATTGGAGCACTATGCACAATAACCAAGATATGACATCAACCTAGGTGTCGATCAACAGATGGATAAAGAAAGTATGGTATATATACACAATGGAATGCTAGTCAGCCATAAAAAGGAATGAAATCCTGTCATTCACAATATTGCTGTGCCTGAAGGACATTGTGTTAAGTGAAGTAAGCCATGCACAAAAAGATAAATACCACATATTCTCACTCATATGTGGAAGCTATGAAAGTTTATCTCATAGAAGTAGAGAGTAGAAGAGTGGTTATTACAGGATGAAAGGGTGAAGTGGAGAGAAGATAGGGAGAGGTTGGTTAATGGACACAAAATTATGCCTATATAAAAGGAATAACTTCTAATGTTTTATCGTACTGCAGGGTGAAATGTATTGTATATTTATAAATAGCTAGAGGAGAGGATCTTGACTGTTCCCAGAACCAAGAAATAATAAATGTATGAGGTGATGAATTTGCTCATTACCCCAATTTGATCATTACACATTGTACACATATATAAAATATCACATTGAGTCCCATAAAGATCTACAATTATTGTGCCAATTAAAAAATTTTAAAACTCAAATTAAAAGATCATTTGTTTTAGTATTTAAATGACCACATATATAAGAACTCATTTAAAAATTTCTTCAACAAAATATTACACTTAATTCCATTTGGCAAATGCTTTTCATTTCCTTATGCATTTTCTCCAGTTAAAGGTTATCTTTGCCATAGGTGCTAGTTAGCCAGCAATCATTCAATGATACATAGATTGACAAGCATCTGCATTAATCTCTGGAAAATCAAGTATATAATATACAATCAGAAACACATTTATTACTTACAATATTTTTTAATTTAAAAAATTTGAGAATTACATTAAAATATCACAATAAAACCTCTTTTCATGAAGAGCCCTGGTTACAACAATAAAATATTAAATATTATTCAAGAAGAGGATAGATCCATTTTGTGTACTTCAGAAAAACTGCCCTAAAAATTTTTCATTTTTTCAATCCGTATGGAATTAAAAAGTTGTTTCTTTGCCTTTTTCTTTGTCCGCAGCTAAACGATAGGGTTTCTTGCAAGATTTTCCTCCTTTTGATGTATTGGAAAGCGAGGCAAGAGTCCGTGTTGACTTAGCTGCCAGTAGAACCACCCTTCTCCACCTGGGTTTGTTTTGCTCCAGTAAATAAAAACAGGATTCAGTTGGGCTCTGAGCAAAATCTGTTACTGTATGCAATTTTGAAGTCCATTACGGGTGCCCCTACTGGGCACTTAGTTTACCATGCCAGGGATGACTGGATATGGCCACCTGACAACTCCACCCCACCCCAGTCCCCAGCCCCGCACCCCTCTCCAGCTGAGAGGCCTACAGCGAGCGGGGTCGGGTCCTGGGTTCTCCCTGGTGTTGTGTGAGCGGGCCACCTTCTCTGAAGGCCTCTGACCCTTCCTTTGCTCCCCAGACGCCCGGGAAGGGTAGAGAAAAGGGAGAAACGATCCGGCGTTCTAGTCCTCGAAGATAACTCTAGGTGGGAGTGAAGGGACTGGGGAGAGTGTGCTGCTGTTGCTCGGGTTGGGACATAGGGAATCAGAAGAGAAGGACGAAAGCCAGAGTGACCCCTCCAGCGAGGCGGGATGGATTGGGGTGGGGCCCGCTCTCTAGGGGACTCTCAGGCTCTTGGAAGGTCATGTGCTCAAACTCGGCGTGACTGTGCCTCTCAGGCCCTATCCCCCACCACCCAGGGGAGGAGAAGGCGACGGCGGCATCCGCAGATCAGGGTCAGGCCCGCGGCTTCGAGCCGGAGTCTCCTGCTCCTCCGAGAGACCCAAGCTCATGCTCGGGTGGAGCGGACGCGGATCTCATCCAGGCCCCAGCACTCTGGTACTGGGGGCGGGGGACGTTAGCGGGAGAAAAGCCTTGGCTTTCCTCCTCCGGCCGTTGCCGCGGCAACTGTGATGTCTGAGGCGGAGGGTCGCGGGTTGGAGCACTGCTCCCCCTCGCGGAGCGCAGCGCCCAGAGCGCCCAGCGCGCCTGCAGGTCGGGGGAGGCGAGGAGGAGGCTGGCAGGGTGGAGGGCGCCTTTCTCTCTGCCACCCCCTCCAGCGTTGCTATGGACACCGCCAGGGCAACCTCACCTGTACCCGCTGCTCTAGCCGCCGCCGCTGAAGTAGAAACAGCAACCCGAGCTCTCTTTTGCCCCATCATCTCTTCCAGGGACTCTAACCCAGCAGCTGCCACCGCTTGTCTCCCACAAACAGGAAGTGAGAGGGCAGACGTCCAACATTTGTCCTTGTTCCATTACCATGCCTTTCTTTATTTGGCTTTCCATTCTACATTTTGTATCTCAGCATCTTCCAGAGTAAATGGTCTAGAGGATGGAAAAACGCTTCCTCTTATACCGTCTGCCACGCCTCTTCTGTTAGCAGGCAGCTGGTTTAATTCTACAAAACACTATCCTGGGCCCTATTTAATTATCAGAAGAAATATATTTTAAAAGTAGTGTGTTTCTTGTATTACAGCAGATATGTAGAATACCTAGTTTTCATTAGCAGGATATATAGATATTGATAGGAATGTCCTCTTGATGCTAAGCACCCCTGAAATAAACACTTTTTGACAAATGAGTAGAATAATTATGTGTCAGAATATCTGGGTACATAGTACGTAAAGAACGAGCTGTTTAGAAGCCCCTTCTTTCCCCATCTCACTTCCAGTTCTATATGCCAGTGCTAAAATCTCTTTTCTGGGCTCTAATCCATCTGTGTTTGAGGTCAGTTTTTGACTTTGCAAGGGGATGTATTTCAACATGGCTCTGTCTTTGAACTCGAGGGTGGGGGGTAAATTAAATACTTGACTACTTACACTCAGCTCAGGTGCGAGATTTAGTGCATAGATGCATCTCTACTGACTACCGACATAAATGCACTTAGTAAAAAGGACTCTCCCTGATTAGAGCAAATGGAGGCATCTGTGATCTTGAATTGCCAGCCATACCCTGGCAGGCTCTGTGAACTGCTGTTGGTCACAACCCCTTGCTCTCCAATTTCTTTTCTGTTGAGTGTATATATGGTAAAGCTTTCATTCTCTGAAAGCACCCCGGTAGCTTTTTCTACTGATAATCATGAGTTTCCTTACATAGTTCTGCAAGTTTGAATAGACAAGCCTTTTCAGCTGACTTTGATACTATCTCTTTAGAAAATCTCAACAATGCAAGATAACTATTTCTTTTTTTTAAAGCTGATAGGTGGGATACTTAATAATTTCATTTTGTCACACTTTCTGTGTCATAGTGTTTTCAAAGCCACTAAAAGAGATTTTGATATAGTGCAAGCCGTGGGTAAAGCTATGAATTCGAACCATGTTTATCTTCAGTGTCCTAATCTACCCTGTTCCTACCTCTCCCAAAGGTCACCAGGCTTCCTAAATACCAAATCGAATGGTCCCTTTCATTTGTCATCCTACTTAACCTCCTATAAGAATTTGACCCTGTTGATCTAACCTCTCGTTTTCCTTCAAAATCTCTTCCCGTTGTCTTGTGCTCTCTCACCTATTTGAAGATCCCTTCTCAGTCTTTTTACGTTTTTCTTTTCCTTTTTCAATACTGTAGTTTGATCTGCTTTTTTTTTTTTTTTTTTTTTTTTTTCATTCTGCAGATTTTCCTGGGCCTTTTCGTCCACATCAATTGTTTTATCTGGCATCTTATTCTCTTGTCTTCTAAATCTGTGTTATCTTGTGCAAACTTCTCTGAGCTCTAGACCCCTTTTTCTGAGCTACTTCATGGACAATTCTATAGATCTTACCTGCAGGCATCTCAAATTCAACCTGTGCCTCACTGAACCATTTTCCTATCCAAAATTTGATTTTCTTATTGTATTTCATATCTCAGTGAATGACCCCATGCCCTTACTTATACAAGATCAGATGCATGAGGACCATTTATTGAGCCAATATTTAATGAAATTTTCTTACTGGCATCTACCATATGCCAGACAGTGTCATGAAACTTTATTCTAGTAGAAAAGAAAGATTAATATATTTATGACCAGGTCATATAATTTCAGCTTTTGGTAAATTCTACAGAAATAAGGCAGGTGCTATATGATAAAGAAGAGCTGGGAGGAGCACTCTAGACAGGATGATCCAAAAAAAGTTTTATGTGTTAAACCAGAATGAAGAATGAGAAGAATCCAAACATGTAAGTTGCTGGAGAAAAAAAACAGGTCAGGTAGAGAGAATAGCAGTCACAAAGATCCTGCAATGGGGCAGGGCCTCCTGTATTCAAGAAAATGACATAAAAGTCAATATACATGATGAGAAGGGGACAGTGGGGTGTAGTGAGTGTGGGAAGGAGGCAGGGGACAGATTTTGCATGACTCTGTGGGCCATGATGAGGAATTTGGATTTTATACTATGTGCAGTGGGAAGCCATTGAATGTTTTTATTCAGAGTGGCTGAACTATTTCATAATTATAGATGATCATTAGGCTGTACGGTGGAGAGTGAATTGGAATGGTGACAGTTTGGAAGTGGAGAGGAGATTAAAGACAATGGAAGTGTTCCGGATCAGCGATGACAGTGGTACGGAAGTAGAGAGGGAGACAAGTGAATAGACCTGAGGTATTTTCAGTGGTCTTTTGTCTTTATCACTCACTATTGTGTGTCAGTCTCATTTCTGTCCTTTGAGCACTCCATGCCGTATGGGGCTTTCCACATCCCAAGTCTTTACCGATACATCCTAATTTTTATGATTCTTATACTTTTAGAACCTTAACTGAATGATATCTACATGTTACCTGACAAGGAGAAGGTAGAGAACAGTAGTTAAGAAAGTAGGCTCCAGAGTTAAGCTGCCTTGGTTCGTAGCCATGCTCCATTACTTACTATCAGTGTCACTTGGACAAACTGCTTGACCTTTCTGTTTCATTTTCTCCAGCTATAAAATAGGAATAATAGTAATCATAATTATTTACAGGATATTATGGGGATTAAATAATGCATATAATACACAGTATATGGCAAGTGCTCAGTAAATTTTAGATGATGATGTTGCTGCTAATGAAAAATGATAGAGGATGTAAGATCTTACTCTGATGAACATTTGAATATAATGCAGGGGAAGTTCTGCAACCTTTCCTTGTAACTTGTTAGTAAGACTGAGAATCAGAAGAGGAAGGGCATCATGGCTAGCATGGAAGGGGATGGGAAATATTCTGACAGACATCCAAGATAGTTGCTCCTCAGATCTTCCTTCTTGGGGAAACCCTTCTATAGGAAACCTTTTTCTGTTCCTTTCTGATTTCTTAATCTTGCTTTCTTTGAGCCTGCATTAAATCGTTTTTTTCTTGTTAGAGTGATTAGAAAGAAAATGGATATGAAGTTTTTAATCATGACAAGAATGATAGAATACCTTTAAGCTGGAAAAAGTTGAGATTTGCTACTACTTGGTGATTTTCCTTATGTCTTGCTAATTCAATAGGAAACACTCCTTAGTACAATCATGTCCTGCGTAATAATGTTTTGGTCAAGGATGGGTGGTGTATATGATGATGGTCTCATAAGATGATAATACTATATTTTACTGTACCTTTTCTAGATTTAAATATATAAATACCCACTGTATTAAAATTACCTACAATATTCAGTACAGTAACATGCTGTACAGGTTTGTAACCTAGAAGCAATATACCATGCAGCCTAGGTGTGTAGTAGGCTATACCATCTGTGTTTGTGCAAGAACACTCTGTGATGTTTGCATGATAAAGAAATCACCTAACAATGCATTTCTCAGAATATATCCCCATCATTAAGCAATGCATGACTGTAATTCCAAATTTAAGTTTTCCTGCATTCCCAACTTAGACAATATTGACTGCCTTGTTTTATCAAGTTGTTACTGTCCTTCATGAATGGTCTGTATCTCAGTTATCAAGGCTTCTCTTATTTGTTGAATAACTCAGTGATTCTTTATAAAATTTATCTTTTAACATTTTTCTTTCTTTTCATTGTTGTTTTCCTCTGTCTAAATTAGATTCTCATATTTTTCAAATATATATGTATATTACATTTTTAACATCTCTCCGATCAGCTTTCACTTCTTTGTGGCAGATTTATTTTCTCAAAATATGGAGCTGCTCTTGTCATCCTTTCATTCAAAAATTCAAAAGCTCTTCACTGAGAAGAAAGTTACAAATTGGCAAGAGATTCATATTCAGACTTTATAGAGAGCTATTATAAAAAGGCAGACCTGCCAATAAAATATTGGGCAAGTGACGAAGAGAGATATTCAACAAAAGAGGGTGTCCAAATGACTAATAAACGTAAGAAAGGATTCACAACCTCAGTAGTCATCAGAGAAATTGAAATTAAAACCACTATCCACACTAATCAAAATGACGACAATGAAAGAGATTGACATTCCCAAGTGCTTGTGAGAATGTTGAGCAGTCAGAATGTTGGTACTGCTAGAGAGATATTTAGTTAATACACCCACTTGGGAAAAACTATTTAGCATGTTTTACAAAAGTTGAACATATATATACACACACACACACATACACACATACACATATACACATATGTATATATATGTATATAGCAATTCTATATGACATGAGTGATGGGTGCTCAAAAAAACACAAATGAAACCATTATAGCATATTATTTCTAATAGTTAAAAACCATAAATGACTCTAATGTTTTTCCTGAAAAAAATTGTTAAACAAGTATGGCATATTTTACTATGGAATACTATGCAACAATAAAAAAAGTACTGCTACACACTACAGCATGTATAAATCCCACAAACATAATGACATAACAAAATAGGCAACACGAATCTATGTTGAAAAGCTAAGGTCGTAGCTATCTCTGGGGAGGTAAGCAAGATGAGTGATTAGAAAGCAGTTAAAAGGAGCTTGTGGGGGTGCTGCTACTCTTCTATATCTGGAACTTGGTGATCTGTATGTGGATGTGTTTAATGTGTAAATTCATTAAACTTTACACTTACATTTTGTGAATTTTGTCTTAGTTATATTTCAATTATTTTTTAAAGACTTGTCATTAACTACTGTATTAGGTTACTCTCTTCAACCTCTGCCTGTTGGATTTAACCTGTTTTCTAGCTGTTTCCCCTTACGTCTTTGCACGTGTCTTACGTTTTCAACAGATTTGACTAGTAAATGAATTGTTCTTCATATTCATTGTTTTTGTCCTTTTACTAATGAAATCCTCTGAATGTTAGCTGGACACATATCTGACTCCTTTTGGCCAATCTTCTGACTACATTTTGTAGCCTGCCTCAGCTCTAGATATGGCTGTATGATTAAGTGTGGACCAGTGATTCATACCAGAAGTGATGGATCTGACTTACTTCCTCTACATTACCTTCACTTTTACTTCTGGCTGGGAAATAACAATGTCTGGGAAACCTTGGCAGCCACATGTTCTAGATGGCAGAGCTACCATGCTGGCTGTGGATCACTGGACTGTTAGATGAGAGAGAAATTAATTTCTGTCTTTTTTAAGCTACAGTGTTTTGAAGTTCCTTTATTACAATATAGTCTCTGTCTTAACACAGTTTGTTATACACGTTGCAATTCATATGTGTCTCTGTGCATTGATTTGGCTAATCACTCTTTCCAGAGATGACCTGACCTACTGAAATGTTCTCCAGGCAGTGCCATATTCACTGATTTATATCTTGCAGTGCTTTCCATTTCTTAGATATCTGACCATAGGGAATGTATTCATTTATTTGAGTTTCAGCTTCCTTACCTGTGAAATGGGAATAATAGATGATTATTATGAACACTAAAGGAGTTAATACATGTAAAGTATGTAGCAGTCTGGAGTACATATTAAGCATTCAACAAATATTATTTTCACTTAATAGTTTTAATATAAATAGTTGATATGGAACTGAGCAATAGCACAACAAAGAAACTCAATTTACATTGGAAGAGGATATGAATTAAGGACATTTAAGAGACAAGTTCATCTTGTTTCATGATTCGAGCCTTCTAGAGATTTGTTATTATTTTATAAATATTGGAAACAGTGTAATGTTAATATAAATACACCTTATGACCAAGTAATTCTGCTCCTAGTGATGTATTGAAAAGAAATGAGTACATGAGTGTATGAAAAATATAATCAAAATATTTGTAGCAGCATTGCTTTTAATAGAAACAACTGGAAACAACCCTGTTGTTTCCTAGATATAAGAGCAAAACTCTTAATTTTTTGGCAAATTTATTTTAACTGTCCCATGCTTCTCTTTCTTCTTAAAAATTGGTAACGATAATGCCTGACTATTGACTACTTAAGAATATGACTTATCTATTACAATGTGATTTGGGGAAAAAATTGCTGAAAGTCTCTAAGGTATTACAAATAAATTGCACTTCTATTTTTAGCATTCCCTTTCAATTATCTTCTAGCAATTTTCTTTTGTCTTTGGTACTTCCTTTAAGTCCCTTCATAAGGGTGGTAAATGTTTTTGGTGTGTTTGCCAGAAGAAAACCCTCTTTCTTGCATGATAATTTATCTGATTATATAAATCTACATTTATCAGCATTTGCCCTCAGAGTCGTGAAGCTATTATTGTATTGCCTTCTCACTTGGTGACTATTGAGAGGTTTGCTGTCAGACAAACTGTTGTTCCATAAGAGTGGTCCGTCTCATCTTCCTGGCTGTTTTTTAAAAATATAATCAGTTTGTGGTTATCTGCAGTTTTATACATAGTAATGTATGCAAGAGTGAATTTTTACAAACAAAATTATCCCATGTGCGATTCACTGTGTTTCTTAAATCTGAGGTCTCATGGCTCTATTAATTTTCCTCCATTGTTTTCCCAAAAGATTAGACTATTTTCTTTTCAAACCAAGAGCCAAATAAACCTAAGACACATCACCTTGTCATGTCTATTTACAAATGGGCAGATTTCCTAGTACTTCATTCATTCACTGCATATGGACATTTTTTTAAGAGTCCTTTTTTTACATGAACATTTCTGTTTCAAGTCTTGTCGGCCCATTGCTCACATGACCCTAGAAATTTACCTGACTCTGTCAACTCTGCATTTTAAACTATGCTTGTTAGTCATTCTTTCTAGTTATTTCATAATGGAAGGTCTCTTTCTTTTTAAAAAGAATATTGAAATAAGTTAATGTTTTGTTTCTTATCCGTGGCAGATTTTTATTTTTCAGTATTAATTGTTTTTTAAAAAGTTAGTGATACATACACTGAAAAGGGATAAAAATATTTCATTATTATATTCTAATTTAATGTGAATTTTTCATTTTCAAATTGATCAAGCATAGTTTACAAAGCTTCCTCGAGCTGGTCGTCAATCCACTAGAATAACTTTCCTCTGCTGCCACACAGGAAAGCAAGGCTTTCATTCCCCCAAAGAGTATATGCTTTTCCCCCTCTCATTTTAAATAGACTTCAGGTTCACAGCAATACTGAGCAAAAGTACAGAGTTTCCAGGTATCCCCTGCCCTCCCAAGCTCATAAGCACCCCCACTATCAACATCTTGCACCAAAGTGGTACATTGGTTACAATCAATGAAACTACATTGGCATATTATTAAAATCCAAAGTTTACATTAGGGTTAAATCTCAGTTTTGTACATTCTATGAGTTTGGAAAAAAATGTATAATGACATTATCTACCAATATCATGTCATACAGAATAGTTTCACTGCCCTAAAAATATTTTGTGCTTTGTCTATTCATCCCTCCCTTCTCATAAGCCCTGGCAACCTACTGATCTTTCTACTGTCTCCTTAGTTTTGCCTTTTTCCAGAAGGTCAGATATTGGAACCATATAGTGTTTAGCCCTTTCAGATTGGCTTCTATCACTCGATAATATACATTTAAGATTCTTTCATGTATTTTCATGGCTTGATAGTTCATTTTTTTTTAGTGCTAAGTAATATTTCATTGGGTGCAACAGAGTATATTCACTCACCTACTGAAGGACATCTTGTTTGCTTCCAAATTTTGGCAATTATAAATAAAGCTGCTATAAACATCTATGTGGAGGTTTGCTGCTATAAACATCTATGTGGAGGTTTTTTTTGTAGACTTAAGTTTTAAGTCTCTTTGGGTAAATACAAAGGGATAGGTTTGGTGGGTCATATGATAAGAGTTTGTTTAGTTTTATCTGAAAGTGCCAAACTTTCTTCCAGAGTGCTATGAAGTTTTACATTCCTATGAACAATTAATGTTTTTTTGCTCCATATCCTCCCCAGCTTTTGGTGGTGTTAGTGTTTTGAATTTTTTTTTTTTTTTTTTTGAGACGGAGTCTCGCTTTGCCTCCCAGGCTGGAGTGCAGTGGCCGGATCTCAGCTCACTGCAAGCTCCGCCTCCCGGGTTCATGCCATTCTCCTGCCTCAGCCTCCCGAGTAGCTGGGACTACAGGCGCCCACCACCTCGCCCGGCTAGTTTTTTGTATTTTTTAGTAGAGACGGGATTTCACCGTGTCAGCCAGGATGGTCTCGATCTCCTGACCTCGTGATCCGCCCGTCTCGGCCTCCCAAAGTGCTGGGATTACAGGCTTGAGCCACCGCGCCCGGCCTAGTGTTTTGAATTTTAGTCATTCTAATAGCTATGTAGTGGTATCTCATTGTTTTAATTTGCATTTTCTGAGTAACATGTGATGTAGAGCATCTTCTTTGGTGAGGTGTCTGTTCAGATCTTTTGTACATTTTAATATCAGTTTGTTTTCCTATTGTTGAATTTCATGAGTTATTTGTATATTTCAAATAACAGTCCTTTATCAGATTTTATTCCAGTCTGTGGCTTGCATTCTTCCAGTCTGTTGCTTGTCTTCTCCTTCTCTTGACTATGTCTTTCATGACCAGAAGTTTTGAATCATAACGAAGTCTAGCTTATCAATTCTTTCATTCATGGATCATGCCTTTGGTGTTGTATCTAAAAAGTAGTCGTATCCATGCCCAAGTCATGTAGATTTTCTCCTGTTTTATCTTCTAGGATAAAAGTTGTATATATTTTTTGTATTTAACATTTAGTCTAGGATTCATTTTCAGTTATCTTTTTGAACAATGTCTAGACTCCTTTTTTCCACACGTGCATATCCAGCTGTTCCAGCTACATTTGTTAAAACCATCTTTTCTCCATTGTATTGCTGTTGCTCCTTTGTCAAAGATCAGTTGAGTATATTTATGTAGGTCTATTTCTGGGCTCTCTATTCTATCCCACTGATCCTCGTTTGTTCTGTTGCCAATACATACTGTCTTGATTACCACAGCTTTATAGTAAGCCTTGAAGTTGAGTAGTGTCAGTCCTATGACTTTATTCTTCTCCTTTAATATTTTGTTGGCTATTCTTGGTGCCTTTAAATTTCCTTCCACATTTTTTGAGGGCACTATTCTCAACATTTTCTTCATGTAATAGGCTTAATCGGATATTTGAAGGATACACATTATCAGTAATAAAGTAATAACTAACATTTGTTGAGTACTTATTAAATTCTGGGCAAAATTCAATTAATCCTAAATTAAGGAGATATATTATATAATTATCTTCATATTTTAGATGAGAAAACCAAGGCCCAGGAAAATGTAAGAAAATTCCCCAAGGCAACTTAGGTAGTAAATAGAGGAATATGATAGTCTGCCTCAAAGGGGTATAATGTGGTATCACCTCCCAGTACCTACAGCATGAACTAACTTTCAGCAAGGAGATTCTGCAAATAAACCAGGTTATAGAGGTATAAATTCTACTTCAATTGAACATTTGCTGATTATATAGTATATAACAGGGGCAATTCTAGGTATTACATTTTTAAAATAATGATCACTAAGCGTTTTCTCTTAATGAGTTCATTGTGTAGAGTGTCATATAGTGAACAGACAAGTTAAAATAGTAGCTTTCTCCAAAGGGTGGCACACTGGAATCAACCTAGATGGTCATCAACTGGAGAATGGAAAGACAAATTATGGCACCACCATGCAATGGGATATCATTCAGCAATAAAAACACAGGGTATGATGATAACAAACTTTTGATATCTCTCTCACAGATCTTACTTGCTAAATCTTCATGTTTACTTCAGATTGAAACACTATCATAGCTATTCTGATTAATTTAGTAGTGAAAGAATAATCTTTCTTTCTAGGCTTTAATTCCTTGCCTTGTATTTAGGTTAAAAATTCTTACTTGGTGGCCACAGTACCCCAAAAAACTTACTACTCCCAGAATTTTCCCAAAATAAAAGTCCTTTTATTTTCTGAGATTATTATTCACAAGATTGACTCTTATCTCTGAAGGCTTTAAAGATTTTTATTCTTTTAGCATTTCTTTCCAATATACTCATGTATTATAGATTGTTGGCTATGGACAAGAGAAATATTTTGACCTATTTTTAATCATTAAAATTACTATGAATATTAGCATCTCGCAACCTAATTTTTATTTGCTTTGCTCTGCATCGTACCCCCAAAGGTATAAAAAGGAATTTACTACTCTATCACACAATGATTATGCCTATTAGTTAAGGGAAAATGCAAGAAAATGTAATTGTACTTCTCAATTGCAGTCAAACACTGAATTAGCCACAATGATGACTAAAAAAGATAGCTCAAATGATTAAATCTTCAGATGAACCCTATATTTATATTAAATAATTCAATTTTCAAGGAAAAAATAGTTTGTATATATTTTTGCAAGAAGAGCTAACCTAAATATATATGCACCTAATACCAGAACACCCAGATTTATAAAGCAAGTCCTTAGAGACCTACAAAGAGACTTAGACTCCCACACAATAATAGTTGGAGACTTTAACACCCCACTGTCAATATTAGACAGATCAATCAGACAGAAAATTAACAAGGATATTCAGGATTGGGCTCATCTCTAGACCAAGCAGACCTAATAGACATCTACAGAATGCTGCACCCCAAATCAACAGAATATATTCTTCTCAGCACCACATCTCACTTATTCTAAAACTGACCACATAATTGGAAGTGAAACACTCCTCAGCAAATGCAAAAGGATGGAAATCATAACAGTCTCTCAGACCACAGTGCAATCAAATTAGAACTCAGGATTAAGAAACTCACTCAAAACGGTACAACTACATGGAAACTGAACAACCTGCTACTGAATGACAACTGGGTAAATAACGAAATTAAAGCAGAAATAAATAAGTACTTTGAAAACAATGAGAACAAAAACACAACATACCAAAATCTCTGGGACACAGCTAAGGCAGTGTTTAGAGGAAAATTTATAGCACTAAATGCCCACAGGAGAAAGCTGTAAAGAGCTAAAATTGGCACCCAAACATCACAATTAAAAGAGCTAGAGAAGGGAGAGCAAATAAATTCAAAAGCTAGCAGAAGGCAAGAGATAACTAAGATCAGAGCAGAACTGAAGGAGATAGAGACACAAAAAAGCCTTCAAAACAACAAATGAATCTAGGAGCTAGTTTTTTTTTTTTTTTTTTTTAAAGATCAACAAAATAGATCACTAGCCAGACTAATAAAGAAGAAAAGACAGAAGAATCAAACAGACACAATAAAAAAAATGATAAAGGGGATATCACCACTGATCCCACAGAAATACAAACTACCATCAGAGAATGCTATAAACACCTCTATGTAAATAAGCTAGAAAATATAGAAGAAATGGATAAATTCCTGGATACATACACCCTCCCAAAACTAAACCAGGAAGAAGTCGAATCCCTGAGTAGATCAATAACAAGTTCTGAAATTGAGGCAGTAATTAATAGCCTAACAACCAAAAAAAGACCAGGACCAGATGGATTCACAGCTAAATTCTACCAGTGGTACATAGAGGAGCTGGTACCATTCCTTCTGAAACTATTCCAAACAATAGAAAAAAGAGGAAATCTTCCTTAGCTCATTTTATGAGGCCGGCATCATCCTGATACCAAAGCCTGGCAGAGACACAACAACAACAACAACAATAACAAAGAAAAAAAGAAAAAAAGAAAATTTCAGACCAGTATCCCTGATGAACATCGATGCCAAAATCCTCAAAAAAATACTGGCAAACTGAATCCAGTAGCACGTCAAAAAGCTAATCCATCACTATCAAGTCGGCTTCATACCTGGGATGCAAGGTTGGTTCAACATACACAAATAAATAATCGTAATCCATCACATAAACAGAACCAATAACAAAAACCACATGATTATCTCAATAGAGGGAGAAAAGGCCTTCAATAAAATGTAACACCCCTTCATGCTAAAACCTCTCAATAAACTAGGTACTGATGGAACATAACTCAAAATAATAAGAGCTGTTTATGACAAACCTATGGCCAATATCATACTGAATGGGCGAAAAATGGAAGCATTTCCTTTTAAAACTGGCAAAAGACAAGGATGCCCTCTCTCACCACTCCTATTCAACATAGTGTTGGAAGTTCTGCCCAGGGCAATCAGACAAGAGAAAGAAATAAAGCGTATTCAAATAGGAAGAGAGAAAGTCAAATTGTCTATGTTTGCAGATGACATGATTGTATATTTAGAAAACCCCATCGTCTCAGCCCAAAATCTCCTTAACCTGATAAGCAACTTGAGCAAAGTCTCAGGATACAAAATCAATGTGCAAAAATCACAAGCATTCCTATACACAAATAACAGACAAATAGAGAGCCAAATCATGAGTGAACTCCCATCATAATTGCTACAAAGAGAACAAAATACCTCGGAATACAACTTAGAAGGGATGTGAAGGACCTCTTCAAGGAGAACTAGAAACCACTGCTCAAAGAAATAAGAGAGGACACAAATAAATGGAAAAACGTTCCATGCTCATGGGTAGGAAGAATCAATATTGTGAAAATGGCCATACTGCCCAAAGCAATTTATAGATTCAGTGCTATCCCCATCAAGCTACCATTTGACTTTCTTCACAGAATTAGAAAAGAAAAACTATCTTAAATTTTATAAGGAATCATATAGACAAGACAATCATAAACAAAAAGAACAAAGCTGGAGGCATCATGCTACCTGACTTCAAACTATACTACAAGGCTACAGTAACCAAAGCAGCATGGTACTGCTACCAAAACAGATATATAGACCAATGGAACAGAACAGAGGCCTCAGAAATAATGCCACACATCTACAACCATCTGATCTTTGACAAACCTAATAAAAACAAACAATGGGGAGAGGATTCCCTATTTAATAAATGGTGTTGGGAAAACTGGCTAGCCATTTGCAGAAAACTGAAACTGGACCCCTTCCTTATACCTTATACAAAACTTAACTCAAGATGGATTAGAGACTTAAACGTAAGACCTAAAACCATAAAAACCCTAGAAGAAAACCTAGGCAATACCATTCAGGACACAGGCATAGGCAAAGACTTCATGACTAAAACACCAAAAGCTACTATATAAACTGTTTAATAGGTGCTAGAGCAGTGAAATAATGACAAAGCCAAGAAACATGCAGCCTGAATAAATGGCTAGTCAGTACCTCAAAATCGAAAATTACTTGTATTTTAAGGAAAGCAACAGCATGTGTAAGGGATGCGATGGAAAGTCCCTTGTAAGACAATATCCAACAAGTAAACTCACTTAGCCAGCATCTGCACATATGACCAAGCGGTGTTTTTCTAGTCTTCTTTTCACATGGGGATTGGCCTCCTGGTAACATGGACTTTTTGTGCTAGAAAGAAGATGAATATTCTATGTAAACAGTTGTGAGTATTTTATATAAATAATTATATATAGTCTCACTGAAGAAACAAAAACTTGGAATTCAGTATTATTTTCTTGGGTAAATCATTAATTTTGGAAAGAGTAGATGTAAATTTTATCTGCTTTTCCAAATGAATTGCTGGTATAAAATTAATAATTTTTGTGTATGTTTGCTTTTCACAGAAACAAATTTTTTGGTTGAAGTATTTTAAGTTAAAAATGAATTTTTCTTTTATGCTACTGTTACTTTGTACTGTTGTTTCTTTTCCCCGAGATAATGTTCATTTAAAATCCTTATGTTTTTCTTTTCCTTTTTAAAAATAGTAACTCAAATACATGAGAAGATGTCAAGGAATACTGCCTATTAAAAATTCTTAAGTAGAGTTATAAACATACTATTTGTGAAAATTAGATTATTTACAGATGATCTCTATAAATTCTTGAGTTTAGGACTCTTGAAAATTGATTGCTAGAAATCTATAATTATTTTATTGTCTCCTCTTTTATATTATGTCATTCTTTTATTTGTTGTTTATAAATTATAAAGTTTAAATCATACTGCTTTTATTTGTAAATATTTTACTAAAATTGCTATCGATTACACGAGCTACTTTATAATGATGATTTTGCCCATTAGAATATCTGATTGATAACACTTTTACTAGAAAAGGTCACAACTATTTTCATTCATCGAGTCTTAGAAGGTAAAATGTGCTATATTGACCTTAGTTTGAATTCTCTATTACAATTTCCATAAAAACCTTTCAGTAGATGTTTGATATATCAAAATTATGACTTTCAAATATTATTTTTAATTAATTGGAAAACACAGCAAACTATCCTGTTTCAATCTGACTAGTATAATTTAGCATTATAACAGTGTTCTTGTCTGTCAATATCTTACCAAATTACCTCCAAAGCAGATACAATGGCCTGTGGAGAATGGGAGTTAGGAAGAAGTTCAGGACAGTGATCTACTCCATAATGATTATTTCTGCATCAGTTCTTTCTGTCTGTTTTCGTCATACTGGTGAAAGTTCAGAATTTAAAAAGAAGTTGAATTTGAAACTCAGAAAAAGTATATTCCAAGTAGATCCTACAAGGAGAAGAGTCATGGAGAACCGCATGTCAGCTTTCTAACATAAATGACACTTTGATTTTATCATAATAAAAAAGTTAGTATCTCTAAACATGGTGTCTCTCATTTGTCAACTTCATATAATTGCCTTACATTTTTATGTGTATGTATATTATCTTACCAATTGGTAATTAGTGAGAAAGCATAAAGTTAAGTAAGGGGTAACTCGTTTGTAGCCTAACTTTTCTTTCCTTCAATCATTTTAGTGTGTTAATATAATACAACAAAACATTAAATAAAACAATCATTTTGTTGAGCACAGACTTGCTATCACTAACTCAATTTACAAATTTGGTTAGTTTTGCTATCAAATTAGCTTTAATGTAAAACTTTTTCAATAGTAGCTATGTTTTACATAGCACCCTGAAGTGTCACATTAGATCAGTTAGTTTTTTGAGTTCTTGTTCTTTGAAGCTTTTTATGTCAATGGTTGACCACAGTGACTATTCTATAAAATATTTGCTGAATTCAGTGAATCTGTCATTTACTCATCTTGAATGACATAAAAATGTTGATATCCTGGAGCTGGATTGTACTAACTCATGAGAGCTAACAGGTAACTTTTTGGAAATTTTGCAATCCATTTATGAAACCCAGCAATTACCAAAGGTTGAATGATATAAACTTATTAAGTAATTAATATTAAAAGGGAATATATGCTCAAAACTTATCATGAATAATTATTTTTATATAGTGTAATATTGTCTATACTCTTGAGGTGGTGCATCTAGTTTATAGTATCATTATGGTGCAAATACCATATAATGGAGGACTATTGTGATTCTGTTTTCAAGTTCACATTCGGTGATTTCACACTGGAAAGAAACAATGGTAGAAGTATTTATACAACATATAAATTAGCAAATGACATAAGTCAGGACAGATTTATGAGTTTGTCCATTGTCTTAGTAAAGCTGAAAGAAGTTTCAGGTTTTTTTTTTTTTTTGAGATGGAGTTTTGCTCTTTTGCCCAAGCTGGAGTGAAGTGGTGCAATCTTGGCTCACTGCAACCTCCACTCCCCAGGTTCAAGTGATTCTCCTGCTTCAGCCTCCTGAGTAGCTGGGATTACAGGTGTGTGCCACCACACCTGGCTAATTTTTGTATCTTTAGCAGAAATGGGGCTTTCCATGTTGGCCAGGCTGGTCTCAAACTGCTGACCTCAATTGATCCACCCGCCTTGGCCTCCCAAAGTGCTAGGGTTACAAGCTTGAACCACCTTGCCAGGCCAGAAGTTTCAGTTTAATGAACAAAATTTGTATAACAGTGAGAAATAATTTAACAGTAAATCACATACCATATCAATTACAAAAAATATTGGGAAAAGTATTTGAAGATTGATATGGAGTTTTATTTGCCATATAATAGTTCAGTCAAAACCGTAGGTTGGCTGGATATACAAGGGTTCAGCAAAAATCAATGAAAGTATTCTGTGAGAATTGGTCACCTATATGAAATTTATACTAATAAATATTATATATTTTATCATTTATGAATTATGTTACACATCTTTTATATCAGTACTGTTTATAACCTTATATATTATATATGTTTTTAAGAGACAGTTCTTAAATATTTACCAACACACTCTCATAATCACCACTACAGTATTGGTTGAGCCACTTCTGTTTTCACTCTGCACTCGACTCTACATTGTGGATTGTTTGAATTTGGATTGCATGAACTCCTCCACTTGGTTTCTTCCCTTCCCTTCCTTTTCCTTCCCTTCCCTCACCTTCCCTCCTCTCCCCTCCCCTCCCTTGCCGTTCCCTCCCCTCTCCTCCCCTCCTCATTTTATTATGTTTTTGCATCCTTGAACTCAAAATCCAAAACTATTAGCAACTATTTATCTTAACAGCTTTATTGAGCTAGAACTCACATATTATAAAATTAATCATATAAAGTGTATAATTCAATAATTTTAGTATGTTCAAAGGGTTGTACAACCACCATCATCTAATTTTAGAACATTTTGTCCCTCCTAAAAGATACTTTGTAGCTATTAACAGCCAGTCCTTATTTTTTTCTCCTCCCCAGTTCTAAATAAACAATAAACTAATTTCATTATTTTTATTTTTATTGTTTTGAGATAGTTTCTCACTCTGTTGCCAAGGCCAAAATGCAGGGGCACAATCGTGACTCACTAGCCTCAACCTCATGGGCTCAAGTGATCCTACAACCTCAGCCTCCTGAGCTGCTAGGACTACAGGCATGTGTCACCATGCCCGGCCAATTTATTTATATTTTTGTAGCGATGAGGGTCTCACTATGTCTCAAACTCTTGGACTCAAGAGATCCACCTTCCCCAGCCTCCCAAAGCACTGGGATTACAGGCATGAGCCACTGCATCTGGCCCCATTTCTATCTACATACATGTGCCTATTTTCTACATTTCATATAAATGGAATCATACAATATGTGGTCTTTTATGTCTGGCCTCTTTCTTGAAACTTAATGTCTTCAAGGTTTATCCATGGGTGAATCAGTACTTCATTTCTTTTTATGGTAGAAAGATAGTCCTTTGTATGGTTATGCCACATTTTCCTTATACATTTTTCAGTTCAGGGACATTTGAGTTCCCACTTTTTGGATATTACAAATATGCTGCTATTAATATTTATGTATAATATACTTTGGGTGAACTTATTCCTTTTGAATGTGTGTGTGTTTGTGTGTGTGTGTGTGTATATATATATTTCATATATACATGATTTTGGCTTACCAAGTCATCTGGTAAGTCTATGTTTAACTTTTTGTTACTGCCAATCTGTTTTCAAAGCAACTGCATTATTTTGCATTCCCACCAGCAATGTATGAGGATTCCAATTTTTCCAGATCCTTTCCAATACTTGCTATTTTTTAATATAGCAATCCTAGTGCATGTGAAGTAGTGTTTCATTGTTATTTTGATTTGCATTTATCTAATCACGAATTATATTGAGCATTTTTTCTTGTGTTTGTTTATCATTTAAACATCTTTTTGGAGAAATGTCTGTTCAAATTCTTTAGCAGTTTTTAAATTGGGTTATTTGACTTTCTATTATTGAGTTGTGTTTTCATATATTATGGATGTAAGTCCTTTATTAGAGATATGATTTCCAAATATTTTCTTCCATTTGTATGAGATGTCATTTCACTTTTTGATGCTATTATTTGCATCGTATAAACATTTTAAATATTTATGTAGTTCAATCTATAATTTTTCCTTTTGTTGCTTTTAATTTTGGTGGTTATGAGGACTTTGCCTTACCCAAGGTTGCAAACATTTATTTCTAGGTAACCTTGTACAAATTTTTAGTTTTAGCTCTTACATTTACATTGATCATTTAATTTACTTTAATTTTTATGTATGTATTGAGGTTGGGACCTGACTGTTCCTTTTCATTTGGGTATATAGTTGTCTTGGAATTATTTGTTAAATTCTTTTCCTACTGCATTGTTTTGACATGTCTTTTGAAGATGAATTGAATAAATGGAAGGCTTTATTTCTGAAGTCTCAATTTTATTCCACTGATCTATATATCTATTCACATGTCAATGCCACACTATCTAATAAAGACTTTAGTGTGGTAAACTTTGAAATTAAGAAGTGTATGAACTCCAAATTTCTTTTTTTTAATGGCTATTTTGTCTAATCTCGTTTCCTTGAATTTACATATAAATTTTAAGGCCAACTTGTCAATTTTCATGAAAAGCTATTTGGAATTTTGGTAGTGATTGCAATGATCCTGAAAAATAATGTTTGAAGTACTGCCATCTTAACAATATTGTCTTCTACTCTATAAATGTAAGGTGTATTTCAGTTTATTTAGCTCATTTGAAATATTTTCAGCAATGTTTTATAATGTTCAGTGTATGTCTTACACTTTTTAAACTTTATATCTAAATTTATTCCTAAATATTTTAGTGTTTTGAAACTTTCATAAAAGAAATTATTTTTCCTTTTTCATTTTCAGATTGTTCATTGCTAATAAAAACTACAATTGATTTTTAATATTGACTTGAACTCATTTATTAGTTCTAACAGTTTTTTAACGGATTCCTTAGAATTTTCTATATATGGGATCATGTCATTTGTGACACACAAAGCATCTACAAAGATATTTTTACTTCTTCCTTTCCAATTTGTTGTATTTTCTGTCTTTTGCCTGATTAATTTTCCTGGCTAGATTCACAGTGTGATGTTAAATAGATGTGGCTAGAGCACACATACTTGAGTGGCTTTCATTTTTAGGAGGAAAGCATTCAGTCTCTCACAATTAAATAAGATGTTAGTTATGGGAGGTTTTTGTAGATGTTCCTTATGAAGTTGAGGAAATTCCTTTCTATTCCTAATTTACTTAGAATTTTTGTCAGGGAAGTATGTTGGCTTTTGTCAAATGATTTTTTTTCCTGCATCTATGGAAACAATAATATGCTTGTGTCCTTTATTGTATTAATATGATATATTACATTAATTCCTTTCATTGTATTAAACTAACCTTGCATTTCTGGAATAATCCTACTTGATTGTGGTATATAATAACTTGTAAATGTGGTTGGATTTGGTTTGCTAGTATTTTATTGAGGATTTTTGTCTCTATATTCATAAAATATATTGTTTTGTATATCTTTTTTATCCTGTGATATATTTGGTATCTTTGGTATCAAGATAATACTGGCCTCATTGGATAATTTGGGAAGTGTTTTGTCACCTATTGCTTTAAAAGAGTTTGTGATGAATTCCATTGATTCTTTGAACGTTTGGTTCAGTGAAGCCATCTGGGCCTGGGCTTTTTCTGTGTGTGAAAAGCTTTTTTAGTTACTAATTTTGTCTTTATACTTGTGATAGGCCTATATATATTTTTTGTCAGCCATTATCAGTAATTTAAGTCTTTCTAGGAATTGTTAATTTTATATTACTTATTGTAATCTGTTGACATACACATGTTTATTATTTTGTGTGATTTTTTTTTTAATTTTTGTAAGGTCAATAATGATCCTTCTTTTATTCCTAATTTTGGTAATTTGAGTTTTCCCTTCCCTCCTCTTTTTACATTTTTATATAAGAAGAGCTTAAACTTTGTCATTTAAAAAGTTGTTTTCACATATTGCTTTTTGGTTTTGCTGATTTTGTCCATTGTTTTCTACTCTCCATTTCATTTGCTTCTCCTTAGTTTTTTACATATTTTCTCCCTTCTGCTTGATTTTAGTTTACTCTTTTTCTGGTTACTAAGGTGAAAACATAAGTTGGATTTGAAATTTTTCTTGTTTTTTAATATAGGCATTTAGCACTGATTTGAGCATGTTGTGTCCTTGGTTTCATTCATCTCAAAGTATTTCTAGCTTTCCTTTGGATTTCTCTGACCAATTAGTTTTCAGAAGTATGTTGTTTAATTTCTTTATATTTGTAGTTTTCCCAAATATCCTTGTGTCACTAATTTCTAATTTAATTCCATTTTGGTCATAAAACATGTAAAATATATTTTCAATCCCTTGAATTTACTGAGGCTTGTTTTATGATAGCATGAGGTCTCTCATGAAAAGTGTGTTACTGTTTTGTAGAGTGTTCTATGTATGTCTATTAGTTTTTTAAAAATTTTAAGTATTGTTTAAGTCTTCTATTTCCTTATATATCTTCTGCCTAATTGTTCTACTTTTGAAGGTGAACTTTTAAGTTTCCAGCTATTATTGTTGAATTGTCTATTTCTCCCTTTAATCCTGTTAGTTTTTGCTTCATCTGTGTGTGTGTGTGTGTGTGTGTGTGTGTGTGTGTGTGTCTGTGTGTGTATGTCACTTGGAGTCTCTTATTGGGTCCATATATGTTGATTGTTGTTTTGTCTGTCTGGTGAATTGAACCTTTTATTACTATGAAATGAGTCTCTCTATTTTTTAATTATATTTTAAAATTATATTTTAGTGGTTGCTCTGGAGCATACAATATACATTTGAAATTATCAGAATCTACTTCAGATATATAGTATTTTGGTTACAACCAAGTAAAGAAATTTTAATTTTATATAGCTCTATTTTTTCCCCACTTTTTTGTTCTATGACTGATACATATTTTTTTATATGGTTAAGTCATAAAACTGACACACAAGTAAAACATCTATATATGTTGAAATACAGCAATATATTTTCATAACTATTGCTGTTTGTAATCTTATGTCTTTTAAAGAAGCTGAGGGAAGAAAGTAGAAAAGTGTATATATATATATACACACATATATATATATTTTATTTTATTTATTTCTTTTTGAGATGAAGTGTCACTCTGTGGCTCAGGCTGGAGTGCAATGGTATGATCTCAGCTCACTGCAAGCTCCGCCTCCCAGGTTCAAGCGATTCTTCTGCCTCAGCCTCTTGAGTAGCTGGGACTACAGGTGCATGCCACCATGTCCGGGTAACTTTTGTATTTTTTAGTAGAGACGGGGTTTCACCATATTGGCCAGGCTGGTCTTGAACTCCTGACCTCATGATCTGTCCGCCTCAGCCTCCCAAAGTGCTCGAATTACAGGCCTGAGTCACCAAGCCTGGCCAACTTTCTTATTTGACCTTTTTGGTTCTCTTTCTCTCTATGTGTGGATCTGCATCACCATAAGGTATCATTTCCTTACTCCAAACTCCAGTACACCTTTGTTTCTGCCCCTTTTCTCTGTTATTGTCAAGTGTGTTACTGGTGCTCTGGATATTTTCATGTGAATTTGAATTACTGTCTGATGTCATTTACCTTCAGCCCGAAGAAATTCCTTTAGCATTATTGTGTGTTATGTCTATTAGCATTGAATTCTCTCAGTTTTGTTTATCCAGGGTGGTGTATTACACTTTTCTTTACTCTTTTCTTTTTTTTTTTAGACAGAGTTTTGCTCTTGTTGCCCAAGCTGGAGTGCAATGGTGTGATCTTGGCTCACCATAACCTCTGCCTCCAGGGTTCAAGCAATTCTCCTGCCTCAGCCTCCCAAGTAGGTGGGATTACAGGCATGCATCACCACACCCAGCTAATTTTGTATTTTTAGTACAGATGGAGTTTCTCCATGTTGGCCAGGCTGGTCTCGAACTCCTCACCTCAGGTGATCTGCTTGCCTCTGCCTCCCAAATTGCTGGGATTACAGGTGTGAGTCACTGCACCCGGCCATCACCTTAATTTTTGAAAGATAGGTTTCTCTGGCTATAAGATTCCTGGTTGACAGTTTTTTACATTTAGCAATTTGAATATGTCATCCCGTTACATTCTGACCTCCTTTGTTTCTTTTGAGAAGTTAATTGCAATTGGGGTTAACTTATATGTGATGGGTCTTTTATCTCCTGGTGCTTTCAAGATTTTTGTCTTTGGTTTTAATTTCTACTGTACTGTGTCTATTTACTTTTTTTTTTTTTTTTTTGCATTTTTCAAACTTTGGGTTTGTTGAATTCTAAGCTCATTAAATATATTTCTTCCAGTTTCCAAATGACTTAATTACACCTTACTGTCTACCCCATGATATTTGGCTGATTTATGTAGTAGACCTAACCTCTGAAGGCATTTTTGATTTTTACTTATAGAGTACAGGTGTGTATTGTGCTTAACTTATAGTTGAGAGTAAACAGGTCCACATGACAGAAAGATAATAGACCATTTTCCTTCCCAAATAATGTGATTTTAATATTATCTTTACAAACACTGAACTTCCAATTTCTTGAGACAATGTTGACTGTTAATAAGTGATTGTGAAACATGTCAAATATATGCTCCTATGGCACAATTTGTATCTCCTGTGCTCTGATTCATACCCATTTGTAGTTGGTTGAATAATGGCCACCCTAAGATACGAAGTCCTAATTCTTGATACTTGTAAACATTATCTTGTTTGCTATAAGGACCTTTGTAGATATTATTAAGCATCTTGAGAAGATTACTTTGGATTATCTGATTAGGCTCTAAATCTCATCATAAGGGTCCTTACCAGAGAGAAAAACACAGAGCAGGGATACACAGAAGAGACAATTGTAATATCATGCAACCTCAAGCCATGAAATGCTGTCAAGCACCAGAAGCTGGAAGAGGCAAAGAATGGATTCTCTCCTAGAGCTTCCAGAAAGAGTATAGCTCTGTGGACATTTTGATTTTGGACTTTCGACCTCCACGATTATGAGAAAATAAAGTTCTCTTTTTGAAAACCACTCACTTTTTAGTAAGTTGTTAGAGAATCCATAAAAAATTGATATACTACCCTAGCAATCATTTCTTTAATACCTATTTTCTGTATGAAACTGTAAGCTTCATAAATGCTCAATTATCTGTCTTACACATCTTGATAAGTCCAGCTACTAGCAGAGGGTTTAGTAATATCTGAGCCTTGTTGAATGCTTATTAATAAAATGAGTTAATAGGCTGTGATTCCCACATCACTCACAGCTGAGGGTTTAGCTAGGTAAATCAGTGAACATGTGAATGAATTAAAGGGCAAATATATATTTATTCCCATAAACAATAAATACAGACTAAGTGTAAAAGATTATCATGTTTTTTGGTTTTCCAGCAAAGGAACCCTCTCAGTTCATTTGCTGGAGACTGTATAAATTTTATGACTAGGAACAAAGAAGACAAAGTTTTATGGGTCGTTTTGAGTTTTCAGCCTAGGAAAGGTGGTTATTCTCTCAGATACAGGGAATAGGTCAGGAGGAGGCATATGAAATTGTGTTTTTAGCTGTTTGACCTAACATGTGATTTCCTAGATAATAATAGTTGTTTGAATATGTTGCTTCAGCCACCACTACTTACAAGGCCTACCTTAAGTCAGAAAAATAAATAAATAAATAACAACAAACTAACGAAAGGCACCAAGTGACTGACTTTTGGTTATGCAGTGAGCTCAGTCTGCTGGGGTTACTGTTCAAATAAACTCTTGCCATTTCACTGCATAATGATTTTGCTCAGATTAATGATTCTCTTGTGCTGTATGCTGGGGTTAATGGTTATGTTATGTTACTTCAAATTATATCACAGGGTCCAAATAAGATGTGTGTGTGTGTGTGTGTGTGTGTGCAAGCAGGAAGCCCTTTCATGTTGCAGCCATGTAAGATTAACTTTATTATCTCATTCTATTTTTCTGTTTGTTTCTTACTCTTCTCTATTATCCATGAAAACTCTTTGTTCTTTGTTGTACTTCTCAGCAAAATAGCTTTTGCCTGGTTCCAACTCCAACCTATGTTAAATTATACTTCTTCCTGGAATCTACTTCAACAGAAGGTGATATTTCCTCTTAATTCCTATAGTACTTTGCATATTTTTTATCATGGTCCTGAAAATGACAAGAGCCACCATTTACTGAGCGTTCATTATATGGCAAAGATTGGATTACATCCTTTAAATCTATCATTTCGTTTAATTCTTACAGCAGTTCTGTGTAGTGGGCTCTTTATTTTACAGGAGAGAAAAACTGAAATTTAGAGAAGTTTAAGTGATTTGCACAAAATATGCTGCTTCCAAGTAGAAGATCTAAATTTCACATAGATAATTTGTAGCACTCATGTTTTTAACCTTGACCACATATAGTTCTTTAGACCAATACTGATAGCATAGTAAATATGTTTTCTTTCCTAGGTTATAATAACCTAGGATAGCTCTGTATCATTTTTTTCATTTCTCAAATTACAGCTTCCAGGACCCAGCAACTCAATATTGTTTGGGTGAATTAATACATGTCTAGAATTTAATTATTACAATAAAAAATTACTGGGCCTTAAAATATATTTTAACATAATTTAAGAAAGTTGTACTGATGGCAACAAATAAGTCATTATAAAAACTTAAAAGATGGAATTTGTGGGTAAGCATGATTTATTCAATATTAACTATGCCCAATGTCTTCTCTCCTGTTTCTTCAAGTTCTATATGTAAGCAATGCATAAAATAGTGAAATATTCATTCATGAATTTTTGATATTTCCTATATAGACGATTTTGTTGAGGTTATAAAAACATTTTGTTTTAATTAATTTATTTATTAAATGCAAATTGGTTTATTAATCTTATGTGTTTTTGTTGTTGTTTTGTTTCCAGGATGGCGTGGGGGTAGATGAGAAGCTGTCTTTACGACGGGTAGCTGTGGTTGAAGATTTCTTTGACATTATTTATTCGATGCATGTGGAAACGGGGCCAAATGGAGAACAAATTCGGAAACATGCTGGACAAAAGAGAACTTACAAAGCAGTAAGTTAAAAAAGAAAAAAAAAAGAGCATGCATTTTGAGACTTGATATTACGTATCCTTGTTTAAATGGGTTTGATAATTATATTCTATCTTCAACATACATTAGGCCATATGATGGTCTTGCCCAACATTTAAACTATAATTATTTTGGCTGTATGTTCACTAATCTATTCATATAATTTAAAACTGTCTCTAGAATTTTCATGTTGTTGCTTTTAAAAATGTGTAATATGTGGTAGTCCCAATCAAATGCCCACAAATGGGAAGATATATTATATATTATATTATGAATATTATATATTCAGTGAGTCATAGCATATGAATTGTGGACTGGAACATAAGAACTTTTATACTACCACTACTATCAACATTTATTTTCCATCAAATCTTATTAATATGTTTAGGTATTTTCTAGTTCATAGTAATAATAAAATGAGTAAGAACATTTTATGTAATTTTCTTATGTCACCTTATATTCAATATATTTATCCTGAAGGGTATGTATTTCTTAATTTTCTAGGATAGACTATTAAAAGATATGTGTTATTTTAATAGATCGAATGCCCTTGAAAGTTTAAAAATGGAAGTATATGATGTTTTTGTCATAAATTTTGCAAAAAGCAGATTTAATTAACTGTTAGATATCGAAATATATTTTGTCAAAATGGAGTAATATATTATTTCTAAAGTTTCTAATTATACCTACAGTTTGATCTAGACACTTTAATCTAGCTTTTTCTTTAAAAACTTTATAAAATCATATTACTATAGATATTTCATCCTGTCTAGGAAAATTGAACAGTAAATTATTCTTCTCCTATATGAGCGAAATGTACATCCGAATTACTTTGTCAGCAATTAGAATAATATCCTTTTTGAGAAATCTTATTGAATTTTGCTTTTGGCTACCTTTATATTAACTGTTTTCAGCTGTATTGATATACAATATCAGTCTGGATCCATTTTTTTTTCAGATACAGAAAAATGTGTGAAATGCTCAAAGTTTCAAATACAGGTACCTATGTTTGAAAATTAGCTACTGAGCATAAGAAATAGCTTCTTTTTCATAACTATTTTTTGCTATATTGCCAGGGTCATATTGAATCTTTGTAGTTGCATAATAACCCCTAATACATGTTGTATTTATCCCTCCTTCTCTATGGTTTTGTTTCTTGGCTGTTTCCAAATTGCATGGTTTGTGGGCAGGCACTATTGTAAGTTTCCTTACATAAATCTGCCACATAAACTTTCTTTTGACTTACACATTCCAGGAGACATTCTTATCATGACTAATGATAATGGCCTAGCTTCTTGAGATATTTTTATATAGACTAACATTACTGAACATACTCATTTTGCCTGTCTCCTAAGCCAGGGTTATTCCTCTGGACAGTAATAGGAAAAAAAAAGAAATGTATATTGATCTACTAATATCACTAACTGTGTAATCTTATAATAATGCATTTTCATGAAATAGCTACCTGAACGCGATAGGACTTTGTAAAAGGACTTTGCTAGGGATGCATAATTTCAATTGTATTAAATGAATAAAAACAAAAACCAAAATAACAAGAAAAAATCAAGTGGTTTCATTGTCAATAGTAGTGTGAAAGTCAAATCTGTTTAGGTGCCAAAAGCAATTTAAAATAATTTAATCTTTGAAATGCATTTATTATAGACCTTTAATCAAAATGCAAAATGAGTCAGTGATTTAAATCCAAATCTCTTGCCCCGTGTTTTCTTAAATGAAATGTAGAGAATCTAATCCATTGCCATTATGCATGCTAAACACTTGCAATAAATTGATAAACGTGTTTCCACTATACATAATTTTGAATTAATATCAGGAAGACATTTTCTGCATTTTGGGGTAGGGATACAGAATCTGAAACCTCATCTAATCCCTCTTGAGAATGTCTTATTTGAATATCCTCTTTTCCCAAGTTTTTATTTGCACATCTAAAGTGTTGTCACCTTTTCCTAATACGTGAAGGTTCTTTTTGGCCTGAACTTTTTCCCTCTGATCTCTCTAAGTAGAATTCTAATTGGGAAACATTTCCTTTTTATGCAGTAATAATTCATTGTAGGAAAGAAACAAAATATAGAACTGCTTGCAATGCCAGTGAAACTGTGCATATGACTCTACAATGAATTTAAGTCTAATGTTAAAATGTGATGAAAGTGTTCAATTAATGGGGCATAAAACTAAAATGTAATTTGAAATAGAATGGTTTAGTGCTATTAAGGCCATAGACTGTTGGGCCAGACTTTAATTCTTAATACTAATGCTGAATTTGACTAGTCATAGGTAGGATTAGCTAGATAACTATTGCAATTATAATGGTTCCCATTAAGTTTAATATTTCTTTCTAATTCTTAAACATTAGCTTATAGAGCATGCATAATGATTATGTTTATTGACCTTCTTTTTCTCCTTTTTCCTACATGGCCAAGAAACCATACTTATACAACTAATCATATTAAAGTGTATCATATTGTCTTAACAATATTATCAATAGATCTAGTGGTCATTTTATTTACTTTGCCTTTTTGCAAATCTTTCTATGTTTTCATTCTGCAGGAAATGGTGGTCCTTTAATATTGGATTAACTTTTGAATGCATTTGGTTTTTCTATCTGCAGTATATCATTCCTTGAAATATCTAGGCATTTATAAAACTTAAACTGTATTGCAATCTGATTTGACTTTAGCTAAAAATTGGAGGGTATATATATTATTTCTCATGAGCTCTTGAAAATCCCACACAAAATGACACATTTGAGGAATATGTAAAGGCTCTCATGATTACTTTTTCAGTCTTTATTGAATTATAGTGACTCTTAGGTCTCTGTTCTACATTTGTATCTGTGTATGTATTAACTTACTGGCACATTGAATGTGTTTCTTTCAATATATTTGTCTATAGTCTACTCTTGGTTATCTACATGAACAAAATGGAGAAGAGGTAGGACCATTCAATATCCCTCATGTTTGAACTTAAAATATATCCTTTTACTAAAAAATAGAATCTGAATGCAGATGTGGTTAGCAATTTGGAAAGTCACTTCAAAATTGATGATGTGACATTATAAAAATAACTTGGGATCCTGTTTTGTCTTCTAGTTTGTAACTCTTCTCAAATTCTGCCAAAACTTCACCTTCTGTGAATACATCACTGTTTTCTGGTTTTCTTTTATCAACTGTATTATATCACAGGGTAAGCGAGTTCAGACACATTTCTTAAATTAGGGACTAATCAAAGGATTAAGTTTCAGAGCTCTTTCTTGATACGTGTAAAATAAGACTAACTGGTAGAAATCCAGGAACTAAGAGGGAAAGTCAGTGTTATCAATAGAGAAAACAGTCTGCATATATCTGTGCATAAACACATATACACACACACAACTCTCAGTGTGATATTGTAAACTTACATGTATTACTCATATATATAACTGCCAATAATTACATTCAAGTCAGGAGTGGAGAACATATGCTATAGCTAAAAGGAAATAGGCTGGAAGCCAGACTAACGCAGTTTCAAATTTCAAATCTAACACTCATTTCGTATCTGTACCACTTTTGGCAAATTATTTACTCTTTTTCTTTATAGGGTGGATAATGATACACATTGTGTGCTAAAATGAATGAGTTACTGTGTGTAAAGTGCTTGGCATATAGTAAACTTGTGATTGGTGTTATTTCTCTCCTTCTTTGTCCAATCACTACTCATGTTTCATGTAGAAGGACACGCAGCAAAATTAGCATAGCTCTATCATTTACCCTAATTACAATTACGGATCTAATTTCCTAGGCCCGCTCTGATGCCTCTGTGTTGGTAGACAGGAATAGTAGTAACTTTTCTTGCAGGCATTTTTTTGGTGCGTCCTGTAGGTGTCACTATCCCTGAAAGTCCACAGTTTGGGTTTATAAGAAAGCATGAGGAAAGGCCAGAGTTCTTGTATTTAGGAGATGTCCTGCCAGATGAAATTTGTGAGAGTTTCAGTTACTTCATTTGCTTTTCCCAAAGATTAAAATCTCTTAAACTAATTTCAAATTAATTTTCTGGAAAAAAATAAAATTGGCTCTGTTTTTTAAAAAAATGCTTTTAATATGAATGGAATATTCCTTTCCAGAGATATGCTGTAGAATAGTAACATATTCGTGTAGAATCTCTACAGCCTTACTCTGAAGATTAACAAAGAAAATCTTTATTCTGTCATATCTAGGGCACGTAACCTTAAAACTCTAGTTTAGCATTATTTTTTGCCTAGTTCTTTTAGTGAATATCTATTGGTTCACTGTCTCTGTTGCTAAATAGAATATTCTAACTTGCACCAGTTTCTGCTAGTTTGTCACGCAAAAATTCCCAGAATTTTTGTCAACTTATAATGGGACTAATGAACCAAATTTGCAGCCATCATGGTGTGGAAAAATAGCACTAAAGTCAAATTCAAGGATTCTGAACAATACATTTAACCTCTTTGTGGATAGGCCACAATTCACTCACATATATGATGTAATTCTGTAGTCTAAGACAGAGTTTGTAGAGTTTGCAGATCTTAACAGTGTTAAAATAGGGGTTTATCTATATATATTTGTGATTCATGCCAAGAAGGCTTTGGTCCTAAGCACATTTTTCTTTTGTGTCATAGTGCCTCAAGTTTTACAATTAGAACTCAATCTATTTGGGTTAAACCGTTGACCCCTGTATCTTTATATAAAATTCAAATATCATTAGGCAAGAGAAGGTGGAGAATCACTTAAGTTGTTAGCAGTCATTGATACTTTATATGATCATTTAACATACATGCTTCTGTCTCTCATCTGTAGCTAAATTTAACTCAAGTCAGGAGTAAGATAGAAAATGTGAGTCATTGGCATAGAGCAATCTGTTGACCTCCCATTTAGAACAGGACCTGCCTGATTTTTTTTATTTTTATTTTTTGAGACAGAGTTTTACTCTTGTCGCCCACACTGGAGTGAAATAGCATGATCTCAGCTCACTGCAACCTCTGCCTCCCAGGTTCAAGTGATTCTTCTGCCTCAGCTTCCCAAATTGCTGGAATTACAGGCATTCACCACGATGCCTGGTTAATTTTTTTATTTTTTTTTTGTATTTTTAGTAGAGACGGGGTTTCACCATGTTGGTCAGGCTGGTCTCAAACTCCTGACCTCAGGTGATCTTCCTGCCTTGGCCTCCCAAAGTGCTGGGATTACAAGCGTGAGCCATCGCACCCAGCCCTGATTTTATATGAGTCCTAATGTGGCATCACACCTAATAGCGTTTGGTATGTGTTTGACAGTTAAAAGTTAAGAACCATGTCATCAAGATAAGAAGTCTCAGCAAACTCCATAGAAAAATCTTTATTTTCCAAAAAAGGGGAACTATATTTATTCAAAATATTTTAAAATGTTAGAGTATATTTTGAAATAAATTAATGTTATTAAATGAAAAACTGAGAATTACATACATTTCTCAGAAAAAAATGCTCTCTAGACATGATTCACTCATAGAATATAAAAATATTGTGTGTTTGAGTCTCTTTCACTTCTTTTTACTCTTTTGAATTTTTCCCTTTCTTGCCACAGATCTAAGCGCAAGTATAGGTTGTCTTTGAAGCAAAGGGGCAAAGAAAATCTCTATCAGGCTTAGAACTTAATTTCATTTCTGTAGCCAAATTCTTTAATGTAGAAATAAAATTAAGGCAAAATAACACAACAGACAAGTATAGGTTCCTGCCTTTTTAATGCAGATCCATTGTTTTTTCCGCATTTTATTATTACAAACTAGAGTACCTTAAATAAGCTGCTGTTCTGAATGTCTAAAAGAGATAGAAAAAACTTAAAATGAAGTATTCCAAGTACAAATTTTTGGTAGACTTTGTCCAATATTGAACTTATTAATAATTTACACTGTTACACAATAGATCTGTGATCTAGAATTGTATTTTATAGCTAGTTTACCTTAGAGAGTTTAGCAGTATAAAATAGCACTCAAATGTAGGTATTTTACAGATAATTTTGTTAGGTTATTTTGATTTATATCTCTCTATATAAATGTAAAATATCTAGATATATCTATAGCTATCTATAGATAAATAGATCTATATCTTTCTATATCTGTTTGTATCTATATAGACATATGTATCCATCTGTCTCTTTATATATATACATATATGTCTATTAGATATATAGATACATATCTATATATACATATGTAGATATATCTCTATGTATCTATATAGATATAAATATACAAAGATGTAGATCTATCTCTCTATATATATTCTCATATATATAGAGAACCATATGTATATAGATAGATACCTCACATTTGAGGTATCTATATGTATATAGATAGATACCTCACATTTGAGGTAGAATATAAACACATTACTTTTCACATTGGTTTATTTATTAGTTACACACATACACACACACCCTATATCCATACAAACATATATAGATTTTACACAAGTGATTTCTAAATATTAACTACAGCTACTGAATATTATTCAGATTACTGTCAGATGTGTACAACATCTCAGAAGGAAACAGTTAAAAATAAATCAGCATGATAATTAAATTTATCAACTAGCAATCCTAAAACAAAAGAATAGCTTATTGTCATTTATTAAAATTGAATTATATCTCATATAGGTGTAGTTGCTCATTGCAGTGGCCAGAGTAATACTGCAAATCTGTAAGATTCAGAAGCTGTCTTCTTGGTAGTGGAGACAAAAAAAATGACGTAAGAGCTTATCCAAAGAAGTTTATCATCAGCTAATGTCATACACCACATCATCAATAATTTTTATATTAAATTATAATATCCCAGTGAATATTCGTTGAAATATAATTTACCTTTTGGAGAAACTTCATTAGCTCTTTATGACAGCCTAGTAAATTACTACTTTAGTGCTCCCTAGTGGTGAAAAGGAGCCAATGCGGCTTTAAAAAGTAGCTGGTTAATGCCTCCTAGTGGGTGATTCTCACTCAGATCAAGAGGTTTGTTTTCCGTGCTACTCTGATAGTGTAAAAAAATTAAAATGACCAAATTTCTTAAAGTGTCTGCATGTATGCGCCTGTATAAATTACTATATAGGTAATGAATTTGCATAGAAGATAATGGCAAGGAGATGTAAGACATAGGAGACTGGCATGAGATTGTGGAGACAGAATGGGCCAGCTTTGATGCCAGCTAGACTTGAGTTTAAATCCCATAGTGTAAGTTCTGCATGTGTGATGTTGGCATGTTATTATTTTGTAAGGTTGTTTTTAGGGCCATAAATAATATAGGTAAAGTTTTAATATAATAATTGCTTCGAACTTCAAAAATTATAGATACTACAATAATGTGGTGACTAGAAAGATGGGTTTTTTCTTTTAATATGGAGTGGTTTTGGGGGTAACAGATGTTCTACATTGCTTTTCCCCCCTATTAACCAGATAATCAAAAGCTTCCTTCTTTTTTTTTTGTCTACTATAACACCCACCCATGTCTTCATTCATGATTTTCTCATAAATTTGAGAATATTATTCACTAGCTTTATGAGCAGCAGACTTAGTTGTCTTATGATAAGAACCAGCTTTTACCTATTTTTATCCATTTATCTCTTCTTCTCCCCATTTTCCCCCCACCCTCAATTTCCTGGGAATGTCCTCTCACAGTGAACACTTTCCTCGGCTCTCTTTGAGTTTCTTGGTTACGGGTGAATTCCGAAAGAAACTGAGTCGGTAACCTAGTTGCTTCTTTTGAGAATTTGGAATTTGGAACAGAAAATTTCTATCTTTCTGTGCTTTTTCTCATCAATAGATAATACACAGACATGGTATATTTGGTCAGATATATTCATTAGTGTCTAATCATTGATACAGTCTAAAGTGTTGTCTCTCAATTGGGCTATATAGGCCTTAGGGGCAGACAAATAGCATTGTCCCAAGTACTCCAGGCCTTTTAATATCCCATAATATGTTAATTTTCAGCATCACCAACCCCCAGATACTGTGATAACCAAAACGCCTTCTTGTTCTCTATTTGTAAAATCACCTAGTGAGAACAGTAAACACTCCCAGTTGAGAGACATTTTATAAAAGAAACCACATAGCCAGTTCTCTACTTGGTACCTTTGAAAAATATGTTTCTTATTTGCCAGTTATCGAGCAATTCAATAATTCAGACAACTAATTCTGCATCCAGAGTGCACTGTCATCATCTCACAGATTCTGCACACTGCCTGCATAAATGCATGAAGGATATGCAAATTACTGGAGTCCCTAACAGAATGAAGTGAAATCTTCGCCATCTTTCTCTGTCTCCCTAACGTGGCTAATGATTGCCTGCTTTGAGCGGCTACAGCAACTGTATTCTTGGATATGCATTCAAAAAGAATTGCTGGCTCCCCACTGACCAGCAGTGTGTAAGAAAGGTAAACTTTAACAAGGGGAGTTGCAATAGCAGCCTAGGAGGGTTTGAACATGCCAATGAACTCTAGACCAGAAAAGTGGCACTCTTTGTGGTTCTCCCCTAGGGCCCAAAGGAAATATAAATGTATCATATTACACATACTCTTCAGGAAAAATCAAGACAGGAAGAGGTTTTCCACACTCCCATGTAAGTAATTGTGTATTTTAATGTTATTCTTCATGTCACAAGTAATTCTATAAACAATGACTTTGCTGAGTTATCTTATTTAATGCAGTATTTAGGAATTCTCTTTATTTTACTATTAGTGAACCTGTATGAAAAAGATCTTTTTCATTGCCCATCTGCTTATTTTTTCATCTAATATAAGAATTCTCTGTTATGACAATCTTTTCCTTAGCAGCCAAATATTCGATCATGAGAAATAACATAGCCGAATGTGGTGGCACATGCCTGTGATCTCAGTGCTTTCAGAGGCTAAGATGGGAGAATTGCTTGAGACCAGGAGTTTGGGACCAGCCTGAGCCACATAGCTGGATGCTATCTCTACAAAAAATAAAAATAAAAAAAATTAGCTGAGCATGGTGGAGCATGCCTGTAGTGCTAGATACTCAGGAGGCTGAGGTGGGTGATCACCTGCCCAGGAGTTTGAGGCTGCAGTGAGCCATGATCATGCCATTGCACTGTAGCCTGAGTGCCAGAGTGAGTCTCTGTCTCTAAAAAAATAAAAGTAAAATAAAATAAAATAAAAAGAAGTGACAGAAAAATAGCACCCACAAGTTTAGGGATACATCTCCAGTTTGACTATTTCTTTTTTGAAATGGTTTCATTTACTCAGTGGATGGCTATTTTAATTATTGTAAATAAGGTTCCAGATTAAATATGTTAATCATTATAAAAAGCTAAAATAATAAAATAAAGCTCTTTCGTGAAAATCAATATATCTGAATTTGAAATATAATCAGTAAAGCAAAACAAGTTTCCAACGAAAATTAATTATAATTTAACATAAACCACATTCTATTTTCTGCTTGATTACATTTCAGTCTACTAATGTATACTGATGTAATACCAAATTCATCTGATGGTGCCCTAGAATGCTGCTATCTGTATATGTTTTCCTCCTCTAGTTTTTTTATATCATATAGTGAAATGCTTTGCCTTCTTTTAAGCTGTTTTTGCCTCTGGTCTAGCACTTGTACCATTTCCCTATCTTTGGAGAATACTGACTTCCTACCTCTGTACCACATTCACTTTTCATTTCTTTTGCTCTGTGTTGAATGCATTTGCCTCAAATCTCCAAATTGTTTTTATCTGTCTGAAAAACTGACTTGAACTATCTAAAAATACTCCTGCCTGCTTTATACCTTCTTCAGATTTGCCTACTTTTATTTTAAATTTGACCACATACTCATCAAATTCTCAGCACTACAAAATAACTTTGGGTGGACAGAGTGCATTCCTCTGCTTTAGACTGGTGGTTTTTGTTTTTCCATTACATACCATAATCCACTTGTGACTCATCAAGTTAATTTATTGGGCTGTGATCACTTTTAAAAAATGAAGTAGAGAAGAGAATAGAAATGATCAGTTTGATTTTATGAGTGTGGATATGTGCTAGCTTATGATGTGAAATGTATGTATACCTGTGCTGTTGATATAGAATGCTGGAAAGCCTTGCTTTAGATGGGCACTATGATTTCAAGCTGCCTGCAGACTCCCCAGTAATCATTTCCACCTACCGTATCACTTCGGCTCTTGGCATAGCCTTAGATTTTCCTGACATAACAATTTTTTCCAAAGTTAAAATTACCTTCAGACTCAAACCAATATTTTCATTCATATTAGATAAATATACTCTTTAAGGTTGCTAGATTTAACACACACAGGATGACCAGTTATATTTGAATTTCAGATAAACAATAGTTTTAATACGTTTGGCTCCAATATTGTATGTTTATCTAGAACTAAAACTGAATTAGGTGTCTTATATTTTATCTAGCAAACTTAATCCTATTTAAAAATGAACCCAGATCCTCCTGACTGGACTAGATCACCCATCTCAACTAGGTAAAAAAGGCAAGGGTAGATGAATGGGTGTGAAGACTGAGGGAAAACATGATCAGAGAAAAAGGGAGAAAAAGAAAATGTGGGCAGTGCTTTTCTACAAATGTGCATTAGAGTAATGCTAATACTCCCAGAGTCATAGCAAAACAAACAGTACTGCAGGATTGATAGGAACTCAAAGAAAACATGATAATCCTCCACCAGGGAGCATGGGGATTTAGGGGTGATTGTGCAAATCTGGCAGTTTCCTGGTTTTGCTATTGGAAACATCATTTAGGCACAGGAATTCTTTTGGTCTTTAACAGATGTTGAAAGGTCAGATAGATACTCTGTCTATAGATAGATGAGTAGTTAGTGTTCCCAAGCAAAAAATTTTGAGAGATACAGTGATTACAAATTTGTTTAGGCAGGCCAGTATGTCTGTCTTTTGTCTAACTCATTGTTGCTAGACAAGAACTTTTTATCTGTGAATTTTCTTGTTGAGTCCTGATTAAAGCCTTTTTCAGAGTTGCTTTGAAACTAATCAAACAATTACCAATAGATAATTCCAAGAATTTGATATGTCCAGTCACATTAGTGCTGTAGAACCATACTGGGTAGTATTCAGGGGTAATTATGGTGCCTATGCATTCAATAGTTATTTGCTGGATAAATAAATATGTAGTTGAAAAATGTCTTTATCTTTGCAAGACTGTTTCCTTACATATCTCTGCAAATTAATTATTTCCTCTGCAGTAGTACAGTGATGTACACTGTTAATCCTTTTTCATGGACAAGTGGGTTAAAAAATTTATTTTAATAGAAACGAAAATTAGTGTCTGAGCATTTCAATTTTGTAACACATCTAGAAAATTATCAAAGTCATAGCTAATGTAAGTCATCACATTATATTCCACTTGGGCTCAAATGTGACAGTGGTTGCATACTTTTTAAAGTCCTAAATGCAAAGGCATTCAATTTATAAAACAGAAAAAGACAGAGAGCTGTTCCTTGAATTGGAGATATGCATAGAGCCTAGATTTCTTTTCCTCAGATAGAGGCCTCGCTGAAGTTCGGTGTTCTATATGTTTATGAATCAGGACATATGGGTTTTTAATTTGGATTTATAGGATCTGTTCAATTTAATTTTAATTTTATGTTTTACAAATACATTTTCTATACCTTAATTATCCAGTTATATATATTGCAGAGGGTTTGTGATACAAATTTTCTCAAATATAGTAAGATAAACAAATTTCACTAGGAGATTATTTCTAATTTATTCTTTATCCATTATCTCCAGGATATTCATAAGAGAAAATGTCAGAAGTTTGACCTCAAGGGCAAATTCTTTTAGGAATATACAGTTTGATATTTGACAAAAACTATAGTGTTCATATATTTATTCTAGTAAATAAAGGCATTATTTCTGTTCTCTAAATTCATTTTAAAAACAAAAGGTGGAGAAAGGTGATTTTAAGAATTCGTGTGATTATATTAAGTATTGTTTGCTCAAAAGCTCAGTGTCTGAAAAGGAGCACAATATACCAAAGCACCCAGTTACATTTTCAAACTACTGATATTTAGGAACACTAATCTTTTTTTTTTTATTACACTAGTGAATTTAGGTTAAAATTGTATAATTTTGGTTGATAAATCTTTTGATTAGCTTATTTTCGTTTGTTTGCTTTATAAAATGATTGTTTCTACTCGTGATTTGCCAATGTTATGTGATGGCTTTATTTCAGCTTACACATTAGCTTCAAATATTAGACCAAGAATGACTCTCTGCTGGTGAATTTCTTCTTACAATTAGATGTCTTGTTCCTTTAGGGAGAGACAGTTATTTACATTCCTCTCATAAATTTCATTAAAAGTGGAAGTCCAACGCATTTGCTGACTGGCTGCTAAAATATTACAGCATTGTCACAAAGCCATCATTTTAGTCATCAGTTTTGCTGGAATGGAACAGATGGCCTGTTAATTTTTTTCAAGGCGGAGCTCTGTGTTGTTGCTCCATAGTCTGACTTGTTCTTGTGGAACTTTGTAACCTGAGACAAGGTACAGAGTGCTTGATTGACCCTTGTATTCAGAAAGGTCACCACAAACTGGTTAGAGCATTTTACACTTATAAAGAACTTCACACCAGGGAACATTATAAACATTTTAGAATAATTAACCTATGCTGTGAGGTTAATATCCCAGCTCTTTATGGAGGAAACAGTCTCTATCTTTTTTCAATACTGATAACTAGGAGTGACTATAAAACAGTGGTTAAAGTGATTGACTTTGAAACCGCAATAGCAGGTGAGTCCTATCTCTTGTACATAGTTGACAAAATACACAACCTCTCTGAAGCTTAGCTCTCTCATCTGTTACACGGAGATCCTGACAGTGATCATGGTAATCTATTCGTGGGATTGTTGTGAGGATTAAATGATGAAACTCATGTAAAGTTCTGATTCAGCATAATCCATTTACTAAGTACTCAATTCATGGAAAACAATCAGATTGCTTGGTGACAATAGATTGCTTGGTGACATTTTCTTCCATGTAATACAGCCAAAACAAATAATTGTCATGTAATTAATGGGAATCTTAATTTTGAGGATTGCAAATTCTCTACCATTTCAAGAACCAGAGGTTTGCAGGTGTATGTATAATACAAACTGAATAGTTAGAAACCCTTTTTATTGAATACCTTAGAAAGGAAGCATTGTTGTAATTAGAGAGGAAGGATACTTGGGACTGAGAAAAGAAGACATGGTCAGATTCCCCATGTTTTAAAATTATTTTCCATTATTTTTTCCTCTTAATTTGAACTATTTTATGGCTTAGTTAAGGAGATAAACTTACATACTTATGAAACATAGTCTGAAAAAATAGAGCAAAACAACAATTTGTTATTAAATTTTTTTGATTAATTAACTTCTTCAATTTTTCTAACTTTATGTTACTTCAGATCCAAGTTGGAAAGGTAATTTATTTCTGAAGACTCTGATACTAAAAAGGAAAATGTAAGAAAACTTTAGTATTATACATTATTGAATTTACAAGATGAGTCTTGCAAATTAGTTTGCTTGTGGTTGCTTTTAAAGTTTCAGATTTTTGGATAACTTGTATGTTTACCTTAACTGCATTGTGTTAAGGTGAAGACTAGTGATACTCAGGAATGGCCAGTATTTGGCCTTATAGTTGTAGGACTTTTTAAAGTACCATTTTTTTTCTTCAGAAAGGCAGGACATTGGCAAGTAGACAAGTATATTTGTCCATGAGATTTTCAGTAAGGTATTCCCAAAGAGTTTGCTTGTCATTTTTTTAATAACCTACAGATGGAAGATAGGAAACCATGCCCTTTATAGAACTTGATCATTGAACTTTTTACAGGTGGATAAGTTTGTCACTGGATCACTAATGTTGTGCTGTAATTGCTCTAGAGGCTGATTTTATTGGTCAGTCCGTCAAAAGATGCTGTGGTTAAATTACTTTTATATGGAAGTATTACTATACTGTTTGGATGGTAAAGGTCATTTCTACTTCTAATTTATGGAAATAATTTAATCTATTATTTTCTATATTACCGATGAATTCCAGTCCTACTGGACTTAGACTGTAATACTTCCACTGAAAACACTATCAATGTTCCCCAATACACAAATGAATTAAGGCCTTCAGAAGTGGTAAGTTATGAAAAATTTACCTTATGCCACAATTCCCCCACTCCACAACCATAGATAATTCTGAAATGGCCTCATTGTCTGGGGTGACACTGAAATTCTTTGTCTCACTGCCGAGGAAATCAAGAACGTGGACATACCAAGGGTGAGGTTAGAGCAGACATTTAGTAGGCAAAAGAAAGAGAACAGCTCTGTGCTGCAGAGAGGAGTCCCAGAAAAAGGGTTGCCGTTCTTCAGGGAAATGCAAGGGTTTTTATAAGCAAGTTAGTGGGGAGGGAGTATTTCATCTACATAGGGCGTAAAAAAACCTATTAGGACTAGGTTTGTCATTTGCATAGGGTGTGACTCTCTGACAGTCCTCACCCCAACCTTTTTGGCAGGTCCTTAGCCTAAGTTAGTCCATGTTGCTTATCTTTTCCCCCACTGTGCATGTGCTAAGTGGGAGGCAGGTAGACAAAATTTTAAAAATTGGTTGTGCGTGGTAGAGTGTACCTGTAGTCCCAGCTAGTCAAGGAGGCTGAGGCAGGAGCCTTGCTTGAGCCCATGACTTTGAGGTTGCAGGGAGCTATTACTATGCTACTCCACTCCAGCTTAGGTGATGTGCCTGGCCATGGTTGATGTGACTGGCCCAAGGTAGTTCTTTCTATTGGTGCAGCTGCAGGCACCACCTTCATGCAAGCTTCTAGCTGCCTTATTCAAAAAAAGGTGTGGAAAGGAATGTGCTCACTAGGGCCCACAGTGCTTACTGGGACCCACTGTATGCATGTGAAACTTGCTAATTACACAGGAGGCTCCCTCTTTGTGCTGGAACTTGCTTCCTTATCTATGTCTGCAGCCTGATCTTCCAGGCTGCTCTTTTAGAGCAGAAATTCTGCTGAGGACTCTTTGCTCTATTTGCCTGGCTAGTTTCTTCCTTCCTTCTCTCTGAATTCAAGGTAAAAGATAATAATAGTAACAAATCTTTCCCGTGACTCAAGTTGAAGATAGTTTAACAAGCACTGATTTTTTCTGTGATGACATTTTGATACTTTGGGTTTCTTGAAATTTTTTTGTTTGTTTGTTTGCTTTCCCTGGGCCCTTAGCATTTGTCTTGTCTGTTGGATAAGCCACTCATCGTCCATTAAATTTACGGAAATAGAACAGTATTTAGGAAATCCATGTTTGACTTCCAGCATTTTACTTTGCCCTCTGCTGTGTAACAATGACAATTCATTTCGTCTCTTTATAGCAGTCAGCCAATTTATCAAAAAGTTATTGGAAAATCCGTTTTAATCATTTGCTAAAATAATGGTAGTAAAACCACAGTGAAAAGTATAACATTATATAAGCATAAGAAAACAAGTCTAGATTCATAGAAAACAACATTGGTAAGAAATATATTCCCCATAATTATTTACTTGATAAATAATGTTAGGTCATTAGTTTATAAAGTTCAATATGGCCATTTTCTAGTTCATCCTTTGCATGTTTGTTTCTGTTGTGAGCAATATATTTAATATGTGAATTGTCAGATGGAAGTTGTGATTTTTTTAGTGCTTAGTTAAGGTGGATCAAGACTAATATCCATTCTTTAAAGTTTGCATCTTATCACTATCAAGGGACAGTGTTTCTGTGTTCATAAACAAACTCTAAGGAAATACTCTTTGTCTTTCTGAAATATAAAAATGTTTTTAAGAATACATTTTCAAGTGAAATATTGTTATCACCAATATTCTAGAAAATGTTCTGTACCTCTGTATATTCAAAATCCAGTTTCCATCTAGAAACAGAGTAGTCACATTGGAAAACTGGGTCCAAGACATTTACGACGTTTATGAACGATTGTAGCATTTTACATAGTTAATTGTAATATAGTAGAATAGTGTTTTCAGTATCTGAATCAAAATATTTTTAAATTTCTGTTCCTTCTAGGTTTTATTTGCATCTGCTATTACATATTGCAAAAAAGATAGGACTTCGATAAATGGGCTGCCTTGAGGGACATGTCCCTGAGTGTTATCACCATTTATGAACATCTATTTAAAGTTGATTTAACATTTCAAACATTCATTCCCAGCAAATGAGAACAGACCTTTCATTAGGGTAAGGGTCATAGAGGTACTTAGCGTAGGCCTCAAGTTAGAAGAGGATTGGTGCATAGGCTTTCAATGCTATCTCTGAATTAGGTTAAATAAGGATGCACACAGAATCAAATGGCAGTATTTCATCACAAAAGTTTAATTATGAAATGTAATTATTCAAATATACCATAATTTAAGAATTTTCCAAGGACAGGACACTTTTAATTTTTTTTTTTTAAAGAGGCATTGTCTCACTCTGTCACCCAGGCTGGTGTGCAGTACCATAATAATAGCTCCCTGCAGCATCAAAGTCATGGGCTCAAGTGAGCCTCCTCCTTCAGCCTCCTTGACTAGCTGAGACTACAGACACACACTACCATGCACAACTAATTTTTAAAATTTTATATAGTGATAGGATCTATGTTGGCTGGGTTGTCATGAACTCCTAGCCTCAAGTGATCCTCTAGCCTCAGTGTGTCAAATTGTTGGGATTACAGGTGTGAGTCACCACACTGAGAACTGCAGTAATGAAGGTTGTCTAGGATATTTTCTTTTTTTGCTAGCTTTATTGAGGCATACTTGGTAAATGAAAATTGTAGCCAGGTACAGTACAGTTGCTCATGCCTGTAGTCCCAGAGCTGTGGGACACCAAGATGGGATGATTGCTGGAGGCCAGGAGTTGAAGAGTAGACTGGGCAACATGATGAGACCCTGTCTCCACCAAAAAAAAAAAAAAAAAAAAAAAGCTGGGTGTAGTGGTCCACGCCTGTAGTCCTAGCTAATTGGGAGGCTAAGGCAGGAGGATCGATCACTTGAACCCAGGACTTTGAGGCTATAGTGAGCTGTGATTTCAGCACTCCAATCGAGCCTGGGCAATAGAACGAGATCGTGTCTCAAAAAATAGATTGTATATATGTTAGGTGTACAACGTGTTTTCATATACATCTACATTATGAAATTATTACTGCAATCAAGCTAATTACAATCAAGCTAATTAGCATATCCATCACCTCATGTAGTAACCATTTGTGGGTACATGTGGTAACACTTGTGATTTGCTCTATTAATGAATTTTAAGCATACAATACAGAATTATCTGTAGTCACTATGCTATACATTTGATCTCTAGAACTTATTCATACTACATAACTGATACTTTGTACCCTTTGACCAACATCTCCTCATTTTCCTCACCCTCCAGCCACTGGAACCACCATTGTATTCTACTCTCAGCTTCTATGAGTTTGACTTTTTCAATTTCCACATACAGGTGAGATTATGCTTGTCTTTCTATGTCAGGTTTATTTCACTTACCATAATATTCCCCAGGTTCATACATGTTGTTGAGAATGACAGGATTTCCTCTTTTTTCAGTGCTGAATATTATTTCATTATATGTGTGTAATAACATGAAATATATATGTATATATACACATATAAAATTAAATATTGATATATTTTATGTCATATTTTCTTTATTCCTTCATCAGTGGACACTTATATTGTCCCCATATCTTATTATTATTATTTTTTGAGGCAGTCTTTCTCTGTTGCCCAGGCTAGAGGGCAGTGGCACAATCTTGGCTCACTTCAAACTCTGCCTCCCGGGTTCAAGTGATTCTCCTGTCTCATCCTCCCAAGTAGCTGGGATTACAGGTACCTGCCACCACGTCTGGCCAATTTTCATAATTTTAGCAGAGATGGGATTTCACCATGTTGGCCAGGCTGGTCTCGAACTCCTGACCTCTGGTGATCCACCTGCCTCAGCCTCCCGAAGCTCTGGGATTACAGGTGTGAGCCACTGTACCTGGCCTAATTGTCCCCATATCCTGGCTATTGTGAATAAGGCTGCAATGAACAGAGGAGTGCAGATATCTCTTTGAGATAATGATTTCATTTCCTTTGGATGTGTTCCCAGAAATGGAATTGCTGGATCACTTGGCAGTTCTATTTTCAATTTCTGGGGGAACCACCATATTGTTTTCTATAATGGATGGGTTGATTTACATTTTCACCAGTAGTATACAAGACTTCCCTTTTCTTCACATCCTTGCCAATACTTTTTATCTTTGACTTTTTTATAACAGTGATCCTAACGGGTGTGAGGTGATATCTCATTGTGGTTTTGAATTTTATTTCTCTGATGACTAGTGATATTCGACATTTTTTCATATACCTGTTAGCCATTTTTAGGTCTTCTTTTGGGAAATGCCCATTCATGTCTTTTGCCTATGTCTTAGTCTGTTTGGGCTGCTATAATGAAATAATCTAGACTGGATAATTGAAAAGTAATAGAAACTTATTACCCATAGTTATGGAACCTAGGAAGCCCAAAAGCAAGGTACCAGTATATTTAGCGTCTGAGAAGGAACCATTCCATGTAGATGGTGACTTCTTTCTTGGTGGAAGGGCCAAAGAGACAAGCAAGCCCCCATAGACCTCTTCTATAAGGGCACTAATCCCATCTATGAGAGTGTAGCCTCCCAAAGGCCTCACATCCCAACACTATTGCACTGGGGATTAAGTTTCAATGAAAAAGTTTAAGAAGACACAGAAGTTTAAACATAGCAGCCCATTTTTAAATCAGGTTATTTGTTTTATTGCTATTAAATTTTTTGAGTTCTTTATATATTTTGGACATTGACCCTTTATTATGTATGGTTTGCAAATAATTCCTTCCATTCTATGAGTTGTCTATTCATTGTTTACTGTAAGGAAGATTTTTAGTTTATGTGATCCTATATATAAAAATATATATACACACACACACTCCTACATATATACACGTATATATATACGTGTGTATGTATGTATGTATCTATATACACATATACATACATTTAAGTCTTTAATCCCTTTTGAGTTTATTTTTGTATAAAGTGTGATACAAAGGCCAATTTATTTATTCCACATTTGGATATCCAGTTTCCAAATACCATTTGTAAAAGAGATTATCCCTTCTCTTTGTGTGTTCTTGGTGTATTTGTTAGAGATTATTCTTTCTTTTTTATAGCTTTCATTGTATAGATCTTTGTATGGATTTTTTATCATCTTGGCTGAATTATTTTTCTATTTTATTTTATTTTTGATGCTATTTTAAATGATGTTGTCTTCTTATTCTTTTTTGTATAGTTCATTGTTATGTATAAACATACAGCTGATTTTGTATCTTGATTTTTTTGTCCTGCAACTTTACCGGATTTGTGTATTAGTTCTAACATTGTTTTGGTGGGGTCTTTAGGATTTTCTGTCTATAAGGTCATTTCAATTGTAAACAAAGAAAATTTTATTTATTTTTTCAAGTTTAGATGGCTTATCTTTTTCTAACCTTTTATTACTATGACTAGGACTTCTAGTACCATATTGAATAAAAGTGACAAGAGTGGGCATCCTTGTCTTATTCTTGATTTTAAAAGAAAAGTTTTCATTTTCTCACCACTGAGTATGACATTAGATATGGGCTTATTGCATATGGCTTTTATTATATTGACGTACATTTCTTCTATACATATTTGTTAAGAGTTTTAATCATGAATAGATGTTGAATTTTGTCACATTCTTTTTCTGAATCTATTGAGATGATTATATTATTTTTTATCCTTCAATCTGCTAATGTGGTGAATCTCATTTATTGATTTGTATATGTTGAAACATCCTTGCATCCTAGGGATAAAACCCACTTGACTATAGGGTATAATCCTTTTAATGTGCTTTTAAATTTTGTTTGCTAGTTTTTGTTGAGTTTTTCATCTATGTTCATCAGAAAAATTTGCTATAAACCTTTTTTGTAGCGTCCTTATCTGGCTTTGGTGTCACAGTAATGCTGGCATGAACTTGGAAGTGTTCCCTCCTACCCAGTAATTTCTTTTTTAGGGGGCAGGGGGTGGGAATGGAAGGAGTTTGAGAAGGGTTATTGTTAATTCTTCTTGGAATGTTTGGTAGAATTTACCACTGAAGCCTTCAGGTCCTGGGACTTTCTTTATTGTGAGGTTTTTGATTACTGATTTGATCCCCTACTCACTATTGATCTGTTCATATGTCCTGCCATTTTTTTTTTTTTTTTTTTTTTTTTGAGACGGAGTCTCGCTCTGTCGCCCAGGCTGGAGTGTAGTGGCGCAATCTCGGCTCACTGCAAGCTCCGCCTCCCGGGTTCACGCCATTCTCCTGCCTCAGCCTCCCGAGTAGCTGGGACTACAGGCGCCCGCCACTGCGCCCGGCTAATTTTTTCTATTTTTAGTAGAGACGGGGTTTCACCATGGTCTCGATCTCCTAACCTTGTGATCCGCCCGCCTCGGCCTCCCAAAGTGCTGGGATTACAGGCGTGAGCCACCGCGCCCGGCCGTCCTGCTTTTTATGATTCAGTCTTGGTATGCTACACATTACTAGGAATTTATGCATTTCTTTTGTGTTATCAGGTTTGTTGGCATATATAATTGTTCATAGTAGTTTCTTATGATTCTTTGTATTTCTCTGATATCATTTACAATATCTCTTCATTTAGTTATAATTTTATTTATTTGATTCCTGTCTATTTCTTGGTCTAGGTAAAGTTTTGTCAATTTTGTATATCTTTTCATAAAACAAATAACTTGGTTTCATTGATCTTTTTTGTTTTTCTAGTCTCTGCCTTACTTATTTCTGTTCTGATCCTTATTATTTCCTTCTGTCTGTTAACTTTGACCATAATTTGTTCTTCTTTTTCTAGTTCTTTGAGGTATAAAGCTAGGCTATTTGAGATCTTTTTCTCTTCTTTTAAAAATTAATTAATATTATTATTGTTTTTAGAAACAGGAAACAGGCTCTCCCTCTGCCACTCATGCTGGAATGCAGCGGCATAATCATAGCTCACCGCAGTCTTGAACTCCTGGGTTCAAGCTATCCTCCCACCTCAGCCTCCTGAGTAGCTGGGGCTACAGGTGCATGCCACCATACCTGACGAATATTTTTTTTTTTTTTTTTTTTTTACTTTTTATAATTTTTTTTTAGAGGCAGAATCTCGCTATGTTACCCAGTCTTGTTTCAAATTCCTAGCCTCAAATGATCCTTCCTCTTCAGCTGCCCAAGTAGCTGGGATTACAGGCATGAGCCACCACACCTGGCTCTTTTTCCTTAATGTGACATTTATTGCTATACACTTCCCTGTTTGAACTGCTTTTGCTATATTCTATAAGTTCTGATATGTTTGTTTCCAGTTTGTTGTGCTTAAGATATTTCTGGATTTCCCGTTTGATTTTTTTCTTTGCTCAGGAGTGAGTTTTTTATTTTCACATATTTGTAATTTTTTTCAATTTTTCTTCTATTATTGATTTCTAGTTTCATACCAGTGTGCTCTGTAAGGATATTTCATATGATTTCAGTTTTTAAAAATTTGTTAGAACTTGTTTTGTGGCCTAACATATGATCTATCATGAAGATTCTTCCCGGTTCACGTGAGTAGTATATGTCTTCTGCTGCTGTTGGATGGTAAGTTTTGTGTATGTTCATTAGGTTCATTCAGTTTCTATTGTTGTTCAAGTCTGCTGTTTCCTTATTCATTTTCTGTCTGGACTATCTTTTACTATTGAAAGCGATATATTGAAGTTCTCTGCTGTTAACATATTGCTGTTTGTTTATCCTTTCAGTTCTATTAACATTGGCTTTATATATTTAGGTGCTCTGTTTTGGGATACATGTATATTTACCGTTATTATATCTTCTTGATGAATTGACTTCTTTATCATTATATAATGACCTTCATTGCCTCTTGTGACAATTTTTATCAAGCACTCTATTATGTTTGATGTAAATATAACCATCCCTGATCCCTTTTGGTTACCATTTGCATGGAATATATTTTTCTATCCTTTCTCTTTCAGCCTATGTGTCCACTTATAGCTAATGTGATACTTTTGTAGGCAACATATAGTTAGTTCTTGTTTTTCTTTTTGAAATTCATTCAGCCACTCTGACCTTTGATTGGAGAATTTAATCCATTTATGTTTAAAGTAACTATTGATAGATAAGGACTTACTATTGCCATTTTATTAATTGCTGCATGAATATTTTTCAATTTCTTCCTTTCTTGGTCTCTTCCTTTGTGATTTGATGATGTTTGTGTAGTTGTATGTTTTAATTACTTTTTCTTCATCATTTGCATATCTACTTACAGATTTTTTTTATTTGTGGTTACCATAGGACTTACATAAACTACCTTATAGTTATAACAAACTATTTTAAGCTGTTAACAACTTAACTTCAACTGCTTCAAATACTTGGTGCCTGGAGTGTAATGGTGGGCCTGTTGCTAGGGTCCAAAGTGAAGTTGAAGTTGAGTGCTTACTTCACTCTCCTTCAACCATGTGGAGAACTTCTTTCTCTAAGTTGTGCTGCATGGGTTTGAGGGAGAGTTGACAAACATAATGTGAAACCGTCTTTTCTACCTTCTTCGTTGAGTCTTTTCTTATTTCTGTGCTCCACTCAGGTGCTGTAATCACTTACTTGGATTCCTTAGTTGTTGTAAAGGTATTTTTGTGCATGGATGGTTATTCAAGTTCATGTTTCTGTGAGGGAACAAATACTAGAAACTTCTATTTCGCCATCTTGGTGACTCCTGAGAATTCCAGGACTCTTGATTTCGAGTAGGCCTGGGAGAAAAGATTCTGAATAGGGTAAAAGTTTTTTTTTTCTTCCTCTTCACCTGCATTGCAGGAGAAATATTTTTTCAGAAATGAGTATGAGATGTGAAAAGCCTGCTTGGAGGATCTTTCTTCTCTGTGCATAGGAGGACTCTGTGGTCTGTGGGTCCCAGTGAATATGAGGTTGGGAAGAAAAGATTCAAGGGGAGTGGAATGCCATGGCAGGTGTCCCTATAACATGAATTCTAAACACCAAGAAAATTATTCCCAAATAAGTGCTTTTATCTTATGTAATATATAGTGACATGGCAAGTACTATGTTAGAGCCACAGCAGAAAGAATAATATGATGCAATATTTGCTTAAAAATATTTTCTAAGATACAAAGTGGGCTTTGTGTTATTTCATGCATACATGTATACATGAGCACAAACCTATTTTTGACCATTACATGTAGTATTTTTCAGAGGAAAGCTATAAAACTAATGTGATATGATTATTAATAATTTCAAGAAAATTTGATTTGGGGTTAAATGCTGCTAGACAAGTCATAGGATTGATTCAGGTCAATGATAAATCTATCCAGAAGGGATTTCTACAAAAGTACTTCATTAGCATGGGGAAAAGAGAAACTTTCAGAAAGTATCAGGGCTGTGGAAGCCAATCAAGTGTCTCTCCGACTCCATCACTTACCTATCTATCTTTCTATGAAATGTTTCTCTTATAAAGTAGATAAAAGATTTAATAGAAATCTAGAAAAACCAATGGAGGCTTTGCCTGAAATCCTATTTGATAATGAATTTACTGGTCAGACCCATTAGTTCTAATGGACTATAACTCGATATGATTTAAAATATAAAACATAAGGATGGAACATGCATTATAGACTTCTTTTTTCTTCTGAATTAGTATAAAGTATTTCTTCAGGGAGTAAGAAAATAATGATCTCTAATGAAGTAAATCAGCTAAAAGTATTTATTCCCTCTGTAAAAACAGAAAAATAGAATTTAAATTCATATATGCTATATGCGTTTATAGAAAAAGAGAAAATGAATGAGAATGTAAATTATATATACATTCTTATTAAATAATATAAAATTTTTCACAAAATAGTTTAGAATTGTTCTGATCATTATCCTCACACAATAACTGCATAGTCTGAAGCAGTATTTTTTGAAGTCTGGATATCTTAGTCTGTCAATATTATATTTAAAAATAAGAGTTCTGCATTTCAACCCCTAGGAGTATTGAATTTTAATGACCTGAATGTGGATTATCAATGGCAGATTTTAATTGTAGGCTTGTTTCTCCTCTTCAGTATTCTTATCACTTCTTTTCCCTTAAAGTCAATAGGATTAGGCTATGTGGTACAAACTGATTTTAATATTAAATTAAGAGAAAATGAGGTTTACAATTTTGGATCTCAGTATATGGGGTTTCTTCAAGTCTATGCTCCTATAGCATGGATAAGCAAAAGTTGACTCCATCACCACCAAGAGAACTAGCACCCGTTTACACTCAATTATACATTTGTTGCACATTTTCCCTCATTTTTACTAATTTAAAATACATCAGTGTTTGTAAGGGCTATAGATGCACCTAAGAAATCATCTGTGGCATTTATGTCTTATTTGCAACTCATTTATTCCTATTGCTTATCTTATATTTCATGTAAGATGTTAGTGCTATGGTGGAAAACTGAAGCCCTGCATCAGACTTCTTAGTAGCACTGTCTGAGTCACTGTCAGCTTTTATTTAAAGATATTCAACTATCTATCAGTTTTGCTTAAGGAATTATTTGCTTTGATGGGAGAACTTGGTTTTTGAAAAGTTAATATTTATAAAATTACTGTAATGGTAGTATAGATTTCTAACTTGATTCTAGATCTTGGTTCTGAAAACAAAGCTCTATATAGGCCACAGAAAAGGCTTGCTCTGACAGTCAGTGTGAGCTATTATGGATATATATTATTAAAAATCGACATAAAATAAATGAAATATGTGGCCTAAATGCATTTCCAGGTGTGTCATTTTCTGTGGAAGGGATGATTCACTGCAGTAAATATATACATGAGTTCTGTTTGAATTTATTTTTTATTCTCACTTAAAATATTTTGAAAAGCAACAATGAAGAAATGTTCATTGTGCAAAATCCAAAGTTTATTGCTCCTACTTGGGGCTAAATTACAAAAAAAAAGTATATAAAATTGGATGCAAATTTGATTGTGCTAGCAGTAACTTTAAAAACAATGTTGGCAATGTTTCATAATGAGGAAAATTCATTAGGATATCTGTACACTGTGATTTTACCTAAAAGAAATGCAAAAATATAAACAGATGCTCATCGAGATGTGGTTGATTTTTATCTCCACATGGCCTTATTGGCTCTTATTAAAAGTCATCTAATCAAGTTTGATAGATATTTCTTGAAATGATGCATGGTATGCAATGCATGCTTTCATTGTGCTTCCTGCCATTATGGAATAACGTGTCTTATTTGGAAATACAATGATCATTTCTGTTAAATCATGCTCAGTCAGCTTATATAATAACACCTGTATTTTGTGAATCATTTCAGATTTCAGAGAGCTATGCCTTCCTACCAAGAGAAGCGGTGACACGATTTCTAATGAGCTGCTCAGAGTGCCAGAAAAGAATGCATTTAAACCCAGATGGAACAGATCATAAAGGTAGTTGCAGTGTCAAATAGTGAGATTTAAAGCAATTTTATTCATAATGGCAATTTATATCTCACATTTTTATAAAAACGTGGTAGACTGAAACAGTTCAACAAGTCAGATCATCTCATTTATTCAAGTAGGAGGCAGTGAATTTTGAATATCCACTTACAAAGTAATTCAGTGCCCATTGTTAGAAGAAAGACAGTTTCAGCTGTGGCAAATAACATTTTTCCCTGTAATAATGTTTTAATTTTCACTTATTATATGTATTTCATGGTATTTTAGATATATTCAGCAAGGAAATTGGTTTCTATCAATGTCTTTTCAAGTCTACCGATTCCTTATTTCTAAAAATTATGAATAATGTGGAGTTTCTTTACTAAAAAGTTTTACATAAAAATTATGATTTGGCTTTAGTTATTATTAAAATTATAGAAAATTATTTAGCTAAATATGACTTTCTCTCAGAGATTCTATCAGTCTCAGAGATACATTTTTGCTGGCTCATTCCTATGTCTTCAAGGTTAAATGGAATGGCCAAAAGCAAAAAATTGAGCAAATTTCCTTCAGCATTCAAAAAATACATATAGAAAGTAAAGCAGAGAAGAAAAATACAAATAATTGTGTTAGTCCCCACATTAGGTTTATTTATTGTTACTCAGGATGTTTAAAAGTTCCCCTGCACTTAGAAATAATTAATTAATACTATTAAACAGTGTCAATACACCTTTGTAGAACCTTACTAGTTACTTTTTCTACCATCCAACTATAATAATACCATGCTTTAAGACACTTGGTATCTAAAATCCTGTTTCAATTTGGAGAAATAGATCATTTTCAAATTACAGGTAGAATGCAGTGTCACTTTCATTACCCATTAAAAATGTTTTATTACAGATAACGGAAAACCTCCCACTTTGGTGACCAGCATGATTGACTACAACATGCCAATTACCATGGCCTACATGAAGCACATGAAACTGCAGCTGCTAAACTCACAGCAAGATGAGGTAAAATAAGAACATCTACATTTGCATCACTTACAAATTGGAACGAAGCTTGATAACCACGACTATCATATTAAGCATGATGGCATTTTGAAGATAGTAATTTATTTTTTAATGAATTAATCTTACCATGGTTGCACAGATGGAGAAAGCGAGCAGAAACTCCTAGTCCACAATACAGAGCCCCTGTCTTAACACCTCTGTCTTATGTGGGAATTTGTTTGTTCCCAAGAAAGCTACATTTTCCTTAGTAGACCATAATTGAGCTGGCCTTGGTAAAGTGCTACAAAGTTCAGAGGGGGTAAGTTCACAACAAAATATCTGAAATAATTGAGATTCTAAGGAAATTTAAGTAGTAAGGCTATTTTGCATGGCAATCAGAAAAGTAGATTTAATGAGTATTTCAAGTATTATCATTTCTCCACCATTCAAACCTTATGTAAATTTTAAAGTGATTTTTTAGTTAACTGCTATTCTATATGTTATTTATTTACTTCTGTGCATTTCCTAGAGATAGTCTGTGGTCATTCTTAATTAGAAGTGTTTTGATGTTTTCATTTATCCTATTTAAATTGTATGGTGAAAATTTAGCAACATGCTGCATGTATAGACACTAAAAACATATTTCTTAAATACTCTGTAGGATTCTAGTTAGCTAGCCATTTCGGTTGAAGCTATGCCAAAGCAGGGACTAAGTTATGTATATATGGTTTATATTCTCCAAAATAAAGAACAATCGCAGATATACAGTAGGTGCTTAGTACATCCTTCTTGGCTAGTTAATACTCAATAGATGCATTTGGGTTATTTGTATTAGGAACAGGTCCAGGTCCTCAGGCTAATAAATGATCTCCTTGAAATTTCTCTAAAACAGGAAATGAGGTTAAATGTTTATTTGTCAAACACAGAATTATTTGCTAAGCTATGATTGCATTCTTTTAAAATTACTTTGTTGAACTTACTTTATTCATAAAACTCAAATCAAGTTTTTAGTTTTCCTCTGTATTTAAGCAGGTTTAACTCAAAGCTCTATTTATAAAATTGTTTGATCTCAATAGACGTTACTCAGGGTATGCGCCTTACAAAAATTCATATTAGTGCAGTGGCAATATTGGATTTTATATTGCCACATGGCTACATATAAATAATTGAATAAATAGTAATAAAATCATTGGGTTAAAGACATCAATGACAATTAAGAAAATACTAATATCCTTCCATCCCTGAGAACGATTAAAAAAACTATCTTCACAATTCATTATATAGTTGAAAAAAATTTTTAAATGTCTCATTAACTAGTTAGAGCTGTCAGATTATTTGTAGGAAGCTCATTTAGATGTTGATATGTTTATTTCTAGGCCAAAATGTAAGATGATTCACTTTCTGCCAACAATGCACCCACATATGCTGATCCCTTCTGGCTTCTAAAAAATCATAAGTATTTTACACAAAAGAAATAGATCCTTTAAAATTTATAACTGGATTAGAAAAATAACTCTTATCCTTATATTTTGAAAATACTAAATTGGATGTCATGCTGCCTTAAAATATTTAGATAAATGACTAGTTAGAATTATTTGCAAAATTTTTAGAACGTTGTGTTTATTGAAAGATGAAAAAGAGGTTAAGTAAAGGAAGTCACATTAAAATGGAATTTAAGTGAAATATTCGTGTCTGATAAATTATATTTAAATTTGAATAAGCATTAATCCAATAAGTTCAACCAATATTTATTCAGTACTTTCTATGTATTTGACCCTCCTGAAGAAAAACAGTGAATAAATTGAGAAAAATCTTTGTCTTTTGTGGAGGTAAACAGATAATAAAGAAAATAATGGCCATAGGTATATAAGAAGATGCTAAATGCTATTAAGAGAAATAAAGAAGGCCAGACATGGGACTCCCTGTAGAACTAGGGAATCACAAGTTTAAAAGGCTTTATTAAAATGTGTTATTTGAGTAGAAGTGAAGTAAATGTGTGCAGGTAGCAGAGGGATACAGTGAAAAGTTCCTGAGGCAGGTGCATATCTAGTAGCTGTAGGAACAGCAAGATAGTCAACATGGTTGCAACAGAATGCTCAAGGAAGAGGAAAATAGGAGAGGAGTTTAAAGAGATAGTGGAAAGTCTAGTTATATAGAGTCTTACATTTTAAGAACTTTAAAATTTTACTCTGAGTAATATGGGGAGCCATACTTTTTTTTTGAGCAGAGAAGTCATGTGATCTGATCCATATTTTGACTTAATCATGTGGGCTGAGAATAGACTGAAGAGGAAAGAAAAAAAACTGGATGCACAGACACCAGTAGAAGGTTATTACAGAAATCAGTGTAGGTAAGGAGTTAACAAAGCTCTGTTCCTTCCTGCATGAGAAATTGGCCTTTGAATAACTTTTGGAGTTTGCTGTCCCGCAAAACTGCTAACATTGAAATGATAACTGTGTTACTAGGCAACATTGCTGTGGCAAAAATGATTCCAATTGTTAAACTGTATCAGAAGACAAATATCTGGTGAGAATCTTTTGATTTCCTTGAGTTGAATAATTTTTGTAATTGGCATGTCCTTTGTGGGGACCTTAAGGTATTAACTGTGCTGTGATAAGATATTTTGTCTCTTTTGGGGCATGGGGCTTCTCTGCCAAGTTTCCAACCTACCCAGTATGATTACTGTTTTCTTGTACCTGAGCTATATCACAGGAAGAGCTAAAGAAAATATGTCTAATTAACTATATGAATTGCTACATGACCCCTTCAAGGGTTTCCATGGAAGTGAAACACCTGATGCTGCCCTGCTGGCAAGAGTTTCCTTTGCTACATGCTTCTAGAAGAAGCTGATGCTAAGGGTTTTCAATGGTCATCTTATGAGTATACATTTTAGTTGGATTTAACAAAAGCTTCTTAAGAATGTTTCAGGAAAGAAGATAATAGTGGCTTGAATCAAAGACATAGTGGTTTAGGTAGTGGGAAGAGGAGAAATTATGAATAGATTTTAAGTTTTACTGACAGATTCGATGAGAAGTGTGAAGGTCAAGAGTAGTAATGTCTCCAAGGTTTTTAATCTGAGCAAGTAGGGTAGAATTGATATTAACTAGTGTAAGAAAAACTGGGGGTAGAAAACATTTGAGGTATGATATTGGAAGTTCAATTGTGAGCTCTTCGTTAGAAATTCAAGTGGATTTAAGAGGTTTATTAGAGATTTAAGTAGATTTGTCAATTAGACAGTTGGCATGTGTGATTAAGAACAAAGAATTAAGCTAGACATAAGGCCAAGCATCATCCATGAGCAGATAGTGTGTGAAGCCATGTGCCTGAAAGTACTACCAAGGTAGTGAGTGTAGATTGAACAAACAAAACCCAATAACGTTGATTTAGGAAATTCCAATGTTATAACATCTGGCAGATGAGGAGGAATCAACAGGGGATACTGAGGAAGAGCACCTAGGGTATTAGAAAAAGCAGGAGAGTTTGTGAACTAGAATAAAACTGGAAAAAAGGTTTTTCAGTATGTCTACGGTAATGTATTATGTCAAAGCAAGTGAAAAGTCAATTATACTGAAGTCTGAAAATTAAATTTGTATTTAGCCTGGTGGAGGTCAATGGTGTTCTTGACAAGAGCAGTTTTTATGAGGTGCTCAGGATAACAGCAGCAAAGTCACTGAAGAGTTTGCTATGAAGGGGAGCAGGGGAAAGAGGTAGGAGCTAGAGGGAGCATGGGAACAGGAGTTTTTAATTATATTTTTTTATAAAATCAAAGAAATTATAGCATATTACATGTTGATGGGATTCATGTAGCAGAGGAAAATAGTGATTTAGGAAAGAGGAAGGAGAATTGATGAAGCGATGTCCTTGACATTAATAGGTAGGATTTCTTGTACAAAACTGGAGAAGTTGACTTTAGAATGGAGCACAGACAGGAGGGATCAGATAGAGGTAGGCGAATGGAAATAGTCGTGGAGATTATGGAATTGTTCTGTTTGCTCCTAATTCATCAGTTAACAAAAAAAAAAGGCAAGAGTGAGGGTGTTTGAGAAGGTGTTGAAAGTTTGAGGAGAGAATGTGAAAAGTAGACAGTGAGGAGTGAATTAACCAGGAAAATGGACCTCTCTTGAGTTTCAAGTGAGGTCATTTAAATAATTGTTCATCTCTATATCCAGCTATACAGGGGCATGGGTAGAACAGAATAAGGCAAAAAAACAGAATTACTCATATTTTGGGTCTTGTCAAAATAATAGAAGTGGTATAGGAGGGTATGATTAAAATGACAAGCCTTGGAATTCTAGCCGCATAAGAAGATGAGTGAGGTCATGAGAGAGGTGGGCCGAGAGCAGGGAGGTCAGTGCCAAAGGGTTAGAGGGTTAGAATCAAGGGGTGATAAATATCAGTGGGATAGAAATTTCATCAGAATACTAGAATACATGCAATACTAGAGCAAGTGATACGGAAAATTTGAGATTTGAAAATTTGAAAATTTGAGAATGGGATGCTTGAAATCAAGATTTTGGAGGATGTGCAGTTGCTGGTAATGAAATGCATACAACATGATTATGAGAGCAAAATGACTGAAGAAAGGTAGAAGACAAGATCATTAGGGAAGAGTTCATGGAAGTGACAGGTCAGGATGTTTCCAGAGATACTGAAATAACCAGGGACTGAAGCATGTGTAGTTGTTTGTTTGTTTTTGTTTTTGTTTTGTTTGAGACAAAGTCTCACTCTGTTGCCCACGCTGGAGTGCAGTGGCACGATCTTGGCTCACTGCAACCTCTGCCTCCCGGGTTCAAGCGATTCTCCTGCCTCAGCCTCCTGAGTAGCTAGGATTACAGGTGCCCACCACCATGTCAGGCTAATTTTTATATTTTTAGTAGAGATGGGGTTTCACCATGTTGGCCAGGCTGGTCTCAAACTCCTGAACTTAGGTGATCCACCTGCCTCGGCCTCACAAAGTGCTGGGATTACAGGCGCGAGCCACCGTGCCCAACCTGAAATAATATTTTTAAACAGTTTGCTCAGACTGTCTTGTGAAAAATGTTGAAACGTGTTCAAATGGCAAAATTCTATTAAATTACTCTTTTTATGTACCCATCAAAGAAGGAATTGATGTGGAAAGGAAAAATACACAGGAAAATTTAGGAAACTGGCCATAAATAATTTACTACTTAGAACCACTGACATGTTGTTCCACCTCCATTTTGCAGATGGGGCACCAAGGTTTTTAGCTGATAAAACTTACCCTAATGATTAAACTGGTAGAGAGAAGATTAGGTATTTGAACCTAGGTTTAAATAACTTTGGAGCCCAAAGTCTTCCTACTCTGCAACACATCCACTTAAAGTTAGTATTAACTATTTGCTTTTTTAAGCAACAAATCAATGTAAATAGAATGCTATGTTGTAGCTCAAAGGGGAAAAATTAGATGGTTTTCAGTTTTCTTTTGCTAGGTACCACCCCTAAAACTTAGTGACTTAATACAACAATGATTTATTGATACCCATTATTCTATGGGTTAAGCAGTTAGCCAAGAACCTCTGGGTGATTTATTTTGTTACTCCTGGCAGAAGCTAGGATCATTTACTCAGTGACATTCAACTGGTAGCTGGACCTGGCTGGATAGTCCAAGAAAACCTCACTTAAGTACCTGGCTCCTTGATGCACCTTTATGCTCCTTTACATGACCTCTCACTCTCCCTGTGGCTGGCTTATGCTTCCTCACAGTGTGCTGGTCTCAGGGTAGTCAGACTTCTTATCTGACAGCTTTATTGTATGGCAGCTGGTTTCCAAGAGACAGGAAATGGGAGCTCCCTGTTGTTCTGGGACTGACACAACATCACTTCTGCCACATTTCTACTGACCAAAGCAAATAACAAAATCAGCCTAGTTTCAGGGGGAGGAGCGAGAAATTCTGTTCCTTGATCTGAGGAGTGGCACGCATGTAAGGGGCAGTGGGGAGGGGAAGGGATCCATAGTAGCCATCTTTGGAAACTATCCACTGCATGGTCAATAACCATTAAAAAAACCTCAACCTCTTATATTAACCAAAATACAATTTTAGTGAATTAACTTGTTATTAGAGGCTTACCACATTTTGTAAAGATTTTACAAAATACTGTATCTAATATGAGACATTTGACCTTATGAACGATTGGTGAGGGTTTAAACTGGAACAAACTTTCTGGGGGATCATTTGATGATAATTATTATACTTTTGAAATATATTTATATTACTTGACTAGAAATTCATCCTATGGAATGTGATATATGAAACAATTTATCTATTAAAATGTTTACTGTTTGCTAGTAGTGAATGACTGAATATATTTTCAAGATCTCACAACAAAGGATTGTCAGATACGCACTGCCCAAGATGGTTGTCATTAGTCGCATGTGAATGTTTAAGTTTAACTGAACATCAATTAAAATTAACTAAAACTAAAAATTCAGGTCTTAAGTCACACTCACCACATTTCAAATGTTCAATAGCACATACAACTAGTATTTACCTTATTGAATAGAGAATATTATAGAGCAATTCCATCATTGCACAATGTTTTCTTGAACAGCACTGGACTGGGCTGATAGCCAGCATTAAATAGCTCATTGAACTACATGTAGCAGGACACCACCCCAAAGATGCTAATTCTAGGTCTGATATGTGGGACCTGGGGATATGAATTTTTAACAGAATCTATACTCATGCACACTGAGGTTTGAGATGATGAATTTCATAGAGATGCTGATAATGTAAGCTTTAATTTGATTTGAGCAGACGATAAGTTTTGAAAAATCAACAGAAAGAGAAGATTGGTGGGAGTGGTTTCTAAGCAGTCTTAGGGGAAACTGTAAATGTTTAATTGAATAGCATACACATTATTTGACAAACAATGGATAGGGCTACAGATTTATCAGCAGAGAAGTGACATGTTCAGAAATGGGAAGCTTAATTTGGCAATAGTTAATAGGCAGGACTGGTGTAGAGAAATTGGATGTGGATAAGTTAACTGAGAGACTATTATTACATAGTTTAGGAAATGGAAAAATACAATTTTTAACTAATCAGGCAGGACAATAGCAGGGGAAATCAGAAGGTACATGGTAGAGACCCTTTATAGGTAATATCTGGAACTTGGAAACTAAAATGAAATATGGAGCAGATTAGCAGTCTCCATTTCAAGCAACTTCTGAAGATAGAAATAAAAACTCAATAACAAAGCTTTTGAAAAGTAAATAAGTGCCATGTTTAAAAGGGAAAAGACTGAGAAGAAAAATATTTGTTACAGTTAAATTGTTCTAATATTAAAACATTAAGTTTCAAGGAGGCAGAATTATTATGGTCTCTGGTCATGATTTTCATTATCATGAGATTTTAGTCATGTAAGAAATAAGCTCACACAGTATGATGTGGAGAGTTTTTTTCTGGTTGTCAAACAAAATAGAATTTCATAGAGAAAAGGAATTAGATGAATGGTCTAAAGATAATCATGAATAAGATACTTAATATCAGATCAGTCAAGTTTTCTGATTCCTTAATCTTAGAAGCTTTCAGTAGTTTCTTCCTAGTGTAATTAGTATTATCTCTATGTTGGTAAAAAAGCACAAGCTTATATTTCATATACCTCTGCTAGCTTTTATTAAAAACAATAATTTAATCAATTATTAATTAGAATATACAGAATGAATACATGCACTTATTCTCATTAAAGCTTTTTGCAAATGTGTAACAATTGAATTCTAATAAGGAATGTAATTGTGAAAATGAATTATATTTCATATGTAATAGTGGAAGAAAATATTTAAAATATTTTCAATCATTAAGCCACTTATGATGATAAATAATTTAACATGGTGTTTTTTTAATTACAAAAATACATAAGTATACATTTGGTTACATAAACATTTTAATCTCTCATCTGAATTTATTAAAATGTATGCCAGCAAGAGTGTCAGCATACATTTTAGTGGTAGTAAAAAAATATATTGATTTTCCATAATATGCTGTGGCTGTTTTTACAATCATTTCATAGAACAGGGTCTGTGACCTGAATCTTTATATTTAGCTCTTCTTTAAACATAAATACACAACACATACATATCCTCATATATGTATACATTTTACATATTTATATGCCATATAAATGATATTTTACCAGCTTACTTATAGTTAGCTTTTTGTTACCTTTATAACAAATACTTATAAAGACTGTTTATGTGTTTATGTAAACACACAGCTACTTTAGTAACACATTTTGTTTGCCTTTACATTATATTGAAATGTGTTATATTTTGTTGTGTATGTTCATATACTGTCATAAGTGTGCGTAATATTATATTCTGTAGAATTTATTGTATATTCCATATAGTAATATTAAACAGTTTTATTGTGCTTATCATGTACCTGACATTGTTCTAGATACTTTAAATATAGTACATTCCCTCACTCCTCATATGACTCTGTGAGATTGGCACAATTTTTATTTCTATTGTATAGATAAAGAAACTGAGGCACAGTAAGTTGAGGTAACTTGCTTAAGGTAGCATATCTAATAACTGGCAGAATATGGACCTGAATCTAGGAAGTCTGGCTTCTGAGAATATCCTTTAAAATATTATGACATCACAGAAAGTATATATAGTGTATGTAATGGATATCTGTATCATCTATCAATGTGTGTATATATGTATGTATTTGTATATGATCGACACTAGTAACAAGTCCATATTTTATTACTGATAATGTCAGTCCACATTGAAGTCTCTTATGTTTGCATACACACACACGCAAACACACACACACTCACACACACACACTAGAATTTAGAATTGGAGTAAACATAATGAATTGAGAGAGGGCATGTAACTAAGAGAAGTCTATGTGGCTGATTGTCTAGAGATCTAACACAGTGGCATTTCCTTACGGACTTAATGAAGAGCTAGTGCTACTCAGTGTGCCCAAGCATGACCCAGTCCTTGGTAAAGGAAAGACAACACAGGCAAAACCACTGAGCCTGACTTAAGAATCAGAATGCCAATTTATTAGTCTACCAGGATGGTCTTGTTCGTTAATAATAGAAACTTCTTTGCTAATGCCAAGATGTCATTTATGAAACCAAGGTAATTCTTCCTATTCAAAGATGCTGTTTCTTCGAGTCTGGATGACTTCATATGACTACTGGTTCTAGTCTATAATAGCAGGGAAAATGATTTAACTTCTCTATGCCTCAATTTCTTCATCTATAAATTGTTTGCAAATTTGTAGCTAATTCATGGTTGTGATGAAATATAAGTAACGTGTGCAACATAAATAGCAGCACTACTACTGCTGATTATTACATTAGTGTTAAACATTCAGATCAAACATTTACAAATTAAAGTCAAAGCTAGAGATTTTGATTAAACATTTACATTCTGCACAGGTTTCCTGGGCCTTCCAGCCTTTATAAGTACACCATTTGTCCAAAAATCAGTTCTTCAAATGAAGTTTGCTTCAGTAAAACGACCGCAATAATATATCCTAGATTTGGTTTAACATTTGGAAAGATTTGATAAATTGGCCATTCAGGAAAGTGGCCTTTTGGTAATTCCATTTTATGAACTGACTTTTAGTACATGTTTCATTCACAATTTTACCTAGAACTCCTTTTTGTGGTTGCCGTGCAATTTATATTTGCTTGCAAAGAAAGAAAGGGTGTACTAAGATTACCTTGCTCTCCATTACATTGTGGACTTTGAACCTAATGTATAAGTTTGCTATATTAGAATCTATCCTGTTTGCCAATGAAACATTTTTTATAAAGCCCTTTCTGCATTCTAAGATTTCTGCTTACAACATTTTTCGGTCATTTAGTTTTTAATCAAAACTTGTATTTCTCTTTATGTTACGTTTTATGATTAACTCTTTTAGAAGGTATTTACTATAAAATCATTCTTTCTTTATTCAGGTTAATTCCTAAACTGCACTGTCTCTAAATGTATATTTTTGCCTTTAAAATATTGGAGTACATAGGGACATATTATTTCACAAGTCTTGAAATTCCTTGAAGGGAGAAATTATTCCATTGTTTGTTATTTTAAAAATCCATTAGTTTGTAACATACTTTTCTGAATTCTGTAAACATTTACTGGTTAAACTTCAATTGACCTTGTAGATAAAATGGTTATTATTTAAATGTATTATATTTTTAAATGCTTGATGATATTTTAAAACTATTTTCAGGATGAAAGTTCAATAGAAAGTGATGAATTTGACATGAGTGATTCAACACGGATGTCAGCTGTGAACTCTGATCTTAGCTCCAATCTTGAAGAAAGAATGCAAAGTCCCCAGAATCTTCATGGCCAGCAAGATGGTAAGCCTTTCAGTTTGACTAAATAAGCAAAACAACCCCTCAAAAACGAGTCAGAATGCATGGAAACAATTACCTCTTAATTCTTGTGTCAATTTTTAAAAATCTGCCTGTTTCTATGGGAACTTTTCTCTATGTATTTAGGTTATGTCATCCACTTCACTATTTTGTAATTCAAAACTTTGTTCAAAACCAAGGTGTTAGACTGATTTATAAGCAGATATTGGTTATAAAATTCAAGCTAATTCACATTTTGCTCCTTGAACTTAAAATATGTGTTATATCAATACAGTTTGGTTTCTGTGATAATATTTTCTAGCTTTGATTTCTTGGGCTGTCATCCTTCTGACTAAATCAAGCATTTAAATATGATCAAAAGATTAACTTGGATGTTTTTCTTTTATGTAAAAGACAAGTTTCAACTAAGAATCACTAGATATTAAAGGAAATTTTACCAGAGCAGTAGTGCTGAGTAAGACAATATTTTGCTGTGATTTTGAACTACTTTATTCAGCTGTTAAGGAAAGAAAGCTCATGATCTCTTATTCCTGGGTTCATTAAAGATTTCTGAATCAGCCTGTTGTTCTTGATAGGAAGAAAGCTAGATATGTAGAGAAAGTAGATGTTATACTAACATTGTAGGCCTAATATTTTTGGAGATCTTGGAAAACTACCTTTGTAGATTTTTGTCTTTGTAAATATAAAATTATGCATACAAGTAAATTTGACTTATTTCAGTAATTGTGGACAAAAAGGGAAATTGGCCAATTATATTCAAAATTTGTTTATTATTTCTGTATTTAACAAGTTTATATGAACTTTTTGATTGAAGAATTTTGTACTTACATTTATAGATACTGAAAAAAACCTTTGCTTTCTCTGACAGTTGCTATTACAAACTGGTTGCAAAAGATTGCTATATTTCTAGCTGCTATTTGTGTTCTGTTTGTGTTGGCAAGGCATAAGAAATCCCTAGTTTGAAGCAAAAAAACGTCCAAGAACAGAGGGGCTTTTCTTTTTCTCATTTCAGATGGATCTTAAAAGATGCTGGTGTCCTTGTTAGCTTGAGTTATAAGAAAATGAGGAATGCGTTGATTATCAATGACTTTTAAGATTGTATCTTACTTGCTATGTGCTAAAATAGCTATTGTAGGAGAAAAGCCATTTATTTGGAAATATTATACGAATGAAGTTTTTCTGATTTAGATATAAATGTTCTCTTTTCTTCTAAAACATGAGTAGGCATTCCTCAGATTTTGTATTTTTTAATGGCCGTTGTATAGCACCAAGATCATAGAATAACTGACATATTCTTAGTAATGTGCATCACTCCATTACTTTGCTTATGCATTTAACTTAGGTATCTCCTAACCATCTTAGTCCCTAATTTTAAGGAATATAGATAATGTAGAGGATGTATAGAGAATGTAGAGGATGTCTCTCATCGTGGAAATTAATTGTTTACTTGACTGAAATTGCAAGCTGCGGGTCTTTGGCTATGGCCAGCTGCTGTGATATAAATCTATATTGATTTTAATCAAATGCAGTGGAATAACTCCAAATATTATGTACTCTTAGGGAAAAGCACTTTCTCATGATATGTTGATGAATGTTTCAAGGGTAATCACCTACCTAGTTGTTCCTTTTCTAACCTAGGCCTAACCCTTCCTTGCCTTACATATCAGATACTTTTTTCTTACATTTCTTGCTAAGTTTTCTCTTGCAATGATCCCTCCTCTTTCTCCTGCATTAGAGGTTTTTCTCACTCTGCTGGATTATTAGAATCTACATACAAACATAATTTGGTAAATATCTTCTTTAAAATGCCTCCATTGATTTTGTCTTCTTCCATTTGTGCTGCTATAACCAAATACCTGAGACTGGATCATTTATAAAGAACAGAAATTTATCTCTCACAGTTCTGGAGTCCAAGATCTGGGAGTCCAAGATCTAGGTGCTAGTAGGTTCAGTGTCTGGAAGAGCTTGTTCTCCCATGATAGTGCATTATTGCTGAATCCTCCCAAGGGAAGGAACACCATATCCTCTCATGCTGGCAGGATCCAAAGAGGGGTAAACTCCTCTGTCAAGCCCTTTTATTTTATTTTATTTTATTTTATTATTTTATTTTTGAGATGGGGTCTTGCTCTGTTGCCCAGGCTGGAGTGCAGTGGTGTGATCTTGGCTCACTGCAACCTCTGTCTCCCGGGTTCAAACAATTCTCTTGCCTCCGCCTCCCGAGTAGCGGGGACTACAGGCACACACCACCATGCCCAGCTAATTTATTTTTTGTTTGTATTTTTAGTAGAGATGGGTTTTCACCATGTTGACCAGTCTGGTTTTGAACTCCTGACCTCAAGTGATCTGCCTGTCTCGGCCTCCCAAAGTGCTGGGATTACAGGCATGAGCCACTGTGGCTGGCCTCTCAAGCCGTTTTGTAAGGGCACCTAATCCTATTCATGAGATGAGACTGACACATCCTAAAGGCCATACTTCTTAATACTGCTATGTTGGGGATTAAGTTTCAACATCAATTTTGGATGGGACAGAAACATTTAATCATATCATATCCCATTGCACCTCTTCATTCATTGCCCTATTTCTCTACACCACCCCTGCAAAAGACTTTATAGTGAAACTCTGAGTTGTCCCATTATTTCCACTCTACCCTTTTTGGCTCATCTCAAGTAAGCTTTCATCCTTGCCACCGACTTCACTTGTTCTTGTGAACATCACCAGCAGGCTTCTTCTTGCTTAATTCATTGGTCAACCCTTAGTCCTCATCTCCTTCAACACTAATGTTTAAGGACAACGCTCTCTATTTTTGTTTTTTTTTTCTTCTGGTGCGATTTCTGTGTCATTCATCTCTGTGGGCTCCTTTTCCATGTTCTATTCCATAGATGCCAGAGTGTAGGCTTCAACTCACTCTTCCTTATTCTCACTCCCTAGGACACCACAACTAATCATGTCACTTTCCACACTATCTGTAACTAGATGAATCCCAAATTTATTTCTCCAAGCCCTGACATCTTTCCTGAGGTCAGGAATATCTCCTCTTACCTATTTCCTAATTGTTAACATTCTTCAGAGGATTTATCACTGTATGAAACTGCATTATTTTTCTCACTTATTAGCTGTTTCTCTTCTAGAATGAAAATACCATATTAAGTAATGAGTCTTCACTTGCTTACAGTTTTCCTTTCATTGGCTTCATTTGAGATAGTTCTTATATGCTGTATCATTTAAATGATTAAAATATAACTTTTCAGAATGATTATATTTTGTAACATAAGTTTTACATATTTATCTTCTTTTCTTCTGTCCTTCCTTCTGACAGTGGTACTCTCCTAAGTAATCCCTATTGACAACCTTCTGTAAAATTTCTTTTTTTCCTGTTTACAAATACACAACCATATACATACTCAGAAAATTTTGTCATCAAAAACCTAGAATTATGTCATTTATGCTCTTCTGTATCTTGATTTATTTGTCTAACATTACCTTTCTTTTAGAGCCTCCTATATTAGGGGTGAGTGTGTGTGTTTTTGTGTGTCTGCGTATCACAGTGAGAAAAAAAAAGGAATGGGACTTACCTCATATAACACATAATTTTAAGGAATATGTTTCAAATTCAGTGTTGCCACTATTGACACACAACTCTTTGTTGGAGAGGGATGTCCTCTGCATTGCATAATGTTTAGCAGATTGCTGGCCTCTACCTGCTGCATGTTCGTAGTTCCCCTTCTCCCACCTGTGACAATAAAAATGTCTTCCGATGTTGCAAATGTCCCTTGTTGGACAAAATTACTCTAAGTTGGAAACAAATGGTATAGGTAGAGAATAAGGGTCTGTGCAAGAATCCAGTATGATGGGGATTGAGGAGACACAGTGGAGAGATGTTGAAAAGTAGGGGCTGAAGAAAAGTCTAGGAATCAGTGTCCAGTTGACTTTCTGCAATCTCAGAATAGTTCTTTAGTTACACTGTCCAAAATGATAGTCACTCTCCACATTGTGGCTATTGAGTACTTGAAATATGGCTAGTGTGACTGAGAAGCTATTGTAATTTAATTTTAATTCAAATTTAAATAGCTACACGTGGCTGGTGGCTACTGTGTCAGACAGTGTAGATATAGATCATTATTTTATTTTGACTGGCAGTTAAACTCCGTTCTCTACAGCCGTTGGTTGAATGTGTCTGAAGTCTGGAAAAACTATAGGAGAAATTCCTATTTTAACAGTTGACTGAAATCCCTGTTTAATATTTTGAAAATCTAAACAGTACAAATTTTTTTAAGTTAAATTAAAAATGTTTTTTTAACATTAAGTGATTAACTTAAGATTTTATTTAGAGAAATTGAAGTAGGGCATTATGATTTTTATGAATCCTTTCTAATAATTATAACAAGTAGGCATAAAAATGTCCTTATTGGGCACCATATAAAATGAAGAGTAAAGTAAGTTAATTTTTTCACAATTTTTATTTCACGATGGTTGTAGAAAATTTGAAAGGTATTCATTAAAAACAAAGGGAAAAGAAGACTATCTAATGTGCATTGTTTTGGAAATATATATCTATATATCTATATATATATATATATACACACACTCAGAAAAGGAGAAAAAGAAGAAAAATATTTTTCCCCAGTCTAGACAATTAGATAAAGGTCAAGAAGACACAAACCCGAATGAAGAATTTGTAATGAGAAGAATGCTTCAGGATTAATGTATAGTATTCTGCTTCTTTTGCCTTTTTTAGGTTTATAATATTTCCCTAACTCAGTAAAAACATAAAGGCAAAATATGCATAGAAACTGAATCTTTGCATAAACAGTATTTTACCCTCATTTTTGGTTTTGAGGAAACTATATTGAGCTATTTAAATTTTTTTTTTTTTTTACAGACTTAAAATAATGTTTTTAAGTTAAAATCATTTAAAGGTTATATATACATCTGCTTTACTCATGAAAGCATGAGTAAAAGCACAATACCTTGAAGGTGTTGTGGAATATAAGGAGCTTATCATGAAGGAAGCTTTGCTATGCAATGTCTGCGGTTCACAGAATTTCAAAAAGCATCTCGAGGCCTAACAGCTAAAGGCATCCTTCAAATATTCAGCAAATTGTAAGCGTTCTTGTTCTGCCATCCATTTAAATGGATTAGAAACAGAAATTTTGTCACTTGAGCTTCTGTGTTTGAATCTCAGGTCCTAGACATTTATCGCAGCATGCATTAGCTCAAAAAATTATTCCCTTTCCTAAATCAATTACTTAGTTTATTATGAATTTGTACCTTCTAAAACAGCCGATGTTCATTCCTTGTCTGTGGTTATTTTTGAAAAGATATGTGGCAAAAGAAAAGTGTCAGATTTAGAAACAGACTTAAGGTTTCAGTTCAAAATAAACGTTTCTCTTCATTTTATAGAAGGATACTTTTCTAAGAACCATTTTAATCACTTTTCTGAGTTAACACTTTAAACTATTGATATTTTGTAAGGGGGTAATTATTCTTTTTTTAAGCACAAATAATTAGATTATTAGATATTACCAATATATTTATGTATTTTTCAATTGCAACAATTTATATATATTTGCATTTTTGAAACAGATAATAGGAATACAAAGGAATGTTGAGGCATACCCTTAAATTCTCTGTAGGTCAGCTTAATCAGCTATAAATGTAAGGGATTATAGTTTTAAAAAGTATACGTTTCTTTTTAAACCTTATTTTCTATTATTTCGGTCATAACATCACAGAATAAATTGCTTTTCGGAGAGCATGGTCAATGTCCCTTGATTATCATATGTCAGTTGACTCAGTGGAGTAACAGACATTTTTTAACACAGTTTTTTTTTTTTTCTGCAGTGTTTAGTACTTCATTGTTGAATCAGTGTATTGTTTATATATTGAAGTGTTTAACAAGCTGTGTAAGCAATGTCTGTATGCTAAGCAAAGGGATGTGGTAATGTCTAGACACAATAAAAGAGGGAGAAGGACTTGGAAATTAGGAGGTTCTCTCTCTCTCTCTCTCTCTCTCTCTCTCTCTCTCTCTCTCTCTGTCTCTCTCTCTTTCTCTCTTCCTGGGATAATATCACTTTCACCCAGGCTGGAGTGCAGTGACACGATCACAGCTCACTGTGCATGGCTGGCTAATTCTTAAATTGTTTTTCTAGAGATGGAGTATTGCTGTGTTGCTCAGGCTTGTCTCAAACTCTTGGGCTCAAGTGATCCTCCCACCTCAGCCTCCTAAAGTGTCGAGATTATCCGCATGAGCCACATTGCCTGGCCAACAGTTCTGTTAAAGGGCTAGTTCATCAATATTTACTTCTACTAATGACAGATTTAAAACATATATATATATATTTTGTTTTCAAGGAAATTTTTCCATTCAAAGATATACTTGATAATTCTATTAGTGTTTAGAAATAAATAGTTCATTTGCCAGAACTGGAGAAAATCTCCTTTTCTCATATTATTTATATTATAAAAATGTTTTGATATGCTTCAATTGGTCAGCCTGTGTTTGCTAAGCAGGAAAAAAATTGAATTGAAATTTAGGGCTAACTTGCATACAAATATGAAAGTATAGCATATATATATGTGTGTGTATATATATACATACACATTTATTTATCTTACACATTGTGGTTAATTATAATAAACTGTGAAGACATTTAGGTCTTACTTCACTCTGAAGAATAGGTAATTAGTTTCAAATTAAATAATAATTAAAATTATGTGAAATAATGTTATAAATATATTTAGGTAAATTAAAGGAAAGGCTAACATTCTGCACTCTAATGATTTGAATTGCTTGTCTTTGAATAAAGTCACATTTTCTATAAAATCATTGTGGTTCTCAGGGTCAAAATATTAGAAGACAGTTTCCAAACCTTAGAAAATTATCTTAGATGTCTTGCTTTGAATATCTTTGGACAAAAATTGAAACTTACTGATGTCTACTTGGTCCTTCAAGGGCTAGACTATAGAAATGACAAGAACAAATATCCACCTCTAAAATCTAGAGTTAGACTCCTGCCTTGAGGGTTGCGTGGATATTTTGCAAGATAACATACTAATCTGAGGCCGTATTCCCAAATAATAATCCATAGAACACTGGAATCTTTTTTTAAATTTATTTATTTATTTTTAGACAGAGTCTTGCTCTGTCACCTCAGCTGGAGTGTAGTGGCATGATCTCAGCTCACTGCAACCTCCGCCTCCTGGGTTCAAGCGATTCTCCTGCCTCAGCCTCCCTAGAATGCTGAATTCTAAAGTTGACCTTTACAAAATCCATTTAAAATATTTCTATATTAAACATTTTCCCATGGTCCTTTGAGACTTTTGGCTTCCATAGTAAAAATTTTTGTCTCCCACTAAGATGCATATGATATATTAATAGAATTCACCAAAAATAGCTAAGCATATTCAGAGGCTAGGTAGCCAAAAAAAAAAAAAAAAAAAAAAAAAGGCAAATGTACCATTCAAAGATAGAATTCTAAAAGGTAACTCACTTGGATCCTTGGGTATACTTAGGACAAGGGTAAATGGTGTGAGGTCCAATATTTCATTATTCACTCAACTAATACATATTAAATTCTAGCATAAGTTGGACAATGGATTTACAAGCATGAACATTGCATATTAGATTGAATCATATGAAATTACCACACTTCCTTGATTTAAACTAATGGTTCAAGCTCTAAAATAGCTTAAACTAGAATATGAAAGATATGGAAACAAAGTGTTTTTGAAATTGAGATGCATTTCTGTTTCAGACAGCAATGATGCTCACATATGTACATTGTGTATATCTTGACTTGTACACTCGTAAATTATCACAGTCCTCTTTTCAGTGGAAACATATAAGGGAGTAAGTTAACAAAAATAGCAATGTGATTGTGAGATAAATAAGTACATAAACAGATATGATTGTTGGAGTTTCACTTTTTCTGATATCCTAATTCAGATTATGTGCTAAACTAGCCTCCTGAAACTCCGACATTGGGAATTTATTTTAAAAATGCCAATTCATGGGACCCATCTCAGATGGGATGACTAAGACAATTGTGTGGGATATAAGTATGGGAACTAATTTTCCATACTATGCTTGTGAAGATATTCTTTACTATTCTACCCAACTGTTCTGGAGTGTCAAAATGGCAGTAGGTCTAAAGGGGATTAAGTCACATTGGTGCACTTTATGCTCAAATGTTGTTACCAATAACTTCTGAGTTACTTTTTGAGTGAGGAATAGCATGTAAGTTCATTCCTAGTATAAGTATGTGTTTGTATATGTTTCAAGTTGCTCTGTTTTCTTAGTTATGACAATTGCCACATATGACAGTTATTTTATAACTTTTGAAAATACTCCTACTCTAAGAAATTTTACAGTCTGTTTTCAAACTTATGTATATGAACATTGCATACACTGGACTTTAGAACACACACACAAACACACATGAAATACTCTTTTGCAATGCATTTTTTACTGCCCAGTTTATATGTGAATAAAGTTTTAGTGAAAATATGCTTGTGGCTAAAATTGCATTTAATTTGGCTGAATAAGATAGTTTTATGTAATTATTAAAGCATATAAACCAGCAGTAAAAGCAAGAACTATGTACTGTTCACCATTTAATTTCAATGGAAAATCTAATAAAACATGTTTTTAATAAAAGTGTTGTAAAACATTATACTGAATAGGAAATTAAAATCAGTGGTTAACTTTTTTTGTGATGGTGAATTTTAATTAGAAAAGCTATTAAAATGTTTTTCAGGCTGAACACCAGATTCCCTGGAGAGATTATGTTGTCTTGTGTAAGTCATTTTCTTTCTTGTGCGGGTTTGTTTTCTTTCAGTATTTACAATTGCTTAGGAAACTTGGGATAGAGCAAAAATTGTTAAAAGGATGTTGATTCTTTTACACAAATGTAATAAAATGTTTGACTTGAAAATTGAATTCATTCCTAATGGTGTTTTTGCTCTCACTTTTTAATTTGCATACACTTCTGGACTTAAAATACCTAAAAATGATCCAGTGCTGCTTTTTCTTAATTCAAGTTGTTTTAATGCCTTATTAAAAATAATTCACATGATGAATTTGTTTAAATATTCTGAATTGAATTAGTTAAGCTGATGAAGCTTTTAGAAAGCTCTCCTTTATGGCAGTTACTCTATAAATAATTGTATAATAATTTGCAGAAGTATAGACTACCTTGATAAGTAGTATAAAGAAAACAAGTAATTTGAAGGAATGTTACTATGAATTGGAGGAAATTTTGATTGTTAAGTCCATTTGTAATATTGTTATTTGTGTGTATGTGTGTGTTCATGTGTAAGTATTTAATCATTTGAAATTGCTTTTAAGCAGTAGTTCTGTTTCCAAAAGTAGAAGAAAAGCTAAGAAAAATTATATGTAATTTGACTTACATATATGTATAAGAAAAATTATATGTAATTTGACTTACATATAAAAGATAAGTATGAAAAATGATGTTTAGTTGCGTATTTATTTAAAATGTGTATATAGGGAATATTATTTTCTTTTTACGTTTAAGACCACTTATTTGGGAGTTTGCTCTACCTTTCTTAGTGACAATTCTGCCTTTCAATATTTACTCATATTATGTAAGTGTTTTTTCATATAAACGAGTGCTTGTTTAGAGAATTGGCTTACTGATTTCAGGCTCAAACTTGCCACACCCCAGAGACCAGTCCCATCTTAGCTCGGTTCTGATCCTCTGTGAAACTAGGGGAAATTGGCTTGGTTCCACACTTGCCTTGTAGAGTCTAATCTGATCAGTGAAAGACGTCAGATTAATTTGAAATTTTACTGCTGGGTGAGTTCTTTGTTTTGAGATATTGCTCTTTTGGTTTTGTCACTGTCTTCATGACAGTGTTTGCCAGTCCGTGAATGTTCGTGTGGATACAAAGTTCGATCAGTTTCAGCACCTCCAGGAGATGCCAAAGTTCTGTTAGGACCCAATAGCAGATGCTAGACCCTTTAAACCTTAAATATGGATTTCTGTCTGCCTGTTAATGCATAAATACAATTAAGAAGCCTCATAACACTGGAGAGATGTTAGACAATACATATCCTTTCTGAATTTATTCAAATAAATTTTGAACCTATCAATTTATATGTCCAGTTATATTATAGAATCAGATCACCTGCATTTCCAACTTGAAAGTCTTGAACAACTGTCTTTTTTGTCTGTTTTTGTTTTTACTATCACCTTACTAGCCTTTATAAACACTTACCATAAACTGAACACCATGCTGCGTTTCTTTATAACTTTCTTGTACTAATTTGGGTCAGCTAGCTATTACTTCTTTTAAAAACAGCTTTAGCCTTTAGGCAAAAGCAATTTCAGTGTTTAATAGGGCTTTGAAGCTCGTGTTGCATGGCAGCTGTGCAGACAGATAAATCAACTACCGCGTAGGGGTAAATTGACCATGAAAATCTTTATTTACTGGGTTTACAGGGATCTTAGATTGTGGGTGATATAAAGAAAGAACAGTTGGAAAGTATTGAAGAAAGGGGTTGAAAGGCTATCTCATTATAATTATTATAAATTTACAGTAATTATTTTCTTATCAGTCTCATTTCTCCACTTGATTGGGAGTGATTTGGGGAAAAAAGCAAAATATATCTAATGTGTCCTTGCATACTCCCTTTGGAGCCACACATTTAAAATACAATGAAACCTAAATACTTTTTGAATTGAAATAGTGTTTTGAAACTTCTTCCCCATCTGCTTACTTCTATAGTCAAATGCACTCAACCCTTAGACTCAGTTATTCTTGCCAAATATTATATAGGCAGTTGTTTTCCTTCTCCTTGATGGGCGGGGCCTCCTTGCAACAATTTCAGCATCACCAGCCAGGGATTTATGGAGAGAACTCTGATATCCCTAAGAGGAGCCCCTAGGAGGAAGGGCGGCCACTGTATCATGGATCAGCAGTCCTAGTCTTTCCTGTCGCTGGCTCTGCAGAGTCGGGGCAGCCCAGAGCAGGGGGATTCCACCCAGCACAGCACACCCACTCCACCAGGGAGCAGCCAGACTGACTATTTGAGTGGGTCTCTGATCCAGTTCCTCATGACTGTGTGAGATCTCCCAACAAGACTCTCCAGACACCTCATACGGGAACGTTCCAGCTGGCATCAGGTCGGTGACCCTCTGGGACAGAATTCCCAGAGGAAGAAGCCGGCTGCCATCTTTGCTGGTCTGCAGCCTCCACTGGTGATACTTCAGGGGCAAGAGGGGCCCAGGTGAATAGGGTCTAGAGTGAACCCCCAACAATCCGCAGGAGCCCTAAGGAAGAAGGGCCTGACTGCTAAAAGAAAAACAGAAAGAAACAACAACAACGTCCATGGATGAATATTCTGTCCTTTTTGTATCTTACTTTGGGGTTCCTGAAGCCTATGAATTCTTCCTTATGGACATCCAAAATCTACTAGGAAGCAATAAAATAATTAGTTACTTTGGTATGTTAAGGTGAATTCATTAAGAAGACAGCATGAAGGACCTCTCAATCATAATTATCGACACTAGCTCGGCCAGTAACTAGTTCTGCAACATTATTTAAGTATTATTAACAACTTTGGGCAACCTTTTCTATATTTGTAAATGAGAAGCTTTAGATAATCTCTCTCTAAACTTTATTATAGTTCCAGAACCATCTGTGTGTTCACCCTGTTAGAGTTCTCTTTCTTGTTCCTAACATTTTATCTCGTCTCATTTTCTGTACATCTCTAAACTGATTTAGTGCTTTCTTAAACTAGAGAAAGGAATTAAAGAGCAATGGAAATACCCCCATTTTTCTCCCCGCTGGCCCTTCCTTAGAAAACCAAGGTGATTCCTGAAAGAACAGACTTTCCACTCTCCTAGTTTCTCCCTCCCATCCTGACTGCAGGAGTCATTCAGAGTTTTTTTCCGTTTTCCTCCCAATCTGTCATGCCATTTTCAAGAAACTGTAGTCAACATGAAAGCTCACGAATATTGCCAACATATTGTTAAATTATCACATCCTTCCTTTTCCTCTGTGAAGAATCTCATTCATAAGGACCGTTATCCCTGATCCATTTTGAATGTACATGTGTGGGTATGTGTGGGTATGTGTATATGTAAAGACAGAGACAGAGAGAGAGTGTGCAAGCTTTAGCTGTTTCAACAATAATTTTTAATTTCCCTCAGTCACTTTTCATAAAATATTTCCTGAGGTTTTGAGGTACTGGAGTATTTCTTGGGATTTCCTTCAACCACTGCATTGCTATGTCTATGGCAACCTTAAATGTTCATATACATTTTAGAAATTTTGAGGGTTTCTGGCAGTAAAATATCATCAATCAGCCCATCTCTCTGTATGGGGTTATTTCTCTAACATGTCATTATTGTTATGGTGTAACAATGTCGTGGAGAATCAATCCTGGTGCCATACAGAATAAAAGGTGCAACTTCATCACTGCATAGCTCTGTCTTTATTCAAATCTGTGATAAAGCAATCAAGAAAAATCAGGTTATCAGTATAGGGACAGTGGAGTTTAGTGCACTGAATGTTGATGCGGGGTTCTAAAGCGGTCTCTGTGAGGACATGCCTACTGTCTTAAAGAATGCCAGCAGAACCAGTAGTTTGTTTATCTAAAATATTGTGTGCAGAATTCTATTTTAGAGTCAATAAAATCCATATAAACTCTCATCCAATTCAACCATATAAAATCAAATTATTTTTAAAAGGTATTTCTAACTCAAAGGACAGATGATGACGAGAACTAAAATTGCTTGACTGTACTGAATGCTAGGCACTGTTTGATGAATTAGCTTTTTAAAGTTTTTTTTAAAATTTTTTTTATTATACTTTAAGATCTAGGGTACATGTGCACAACATGCATGTTTGTTACACATATATACTTGTGCCATGTTGGTGTGCTGCGCCCATCAACTTGTCAGCACCCATCAACTCATCATTTACATCGGCTATAACTCCCAATGCCATCCCTCCCCCCTCCCCCTCCCCATAATGGGCCCCGGTGTGTGATGTTCCCCTTCCAGAGTCCAAGTGATCTCATTGTTCAATTCCCACCTATGAGTGAGAACATGCGGTGTTTGGTTTTCTGTTCTTGCGATAGTTTGCTGAGAATGATGGTTTCCAGCTGCATCCATGTCCCTACAAAGGACACGAACTCATCCTATTTTATGGCTGCATAGTATTCCATGGTGTATATGTACCACATTTTCTTAATCCAGTCTGTCACTGATGGACATTTGGGTTGGTTCCAGGTCTTTGCTATTGTGAATAGTGCTGCAATAAACATACGTATGCATGTGTCTTTGTAGCGGCATGATTTATAATCCTTTGGGTATATACCTAGTAATGTGATGGCTGGGTCCTATGGTATTTCTAGTTCTAGATCCTTGAGGAATCACCGTACTGTTTTCCACAATGGTTGAACCAGTTTACAATCCAACCAACAGTGTAAAAGTGTACCTATTTCTCCACATCCTCTCCAGCATCTGTTGTTTCCTGACTTTTTAATGATTGCCATTCTAACTGGTGTGAGATGGTGTCTCATTGTGGTTTTGATTTGCATTTCTCTGATGGCCAGTGATGATGAGTATTTTTTCATGTGTCTGTTGGCTGTGTGAATGTCTTCTTTTGAGAAGTGTCTGTTCATATCCTTTGCCCACTTTTGGATGGGGTTGTTTGTTTTTTTCTCGTAAATTTGTTTGAGTTCTTTGTAGGTTCTGGATATTAGCCCTTTGTCAGATGAGTAGATTGCAAAAATTTTCTCCCATTCTGTAGGTTGCCTGTTCACTCTGATGGTAGTTTCTTTTGCTGTGCAGACGCTCTTTAGTTTAATTAGATCCCATTTGTCAATTTTGGCTTTTGTTGCTGTTGCTTTTGGTGTTTTAGAGATGAAGTCCTTGCCCATGCCTATGTCCTGAATGGTATTACCTAGGTTTTCTTCTAGGTTTTTTATGGTTTTAGGTCTAACATTAGAGCCATTTGAGGTAGACTTTTTCTTTTTCTTTTTTTTTTTGTATACAAGAGGAAACTGAGGCTAATTTACTAGCCTGTCATTACCACAACTACTAAGTAGTAAAAACAGGATTGGAACACAGTCTTCTGGTTCTGATGCCCATGACTTTAAGCATGAGTTTCTAAGTTGCCACAAGTCCATCTGTGTAACCATTGCATTTATTATATCCTATAGCTTATGCTTGTTCACACCTATTGTTTTATGCTTTCAGGCTCAACCATTCCATTATGTTCTTATTTTCTAAACAGAAAATTAATAATATAGCTAATATTTTTATAAAACTTGTGCTTTTATAATCTGTCTATAATAACCACTTACAAATGTTTTCCCATAACTTCCTATTATCATGCATGTATCCTCTTTGCATTTTTATAAAGAAATTAAAATATTATTTGTAGCCATTGAAATTTATTGGTTTAGCCTAGCTCTCTAAAATAGGAGCAGCAAACCTAAATTCTGTTTGTTCAATAATCTCTCTTGACAATAATTGCCCTGTGTTTAAAATTCATATTTTCGTATATCTGTTAAATATGTAATTGACTTTTGACAGTTTCATTCATTCCCTCCAGTTCTCCTTTGTCTGGAAAGGACAATAGGAAAATGTGGCTGCCCTCTTTGGTTGCATTTATTATTTTGTATCTTCTCATTTCATTTTACTGTGCTTTATTCTAAATAATAAGACCAAGCTATGATGGAAGGAAAAGAAAAACACTCTTCATTCATGACCATCCACTCATGTCAATAGAGATGTACCTTATCTTATAAGCTTTTTGTTTTATAACTATTCAGCCTTGCTTTGTGTGACATACAATAAAATATATGTTTTTGATGAAGAATACCATTTTCCTACATAAAGCATCCAGAAAAATAGGCTATTTTCAGCTATCAATTTATACAAGTCACATGTCTTAAAATAACATACATAACAGTAATAGTCATTTCAATCGAATTAAAACATTTTAAAAGATATTAAAATGTATAACAATGAAATTATCCAGATTATAGTTAAGTAGACTTATCAAATATATTCAGTCCTACACAAATGTGAGCAAACTTTTCAAAATAAAATACCAAACTTCAAAAGAAGTCTTAGTATTATTAATTGAAGTTACTTGCATTTGCGGAAAAAAAGAAACTAGACCAATAAAATTCATTAAAAGGGCTTAAGAGATGTTGTGGTCCTGAGAACTTATGTTTAGTAAATTGAGAAGTTAATAATAGACTCAGTTACCACTTAGGCATATTTTCTGTCTAACGATTGTGAACGCTTTATAGCTCTATATGTTTTATAAGGCTTGTCAGCCAGCCAGTCTGTAAATAGGCCAGCTTCTGCATTTGCATCAATAGATAAAGGGCCATCTTCTAATTTCTTAAAAAGAAGACTGCAGAATGTTATTCTGGGTATGAAAATTTTATAAATAAGTTCCAGATAGACTAGATACTTTGGCTTTTTCCTTTGAAAACTGTTTTTTTTTTTAACCAATTGAGGTACTATTACAATAGTGACTATCATGTAGTTTAACAATCAAAATAGTATCTTATGTCACACATTATTCCCATTTCAAAGCTAAACCTTACATTTTATTTTCTTTCCGTTAAACCGTGCTTCTTTTTGCCACTAACAATGATGCTTTACCCAGTTAAATATGTGTTTTCTAAGACTTCTTTATAAAGCACATCCTAAACTGTTATTAAAGATGATGTTTGTGGCCAGCCTGGGCAATGTAGCAAGAACCCATCTCTTAAAAAAGGATGAATATGATGGACAAGGATGTGGTACAATGGACAGAGCAGTGGCCCAGCCTTCGCAGTATCAAAGTTTAGATACCAGTTCTGTGACATAATCTGTGTGCCCTGGTGCATGCCGCTTTACATGTTAGCCTATGAACCCTTCATTTCAATTAGGAGCAATATATGCCTTATTAACCTTGGAATCTATAGGAACTTATTAGATGATAAAGTCATTTACACCAGAATGTTATTGACCACCTACTATGTGCCAGAACTATATGCAGGGCTGGAGATTCAGCAGTGTGCACAATAGAAGAGGCCCATACTCTTGCAGCTGATATGTAATCTGGTTGCAGGGGTGAGGCCATTAGATAACTATAGGACTATATGTATAACTACAAACTTAAAGAGGAGTCTTATGAGAAAGTCTAGCAGTGGCTACAGTTTGACTTGAGGATGGAGGAGTTGCAAATGCTTCTCAGTGTAAGGGACAGAGATCCAGAGGATGAATGACACTTCACAGGTGACAAAAGGCACAGGAACACATAAGGCAGAAGCAATAGGATGTGTCAAGGCCTCATGGCTTGTAAATTGTTGTGGTACTATAGGGCAATATTTTGGCATTATGTATGCTTGGTTTTTCAATGCCTTTTACTTCTGCTTACCACATCTCCCTTAAGCAGAATTTAGGGTTTTCCCAATGAACAGCTCTTAGGCTAAGTCTGGTATAGAAAGAAGCAACAATCAATTGCTTTGCTTTTGAGTGCTTAAGTAGATATTTTAAAATTAATAGTATAGACATATATATTTAAAACCATGACTTTTACTTGCAAGATGCAGGCAAAGAATAGAATTATAAAAACTTGGCTTTAAATAGAAGCAAAAACCTGAAAGTCTGAATGAACAAATTATAGAAGGGACAAGAATGCGTAGTTACATAAGAACTTTTTTTTTTCTTCAAAAGAAGTTAATCGTTCAATCATATGTGTGTGGGAAAGACCAATTTGGAGAGATAAGATGCAGTGCTCATTGGGAAAAGCATAGTGGATGTGGTCCCTGTGGCAGGGTAGTTGGTATATGCTTGAAGGCACAAGATCAGAGCAAGTGTGTGTCTCATTACTCAAGGTGTAGTCAGGAAGACTGCTAGCCTCATTTGTCCAACATGGCACCTGAAGGGTTCAGTGACAATGGCATGAGGTATTTAGGTACTTATACTAAAGGAAAATTTCACAGATATACACTCCAGCCTAGGATGGAGTGGCAGGGAGAAGCAGCTGGGAGGTTTGGTGAACTGGGAGAATCTCCTTAATTGGGACACAGAAGTCCTGAATCTGTCACCTGGAAGCCTTGACAAGTTCATGGTCATCAGCAGCAGATTTAACAATGATAGACATATGATGTGAAAGTTATTCTTCCTTAGGGGTAATTAGGGCAGAATACCCTGGCCTCCTTTTTCTGCCAACCCACACTTTCCAAGCCTCACAAAATATTGTTATTTAGGTTCCTAGAGAGAAAGGAGTGGTGGTAGTAGAATCCTGACAGAAGATACTGAGTTTTAGTGGGCTAAACTGAGTTTTACTTGGCGAAGCAAGCTTCATTTGGCCCAGGTCTCCCTCCCTGACCAGAAGTGGGGCAAATAAAGTAGATTCAATTAAAAGGAAAAAGTGTCTTCTATTTTTGTACAATTGAGTTGATGACCATGCGAATTAATGCCAGTCCTACCTGAAGTGCAAGTGTTAGTGATAACCACTAACCTTAGGTTTGGGGCAGAGGCCAGAAATTACCATATCTAAAGCTTCACAACTACCTTAAATTTATCATCCTGAAAAATGTCTCTCCTTTTTCAATACCTTGTGGTTAATTGGATATTATGTTTATTATGTACCTATGTTCTTTTATAAGTGGTCACGAGGCGTTTTAAAATTCCTTCTCTAGAGCAAAACATTTTAAAACTGTGTTTGCTGGATATAGTATTTTGTTCCCATGTAAGTAATTATTGAATTATTGCTTTCATATTGGCTTGTCATTATAGATACACCAGTAAGTTATCTCGAATATGAATTATTAAATGTTTTATCTTCTCCTACACTTCCCCTTTTGAAATGATTTGATGATTTGTAGGAACAAAATGTATTGTTCCTTGTGAGAAGCAATCAATCTGTTGAAGTGATGGCGTTGAGGTTGTCCATCATTATCCTATGGGGGTAATTTTTATGCCCATGACATCTAGTTTCACATCAGGAATGGCATTGCTTAAAGACATCCTTTACCTTTTGACAATTGTCTTTACTAATAAAGGTGAAAAGTCATCCTTCAATAACAATTACTTAAATTTAAAAGAAGGGAATTCACTTCAGACACAATTTATGTCTCCCTAAAACAAATTTCTGTGATCTGACCAATGTTGATAGGGTTATTACTACCATTCTCTGAAACTAACATTCACTTCATTCTAATGTAAAGATAAATATAAGTATTTATTTATAGCTCACATATTTAAATTTTGATTAAAACATCTTGACATCAAGAAAATGCCAACATATTTCAATTATCTAAAAATGGGAGAAAATAACATATAGATATGCATTGGATTTCTCTTTCAGTTCATGGAAATTTTATGATGAGAAAAGTGAATTTCTAAAATTAAGACATGTATAAGGACTTTTTTTAGGTGTAAAAATTATTTTATTTGTTAGTTTGTGGTTGGCTTATTCAGTTAGTCTAATTGTTTTGCTTTGTTTTCCAAATACATGGATGAGTAGGTTACTGTTTGTGGTATTGCCATGGGAGATAACATTTTGGCACATTTGAAAACTGTTTTAGGTCAGAGAAAGTAATAGTGGAGAGTAGTAAAATTATCAATTACTCTAATAACCACTAGAGGTCTACTGATATCAAATTTCTGTCAATACATTTCCTTTCTACAAATATTTTAAATTAATTATTTCATATGAATGAAAGTTAATTTTCTCCTGTGTTTTGTGTATTTTTTATTCTGTAGACTTTAATTCCACTTAAAATTAGGATCTTTGGTTGGTTTTAAGTTTATTTTGTTATCCTTGCATGTCATGTTTAAATACTATATCATGACTTATATTTAAAGTCAATCTTTAAGTGCTTTGTGGGAATTAAGTACTTTAAATATGTATACATATGTATACATGCATGTGTGTGGATGTATACACATTTTTATGTGTGTGTGTGATTGTGTGTGTGTATATATATGTGTGTGTATGCGTATATGTATAGACATATGAACGCATTATTAAAAAAGAAATGTTTGTCTTGATTTTAATTCAGTAGATAATGTGAGTTCCATTTGATTCGTTTTGTATTGTTTTGTTTTGTTTTTTGAGACAGTCTCATTCTGTCGCCCAGGCTGGAGTGCAGTAGCATGATCATGGCTCACTGCAGCCTCAACCACCGGGGTTCAGATGATCCTTCCACCTCAGCCTCCCAGGTAGCTGGGCCCACAGGGATATGCCATCATGCCCAGCTATTTGTTTTGTTTTTGTAGAGACCAGGTTTCACCGTGTTGCCCAGGCTAGTCTCAAACTCCTGGACCCAAGTGATCCGCCCACTTCAGCCTTCCAAAGTGCTGGGATTATAGGTGTGAACCACCATGCCTAGCCCCGTTTCTTTCTAAGGCCAGAATTTCCTTCCTGGTGTTAGACATTTTCATGCTAACTTGTGAATGCACCCCTGGGAGTTTGTAGATGTGTGTGCAGATCAAATATAAGCAGAGAGTTCATCATTTAAAGACTCATGTTTATCAGTCATGTTGCTTAAAAGAGATGCTTTCTACTTTATTAGAAATAAATGTTACTAGCAATGATTTTGTAGAAAATTTGTGTCTAAGAATTCTGGAAGTATTAACTGTTACTTTGCTATTCAATATGATTTACCATTGTGCATTCTTTTACATAAAAGAAGGTAGTGACTCGAATCTATGTGAAGGAATTAAGGAGCCCATCTTTGAACTCGGCTGCATAGGGGAGTTCAGTAAAAATTATTCAAGTGACTTCTCTTCTTGGAGTGGGGCTCAGGTGACATTTGAATCACTAAGAAACACCCTCCAATCTGAGGGTCTCCTGCAACTGCAGTAATTTGAACAGTGCCAGCTTTCAAAACTTAGTAGGAATATCATTTTCATCATTCTCTCAGGTCTAAGGGTAACTTTTGCGCAGTCCAGTTAATGGGCAGTATTTTTTGTCATATATTGTTAGATAATCATATTTTACACTATCCAGGATGAACTTTGGAGTAAGTAGAATAGGCTACTGCAAATGTGAGGGATTTGGAGGATCTCAGAAATGGTTCCTCCTGGCCACTGTGTATGGGTGTAATACAGTGATAAAGTTTGTGCACACTACAAAGCTACTAACCATGGAGAAAGTGGAGGCTCATTCTAGGTCATGTTCTGTTTTGCCAAGCCAACTTTGCTAGCGGGAAGCTGCATTTGTGTAGGGGAGAGGGAACCTTTTCATAATTCATCTGACGAGAGGAAACACCTTTTGTAAATACCCAGCCCTTCTGTAGTTTACTCACAGATATACTCTATGTTATTGGCTGTCCTCTATTAAAGTGTCTCTCATTCACCTATGATAGTATTTAAATTTTTACCATCTTAACTTGGGGATCTGAAACTTCTTTTATTTTCTCTCTTATAAAAATTTTATACTTCCCCCTCAAAAAAAATAAAGCCTTTGCAATTATAAATAAACACCTAAAATGAAATGACCAATTCGTAACTGGGAAGGCTCTGCAGGAACTTAGAGGTCATTTTCTGCTTTTATGGAAATAAATATATTTCACATACAATTCATATAAAAAAATTCAAATGCATTCAGAGAAAGTACTAGAATATATGAATGTACTCATCTTCCAGCTTTAACAGTTATCCATGTGAAAACTTTTCAGATTGGAGAAGGAAGAACACTAAAAGAGAATATGTTTTGACTTTTCATAATTTTGCGTCACCTTAACTATATCTCTAATGTCATGACTTGTAGTAAGATTTAGTTGGAGTATAGTCTCTCCCCACCTTTCTTCAACTGTGATAAACATGATACAGGTTGAACATTCCTAATCCAAAAATCTGAAACCCAAAATGCTCAAAAATCTGAAATTTTTGAGTGCCAACATGATGCCACAAGTAGAAAATTCCAAACCTGACCTCATATGACAAATCACAGTCAAAATGCATGCACCCAACACAAATTTATTCAGTATTCTCAGGGGAAAAAAGATCTTTGGCTCTATTCAGTGGCAATATATATTTTCTGCACACTCCTAGATTCTCTCACACGTCCCCACAAAGGTTAATAAAATTGTTCAATGTACATAAAAGTTTCATGCAAAAAATTATTTAGAATGTGGGGTAAAGTTACCTTCAGGCTCTGTGTACAATGTATATATAAAACATAAGTGAATTTCGTGTTTGGACTTGGGTTCCACCCCCAAGATAATTCATTATATATTTGCAAATATTCCAAAATCTGAAAAAAAAATGTGAAATTTGAAACAATTGTTGTCCCAAGCATTTCAAATAAGGGATACTCAACCTGTATAATGTATGAAGAAGTTTTTCACTCCTGGAAGCATTTCAAAAATTTCATAAATATGATTGAGGAGACAGTTGTTAATATACTGAGTTTTAAAATAGTTCAACCATTTCTTAATTATTAAGTACTTACTGTGAGCCAGACATTTGTTTATTGCCAGGGCTATTGCAATAAACAAGTCAGACAAAAGATACTTTGTTAACTGAAGTCTTAATGACTTAATGAGTATAAAAGCCAGTTATATAATATAAGCTAAACCATTAAAACCCTATATATAAGAGGAAGTATAGAAAATTAAAGCTGTTTGGTATTGGAACAATAATAGAAATATTACTTTATTCTCTTAAGAACCATTTTTATTAAAATTGTTTGATAACCAGAAGAGAAAAGTCCAAAAAAGTATCTATCTGTTTATTACACTGTGCGCTAATATTCCCTTACTTCTTGGTACCTGTGAAATATCATCTTCCTTGGGCTATGAAACTTATTCCTCTTCCCTATTGTAAAACACATTTTTATTATTCTTTGTGCTTGCATTAGTTTCATGATTTGTGAAATATTGCTTATAAAATTAGATGAGCATAAAAAATGGCTACTATAAAAACTGACAATTCAAAATGTTATCAGTTAAGTAAAACAATATAAAAATTTGCAGATTTCTTAGGACATGTATTTTTTATTTGTGTTTATTACACAATATTATATATAATACCGCAACAATATGAAGAGTGTTATCTCTAAAATATATTAAATATGATTTTTCTTTTCTTTAGACTTTTTGTATTTTTCAAAAATTCTATACTAAGCTTATATCATTGTTAATTTAAGTTTTAATAAAGTTAATGCATATAAATAATTTATAATTTCAGATATTAATATGTAATATTAAAAATATGAATATTGAAAAATCCAATTATTTGAGATTTATAACTTTAAATATTACCAAAATATTCCAAAAATATAAATATTAAAAAATACAATTCTTTGACTATTCTCCCCTTTTCTTATTCTACAAAAGTAATTACTTGAAATATTTTAGCTGTTTCCTCTCATTTTCAAATATATTTATAAGTAACTTCTTTTTTTTGCTATTTCTTGATTTTTTTCCTTAGTTAGACATTATATCTTGGCTTTTTATAGCACTCACCCATTCTTTCTCCCCTATCCTCCCAATTTAGTCATACTACATTTCTTAGTTAGACATTATTTAATTTTACATTGCTTTGGCTATGTAAATGTTGTCCATAGATGACTGTGTCTTCTTTCCTATAAAAGTTTTCCTATTGTTTTTTTCTCCTCTGAAAGAAACAAATGCTTAGTTTTTTATTTGATTCCTTTACTATGTCCTATTATTTTGTAGCTTCACTACTTAATATATACAATGCTATTTATATTTACTGTTCCCTTTTGTCACAAGTGTGTTTCAAAATTATTCAGGCCTCTTCATTCTTGGGTTCCACATTCCATGGATTCAACCAACTGCAGATGGAAAATATTTATTAAGAAAGAAATGATTGTCTGTATACTGAACATGTACAGACTCATTTTCTGTGTCATTATTCCCTAAACAATATAATATAACAACTATTCATACAGCATTTGCATTGTATTAGGCATTTTAAGTAAGCTAGAGATGATTTAAAGTATACTGGAGATGTGCATAGGTTATATGCAAATACTACATCATTTTATGTAAGAGATTGAAACATCTATGGATTTCGGGATATCCATGGGAGTACCAATTCCCCCACAGAGACCAAAAGATGACTGTCACTTCTCTATTTTATCTAATTTGGTGAATTTATTGGCTTAAAGTGTTCAGAATAACACTTTATTATCCTGTGAATTTCTGTAGAGTGTGTAGTCATATCACCTTTCATTCCTGATGATGGTAATTCATGTATTTTTCTTTTTATTATTTTCCTGATTGGTTACTTCAAGGGGTTATTAATTTTATTAATATTATCACAAGTGAACTTCTAGCTATATTGTGCTTTCTCTATATTTTGTATGTTTTGTATTTAATTGACTTCATACTTATTAACTTATGATTTACTTCATTCTGTTAGTTTGCATTTAATTTTTTTGTCTCTGGCTATTTAATTTTAAACTCCTCATAGCTAATACAGGCATATAAAACTCTATATTTCTTTCTAAGCACAACTTTAACTTCCTTACACATGTTTTGATACATTTTGTTTTCATGTTAATTTAAATAAAAATATTTTACATTTTTTTGTGATTTCTTACTTAACCAATAGATTATTTAGAAGTTGGTGTTCAATTTCCAAATATTTGTTTTTTAAATATTTAATATTATCTTCTATATATATATAAAAAACAGGTTAAAAATAAAATTGACAGACAAAGGCATTTAAGTAGTTTAAAATTTTTTGTAACTTCCTCTATGGTCCAGCACATGACCTGACTTGGTACATGTTCATATGCACATGAAAATAAGAAGTATTACACAGTTGTTTTGTGTGGTATTCTGTTAATGCAAACTAAGTCAACTTGACTGATAGTGTCATTCAAATATATAGTCTTTTTCTTTTTTTCATCTACTTGGTCTATTAATTTCCCATGAAGACATGTTAAAATCTCAAACTATGATTGTGCATTTATCTACTTCTCTTTAGTTCTCTCAATTTTTGCTTCATGTATACTGAAGTTCTGTTATTACTAGCATACACATTTAAAATTATGTTTTCCTATTAAATTGACCCATTGGTCTTTATGGGATGTCCCTGAATATCTCTGGTACATTTTGTCCTGAAATCTGCTTTGTCTGATGCGAATATAGCCACAACAATCTTTTTATGGTTAGGGTTTGAATAGTGTGCCTTTGTCTGTCATTTTATCTTTGTGTGTTTGTTTGTTTGTTTGTTTTTTGAGATGGAGTCTTGCCGTGTCACCTAGGCTGGAGTGCAATGGTGCAGTCTCAGCTCACTGCAACCTCTGCCTCACAGGTTCAAGCGAATCTCCTGCCTCAGCCTCTTGAGTAGCTGGGATTGCAGGTGCCCACCACCATACCCGGCTAATTTTTGTATTTTTAGTAGAGATGTGGCTTCACCATGTTGGTCAGGCTTGTCTCAAACTGCTGACCTCAGGTGATCCACCTGCCTCGGCCTCCCAAAGTCCTGGGATTATAGGCGTGAGCCACCACACTCGGCCCCTTTCATTTTATCTTTAAACTGTTTTGTAATATTTAAAATATAGCTGTGTAGGTTATCATATAGTTAGGTACATCTTCCCCCCTTAAGTGCCTAATATACATATATAGATGCTCCTTGTCTTATGATGTGTTACATCTCAATAAACCCGTCATAAATTGAAAATATTATAAGTGAAAAATGCATTTAATACACCTAACCTAACGAACATCGTAGTTTAACTTAGTCTAGCTTAAAAGTGCTCAGAACACTTACATTCACTTATATTAGTCTACGGCTGGTCAAAATCATCTAATGCAAGGCCTATTTGATAATAAGGTGTTGAGTATCTCATGTAATTTATTGAATAATCTACTGAAAGTTAAAAAGAGAATAGTTGTATAGATACTGAAAGTATGATTTCTACTGAATCTGCCGCACTTTCATACCTCTGCAAAGTTAAAACGTTATAAACTGAACCATCGTAAGTCAGGGATCGTGTGTGTGTGTGTGTGTGTGTGTGTGTGTGTGTGTGTCTATTTGTGTATATCTTCAGCCTGACAATCTCTGCCTTTTAATAGGAGTATTTTAAACTATTTCTTTTAGCAGTTGTCTGGGAATTTCAATATATCTGTATTATAGCATGTTTTGAATTCATACTTCACCGTATTGTTTTACTTTTTGTTTACTAAGATAGCTTTGGTCACTATTTTGTTTTAAATGAACACATAATCTTTGTATGTATTTATTGGGTACAATATAAATGTTGATACATGTATACATTGTGTAATGATCAAATCATGTTTTTTGGCATATCCATTGCCTAAAACATTTATCATTTCTTTGTAGTGAGAACACTCAGAAGCTTCTCTTTTGGTTACCTTGAGATATACACTATTGTTTACTATTGTCACCCTTGCTATGCTATAGAACACCAGAACTTATTTCTCCTAACTGTACCTTTGTACCCACTGACCACACCATTTTATTTTAATGTAAGTATTTTAAAATCATATATTTCCAGTTGTTTCCTTTGTTCTTTGTGTTACTGATTTCATGTATTACACTTCTTCATAAATTATAAAATTCATGTTTATATTGTTATTTTTGCTTATAACAGCCTTTTACAGAGAGTAAGAAGCATAAAGAATCTTTTATATTCCTATGTATTTATTATTTCTTTCAGCTTTCTTTTAAGCTATGTTTCTTTCTGAAATCATTTTTCTTCATACTGAAAAATCTACCTTATCATGTCTTACAGTGCAGCTTCTACTAGTGACAAATTATCTCAGCCACTGTTTATGGGATATGTCTTTATTTTACACTTACTTTTAAAGGATGTTTTCACTGACTGTATAACTCTACACTGTGAATATGTTTTCCGAGTACTTTAAAGGTTGTGTTCCTTTATGTTCTGGCTTAAATTGTTTATGTGCAGTCAGCCATCATTCTTATTGTTGTTCCTCTCTATATTATGTGGAAATAAATGAAGATCAACTAGATGAGAAGAGGCAAAGTCTGTTTAGTCAGGGTTTGGTATAACAAGGGAGTCAGCCACCATCATACTTTCATTTGGCAGAGACTGAAAGGCAGGTAGAGATGTGGTGAAACTATAGTGTAAAAAAAGGCAAGGCTGCAGGTACGCTGTAATTGAAGACTGTTGGCATAGGGAAGCTGGAGGTGGGCTACCTAGAACTGGGGTATCTTACATGATTAGTTAGGGATGCATGGGACTTTCTCTGGTTGGTCCTAAGTTGGAGGCAGGACTAAAATTAGGAGATCTGTCTGTTATTAATCGAGTCTTAGCCATTTGGGACCAATTATTTCAGATGTTTTTGTTTGATTTTGTGAAATGGTTGCTAGAGATAGTGGTCTGACTTCATACAAGTCTGATGTGGAAAGTAAGCTGGCTTCCTGAGCTGGTTACTGTGGATAATGGATTGGTCTTCTGGACTGATTGCTGCAGACTGTAGATTGAAACTCCATTTTGTAATTGAAATGGCGCTATCCGTTTGTATATTTAGTCTCTCAGTCATGTTCATTTTGTCTTTCTTCTTTTAAAATTTTATTTTCTCTTTGGTTTTCATCAGTGTGCCTATGATATGCCTAACTGCATTTAAAAATAAATTCTGCTTAGTGTTTGTTGACCTTTGTAGATCTATGGGTTGATATTTTTTGTTAGTTTTGTTAATTTTTCAGTTTTCTTTCTAGAAATTTTCAGTCTTATTTTCTCTCATCTCCTCTTTTGAGATTCTAATTACATAGTTGTATGTATATTTTTGAAGTTTGTGTCACAGGTCACTGACCATCTGTTTTCTGCTTGGTTTTACAATCTTTTTTCTCATATTTTAGTTTAGATAATTTCTTTTCACTTGATTTTAAATCCGCTTATTCATTCTTTCCCCATGTTCAATCTTTTGTAAAAGTGATCCAATGAATTTTAATTTCAGACACTTTTTTTTCCAACTCCATAATTTCCATTTGGTGTTTTCTTAGAGTTTCTAATTTTCCAATTAAATATCCCATTATTTAATCTACTATATCCATCTTTTGCTGTAAATTGTTTCACACATCAGTAATGGTTATTTTAAAGCCCAGACATGTTAATTTCAATAACTGAATTATCCATGGGTCTTATTCTGTTTATTTTGCTTTACCTTTATTATGGATACATTTTTCCTTCATGTATCTTTTAGAGCTTTATTGTATTCTGAGTATTGCTATAAAATAATGATTAAATAATAATATTTTATAGTATTTATTTCCCAGATAATAAATCCCTTTTCTTTCACCATAGTTTTAATAATATTGAGTTTGTCTTTGATTTGCCAAACCTCTAATCTCCCCGACACAGCTTTTTAAATCTAGTCAGTACTTGAACTGAGAGGAAGTTGTATTGCAATTCCAGATATGTTTATTCACTATTTAGTTTAAATTGGAAAAGGTTTTGGACTACAGTTACTGTGAGGATGCTTAGAAATAAGCAATTCTCGGCCAGGCGCGGTGGCTGACGCGTGTAATCCCAACACTTTGGGAGGCTAAGGCGGGTGGATCACGAGGTCAGGAGATCGAGACCATCCTGGCCAAGATGGTGAAACCCTATCTCTACTAAACATGCAAAAATTAGCTGGGCGTGGAGGCACATGCCTGTAATCCCAGCTACTCAGGAGGCTGAGGCAGGAGAATCGCTTGAACCAGGGAGTTAGAGGTTGCAGTGAGCCGAGCTCATGCCACTGCACTCCAGCCTGGCAACAGAGTGAGACTCTGTCTCAAAAAAAAAAAAAAGAAAAATAAGCAATTCTCCTTGCATTGGCCCTCCTTCACTGCTGCTGTTTTCAGGTTGCAATTTAGGGATGAAGGAGAATTAGTTGACACACTAAGATATTTGTGTTTATATTTGGGACTATTTTCCATTTTTTAACCATTCTGCCACACCAAACTGTCACCTAGTCTTGGCTGATTCCCCCAGCTCTGCAAAGCCTCTGCCTCTCTAGCAGGTCTGCTAGTCCATTATTCATGCACAGTAATGCCCACTTCATGTATGGAAGCCTAAGAGGCTCTTTGCTCACCTCCTAATTTTCCTCCCACCTCACTGGCTTTTCTTTCTCATTTTCTTTCTTAATTTTTTTCTCATTTCTCCCATCTCTTTACTTTGCAGTGCCTTGTGGCTTCATCTTTGGATAGTTTTCCTGTTTGTTATATGCAATCACTCTCTTGATGATATTGCCTAGGCACATCTTTACTGCCTATGCACTGATGACTCATGTTAATATCTCCAAACCAGACCCACCCCCTGCAACCAGGCTTATATACCCAACGGTCTATTTGACGGTGCCATTCAGACACAAAACAATACATCCCAAACTGAGCTTATCTATTTCACTAAATAAATAAATACAATAAAGTAAAACCTACTCCACCTGCAATCCTTTCCATCTCAAAGGCAACTCCATCCTCCCAGATGCTCAGACCAAAACACTTGGATTTATAACTCCCTTTTTTCTGGAGTACATATCATTCTGTCCATCAGAAAACTCTTATGTTTGTTCCTTCTGCTTTCATAACGTACCTAGAATCTGAGCACTTTTCTCCACTTTCAAGTCTCTACCCTAGTCCAAACCATCCCATCATCTGCCTGGTTTATTAAAGTAGGCTCATACCTGATCTCCTTGCTTCTACTCTTGTATTTTCTCCTATCCTACAGTAGATTCTTAGCCTGATGATTCTTTTAAGACTGGAGTCAGATCACATACCTCTTTTACTCAAAGCCCTTTCAGGGTTTCTCATCTCTTAGTGTAAAATTTAAAGTCCTGTAAATGGCATAGCTACAACAGCCTCCTTGCTGCTCCTCAAACATGCCAGGAATACACTGACTTCGGAGTTCTTTTTGATCATTGGTACTTCTGCCTAAAATTCTTTTATCTACTACATTTCTTGCCCCATTGCCTTTTTCAAGAGTTTGCTCAAATATAATATTCCACGTGAAATCTTCTATGACCACTTTCTTTAAATTGCAAACACCATACACCGCCTCCATTTAATTTTCTCTGTAACACATCTTTTCTTCTATCTGTATAACTTACTTTAGTATTTTGTTTATTTTCTTCTTCTCCCATTGGAATATAAGTAGGATGAAAAAATATATTTTCTATTTTCTTTATGCTTTATCCATAGAATTATGCCTGACATATAAAGGTATTTCAAAATGTGTTAATACATTAGTGGGTGTTTCTTTTTTTTTTTTTTTTTAATACTTTAAGTTCTAGGGTACATGTGCACAACGTGCATGTTTGTTACATATGTATACATGTGCCATGTTGGTGTGCTACACCCATTAACTCATCATTTACATTAGGTATATCTCCTAATGCTAGCCCTACCCCCTACCCTCTCCCCACAATAGGACCCGGTGTGTGATGTTCCCCTTCCTGTGTCCAAGTGATCTCATTGTTCGATTCCCACCTATGAGTGAGAACATGCGGTATTTGGTTTTCTGTTCTTGCGATAGTTTGCTGAGAATGATGGTTTCCAGCTGCATCCATGTCCCTACAAAGGACACAAACTCATCCTTTTTTATGGCTGCCTAGTATTCCATGGTGTATATGTGCCACATTTTCTTAATCCAGTCTGTCACTGATGGACATTTGGGTTGATTCCAAGTCTTTGCTATTGTGAATAGTGCCACGACAAACATACGTATACATGTGTTTTTATAGCAGCATGACTTATAATCCTTTGGGTATATCCCCAGTAATGGAATGGCTGGGTCAAATGGTATTTCTAATTCTAGATCCTTGAGAAATCGCCACACTGTCTTCCACAATGGTTGAACTAGTTTACAGTCCCACCAACAGTGTAAAAGTGTTCCTATTTCTCCACATCCTCTCCAGCACCTGTTGTTTCCTGATTTTTTAATGATTGCCATTCTAACTGGTGTGAGATTGTATCTCATTGTGGTTTTGATTTGCATTTCTCTGATGGCCAGTGATGATGAGTATTTTTTCATGTGTCTGTTGGCTGTGTGAATGTCTTCTTTTGAGAAGTGTCTGTTCATATTCTTTGCCCACTTTTTGATAGGGTTGTGTGTTTTTTTCTTGTACATTTGATTCAGTTCTTTATAGGTTCTGGATATTAGCCCTTTGTCAGATGAGTAGCTTGCAAAAATTTTCTCCCATTCTGTACGTTGCCTGTTCACTCTGATGGTAGTTTCTTTTGCTGTGCAGAAGCTCTTTAGTTTAATTAGATCCCATTTGTCAATTTTGGCTTTTGTTGCCGTTGTTTTTGGTGTTTTAGACATGAAGTCCTTGCCCATGCCTATGTCCTGAATGGTATTACCTAGGTTTTCTTCTAGGCTTTTTATGGTTTTAGGTCTAACATTTAGGTCTCTAATCCATCTTGAATTAATTTTCATATAAGGAGGAAGGAAAGGATCCAGTTTCAGCTTTCTACTTATGGCTAGCCAATTTTCCCAGCACCATTTATTAAATAGGGAATCCTTTCCCCATTTCTTGTTTTTGTCAGGTTTGTCAAAGATCAGATGGCTGTAGATGTGTGGTATTATTTCTGAGGGCTCTGTTCTGTTCCTTTGGTCTATATCTCTGTTTTGGTACCAGTACCATGCTGTTTTGGTTACTGTAGCCTTGTAGTATGGTTTGAAGTCAGGTAGCGTGATGCCTCCAGCTTTGTTCTTTTGGCTTAGGATTGTCTTGGCAATGCGGGGTCTTTTTTGGTTCCATATGAACATTAAAGCAGTTTTTTCCAATTCTGTGAAGAAACTCATTGGTAGCTTAATGGGGATGGCATTGAATCTATAAATTACCTTGGGCAGTATGGCCGTTTTCACAATATTGATTCTTCCTATCCATGAGCATGGTATGTTCTTCCATTTGTTTGTATCCTCTTTTATTTCACTGAGCAGTGGTTTGTAGTTCTCCTTGAAGAGGTCCTTCACATCCCTTGTAAGTTGAATTCCTAGGTATTTTATTCTTTTTGAAGCTATTGTGAATGGGAGTTCATTCATGATTTGGCTCTCTGTTTGTCTGTTACTGGTGTATAAGAATACTTGTGATTTTTGCACATTGATTTTGTATCCTGAGACTTTGCTGAAGTTGCTTATCAGTTTAAGGAGATTTTGGGCTGAGACAATGGGATTTTCTAAATATACAATCATGTCGTCTGCAAACAGGGACAATTTGACTTCTTGTTTTCCTAACTGAATACCCTTAATTTCTTTCTCTTGCCTGATTGCCCTAGCCAGAACTTCCAACACTATGTTGAACAGGAGTGGTGAGAGAGGGCATCTCTGTCTTGTGTCAGTTTTCAAAGGGAATGCTTCCAGTTTTTGCCCATTCAGTATGATATTGGCTGTGGGTTTGTCATAAATAGCTCTTATTATTTTGAGATACATTCCATCCATACCGAATTTATTGAGCGTTTTTAGCATGAAGGGCTGTTGAATTTTGTCAAAGGCCTTTTCTGCATCTATTGAGATAATCATGTGGTTTTTGTCTTTGGTTCTGTTTGTATGCTGGATTATATTTATTGATTTGCGTATATTGAACCAGCCTTGCATCCCAGGGATGAAGCTCACTTGATCATGGTGGATAAGCTTTTTGATGTGCTGCAGGATTTGGTTTGCCAGTGTTTTATTGAGGATTTTTGCATCAATGTTCATCAGGGATATTGGTCTAAAATTCTCTGTTTTTTGTTGCACCTCTGTCAGGCTTTGGTATGAGGATGATGTTGGCCTCATAAAATGAGTTAGGGAGGATTCCCTCTTATTACTTGGCTGTTGAGTTGTATTACCAACTTGAGTCTAAAAATGAAGAGGCTTCTTTGTTTTATAGTAACCCCTGACTGCTTTCTGATTAATCTTTTTCATTAATTACATAGAGGGTTTTAGCATTATTGTTACAGATAGAATAGAAAAAGCAAACACAATTTTCTTGAACAAAGGTTAAATGTTAAGAAAGGAACATACACTTATACTTCAGTTTTTTTGTTTTTATTTTTTATTTTTTTAGAAAAAAAGCTTTGTAAATAAGAAACTTTTCAAATATAATAAATTAAAATATTTTGTTTCATAGAGAATTTTGGAATACTTTAGTACTGATTTGACATGCAAGCTTTCTACTAGCCACTACATGCTGCTTTGAAAGGTTGGGTTGTATAGTGTAAATAAAGTTTAAACATTCAATTCTATGTAAATAGTTCAATATTGTTTGTAACAGAGCTCCAAAAATATTTTCTCTTCATAGCAAATTTAAGGGTATATTACAGTAATATTTTAAGCAGTTGTGAAGACTCTTAAATAATTGAACACAAAGAAAAGAGTAACTGCTCACAATTTAAGAATGGAAATAAGAAACTTTCTATTTTAATGTAATAAAATGATAACATCTCTTGAGAGTTGTTTGATAATTCTCAAGTGAATGAATCATATGTAATAAAGAATGACTGTTTTACAATATAACTTTGCAGAAAAGAAAATGATACTTCAAGTTTGCCTTCTAAATTATTTATACATATTTTTTAAAAATTTACACAGAAATTACTTTGAATCACTGCATATAAATTCCCAAAACAAATTTAAACTATTATTTTTGTTGTTAGAATATATACCTGAAATCGATCCTGTGAACATGCTTATATTTTTTGAGATTAGCAATTCCCAAGTCAAACTCGTAATGGTTATGTTTTGAAAAGCTGTATAGATATTTAAAACCTCTTAAAGTGTAATAACTATATGCTATTTAATGGCAAAGATTTGAAATTTCAACTTCCTTTTTATTATAGATAAAAATCTCTAATATTCAGCCGAAGTCCTCAGCTGAACCAAAGAAACAAGTGTTCTGAAAATTCTTAGAAATCAATTACTTAGCACTTAATCTCTTATCAAAAGTTGTTATGTGCCTGTAATGAGACTATGTAGTTAATAGATTATTCAAAGTTTTAAAAGTTATTGTACTATGTACTAGTGAGTAGACATAGATTTGCATGAGGTTTATAATAATAAAATGAAGCTTCACTACAATTTCTGTGCATTTTGTAATATAATGGCAGAGAAATCCATTAAAAAAATGTTTTGTGTGGGGTGGGACTCATTTGCATGCCAGAATCCTTACTAGTAGCACAATTGATTTAAAAAATTCTGCATTTTAGCCTCAAAAAACGAAACATTGCTTTACATGAAATTATTGGGTAGTTACTTTTACAATACTTAATATTTCTCTCTTTTGGTCTCTAAATTTTAGAATGCACTGTGACATCATTTTAACTTCAATAGGCATGTAGGGAGGATGCATTTAACCGAAAGGGTAATGGAAATCAGTTTATGTGAGGATTAATAAGCTCTTATTGGTTCTTAGTTACTTTAACATTTTAACCTCCAGAGAAAATTAATAAATATTAAGTGTCAAAGTTACATAATCAAATGAGTTTATGAGATGACTGGGGATACTTGAGAGAATAAACTAAATTATATGTGTGTGTTCTCTTTCAAGCATTTGCTATCATTTCTGGGCTGGATTTCTATGCTAGTTTCTAAATAAGACTAAGCTCCTTTCTCTGCTAAAGGATGTAGCGATATCATTATCTAAATAACCCTTTTTATTCAAGTTGACTGCCTGTTTTTATTGAATTGGTTTAATAAAACCACAAAACTTTCTATGGATTTTTTCTATAGATTATACAAGTAAATATTGTATATTTTTCTTTTTTGGCATAAAATCAGGATACATATGAGGTAGGGGTGTGTGTGTGTGTGTGTGTGTGTGTGTGTGTGTGTGTGTGTGTTAAAAAATACCACAGGGAATAAAACTCATGGTTTTTTTAAATTTTTATGCATTACAGTAATCACAGTAAGCCCCTTTGGATAGAAAATATAGAACATACTTGTAAGATTTGGAAGACTTAAGTCAACTTCATCAATTTTGGGGATATTAATGATACATAAAGACAAACCGCAGAACTTTGGGTAATGATTGACTTATATTGCTGTAACAATACAACTGAATTATGTGTCACAGAGGGTACTACTATTAACTACTACATATTTGTTTATCATTTTAGAATTTCAAAGGTAGTTTTCATAACAATAATAGTCTACAAGCATAAATTGACATTTCATAACTTGGAGTGCATGGTCATCTATCAGGATAAACTACTGTAGTATGTGATCCTTAAAGAACCGTTCCCCCTTTTTAATGATTAGATGTAGATTCTGCAATTTATCTGATACTATTTCAGACGAACTTCTGAATGGCAGGTATGGGGCCCAAGGTTTTTATAATGTTGTAGTAAATGTGGAGGAGGAAAAGGACATGTGCTCTGAGGCTATATACAATCTCAGACAATACAACGAGTACAACTGCAGTATTATTTGCGTAGGGTAATTGATGACAATCCTTTGTTGTAGCTTTCATTTTTCTTTGTTCCTTGACCTGCTTCATTAAATTTCAGCAAATAAGAAAACTTGGCTTAGGATAGATTGTTTAGTCCTGTGGTCCCTGCTTCACTTTCCTTGGACTCATTCTATCTTTCAGTAATGCTCACCTTGCACTGATAAACGAGTCAAAATGCTTTGTGTTTCATAAGCGACAATGTGCCGATTGTATTCTGTAGGTTATATTTGATTTCATACGATGGTCTTTGTGTCTCATAATTGTTAATTATTTCTAAACACAGAACCACTCAATTATACCAGTCAGTGTGTGGCAAGGAAAAATAAATGTCAGCTTCCAGTGGCATAAATAGAATTAATTGTTTTCTCTGGAGTAGTGTAATCATAATAAAAGCACTTTTGTAGAACTCCTAGGATGTGTTCCTTTTAAGCAATATAATATCACCTTGAGAGAAAATAATCTATCTTTAATGTAATAGTCAGTGATATACTACTGATATAGTTTATATATTTATTATTATCATATAACAATAAAGCAGCACATAATATCTGGAAGCAATAATGTTTATTTATATTTTTGTTTCACAAAATGATTTATAAAGAGAATGTACCAACATTATTTTATTTGGTCCTAACAAAAATTCTTTAAGATCAACAGAGGGTTGGTTATGTTCATTTAACAGATAGGAAAGCTCAGATTTGAAGTGCGGACTTGTGTCCAATAACATATTTTAAGTACAATAGTGAAAGCCTCATGTACTTCATTTTAATACTGAATATTTATTCTTCTACATTGCAATTTCTATTGTCAGAGATTTCAAAATTTTTATTAAATAATTTTGATTAATTATAGTCCCTTAAACATGAATTTTAGGGGTAAGATGGAGCGCAAATGGAAGGGGAAAATAAGATAATTAGTGGGTATTAAGTAATGGGATGATAAAGACTTAATTCCACCTAATTTATTTTGGAAAAGCAAGATATTTGCCCAACACATATTCCTATAAGGGAGTACTTGTATTGAGGCCTTTGGCTTAGTGCTTCTACATTGCTGCGGCTGCTTTCAGGGCTGCTGTCCATTCAGCTTTATTTCCCATAGTCTGATCACTCATGTTGGATCAAGTCAAGAGAGAGCTATGGTTTCTCTTCTCCATTTACTTCATTTGAGTTCAGTTTTTCTTCTTTCATCTGTACCTCACCCAACAATGAGTGATTGAGGAATGAGTGTGATGTAAAAAATATCAAAGGTAAATCACTCTTCTCTACCTATTCAGAAGCAAGCGTTCAATGCTAATAGAAAAGACAATATAGCGTTCATAGGTAAATTCTCCTGTAATTCTATGATGTAAAGTTGATTGAATGATTACTGCTATTATATATGACAAATTTGAAAATGTCTAATCAGTTCTGTATATTAGCAATCTTTTTGGTTTGGGATTTGCATTTACTTCAAATATTCAAAACATTTTATTCTGTATATAGGTAGTTTCTTACATGAATATGCACCATGGCTTTCTATCTGCTTGTATAAAAGTCCAAGTGGCTTTCTTCTGTGACAATAGCTATAGACATATTTTCCATATACTTGCCTATTTTTATTTTGATATACAAAAAAGTTGGACATTTGAGTAAAATTGAATACATTATTCTATTTTTAAAAGTCATATAACCTCTTCTTCAACACATTCTGCATACAAACCAGATTAGATTTGTTTCTTAGAAATTTTGAAAATTCAAATGGGGAATGGAATGGGAAATGGAAGGCATTATTGCTGCTGCATATTATACACTTATGAAGAAAGGGTCATGCTATACTTCTTTAGCTAATTTATAAATTCCAGAAGAGGTTCGGAACTTCCCCTCCCTGTCCCTTAGGTGAAGCTCAGATATTTGATATCTAATTATTCAGTGCTAAATGAGATCTAGCATTATTCAGTACTAAATTTCTGGTTATCTGAAGTATATAACTAATATCTCTTATTATCTCTCTTTTACCAAATTTCTACAGCCCCTTTTCTTGTTTTGTTCCTTTGAGTATTTCTGCTAATTATTAACAGCACAAACTTTGATATTTGGCATCTTTCTTAAAAACATTTTTTAAAGTTCAGTGGTACATATGCAGAATGTGCAGATTTGTTACGTAGGTGAACAGAATACCAAATACGGTGTGTTCTCATTGGGCATTTCTTAGTTTGAGTCTTCATGTTCTTCCTTTGACCATTTCCCTTAGCTTGCCAAGTCTTATCGTTATCTCACTTTTATCTGTGCTCCTGCTATATATTTTTTCCTATCTTGGTAGGCTTAACATCTCTCTCGGTATATATCATTCTGAATAATATACAGTTATTTCCTTTGGTAATTGAAGAAAGAGGTAGTTCCTGGTAATATGACTAGAGGAGTGTAGTAACAGTGATAAATAGTGTTAACTGCCTACTGACTGTTCAATCATTCTAAATATTAAAAGAAATACAATAGGTATTTAAGACATGATCCCTTTATCTCAATTAATTTATAATATTGTGAATAAAAATGTTAATATAAAAATAAACAGTATATATTATAATAAACTGATTATATTTTATTGTCTTTCATTTATTTGTGGTTCTTAGGAGTTTTTACTCCACCATTTAGGAGTTATTACTGTACCAGTGTGGAATTAATGAAAACAACAAGATTGTCCTTCCTGAGCCAACTTTATAATCAACACAGTAATGTCATTCAAGCTATGTTGTATATGTGCCTTGAAAGAAGGTGTTTAACCTGACTACTGGTTGACCTTTTAGGTAATATTTTAAAAGCCCTGGCCACCATCCCATAAGGTCATTTTGTGTACATAATATTTTTCCGAAGGGCTCTGAAACTATCTTAACTTATAATCAGAGTAATGAACATTATAATAGATTAATAGATTAACAGTGATCTTCTTTCCCCATGTAATTAGGTCTACAGGATTTGAATATTGTCAATAACACCTCATTGTATTTTTCTTATGTGGAAGAGTGTCATTAAGAAGAATTTATTCATTCAACACGAATTCAGCAAATATCTGTCAAGTATCTATTATGAGCTGATAACTAAGCCAAATACATATATATAAACCTAGATTTTAATTATGTTCTCTCTTATACTTTTATATCTTATAACATTTAAGTGAGTGCTACATGATAACATAAGGCTGTTTTGTTTTATACAAAACTTAGGGTTTCTTTTCCTATAAAACTCACACTCTTAGGGCATGTCAGCCTCAGACATTTCTCTAAGTAATTGTGAAGTTCTATTTTCTGAAGAAAAAATACTGAATGTCTCAGAAATACCTTTGTGACTTGCACTACATCAAGCAGCAAGGCAGGAATGATGTCTTTGTGCATTTACATAGCACTTTTATTTTTAAGAGGTCAGGGAATTTCATATGGATTATCTTTTTCACCCCGATTTTCCTTCTGCAGTAGTTGCCAAAACATAGAGGAATGAAATTTCTTGCCTCAGACATTTCTCTAAGTAATTCTGAAGTTCTATTTTCTGAAGAAAAAATACTGAATGTCTCAGAAATACCTTTGTGACTTGCACTACATCAAGCAGCAAGTCAGGAATGATGTCTTTGTGCATTTACATAGCACTTTTATTTTTAAGAGGTCAGGGAATTTCATATGGATTATCTTTTTCACCCCGATTTTCCTTCTGCAGTAGTTGCCAAAACATAGAGGAATGAAATTTCTTGCCTCAGGTTATGTAGTCCTTCTTAGGCACCACACGTGAACTTTCTCTAAGTCCTGGTTTTCTTCACAGTGTTGTCTCACAGATTTTCCATTTCCTCCTAAAATGAATGAATTAATTCAAAGAACAAGTATTGAGCATCCACTGTTACTAGACGCTGTTCTAGGTAGTTGGGAGAAATCAATGAACCAAACAGGATAAAAAACAAAACAAGATCAAGCAAAGCAACCCTTTCTTTGTCCTCCTGAAGTTTATATTTTAATAATGGGAAGAAGGGTGTGGGGAAGACAGAAAATAAACATCATCCATTAGTAACATATAGGATTTTAATAAGAAATAAATGCAATGGAAAAATAAAATAATTATGGGGAAGTTAGGCCATGTGGTTGGGACATGTGAGTAAGTTAAGCCGTTGATTCAGAAATGATTGAAGTTCCCAACTATGTAAAGCAATATAATTAAAAATTAGTTCGAAATTGAAAGCGTAAATACAATCCTGTGTTTACATATTCAAATGGAGAATAATTAAATTTATTAATTCAATCAGTAGATATTCATTGATGACCAGTTGGTAGAAAAGTGCTATTCCAGGGGTTGTGTGTATAGGGGTGGATATAGTGCGGATTCACTCTCAAGCTGTTCAGAGACTGGGGGATAGGATATTATAATCACTTATTGCTACTTAAAAATAACCATCCAAAAGCATAGCCCTTTAAAGCAGTAACCACTTTATTATCTCTTGTGATTCTGTGAGTTGACACAGCTTAGCTGGTGATGCTTCTGCTTCTCCCAGTGTTGGCAGGAGCTGCAGTCCTCTGAGGACTTGACTTGCCTGGACTGTCAGAAGTGACTCATTCAATGACCGATGCTTTGGTGGGAGAAGGCTGGAAGACTCATCTCAGCAATGAATTTGGGATACTAGACCATTTGGGTCTGTTTCTGTCCAGGTGTCAGAGTCTCTTCCTCTCCATGTGACCTTTCCCTACATGGTCTCTGCACATGATTTCTCCAGCAGGTAGTGAGACATTTACTTGGTGGCTCAGTGGTACACAAAGTGCTAAAGAACTTGACAGACCTTCCCAAGAGTTAGCTCCAGAACTTACACAGGGTCATTCCCTCTATATTCTACTGGTTAAAGGGAGTCCCAGACCAGACCACTCCAGATTCAGGGAGGTTATTTCATAAGGAGAAAGTTACGGGTTGCGCAGATTATTTGAAGCTATTTTTGGAAGCTAGTGATCCCAAGCGACAGTGTTTACAATATATACAAGGTACTGTGGAAACCCTGAAGAAGATAATCTATCAGTCTGGGTGCATTCAGGTGAGGCTTCCAAGAACAAAAGGATGCTGAGCTAAACATTAAGAAAAAAAAATCAGAATTAACCAGTCAGTGAGGAGCAGGATATGCCAGGAAGAGAGATGGCATGAGACATACACAGGACATGGTATCAGAGGAGAATATGGTGTGTCCAGAGAACTTCCAGTTATTTAATATGAGAGTGAGGTATAAATCCTTTCAGTAAATTCTAAGAAGGCTACATAGGACAAAGCTTTGAATCAGAGGTATTTTATAAAATGAAGACAATACTGTCACAGAGAGTTGATCTGAGGACTAAATTAGATCAAGTATCTGGCACATATAAACTAAGCGTGTGTGTGTGTGTGTGTGTGTGTATATATATATGTCTGTCTGTCTCTCTCTCTATATATATATATGTGCATATATACACATGTGATTTTAAACATTTTTTGTCATGATAAGGGTTTGAATTTCAACCAGAAGTGGATAGGAAGCCAATAAAGAATAAGATTTGCATTTTACAATGACCCCGTTCTGCGGAGTCCAGAGAATTTATGAGAAAGATAGATGCTGAAGAAAGAATAATCAATTTGATGGCTTTCTAGGTCAAAAGAAAATACATACAGAAGGCAGAGACTGTGGAAAAGGATTTGAAAGAAAAACTAGAAATTGTAAATTAAACACACAATTTGTTTTAGTTTCCTTTTTTCCTAATGTAGTAGATCCATTTAATTATTCATTCATTATTGCAATATGTATATTTATATTTTTTAGGGTCTCTCACAGTGCAGGCACTGGGTTAGAAACTGTGGATACAATTTCTATTTGTGAGATACAATTTTACATTCATGAAGTTCACAGTTCTGCTATGAAGATTGCAAAATTAATGATAATTACAATGGAATATGACAAGTGCTTGCTAGATGTAGGCACATAGGAGTCTCATTACACCCAGATGGTAAATGTCTGTGAGGGTTTTACCAGTAAAGTTTTCTCAAGACATGAAAGCCAGCAGGAGAAAATTTTAGAAAGATAAAGGCCTCACCTAGGAGGACAAAGCAGTGGCAAAAACAAAGATTTAGAAATAAGGAACAACAGACCAGCGGAGGAAGAGCACAGTATAGACCTGGATATGTGAGCAGGCCTGTTAAAGTGAGGAGCTGGATATAGTATAGCATCATTATGGCCAGAGTTTAGTATACAATGAAGAGAATGGGAGAAATGACATTTATGAGAAAAAAATAACTGGCAAATTATCGACAGCTGAAATCAATAAGCAAAAAAGTCATTTACAATTCCTGAAATCATGCTCTGCATTTTTTAAATCCATGAATTGCAGAATAATCACAGAAGCTTAAAGTAGGCAAAGCTATCAGTAACTTAAACTGTATAATAATTAATATTAATTTTATGAGCAGTATTTTATATTCACTTGCTATTTCCATAACAATGTGCAACTAGAGCTGAGATGTATAAGATGTATAAGATGTATCTTACCCTCAAAAAACTTTCAAGTGCAACTTCCTTCAGGAAGTGTTCCTGGACTATCCAGTGCATGTAATCATATTCTAATTTGTATTTAACAAATTGCCTAGCAAATAATATTGTCAATAGATACTGTTACATATTACTATTATTATTAATGAAGATAGATCACAGATCTTTCAGGGCAAGAGCAGATGCCACTGATAGGCCATTTACCCACACTCCTGAAATTCAGTTCTACTCTCATTCTAGAAAACAGATTTGATTGAGACCTTGACTAGGTCAGGACAGCGGCATGTATACAAGACAAAGGACATTTTAGTTTTATCTAGGCTTAACCTTAGAAGCCCAGTATAAACAGAAATCACATAGTTTTTTCAATATAGCCGTATTCTTTATCTGAGCATCAGGTAAATAAATCATGTGCCAAATTATGTGTGCTCATGAGTGTACATGTGCACACATGTGAATTTTGGAGGAAGAGAGGATATATGTAAATATAAGTACATGGTGGGGGGAGGAGTAGATTTCGTTAGATTCTCAGAAACTCCAAACAGTGTAAAACCCCTGCCTTAAGGTGATGCTTAACTGAAATCCCTGCTTTAAGGTGATGATTAGTATTAGAATTGCCCTGTTTCTAAACCTTTAGGAGGGACATGTTAGGGTTCATTAAGTACTCCAGGACTTACCCCTATGCCTGAAGCTAGAGAAGAAACAAATTTTCCTAAGTCAAGGGTTGTATTGCATTCTACTAAAGCCTTGTTCAATATTACTTTTCAGTAACCAACTATCAACTTTAGGTATTTCTCAGCATTTCGGTTAAAATTAAACTAACAGAAAGTGATGTTGGCAAGATGGCAAACCAAGAGGCCCCAGGCCCTAATTCACCCCTTGAAGACACTGAGTTAACAATATATGGACCAGAATCCCTTTTTAAGAACTGTATTGCCCAGTTAAGAAGTAGCAGCACCCAGACCAATGCAAAACCAAAAAAAGATCCTAGTAAAGTTTAGAGAATTTTGCATGCCCATGTCCTTTTCTTGAGTCAGAGTAGCATAGTGCACACTGGAGGAAACATTCCATACAAAGGCTCCTCTTTTACAATAGCAACAAGAGAGTGGATTGTGAGTCAGATATTCTGGTTTGTCTAGGGGCTTCCCAAAGTATTGGTTTCTATCTCATAACACTGATGGGAACAGTAGCAGAGTTTGGAAACCACTGAAAAAAGTGGCAAGAGGTTTGGCATGTTGGAGCCTCAGAGCTGCAGAGATTCTGTAGTTCTACAGGCAGATGCTAGACGAAGCAGGAGATTATGAGCTCCTGAGAAAAAAAGGGCAAGCTGCTTAGGGAATTTGAGAGAAGTAAAGACACATACACAAGCCTAGAGGAGAAACATCCTCAGAAACGTTTTGAGAGTCTCCCAAACATATAGCTAGGCTCACTGATGAAGGCCATTCTCTGCACACATCCAGTACATAATGGCTTGGGCAGGTGAATGTCTTCACAAATGCCCAAATCTCTAATATCAAGAAATATCACAAGACATGCAAAGAAACAAAGAAATGTGGCTTGATGAATGTACAAAACAAAACCTTGGATATAGACCCTAAAGAAAGGCAGTCACTGAACTGTCTGACCAATAATTAAAAACAACTATTTTAAATATGGTCAGTGAGCTCAAAAAAAAAACATAGAAAGATGACTAAAGAAAATCCTGAAAATAATGTATGAACAAATTGAGAATATCAGTGAAAACTATAGGAAAGAATCATATAGAAATTCTGGAGCTGAAAAATATAACTGAATTGCTGACTTGAAAAATTATTTAGAAAGACTTAATAGCAAACTTGATCAGGCAGATGAAAAAAATCAGTGAACTTGAAGACAGGACATTTTAAATCGTTGGGACAGCAGAGAAAAAAAAAAAGAAGGAATGAAGAAAAGTGAACAATACTTAAGGGACTTACGGAGCACCATCAATCAGACCAATACACAAATTATGGGAATTCAAGAAGGAGTAAAGAGATAGAAAAAGGGGCAGAGAGTTTATTTGAAGAAATAATGACAAAAAAAACTTCCCAAATCTGAGGAAAGAAATGGATATACATGTTCAAGAAACTCAACCAACTACCACCTGGATGAATCCATAGAGACTCCACCAAGACCCATTACAATCAAACTGTTGAAAGTCAAAGAGAGTTATGAAAGCAGCAAGAGAAAAGAGACTCATCATGTACATTGTAGCCTTTATAAGATTATCAGAGAATTTATCAGCAGAAACCTTATAGGCCAAAGGAAGTGTGATAATATTATTCAAAGTGTTGAGAGCAAAAAATGCTACCAACCAAGAATACTACAGCCAACAATAATAATTCAAAAATGGACAGGAATTTAAGATTTTATCAGACAAATCTGAGAAAGTTCATTCTACTAGATCTACTTGACAAGAAATGCTAAAGTGAGTCCTTCAAAGAATGCTAGATGAAGATACAAACTTCAGTAAAGAAAAATACATGACCAAATATAGTAACCTGTATTATTATAATTTTGGTGCACACATTTACTTTTAATTCTTATATAAAATTTAAATGACAAAAACATAAAAACAAATATAAATATATGTTAATGGATATAAAACACATAATGATGTACTTTGCGACATCAATAACATAAAAGTGGGGACAATAAGGAGTAGAGTAAGTTGTTAGTAGTTTAAAATAAAATGTTATAATTTGTTTAATATGTTATATATAAAATATATATAATGTGGAAATATGCAATATAGAATATATTAATATAATATATAACATATATACAATGTTTTGTTATAACTGTAATGTTTTGTCGAATTACGACAGTAACAATGTACACAAGGGGGGGGCGGAGCAAGATGGCCGAATAGGAACAGCTCCAGTCTCCAACTCCCAGCGCGAGCGACACAGAAGACCGGCGATTTCTGCATTTTCAACTGAGGTACTGGGTTCATCTCACTGGGGAGTGCCAGACGATTGGTGCTGGTCAGCTGCTGTAGCCCGACCAGCGAGAGCTGAAGCAGGGCGAGGCATTGCCTCACCTGGAAAGCGCAAGGGGGAAGGGAATCCCTTTTCCTAGCCAGGGGAACTGAGACACACAACACCTGGAAAATCGGGTAACTCCCACCCCAATACTGCGCTTTAAGCAGACAGGCACACCAGGAGATCATATCCCACACCTGGCCGGGAGTGTCCCACACCCACGGAGCCTCCCTCATTGCTAGCACAGCAGTCTGTGATCGACCGGCAAGGCAGCAGCGAGGCTGGGGGAGGGGCGCCCGCCATTGCTGAGGCTTAAGTAGGTAAACAAAGCTGCTGGGAAGCTCGAACTGGGTGGAGCTCACAGCAGCTCAAGGAAACCTGCCTGTCTCTGTAGACTCCACCTCTGGGGACAGGGCACAGTAAATAATAACAAACGCAGCAGCTCTGCAGACGCAAACGACTCTGTCTGACAGCTTTGAAGAGAGCAGTGAATCTCCCAACACGGAGGTTGAGATCTGAGAAGGGACAGACTCCCTGCTCAAGTGGGTCCCTGACCCCTGAGTAGCCTAACTGGGAGACATCCCCCACTAGGGGCAGTCTGACACCCCACACCTCACAGGGTGGAGTACACCCCTGAGAGGAAGATTCCAAAGCAAGAATCAGACAGGTACACTCGCTGTTCAGAAATATTCTATCTTCTGCAGCCTCTGCTGCTGATACCCAGGCAAACAGGGTCTGGAGTGGACCTCAAGCAATCTCCTACAGCTACAACCTACAGCTGAGGATCCTGACTGTTAGAAGGAAAGCTATCAAACAGGAAGGACACCTACACCAAAACCCCATCAGTACATCACCATTATCAAAGACCAGAGGCAGATAAAACCACAAAGATGGGGAAAAAGCAGGGCAGAAAAGCTGGAAATTCAAAAAATAAGAGCGCATCTCCCCCGGCAAAGGAGCGCAGCTCATCGCCAGCAATGGATCAAAGCTGGACGGAGAATGACTTCGACGAGATGAGAGAAGAAGGCTTCAGTCCATCAAATTTCTCAGAGCTAAAGGAGGAATTACGTACCCAGTGCAAAGAAACTAAAAATCTTGAAAAAAAAGTGGAAGAATTGATGGCTAGAGTAATTAATGCAGAGAAGCTCACAAACGAAATGAAAGAGACGAAAACCATGGCACGAGAAATACGTGACAAATGCACAAGCTTCAGTAACCGTCTCGATCAACTGGAAGAAAGAATGTCAGCGATGGAGGATCAAATGAATGAAATGAAGCGAGAAGAGAAACCAAAAGAAAAAAGAAGAAAAAGAAATGAACAAAGCCTGCAAGAAGTATGGGATTATGTAAAAAGACCAAATCTACGTCTGATTGGGGTGCCTGAAAGTGACGGGGAAAATGGAACCAAGTTGGAAAACACTCTTCAGGATATCATCCAGGAGAACTTCCCCAACCTAGTAGGGCAGGCCAACATTCAAATCCAGGAAATACAGAGAACGCCACAAAGATACTCCTCGAGAAGAGCAACTCCAAGACACATAATTGCCAGATTCACCAAAGTTGAAATGAAGGAAAAAATCTTAAGGGCAGCCAGAGAGAAAGGTCGGGGTACCCACAAAGGGAAGCCCATCAGACTAACAGCAGATCTCTCAGCAGAAACTCTTCAAGCCAGAAGAGAGTGGGGGCCAATATTCAACATTCTTAAAGAAAAGAATTTTAAACCCAGAATTTTATATCCAGCCAAACTAAGTTTCATAAGTGAAGGAGAAATAAAATCCTTTACAGATAAGCAAATGCTTAGAGATTTTGTCACCACTAGGCCTGCCTTACAAGAGACCCTGAAGGAAGCACTAAACATGGAAAGGAACAACCGGTACCAGCCATTGCAAAAACATGCCAAAATGTAAAGACCATCAAGGCTAGGAAGAAACTGCATCAACTAACGAGCAAAATAACCAGTTAATATCATAATGGCAGGATCAAGTTCACACATAACAATCTTAACCTTAAATGTAAATGGACTAAATGCTCCAATTAAAAGACACAGACTGGCAAACTGGATAAAGAGTCAAGACCCATCAGTCTGCTGTATTCAGGAGACCCATCTCACACGCAGAGACATACATAGGCTCAAAATAAAGGGATGGAGGAAGATTTACCAAGCAAATGGAGAACACAAAAAAGCGGGGGTTGCAATACTAGTCTCTGATAAAACAGACTTTAAACCATCAAAGATCAAAAGAGACAAAGAAGGCCATTACATAATGGTAAAGGGATCAATTCAACAGGAAGAGCTAACTCTCCTAAATATATATGCACCCAATACAGGAGCACCCAGATTCATAAAGCAAGTCCTTAGAGACTTACAAAGAGACTTAGACTCCCATACAATAATAATGGGAGACTTCAACACTCCACTGTCAACATTAGACAGATCAACGAGACAGAAAGTTAACAAGGATATCCAGGAATTGAACTCATCTCTGCAGCAAGCAGACCTAATAGACATCTATAGAACTCTCCACCCCAAATCAACAGAATATACATTCTTCTCAGCACCACATCGTACTTACTCCAAAATTGACCACGTAATCGGAAGTAAAGCACTCCTCAGCAAATGTACAAGAACAGAAATTATAACAAACTGTCTCTCAGACCACAGTGCAATCAAATTAGAACTGAGGACTAAGAAACTCAATCAAAACCGCTCAACTACATGGAAACTGAACAACCTGCTCCTGAATGACTACTGGGTACATCACGAAATGAAGGCAGAAATAAAGATGTTCTTTGAAACCAATGAGAACAAAGATACAACATACCAGAATCTCTGGGACACATTTAAAGCAGTGTGTAGAGGGAAATTTATAGCACTAAATGCCCCCAAGAGAAAGCAGGAAAGATCTAAAATTGACACTCTAACATCGCAATTAAAAGAACTAGAGAAGCAAGAGCAAACACATTCGAAAGCTAGCAGAAGGCAAGAAATAACTAAGATCAGAGCAGAACTGAAGGAGATAGAGACACAAAAAACCCTCCAAAAAATCAATGAATCCAGGAGTTGGTTTTTTGAAAAGATCAACAAAATTGACAGACCACTAGCAAGACTAATAAAGAAGAAAAGAGAGAAGAATCAAATCGACGCAATTAAAAATGATAAAGGGGATATCACCACCGACCCCACAGAAATACAAACTACCATCAGAGAATACTATAAACACCTCTACGCAAATAAACTGGAAAATCTAGAAGAAATGGATAATTTCCTGGACACTTACACTCTTCCAAGACTAAACCAGGAAGAAGTTGAATCCCTGAATAGATCAATAGTAGGCTCTGAAATTGAGGCAATAATTAATAGCCTACCAACCAAAAAAAGTCCAGGACCAGATGGATTCACAGCTGAATTCTACCAGAGGTACAAGGAGGAGCTGGTACCATTCCTTCTGAAACTATTCCAATCAATAGAAAAAGAGGGAATCCTCCCTAACTCATTTTATGAGGCCAACATCATCCTGATACCAAAGCCTGGCAGAGACACAACAAAAAAAGAGAATTTTAGACCAATATCCCTGATGAACATCGATGCAAAAATCCTCAATAAAATACTGGCAAACCGGATTCAGCAGCACATCAAAAAGCTTATCCACCATGATCAAGTGGGCTTCATCCCTGGGATGCAAGGCTGGTTCAACATTCGCAAATCAATCAACATAATCCAGCATATAAACAGAACCAAAGACAAGAACCACATCATTATCTCAATAGATGCAGAAAAGGCTTTTGACAAAATTCAACAGCCCTTCATGCTAAAAACGCTCAATAAATTCGGTATTGATGGAACGTACCTCAAAATAATAAGAGCTATTTATGACAAACCCACAGCCAATATCATACTGAATGGGCAAAAACTGGAAAAATTCCCTTTGAAAACTGGCACAAGACAGGGATGCCCTCTCTCACCACTCCTATTCAACATAGTGTTGGAAGTTCTGGCTAGGGCAATCAGGCAAGAGAAAGAAATCAAGGGGATTCAGTTAGGAAAAGAAGAAGTCAAATTGTCCCTGTTTGCAGACGACATGATTGTATATTTAGAAAACCCCATTGTCTCAGCCCAGAATCTCCTTAAGCTGATCAGCAACTTCAGCAAAGTCTCAGGATACAAAATTAATGTGCAAAAATCACAAGCATTCTTATACACCAGTGACAGTCAAACAGAGAGCCAAATCAGGAATGAACTTCCATTCACAATTGCTTCAAAGAGAATAAAATACCTAGGAATCCAACTTACAAGGGATGTAAAGGACCTCTTCAAGGAGAACTACAAACCACTGCTCAGTGAAATCAAAGAGGACACAAACAAATGGAAGAACATACCATGCTCATGGATAGGAAGAATCAATATCGTGAAAATGGCCATACTGCCCAAGGTAATTTATAGATTCAATGCCATCCCCATCAAGCTACCAATGAGCTTCTTCACAGAATTGGAAAAAACTGCTTTAAAGTTCATATGGAACCAAAAAAGAGCCCGCATCTCCAAGACAATCCTAAGTCAAAAGAACAAAGCTGGAGGCATCACGCTACCTGACTTCAAACTATACTACAAGGCTACAGTAACCAAAACAGCATGGTACTGGTACCAAAACAGAGATATAGACCAATGGAACAGAACAGAGTCCTCAGAAATAATACCACACATCTACAGCCATCTGATCTTTGACAAACCTGAGAGAAACAAGAAATGGGGAAAGGATTCCCTATTTAATAAATGGTGCTGGGAAAACTGGCTAGCCACAAGTAGAAAGCTGAAACTGGATCCTTTCCTTACTCCTTATACGAAAATTAATTCAAGATGGATTAGAGACTTAAATGTTAGACCTAATACCATAAAAATCCTAGAGGAAAACCTAGGTAGTACCATTCAGGACATAGGCATGAGCAAAGACTTCATGTCTAAAACACCAAAAGCAACGGCAGCAAAAGCCAAAATTGACAAATGGGATCTCATCAAACTAAAGAGCTTCTGCACAGCAAAAGAAACTACCATCAGAGTGAGCAGGCAACCTACAGAATGGGAGAAAATTTTTGCAATCTACTCATCTGACAAAGGGCTAATATCCAGAACCTACAAAGAACTCAAACAAATTTACAAGAAAAAAACAAACAACCCCATCCAAAAGTGGGCAAAGGATATGAACAGACATTTCTCAAAAGAAGACATTCATACAGCCAACAGACACATGAAAAAATGCTCATCATCACTGGCCATCAGAGAAATGCAAATCAAAACCACAATGAGATACCATCTCACACCAGTTAGAATGGCGATCATTAAAAAGTCAGGAAACAACAGGTGCTGGAGAGGATGTGGAGAAATAGGAACACTTTTACACTGTTGGTGGGATTGTAAACTAGTTCAACCATTATGGAAAACAGTATGGCGATTCCTCAAGGATCTAGAACTAGATGTACCATATGACCCAGCCATCCCATTACTGGGTATATACCCAAAGGATTATAAATTATGCTGCTATAAGGACACATGCACACGTATGTTTATTGCAGCACTATTCACAATAGCAAAGACTTGGAATCAACCCAAATGTCCATCATTGACAGATTGGATTAAGAAAATGTGGCACATATACACCATGGAATACTATGCAGCCATAAAAAAGGATGAGTTTGTGTCCTTTGTAGGGACATGGATGCAGCTGGAAACCATCATTCTTAGCAAACTATCACAAGAACAGAAAACCAAACACCGCATGTTCTCACTCGTAGGTGGGAACTGAACAATGAGATCACTTGGACTCGGGAAGGGGAACATCACACACCGGGGCCTATCATGGGGAGGGGGGAGGGGGGAGGGATTGCATTGGGAGTTATACCTGATGTAAATGACGAGTTGATGGGTGCAGCACACCAACATGGCACAAGTATACATATGTAGCAAACCTGCACGTTGTGCACATGTACCTTACAACTTGAAGTTTAATAATAATAAATAAATTAAAAAAAAAAAAAAAAAAACAATGTACACAAAAGGAAATGAAAAGAAAATCAAAGCATGCCATTAAAAAAAGTTAACAAAAGACAAAAGTAAAGCAATAAGAGAGGAAAGGAGAAGTAATAGAGTTACAAGACATACAGAAATCAATTAACAAAATGGCAATAGTATCTCCTTCCCTAAACCAGTAATTACTTTAAATATAAATGGATTAAACTCCCTAATCAAAAGATACAATTTGCTGAATGGATTTAAAAAATTAGGATCAAACTAAATGCTATCTATAGGAGACTAACATATTAGATGTTAAGGACACACATAGGCTAAGAGTCACAAAGCTTAAAAACATGTACTATGCAAGTGATAACTAAAAAAGAGCAGAGGTGCTATACTAACATCAAAAAAGGAGACTTTAAAATAAAAATTGTTAGAAGAGACAAAGAATAATATCACATAATTATAAAAGGGCCAATTCACCAAGAAAATAAATAATATTTTATAAATATTCATGCACCCAATATCAGAGTTCCCAATAGATGAAGCAAACATTGGCAGAATTGAAGGAAGGAACATACAGCAGCACAATAATAGTAGGAGACTTCAATACCCCACTTTTAATAATGGATAGAACAACCACCAAAGGAAAGATGAATAAGGAAATAGAGGACTTGAGCAATTCTATAAGCTAATTGGACCTAACATACATATAAAGAACACTCCATTCTTCTCAAGTGCACATGGAACATTCTTCAGAATAGACCTCATGTTAGGCTACAAAGCAAGTCTTAACATATTTAAAATGATTGAAATTATACCAACTATCTAGCATTTACAAATAAATAAAAATTACAAATATCTTGTAATTACAAATAATTACAAAAGAATTTGCTTGCATGACTGACAAGTACGTGAATTTCCAGTATTCACCTTTAACATTCACTTTCATCTTACTCATAAACATGAGTAAATAAAAAAATGAACCCACATCCATGTTGAAGCATACTTGATCGTCAGTTGCAGTCATCTTGATTGTCATTGCCTACAAATATAATAGTTTGGTAAAAATCAATGAGAGTATTCTGAGAAAATCAATTGGATATATGAAATTTATAATAGAGTATTGAATATTTTATAATTCATAAACCATGTTAAAAATCTTTTATATCAGTAAAATTATAATATTGTACCCTTTTTTGGAAACTGGTTATTAAACATTTATCAGCATAGAACTGATATTACCATTTATCTGTTTCCTGTGTATTCCTAACATTATTTTCTTAAATATGTTTCTTAAGTCTGGACATTTGTATGAAAAATAGTAGAGTGATAATAGAGAGGGTCTTAAGAATGTTATCTGGAGTTTCCCATCTTCCAGCAGATAAGGGGGCACAGATCATTTGAATTAAATTAAGTATTGAACTGACTTGATACTGGGTTTTAGTTTTTATCTCCATATATTTCCTTCCACTCATAGGGTCTAACCTATGGTGGTCCCAACTGAGAGCCAGGACTCCTCATAAAAGCTCTTCCTTCCTAATGGTCTTTGGCTTTTTAGTTTAGAACTGAGAGTACAGCAAACACTACTGTATTTTTTTTCCAACACTTTTCTGCTTGTCTCATTTGTCTTTTGCTCTTGGCAATTTAAGAATATGCAAAGCCTTAAAGGCAAATCCATAGAATGGTGGTCTCACTTCTCTGCTACTACCTTCTCTCTGCAATCTTGACTACTTACATCATTGCTACCATCTTCAATCTGAAATCCATTTTTTCTTCAGTATTTTAACAGTTCCAAAAGTTATCTACCTATTAGCAATGTATGTTCTTATTCTTCGTCTCTCTTTTCACACCAAAACTGATGTTTTCCCTGAGGGAAAAAGCTGTTTACAGAATGTTGGTTCACGTTTTCTGATGTCCTTCCTTCAGGGATCTTGGGCTCTCAAGTCCTAGTTACCTCTTAGCTGTCTGATGACTTTAAATAGATTTTAATCATCTATATTTCAAATTTAGCTCTTCTGGTTATTCTCAGTGGGAACATTGGACTGCTCCAGTCTATTCCATTATGATTGTATCTACATGCTTGCTAGATTCATACGCCTACCTCCCTATACCAGGAAAAAGTTCTCTCCTAGATTCTCTCATAGCATTCTGTGTATAATTTTATAAAAATAATTAGCACTTTGAATGGTAAAATCTTATGTTTTTGTCCATCTGTACTATAATACTAGACCATAAGCTTCTAGAAATTAAATACTATCTTGTTTTTCTTTCTACTCCTAATACTTTGCACATGACTGCTGCTGAATAAATGATTGTTTAACAAATAATTTAAAAGTGTGGAAATAAATTTGTAGATTTCTGGACCAAACAGCCAATTATTTATCTGACAGATACTCCAAAGTTTGTTTTCCTCTATGTTTGTGTTTAAAACATTTTCCTTAACTTCTTTCAGTACTTGTAGAGCTTTTAAAAAAAGATTTAAATGTTTAAGCCAGCTGGAATTTATTTTGCTGTACAAATAAAGTGAGTTATAATTATGCTTCTTTAGTTGTTTTTTATCTTAGGAAAAAAAAAGACAATGGTGTCAAAAGTAAGAGCAATTTACTTTTACTTTTATAGATCAGCCATATATTACTCTATTTGCTGGAATAACATGTTTTTTAACTAAAGGAATATTTTTGAACATTGTAAACCTGTAATGGATTGGTTATTAGACTAATTTCTATTTCTCTCCTGATACTTTAGTATCCTTAGAGATTATGTATTGACTTTGTTTTATTAGATATTAAATTATATAGATGGTGTGAGTAAATACTGGTTAATATACAGGTAAGAACCTTTTTACATATTTAATCTTCATTAGATTTTGACTACTCCCTCTATGAAACCTTCCCATATTCCTTAGGAGAGTGTTAGCCACTCTTTTTCCTAGTTGCATGGTGCTTTCTTTGTGGCTCTTTTATGGCCCTTATCAATTGGCATTAAATGTATCTGTTTAAAATAAAATTTTATACCTATTTCTACTGCCTTTCTTTTTCCAAAATTTGAATTTATTTTCCTCTGAAGCACTTATACTTAAAATATATTCTTTTCCCCTGCCTGAAAACATACATACATACACACACACACACACACACATACACACACACACACACACTAGCAGGGAGAAACTTCTTTATAGTAGACATTTCTCTCTGTTTGGTTCACTGTCATATCTCCAGCACCCAGAGCAGTGCCTGGCACACAGACTATGCTGAGTGAGTGTGCGCTTCCCGCATTAAACTGTGCACTCAGTGAAGACAGGCATAGTGGTCTAAGTCTTTGTATCCCAGCACCTACTACAATATCTACTAAAGCAGATGCTAAATCAATTTTCTAATAAGTGATAACTCATTCTGTTATAAAACTAAAGGACATGTTATTGTTATTCACAGTCAAAGATAATCCTACTTATGTTGTTTACTTATCGTTTAGCAAATAATTTTTAAAATATAATGAGCATAAAAGAACATGATATATTTAAAATGTACTTCATTGATTACTTGAATACATATTCATTTATTGAATTTTATATACCAATAATAAGTATGTAGAAAGATTTATATTTTTCTTCTGATACATTTAGAATTCTAAAGTATTGTCTATTCACTTTGCTTTCTTAAATATTACAATCATATAGATTTTATGAAAAATACCTTTCATTTATTAAGTATATACCTGATAGCAGTCTTTGTATTAAGAACAGGGGAGACAAAGCTGAATAATATTTAATCCCTGTCTTCAAGGTCCTAAATGACACCTAACATTTACATAGTATTTTCAATATGTCAGGCATTATTATGAGAAATTTATACATATTTACTCCTTGAATTCTCATAAAGGTGCTATTATTATGTCCATTCTGATGGTGAGAAAACTGAAACAGAGAGAGATTAGGAATGCAGTTTGTCATTAGAGTCTGTGTTCAGTGTCTAGACAAAGTCTAGAGGCCATATTCAAGCCTTTCCATGAAAGGCAGCATTTTAGAAAAAAATTGTTCTCAACTTCCCATTTGCTCCCCTTACCATAGGCTCCAGTATTTCAGTCTTTTTACTCCGAACTGTCTTGGGGTTTATATTTAAAACTTGTTTTGTGAAAAGAGCTGTTTTTCCTATTCTCACTTTTCCTATTTCCCCTAAGACAAACATATTATTGCAATTTACCGGATCTACTGAATATTATGTTGAAAAATTAGGGCTCATAAAAATAATACATGAGAAAAAATTTTAAAAACTATTAAATTTCTTGCAGGAGTGATTTCTGGAATTCATATAACCTTAGTTGTTTATAACTCACTTTTAACATCCAAATCTAAGTTGTGGCACACTCACCATAACTACTTAAATAATTTTTTCTACAAACAATATTGTCTTCTTGGGGAAGCTAGACAATATATAATATGATTGATGTCCAGGTAGTCAGTCCTAAAGGAATAGCAGATAGTAAACATTATCTATTATAGCAGTAAATTATTTCAACACATTTTTAACTAAGAAATTATTTAGAAATAAATAATTCTGGTTGATTGATTTTGAAAGTAAACCATGTGTTGTTTACATGTGTTGGCATTTATCCAGTTTCCCTGAATATAAGAATGTATTTTTTTTTCAAAGAAAGAAAACCCTTTACTAATTAGATAATAATGAACATAATGAAAACAGGTGCTATAACTTTTTGAATTATGAGAATGCATCTTCAGGGCAAGCTCTGAAAAGAGGATCATAAGGGGAAAAATTATCTGCATATATTGTGAAGTGGGTACATATGTATCCTGGAGATATATTCCAAGGCACACATTAGCAAAAATTTAACTGCATTTTTTACTATTATGGAAATAAAAAATACAAATCAAAATAAGTTTTAAAATGCCCCGTGTCTTTTAAATGAACTACTAAATTAAATACATGCATTATGTGCAATAATGAGATTCTGGTTAATATCGTAAAGCTTTTCAAACTCATTAGGGTGACAAGCAAGAAGTAACTAAAGATAGCCCTATGATTTTCTAGAAGGCCAATGTGGCATTGAATCTAACTATCATATAGATCCTCACACCTCTGAGTGACAGCGACATCCATAAAGTCCTGTTCGCTCTCAGCACTTGAAAGCATAGATGTAGATGATATAGATTCTATTGCTTCAGCCACAAAGGAGAATAATTACAGTCAGTGGGGGAAGGGTGGTATGCAGGAATAGATGCTCCTCACATGAAAGGTTGAGAAATAGAAAAGATTACAGGGAAATTAAGGAGTAAAGAGGACAGGTCAGATGACTCCCTGGGTGAGCACCTGACTCAGGGTGATTGAGTAAACTGAACCTCTGCTGCGGGGGAAAACTTTTCCTGCCCTGTATCTTTCCTTCCAATGAAAAGGATGTAGTCGTTTGAATCGCAGCAATGTTTCTGAAGAAAAAATGAATGTTCAATGTTCAAAACAGTCAGAACGATTACAGTGTGCTATCAACTGTTTAATATGTATATATTAATGTATGTGTTCATTATTTTCCGAAAAATTTAACTGTCATGTTTGAAAATAACATATGAAATCTGCCCTCCTATATTATGGCTTGATACTAGCTCGCTTCTGCTGTGGCACAGGCACTTAAATTCCACTTGTAATTATTTTTCTAAATGATTAGCACTTATTGTGGTTATTCTGTGGCTAAGATATGTATGCAAAATGTGGCTGCAGGATTTGCTTTTGTTAGCATACCCCTCCCCCACCCTGAAACCTCAAGGCTCCAGACGTTGACGCTGGAGAGAGAAAATGGATGTGTGTGTGTGTGTGTGTTTGTGTGTGTGTGTGTGTGTGTGTCTGTCTGTATGTAACCTTCAAGTTGATACAATGGTGATGATATACAAACAAAAAAAAAGGTAAAGCTTCTCCTTGACAGTGCCATTCTCAACTCATTATAATCATTTTTAAAAATCTAAAAGTAAGCAAAATGCTTTTAATTTAAATGGGGGTAGTGTTTTAACAAAGACTGAGTATTCAAACTGAAAAATTATTAAAACTGAAAATGGCACTTTTATTAAATAACTGTGATCTTCCAGCCATGTTCTTAACCAGTGATCTCCCTGTAGCAAAATGCACAGATAATCAACAACCCAGTCTGACAGAAAACTTGTTGGGAGATTAAATCCTCAAGGAAGGAGCCCATAGCCCCGGAGGAAGACTGAGTGCATGTTTCCCGGAGTCTTTGAAGGCTCATCTCAGTAGTCCCACTGCTAGAATGTGCTCCGTTGTCATAGCAACACCATCTCCTGCTTCATACAGGAAAGATTAGCTCTTACTGTGCAGAGGAGAGAATTTAGGGGAAGTCAGACTAATCCCTGGGTGCACTTCGAGAGAAAGGTTGGACCTCGCCTGAGGGATGCTGGATCTGCAATGATAGAATTGGCCTGCCACAGACATTGGTATTTAAGTTGAAGAGCAGAATTCACAGTAAGTGTCAGCTCCTCCAGAGTAGAATATTGATGAATGAGGTTTGTCTAAGTCTTGTTAAAGACTGTCCCATGAAGCAGTAGAATGACAGGAGGAGACTGATAAATGCCAGTGTTTTCCTAGTTCAGTTGTTATAAGGTTTGACCAGATCAGAAACTTGAGGAAAAATTTTAGGTACTTTTGAAATATCCATCTAAAATCTCAGGAGCATGGTAAAATCAGATAAGCAAAAAGAATGTATTATATGCTTTTGGCATTTAATGTATTTACCCTAGATTGTTGTGCATTGAAACCTAAAATTCCATAAAGAGAGAGAAAAAATATTCACAGAAAAATCTGTATGTGTAAGCAAGTTGTATTTCTTCAACACCAAAAGTGATGAAATTTCATTTTAGGTTTGTAAATGTCCTTTTTCAATTATGCATACATATTTTAAAAATCCATTTAGAAGTATGCAAGTGGTGTGGTTTTAGTTCATTATAATATGATGAAAAGGCATTTTTGAGGAAAGAGCAATTAATATAGCTATTCTGTCTGGTGCTGGTACTTCAACTTTTCAGCATAAGGCATGTGCAATGTGTATACCTTTCAGGATTTTTGGTTGATTGCCTCAGATGGATTTTGTTCTGGGGGAATGTCTATATCTATATGGGTTTGTTTATTTTCTTTTCGCCTTTGGTTTGTACTTACACAATTCCTTCCACAATTTTTATGAGGCATATGATTTTCACCTTAGAAGCTAGGAACCTTGTTATGGATTTTAAAAATTTGATATTAGTATCTATTGTGGAGATACCTAGTCTTTCAAAAACTTAATTACCTCAAAAGACACTTTAATCCACATACAAAATTGAAAAGAATTTTTCCGAACTATGTAGATTTTACATATTATATTAATATATAACCCTTGTGTTTATGACTATCAGTGTGTATTCCCCTGAATGTATTTATTTTGTATTTAAAATAATTCATGATGAAAATTGTATCAGGCTACATCCATGACACATGATGTTTTTTAATTGTTTCCATCATGTCTACATGTTGGTAACATATATTTAGAAACTGGGATTTTTTCCCCTGTGTAAAATCCTGCTAGTAATGTACTACACACTACAAATAACATTATAATCTATGCTAAATATAGCTATTATCATAAAAATATTTAATTGCCAATTGAAGTGTGCTGTTTTAATTTCTCAGAATAGAGAGACTTGGGTGTTGCTGCAAAAACAGAGCACAGATAACACATGCACTTCTTTTCCCTGAAACTTAATGCTAGAAGAGACCATAGGTCCTAGAGTTGAACCGGTATATTAAAATGTTAGATGAAATTATTATCTTCATATGTTAGGAAGTACACACAAAACCAGAAGGGTCATACTTTGCTTAATAGCATTTAGGGTGTAACTATGCAGAACCTGGTACTCTTAAGAAAATGGAGACAAAGCAGGAAGTCAGGGAGTCCCTCTCAATGAATGATCATAAATTATTCCAACAACCTCTTTTTGGTGATTTCTGTTAGTAGTTCAGGACAGGACCCTTAAAAATTACAAAAGGAAAGAGGCAATTGTGTTCCTTTTGTCCTCCCCAGAGAACAAACAAAAGTAGTTTATCTCCCTTCATAGACTTTAGGTAGAAAGGAGAGAAACCAATGACTTTATTTCAGGAAGAGTGAAACTTAGAGGGTCGCTGCATGATGCAGGGAGCAGAATTAACAAAATAGGACTAGGAAAGAAAAAGAATAGCTAAGAAAAAAATGGGCACCATTTATTGAGATAACAGAGTAAAGTGTGTGTGTGTGTGTATATATATATATGATAATAATTTTAAAAACGGTCAGGGACTTAGCCAATTTATTACCTTAACCAAAGATTTTCAATAAGTATTGCTAACCAGTTAAAATAAAATTTTATGTTTCTTAGAATTCTCTATTCCCTGTCATCTGTGCTTATGTCTTTTGAAAATACAGTGGTGACTGACCTAGACACAAATGGCTAGTCAACTGAAGACTGGCAGGGATTTGTAATCTCTCTTAGGCAAATTTTGGTTTGGTCCTTCCTGCTCTCCTAAGGTATTGCTTGGGAGGACCAGGTCATCCTCCATAGTCAGATTCTCTCTTGAAAGGCAATGCTTCAGGAATCTGGGAAAGAAGTTAATCTATTCCAAACTGGTCTCAGAGTTTGGAATCGCATTTGGAAAGTCCAGGAGTCATTTTAAGAGTAAAAATCTTCAGGTCACCAAGGTCTTCTGAAAGCTCTGGGATTGGTAGGTGATATGGAAATGGTCTGAATTTTTGCATGGGAAACCAGAGTACAGAAAAGGGCAAGAGGAAGGAATGGGCAGGAAATTTACAACAGAAACCTCTGCTGGGAAACACTCAATAAGCCAACACATAAAGCATTAATATATATTTTCATAATGGTATAATGGTCTGTTAAATAAACTAAGGATAGTTTCTAAAACTGCCCATTGTGATTGATGGTTGATGTGTGTATTTTAAAATGTATTGAAAAAAATACTATTCAGCACAAGAGGTAATACTGTAATATGAACACGTTTTGTATTAGCTTTTAAAAATCAAATTAATGTTTGATTTGACCATATTTGATTCAATACTATGATACATTGTTCAGCTAGAAGGGCCACTTTAGAGAACGGTTAAATAGCAACAATTTCTCCTTTCTTTCTTAAATTTTGGGATTTATGCTGCCATGAAAATTTTTTCTCCATATGCTGTAAGTTTGACTTCATATGTCTCAGGAGAATTATGTAAGATGCTAAATTTATTTGTTTTCTTAAAGTTGCATGTAAGCAAATTGATAACGTGGTGTGTGGGGAAGATAGCTAGAGTAATTGTTGAAATTAGGTTGTAGAAAGAAAAGAATGTCAGACTGGGATATGTTCTTTTGATGATATATACTTTTGAGGGCAGATAGGGGTCAATGGGCATTTGTGAACCAGGAATGAAAAGTAGAAGCAGTGCTCTGTTAAGATGTGTTTATTCTTTAAATGTTGAGTAAGGGTAATAGTTGGGGAAGGCGGTTAGGACTAAGAACCTAAACTAGCATAGAAATACTGGAAATTAAAAGTAGAAAATAAATGGAAAAGAAATCATAGGCATATTATCTATGGAATTTCATTTATTAATTTATTCAACCAAGATTTATTTGGCAGGCTAGGCTCATGGCAAGCAGTGACTCATGCCTGTTAGCCCGGCACTTTGGGAGTCTCTTGCAGAAGGATCACTTGAGGCCAGGAGTTCAAGATCAGCCTGGTCAACAGAGTGAGACTGTCTCAAAAAAATTTAATACAAAATAAAAGGTGATTCATTTGGCTTCATCCAAATAACAGATGAAAAGATAGCTGATAAGAAGGACAGAGCAAAATGCTGATGTTCAAGATTTCGTAAAAACAGTCTGGTGAGCATGACCAATAGAAAATGGTATTATTTTGTAGTGGGCAGTGTGGTAAAGTAAGCACAGAAGATAGACTTGACCCACGACTGGGTAGCATTAAAGAAAGAACCTTCAAGACTGAAAATGCATGGGTGCCATTATAGACATAGGAAAGTCAATAGAAAGAGGAGTTTTTGAAGAGGGTAGTAGTGGTAATGGGAGGCAGGAACGAATTTGATTTTAGACATCTTAAGTTTGATCTTTAAGTCTTTAAAAGCGTATATTGCATTTAATTATAATAGCTAACTTACGCATAATATAGATCATTTACAAATGTCTGTTTTAGATTACATTATTGCATAAAATTTCAAAGCATCTTTAGCATTCGTTGGACTACTCTATATGTTGTTTCCTCTTTAATGCTGGTATATATATATGTTGTTTCCTCTTTAATGCTGGTATATAGCATTTAGAGTATATGAAAACTTGTCATGTATTTTTCATTTAAAGTATACAAACTCCTAGTATAACAAAAAAATTGTCTTTTATTACTGGAGTCTGACAGTTCTAAAATTTAATAACTTTTAATTTGGGAACTTTTATACTTTTGCTCTTGGCATTGATATACGGTAAAAATAAATTTGAGGCAAAGGAAAAAAGTATATATCCAGCTGAGTTTTGGGAAAAGCATTTTGTAGTAATTATCCAATTAGTTAAAGATAAAAGTATTTTATTTTCTTTTCATATAGATAATTGCTATAATTTTATATCATTGTGGTCCTGAAATGATCATAATTATAATAATTACAATAACAACCTCAACAATTAGCAGTTGTTTGGTACTTTATAATTTTTAATTGATAGAGAAATAAAACAATTCTAACAAAAGATCCCTCTATACCTATTTAAAAGAAAGAGAGATAACACAATATTTTATGGAGTATATTAAGTGACATAAAAGTGACTATGAAGTCTGAACAGAATTTCATACACATACACAGTAAAGTGAGAAGAATGAGCAGTCACAACTTCTCTATCTTCTTGATAGATATGGATCAACTCTTTTTATTTATCCCGTGAGAGAGACTCCTAAGCTAATTCTGGAGGTATACATTTATAGTTTTAATGGTCAGAAGTCCCCAGTCTTGAATTGGAAAGTCAAAAGTTTGGGCCTTTTATTCAGGCCTATATGTTTTTGAGAAGACACACTAAAGAGGAAAACACACTGAAGAGGGTATGATGAAGAGGCAACTGCCTCCCTGCTTCAAAGAAAACTTATCCTTTAACCTTTACACTATGCACCCTTTAATTTACATTATCTCACTGAACTGTCACAACACTGTAAGATACATACAATTACTATTATGTCCTAGATTTATGAGTGAGGAAACTGATACTAAGAAAGATTGAGGAATATTTTTAAAGTTATATAACTAATAAACAGAGGCTGATTCCAGCTCATTCTGCACCTCACATTGTCATTTCTTAAGACGCGTTGTAAAGAGTCATTCTTGTATCCTACAAGAAAAGGTAAAGAAAAAATTGTTTTTATTGTTTTTTCTTGGGTACCTACATATAGCTTTGATCTCTGTAAAAATAAGCAGATTATTGGTTATAGTCTGTTATCTCACAAAAACTCATCCTATTCTAGGAAGAGGAAAATTATAAAGATGATTGGAGCTTTAATAGGGAAACTACTATCATAGTATACAAAAGATTATCCATTTGTCCATCTATACATGCATACATGCATATTTGCATACATACATTAATTCATTTATTTGTCATTCATTCAATGAGCATTTAATAAACCCCTACTATGGACCTGCTTTTGCCAAAGCACATTGTAAGTACATGAAGAAAATCAGAGGCTTTCTCTCCCTTCAAAGATCATACTACCTTCCTCGATGTGGACGAGGTACTGGGCTAGCTACTCTTTAGACATGAACTCATTTATTTGTAACTCGTGTGCTGTAATGTAAATCCTACAGCTGCCCCTGTTCTCACTATAAGGAAACTAAGGCTCAGAGAAATTACCTCCAAACCATACAGGTTGTGAATGACAGGACTGAATTCTGATTATATGTTTTTCTGGCTACAGAGCTCATGGTCTCCACCACAATGTTATTCAACCTGTTTCCCAAGTGTGAAAAATGTCATGATGAAGATTAGTGCAAGATATAGTGCTGGCAGAAAGGAGAATGTGAGGACAAGTTGGCAATGATAGTCTGGGAAGACTTTAGCACATGAGATTTCTCTTATTTGTAATGTGGAGATAACTAGTTCATGGAATTGTTTGGGGAATTAAAGGAAATAACTAATATAATGGAACTTGCTGCACTGGATGCTTAATAACTGAAAGCATCCACTCACTATCACTTATCTCCAGTTTCAGTTTCAATTACTGATCACATTTCTTTTTCTTGCCTTTCTTCCATCTTTGATTGGTGTTTCAGAAGCATTTAGTCTATGAATATACATTCTACCTCTCCTACCCTTTACTTAAAATTTTGGAATATGATTAAAGATCAACAGACAACTTTTCAACATTTGATCATTCATGTGAATCCACTGGGATTCATAATTGGGATAGGAATCGTGAACATATTCCTCTCAACTTTAGAAAATACCATCATGTTTCCTGGCATAGTTTAATTCTTTACTTGCAGATAGAAAGGGGTTTGGTGGGAGGGATGTCTTCAGAGTTTTTCATCTGGGAGAGTGAGCCATCATTACTGGCTCGGGAACTTGCCTTTTTGTGTATGTAACCTTATTCAAAGATTTGATGGAATGGGTTGCAGAGAAGTGTATGAAAATTAGAGTAAGGAAAAGGCAAAGTGTATAGTCAGCTCTTAAAAAGAGTCAATGAGATCAATATCTGAGCCCAAACATCAGAATTTACTAAAGTATATTCAAAACTTTGTATTTATAGAAAAAGTCTTCATTTTTGCTCCTGACTTCATGCCTATGTATAATTTTATATTGCTGCCTCAACCTGTATTTTTGTAATTCACATGTATAACTTCATGCAACAGAAAACTGTTTAAAGATTGTTATTTTGTGATAGAATAAATTATATCCCATACCTTTAGTAAAATCTATAGCATTATAAACTGTAGCCCTGTATAATAAATACTAAGAACAATAATCAACATTACAATATGGCTAAATATGATTTGTAGAACAAACCCAGGGTGTATTTTAAAAGTAGAATAAGAAATTAACTTTGATTGATACTGTCTGTAACTTCCAACTTTGTCTAATATCGGTCACTCCAACTACGAAAAGGTTAAAACTTAAAAAGGAAGAAAAAAATCGAAATTCTATAATGCTTTTCTAATGCTTTGAAAGAAGTTTAGAAATTTAGAAAATCCCAGAGGTCACGGCTTTATTAAAGAATGCTGCAAATGTGAATCCACTTCTTAGAAATTGCTTTAAGCATGTAAGAAATGTAAGGGTGATAACGAAGTGTTTTTTTTCCCCCCTTTAGCTAATAAGGTCCCCATGGATAACTATTTCCCATATCAGGAAAGAGACATGTGCTTCCTTTAACACCTGCCACATAGAGAATATTAAGGATTTTCTTTGCCTTTAGTTCTTTCCTCTGTCTGCCATTCTTCACAGTAGGGAATGGGGGGAAAAGGCCCAAGAATGTGATTTTTTTCACTTAATTTTTGTTAAAAGTTCTCACAGCATTGTTCCCAAGTTCTTCTCTTAAGCTGAGAATTTTAACCTTTTACTTTAGCCTTGCTTCTTTTTGACTTCAAGACTTGATTTTCTTAGTGGCTCATCCTATCTTAAAATTTATGTCATAGTTTTTATCATCTCAAGAAAAGTAACAATGCTGGGACTAACATTATTAGTAACTCTCTTATTTTAAATATTTGGGTTCAGAGGAAATAGTAATTGAAAGCAAAATATGTGTTATTGGACCTGCAATAGAAAACTCGATTTATAATCTGGCATATTTTTTCAGTATGTTTTTTCATCCTAGAATAGTTTTGATTATCAGACAAAATTATCTGGAGCGTTCCTTGCCAACCTAAATGTTCTCTGCACCCATTTCTAATATTTTAGAGAACAAATATATCTTTTACTAATTTTACAATAAAAGGACACGAATACAAAATATATTTCTGACCAAATTTATATGAACAATTTTCACATGGGATTGCCCTGAATTCTGGGCTGTATCATTGTCACCAGAGCATATCTCACATGGTTCTTTTTGTTGTTTATCCATCTCACATGGTTCTTTTCGTTGTTTATCCTCTGTGATGCCTAAGTTAGAAACACAAGGAGATTCCATTAAATGATACAATTGACTCATTTTTCATTGCTCTGCAGCATAGGAAAGTGGAAAGCACACTGAGTTTGGTTTAACACACTATCTCTGTTCGTATCTCAGACTCACCCTTCCACAGTGGTTTGCTCACCCATGTACCAATGGGCTAAGAACTCCTGCCTCGCATGTTGTTTTATTTCAACGTTCAATGGATTAATAAAGTATACTAATAAATATACATTTATTTTAAAAATACATATTAATGATTGAAGCATTTTTCCTCAGGAAAATGGCTTCAATCACCTCAAAATAGCTTTATCCTCAAAATAGCTTCTATCATCAATATAAGATTAATAAAATATTACATATTCACGTGAAGTATATAGTCATGAAAAAATTCCGAAAAGTACCAAAATGTATAAAGAAAAAGGAAGGGTCCCCTGTTCTTCACTCTCAATCTACTGTGCCCCCAGCAATAATCTCCATTAACAGTTTGGCATGTACCTTTCCAAACAAGAGAGATAAATAGATCAATTGATAGTTTTTATTTAAAAATATAGTCACCAAAATTTTGGACAGATGCTTCTCAACTTTCAATGCGATTGCATCTCAACAAACCTATTGTAAATTGAAAATATTCTAAATCAAAATGGGTTTGATATGCCCAAGGTACTTAACACCGTATCTTAGCCTAGCCTACCTTAAACATGCTCAGAATACTTACATTAGCCTACAGTTAGATGGAATTATCTAACACAAAGCCTGTTTATAATAAAATGTTGAGTATCTCATGTAATTTATTGAATGCTGAGCTGAAAGTGAAAAACAGAATGGTTGTATGGGCGCTCAAAGTACGGTTTCGACTGAATGTGTCTTGCTTTCACACCATCATAAAGTCAAAAAATTGCTAAGTTGAACCATTGTAAGTCAGGAACCGTCTGTATATGTTTTTCATTTTTATCATGATTTTGAATCAGTTGTTGGAAAGAACATTTTGCCAATGTTTTGCTGATGTTTTCATTGTGTTCAGCTGTTACTACAAAAGAACTAACAATTTACAGGCTAAAGAAAAGTGGAATGGGATTGACCACACACTTATTTTTTTGGAACCATTCATTAATTGTGGCAAGGATTTGCTGAAATGACAAGTAAATGCACATCTTAACTTTATACAGAAATGGAGGCTAAGCCAAATAAAGACTTGCTCTTAAAATATTGCTCTGCAAATGTCTGCAGAGCTGAAATGTGTAAATTAGAGATTCATTGAAGTCTGCTAGCCAAAAGTGAAAATGAAAGTGCTTTCAGCTTGCTAATTAATGCTGCATGTGGAATTTGCAGGGGAAAAAAAAAAACCACCCAGACCTATGAGCAAAAGCAGTGATCTGGTTGTCTTTTGACAACCAGTGTCTCATTCTATTATGCTACTCAATATGGAACCCTTAGTAATAAACCTGTCTTTTGTCCCCAGCGTAGCCGCTTAAAATTAGGTGACATATTCTCTACCTTGTTATTGTGTGACAATAAGATGAGGGAAAAGAATATCCAAAATTGATCAAATTCCAGAATAAGACATGATATAACTATATTATATAGCTGTGATTTTAATGTTCTGATTTGTATGTTGTTTATATATTTTACATTTTGTTTCTTTTATGATACATAATACTTTACATACTTAAGTGATACATGTAAGTATTTTTTACATGCATAGAATGTGTAATGATCAAACCTGCTTATTTGGGGGCACCCATCACCTTGACTATTTATCATTTCATCACCTTGAAAAGGGTAACATTTCAAGTTCTCTGTTCTAGCTATTTTGAAATATACAGTACACTGTTGCTAATCATAGTCACTTTAGCCTGTTATCAAACCTTAGAACTTATTTTTCTATCTAAACTGTAAGTTTATACCCATTCATCTACCTCTCTTCATTTTCCCTACTCATTCTAACACACTTACCCACCTCTGGTATCTATCATTCTATTCTCTATCACCATGATATCAAATTTTTTAGCTCCTATATATGAATGAGAACATGTGGTATTTATCTTATTATACCTGGGTTCTTTGAATTTACATAATGACCTCCAGTTCCACCCATGTCACTGCAAATGACATGATTTCAATCTTTGTTATGGCCAAATCATATTCTATTATGTATATGTACCATATTTTCTTTCATTTGTTTACTGATGGACACTTAAACTTATTCCATATTTTTGCACAATAAACACGCTAGTGTAGGTATCCTTTTGATTACTGATTTCCTTTGGATGGACATCGAGTAGTAGGATTGCTGGATCATATGGTAGTTCTATTTTTAGTTTTTTGAGAAATCTCCATGCTGTTTTTCATAGTGCTTGTACTAATTTACATTCACACCAACAGCGTATAAGTGTTTGCTTTTCTCCACATCCTTGCCAACATCTCTTACATTTTATTTTCTGTGATAGCCATTCTGGCTGGGCTAAGATGATCTCTCATTGTGGTTTTGATTTGCATTTCCCTGATCATTACTGATGTTGAGCATTTTTTCATATACCTGTTAACAATTTGTATGTCTTCTTGTGGGAATTGTCTGTTTATGTCCTTTGCCGAATTTTTAAGACATTATTTGGTTTTATATTGTTGAGTTGTTAGAGTTCTTTGTGTATTTTGGGTATTAGTCCCCTGTTGGATGAACAGTTTGCACGTATTCTTTTCCATTTAACAGGTTGTTTATTCACTTTGTAGTTTATTTCCTTTACTGTGTAGCGCTTTTTAGTTTAATATAATATTATTTGTCTTTTTGTTTTAGTTTCTATGCTATTGAAGTCTTAGCTGTGAAATATTTGCCTAGACCAGTCCTGAAATGTTTTCCTTATAGTAGTTTTCTTTCAGTAGTTTTATAATTTGGGGTAAGTTTAAGTCTTTAATCCATCTTGAGTTGATTTTTATGCATAGTGAGATAGATCCAGTTTCATTCTTCTGCATATGAGTATTTAAATTTCCCTGTACATGTATTGAAGAGGGTGTCTTTCCCTAGTATATATTCTTGGTGTCTTTGTCAAAATTAGCTGGGTGTAAATATGAGGATTTATTTTGGGGTTCCCTACTCTGTTCCATTAGTCTATGTGTTTATTTTAATAACAATACCATGCTGTATTGGTTACTATTGCTTTGTAATATAATTTGAAGTCACATAGTATGATACCTTCAGCTTTGTTCCTTTTACTCAGGATTACTTTGGCTATTCTTCTCATTTTTGGTTTTATATGAACTTTAATTTTTTTATTTCTGTGAAAAATGACATTGGTATTTTGATAGGGATTGTGTTGAATCTGTATGTTGCTTTGAGTAGTATGGTCACTTAACAGTATTAATTCTTCCTTTTCATGAGCATGGATATATTTCTATTTGTGTCCTCCTGTGTTATTTTAATCAGTGTTTTGCAGTTTTCCTTGTAGAGACCTTTCACTTCCTTGGTTAAGTTTATTTCTTGGGATATTTTGTAGCTATTATAAATGGAATTGCCTTCTTGATTTCATTTTCAGCTATTTCACTATGACATATAGAAATGCTACTGATTTTGGTATGTTCATTTTGTACTCTGCAGCTTTACTAAATTTGGTTATTAGATATAATAGTTTTTTGGTAGAATCTTTGGTTTTGCTAGATATAAGATGTCATCTGCAAAGAGAGACAATTTTACTTTCTTTGTTTTTGCAATTTTGATGCTATTTATTTATTTATTTTTTAAGATCGAGTCTCACTCTGTTGCCCAGGCAGGAGTACAGTGGCACAATCTTGGCTAACTGCAACCTCCACCTCTCAGGTTCAAGCAATTCTCCTGCCTCATCCTTCTGTAATCCTGAGTAGCTGGGATTACAGGTGTTTGCCACCACGCCTGGCTAATTTTTGTATTTTTAGTAGAGACGGGGATTCACCATATTAGCCAGGCTAGTCTTGAACTCCTAACCTCAAGTGATCCACCCACCTCAGCCTCCCAAAGTGCTGGGTTTACAGACATGAGACACTGTGCCAGGCTGATGCCATTTATTTATTGCTATTGCCTGATTGCCTTGGCTAGAACTTCCAGAAATATGTTGAATAAGAATGATGAAAGTGAGCATCCTTGTCTTGTTTCATCTCTTAAGGAAAAAGCTTTCAACCTTTCCCATTCAGTATGATGTTAACTGAGGGTTTGTTGTATACAACTTTTATTATGTTGAGGTATGGTCCTTCTGTGCCTAATTTGTTGAGGGCTTTTACTATGAAGCAAGGTTGAATTTTATCAAATGCCTTTTCTGCATCTTTTGTTTTTTTCCCTTCATTCTATTGATGTGATGCATTTTCTTTTTATTGATTTGGTACATGAAACCACCCTTGCATCCTTAATATAAATCTCACCTGCTCATGGTTTATTATCTTTTTGATAAGGTGTTATATTCTGTTAATTAGTATTTTGCTGGGGATTTTTGTATCTCTGTTCATCATAAATATTGGCCTGTAGTTTCACTACTTGTCAAATCCTTGTCTGGTTTTGGTATCAGGGTAATATTGGCCTTATAGAATGAGTTAGGGAGAATTTCCTTCTCTTTGAGTTTTTTGGAATAGCTTGAGGATTAGTATTATTTCTTCTTTATATCTTTGGTAGAATTCATCAGTGAATTTATCTGGTCCTGGTCTTTGCTTTGTTGGAAGATTTTCATTACTGATTCAATCTCACTACTCATTACTGGTCTGTTCAGGTTTTCTATTTGTTTCTGATTCAATTTTAGTAGGATGTATGTTTCCAGAAAATTATCCATTTCCTATAAGGTTTTCGATTTGTTAGCATATAGTTGTTCATAATAGTGTCTGATGATCTTTTGTATCTTTGTGGTATCAGTTGTAATGTCTCCATTTTCATTTCTGATTTTTTTTAAACTTGAGTCTTCTATCTTCTTTTCTTGGTTAGTCTAATAATTGATTAGTTTTGGTTATTTTTTAAGAACTAACTTTTGGTTTTATTGTTTTTTATATTGTTTGTTAGTCTCTATTTCATTTAGTTCTGCTCTAAACATTATTTTTTTTTCCTTTTGCTATTTTTGGGTTTAGTTTATTCTTGCTTTTCCAGTCCCTTGGGGATCATCATTAGTTGTTTATTTGAAATCTTTCTACTTTTGAAATGTAGGCATTTATTGCTATAATATTCCCTCTTAGTACTGTTTTTGCTATATACCATGAGTTTTGGTATATTATGTTCCCATTTTCATTTGTTTCAAAAATTTTTTAAATTTCCAACTTAATTTCTTCATAACCCAGTGGTCGTTCAGGAGCATACTGTTTAATTTACAAGTATTTATGAGTTTCCAAAGTTTAACTTGGTGTTGATTTTTAGTTTTATTCCATTATTGTCTGAGAAATACTTGATACAATTTTTAATCTTTCAAATATTTTTAGACTTGCTTTGTGGCCTAACATATAGTAGGTCCTGGAGAATATTCTATGTGTTGATGAGAATAGGGTGTATTCCGCAGTCATTGAATAAAATGTTATATTAAATGTCTGTTAGGTTTCCTTGGCCTAATGTGCAGTTTAATGTTTCTTTGTAGATCTGTCTAGATGATCTGTGTAATGCTTAGAGTAGGGTGTTGAAGTCTCCCGCTATTCTTGCTTTAGAATCTATTGCCATATTTAGACGTCTTTAGATCTAGTAATATTTGCTTTAATGAATCTGGGTGCTCCAGTGTCAGGTGCATATATATTTAGAATGTTTATATCCTTTAACTGTTTTATCCTTTTATCATTATATAATGACCTTCTTTGTCCTTTTTCTTTTCCTTTTTAGTGTTTTTGACTTTAAGTACATTTTATGTGATGTAAATATAGCTGTTCCTGCTCACTTTGGGACTGTTTGTTGTTGCTTTCTTTTAGGGGGGCGGCAGGGTCTTACTCTGTGGCACAGGCTGGAGTACAGTGGCATAATCTCTGCTCACTACGACCTCCACTTCCTGAAATTCAAGTGATTCTCATGCCCCAGCCTCCTGAGTAGCTGGGACTACAGGTGTGCACCACTAGGCCCAACTGATTTTTGTATTTTTAGTAGAGAAAGGGTTTTGCCATGTTGGCCAGGCTGGTCTCGAACTCCTGGCCTCAAGTGATCCACCCGGCTTGGCCTCCCAAAGTGCTGGGATTACAGGCCTGAGCCACCGTGTCTGGCTTCACTTTTAGTTTTCTTATGTGGAATATCCTTTTAGATCCCTGCACTTTCATTCTATAATGAGTCTTTACAGGTAAAGTTTATTTTTTGTGGGCAGTTTGTAGTTGGATTATTTTAAAAATTCACTCCACAAGTCTATGTCTTTTAGGATGAGAATTTAATTCATTTACATTCAAGCTTGTTACTGATGTGTGAGATTTTGTTTCTGTCATACTGTTATTTTCTGGTTTAGTATATTCTTTGTTCCCTTACTTTTTCCTCATTTGTGTCTTTGCTTTACCAGTGATTATTAGTTACTATGTGTTTTCATGATAGTAAATGCTGTTCTTTCACTACTGGGTTGGGGACTGCCTTGAGCATTTCTTGTAGGGAGAGTCTAGTGCTAATGAATTTAATTTGCTTTCAATTGTCTGGGAAAATTTTTATTTCTCCTTCATTTATGAGGGATAATTTTGCTGGGTATAGTATTCTTTGTGATTTTTTTTTTTCTTTTTAATACTTTGAATGTATCATCCTATTCTCTCCTGGCCCATAAGATTTCTGCTGAGAAATCCATTAGTCTAATGGAGTGTTCCTTTATAGGTGACCACATGCTTTTCTCTTGCTGTGTTTAGAATTCTCTATTTATCTTTGACTTAAGATAGTTTGATTATAATGTGCCATGAAGATCTTGTTGCATTTTATCTGTTTGGGGATCTCAGAACCTCCTCTATCTGAATGTCTAAATCTCTTCCTAAATTGGGGAGTTTTCATTTATTATTCTATTTAATAAGTTATTGAATGCTTTAATTTTCTCTTTGCCTTGTGGGACTCCCATAATTTTAATATTTGATTGTTTTATGGGTTTATCATATGTCACAAAAACTTTGCTCATTCTTTTTATTCTCTTTATTTTTTTCTGACAAGGTTATTTCAAAAGACCTGTCTTCAAGTTCTGGGATTTTTTTCTTCTGCTTGATCTAGTTTATTGCTGAAGCTTTCAAATGTATTTTTTATTTTATTCAAATAATTATTCAGTTCTAAAACTTCTGGTATTTTAAAGTAATATCTCTCTGTTAAATTTTCATTCATGTCCTGAATTGTTTTTTCTGATTTCTTTGTATTGTTTTTCAGATTTCTATTGTAACTCACTGAGGTTCTTTAGAAGCAATAATTTAATTTCTTATTCTGGGATTTCATGAATTTCTTTCTGATTGGGATCTATTACTGGAAAAATATCATGTCCCTTTAAACGTGTCATACGTTTTTCCTTTTGCATGTTTCCTGTGCCCTTACATTGGTATCTCTGCATCTACTATATAGTCATTTCTTCCAAATTTCTGAATTTGCTTTCATCAAGGAGGACTTTTTCCTGAATATGTACCTATGGTATTGGTTGAGTAGGGCACTTTGGCTTGGATTTTAGATGTGTGCAGTAGTGTAGTCTTTGTAAAACTTCTTTGGCTGTGAACATCATCAGTAGTATCTGTGATTTTCCTAGTGGCTTAGGGTGCGATTGCTATTGGAGGCTGTGATGAAATTTTTCTGTGGGCTAGAATGCCAGGAAGGCCAGTCTTTAGGCCCCATGGTGGCAGCAATGGGCTCAGATGCCTGTCCTTGGGTCCCAGAGTGGTGCACCCTGGTGTTAGTTGGTTCAGGTGAACCAATTCTTGAGGCTCCAGGTGGCTTACTCCAATTCTGGTAGATAGCAGTGGGCCAGGTGGGTGGGTTCTCAGGTCCCTGGGCAGCTAGCATGGCATGGGTGAAGGTAATAGGACAACTATCTGAGTCCCACATGGTGAGTGCTTATATTGGCAGTGGGACTGTGATGAGCTAAGTGAGCCACTCTCAATACTCACAGGTGCTATGTGCAGGTAGATGCCAGCCGTGGTGGTAGCTGGGTGGGTAGTCACAACCTCAAGCCCCAGGAGGAGTGTTCATGTGCATTGGTGGTGGACTGGGCTAAGCAATCTCTTTGCCTCCAGACTCTGTGCTCTGGGATGGGAAAAGTTGGGCAACACTGGGCCAGGTGAGCTCATCTTCTGGCCTCCTGATGGTGTGTATGAGTGTCAGCATGGTAGGCAGGGGTGGGGTGATCCCCAGGCCACCATCATAATGCTTAGGTTGTGGGCAGCAGTGGTTATGCTGCAGCCCTGCCACTGGATAGGGTGGTGCTACCTTCAGTGGTAGCAGCCTAGCCTGGTGGCTGGGGAATGTGCACACCACTTGCACCTAAGCTTTAATAGAATTCATACCTAAGACCTGCTGTCATAGCTGGCTTCTTGCTTGCACTTTCTTTGTGCTTTCCCCTTAGACACAGTAATGTTTGGTGGTTGCTTACACCTAAGTCCCAGAGGCAAGAGCCAGGGCTTGTCGAGCACCTCAGCTGCTGCACCACTGGAAAGCAGAAGAGTGCAGTGTGTTGCCACTGGCGCTCTAAAATGGCAGCTTGTTGGAGCCCCTTAGATCTCCGGGTGTTTTTGGGAACCAGTGTGGGCCCTCTCTCTGAGGCAGTGCCATTGTAAGGTCTCCCAGCAGCTCCCGTTGTTGGTTTCAGGACCTATGAAGAGTCAAGGGGCTTTCCTGTGGCTCGGATTGCCACAATCCATGGTGGAAATGTGGACTGTTGAAGGTTTCTCACTTACTCTTTCCTTCTATTGAGGAGTCTCTCTTGGCATCCGGCACCCAGTTGATTTCAGGTGAGCAGATGCCTTTCTTCCTTCTCCTTTAGGTAGTTGCTGTCACTTTCATATTGAATTTTAGCGTTTTCTCTTGGATAATATAAAATATCTACTCACTATCTTGGTTCTTCTTAGTGAAGGAGGCAAGTATGAAATGCCTCTAGGCAACCATCTTGAAGCTCCTCTACAAATTTTTTATGAGGGTCTACCAAATCAACAAGAAGTTAGTGGATTATTGCTGGTCCTCAAAACTCAGTTACTTATCCATGACAAGATAAGTATGGGACTTGGAAACAAGCAATGATATATCTGTTGAATCTAATAATAAATGGGCTTGGATTTTGCATGTCTTTTCTTTACATTTCATGTTCAAAGTTGTTGCTTTTGTTTTGTTTTGTTTTGTTTTGTTTTGTTTTACAAACTGCTTGTCCATGATAAATTAGAAACACAAGACTGGACTCTTCATCACGGAGAGTTTGAGAAGCACTGCAGTAGGCGCTAGATACAACAGAGAACAAAAACAGACCTAGCTTGCTCTCTCAGAGCTTGAGTCCTGGGAAACACCCAGATATTAATCAAATAACAACTCCCCAGTGATTTTGGTATTCATACTGTTCAGGAAGTGCCCTTCCTGAACTACTCTTCTCCTCTCTCCACTCCTTCCCTTTTATTTTCTCATCCATTCCACCCCCTTGTGATCCCCTATCCTGCCACCTCTTTACCCATTCACCTCTCCTCTCCCTCCCTCCCCACAGCATGACTTGTTCTCCCTATTGTCAACCTTAATCTTTTATTTTTTTTTACATATTTTGATTTTGATATCTGACAAACTGTCAATTTAAGCAATTGAGTAAATAATCATCTTTTAAAATTTTATTTTTAATTGACAATAATCACACTTATGAGGTACACAGTGATGTTTTTCCATATATAGTATATGTAGAATAGATCAAAGTAATTAGTATATCCGTTTTCTAAAGCATTTATTATTTCTTGGTGTTGAGAACATTCAATATGCTCCTTCTAGCTATTTGAAACTATATATTATTATTATTAACTGCAGTCATCCTAGAGTGGTATAGAAAACTGGGACTTATTTCTCCTATCTAGCTGTAATTTTGTATCCATTAATAAATGTGTCTCCAATCAACAAATACAAAGCTATTTCAATATTCCAATGTTTGAAGAGTATGATATTCTCTCTTTGATTACCAAAGAGTATATTCCTATATCCCTTTTCCTTTGTCCCTTCCTCCTTTCCTTCCTTTCTTCCATCCTTCTATTGAGGAATTTACTTAGAATCTCTTGAGCCCTAGATATGTGGTGGAAATTAGGCCTTTTGTCCCACTATATTTTCTTCTCCATACCCCTAGAAGAAAAAATAAGCAAAAGAAATAAGAGAATTTGAATTCATGACTCTTTGAATATTTAACCTAGTTATGCTGTGTCTTAGGATGCAATTTCCTTGCATGTATTCTTTAAAAATGAGTAGAGGTTAACATGGCTTTTGAAAATTACTTAGAATATCAAATATAATTGGCACTGCTCATTTTTCTAAAAGCCCAAAAATATAATCAAAATGGAATTTTATTTAGATCAGTACTTTACTTTGACTTTAAGATAGGACTCATTATATAAATGAAGAAACAGTTTATTTTCTGAAGCATAGAATCACTGAATTATAGTACATTTCACATTACTTAATAACATTTGTAAGTAATAGTTGAAGTGATTTGTGTGTGAAAAGTTGTGGAATTTTTTCCCAGTTTAATTTATTAGTTTATTTTAGTTTTTGTCACTATATTTATTATTGAAAATTGGATATTATATTGTATTCATTGTATAAAACAGTACTTTATGGAAAAATTATTTGAATAGAATTTTAAAAATCTTACCTCTTGACTTTGTATTATCTAGAGAATAATGCTCAATCCACACTATAAAGAATCTAAACATTTCTTCAGAAAACTAGAGATAGAGAGCATAGTATCCAATAAACAGAAACTTTCTACGCCCTCAGAGATGTTCATGTATGGCATGGTTTTCTCCCATGGCAGGTGTTTGCAGTATCATCAGAGAATTGGGAGACATAAGCTCATAGCCTGGAAAGGCACACGGTGGAGAGAAAATGCCACAGATTATGGAGTAAGCTGCCCCTGAGTGTTAAGTGTGCTTTGGCACATAGACCATCTGGAGAAAGCCATTCAGTCAGAAGCCCAGGATATGCCCCTGTGACATTAGATAACCTGGGTTTGCTTTGAGGATTGATAAATTAGTACCAAAATATAATTTTTAATTACTCTTTCATGGTACATAGTATCTACTAATTAAATAGTAAAATTTTTATGTGTATGAGCTACTTCAAATAATTAGGGCACAAGGGTGTCAATTTTTGTAAGAATGATGTGTCCCAATAAGGGAGACAGTGATTTAAGGACCCAAGACTAGAATGTGCAGAACAACTAGGCCATAAAGAAACCTCACTGAGTTTCATACTGAGACATTATATAGTTTATTGTCCAAACCAGGATACATTTGAGAGCCAAAGGAGGGCATGATTAATAATTATACTGAAAGAATAACTGTACACCAAGACTGTGTAAGGTAGATCCCACACAGTTCCCTTATCTTCTATGTTTCTACATGTCTTCCTGCCTTGGCTTTCTCTGATAAATTTGGCTCAAGAGATTCTGAGTAAATTCCTCAATAGTAGTATGGAAGAAAGGAAGGGGAGGAGGAAGGGACAAAGGAAAAGAGATATAGGCATATACTCTTTGGTAATCAATGAGAGAATAGAATACTCATCAAATTGGAATATTGAAATAGTTTTGTATTCAACATGGACCCCTGTAACTTCTCTAGCCCCACGCTCCCCTACCACTTTTACTTCTGCCGCAGCTCCTAACCATGTTAGTAGTTTCAGCTTTTCAAATTTTACCATGCAAATGAATCTTCTGGGAGTCTGGTTAAAATGCAGATTCTGATTTAGTAGTTCTGGGGTAAAGTCTCCGATTCTGTATTTCTAAATTCACTGGTCGTTTTGATGTGGTCATTGGCCCACACCTTGAGAAGAAAGTGTTAGTTCAAATTCCAAGAGATGAAATCCTTTGGCCTAATTCATGTTTCTGGTTTGGCTGCATTGGCTATGTGTTTGACTTGTTTGATGGCCCTTTGGTCAGGTGCCTGCCTTGACAGTTTCAGCCTGGAGTAGTTGTGTGGCTATCAATGCAGTAGGATGTTGGCATGTTAATTTGTACTAGAAGGGAGCATAGAAATGAGATGTATACAATCAAATGGTATATTCAATGTAATTCATTGTTCTGTTTAGTTTAGTTGCATGGATAACCACTGGGGAAGAATCCTGGAAATGTGCCATCAACAGTGAACACTCTGAATCAGGTGCTTGAAAGCTCAGTAAATGTTCTCTCTTTGGCTTAAGTAAAGAAACAGGGATTTTCAAAATAGAATCTACTGTGCTTTATCCAAGGAAAGATTTTATAGATGGCCATGCTTATGTGACATTTGTGCAGCAGCATAAAACATGGAATGGGGTTGAGGGGAGGTACTATAACCAGCTCTTGATTAATTAGCAGTAATCACGTTGTAAGAGCTCTTAATTTGGCATTATTCAAAGAGTTTAAATTGACACAGTTAGTACAGTAACAGATTAGTTTTTCTTAATGGTCAACAAAGACAGATTTTTAAATTTTGATTTGATGAGAATTCAATGTTTTATTATGACAGAAACAGTTTACATGAAAAGGAGTATATATACCACTACTATGAAAAGGATACTCATTATCTGGGAATCCTTTCTATTCTTAGTTGTGTTTTTTCCTCAAATCAGTCTGACATTACATCTTGGCTATCCTCTTACTATAACAAAAATAAAATATGCACAAAAACACAATGTTTTCCCTTCTTTCATTGATTTTTTAAATTATATTTTCATTTGGTGACTTGCTGTATATACTGCTTCAGCTTTATGCAAAGAAGTATTAGAGTAAGGTCCTCACTACTTATGACCATTTGGGAAAATATGACTTACATGCATGAAAAAATTATACAATATAAAAGTTTTGGGCTATGAAAATCATGAGTTTTGAAAATAGAATAAAGGTGGTTTCGAGTCATTAATTTATAGCTTTAGGCATTTGCTGAATATCTACTATACACAAAGCATAATGCTGGCTTCAAGGCACACAGCAATGAAGAAAAGCCTAGCCTCTGTCCTCCACCTGTTTGTAATTTAGTTGATTTGCTCCTCAGAGGAAGAGATGTTCTCCTTAGAGGTTTATTTCTCCTTCTCCGGTACCTCCACACATCAACCCCCAACAATTATCACTTAATTTTCGATAATTCCCAGGATATTTCTTGCTAATCCCATGATTCCTGACCCCAGAACCCTTTACCAAATACCTATTCTCCAACCCACATGAGAGCTCCCTACTATTGAACTTGTTCCAAGCCATCATCATTATCACCTTTCATCATCTTTCTCCTCTCTATCCTCCTCTCTGTTCTTTGCTCCTGAGTTTACTTTCTTTATATTCTACTATTTCTATAATCCAACTCTTTCTAAAGCCTGCCTTCATTGAGAGACAATATAACATAGAGGAAAGAATGTGGAATGCTACACATGTCATTAAGTTCTAGTGTTGCCATTAATTCATCATAAATGTAAAGTTAATTCATTTTCTTCCCCAACATAACATAGCATCTGTCTTTTTCAGGCTCTTCTCACATTACCCAAACATGTGTTTCCTGCTGAGATATACCAGTAGAATTTAGATGGAAGTTTATTTTGGAATTAGGAAACCAGTTTCTAATACTGTGTTTGTCACCAAAACTTTTATTGATTTTTCATTCTTTAAGATGTCGATAACTTCCTTAATGCCACTATTACTGACAGCAATTAATTTCAGTGCAAGAGAAAGAAACAGTAAAGGGAGCTGGCTTGAAATTATCTTGTATATTAAATAATGAATTTATATTATTAAAAATTATAAAATATCATCTATAATAATATCAAAGTTTTTAGAAAAAGTCTTGAGGCCAAAGGAAAGGAAATTGTATTAGTTGGGATTGGGATCTAATCTGGAAAATGGAGCCCATTCCATGACATCCATTAGGAAAATTTAACACTAGGCACTCACAGTGGTGTTTGAAGAGCTAAAAAGCCAAGCAGGGGTTCGTGAAGCAACTCAGAAATTGATAACAGAAAGAGGTGACTCCCATAGTTGGCAGTGGAAGGGCCAGGGAAGATATTACTAGATATTACTGGAGCTCAAGCCCAGAGCTCCTACATGGGAATCAGATTTGCAAAAGAGGCTTCTTAGCAGGAACTAGGGCATAGAGGATATACTTCCCATGCTGGAGATGGAGATACTGCCTGAACCAGAGAAGGTGTGTGCATGGGGAGGGAGAAGGGCATAACCAGTTATTCTCTTTTTGTCCTATTATTCATCTCTGCCAGTGTCTCTCATTGTCTAAACCCAGTCATAAGGCACTAGGCAAGAAAGCCTAGGAAATACAATTTGCAATAGAAGGAGAACAGATCTGAGAACAAACCAGCCAATGACCATTGTGATAGATAAGGGAGCATGTATTGTGGATCCTTACAGAATAATTATTTTAGGATGTATTTGTTCTGTAAATCCAAGAAGAGGTTTGTAGCTCAGGCTTCTTGCTGTCTCAGAATATTGACAATAAGAAATTTAGATTCATCACTGAGTAGTCCTGGCTCACCCATTACCGTAGGGAGAAGAACTGTTGAAGGGCAGGGGTAGGAGAGTTTAGGAGAATACCTAAATGAGTGTACGTTCTAATCATTCACCTCTAAGTTTCTTAAAAAACATGAGTACTTAATAGGTCTAAGACGATCACAGCATTTCTCTCTCCACACACACTCCCAAAACACAATACACTTTACCTGCTTGCTAATGGCTGAAAATACCAAGAGAAAACGCCTTTCATTCCACAATTAGACATAAAAGGTTTAAATTACAAGTGCCTAGTGGAAGTAACATTTTTCTGTGAGGGAATTTCAGATAAAGGATAATCAGTCAATCCATCTGTCAATCCATTACTCAGTAAAATGACATACAGAGAGCTGGTGTGCACACAAATAGCTAGAGAATTAGCAATCAAGAGGGGAAGGAGAACATGCAGGACCCAGAGGACACACTTTGATGGTTTTGACAATTCTTCCCAGGGTGATACTCTTTACCTGCTGTGTGAGCAAAACTGACAGTGACTTCAGCAGCACATGTGAACGCTTACGTGATAGGCAGCTCTACTCTGTAAGGAGAGTAAAGATTCGTGATTTTCCAAACATACACTTGACCCAGGTAAAGACCTTTTCTTCCAGGAGTTTGTTAACCAAGGCAATTAAGTTTATCCTTTTCCCCCAAATAAGATTTTTAGCTCCTTAGTTATACATGTATCTTTAATTCTTTGGGAAAGATCATATCCTTTCATGAATCTTTTGTAAAAATGGGGCCATTCTGGCAGTAAGTATTTTTGTTTATTAGTTTTGATAAATGGAAAAAATATTTGACTTTTGGCTTCTTTTCCTGAAATTTTCCCAGATTTTTATAAAATGAGATTAAAATATCCTCAGATTCAGCCTTACTGAACCCAGAATTGAGGGCTGTTAGTCATTTTTAGTTCTGTTGCTATCCACAGTTGCCTCCTTTAATTGCATATTTCACTGGCTAATTGTTGGATATCATCGACATTAATTTCTCACATGTGGCTCCTAAGCATTTATATGAGAAATGCTTCTAGATTCCCTGATTTCAACCAAAATAAATTAAACCAAGATTTCTAGACTTTATTATGTTAGAGGTTTTAGTGCCCACGTAGATCCTACAGATACTTATTTTTAATCATTTCCCTTAGGAAATTCTGAAGCAATTAAAGTTTGAAAACTACTGATACACTTCTATTATTTGAAAGATACTTGAATAATTTTAAATAGTATTATGTATCCTAACATACCTAGAAAATTCTTCATGTTTGTGCTGTATTCATTTTATGTTGCTTTCTATACTACAAACTTGACAGTATAAAAAAACCCCACATACCTCATAGGTCTATAGGTCAGAAGTCCAGGCAAGTTTGACTGGATTCTATCCTCAGGTATCACAAAGCCAAAATCAAGGTGTCAGCCTGCCTAGGCTCTAATTTGGGGACTTTGGGAGAGAATTCACTTCCAGGCTGACCCAGGTGGTTGGCAGAGTTTAGTTCCTTGTGGTTGTAGGACCACAGTCTCTACTTTTTGTTGGCTATCAATGGAGGATCGATGTCAGCTCCTTGAAGACTGCCTGCATTCTTTATGTGGCTTCTTCCATCTTGAAAAACCTGTGTGCTGTGAACCTCTCTGACTTTCTCTTCTGCTACTAACTGAGGAAGCTCTGTGCTTTTAAGAGCTCATGTGATTTAATCAGCCCACCCGGGTAATCTCTCTACCAACATCAATTGTACCACATGACATAACAATCACGGGAGTGATACCTCCGCATATGTACAGGTTCTAGAAATTAGGGTGTAGAATCTTGGGTTGGAGGGCATTTTTGGAATTCTTCCTATCATAGTCCCCAGTTCAGTAATACATACAGTTAATTCAGGAACACACATAAGCATAAGAAGCCCCACAGTCTATTTTCTAAAGAGATACTAGCAGTGCAGCTGTGAACTACTGCGATAGTCTATTCTAACAAATAGTTATTGAATATTTAAAATATGCTAATCAAAAATCAATAAAGGAATAAGAACTGGAAATTACCCTCCTGTAGATCAGATTTCATCCTTAAATGCCTCCAGAGATAGAGACACTTATTTGATCTTTTGATGATTTCATCAATGTTTTCTGATATACTGTACAAAAGACTGATTGTGTACAATCTTTAATCTTTAAATCTTTAATTTTCTATGTTCCTGACAGGCAATACAAACATATTAAAGCCATCAAATATTTGATTCAATTCTATCCCTCCGCATAGTCCCTGAAAGTGTTCTTTTTAGGCTTAGTATTCCCTATTTATATGACTATACTTTATTACATAATTTGAAGTCCTTTAACATAAAAGTTATAATTTTAACTGAACACAGTCAAGCCACGTAACATTTCTGTTCTTCACTTTTCTCACATATTTTTACTCATTTCTTTGTGGCTGGCTTTGCACTTACCAGGATGTAGGAGCTTTCAACTAATTTCTGGAATTTTCATGAAGAGAATGACGTGTATTTGTGTTGAGTCAGGGCATCCATTGGGGGAAGGAGGGTCCAAGGCTTCCTATTCCACCTTCTTTCTGACATCACTCCTTAGTTTTTGGCTTTCTCAAAAGCAAAACAAATTTTATGTATTTCTTAAGGTTGCTTTTTCAAAGTTTTTTTTAAAAACTGGCTAAATTAAGCAAAAATGGTGCAAAAATGATTATCTATTGAAGAAGGACTGGAATATCTCAAAATTCACAAAAGAGTTGATTACCCCAAATCTGGAAAGTTAGGAACTAGAAAAATGATGGGAACCTCAGTGAGAGTAGTTTTAGTTCTCTCTAGTGTTTAACATAAAAATACTTAGTTCCAATGACATCCAATGACATATTTCATCTGTCTCACAGCTCCAAATTCTTCCAAGGCAGCAATATATCATGCCTACAGTGGCCTATACTTGTGAATTAGGGGGAGAATGTAGGCACTAGGTTGCCATCCTAGTGAGTGCTTAGTACATGGTATCATTGGCTAACACATACACACATATCACACCATCACACAACGTTCTCATATGTCCAAATATACTTCCATCAAATACTTAAGCAGCTTCTTTGCATAAACTACATAAATCCTATTATTTCCCCAATAGAACTAAATCTGAGCCATGATCAGCAACTGCACCCAGGTATCGTGTTGAAAAGACTCACTTTTCTGAGTTGAAATCACAAAGTGACGTTCATTGTTCTGTAACAATTGAAATTATACAATCAATGGACTAATTCATGTATTTATTTACTACCACCACACGCTATGTACAACGATGGAGATAAAACTTAAGGAAATGAGGAATATGTTTATTTAATATTCAGATACTTGACAGCAAGCGAGAAATCCAGATAAACATTGCACTCCTTTTCTCTGCATCTTGTTTCCAAGCCATAGCTTGACTAAAAACCTCAACTACAAATTCCATGCTTTTACTTCTTTAGCAGCAATAAAACTACTCAGGAAATAGTCCAGATGCAATGGCGTGTCAGGGAATGTGATCTTCTTGTCTCTGCCTACAAGAATTGCCTTGATAATATTTTCCATCTTGCAGAATATAATGAAAAATACTTTAGATACTCCCTGAGTATCGACCTCCCAAACTATTTTGTTTTTTGGCCATCTTTCATTCCTTTGATAGTCATGATTAATGACCTCAACCAACACATGGCCCTCCTTTTAAAAAATTGATTCCTTTAATGGCCTGCATGGTATAAAATGTTCAGTTTCTATTCCACTTGTTGCAAATGTCCTTTCTGCAGGTGAGCAGAACCTGCAGTTGTAAAGAAGAGTTATGAGAAGTTTTGCTTCCATCTCTGGAGCACCTTGTTTCCAGCCTGCTGTTGTGGCTAAGAAATAAGTAGCCCTAAGTATCAGCAGCTGACTTAAAGCACACATCACATCCTAAAAGGCAGCCCCTCAGACTCAGGTACTATCTCTCGGTGGCATTGAAGTTGAGTTTTTAACAGTTCATTCCATCATTTTATAAGGTCACTACTCTGCCAGTGATGAAAGAGATAACAGCAATAACTCCAAGTAAAATCATATAGTTACTTCAATGCTTCTACTATGATGTGATTTCCTTGATTTAATGTAATGTAGTATCAGAAAAACTGTAGTATATAAAACATTCTGAGGTCAAAAATGATGTCTGAGGAAGAATGGTCAAGAAATGCAGGAGTAAGTAAAAAATAAACATCGTTCCACTAAAAACAAGTAGTTAGCCCATACAGAATTAAAGGGATCCAATACAATTGATCTACTACAGTGAATCTTCTCAAAATTATGTACTTCATCAAAATGTTAAGATTGAACACTCTGTTGGACAACTGAGTACTCAGATTAACATGGCCGATGAAGCACCCAGAATGAAGCACCCATGCTTTGCTACTGCTCTGACTGCCACTCCATTCATAATCCCACTGAGCAAACCTGGGTCCAGCAGGTAGGATGCTTCATATCCACAGGAAAAATCACACTTATTAGGATCACCTTCTACTGTAGTGGTTTTCTGATGGACATGGACATGGCATGAACATTTTCAAGCTCTTGACCTTAAAAAGATTTATCAATATCATGCTTCCACTTCTGTCTAAAAATCATCTAGCCTGGCTCTTTTAAGCCTCTGTGCCATTTGGCCACTGCCAAAGACAGAATGCGATAACCTAACTCTGTATTTGTCCTAAGGAGAGTATACAAAAAGACTTACTACTCAAAGTCTTACCCATATTTCCTTCTTCATTTGGGTCTATCTGTGTAAACAACTGTACCACTGCAGATTTTCACATTATCATTTAAACAAGGCTGACCTTTCTTATTTTCAACCAATTTTTCATTAAAAATTTCTTTTGAATTAGTAGACAGAGATTAAAGAAGGAACTGTTGTTTTGTGGGTTTTGATCATCCTATTCATATACCATGGGAGCCTCAGAAGACCCATTCCTCCATGTCACACTTCCACTTGATGAAAAAGAGCTACTAAGCATGTCTAAATTTAATGAACATGTCTTAATTTAATTAAGGTGGTACTCAGTTCATGATGCCCAAGTATATAAAGAGACAGCAGACATTCCCAAAAGGCAGTCACCCATTGAAGACTGCGGGGCCTTACACTAATACTTTATTTGTACTGATACAGTTTCTTTCTTTGAAAATCACCTCAGGCTTCGCACATGTAGATACCTAGAGTTCCAGCTGGTCTATTCTGTCATCATGAAGTCCAAATGGAAAAGCCATTTGCACTGCAATCTAAACCAGATGACGCCTACTATGTAATGTGTCTTCTTCTAAGTAGTAGAGAGGTCAAGTTTTAGGAGTTTAACCTTCACTGTGGATGTGGTATGTATATACATTTTAAAACAATAGTTTCCTGCTCACTGAGGAGACAGGGCCCTGTATTTTAGTTATCTTATATTTTTTATTGTTATATATCTTACCAAAGTAGACAAGACTCAACCATTTTTGCTCCTCTGAGCATAGTTTTATCCTTATGTAGAATTATGGGGATGTATATTAGGATTTGGTTTCCAAAGATCCTGTGAACTAGATTGTGATACAGAACCAGAGAAGTCAGATTATCCTGGGACATGAGCATGAAGGTGAGAGTAAATTCTGGTCTGGTTGGACAGAGACTCCGAAAAATGCATTAGGCAAAACAACAGCTGACTTGGTGAAATAAGTGAGAGAATCAATATCCAAAACAGGCCATCCCAATGGTCAACTGACAGAAGAGAAGTATAGTTTCTGGTAACTTATCACTGTGTATCAAGAACAAGTCGTGGGATGGGGGTGGTAGGGTTCTGTAAGGTGGATAGCCACCACCAAAGTGCTTCTTACAAGGGCAAATTGGAAGCTAGCCCAGGTCCTGCCCAGCTCCAAGACACTGTTTCAAACATAAAATTGTTACAGATGGGTCTTTTTATTTTCCAAGATTTTCATTGCTTTCAAAATAAAATATTTTCTGATTTGTTATCGGCAAGAAGAAACCCTTTTGATTTGCTTTTGGCTAAACACCAATTTAGGGCAACCCCCTTTTGGATCATATTGATTTTAGCTTCAATTAGAACATTTCTTTCCAAAATGATTTACCCCAATCTGGGACATTTGTTTCCATAATTTAGTTAGTGGTTGGGGATAAGTAATGATACATCTCTAAGGCATTTCCTTATAAATTGCCAAATCATTTTCTAGTAGAATGACTCTATAATAATATATGGCATTGTTTCTTGTTTCTATTGCCCATTTGATGGGTTTTCTGGGGCATTTCTTTCCAGTGGTTAGCAGGCAGCTCTCTTTGAAAACACTGACATGCTATAAAATGATTGTCTTAGATTCACTTTAAATCTAACAAGATTTTCTCATTATATATAATGCTTGCTGTATGAGACAGAACATCAAAAATCTCACGTATTGTTTTGGTTTTAAATGGTAGCAGTAAATAGCCTCGTGAGTATGTGACTAATACATGGATTTCACCACACACCTGCATTAATGCATTATATTATCTGTGACATTGTTTGCCTTATTTATATCTTTATCATCTATGTCTATAGTGTTAACTTTGTGTAATAAAACACTAGGTTGAATTCCATAGAGAAACACAAAGAAACAAAAGATGTAAAATACCTACCTTGTGAAAATGTACATTCTAGCTTGTAAATATATTCTAAATGTTACAAAATGACAAGGAGTTGTAAGGTGAGAAGAAGGACAACACAGACCCCCACTGAAACCTACCGTATCAGTGTTGGACTTAGCGATCTGAAACCTGTGAATTATGATAATATTATGGTACTATTTAAGATAAGTGAAAAAAGTAGCATAGCATCTAGTTCAGGAAACTTACGTGGATTCCATAAGTAGATCTGAGCTGTGAGTTGGGAGGAAAAAATCTATGTATATATTTTTTCACTTCTAAATGAAATTTTAACTTTTTTACTATTATGACTGTAAGAAATATAACACAGTGGTATTTGCAATAACTGTGACTTCGTCAACAAAATAAATCTGATATTTTCCAACACATAAAAATATCAAAATACACTTCTGCATATAATTTTATATAAAATAGCTAGTTCTGTGAAATCCTGAACAAGCTAATGGGTAAGCATGAAAATAGTACAGTCATGTATCACATAATAATGTTTCATTCAATAACAGATCTCACATACAACAGTGATTTCATAAGATTATGTTATATATTTTGCTGTACCTTTTCTATGTTTACACATGTTTATTTACACAAATACCACTGTGTTATCTTTGCCTACAGCACTCGGTACAGTAACATCCTGTACAGATTTGTAGTCTAGAATAATAGGCTATACCACAGAGCCTAAAAGTATAGTAGGTTATGCCATCTAGGTTTGTGTAAATACACTCTATGATGTTCACACAATGGTGAAATTGCCTAACAATGTATTTTTCAGAATGTATCCCTCTTGTTAAGCAATGCATGACTGTATTTTGCAATTTGTTTAGACAATTAAGAAGCCATTTACAAGTTATTGCATAACAGCCGGTTTTTTAAATGTGTTATCTTGGAATTGGGAGAAAATTTTGTTATGGGTCAGTTGATAGTAGCTTAGAGGTAGGAACAGAGATAAATAAGCTTCCTCAGACTACACTCACATAATCAATGGGTTTTTACTAGTACCCCACCCCCTTCCAGGAGAATAATGAATGATTTTATAAGTGTTCCCGAAAAAAAGGGTACGCAATAAAATATCCACTACTCTAAAATATACAATTTTGTTCAGACACAGTAGATTTCTAATGCCTGTAATACCAGGACTTTGGAAGGATGAGGCAGGAGGGTTGCTTGAACTCAGGAATTCAAGACCAGCTTGGGCAACATAGTGAGATCCCCTCTCTACAAAAAATAAAAAAATAAAAATAAAAAAATATCGGGGCATGGTGGCACATACCTGTAGTCCCAGTTACTTGGGGATCTGAGGTAGGAGGATCACTTGAGCCCGGGAAGTTGAGGCTGCAGTGAGCTGTGATCTCATCACTGCACTCCAGCCTGGGCGAAAAGAGTGAGATCCTGTCTCATATATATATACATATACATACACATATATATACACACACGTATATAGACACATACACACACACACACACGCATGCAATTCTTTGTTTTAGTACATACAACATACTAAATTCCCTGTCCTCTTCCAGCTTTTTTCTGCCTCTGATGCTTTTTCTTATGCCCTCTCATAAACTGGGATAACCTTCACCGTCCCCATTATACATCTACATATATTTCACCTTCTTCAAATTCCACCTCCTGTAAAAGACCTTCCCTGATACACTCTTCATCCCCAGCAATACATAGGTGACTCTTCTTTCTCTGAGAAACCTTTTTATTCATGATACTTGATATGAAACTCTCATGGAACAGATAGTATTTTCTACCTTGCATTGTAATTTTTATGGTCTAATCTTAGATAAGAACAATTTTTATATGGAGTCTCTTTGGACTCAACAGTGCCAAGAAAAGTATCTTGTGCACATAAATGTTTGGTTAAGTATTATAAACAGCATAATATAAACAATATAAATTAACTCCTCATTGATAGGTAAGAATTAGTTTTATTATTTAATGATTGCACTGAAATTTAGTTATATGCTTTGAGACATCCACCTTATCTCTGTGCCTTCACTGTAATAACCTCCTTCAAGTAGATCCCATTCTTCCATGACAAAGGATGGATTAGGAGCTGTCAAACAAGAGTAAGTGTCCCCCTTCTGGACAATTTAGTAGAAGGCTGAAACATCTGTTATTTTCTTGCCTCCAATAAAATCAGTTTTATCATATTAAAACAAATGTCCTTTAATCTTTTAGTAGTAGTCATATATATATATATATACACCTACATATACACGTAATATGTATATACATATGCATTTGTTTACATCAATAAACTTAAGTATGAATGTTTTGACTTCAAAATGTCCCATTATTCTTTTGCACATGTTTAAGATAACATTACTAAATAGTATATAATCCAAATTATAGTTTGCAAATAAAATAAAAATTGCAATTTGCAATTTTGATTATTTATCTTTCTGCAGGTTTTTGTGGTGTTGAGACTGAAGGCACAGGACTTTGTGGTCAGGAACTGAGGTTTTTGCATGTGAGATAACAAAAACAAAACAGAGAGCAGGGCTATGTCATTAAGTGTTAAAAACTGTGTTGTAGAGGATAGGTAAAACATAAATTCAAAGAATGAAAAGGTCATAAGCAAGTTTTAAGGAAGAAAAATGAGGAATTTCTAGATGACAAAGGAGCTTAAGCCAGAAATGAATCAGAGAGTCAGACTCCAGGCAAAAACTGGACTGGAAAGTGCTGCAAAGGATTCATTCAGCCTACATTACCTGCTTTGTGTTGCAGATAGAGGGAGTTATGGTGTAAGATGTAAGGTATGGCCTAGTGATAGATAAGCTTATTTTTTATTATTATTTTTTTAACCCCTTGCTGGGAGAAGACATAGAGCAGAGACCACAAGGGGTAAAGGAGAGTCTCACTTAAACTATTTTGCAATTAGATCTCAAAGAAATTTTTAAATTTCTTTCTACCTTTTTGGATATGAAAGTACTAATCCTTTCAGCAAGGCTATTTACATCTATGTTTTGGACTTAATACTTAGTTTTATGGTAAGATATGAAAGAGAAGTTTTCTAAGGGGGCATCAAAGGACTAGAGGAGGAAAATTGTGGTGCACTTGGGGAAAACAATAAAATCTTTTTGGACCCTGTGAGCATCTGACCTGAATTTTAGGACTAAACTTCCAAGTACTAATGTTAAAATGAGGATTATATATGTGTATATATATATATATATACACACACATTTTTTCCTGTTCATTTTGCCTAAGGCACTTGGCCTAAAGGCCATGATGCTAAGCTACTGAAAGTAACTAAATAAGAAAGTAGGTCAGTACTTTGGGAGATTACATATATACACACACACTTAAATACACACACGTACACATATACATTACACATAATGTTTTAGGTCAATTCTCTTCACACAGAGAGAGCTAATTGTTGAATGTGACGCTGATGAAACCACTTTTCTACAAAATGCTGGCAGGATAACTTACAGTATTTCTAGGGTCTCTGGTAATTCATGGAGGGAATGGAGAGTAGCAAAAGAGAAACAATAAAATGAATAGTCTGCCATTTACTGTGTTACTAGACCTTCTAGACAAGAAGGAGCCTCATCTGTGCTCGCAGAGATAGCACAATAATTCTTCACAACGCTAAATCCATCCCATCAAAAGTAGCCACAGAACAAATTAACTCCCGACATCCAACTGCCCTCCTGATGTCACTAGATTCCACACTTCCTTGTCATCACATTCCACATTCTGCTCTGTTGCTAGGTACCTTGGGCACCCTTATTTTCTAAAGCTCCAGGTGCTGTTTTCCTTGGGACTCAAATGCAGAGTCTTTGGTTCAAATGCTATGATACCCAGGCTGAAACCTTGAGAGAAGAACCATCGCCCTGGCCCAGTGAACCTGAAGGCCATACCCACAGATCTTAATACTGCACCCTCTGTGTAGCAGCTACTCAGGATGGAGCAAACTATGTTAGGTAAGGAAGCAGATTACCCCTTTAAAGTGGTAACCTGATGTGAATTGGTTACAGGAGTCTGAGGTCTGCGATTTTAAATTCTTAAAAAGTATCTTTTAGGGAGAGAGGGAAAGAGAATAAAAACTGTTAACATGATTACATGAAACTCAACAATATAAAATTCTTAATTTATATTCAGTTTAATATCTGCTTACTATTCTATATGGTATTTTTAAAATAAAGACATCAAAACTTTGTTTTAAATTTGGATTTATAGGACAGTGTTATGAGACATTATTGTTTTTTACCATTTAAATTACAAAATATGTAAGTATGTATATTTGATACAAATGAGTAAATCATGTATTTGTTTTTCTTAAAACATACTGATTTACTCAGGAATGAAATATGTAATGCTGTTGAATTTAGTTACCTTGGTAACATCTGGAGTGAACTACTCCATCTAAAAATATTTTCTACCTTATTGTTTATATTTTTTATTGAAACAAAAACATGGCACTTATTAAAGCCTTTCCTGACAAATAATAATGTTTACTTTACCTGAAAAATAAACGAATGATATACCACTTATTAGATATACATAATGATTTCAGATTGAAGAAAGAGTTGTAGGATGTTTAATTTTTAACCAAGATAGATATTGGATTTGTCTTATGCTAATGTAGATTTTATTTTAAAATGTAATATATACTTAGGGTTATTTAACCTAATGACGTATTGACAAAGCTTTCATACATTAAATGTTACTATATTTTTTAAAGGTTTCTAGAACACAAATGTTAAATCACTTTTTTCATGAAATGAAAATTGCAGTTGAATATATTCATTGTGCTCTTCTTTGGACTTTCATGGGAAATAATAAAGTAATCAAAAATTATCTTCATAATTTAGCATAAGAATTTGAATTGGCGTAAAAAGAACATGCACACATCTATCTGAATTACTTATATAAGTCATCCCCTTAATTCTGCATTTCAAAAACCCTAGACATTTCATGTTAAAATAATATTTTGAATCCTTGGATTAATACCTATGGAAAGTACCATGTAATAAAAAATGTCATATTATTTATGGCCAGTTTCCCAAATTTTCCTATGTATTTTTTCTTTCCACAACAATTCTTTCTTTGATGGGTACATAAAAAGAGTAAGTTAATAGAATTTTGCCATTTGAACGTATTTTAACATTTTTCACAGGATAGTCTTAGAAAACTGTTTAAAGATATTATTTCAGGCTGGGTGTGAAATAATAATTCAGTCCAGGCGTAATTTGTAATCAAAAAATATTATTTCATTATGAATTAAACCTAATGGGCTTTGTTTATTTTATTTTATTTTATTTTATTTGAGACGCAGTATCGCTCTTGTTGCCCAGGCTGGAGGGTAATGGCGTGATCTCAGCTCACTGCAACTTCTGCCTCCCAGGTTCAAGCAATTCTCCTGCCTCAGCCTCCCGAGTAGCTGAGATTACAGACACATGCCACCATGCCCGGTGAATTTTTGTATTTTTAGTAGAGACAGGGATTTCACCACGTTAGCCAGTCTGGTCTTGAACTCCTGACGTCAGGTGATTCACCCACCTTGGCTTCCCAAAGTGCTGGGATTACAGGCATGAGCCACCATGCCCAGCCTGTTTTTTTTAATTTTTTACTACAGACGTGGCTTCATCCTAGACTCTTGCCTATTCCATTACTACTAGTCATACCAGTTCTGTTCTCACAATTTTTCTAGTTGTCTCTTTTTCTGCACCGCCACTGCTTCAGAAGTTTGAGCTTTTAAAGATGCCAACTTAGATGACTTCTACATCTCTTAATTGGTCTCCCCAACTTCCATTTTGCCCCTTCATACCATTCTCCTCATCAGAGTCAGAATAGGCTACTTGAAATATAACTTTTTCCATGTCACTTCTCACAATAAATTAAAACTGTTATTTGCTCTTAGAATAAAATCCAAGTTCTTTGATAAACAAAATGCTTTTCTTGGTATACTCTTTTTTCCTTTCTAGGTTTATCTTTTCTCTTTCTCTTTTCTTGCACTCCAGACTACTCTTACTTCTCACTTGCCCTGCATATGCTGACCTCTGTGACTTTGCATGTGCTGATCCCTCTATAGAGAATGTTCTTCCCCAACTTCTCCACCTGGTTAAGGCTCACTCACCTTTCGGAATTCAACTCATATCCCCTTCTTTAGGAAGCCTTCTATGATGTCTTTATCCCTTGTATTAGACCACAGCCTTCTTGCTCTACATTTTAATGGCATGTTTGTTTTTCTGTCTCTCTTAATTATCTGTGAACTTGTTGAAGGCGGAGTCTCTACAGGCCAAAAACTTAACCCCATATTGGTCAGAGTAAGCACTTAACAAATGTTAGTGAATAAATGAGTGAACCTGTGAGTTATATTACTCTTTCAGAATTTGAATATAATTCCCATGAATGTAATTGATCAGAAAGCATTAACTATTTCATTACACCCCTCCAAAAAGCATACTTGATAATATTCAGAAAATTAAAAATCACAAGTATTGAATAATATTTCTTTTGCTCACCCATATTTATATGATTTCACTAATAGCTTTTAACTAAAGGAAACATTTTAATACCTTTTCCATCACAATTTTTAAAAATCAGTAGCAAATTGTTATATAAGATAAAAGTAATTAAGAAAAATAGAATGTTATTTCATGTAATGTTTATGTATTTTCTTTTTACAAAATTGGGATCGTACCAATCACACTCTTTTGTAGCTAGATTTTTCTATTTAGTACTTCATGACTCACATCCCTGTATCTTAAAATAGAATATTTAATAATTACATAGTATTCTAACAATTTCAACATTTATTTAAATAATCTATTTGTGGTAATTTAGGTCATTTCTAATTTTTTGCCATTATGAACAACACTGGTATGAATGTTTACCTACAAAAAGATACACACACTGATTAAACTTCTTAGGTGTTAAACTCCCAGAAGTGTAATGAGTGGAACAAAGTTTATGAGCACTTTTAATGCTTTAGATGCATATTAAACACTCATTCAGCTTTTACTGATGCACATTCTCACCAGTAGGATAAATGATGTTTTTTATCAGAGAATGTTTACCAAATCTAGATATTCTCTCTGGAAAAACAAAAGCTATTTGCAAAATAATTGGTAGTTATTTAATTCTCTTTGTTTTTTTTTTTTTTTTTCCTTTGAGATTGCATTTGAGATTAAATTGTTCTCTCAATTCTGTTTTCTTCTTATTATTTTATTTCACTTCTTGTGCCTAAATGTGCTGTGTTAGCCCATTTGCATTGCTATAAAGGAATACTTGAGACTGGGTAATTTGTAAAGAAAAAAGGATTATTTGGCTTACAGCCCTGCAGTCTGTACATGAAGCATAGTGCCAGCATCTACTTCTGGTGAGGGCTTCTGGAAGCTTACAATCATGGAGGAAGATGAAGGGGAGCCAGTTTGTCTCATGGTGACAGAGGGAGCAAGAGAGAGAGAGAAGAGGTGCTAGCTCTTTTAAACAACTGTCTTTCCTATGAACTCCCAGAGCAAGAACTCATTACCATGGTAATGGCACAAAGCCATTCATGAAAAATTCACCCTCATGACCCAAACACCTGCCGCTAGACCCCACTATGGACACTGGAGGTCACATTTTAATGTGAGATTTAGAGAGGACAAAACATTCAAACCTTATGTGCCTACTAGATTAAAAACAACAATAACTGTTTACAAGCTTATTGCTGAGGATGAATTACATATTATATGTAAAATGCCATCCACATAATGGGAGCTCAATAAATGCTAGTTGAAGTAGAATCTGAATAGCATATTAATTAAAATCAAAATATAACTTTTCCTTTTCAACAGATGATTCTGCTGCAGAGAGCTTTAATGGCAATGAGACTCTGGGGCAGAGTTCAATTGCTTCAGGGGGAACACACAGCAGGGAGATGGGAGACTCCAACAGTGATGGCAAAACTGGGCTGGAGCAAGATGAACAGCCACTGAACCTGAGTGACAGTCCCCTGTCTGCGCAGCTAACTTCGGAATACAGAATAGATGATCACAACAGTAATGGGAAAAACAAATATAAGAACCTTCTAATTTCTGATCTCAAGATGGAACGAGAGGCGAGAGAAAATGGAAGCAAGGTATGGTCACATTACAATTTCCAGAATTTTTGAGTCGGTCATGAAGGTCACAGAAAATACTTATGCATATAGGAGATAAACATTATTGTTAATAAAAATATTATAAACAAATCCAATAAGAGAATACCAAGAAACTTATGACCAAGCATATTGTGTGTTTATAACGTATGATTTCAGGAATAATAGTGAGCAAAATGAATCATGTCTCAAAGCTGTGGGTGTTTTTTGATGTGGAGAATCACTTGAGTTAATGTTTCTCACATATATAATCTATTTGTATGAATCTCTCTGGGAATTTGTTCAGCTCAGATGTGACAGTTTCAGTCTCAGTACACAATTTTTTACCATAAAAGGATCACTATCTAGTTTCTCCTAGATGGATAGGTGTACATAAAGATAAAGTTTCAATTAAATTCTTCAGTTTGCTTTAGAGACCTGGGGACTTTGATGAGTAATTTTCTTTGTGGACACTAAAGAACTGTTAAGTGTGAGGGTCCTGGATGAAGTTTGTGGGTTAAATAATTATTTTAAGAAATGATTTACCATAAGTTATATCATACAAAAGACAAAAACATATTTCAGACATATCTAAATGTTTAGATTCTTTATATTAATATTAGAATAAATTACAATCCTCTCCCATTCCCAGCTGACTTTTTTTTAAATTAAGCTTAAACTTCTGCTAGTTTGAGATAACACATGCTGGTGACTTTGCTGTATGATTTTTGAAGGTGTACTTTGGAACACATGAGGGTTTTTATGGAAAATACCTTTTGAGTGCCTTCCCCAGCCCTTACCTCTAAGTCAGAGTTGTAGAACTTGTTTTTTGACATAGATCCTTAAAGCAAAATGTCTTAATCTGGATTAATTTCTGAATTTGCTAAGGCACTATGCTTCCTAAATTGGTTCTATTTAAATCTTCTTGCTTGCCTGGGGGTGTGTTGTTTTATCCTCTTTTAAGCAAGTCACTAGACATTAGCAGACACTTAAGCACTCCTGCCTGAGGGAGGCTGCTACAACTTTTTCTGTGGCAAATGTTCAAATATCTTCCTCAGTGGTTTAAAGCCAAATTACATAAACGCAAATGATTTTATATTTACTAACATGATCTGATTCACTGTGCACTGTGTTACATTTTACAGAACAAAATAACTCCTAAGTTTCCCTGCCCTCCACATAAACCTGTCTTTATGAAGTTTAAATAATCGTGAAATGTCCTTTCTATGCTATGTGTCTATTAAATTTTTTTCTAAAATTATTGGATGGTTTGCTTTTCTTTTTCTTATTCTCTTATTCAGTATTACTCTGGGAACGATGCTTATTAAAACATATTCTTGCACATATTAAACAGAATGAAGTGACCTTTCTATCTCTATTACAATGGAGTTGAGAAGCACAGATGGTTTGGGCTGCTCGTGAGAGTTAAGATGATAAACAAGCCTAGAGGAGAAGAAGATACCCTGATGCACTTAATATTTTATGGTTTAGTAAATGAAGAATACTTCCCACAGCCAACTGAGGAATAGCCAAAGACGCAGTAGAAAAATCAGAAGGGTGTAATGTATGAAAGCTAAGCAAAGTCCACCTTTCAAGGAGAGTGTAGGCAGCTCCCATGGACAATGTCGAGAAAGCAAATAAGATGAAGATAGAAAATAGTTAAATTTGTGAGAGAAGTTTTGATTGGGAGCACATTGGGAAAAGAATCAAGAGATTATGTTTATTATTTTCTTCAAAAATAGCGTAGTAAATACTTATCACCTATGAAGGACGAATACATCTAGAGATATAATAAACAGCAGGAGAACTAGAGTTAATAATATCATATCATCTATTGAAAGTTTGCTAAAAGTACATTTTAGATGTTCTCACCACATGGAAGTGATGGCTATGTTAAGTTGCTTACCTGGAGTAATCATTTAACTATGGACAGGTATATCAAAACATCATGTTGTACATCTTAAATTTATGCAATTAAAAATACTTGGCATACTTGCAGCAATGGAGTGGGTAGCAGAGACAACTCACAGAAATAAAAGTCTTTATTCACAAGGCTCTTGATACATAATTTTGAGAAAGAGGATACATATACATAGAAAAGTTTCTTAGAACAAGCACAGGCAATACTTATTCTCATATTAAAATAGTAAGAGTTTAAGTATGAAAATACTATTTCAAGTAATAGTCAAAATAGACCTCCTAGAGGAACTGAGCCTTGAACTTTGAAGGCAATACAAGATTACCATTTTATTTCTTTCAGAAGGGGTCTCTTGCTAGACACTGTGAAGGGCCTGGAATGCAGATAGGGAAGATGACTTATTCTCAGGCTAGGGAATCATTGTCCATTCTGACCTCAGTATGATTTTATCACTTCCTCGTGGCATTGAGCAAGAACATGACATCCTTACGCAGGATACACTAGTTGCCACCAATTAATTTATTCTCTAAATATTTACTAAAGGATTCCTACATGCAAGTCACTGTTGTAGGAAGCAAAAATATGTAAATGAGAAGAGTAAGATTCCTGCTGTTTAAAAGCTCATAGTCTAGCAGGGGGGACAAACTTGTGGTTACAGTCTCATTCTGTAAGTGATATGAGGGACGTATGGTCAGGAGGGTGAAATGAAAGAACAGAGGAAGGGTGCCAAGGGACTATAATGATTCTTAAGGAAAACTCTAAAGAGAGATTGATGTCAGAGGTGAGTGTGGAATGGCAAATAGGAGTTATTCTGATTATGTATGGGAGAGGGGTAAGCATGTTTTAAGGCACAGAGCTGTGAGCGAGCATACCTGGCATGGGTATTTGCAAGGAGCTTAGCATGGCTGCAGCAGAGAACATGTGTGAAGTGATGAAGTATAAAGCGGCTCCACCAATAAATGTAGGCCATTTTAAGGACTTTGGATTGTCTACTAGAAAGAGCTTAGTGGTCAGCTTAGAATTTTAGAAAGCTCATGATCAGCTTGAAATTTTATAAAAATTATTCTGGCAATGTTTTGGTGAATGAATAGGATAGGGAAGAGAAAAAAGTAATGAGAGAATGCTGGTTAGAGAGCTATTGTGGCAATCCAAGAGGAAAATACTGACAGTTGGAATCAAATAACTGACAATGAGAAGGTAAAGCAGATATGTAGTACAAAAAATTACTGAACATGTTATTTTTGTTCTTTTGACATTGTATTTGCAGGACTAACTATCTAACCTCCATAGGTTGTATTCATATACTGCCAAACTCCTGGGAGTGCCATTCACATAGCCTGCAATATGAGCATCATATTTACCTTTCTATATCTCATTAGTGTGAACATTCTGTGAATATAAAAATGATGTTTACCTTGTCCTCTGCAGTATGCCTCACACCTGGCTTACTATCTTGTCCATAGATGTTTCTCAATACTTTGAGAAAATATACAAAGGTTTTTTGAATGTGGAAAGCAAAGTATAGAGGAACATTCTAGAATGACTCCAAGATTTTTGGCTTTCTTGCCTAAGTGGATGATGAATCCATTTACTAAGATCCAGAATGAGAAACATTTGAAGAAGCAGGTTTCCACATGTAAAGTGTACGATGCACATGCAGTGTCCATTGGACATATTTAGTAGGCATTCTGGGGACATATGTCAGCTCTGAAGAAAGGTACAGGATGGAGAGAGAGACGTTTTAAAGATTTCAGAACAAAAGTGGTGCTTGAAGCTGTGGTGGTTGATAAGATCACCTTGGGAGAGCATAGAATGAGGAGAGAGTCGAAATATGTCATCTTGCAGAATATCAACCCGTTAGGAACAAGTGATATAAAAGGAATTTGTAGAGAAACAAATACTCAAGGAGAAAATGAAAGCAACTGGATAAGAAGGGGATGTTTTAGAAGGCAAAATATGGAGCGTTTCAACATTGATATAAATTATTAAACTAAGCAATCCTTAGATGAAGTGACATAGGCCTGAACCTGAACATTGCTTAGGAGAGTTAGTGCTCAGAGGTGGATTCAAAACACATGGCAGAAGAAACACTAACAGAATTAGCGGGCAATTTGATTGAAGACAGTTATAGAGGCTGAGATAGGAAAGTGGAATCATTTGAATTGCGAAGGAGAGTGTGTCTGGAATTTCTCTTTAGAGATTCTTCCTGCAATCTTAATCCAAATGTAGAGTGCTCTAGGGTTCCTGCATCTGGATCAATACTTGCTTTACCCCAAGGCGATGAAGTGAACTTCATAATAAAGTTCTGTTCAATCTGTGCGATCTTTTGTAGTCCTCAGGATCGTTCCATCACTTCTGTGTGACCTTTTGAAGTGACACTACTATACATTTCTTCTTCCTTTGAGGGCTATAAAAGCTTAATTATATAGAATATGTGAAAAGCTTAGATTCCAGTGAGTTTAATGTTGACCTATTTCACAATTTTACTGTGAATAAAATCGAACAAAAATGATTATAAAGCATTGAAAAATTGAACAGTGAATAGAAGTGCTTAAAACGAATAGTTGAGTTGGACAATGTCATTTACTGATTACTTATTATTATGCAAATTCACTCACTAGACTAGCAGGGAATTACATTAACCAATCTAAGGACTAAATATATTGCACTGAATGAAGTTAGGTGATATTTATTTTCTACTTGCTGTTGGCCGCATTTTAAAAGGACAACTAATAATATTAGAGCTCGATAGAGAGTTGAAATGATGATAAAGAGCTTGGAAAATGAGACCCACGAGGAAGTGTTAAGGGATTAGCTATATAGAAAATGAAAGGCCAATCAAACACCAATCTAGGTATAGATATTTTAAATTATTAATCAATGAGAATAGACAGACAACTGGAATTCTAATGGCAGTGAATACTTAAAAACACTGTATTATTGGTTTTTTAATTTTTTGTTTTCTATTTATCTTTTAGTATTTATAACCCAGCTGCATTTTACTTTATATGGTTAAATATTCTGAAGCAATTTCCCCAAAGAATGTTTCCAATAAGGACTGCGGTGGGCAAGTGATTATTGTTGAACAGTTTATGTGCAACTGTAGTTACTGCATATTTGCATTTTAGCTCAGTTCCCAAGACCCCTAAATCTTCATTTTATTTAGTAATATTTTATTTTGTCCAGTGTGTTTCATGTAACGTTTTTCAATTAATCTTTAATTTTTTACCAAAATTGATACTACCATTCAGTTAGTTTATAAAATATTAATGGTAACTAACATTAATATTTGCAATATTTAATTTTGTTTAAATATGATTAATGGAAGCAGCACATGCTTCAAAATATCTCTTTAAAAAAATCAAGTGTAATGAAATTGTCTTTTACAAACTAAGAGTGATGAATTGACTTCTGTAATACCTTTGTTATACGGATATTCCTTCTCATTATTGTTTCAATTTAATGATTTTTAATGTCCGGCTTTTAAGTGTTATACATTTATTTGGCCCAGGTGTTGTTTAGGGTAGAAACAACAGTGTGTATTCTTATTCAGGGTAGAAACAACAATAGGAAATGTGCTTAATATGTGTGAAACACTCTCCTGAGTGCTAGAAGAACAAAGGAAAAAAAAAAGTCTCTATCATTAAGAATTCACATTTTGGCCAGAAAAAGCAGACATATAAATGAGTGTATTATAATACGGAAATTGATTTGTGTGTGAGAGTCTCCTCTAGGCTTACTAACTATGCCTTGGAAAGTTCCTGAGTTAATTCTTATTGGTTAAATAGGAGATGGCCACTTAGCAATAGGGAATTCCAAACAGAGGAACATTGATGAACAGAGCATTAAGGTAAGGACTAGAAATGCTGAGGATGGAAGTGATGAGTTAAGTCTGGAGACTAGAGTGCCAGACTAGGGAAGATTTTGAATACCCTTTTGAAGCTTGGATTTTACTCTTTAGTTGACAAGGAATCACTTAAGGGTATAGGATAGGAAAATAGTGTGGTCAGATTGTTTTCTGGGGTAGAAAAATTCTGGCATCTGTTTTACAAGATGGCTTTAGATGGCATAAGAAGGGAGAAGTCTGCTAACAGAGAATAAGACTTGCCTTAGTAAGGTGGTAGTTCGGATGGAGAGGAGGGCATAAATTTAAGAAATATATAGAAAGTTAAATGAACAGAATTGGGTGTTTGACTAGATAGGTGGTGGAGAGTATAAAAGAAACTTTAGCCACAGGATAAAGGATATATCAGTTTTGATATTGAGATACTGTATCAACTGTAATAATTATGAATATTGTATAATGCTTTCTTATTCATAACTCAAAGCAACCCAATATAAGAAGAACAAATACAGTTATTAGCTTTACTTAAACAAAAGGAAATAAAATCTAGTGCCATGTAAGTAATTCCAGTGACATGATTAGTACAATCAGGTAAGTGATAAAACCTGGTATTTAACCCAGGTTACCTGCCTCTGCAGCCCATGTAATTTTCACTACACCCACACCTGCTGATGCTGTGTGAGACCAGTCATCTCTCTGCATCACATGGTGACTATGACAGGCAAGCTATACAGAAAGGAATAGTATCTAATATAATCAGTGGATAGCTTTTTGATAAATAGCAAATTCTTGCAGTAGCATTTCTGATTTTCTTATTTCAAATATTTTGCTTTTGATATTTGAGTTACTTTACACCATGAAAAGAATGTAACAGATGCCTCTATCATAAAACTAAGTATGTCTTCAAAGTATCCATTTATTGCTTTGGTTCATAAATGTAAATGAATGCGTAATTGAATGAAAGTGGTTCTTTTAACAGCTCTAGGGTAAATTTTGAGCTTATATTTTATTAAATAACAACTTAAAATAGCATCTTCATATTATATACATATATAAACCTATGTATTTTGCATATAAACACGCATATAAATAGTATATTCCATACTTAAAGATCACATATTCTTCAGTTCTGCTCATTACTGGATACATTTTTTTCTTATGTTCTTAGTAGATTTTTAGAAAATAAAATGATGCACAAGAAGGATATAATAAGGTTAATAGCTTTGTAGTATATGCCATATTGCAATCTAAATTTAAATGTCTACAAGGTTTTTATGAATAAATACCCACATTACTAGGGATTATAAAATCAACTATATTATAGAATAATACAATTTTAAAATCAAGAACCACTTCATTTTACAGATGAAGAAATTGAGACCCACCCAAATGACCTAACACCCAAATCAGTGTCCTTTTGAGTCATTATGCTACCATATTTGCCACTGCATATGCTCATATTCTCTACATGTTATTACAGGAAGATGAAGAACAGGGCCATTAATTACAAGTGCCTCTGCCTACTATGCATGTTCCAGTCCGTGTTGGTTCATTTCACGTTTTATATCTCAGGAAAATGAAGAAGGTGAGGGGCTTCTATAATTTATGCCTTGAAATGTGCAAGGTGAAGTTGATTTTAATTCTGCACATTCAGTGAAATGTGCATTTTGAGTTTCTTTTAGGCATATAATAGTTCATATGGGTCAGTACAAAGTCGTAACTAGCCCTCCAGCCACTGATGCCATGTATTCATAAATAATCTGGTTAGTTATAAATTGTATTTTTGACCAAAATACAAAACAAAATTGACCCGTCATTATCCTTATCTTTATGTGATGGTTCATCAATACTTCAAAAAGAAATTATCTATTTTGTATATTTTTGTGTTTAATTTTTGTTTATTTGTTTATGGGCTTTCTGCTTTTTGTTTTTTGTTTCTTTGCTTATGTGTGTGTGTGCTTATCTTTTTCCTCTTGAGTTCTAGCATTAAGAATAAGGTCAAATGCTTAAAATATCATTCCAGTCTGTAGATGTCTTGAGAATAGTGGAGAATCTCTAAGAGAAAGAACTATATTTTAAATACTCAGAAGTGATTTAGATATGTCTCAAGATAATTGCTATTACCAGGACTCCTTAAAACATTCAATATTGACCCAAATTTGGAGAAAGAATAAAAGAAGAAAAATTAATACTAGACTCATGGAGTTATATATTCTAATTTGTTTCAATATGCTAGTTTACTTTTTCATTATTAGATGAGCCTTACATTATGCACCATAAAATAATTATCTGTAGCCTTCTTATTAGTATGTATTTTATTTTTTATTTAAAAATGTTAATTATTATGGGTACATAATAGGCATACATATTCATGAGGTATATGTGATGGTCTCATACATGCATATGATGTGTAATAATCACATCAGTATAATTGGAGTATCCATCACCTCAAACATTTATTTATTTGTGTTAGTAACATTCCAATTTCACTATTTGAGTTATTTTAAAGTATATAATAAAGTATTGTTGACTGTAGCCACCCTGTTGTGCTATAAGGTACTAGATCTTAATCTTATTCATTCTTTGAACTATATTTTTTGCAAACTACCCATCTGACAAGGGATTAATAACCAAAATATACAAGAAATTCAAGCGATTTGATAGAAAAAATATAATAATACAATTTAAACAATAGACAAAAGGTCTGAATAGACATCTCCCAAATGAAGACATACAAATGGCTAACAGGTATATGAAAAAATGCTCAACCTCATTTATCATCAAAGAAATGCAAATCAAAACTACTACGAGATGTGATCTCACCCCTGTTAAAATGGCTTTTCTCCAACAGACAGGCAATAATGAATACTGGCAAGGATATGGAGAAAAGAGAACCCTCATATACTATTGGTGGTAAAGTAAATTAATACAACCACTATGGAGAACAATATGGAGGTTGCTCAAAAAAACTAAAAATAGAGCTAGCATATAATTCAGCAACCCCACTGCCATGCATTTATAAATAATCTGGTTAGTTATAAATTGTATTTTTATAAATTGTATGTTATAGGTATATTTCTAAAGGAAATTGGTATATCAAAGAGCTATCTGTACACCCATATTTATTGCAGCACTATTCACAATTGCTAAGATCTGGAATCAACCTAAGTGTCTATCAATGGATTAATGGATTAAAAATGTATTACATATACACAATGGAATATTATTCAGTCATAAAAATAATGAAATCCTGTCATTTGTAACAACATGGATGGAACTGAAGGACATCGTGTTAAGTGAAATAAGCCAAGCACATAAAGACAAATTTTGCATGTTTTCACTCACATGTAGAAGCCAAAAATGAAAACGTTTGAAATCATGGAGATAGAGTATAGAATGATGGTTACCAGAGGGTGAGAAGAGTAATGGGGAGAGGGGGGAAGTGTAGATGGTTAATGGGTACAAAAATATGGTATGCTTTTTAATACTTTTAAAATGGCAAACTTAGGGATAGCTGGGGTCAAGAAGATAATTCAGATGACAAGGTTAAAAAAAATAGCCAAGTCGTAACCTCGGTCCCAAGGAAAAGTGAAAGATAGTGTATATTGAGTACTTGTATACTATGTGCCAGGATTATTCTAATAACTAACTTATGTAATTCTCACTGTGATCCAATGGAATTAGGCTCTGTTAGTTTTCTCATTTTTACAGATTGAAAAACAAGATTGAAAGAAGTTGTATATATGGTTATACTAAGGATTTCTAAAATTTGGATTTAAATTCCAAATAATTTAACTCACCTTTTAACCACTACAATGTTAAACGATCATGGTGTAGTCCCTGAGAAATGAGCAGCTGCAAACTTGATCTGATTCTGAGACCCCCAGCTACTAGTTTGTGGTTCATAATTATTTCCTGATCAGGAAGCACACTTATCAGCTCTGTGACTTTGAACAAGTCTCTATCTTTTGAACCTGGATAGTTCATCAATAAAATGGTGATAATCTTAACCTATAGGCAATTATCAAGATTAAATAAGATGGTGTACATTTTTTACAATAAATGAAGTTGTTGCAGTGGTTGTTATTGGCTCCAGAATTTAAGGTCTAGATGAACCTTGCAAAAATGTCTTCCATTTGTTAATATTCATTTGGAAGTTTAATACCTGTTTTTAATAGCCTAAAAAATTCTCACTGAGATTGGCAACTTTAAGAAGCACAATGATTTATTTAAGCTAGTAAAAACTAGTTTTCTTTTCTTCTTTTGTCCCTTCTTCCTTATTTCCTTTTAGTTACACTTATTATCCAGAAATCTCGAATATACACATTCCCAGAGGCATTTTATAGGCTTTCTTGATCCTATTTCTGTGAGTAACATGCACTCATAAAATAGATTCTAGGATGTCTTATCTCTGCTCGTTAATATCTTTCCTGACCCCATTGGAATCTATCCAATTAAATTGTTACTTCCTTCATACCTCCTCTGCTGATCACTACCTCAGCTAGAAAAAATATATATGTTTTCTGAACTTCTAGAGGGGAAGATCCATGAGTGCAAGATGGCAGGGTTTTGGGTTGTAAGGTCACACACTAAAGTGATTTGCATGTGTGAAGCTTGCTCCCTGTCAAATGTTTGTTAAACAAAATGCAGTGACATGGGAATATGTTGTATTGATCTTATCCCATACACTTTTTCATTCTGGTAATTTCTTCTCATTGCCATTTGGCTTCCCTGAACTCCCAACTATGCAGCTGACTTTAGCCTTAATTTGGAGTATGAGTCTTTTCTCTTTCAGGCAATGTGTAAGCAATTTTACCTCTCTCATGCATATATTCCCTTTTGAATATTTCACCAAAAACAGTGAGTCAAATGAAATAAATTTCCATTATGGTGATTAAGGAGGATTGCATCATAGTGGGCTGATAAAGGAGATATTTGAGGCCTTATGAGCTTTGCATTGCGATTCTCAAATCACAATGTGCAAACTTCATGTAAAATAATTAAGTATTTTTTATCAATTATATTTTCGTGTATGAGACAAATATTTTAAAGTCAAAATTAACCTGTAATGTTTATTTTTACATTTTTCATTAACTAAGATATTATCACTGGTGTTAGTCTTCTGTATTATTCAGGATTCTCCAGACAAATTGAACCAATAGGATGGATGGATGGATGGATGGATAGATAGATAGATAGATGGATAGATAGATAGATAGATAGATAGATAGATAGATAGATAGATAGATATAAAGAAAGTGATATATTACGAAGGATTGGCTCACACAACTGTGGAGGCTAAGAAATTCGATGATCTGCTGTCAGCCAGCTGGGGGCTCAGGAAAGCCCTGGTATAGGTCCAGTGTAAGCCTGAAGGTCTGATAACCATGGGAGCCAATGGTGTATGTCCAAATCTGAGCTAGAAGATCCCAAACCCAAGAGTGCCAATGTCTGAGGGCAAAAGAAGATGAATGTTGCAGCTCAAAAATGGAGTGTACTTGTCCTTTCTGCACCTCTTTGTTCTATTTGGGCCCTCAACAGATTGGATGATGCCCACTCACATTGGTGAAGGTGACATTCTTCTTTGCCCAGTTTACCAATTCAAATGCTAATCTCTTCCAGAAGCATCTTGACAGACACACCCAGAAATAATGTTTACCAGCTATCTCAACACCCCATAGTGCAGTCTAGTTGACACCAAAAATTAACCATCACAAGTCCCCTGCTTAGTAACTTGGCACCCATGTGCATCTTCTTAAACCATACTTAATCTCCAAGTAAAGAAAATAACAAGGAGATAATTCTGCCTGACATGATACAACTATACTACGTATAACAGAAAACAAACTAATGCCTTACCCACAAGAAGAGGTAAAATCCATGTGGGATGTTCATTCTTCTGATATGCAGTAGTTTAAATACTATGATATAAAATTAACAATACTTAAATACCCTAATATAAAGTCAATACATAGTTATTTGTGAAGGGAATAAGACAGGAAAGAAAACAAAGATATTTGCTTAATATATGAATATATACACATAAAAATGTTTCATAACAAATTAGGGGGGGAAACTCTCCTGACAATTATTTTCTTATAGCCAGTATGTAGTCTTGTATTGATGGCTGGTATTTATACCTTCTTCTATTACCCATTTTGTATTCCATTTTCCTTCAGCAAGCTCCTCAGCTAGTCATGGTTCTTAATTTTAGATTAAACCCAGTCTTTTTTCTCAAAGAGTATGGGTTATTAGTAGGCTTGTTTGGATTGGGTTATTGTAATTTTTAATTGACCTTATATCACAGGACCTGGTAACACTAAGTAATGCCCTAATGGATCTCCTGTATTCCAAACATACCCTTCCTCATTCCCACTGTGGAGTAGTACTCAAATGTCTTCATGGTAGCCTGGACCAATTACCCCAGCCAGCATAGCAATTCCCTTCTTATCCTATTGATTCAGAGTCATGAGAGGCTCAAAGTGGCTGGGTGGTAGTTTTGACTTCCAGCTTAATGGAATCATTGTTGTGTCTCCTGGTGGAAGCATTTGTCTCCCTGGAACTAAGACCTGTAGACCAGGAGAGCATAAAGTTATGGCAACAGGAAGCAAAACTTTTTCTAGTCTGTCATTGGTGGTAATAATAAGTGATGCCACTCCATTTTTACTCCTTGATTCCTGGACTTATGAATCCTGGCTATCAAAGACACAGCATCATACATTAATTGCTGATTTGAAGCATATGTAGCCTCTGAAGAACCTTGCCCCTGCCCTTCAAGGTATTATTCACACCTAGCTGGCACTGTAACTGAGTCTTCCAAAGACTATTCCACCATTCTATTAATGAGCTGTTTCAGGATGGTAGGGAACATAGTAAGACCAATGAATTCTATCAGGATAGGCCTATTGCCACAATTATTTTACTGTACAGTGAGTCCCTTGATTAGAAGCATTGCTATATGAAATCCTAGGTAGATAATGCATTCTGTAAGTTCATGGATGGTAGCTTGGCAGAAGTGTTGTGTGCAAGAAGGGAAAATTCATATCTAGAGTAAGTCTCTGTTCTAGTAAAGACAAAACATTGTTCCTTCCATGATGGAAGAGGTCTAATTGAATCAGTCTGTCACGAGATAGCTGGCTGGTTACCCCAGGGGATGATGCCATATCTAGGGCTCAGTATTGGTGTCTGCTGCTAGTAGGCTGGGTACTCAGCAAATTGGTTAATGCCCTAGCCACACTGGTGAGGGTGAGCTGTTTTACTCTGTTTACCAATTGAAATACTGATCTCTTCCAGAAACACCCTTGCAGACACTCTCAGAAATAATGTTTTACCAGCTATCTGGGCATCCCTTAGCCTAATCAAGTTGACACATAAAATTAACCATTACATTTTCTCTTTAGAGATGTCTTAGAATGCTGAAATAATTTAATACATTTAGTATTATTTGGAACAATCTTTGGGTCAGGATTGTACAAGTTATCAAATAGTCATCAGTTTCTATATAAGTATGGTGCCCTACTAAAGACTGATAGCTATACAATTGTTTCCGAAAGAGCAATACCAGTTATTGAATTAACTAAAATTTTAAAAAAGTTTTTAAAAAGTCAGTTTTTATGTGCAAAAAATATTCTGTGAAAACACAATGTAGGAAAGTGAAGACTTCAAGGAAGAAGGCATGTTGTATGGGCCCAAATTATAAGCATCGCTTTCATGAGAGAAATTTGAGGAAGTAAAAAGAAAGAAGAGAATAGTCATAGAAGCAGGAAGGCAGCAAGGTTATCTGGGAGAAATTAACCATGGAGTTCAGAAGGACTGAGGGCTGCATGAAGGCAAGTCAGGAGAGACACTTTCCAGAGGGTTAGGCCTGGCAGGCTATTTGATTTTTATCCCTGAGTATGGGGAATCAGCAAAGTATGTAAGCTTTACAGTGATGCAGTGAGTGTCAGCCTTGGCCAGGAGGCCATCTCAGCACTACATTGAATGGTTTGAGGATGCGAGAGACAGAAGGTGGAGATCATCCTCCAGGGGACAGGCGTAAGAGCCATTGTCAGGGCAGGAGCATTGCCAGCCTCAGTTTCGAGCTTACGGAGTTTCAAGTGCTAGAGGATCATTAATTTTGGCTGATAGCTGGCAATGTGAGCTCAACAGTGAGGATGAGGCCTGGAAAAGAAAGAAATAGAGGCCACCTGAAGAGTGTCACCAGGATGCCATAAGGGAAGTTGCCAGTCAGAAGATCTGAGCCTTTCTGTTACGTATGAAAGTAGAGAAAACAGTGATGAAGGATCAAGATGAAGCAGAGAGCCAGAAAACAGGAAGAATCCAGTATATCCAGTCCCAAAGTACACAAAAAGATGGCAAGGATCATTTTGAAGGATGCCAGAGAAAGATAGAGTAGATAGAAAAGCAAAATGGACCATTGAATTGCATGTCCCTGGAGGACAAATCTCAAAGCACTGAGGCATGAATCAATGTATGTTTTCTTCAGAAAAAAAAAAAGTAGTAAAAGGATTCATTGCATTTATATTAGTTTTTTAATTATTTTGGTTATAGAATCTGTATGATTAAAACAAAATATAAGATAAAGTAGATATTTTAACATGATATCTCAACATTAGCTTTTCAGTTGAATTTAGCAGTTTGAGCACCAAATAGGAAATAAGCCCTGAAAATGCAGAAATGGAAAAAGCATGGGTTTGCACTCCCAAGGCATCAAGAAAAACAAGGAGACATTAAACTTGCTACAACATGACAGTCTGATAAGTGCAATAAAGTAATATTGAAAGTAAGTCATGAATGTAAGGGGAAGATTCATTTTATTGAGAGGAGGAATAGGGATGTGAGTTTGAGGTGGTCTGGGAAGATTTTCCTGAAAATGTCACATTGCCTTGGTTTTAAAACAAAGATAGTTTCCAGCCAGAAAAATGAATAAAGCAATTTGAATTTGACTAGGGTGTGTGGGTTTAGATAGTTAATCTCTCTTTAACTCAATTTATTCACCCATAACGTTAGGGAATGATCTTTATTGCAAAAAATTATTTATGTAATCATCAACATAAGTTTGCTCTTTATTATGTGCTAAGCCCTGAGTAAAATGTTAAGGATATGGTAACTGTGGTGAAAATCAAATGAAAACAAAACAAAACAAAGTCTTTAAAATGTTTACTGTTGTCCCAAGACGAAATTAAAAGGCACTGTCATTATATGTGTTGTAACTATAAATCAATGAAATGATGCTGCTGACAAAAAGAATCAAAGTCTGCAAAATATTTGAAGAGATTTATTTTGAGCCATATATGAGTAACCAATGGCCCATGGCACAGCCTTGGGAGAGCCTGAGAACTTGCGCCCAAAGTGGTCACGCTGCAGCTTGGTTTTATACATTTTAGGAAGCCATAAGATATTATTCAATACATGTAACATGGACACTGGTTTGGCCTGTAAAGGTGGGATAACTGAAAGGGGAGAGGAGTGGTTTCCCAGTCATAAGTGGATTCAAAGATTTTCTGATTGGCAATTGAAAGAGTTATCTGAAGACCTGGAATCAATAAAAAGTAGTGTCTGAGTTAAGATAAGGGATTGTAGAGAGGAAGTATTTTATTATGCAGATGAAGCCTCCAGGTAGCAGACTTCAAAGAGACTAGATTATAAATGTCTCTTTTCAGACTTAAATAATCTGTATTTTAATGTTAATACTGGTCAGCTGTGCCTGAATTCCAACGGGAGGAGGGTATAATGAGGCATGTCTGACCCTCCACTTCCCTTCAAGCCCTGAACTAGGTTTCAGGTTAACTTTGGAATGCCCTTGGCCAGGGGGAGGATCTATTAGTTAGTTGAGGGTCTTAGAATTTTATATTTAGTTTACGAGGCAGTAAGTGAAGCAAATGATAACCAAACAGTCTTGCTGAATAACAGGAGAGTGTGAAGTGTATATGAGAATGATGGGCATTAGAGCATCCTCAGACCAGAGGTGAGGCAGTAATGAGAGGAGATAAGGCAGCAGTCAGAATAAGAGGGTCTCATATGCATACTGAAGGGCTTATACTTTATCTTATAGGGAAAATTAATAAGAAAAAGATTTTCAGCAGCAGGAAATATATGGTTGCATATGCATTTTTAGAAAGCTAAATAATATGCTCTTCTAATTCCTTAAGGTGTTTAATATAATCACAGTGTTAGATTTGCAAAAGTGGTAAGGTAAACTTCACTTTTTGAACAAATATTTATTCAGGATGTACTGTGTGCCACATATCATGCTGGGCACTGAGGATGGAAAGATGAACAAAATGCAGTCGCTACCCTGTAAAAACCCAATCTATTGAGTGAGACAACTACATAGACAGTTATAATAAAACACATACAATAATAAAGATGCTCACTGGACAACATATTTACATGAAAATAATTTCAGAACACTGGGAAATATCAATAAAATCCAGAAGATAATCATATACTTTAATGTTTGTTCTTAAGAAGTTCACAGAAAGGGTAGATTTTTGAACTAGATAGTTAAGTAACAAAAACAAAATGTAAAATAATGTCTGCACTTCCTGCAAAACAATTATTATACAAGGACACAGAGAATGATCTTGAACCAGTTTTCCTGGCACTCCTCTTTTTGAAAAATGGGGATAATGTTTACTCATGTAAGTTTCATATAAAGAATTAAAGAATGCCTACATCAGGAATAAATGATCCCAGGTTTTTATCTTAAATATAAATCATGCTTACTTCAGACTTCAATTTTAGTGGAGTAAAACATGAGCCCTTAATGGAACCTTCATGAATCCACAATGATTCTAAGTCATCATGTGGTGCCTTTTTTCATGAATGAGAAAGTAAATGGGGACTTAATTGTTATGAGTATTGCAAATTCTTATTTAACATTTAGATTGGAGATTTTTGTTGAATAGTACATTTTTGATGCAAAGTGTTCACATTTTATCATTTAATGAATATTTATTAAGGCTCTCCTGTGAGCCAAGTGCTGTGTTGCTGCCTAGAAATACCAGAGTGAAGAAGATGGAGGTGGTTCCTTTTTCTCAGAGGTTCTCATCTGGTTGGGTTGTGCTGGTCATTAGCAAGACATTGGAGGTGGAACAAGAAGACATGGTATGGTCAAAGTGCAGGAAAGGATACTGGTTTGGGTCTTGGGAGTCAGGACCTTTTCTCCAGAAGATATAATATCTCATTAGGAAACAAAAGAATGAGTAGGTGCTAGATAAGAAAGAAACTTTGCATTATGTGCTAAAGATCTAGCCCCGGGTGGAAACAAAACTTGGAGACAAGCCTAAGCATGGCATGTTTAAGGAACCGAAACAACATCAGAGCAGCAGGAGCTTGGAGAATGGGAGGGCTACTGGAAAAAAAATGAGTATGAAAAAGTAAAGAAGGCCACATTTCAAAAGTCTTTGTAAATTATACTTACAAATTTGACCATTGTCACTACTATGAGTAGTGATGATAAGATTTTAGTTTTAAACCTGTTGAGAATTGGATGAGCCAAGGTGGAGTCAAGGAGACAATTTAAAATGCCTTTGAAATAATCTAGGCAAGGTATTTTGTTGACTTTGTTTCTGGCATGAGTGATACTACAAGTCACTAAGGTAGGTTTCTGTGTGGATGGCACTGGTCCCAAGCTGCTGTGACACCCAGTTTGAAGATAATTGCCTCTCCTAGTCCATGCCTTCACAGTGCCCTCTATTCTTCCCACTTCAGTACCTAAGTATAATATTATGATTAATTTCAGTATTAGCACTTAACACTCTCTATGGTGAAACCTGAGTTCCAGTCTTTATGGACCATTGTCTTTGACTGGTCTGAGTGCAGTGGTGTTTACAATTAATTGGTCACACACAGTTATAGATTTATTTATTCCTTGTCCATTCCCATTGCTTCACTTGACAGGCCTAAAAATAAAAATAATAATAAAAAAATGAAATGTCATCATTGAACAAGTTTTTCTTCTACCTAGAAAGTTCATTGTGTCTGCTTTCCTTATCCTGCCCCACCCCTCTACCCTGCCCTTGCCATCTCACACACACACACACACACACACACACACACACATCATGTTGAACCTGGTGTGCTTCTATCCATTACTTAGACTGTGTCAGGGCTATGAAGTCTTTAAGACATTAATATTTAGCACAATTTCTAGCAGACGTTTACTAAATCAGACTAGCTGAAAGATAACACAGGGAATATTGTTCTTAGCTAATGCTGTAGGTATGGGAAGAATAAAAGGTAAGGACAATTATGTAGTTTGGAATAGCCTAGTAGAACAAATCTACAGTCCGAGATTAGGAAATGTAGTTTGCATTATTTGCAGCACTAAAAAATTAGTGCTTTGGAATGCATGCTAATCTTCTCAGTCTATTTAGGAAGAATACAAGTTATATTGAATTGTACCCTACTATACTAAAAATGATTATGCTTTCTGAACCATCTATCTTATAGTTACTAGGAATAACTGAATTACAATCACTCTTATGTGAGATTGTTGATGTACGTTAAGATATATTGTCCTAATTTCTAAAATATAGGAACATATTCCTTAAGATGCACTTTTTTGTTTTTCTGTGAGGACCTACCATTTCAGAGTTTAAACTGTTAACATTTTATTTTTGTTACATTTTCTATAATCACATTTATAATTCCTTTAGAAAATAATTCAGTATGAAATCACCATCTCTCTCAAAGTCATATTGTTGAATGTTAATAACTCCTTTGTTATAACAGCATTATCAGTATTCCTGAGTAGAGAAAACAGAAATTAGCATTTTATGTTGTCTGCAGAGAAGTTTCCAGGCCCTGAGGTATTTTAGATAACCTTTGCCCATAATTAATAATATGGATATTTTTGTTCCCTTGAGATGGAACAGACATTATCAAGTGCTTACACTGTCCATAGTTTTAACCTTTTGGGATTCTTTGATTTAATTTGGGAGAACATCACCAGATCTCAAAAATATGATGTGGACATTGAGATCTTGATCCAATTACAGTTGCAAATCTCTTCCTATTCTTTCTTATCAAGACTGAAACTGACTGATATGTTCAGCAAGAACTTTGCCAGTTTAAAGGAAAATAAAGATTTAACTATAGGAGGAAAAGAATAGTGTAAAAACTACATAGGCTTACATGTCCTTACTTTATGATAATTAGAATGAAATAAATTGAGGGCAAATACAGTTTTTTTTTAATTCATAGTTGAATCCTGAATACCTAACAGAGTGTTGAATCGTGGTATAGTATAACATTTAAGCAAATTCTGACATTGAATCAATCTATAATAATTGCAAAGAGAAGGTTGTGTTTTATAGGCCTTTTGACTGGCTTCCCACTCTGAGCAACTGGCCAGCTCCTGAGCAGGTTGACTGTATGGGCCACATTATTTCTTAGAAATTACACTCCTCGTGGACACTCAGGGTAAATGTCAAACAATTGGTCAAGTCTACATGACTATTTGTTATCTACCTAACCTGGATTTCTTGGATGAGATATGTTCCCTGTCAGAATGATAATTGAATATCCTCCATCTTAGAAATGACAAATAGTTTTCATCTTTTGTCTTAGTTGCAAATATTGGTAGTGGCTTCCTATCCTGCTGATATATTACGTTCTGGTTCAGAAGCAAAAATTTTCAATTAAAAGTTGTCAGGCTGGGCGTGGTGGCTCACGCCTGTAATCCCAGCACTTTGGGAGGCTGAGGCTGGTGGATTACGAGGTCAGGAGTTCGAGACCAGCCAGCCCAACATGGTGAAACCCCATCTCTACTAAAAAAAATTCAACAATTAGCCGGGCATAGTGGTACACACTTGTAGTTGCAGCTACTCAGAAGGCTGAGACAGGAGAACTGCTTGAACCTTTGAGGTGGAGGTTGCAGTAAACTGAGATTGCACCACTGCACTCCAGCCTGGGCAACAGAGGAAGATTCCATCTCGGGGGGGGAGAAAAATGTTGTCTCATGAGCATGGCATAGGGGAACACCTTTGCCATTCCTGAGATAATGCTGTACAGCTCAAAATTATCAGCATCACCTTCCTCTGAAACATCTGGTCGCAGCTCACACAGGTACTCCAGTCCCAACTCTGTAAAGGAAATTACCAATAAAAATTTACCTATAAAAACAAGCTCATAAAGATACTAGTCAGTAAGCCCATTATATGTACATTCAGAATTGCCTTGGAAAATAACATATTTTTATAATATTTCTTAATGTGTTATATTCAAAATAGCAATGTAACAATTATTGTAAATACATAGATATTAAAAAAGAAAACATTAGCATTATCTAGCCAGGTGTGATGGAACACACCTATAGTCCCAGCTACTCAAGAGGCAAAGGTAGGAGGGTTGATTGAGTCAGCCCAGGAGTTAGAGGCCACAGCCAATAAACTATGATTGTGCCACTGCACTCCAGCATGGGCGATGGAGCAGACTCTGTCTAAAAACAGACAAACAAACAAACAAAAAACACAACAAAACAAAAAAACTCAGCATTATCTGTATCAAAAAAATGTTGAGGGACAATAGACCTACTTCTCTGAATTTAGACATCATACAAATGAGGGAGTTGCAGTAGGTGGTCTCTTTAGCTCAAAAATCCACTGTACAAAATCTACTTTAAGATTTCTGAAGGACTGTTAGCAGGCATTTCAAGAAAACTGTCATTGTCTTCTCTCTCCACATTTCTTTTTTTACATTCTACTCAGCAACTACAAGTACATGGTGATGAAAAATGTAACTGTAGCATGTGGAAGGGGAAGAAGAGTGAGGAGGAAAATAAATACATTCCAGGGGTCATCTATGTACTAAACTCATGGAAGACTTTTCCCTACAGATCCTCCGTAGCACATCTCCTGGTCATTCATTCATTTAATTGACAACCAAGCAGACATTGAGTGAACGCTTGTCATGTGGACATATTGAACCTGTACCTCATTAGTGAAACATTAACTTTTAATTTTCATATATGTAAAAGGTGTTGTCCAAAATTATACCATCTATGTGCATATATCTTTGTTTCCTCAAATATTTTCTCTTTTTGAAGTCAGTTTATTCATAATTTTGCAAACTTTTTCTCTACAACTCATGTAATAGATAGCATAAATATAAGAAAGGCCTGGGCCTTTCTTTTTCTGCCCACCACTATATTCTTCTTCTATTAACCACATTTTCTCCTTCATCTGTTACTCCTGACCTCAAAAGGTATATAATACTGGGGAGCATTCATGGGGAAAAAGAGTGATTTCATATAGATAAAAAAGAGGTAAGCAAATCTATGGTTTATACTGAAAGGGAATTGGCTAACCTATTCCATCAATTCTTTCTTTTTTAGTAGCATTATTGGTAAAGATTCATATACTATACAATTCACCAATTTAAAGTGTACATTTCAGTGTTTTTTAGTATACTCGCAGATACATGCAAGCATCACTATGGTGAATTTTAGATTACCATTACCTCACAAGGAAACCTTATACCCCTTAACTATGACTCTCTTTCTTCCTATCTTACTCATCTCTAAGCAACCACTAAACTACCTCTGGCTGTGTAGATTTTTCTATTCTAGACATTTCACATAGGGAATCATATATGATGTTGTCTTTATGACTGGTTTCTTTAACATAGACTACTATTTTTAAGATCTGCCCATTTTGTAGTATGTGTCAGTATTTCATTCCTTCATTATTCAGCCCAATGGACAATAATATTTCATCATATGGGCATACAATACCAAATTTTGCTTATCTATTTATCAATTGATGAACATTAGGGTTGTTTTTACTTTTTGGTTATTATGAATAATGCTGCTATGAAATTCATGTACAAATTTTTATGTGAATATATGTTTTCATTTTGTGGGATTTATATATATGGAGTATACATATTATGTATATAGAGTATATATACTTACATATAAATATATCTGTATATCTTTATATATAAAGTATATGTGTATATATATTTATATAAAGTATATATACTATTATTTATACATATAAAGTATATATACTTCATATACTTTGAAGTATAGTTTGATATGAAGTAATGTGATGCTTGTGGCTTTGTTCTTTTATAACCAGAAAAGTCAAAGCCATCCTATGCAAAAAGAACAAAGCCAGAGGCATCACATTACCCCACTTCAAACTATACTTCAAAGCCACAGTAACCAAAACAGCATGGTATTTGTACAAAAACAGACATACGAACCAATCAAAAAGAATAGAGAATCTAGAAATAAAGCCACACACCTACAACCATCTTTGAAAAAGTGAATGAAAATAAGCAATAGGGAACAGTCAACCTATTCAATAAATGCTGCTGGGATAATTGACTGTTGATGTGCAAAATAATAAAACTGGAAACCTACCTTTCACCATATCAGAAAAATGAATCCAAAATGGATTAAAGACCTCAAACTATTAAATTTCTCCAAGAAAACCTAGGAAATACCCTCCTGGACATCTGCTTTGGCAAAAAATTAATGAGTAAGTCCTCAAAAATAATTGTAACAGAAAAATTGACGAGTGGAACCTAATTAAACTAAAGAGCTTATGCACAACAAAATAAATTATCAACAGAAAACCTACAGAATTGGAAAAAAATATATTTGGAAATCATGCCTTTGACAGAAGTTCAATATCCAGAACGTGTGAGGAACTTAAACTAAGAGTTGAACTACCATTTGACCCAGTAATCCCATCTCTGGGCATATACCCATAGGAAAATATATTATTCTACCAAAAAGACATATGTACCTGTATGTTCATCACAGTGCTATTTGCAATAGCAAAGACATGGAATCAAACCAGGTGCCTATCAACAGTGGACTGGATAAAGAAAATGTTGTACATATACACCATGGAATCCTATGCAGCTATAAAAGAAGAATGAAATCATTTTCTTTCTAGCAACATAGCTGCAGCTGGAAGCCATTATTCTAAGCAAACTAATACAATACCAGAAGACCAAATACCACATGTTCTCACTTATAAGTGGACACTAAGCTTTAGGTACACATGGAAATAAAGATGAGAGCAACAGATCCTGGGAACTACCAGATAGGAGAGGGAAAGTGTTGAAGTACTACCCACTGGATACTGTGCTCTCTACCTTGGTGATGGGTTCATTCATACTTTAAACCTTAGCATCATGCAATATTGCCTTTGTAACAAACCTCCATATGCAATTCCTGATTCTAAAATAAATTTTAAAAAATCTTGTACTAAAAACAAATAAATACAAATTCATTTTTGCATTGTTCATTACAAATGTACAAAAATACTATTGATTTTGTATATGAATCTTGTATTCTTCCATTTTCAACTTTCCATAATTATTTCTAGTAGAGTTTTAGGAAATTGCTTAAGAATTTCTATATATGAGATTTTGTCATCTGTGAATAAAGATGATTTTCCTCCTTCTTCTTTTTTTTTTTTTCCATTCTAAATGGCCCTATCTCCTTCTTATCTAACTTCTTTGGCTAGAATCTCCAGGACAATTTTAAATTGAAATAGTGAGAACGTACATCCTTGTCTTCATTCTGATCTTTGCTGAATTCATCCACTCTTTCAACATTGAGTATGATATTAGCTGAAGCAGATAATATTTCAAGACTTCAATATCCTACTTCCTGGAATGGTTAAAATAACTAGCCAGAAGAACAACAACAAAAGAAGACTTAAACAACATTATACTCCAGCTAGACCTAATAGACACTGATAGACTACTCCATCCAACAACAGCAATATATATGTATTCTTTTCAATTGCTATGGATCATTCTCCAAGTTAGGCCATATTCTAGGACATAAAGCCAATCTTCATGAATAGAAATTTATTGAAATAGTACAAAATGTGTTCTGACTCCAATAAAAATTAAATTAGAAATCAATAAAAAATGACATTTGCAAACTCACAAATATGTAGAAATTAAACAATACGTTCATAAATAACCAATCAGTCAATGAAGAAATCAAAAGGTAAGTTAGAAAATACTTTGACATGACCTAATAGAAGAAAGGAAAGGAAGGGTTTTGGTAGACATTTCTCTGAGATTCATTAAGTTCCCTTTGATTTCTAGTTTGTTAAGTGTTTCTCATGAAATGATGTTGGATTTTGTCAGATGATTTTTGTGTGTCTGTTGAGACAATATTTTTATTCTGTTGATATGATTAACAGTTTTTTAGATATTAATCCAATCTAATCCTGAATAAATTTTAGTAGGTCATATAATAGGTACAATTATATTCATGTGCTTCTGGACTTGGTTTGCTAATATTTTGTTGAGGATGTTTGTATCCATATTTATAAAAATAGCAGTCTTTAGTTTTCTTTGTGATGTCTGTAGTTGGTTTTGGTATCAAAGTAATATTCAACTCATAGATGCAGTTGGCAACTGATCCCTCCTCTTCTATGTCTTGGAAGAGTTTGAAGAATTGATAGTCATCCATTTTTAAATGTTTGGTAGAATTCAAAAGTGAAGCAATTTGGGACTTGGCTTTTCTTTACAATAGTTTTTGACTACTAGCTCATTGCCTACACTTATATGTCTACCCTGATTGCTTATGCTTAAGACCATTTCAGTAGTTTGTGTATTTCTAGGAATTTTTCCATGTCATCTAAGGTACTAATTTATTGGCATTTAATTGTTCATGGTATTCTTTGTAGTCTTTTTTATTTCTGTTAGTTCAGTAGCAATGGCCCCTGTTTCATTTATATTTGGAACATAATTTTTCTTTCTTTTCATTGTTGATCTACTAAAGTTTTGTCTTTTTGTTGACCTTTTCAAAGAACCAGCTTTTGATTTTATTCATTTTTGCCTATTCTTTCTTATTCTCTATTTCATTAATTTCCACTCAAATCTTTATTATTTTCTTTCTTTTGCTTGTACTGTGTTTTGTTTGTCCTTCATTTTCCTGTGTGTTAAGGTGGAATTTTCAGTTATTGATTTGAGATCTTTATTCTTTTTTAATGTAAGTGTTTACAGCTAGAAATTTCCCACTAAGCACTGCTTTAGTTGCATCTCACAAGATTGGGTATGTTGTGTCATCATTTTCATTTACTTCAAAGTGTTTTCTAACTTAGCTTCTGATTTCTTTATTGACCAGTTGGTTATTTGTGAATGTATTGCTTAATTTCTACATATTTGTGAGTTTGCGATTTCTAATTTAATTTTTTGTTGAAGTCAGAACACATTTTGTACTATTTCAATAAATTTGTATTCATGAAGATTGGCTTTATGTCCTAGAATATTGTCTAACCTGCAGAATGATCCACATGCAATTGAAAAGTATACATAATATATTGCTGTTGTTGAATAGAGTATTCTATCAATGTCCATTAGGTCTAGTTGTAGTATAATGTTGTTTTTAGGTCTTCTGGTTTTTGCTGTTCTTCTTCTGCCTAGTTATTCCATCCATTACAGGAAATGGAGTATTTAAGTCTTCAACTATTAGCTATTATTATTTAAATGTCTATTCATCTTTCATTGATGTTATTTTTTCCTATATATTGGTATAATACTGTATTATTAGGTTCATATAGTTTATAATTGTCATATCTTCCTGATAGACTTTGTCATTGTAAGATGTCTCCTTTTATCTCTAGTAGCAGTTTTTTGTTTTAAAGTCTATTTTGTCTTATGTTAATGTAGCCACTCAACTTTTTATAGTTTCTATTTTCATTATATATCTTCTTCAATTCTTTTACTTTCGGTATATTTGTATCTTCAGATGTAAGTGTTTCACTTTTAAAAAGCATATAGTTGTATTTTGTGTTTTCTTTTTTTTCCTCTTTCTTCTATCAGGTCAAATCTACTGTTAATCCCTTCTAGTAGATTTTTTATTACAATAACTAAACTTTTCAACTCCAGAATTTCCGTTTGATTCTTTTTATGATTTCTATTTATTGATATGAAATTCTCATCATGTCTTCTTTTACATCTTTAATCATTGCTTCTTTTTGTTTTTCCAACATATTTATAATGGCTACTTTGACATCTTATTCTGTTAAATCTAACATCTGGTCACTCATACAGTTTCTGTTGCTTCTTTATTTCCAGTATACAGGCCATACTTTCCTGTTCCTTTGCATATATTAGGGTTTTGTTGTTGTTGTGGGAAACTTCCCATTTTAAATACTCCAGTTACTTACCACCTCCTAACCCCCAACACAGGGTTTGTCATTGTTATTTTCTTGTTTATTTGGTTAGTGACTGTCTTGATTATTTTAGTGAAGTGTATTTTCCTCTTTGAACTACATCGTGTTAAGGGTCTAATGTTGCTTCTCAGGGAAGTGGAGCTTTGGGTATGCCCACAGTTACCCTGGATGACAGTGGTTTTGTTAAGCTCTCTTAGACTATTTCTTTCTCTAATCACACCCAGCTATTAGTTGCCACTAATTACTGGCTGATATTTCTCTTGTTTTCAACAATGCACTGGAGTATAATTTGCTGTACAGACTAATGCTGTACAGACAATAAATTCTGTACAAGCAATAAAATTCAGGTGCTTTTGAAGGAATAGTTACCAAGGTCAGTGTTTGAGACTTGGTCTGTCCCCAGGAAGGCACCTCATAATTGTCTCTTTCCTTGTTCTCTCCTGCAGACTACCTGCCCTATAGTTTAGTCTATATTTTTAATTAATCTACCAACCTCCTTCCAGTTGCTTTCTACTAAAACTTCTATTTAGTTTTTAGAAGTTCCCTTAGCCTAAAACTTCTCTTTGCTCTGTTGCAAATTAATTTAGTTTCTTTAGTAAGAGATTAAGTGCTACGTTATGGTCTCCTTCTCCTCCCAGGCAAAGTCTCCGGAGCTGGGAGTGAGGACAATGATGTACTTCCCTCTAACTGACACCTCTACGTTAGGAACTGAGCTCTAGTGTAGGTGAAGCTTCCATTCTGTGAGTGGAGCCTGATTGAAAGAGGTGTGCTCCCAGTTTGACTATATTTACCTAGAACTTGCCTTTAGCAACAAGAACTGAATGCCGGATGAGAAATGCTGACATCTTGCCCCTCCTGGGTAGATAGCCCTCTTACCCGTAGCTTTGAATGTTTGCTACCTCAGGCTGGAGTGAAGTTCCTGTCTCAGCTGGAAGGGAGTTGTTCTGAGAGTGATCTTGGTTCAAATACCATAGGCTCTCACTGTTATTACTAAATCTTAGCAGGTATTTTTGAATAGATGTTTCCTCATTTACTCTATGCCCTTAGGACAACTTCCAGGGACTTTTTGTTTGTTGTATTTTTTGTTTGTTTGTTTGTTTGTTGGGTTTTTTTGAGACGGAATCTCGCTCTGTGGCCCAGGCTGAACTGCAGTGGTGCATCTCACCGCAAGCTCCACCTCCCGGGTTCACACCATTCTCCTGCCTCAGCCTCCCGTGTAGCTGGGACTACAGGTGCCCGCCACCATGCCTGGCTAATTTTTTGTATTTTTAAAGTAGAGACGGAGTTTCATCGTGTTAACCAGAATTGTCTTGATCTCCTGACTTCATGATCCGCCTGCCTTGGCCTCCCAAAGTGCTGGGATTACAGGTGTCAGCCACCATGCCCGGCCTGTTATATGTTTTATAATTTTCACCAATTTTGCTGAGGTGTGGGTCTACAGAGCTCCTCATGCTGTCATAACAGATTTGATCTGGTCTGTCAACTCTTGAGAAGTGAAATTAAGTAATTTAAAAAGACACCCAGAATTGTTAACTGTTCAATACATTTTTAAGGAAGTGTATCAGTTTATCTCACACCATTTTGAATTTAGACTACAAAAGAAAAATAGATTTAGAGTTGAAACATTAAAACGTGAATTTATTTAATTTTATAAATCAAAACTTAGTTATGCAAATGCTGAGCAACATTTCAGGTTAAGTAGATCAGAATGGAGAGAAAATAGATTTCCAAAGTATAAAAGCTATTCTTATGTTGTACTGGAGTATCTGTCGTTAACATTCTCCTGTTAACGTTTAAAGAAGATCTGTGCACATGCTGATGGGAGAATTAACCTTTGAATCTGTAATGTCAAGTATTTTCCATAAAAAGCTTACAGATACATGCTTAAAGAATTTGCCTTGTTACAATTAGAGATGACACTACTAATTTTACAAAAATAACTTTATTAATTTTGTTTGCAGATATATCAAAAGTACAAAAACCTAGGACTTCATTTTGTCTCATTTTATGCCTCCCATTGATAACCTATCCAGTATAGAATATAGAATATAACCTACGGTATAGAATTCAGTTTAGCTGGAGCAACACTGTTCAGTAGAAAGGTTTGCAAATAACAGAAATTCTCTGCACTGTCTGATATGACCACCACTGGCTACGTGTGGCTATTGAGCATTGGAAATTGGTTAGTATGACTCAAGAGCAAAATTTTTAATTTTACTTAATTTTACCTAATTTAAATTTAAATCGATACATGTGGCTAGCTGCTATTATATGAGAGCCACCGAGCTAGAGTAATTAGCTAATGGTAGTTCTGATGCATTGATCCATTTATAATTCCCCTGCCTATCTCACCTCTGTCAGCACACATAGAATAGCACTCACCAACACCACAATTGTAAAAAAAAAAAAAATGCTATGTAGTGGTTTCACTGTAAAAATAATAAAATAGAATTAATTGTGGTATCCCAGAGAAACCAAGTATACAAGATAATTTAGTGGCTGGCAACAGAGTAGATCTTAAAGAGTAGAAATAAAAACATTTAGTTAATTTTTATTATTTCTACCATTATATTTTGAAGCAATGTGCAATTTAAAATAAAAATATGCATTCATTTATAAATAAAGTTTCACTCGGGTGGATTTTTACATGAGAGATCCAAGAAATGTTGAGCAGTATAATAGGTAAGTTTCCCAAACTCTGTGGCAAGTTCAGTGAGTGGTAGAGTCAGACTGATAGAGAGTAGATGTTTTCCGTATTTGAGTTGGCTAGAGGTGGAGGGGTAAGCTAGTTGTGGATATTGGTGAGGGGATACTTAAGGATATAATTAAATATTTAAGTTGAATGAGAAGAAAATCAAAGTGAGCAGAGACTGGTAAATTGGGAGAAATTTGAGCCAAAGGATTGGACACCTTTATGGTAATAGGCATAGTGGGTATAAGATATTGAAAGTTTGTAAATAGAGTTTTAATTAGAGAATTGAGAATTGGGATTTTGTATTTTTTTAAAAAGCGTTCATTATGATAACAAGATCTAGGATATGAGCTTAAGTCTGTCTGGCTGAAATGGCATGAAAATGAATGTCATTTGAATTGAGGAGTCTGTGGAATTATTAGACTAGATATTTGTATGAATACATCAACTTTAAGGACATCAAACTCACTCAGGACAGGGATGTCATTTAGGATGGAAAGAAAGACTGTGGGCTAGGTGATAAATACTTCTTTAAATTCTGGAAAGTGGACAATAGGTAAATGATAAAGAGGAGGGAGCAGGGGTTGTTTAATTGGATAACACAGATTTCATAGGAAGAGTTATTTTCACGTAACTGTAGAAGAATAAATGGCTGTAATGGGCAGTGTAGGTCTAAGAGTATAGCAGCCCAATGTCTAGACCTTGGTGATTTGTAGGATTTGGGCAACCATGCAGTATAAATCGACAAACTGCACAAGTAAGGCAGGAACTCAGGGAAGGCCAGGTTCAACATATGGCAAGGAGAAACAGGAAGCATGTTCTGTTCTACAAAAATTAAGGGGACAAAGAGATGTGTCTGCTATGGAAGGGGGGTGGTTTCAGAGGGTACAGCTGGAAGATCTGGGAGTCAGAAGAGGTAACATATGTGAAAGATATACAGCATAATAGGATGTTTCAAAGAATGAGTGAAGTGTGTACATTTTGAGCAGTGACCAGTTATAATCTGATGTGAGACACAAAAAAAATAGCTTACTTCCATTTTCTAAGAGAGGTTATTTTGTAAAGTTGTTTTGCTGTCACTAAAACTGATAACTTCTTTATCTTCCTGTCACAATTACAGTACCTTCTTTGATTTTTCATCATACATTTCAAAGTCTAAAATTATCTTGGTTACTTGTTTTTGATTATCTTCCCTCCCTAGTACAAGATAGTTTCCCACGAGAATAGGATCTTGTGTTTTAGTCTGCCACTACACCTCAGCCTCTAGAACAGTGCCTGGTACATAACAGGTACTGAATAAATATTTGGTAAACAAAATAATCAACTCATTTATATTCTGATATGTGCTAATGAGTGGGAGATAAGACTAAAGGAATTTTACAGTGCTTAATGAACATTGCACATGCTATATAGGACATAATAATCGTGTCACAGCTATAATGAAGTAACAGTAAGGAAATTGTAACACAGGTGTGGTAATACCTTTTATTTTGTCAAACATTTACACAGTGCTTTAATATGCCAGGAACTATTCTAATAGCTTTACTACATCAACTCTTTTATTATGAATGATGAAGTGTTATACTGCCCTAGTAATTCCTTAAAAATCTGCTTCATGCTCTATAAATATTTGGCTTTGATCTTTGAAATATGCTGAGCATGAGAATGTCATTTTCCCTCTGTCTCTACAGAAAATAAATATTATTAAAAAGATGAAGCAAATATCCTTAGTAGATCTTCATTGGGCTACTCACTGTTTACAAAATTGAATCTTTCTTTTTCTAATGCCATACAATAACTGTTCAATAGCTGCTGTAGTAAAAGTCATCTCTTGGCTTGGTTTCTAGCAAGCTATCTTCATTTTCTTGTATAAAAACAAGTATGCTATAAATTTTTCTTATTTTTTTACTCAGCTGGTTCATAATTATTAACAAATGCCACCATTCAACTTAATAAGATGCAATGGTGAAAGGTAGCATATCCCTCTAATATCACTAACCAGCCTATGTTTTAGGCCTTCGTTCAGGATGACTTGCCAATGATTTGTGTGTGTGTGTGTGTGTGTGTGTGTGTGTGTGTAGACAGGGTCTCACTCTGTCACCTAGGCTGGAGTGCAATGGTGTGATCATGGCTCACTGCAGCCTTGACTTCCTGGGCTCATTTGATCCTCCCCACTTCAGCCTCCCAAATACCCGAGACCACAGGTGTGCACCACCATGCCTGGCTAGCTTTTTGTAGAAATGGGCTTTATCATCTTGCCCATGCCAGTCTCAAAGTCCTGGGTTCAAGCAGTCCTCCAGTTGGCTTCCCAAAACGCGGTGATTATAGGTGTGAGCCAGTGCGCCCAGTCTTGCCAATAATTTTAAACCTCTATTTTAAATAACTTTGATAAAAGTTTCCAAACTGTACTTGGTTCCATTGCCCACAGAGAAAGAAGAAGGTAAAATATGGGGGTTTTCAAAGCCTTTTTTTTTTTGTCTTTGACAGAATTCCAATATATACAGTGTATATACCATGTGGTGTAGGTGTCTTCTTTTCCTTCCCTGGAGGATGTATATCTAGCTATCTTGGCTGGGGATGGGGACGGGGGTGGTTGGTAAACAAGTGTCTGCATCCAGATGATCAATTTTACTCACTCTTCAGCTGTGTCGTAATCTACATCATCTATACTGGGTTGAGCCTCACTGCCTCCAAATCTGTAGTAATCAGTGGCTGAATGCTTTTTGTGTTTGAATAGTCCACAAAGAATCTCATGCCCATGAGGAGAGTAACTGTGAAAGAGGGGCTGCCCCACCTCTTCTGCATTTTCTTACCTGGACAGAGTTTCGCAGTTTGGATCATTTCCTGGGATGAGTAATCTTTCCCAAAATAAATGATCAAACCTCAAATACCTTCTTATGGTTGAACATTTCACATTTCTAGCATCCTCTGAAACTGAAATCTCCACCTTTGGTTTTATGGCCACTTGCATGTATAGAGAAGTAGGGAGGTCTAGTGATAGCCGCTTGGGGTGGGGAAGAGTGGAGGAATAATATTGACAGTATGCATTTTACTTCTCTGGCTAAGGGTTTAATTTCCTCCAAAAGGGTAAAATCAATCATACCTTGCCCCATGGCAGTATTTTTATTTTTCAAAAACAAGCTTATGGCATGCATAAGAATTTCGTATTTCATTAAAAACATTTGGACCTTGTTTTCTAACCTGGAAACCCAAGATTTCATATACTTAAGTGAGCATTTCCCCCTGTGTTTGACCTCCTCCAGGAAAATGGCAGGAAATGAAGAGTTTCTTCTTGGTTCTTGGTTTTCTTCTTTGGTTAATAAACTGGTAGGGTAGAGTATGTGGAGTGGGGAGGGTACTTCCACTTCACCAAGCTCCACTGATACAAGTGGAAATCATCTGGCTTCAGTATGCATTGGGACATCAGGATGGCTCCAAGTCTCCTCAATTCAGCCTGCCCACTGGTGCCTATCTACTGCTATGCCCTTCCCTCTAGGTGGCTGCTAGTCCATAGGAGATCAACAGCATACTGGAAAAAGAACAGTGTTTAGATTCAGGAGGCCTAGGAATGAATCCTGGTTCTAATACCTTTGTCACATTGGGTTAATTATTTAACCTTTCTTCATCTCATATAACTCGTTTATAAAAATGAGAACACTGATTCTTTCCTGCAGTTGTCGTTGCTGTTGGAATGAGGATTATCACAGATTCTAAATCCAAACACACATTATATGCTGCAAAGGATCAAATATGGGATAATTATATTATTTTCCAGCGTAAGACCACAAAAGCAGGCTTTGCATCATTATTGCCCAAACCGTAACAGTTCTGAGCCCCTACTTAGGGAGTGAATTGTTTTCTTCTGCTGTTCTCCTCCCCATACCATTCCTAGAAGCCTTCGTGAATGCTTTCCAGTCATTCTGGTGATCAACTGTCGTTCGTCTATGGCATGCTTCTCTGAGGCTTTCAGGGTCACTTTCCAACTGCCGTATGATTTACTTTCCAAGCTCCAATCATGATCACGGTTATTTCAGCCCCTATCCCCAAAGCAAATAGGAGACCCTAGTGTTATTTTTTAGTCTGGCTTTTATAGTATACTTTATATACAACAAAATTCACCATTTTTAGTGTAAGGTACTGTGAGTTTTAACAAACATATATAGTTGTATAACTACCAACAAATCAAGATATAGAGAAGATTGACTGGCCCAAAAGATATCCCCCCAGATTCCCACTTTCCATTCTGGAGTACATGCCTGCCCCAATTCCTACCCACTGACTGTCACTAACCTGAGTTTTGTCTCTGTATTTCTGCCTTTTTCAGAAAGTCATATCAATTGAGTCACACAGTACCTACCGATTAGTATCCCAATACATGGATCTACCACAATTTATTTACCAGCTGAAGCACATTTGTGCTTTCTCCAGTTTTTTGGCAATTATGAATAAAGTGGCTGTAAACATTTACAAACAGGTTTTTGTGTGAACATACGTTTTCATTTCTTTTGGGTAAATAAGTGTGGCATTTTTTTGATTGTGTAAACATACGTTACATTTTTTTAAATGCCCAACTGATTGTCAAAGTGGCTATGTCATTTTGCATTCTGGCAGGTAATTCTTTCCAGTGGCTCTACAGTAGTCCCCCGACCTTTGGTTTGGCTTTCCATGGTTTCAGTTATCTGGGGTTAACTATGGCCCAAAAATATTGAATGCAAAATTTCAGAAATAAACAATTCATGAGTTTTAAACTGTGCTTTGTCCTCAGCAGTGTGATGAAATTTTGTGCTGATCCTCTCAGTCCTGCCTGAGTTGTGAATCCTCCCTTTGTCCAGTGTATCCACACTATACATGCCTTCTGCCCATTGTGAGTCCAAACTCACAATTATATGCCCATTAGTGTTTTTATAAAAAAGTTCAAGGGCATATTTAGTTATTTATTTAGCTTGGACTATTCTGTTTGGACTATTCTGTTTCATGTAAATTGACACCTTTACATTGTACTTTGGTTTACAGTTCCTCTGAGTTGTAAAATAAAACAATATATATTTGCTTTTGTCCAAAAAGTAATTAAAAGAGCAATTCTAGATTTCAAACCAATATATTGAATAGCTACAATTACGGTTTTTAACAAATATTACTTTCAAATTGATAAATATAAGAGAATATAGCATGGTTTGCCTTATAAAGTACTTGTTGATTTACATAATTAGGAAGTTCATATCCGGCACCCTTGTTTTTCTTCCTTGATTTATTGTATTTTACTTTGGCTAAAGAATAAAGTCAAATCATTTTATTTTCATAAATGGCTTATTCTATAAAGCCAAGAGGTTTATTTGATGAAAAGTTTATGACCATTTCTAGTGATTATTTATTCATCTACATATCTATATCCAATTTCTTCGTCTGTAAAATATAAGTAGGTGATAACCATTGGCTCTTTGATTGCTCTCGGCTCAAGTCTATGATGAGGCAATAGATTTAGAGAGATTAAGGAAGTCAGAACTTTGCATTCATTTAAAATCTACTTCTGTATATTTCATGCCTTTCCAAACATAGAACAAAGATAGATTATGGATAAAATTTTACCCAATAATCTGCTGAATGTACAGCATTTGCTGCAAAACTGAAAATTTTGATAGCACTTCATTTCACCCACTATTGTGACAGTTAGTGTGTTTTACTATAATAGAAAATATTGAGGAAGACAAGACAGGCTCTTTTATTATTAGCCTAGAGGAAAAACAAACTGGAGTGACTGAAAGGTGATTTTTGAGGATCAGGTCTAACCGTGAGTAGTAAATCATTGGTAAGCAAAAGTGATGGTCCTGAAAGTTTCATCCTCTCAATAGATCACATAAAATAAATTTGTATAGGATTGAAAAATACAAACAAAATGTGAAATACTTGATAATATTTTATGTAATCAAAATATTGGAAATTAAGATATTTAGAAACTCACAATTATGTGCCTATCAAGGTTTTATTTCCCCATTGGTCAGAGCACATGTGCTGCCTCAGCAAACACTTTTAGATTCCTGAATTCCTCAGGCGTCAAAAACATTACCCTCAAATATAACCTTGTGTGAGATTTTACAACTGTGGTAAACATTTAGAGTTGCTTCTTTAAATTTTTAAGAAAATTTTAAAGCTAATTGTTAAAATAGTTAATGTTACTCGTTTGATGCATTATAGCATTTTTCTCTGAGGAAAAAATTTTTGATCAGTTTTTGTTCTGAAACACTTCCTCATTTATTCCTCATTATAATCCTGTGAGGTAGGTACTATTATTATTCTGTTTCTATTGAAGGATCTCAGACTTAGGTAAAATAAATCGTCCCAGGTCACACAGACAAGAAAATGGGGAAGGGGAATGTGATTGCTTAAGTTAAAGATAGCCTTGTACAAATGCTAACAATCTGTAAAATCTTGAGACCCTTTTCCAGAGTCGAAAAAAAGTAGAATTTACTAGGTTTTGTGTTATTGTTGTTTTGTATTGTTTTATTTCAACTGATAAAATTGACCAGTGTATTAGTCCATTCTTGTACTGCTATAAGGAATTACCTGAGACGGGGTTAATCTAAGAAAAGAGCTTTAATTGAGTCAGGCTGGACAGCATCTGCTTCTGGAGAGGCCTCAGGGAGCTTTTACTCATGGCTGAAAGGCAAAGAGGGAGCCGGCGTCTTACATGGCCAGAGCAGGAGCAAGAGAGAGAGGAGGGGAGGTACCACACACTTCCAAACAACCAGAGCTCATGAGAACTCACTATGGTGATGACAGCACCAAGGGGGAATGGTGTTAAACCATGAGAAACCACCCCCATGATCCAATCACCTCCCACCAGGCCCCACCTCCAACTCTGGGGATTATAATTGAACATAAGATTTGGATGGGGACACAGATTCAAAACGTATCAAGTATTATCATATTGGGAAGCTTGCAAATTCTCATGGGCCAACCTAGAGGGATATTTCTATGTAAGTCTGATGTATATGGTGTCTATCCTGAGGTATATTTCACTGTATATTTGACCCTAGGGTAAGATAAGAGTGAAAATTAGATCAATACTCATCCTGCATTCTATTTCTTCATAATTTGTTGTATATTATGAATGTATTGAGGTTTCATTTGTTGGTAAAGAAATAATGTCTCCTTAGTTTCTTTGTCATTGACTAGATATTGCCTAATCAAGAAAACCTTTTTTGGACCCTCTCATATGTAAGGTATGAGGACTCGATTTCCTATGACCCTGGAAAATATTTTTTCACAGGCTATATCTTGGTTGAGACCCAAATGATTTCTTTAGTCTGTCTCAAATTATGTGCAAGCAAAGAAATACACCATCTTTAATGTATTATTTTGTAAATTAGGCATTCGATTTTTACTATTTTTTCTATTGTTAATTATTAATTAGTACTACTTAAAATTGCCAGTATTTGACTTTTTTTGACTCATATAACAAGTTTGTATGATTCAATCTAACGTGAATGAGAAAGGGCAACTAAATTTTTGGTTTAACTTCATGTTAAAGAATATTTTTAAAAAGTGAGTGAATAGTGAAAAGAAAGTCAAAGATCTAGTGAGTGGTTTGAAAGCAACAATGTTTAAATATATGTGTGTGTATATATATGCATGTTTACATATATGCGTGTATATGTGTATATACATATGTGTGTGTATATGTGTTTATGTGTATATATATGTATATATGTGTGTATGTACCTCCTATTTATATATGTTTATACATACACATATATATACCTAATATCTATATTTGGTTTCATATATGTGTATATATGTATGTGTGTCTATCTGTGTATGTGTGTGCATGTGTGTGTGTGCATGAGTGTGTTTATACCACCTATGTATACCTCCCATCTACCTCCTATCTCCACACGCACATACACCTCTTCTACTATCAACATCCCTCACCAGAATGGTACGTTTGTTACAATCAGTGAACCTACAATGACACATCATCATCACTTCAAGTCCATAGTTCACACTAGGGTTCATGCTCAGTAGTGTACATTCTATGGCTTTTGACAAGTGTGTAATGACATGTATCTACCATTATAGTATCATATAAAATAGTTTCAGTATCTTAAAATCCTTTGTGCTCTGCCCATTTATCCCTTCCTCCCCCTAACCCCTGGCAACCACTGACCTTTTTACTGTCTCCGTAGTTTTGTCTTTTTCAGAATGTCATTTAATTGGAATCATAAAGTATGTAGCTTTTAAGATTGTGTTATTTCACTTAGTAATATGCATTTAAGATTCTTGGGCTGGGCACAGTGGCACACACCTGTAATCCCAACACTTTGGGAGACAGAGGTGGGTGGATCATCTGAGGTCAGGAGTTCGAGACCAGCCTGACCAACATGGTGAAACCCCATCTCTACTAAATATAAAAAATTAGCTAGGTGTGGTGGCACATGCCTGTAATCCCAGCTACTTGGGGGGCAGGAGAATAACCTGAACCCGGGAAGTGGAGATGGCAGTGAGCCGAGATCACACCATTACACTCCTGCCTGGGAAACAAGAGTGAAACTCTGTCTTTAAAAAAAAAAAAAAAAAAAAAAAGGCCCCCATGTCTTTTTATGACTTTATATAACTCATTATTTTTAGTGCTAAATATTCCATTGTCTGGATATATCACAGTTTATTTACACATCCACCAGCTGAAGGACATCTTGGCTGCTACCAAGTTTTGACAATTGTACAACTGTAAAGAAGGCTGCTATATAAACATTCATGTACAGGTTTTTATGTGGTCATAAGTTTTTAACTCATTGGGATAAATACGAAGGAATATGATTGCTGGATTACATGGCGCAAGAATGTTTAGCTTTGTAAGAAACTTTCAAACTGCCCACCAAAGTGGCTGTACTATTTTGCATTACCACCAGCAATGAATGAGAGTTCCTGTTGTTCCACATCCTCATCAGTATTTGGTGTTGTCAGTATTTTGGATTTTCATTATTCTAATAGATGTGTATAGTGGTATCTCATTGTTCTTTTAATTTGAAATACCCTAAAGACAGAAGACAAACGTCTTTTCATAAGTTTCTTTGCTATCTATCTCTCTTGATAAGCTGCCTGTTCAAGTCTTTTGCCCATTTTTAATTTACGGTATTCATTTTCCTATTGTTGAGTTTTAAGAGTTATTTGTATATTTTTAGTAACAGCCTTTTTTAGACATGTCTTTTGCAAATATTTTCTTCCTCTATGTTCTGTCTTCCCATTCTGTTGACAATGTCTTTCAGAGAAGAGAAGTTCAGCTTATCAATTATTTCTGTCATGGATCATGCCTTTGGTGTTGCATGTAAAATGTCATTGCCATGACTGAAGTCATCTAGAGATTTTCCTATGTTGTATTCCAGGAGTTTTATAGTTTTATGTTTTACAATTAGGTCTGTGGCCCATTTTGAGGTAATGTTTGTGAAGGGTATAAAGTCTGTCCCTGAATTCATTTTTTTTTTTCCTGCATATACATGTCCAGGTGTTCCAGCACTGTATGCTGAAAAGACTAATGATTAGTTCTGACTATACTTATGTGACTTTGTTTTTTCTAAGTTCTCAATCCATTTTAATTACCTATTTGACTATTCTTTCTCCAGTACCACACTGCCTTTATCACTGTAGCTTTAGAGTAAATAATGATATCAAGTAGTGCTAGTCCCAACTTTATTCTTCCCCTTCAATATTGAGTTGGCTGTTCTGGATCTTTTGCATCTCCATATAAACTGTAGAATCAATTTATCCACAAAATGAGTTTGTATTTTTGTTTAGATTGCATTGACTCTGTAGATCAAATTGGTAAGAACTGACTTGTTGACAATATTGAATGTTCTTTTCAGTTAAAATAGAATAGCTCTCTATTTATTTGCTTCTTGGATTTTTTTTTCATCAGAATGTTGTAGTTTTCCTACATATAATATTTTATTTTGGAATGTTAATTTCATATTTTGCCTATTAATTGCTGCCATATAGAAAAACTAATGACTTTTGTATTTTCAACTCATATTCTGCAACCATGCTATACTCATTTATTCAGTCCAGGAGGTTTTTTGTCAATTCTTTCAGATTTTCTATGTAAAAAAATTATATCATCTGCCAACAAAGACAGTTTTCTTTTTTCTCTATATTTTTAATTCATGTTTTTGTGTTACTGCATTAGCTAGGACTTCTAGTACAATATTGAAAAGAAATTGTGAGGCCAGACATGGTGGCTCACACCTGTAATCCCAACATTTTGGCAGGCCAATGCAGACAGATCACTTGAGGTCAGGAGTTCAAGATCAGCCTGGCCAACATGGTGAAACCCCATCTGTACTAAAAATACCTTAGCCAGGCATGGTGGCAGGCACCTGTAGTCCCAGCTACTCAGGAGGCTGTGGTGGGAGAATCCCTTGAACCCAGGAGGCAGAAGTTACCATGAGCTGAGATCCTGCCATTGCACTCTAGCTTGGGTGGCAGAGCGAGACTTTGTCTCAAATAAAAAGAAGAAATTGTAAGAGTGGACATCTTTGCCTTATTTCTAATTTTAGTAGAAAAGCTTCTATTTTCCCACAATTAAGTATGATTTATTTTGTTGTATGGTTTTTATAGGTTTTTTTTTAAAATCAAGTTGTGGAAGTTCATCTCTATTTTTAAAAGCTTACTGAGAGTGTGGATTATGAATAGATGTTAGATTTCTTCAAATGCTTGTTCTGTATCTATTAATAGGATCATTTGATTTTTCTGCTTATGTGATTCATCTGTTCATGGGACGGATTACCTCAGTTGATTTTTGAGTGTTGAACCATCCTTTCATTTCTGTCGTAAATTCTACTTGACATAGTGTGTAATTCTTTTTATACATCATTGGACTCAATTTGCTAAAGCTTTTTAAGGATTTTTAAAACTTTATTCATAAGAGATATTGGTTTATAGTTTTCTTGTAATGTCTTTATGTTTGGAATTACTGTAATTCCTCATAGTATGAGTTAGAAAGTATTCCCACCATACCCATCTTCTGGAAGAGATTGTTGAGAATTGGTATACTTTCTTAAATATGTGATAGAATTCACCAATGAACCCATGTGGGGCTGGTGCTTTCTGTTTTGAAAGGTTGTTATATACTTACTTAATCTCTAATAAATATAGGCCTATTCAGATTGTTTCTTCTTATGTGAGTTTTGGCAGATTGTGTGTTTTAAGAAATTGTTTCATTTCATCATGGTTATTGAAATTGTGGGCATAGAGTTGCTCATAGTTGTTCGTGTTCCTTTATTATCCTTTTGATGCTTATGGGGTACATAGTGATGGCCCTTCTTTTTGATATTTGTAATTTGTGTCTTTTCTCTTTTTTTCTTAATTAGCTTAGTGAGAGGCTTGCCAATTTTACTGATCTTTTTGAAGAAACAGGTTATGGTTTTATTGGTTTTCTGTAATGATTTACTATTTCAATGTCATTTATTTCTGCTTTAATTTTTTTAATCTGTTTGGATTTAATTTGGTCTTCTTTTTCAAGTTTCCTAAGGTGGAAGCTTAGATTATTAATTTTCGATACTCTTTTCTAATATATACATTCAATGCTATAAATTTCTCTCTAAGCACTAATTTCACTGCATCTCACTAATTTTAATAAGTTGTTGCTCTGGGTTGAATGTCTCCTCCGACATTTATGTTGAGATTTAATTGATTAGAATCTGTAACATTAACTCATTTAATGTTATCATCTCGGGAGTGGGTTAGTTATCTCAAGACTGGGTTTATTCTAACAGCAACTTCTGCCATCATTTTCAGGAGTAGGTTAGTTATCTCAAGACTGGGTTTGTTGTAACAGCAACTATGGCCATCATTTTCCCTCTGCCTGCCATGCTCTCTTCTGCCTTCCACCCTTTTGCCATGGGATGACTATAGCCAGATGCTGGCACCATGCTTGTTGACTTCTCAGCTTTTAGAACTGTGAGCCAAATATATCTCTTTTCTTTACATACAATGTGGTATTCTGTTATAGCAACAGAACATTGATTAAGACAATTATATTTTTATTTTTATTTGGTTCAAAATATTTTGATCGCTCCAGAGGTTTCTTCTTTGGCCCATGTGTTATTTAGAAGTGTGTTGTTTAATGGCCGATTATTTGGGAATTTTTCAGCTATTTTTCTATTACTGATTTCTAGTTTAATTACATTGTAGTCTGAGAGCCTAAATTGTATGTTTCTATGCTTTTAAATATGTTAAGGTATGTTTTGTGGCTTAGAATGCAATCTGTCCTGTCGAATGTTCCATGGGAACTTAAAAATACGTATATTCTGCTGTTGTTGGATGAAGTAGTCTATAGATGCATATCCAGCTGATTGAGAGTTCTGTTGGGTTAAATTGTGTCCTTACTGATTTTCTGCCTGTTGGATATGTCCATTTCTAATAGTGTTGAAGTCTCAAACTATAATAACAGACTCATCTATTTCTCCCTGTGGTTCTATCAGTGTTTGCCTCACATATTTTGATGCTCTGTTGTTAGGAGCATACACAGTAAGGATAGTTCTGTCTTCATGGAGAACTGACCCATTTATCATTAAGTAATATCCTTATTTATCCCTGATAAATCTTCTGGCTTTGAAGTCTGCTCCATCTGAAATTAATATAGCTACTCCAGCACTCTTGATTAGTATTAGCATGGTATATCTTTATTTATTCATTTATTTTTAAATTACACGAGTCTTTATATTTGAATTGGGCTTCTTGTGAACAACATATGGTTGGATCTTGATTTTTGATCCACTCTGACTATCTCTGTTCTTTCATTGGTATATTTAGACCATTGACATTCAGAGGGATTATTAATATAGTTTGAGTAATGTCTACTATGTTTGTTACTGTTTTCTATTCATTGCCTTTGTTCTTTGTTCCTGTTTTTGTCTTGCCCTCTTTTTCTGCTGTTTGCAATTTTAATTGAATATTTTATGTGGTTCCATGTTCTCTCCTTTTTCATATCAATTATATTTTTATTTTTACTCTTTCTAGTGCTTGCTCTAGAGTTTTCAATAGACATTCACAATGAACTCAAGACCACCTTCAAATAAGACTACATAGATTCATGAGTAGTACAAGTACCTTATAATGAAATACTCCTAATTCTTCCCTCACTTCTCTTACATTCTTGTTATCACACATTTCATTTATATATAGACTATAGTTATTGTATGAATGTTGCTATTATTACTAAAACACAATTTCATCTATTAGATAATTAAGAATAAGAAAAAATATTTTTATTTGACCTGCACTTATGCTTTCTCTAATGCTGTTTGAAAAAAATAAGTCTAAATCATTAACCTATATTATTTCCTTCATTCTGAAGAACTTCTTTCAACATTTCCTGCAAGCCAGGTCTCCTGGTAATAAATTCTCTTTTTTTTTCTTAGTCTCAGAAAGTATTCCTCCTTCATTTTGAATGATTATTTTTCAAGATACAGAATTCTAGTTAGCTGGGGCTTTTTAAATCAACACTAAATACTTTACTCCACTCTTTTTGTTTGCCTCGTTTCTGAGAAGCCAGATGTAATTTTTATCTTTCCTCCTGTCTAGCTAAGTTGTTGTATTTCCTGGCTTCTTTCAGGATTTTTCTTTATCATTAATTTTCTGTAGTTTGGCTATAATAAGGCTAGGTGTAGTTTTCCACATTTTTCTTGTTTGGTGTTTTCTGAATTTCTTGGATCTGTGGTGTGGTGTTTGACACTAAATTTTTTTTTAAATTCAGTCATTATTGCTTCAAATATTACTTCTGTTTTTTTCTCTTTTCTCCTATTTTCATTATGTATATTTCATACCTTTTGTGGTTATCCCACAGTTCTTACATATTCTGTTCTGTTTATTCAGAATTTTTCTCTTTGCTTTTCAGTTTTAAAGTTTCTATTGGCATATCCTCAGACTCAGAGATTCCACAGCCATGTCCAGTCTACCAACGAGCCTATCAAAGGCATTCTTTTTTTTTTTCTTTTTTTTCTTTTCTTTATTATACTTTATGTTCTAGGGTACATGTGCACAATGTGCAGGTTTGTTACATATGTATACCTGTGCCATGTTGGTGTGCTGCACCCATGAACTCGCCATTTACATTGGGTATATCTCCTAATGCTATCTCTCCCCCATACCCCCACCCCACAACAGGCCCCGGTGTGTGATGCTCCCCTTACTGTGTCCCGGTGATCTCATTGTTCAATTCCCACCTATGAGTGAGAACATGCGGTGTTTAGTTTTCTGTTCTTGTGACAGTTTGCTCAAAATGGTGGTTTCCAGCTGCATCCATGTCCCTACAAAGGACACGAACCCATCCTTTTTTATGGCTGCATAGTATTCCATGGTGTATATGTGCCACATTTTCTTAATCCAGTCTGTCATTGATGGACATTTGGGTTGGTTCCAAGTCTTTGCTATTGTGAATAGTGCTGCAATAAACATATGTATGCATGTGTCTTTATAGCACATCCTATAAGTATATACCCAGTAATGGGATGGCTGGGTCAAATGGTATTTCTAGTTCTAGATCCTTGAGGAATTGCCACACTGTCTTCCACAATGGTTGAACTAGTTAACAGTCCCACCAACAGGGTAAAAGTGTTCCTATTTCTCCACATCCACTCCAGCACCTGTTGTTTCCTGACTTTTTAATGATTGCCATTCTAACTGGTGTGAGATGGTATCTCATTGTGGTTTTGATTTGCATTTCTCTGATGGCTAGTAATGATGAGCATTTTTTCATGTGTCCATTGGCTGCATAAATGTCTTCTTTTGAAAAGTGTCAGTTCATATCCTTTGCCCACTTTTTGATGGGGTTGTTTTTTTTCTTATAAATTTGTTTGAGTTCTTTGTAGGTTCTGGATATTAGCCCTTTGTCTGATGAGTAGATTGCAAACATTTTCTCCTATTCTGTATGTTGCCTGTTCACTCTGATGGTAGTTTCTTTTGCTGTGCAGAAGTTCTTTAGTTTAATTAGATCCCATGTGTCAATTTTGGCTTTTGTTGCCATTGCTTTTGGTGTTTCAGACATGAAGTCCTTGCCTATGCATATGTCCCGGATGGTATTACCTAGGTTTTCTTCTAGGGTTTTTATGGTTTTAGGTCTAACATTGAAGTCTCTAATCCATCGTGAATTAATTTTTGTTTAAGGAATAAGGAAGGGATCCAGTTTCAGCTTTCTACTTATGGCTAGCCAATTTTCCCAGCACCATTTATTCAATAGGGAATCCTTTCCCCTTTCTTGTTTTTGTCAGATTTGTCAAAGATCAGATGGTTGTAGATGTGAGGTATTATTTCTGAGGGCTCTGTTCTGTTCCATTGGTCTGTATCACTGTTTTGGCACCAGTATGTTTTGGTTACTGTTGCCTGGTAGTATAGTTTGAAGTCAGGTAGCATGATGCCTCCAGCTTTGTTCTTTTGGCTTAGGATTGTCTTGGCAATGCGGGTTCTGTTTTGGTTCCATATGAACTTTAAAGGAGTTTTTTCCAATTCTGTGAAGAAAGTTATTGGTAGCTTAATGGGGATGGCACTGAATCTATAAATTACCTCGGGTAGTATGGCCATTTTCACAATATTGATTCTTCCTATCCATGAGCATGGAATGTTCTTCCATCTGTTTGTGTCCTCTTTTATTTCTTTAGCAGTGGTTTGTAGTTCTCCTTGAAGAGGTCCTTCACATCCCTTGTAATTTGGATTCCTAGGTATTTTATTCTCTTTGAAGCAATTGTGAATGGGAGTTCATTCATGATTTGGAGCTCTGTTTATCTGTTATTGGTGTCTAGAATGCTTGTGATTTTTGCACATTAACTTTGTATCCTGAGAACTTGCCGAAGTTGCTTATCAGCTTGAGGAGATTTTGGGCTGAGATGATGGGTTTTCTAAATAGACAATCATGTCATCTGCAAAGAGGGACAATTTGACTTCTTCTTTTCCTAATTGAATATCCTTTATTTCTTTCTCTTGCCTGATTGCCCTGGCCAGAACTTCCAACACTATGTTCAATAGGAGTGGTGAGAGAGGGCATCCCTGTCTTCTGCCAGTTTTTAAGGGGAGTGCTTCCAGTTTTTGCCTATTCAGTATGATATTGGTTGTGGGTTTGTCATAAGTAGCTCTTATTGTTTTGAGATACATTCCATCAATACCAAATTTATTGAGAGTTTTTAGCATAAAGGGCTGTTGGATTTTGTCAAAGGCCTTTTCTGCATCTATTGAGATAATCATGTGGTTTTTGTCTGTGGTTCTGTTTATATGCTGGAATACGTTTATTGATTTGCATATGTTGAACCAGCCTTGCATCCCAGGGATGAAGCTCACTTGATCATGGTGGATAAGCTTTTTGATGTGCTGCTGGATTCGGTTTGCCAGTATTTTATTGAGGATTTTTGCATCAATGTTCATCAGGGATATTAGTCTAAAATTCTCTTTTTTTTCTTGTGTCTCTGCCAGACTTTGGTATCACGATGATGCTGGCCTCATAAAACAAGTTAGGGAGGATTCCCTCTTTTTCTATTGATTGGAATAGTTTCAGAAGGAATTGTACCAGCTCCTCCTTGTACCTCTGGTAGAATTCAGCTGTGAATCTGACTGGTCCTGGACTTTTTTTGGTTGGTAGGCTATTAATTATTGCCTCAATTTCAGAGCCTGCTATTGGTCTATTCTGGGATTCAACTTCTTCCTGGTTTAGTCTTGGGAGAGTGTATTTGTCCAGGAATTTATCCATTTCTTCTAGGTTTTCTAGTTTATTTGCATAGAGGTGTTTACAGTATTCTCTGATGGTAGTTTATATTTCTGTGGGGTCAGTGGTGATATCCCTTTTATCATTTTCTATTGCATCTATTTGATTCTTCTCTCTTTTCTTCTTTATGAGTCTTGCTAGTGGTCCATCAATTTTGTTGATCTTTTCAGAAAACCAGCTTCTGGATTCATTGATTTTTTTGGAGGGTTTTTTCTGTCTCTGTCTCCTTCAGTTCTGCTCTGATCTTAGTTTTTTCTTGCCTTCTGCTAGCTTTTGAATGTATTTGCTCTTGCTTCTCTATTTCTTTTAATTGTGATGTTAGAGTGTCAATTTTAGATCTTTCCTGCTTTCTCTTATGAGCATTTAGTGCTATAAATTTCCCTCTACACACTGCTTTAAATATGTCCCAGAGATTCTGGTATGTTGTATCTTTGTTCTCATTGGTTTCAAAGAACATCTTTATTTCTGCTTTCATTTCATTATGTACCCAGTAGTCATTCAGGAGCAGGTTGTTCAGTTTCCATGTAGTTGAGCAGTTTTGATTGAGTTTCTTAGTCCTAAGTACTAGTTTGATTGCACTGTGGTCTGAGAGATAGTTTATTATAATTTCTGTTCTTTTACATTTGCTAAGGAGTAGCTTTGCTTCCAACTATGTGGTCAATTTTGGAATAAGTGTGATGTGGTGCTGAGAAGAATGTGTATTCTGTTGATTTGGGGTGGAGAGTTCTGTCAATGTCTATTAGGTCTGCTTGGTGCAGAGTTGAGTTCAATTCCTGGATATCCTTGTTAACTTTCTATCTCATTGATCTGTCTAATGTTGACAGTGGGGTGTTAAAGTCTCCCATTATTATTTTTGGGATTCTAAGTCTCTTTGTATGTCTCTAAGGACTTGCTTTATGAATCTGGGTGCTCCTGTATTGGGTGCATATATATTTAGGATAGTTAACTCTTCTGGTTGAATTGATCCCTTTACCATTATGTAATGTCCTTCTTTGACTCTTTTGATCTTTGCTGGTTTCAAGTCTGTTTTATCAGAGACTAGGATTGCAACCCCTGCCTTCTTTTGTTTTCCATTTGCTTGTTAGATCTTCCTCCATCCCTTTATTTTGAGCCTATGTGTGTCACTGCACATGAGATGGGTCTCCTGAATACAGCAAACTGATGGGTCTTGACTCTTTATCCAATATGCCAGTCTGTGTCTTTTAATTGGAGCATTTAGTCCATTTACATTTAAAGTTAATATTGTTATGTGTGAACTTGATGCTATTATTATGATGTTACCTGGTTATTTTGCTTGTTAGTTGATGCAGTTTCTTCCTGGCATCGATGGTCTTCACATTTTGGCATGTTTTTGCAATGGCTGGTTCTGGTTGTTCCTTTCCATGTTTAGTACTTCCTTCAGGAGCTCTTGTAATGCAGGCCTGGTGGTGACAAAATCTCTCAGCATTTGCTTGTCTGTAAAGGATTTTATTTCTCCTTCACTTATGAAAGTTAGTTTGGCTGGATATGAAATTATGAGTAGAAAATTCTTTTCTTTAAGACTGTTGAATATTGGCCCCCACTCTCTTCTGGCTTGTAGAATTTCTGCCGAGAGATCTGCTGTTATTCTGATGGGCTTCCCTTTGTGGGTAACGCAACCTTTCTCTCTGGCTGTCCTTAACATTTTTTCCTTCATTTCAACTTTGGTGAATCTGACAATTATGTGTCTTGGAGTTGCTCTTCTCGAGGAGTGTCTTTGTAGTGTTCTGTATTTCCTGAATTTGAATGTTGACCTGCCTTGCTAGGTTGGGGAAGTTCTCCTGGATAATATCCTGCAGAGTGTTTTCCAGCTTGGTTCCATTCTCCCTGTCACTTTCAGGTACACCAATCAGACGTAGATGTGGTCTTTTCACATAATCCCATATTTCTTTGAGGCTTTGTTCATTTCTTTTTACTGTTTTTTTTCTCTAAACTTCTCTTGCTTCATTTCATTCATTTGATCTTCAATCTCTGATACCCTTTCTTTCAGTTGATAGAGTCAGTTACTGAAGCTTGTGCATTTGTCCCATAGTTCTCGTGTCATGGTTTTCATCTCCATCAGGTCATTTATGGACTCCTCTGCATTGGTTATTCTAGTTATCCATTCATCAAATCTTTTTTCAAGGTTTTTATTTTCTTTGCACTGGGTTCATAGTTCCTTCTTTAGCCCTGAGAAGTTTGATCGACTGAAGCCTTCTTCTCTCAACTCGTCAAAGTCATTCTCTGTCCAGCATTATTCCGTTGCTGGAGAGGAGCTGCGTTCTTTTGCAGGGGGAGAGGCACTCTGATTTTTTGAATTTTGAGCTTTTCTGCACTGCTTTTTCCCCATCTTTGTGGTTTTATCTACCTTTGGTCTTTGATGATGGTGGTGTACAGATGGGGTTTTAGTGTGGATGTCCTTTCTGTTTGTTAGTTTTCCTTCTAACAGTCAGGACCCTCAGCTGCAGGTCTGTTGGAGTTTGCTTGAGGTCCACTCCAGTTAGGCTACTCCCAGTTAGGCTCTCCCAGTTTGGCTACTTGGGGATGAGGGACCCATTTGAGCAGGCAGTCTGTCCGTTCTCAGATCTCAGCCTCCATGCTGGGAGAATCACTACTCTCTTCAAAGCTGTCAGACAGGGACATTCACATCTGCAGAGGTTTCTGCTGCTTTTTGTTTAGCTATCCCCTGTCCCCAGAGGTGGAGTCTACAGAGGCAGGTGGGCCTCCTTGAGCTGTGGTGGGCTCTACCCAGTTCGAGCTTCCTGGCTGCTTTGTTTACCTACTTAAGCCTCAGCAATTGTGGGTGCCCCTCCCCCAGCCTCTCTGCTGCCTTGCAGTTAGATCTCAGACTGCTGTGCTAGTAATGAAGGCGGCTCTGTGGGTGTGGGACCCTCTGAGCCAGGCATGGGATATAATCTCCTGGTGTGCCATTTGCTAGGACCCTTGGTAAAGCACAGTATTAGGGTGGGAGTGACCCGATTTTCCAGGTGTTGTGTGTCACGGTTTCCCTTGGCTAGGAAAAGGAATTTCCTTCCCCCTTGTGCTTCCCGGGTGAGGCGATGCCTGGCCCTGCTTCAGCTCTCCCTCCTTGGGCTGCACCCACTGTCCTGCACTGACTGTCCTACATGCCCCCGTGAGATGAACCCGGTGCCTCAGTTGGAAATGCAGAAATCACCCATCTTCTGTGTCACTCACACTGAGAGCTGGAGGCTGGAGCTGTTCCTATTCAGCCATCTTGGCGCCCCCATCTATCAAAGGCATTCTTAGTATCTGTTACAATATTTTTATCTCTAGCATTTTTTTATTTTTCTCAAAATTTCTATCCCTGAATTTCTATCTCCATGCTTACATTATACATCTGTTATTGTATGTTGTCTAGTTTTTCTGTTAGATTCCTCAGCATATTAATCATGATTATTTTAAATTCATTGCATGATAATTTCAACATGACTGCCATACCTGCACCTGGTTCTGATGCTTGTTCTGTCTCTTCATGCTATGCTTTTGGCCTTTTAGCATGCTTTGTAAATTTTTGTCAGAAGGAATACATGATGTTCTTGGTAAAAGGAAATGAGATTAAACAGGTCTTTACTAATATATTTGTAAGATGTTGCATGGGAGGGCAAGGATTCTATAGCCCTTTGATTAGGTCTTAGTCTTTTAGTAAACCTGGACATTAGACTGTGGCTTTCACAAATCCTTCCCAGTTTTTCTCTTTTATTGTCTTTCCACTCTTCTTGGTGGTACAGGGTGGCTAGAGCAGGCTAGAGTTGGGTAATTTTCTTCCTCCAACTCAATTGGACTCTAATAAAACCACAGCGATTTAGGCTCTGGTAAAAAAAATTTCTCTTAATAACAGGAAAAAACAGAATGTTCTGGCATGTTTCAAAATGTTTACTCTTCCCCTCCTTTTGCTGTAAGCCTAAGGGGATTTTTGTTTGATATTGACTGTTAAAAACTTGGTAGAAATTCCTGGAGGTAAAGCTCACGATTTATGAGGACAGCTCTATGATTAAGTTCTAAGTTTCCTGGGAGTTTTTCCTTTTCAGGCTTGTCCACCACACTGAGATTCCAGAGATTTGTCAGTTACAATTTAGGTTTTCCTTCTCCAATGTTGGTTCCCATGGATGTGGATTTCTGCTTTAGTGAGCTGTGATTGTCTCTATCTACCTGTTTGTCTGTCTGATTTTTTGAATAGCAGTCTGCCCTAGAACCTCATTTCTCTAACAAATCCAATAATTGTTTATTTTTCAACTGTTTAGCTTTTTAGTTGTTAGGATGGAGTGACAACAACTAAGCTCCTTTTATTTTGGAGTGGGAACCACCAAAAACATTGGTTTTGAATATACTATAAAATAATAGTTTGAAAATTTTGTGGCAATTAAATAATTGTAATTCATTAAAATTGCTTTCTTGTCAGGCAGGTTAGAAACAATATCTAATTTAAACACTGAATAATTTATGGTGTTATGAGCCGACAGTTCTTTTCCCATAATTCTAAAATTCAAATGGCTCTGAGAAATTAAAACTTTTGCATAAGTTTGTGGCAAACTCATTTTTTGGCAAAAGCTAACCAAAATGAAAGTTATTTATGGTCTTTATCCATTTTAGTGAAAATACATAATTTTCTGGAGAAATATCAATATATTTTATAGGATGCTTTTGGAGTATTTCAAACCACATATTTATACTCCACGTGCTATTTCTAAATACAAAAAGCAAATTCTAAGTTCCTCAACATTTATGGTACCGAGAGCTCTAAATAAAGGATTGTGGATCTGTTACAGTATTTTTAATGTCATAATTTAAGATGTGTCTTTACTAACTAGTATATTATTTTGCACTTAACTAGAAGTAGAATAAGATAATATGGTTAGGACATTTTATAAATAGATTAAAAATAGTCAGAAAATTTAATTTACAATTTTAAAGTATAATATTGTATCTGGCATGTTGCTTAAGCATAAATAAATCTCAAATTTTGATAAAATAACTGTAAAGAATATTGTCATTTTTTAGTTATCATTGTCTTCTTTTTGCCCTCTCATCCTTCTGAATGTGGGGATGACCTTGTTTATATTTTGTCCTGGTCCTTATGAACAAGCATGGGATAATGTCTATTTGAATATCCTTCTAAGGTTTTACCTGTATAATCTAAACATTCATCTATTTTATATTAAAAAGCAATGCTCTACAATCAACCATTTCTCACAACCTGCCTTCAAGAGTAAATGTAGAAGTAAAATAGTCTATGTTTCTATTAGCCTTTATTTAATTTAAATTTATAGTTCAGATCTCTTTTTCACTCCACAGTTAAACATCAATATTGCCCAAACAATTATACACCAGGATTTATTAAGCACTTGCTCTATCCCTATACTTGAACCTCCCTATTTATGTGCTCCACATCAATGGATTCAATTAACCTCGAATAAAAATATTTTAAAAAACAACTTAAAATTAGCAATATAACAATAAAAGTGATAAAAACAAAAATACAATAACTATTTAAATAGCATTTATATTATAATAGATATTATAAGTACTAGAGATGATTTAAAGTCCAGAGGAAGATGTACATAGGTAATATGCAAATACTATGCCGTTTATATAAGAGACTTGAGTATTCACAGACTTTGGTATCAGCCGGGGTCCTGGAACCAATCTCCCCTGGTACTAAGGGATGACTTTATACATCTAAATTAATACTTAATTAACAAACTCAGAATATCTTGGGTGCTTGCTTTGTATCAATAACTCATGCAGTTATAATTCCTCAAGGAATTTCTTAAGTTCTCAAGGAAGCTTAATTTCTTGTAACTGGGACAGATAAGAAAATAGTAACTTAGAAGATAAATCCTTCTTATGGAAGAGAAAAAGTATCATCTGTAGATACCTGACTGATGGAATACTACACTGACTAGGTCTTTCTCTTGACACCCAAGGTCTCTCCTTTGGTCAGAATTTGGCCATTTTTCCTATCCTACTCTACCTTTGCAAGACTCTTTGTCTGTACTGGTATGTACTGGTATCAGTCACTTTGATATATGCATACGAAATTTCTAGAAAAGGTAGAGATACATCTTTCAATAAATATTAATTTTGGAATAAGAAAATATAAATAGAATATTTAACAGAGATGAGTAAAGACCAATTTGGCAGATACCAGCCAACTGGCCACCAACCCAATTTTCTCTTCTTCCTGAGCACGCAGTTAAACAGCATTTCCAAATTTTCCTTGCCAATGTGACTGACTTCTGGGCAATGGAAAATGCATGGAGAGAAAATGCAGTTCCAGCACCAGCCCACAGCAACTTTCCATGCATGATCCTCCTTTCCTTCTCTACTGGCTGGATACAAAGGTCTCCAAGGCATAAACTTCCACAGTGGGAAGGGGCCTAGGTTACCCCATGTGAAGTCTTTTGCCAGTCAGGGAAAACATGTTAAACTTCATGAGAATGATAACTAGATTGTGTTTAGTCACTGAGATTGGGGGGATTTTGTCTGTTACAGCAGCTAGCATTATATTGACCAATACATATATGAATGTATAATTTAATTTAAGAATATATTTATATGTCACATAGTGTCAACATAATAAATATCAAACCAGATATTGTATGAGTTAAACCTTGTATTCAATAACATAGTAGGTATGGATGGGTAGGCATTGAAGCCAGATGTATGAGTCCATTTTCATACTGCTATGAAGAAATACCCTAGACTGGGTAATTTATAAAGAAAAAGAGTTTTAATGTACTCACAGTTCCACGTGGCTGGGGAGGCCTCACAATCATGGTGGAAGGAGAAGGAGGAGCAAAGTCACATCTTACATGGCACTGTCAAGAGAACATATGCAAGGGAACTGTCCTGTATAAAACCATCAGATCTCATGAGACTAATTCACTATCATGAGGTAACCTTGGGAAAAACTCTCCCCCGTGATTCAATTGCCACCCATTGGGTCCCTCCATGACACGTGGGGATTATGGGAGCTACAATTCAAGATGAGATTTGGGTGGGTACACAGCCAAATATCACTGGGCTGTAGAGTTTAAATTGCAACTCCACTATTCACTCTCATTTTTCTCACTGCTAAAATGAATGTAACAGTATCTACCTCATGGGATCTTTGTGAGAATGAACTCTAATATGTGTAAAGTACTAAGTACAGTTCCAGAATATAAAAAGCACAGTATAAGACCAAATTATCATTATTGTATGTATTATTATTATTAATGATGATGATGATGTTGCTATCATTTACTACTAGAGTTATCTTTAAAATAAGACAAATGAAACAAAACTATTCTATATGCAACCTAAGAGGAGTGCAAAAATAGATGCCAGGCTTGGCAATTCCATTGTTAAGCAGCAATTGTCTTTTAATGTCTAACACCTAGGCCGGTGAAATAAATATTTATATGAAATTACTTCTTTTTGAACAAAAATACTAATAGTGCCCTGAAATCAATATAATATTATAATCATTTGAATTGGTGGTGATGAAATTAATCACTGGGAGTTCAAATCACCTTCAAGGCTCACCTCTAACTCAAACTTAACTCTAAAAGGAGAAAAATATAGTTCTATAAATATGAGATAACAGTATAGTAAAATCAGACTTATGGAAATTCATTAACAGTATGCATAACATTTTTTTCATCATCAAACGTCAAAGTACTTTCCCAAAATCTAAATGATATTCACAATAGGCATCCTGAGATCTGATGTCTATTTTTACCTTCTACTATTGTAATTGTGGAAACTAAACTGAGGTATCAGAAAATGAAGTTTGCCATTTTGGGACTTCTACTTCAGAATGATAGGTAATAACTTTAATAATTGTGTTTGTAACTCAGAGAGAGGAGTTAAATCTAGGATTGACATTTTTAACTTAAATTGGTTAAAATATATGTTAAACTCTCTCAAGAAATTCTTTTACATGGAAGTATGTAATAACTTCAAATAAAATGCATTTCTTTTGACATATGCCTTGTATTCCTAAATGAAATCTGCAGAATGATGGAGCAATTTTTCTCGAATAGAAAACCTTCAATAACCATATAGCACACCAGGCTTGTGTGCTGTGAGACAGTCACAAAGATCAGTTGTTCTAAACCCGTTTTATAAAGATAGCTTAGCCCCTCCCCAGCCCCTCACCTGTATTTCTCTTCTCTTCTCTTCTTCCTTGAAATGTGTTTTTAATGTCTAAGATTGTTATCTGTTCAGTGTTTAATCTCTCTGTATGGTTGCACTACCTGTCTCTAAAGCCCTCCATCCTCAAAAAACTCTTTCTCATAAGATGATTTCCTGTCATTAATAAATCAAATTACATTCATCAGAATAAAAAGTTTTGTGTTCAGCAAAAATCCATGACAGCTGTGTTCTCAGTGTCTGCCTTATTATTCAGAACTTGTGTCCAACAGTGCGTTCTGCAAAGGACCACCATTAACTGAGAGAAAAGGGAGAGATGCTTGGCATGAGGGCATTTATTGCTTTTTTTTTTTTTTTTTTTTTTTGGACATCTGGGCTGGAGTTCAGTGGCGCCATCTGGGCTCACTGCAACCTCCACCTCCTAGATTCAAGCAATTCTCCTGCCTTAGCCTCCTGAGTAGCTGGGATTACAGGTACCTGCCACCATGCCCGGCTAATTTTTTTGTATTTTTAGTAGAGAGGGTGTTTCACTATGTTGGCCAAGGCTGGTCTCAAACTCCTGACCTCGTGATCTGTCCACCTTTGCCTCCCAAAGTACTGGGATTACAGGCATGAGCCACTATGCCTGGCCTTTTAATGACCCCATAGTATTGTGAATAGTGAACTCAGTCTTGTGAAAACAAATACATGAGAGTTAATCCGAGTTAAGGAAAACAAGAAGATATTCCTTACCTTATTATTAGATTTCTTCCTTGTACAAATGGTAAATTTTTAATGGAAATATTTTTTTCTGTTATTATGGTGTTATAAAAAAGTCTAATAAGTTTAGCATCTTAACCATTTTTAAGTGTACAGTTAAGTACATTCACAAAGTTGTGCAGCAGATCTCCAGAACCTTTTCATCTTGCAGAATGAAACACTATACCCATTAAATGAGAATTCCCCTTTGCTTCCTTCTCCCAGCCACTGGTAACTATCATTCTACTTTTTATATCTATGAGTTTGACTGGTCTAGATACCTCATGTAAGTGAAATGATACAGTATTTGCTTTTTTGTGAGGGTCTTATTTAACACAGTGTAATGAACTCAAGATTCATCCATGTTGCAGTGTGTGATAGGATTTCCTCATTTTTAAGGCTGCATAGTATCCCATTGTATGTATATACCACATTTTATTTATTCATTCATCCATCCATGGTCAGTTGAATTGCTTTCACCACTTGGATTCTGTGAATAGTAAAGCCATGGATATGGGTATGCAAATGTTTTTTGAGATCCTGCTTTCAATTCTTTTGGATACAGGCACACCTTGTTTGATTGTGCTTTTCATTATTGTGCTTCACAGATAGTGAGTTTTTGTTTTGTTTTGTTTTGTTTTTGCAAATTTAAGTTTAGGGGAAACTCTGTGTCAAGCAAGTCTATTGGCACCATTCTTCCCGTAGCATTGCTCACTTTGTGTCTCTGTGTTGCATGTTGGCAATTCTTGCAATTTAATAAACTTTTTCATTATTATTATATCTGGTACTGTGATCTATGATCAGTGATCTTCGACGTTAATGTTGTAATTGTTTTTGACCACCACGAACTTCTCCCATGTAAGATGATGAAATAAATAAATGTTGTGTGTATTCTGACTACTCCAATGACTGGCTGTTCCCCCATCTCTCTCCCTCTCCTTGAGCCTTCTGAAGAAAATTGAAAGTGCTCCTCCAGTGAGCACATGAGTAATAAGGAAGCAAAACAGCTTTATTGCTGATATGGAGAAGGTTTTAATAGTCTGGATAGAAGATCAAACCAGCCACAATATTTCCTTAAGCCAAAGCCTAATCCAGTGTCAGTCCCTACATTTCTTGAATTCTGTGAATGCTGGGAGAAGTCAGAAAGCTGCAGGAGAAAAGTTGGAAGCTAGTAGAGGTTGGTTCAGAAGGTTTAAGGAAAGAGGCCATCACCAGAACATAAACATGTAAGGTGAAGCAACGAGTGCTGATGTAGAAACTGCAGCAAGTTATCCAGAATATTGAATTAGTATTATTGATGATGGTGGCTATACAAAACAGCAGATTTTCAATGTAGACTATATAGCCTTTTATTAGAAGAAGAAGCCATCTAGGACATTTATAGTCAGAGAGGGAAAGTTAATGCCTGGCTTCAGAGCTTCAAAGCTGACTGTCATGTTAGGGGCTAATGTATCTGGTGGCTTTAAGTGGAACCCAATGCTTATTTATCATTTTGAAAATCCTACGACCCTTAAGAACTTGCTAAATCTACACTGCCTGTGCTCTATAAATGGAACAACGAAGCCTAGACGACAGCCCATCTGTGTGCAGCATGGTTTACTAAATATTTTGAGCCCAGTATTGAGACTTACTGGTCAGAATAAAAGATTCCTTTCAAAATATTACTGCTCCCGAACAGTGTGCTTGGTCACCCAAGAGCTCTGATGGAGATACACAAGAAGATTGATGATGTTTTTAGGCCTGCTAACCAACATCCATTTTGCAGCTGACAGATCAGGGAGTAATGTTGACTTTCAAGACTTATATTTCAGGAATGCATTTCCCAAGGCTATAGCTGCCATAACTACTAATTGTTCTGATCGATCAGAAAAAGGTAAATTGAAAACCTTCTGGAAAGAATACAGTATTCCATATACCATAATAAACATTTGTGATTCATGGGAGAAGATCAAAATAGCAAAATTAACAGGAGTTTGGAAGAAGTTGATTCCAACCCTCATGGATGACTTCGAGATTCAAGCCTTCAGTAGAGGAAGTCATTGTAGATGTGTGGAAATAGCAAGAGAAGTAGAATCAGAACTGGAGCCTGAAGATGTGACTGAATTGCTGCAATCTTATGATAAAACTTGAACAGATAAGGAGTTGCTTCTTATGGATAATCAAAGAAAGTAGTTTCTTGAGATAGAATCTACTCCCGGTAAAGATCCTGTAAGCATTGTTGAAACAAACAAACAAAAAAAGATTTAGAATATTACGTAAGCTTAATTGATTAAACAGCAGCAGAGTTTGAGAGGATTGACTCTTATTTTGAAAGAAGTTCTACTCTGTATCAAACAACCTCACATGTTACAGACAAATCTTTAATGAAAGGAAGAGTCAATGAATGTGGCCAACTTCATTGTTGTGTTATTTCAAGAAATTGTCACAGCCACCCTATGCTTCAGCAACCACCATGCTGATCAGTCAGCACCCATCAACATGGTGACAAGACCTTCTTCCAGCAAAAAGATTATGACTTACTGAAGGGTCCAATGATTGTTGGCATTTTTTAGAAAGAAAATATTTTTAAATTAAGTTATGTGCATTGCTTTGTTTAGAACTAATGCTATTGCACACTTAAAGAGCTTTTGTATGCACTGGGAAACAAAAATATTTGTGTATGTCATTTTATTATGATATTCACTTTATTGCAGTGGTTGAAAACCTAACCTGCAATATCTCGAATGTATGCCTGTATGTATCCGGAAGTGAGATTGCTGGAAAATATGGTAGTCATATCTTTAATTTTTTGAGGAAGTGCCTTACTGTTTTCTATGTTAGTTGCATGATTTTACAATCCCAACAACAGTGCACGAGGATTCCAACTTTTCCACAACATCCTCAACACTTTTATAAAAATACATATATAGTTGCCATCCTAATGGGTGTGAGGTGGTAGCATTTTGTAATTTCGATGTGCATTTTTCTGATAATTAGTAAGGCTAAGCATCTTGTCATATGTTTCTTGGTCATCTTTAGAAAAATGTTGATTTAAATCCTTTGCTCATTTTTTAATCAGGTTATTTGTTTTTTTATTGTTGAGTTGCAGGCATTTTTATATATTTACCTTTAGTTTAAAAAAATTGCAGCATAGCATAAATGATTTAATTTTTGGACTAAATTTTTGTTTAATTTTTTTTTTTTGAGACAGAGTCTCGCTATATCACCCATGCTGAAGTGCAGTGGCATGATCTCAGCTCACTGCAACCTCCACCTCCCGGGTTCAAGCCATTCTCCTGCTTCAACCTCCTGAGCAGCCAGGATTACAGATGCCCACCACGCCCAGCTGATTTTTGTACTTTTTAGTAGAGATGGGGTTTCACCCTGTTGGCCAGGCTGATTTTGAACTTCTGACCTCAGGTGATCCAATGTCTCGGCCTCCCAAAATGCTGGGATTACAGGTGTGAACCACTGTGCCCAGCCTTAAAAAAGTATTTTTGGTTCAAATGTTAATTTACTCATCAAAGAGTCTAATGTTTGTAGGATTCAGAAATTTTAGCTGTAGACAACAGGCTGATTACAGCAGAAAAAAAGTATTTATATAATCTCTGGAAAGTGGGGAGAATCAGGCTTGGAACCTTTGCAGGCAGAAACAGTGCACTGGTTTACTTTGCAGAAGTTACCTGATGGAAATACTTCAAGACTGAGCGCTAGTAATTACCCCTAGAACTGTATATTTTCTCTTATGTCTCCCAACATCACTTACGGTTCTAAAAATTAGAAATGCTTCCTTTGTAAAATGCAGTTCACAAGAATAAACTGAAAATACGACCCCTCTACAAAAATACATCACCTCAAAATTTCATTGTTATTGTAAACAGTTTCAAATCTAGGATCTCTAAATAATGTCCTTTTATTCTTCTCATTTCATCATTATTCCATCTTGTAAAGGATAGATCGAACTGCAAAATTATCATATACAGAATGCTTTCTACAAAACAATGGAGGAAAAGAGAAGGTTCACTGTCACTTCTGTATGCATTTGAGTTGTTTCTAATCATCCCAATGTAGGATTAACTTCCAGAAATAATTCAACCAACAAACATAACTGCATTATGCCATACAGGCACTTAGGATTACAGATTCTGGTGTGAACATGTGCTGTTTTTCCTGGTATGAAAGTATAAGGGAAATGGAAGCAGGAGAAACAAAGACTAAACTGTTTTCAGCTGTAGTTTGGAATGAAAAATATACCTTCACATTCTTCCAATTATTATACATGTAAAATACAAAATGTAGGATTTGTATCTCACCGACACCTAGTTAAAATTAAAAGATCTGTCCTTTGAAGAAATATTAAATAAGCACACCACCTTTTCCTTCTTTTACTGGAATCCCACACAAAAGGCTTTATCTGAATTCTTGTGTTTGTATGACTTAAACTCATAGCAGGCCTGAGAACACCTAATACTCTTCACACATTGTATGCATCTCACCTATCGAATTTCTCTGAGCATATTGTATCAAATATGTAATTGTCCAGATGAGGCCTGGAAGTTCTGAAAGAAATAACATGGAAAGTTACTACTGAAACACACACACACACACAAATGGCGTGAATAAATAAGTTTTTCAGTAACAAAAGCTCCATATATAGATTTATCTAACACTCTGTATAAGTTATGAGGATAATGTGATCTGTATAAGTTATAAGGATAATGTGATCCTACAGTTTAAAACTTTTAATTTTTAAAGTATAGGCCTTATTATTTAAATTATAGGCCTTAACTTTTTGTTAATTTTGTGTATTTCTTCAGAATCATTGGTCATTCTACAATTCATACATAGCAGAAAGTATCTCACATGAAGCCAAAAAAATGAGACTGGCCTAAGCTTAAAAATGTCAGTATGTCAAAGATTCAACAAAACATTAATAAACAATCTTTTCAAACATATTTTATGGGAAAGATAAAAATAAATTGTCAAACTGACAAGAGATGCTGACCAGTTTATTTAAAAACCAAAGGTCGTATATACTGTTTTGTTGCAAACTACAATATTTTCAACAAGACAAATATTACATACCTGGGTTTTTAGAATGGGTAAATATATTAAGAACACTTAAATATCATGAAGATTCCAAGGAGCTCATAATGGCTATACTTATATGAACTACATGGAAATCAAACAAAAACACTAAGAACTCAAAGCGTGTTCCTCAGACTTTCAGGAGCTACATCACTTCGACTCTTGCTAGAAATCAAAATTCTTGGGCCCCACTCCAGACCTACTGAATGAGTCCGGTAACTTGTGTTTTAACAAGTCCTTTGGGTGATTTCAAAGCATGACAAAATGAAAATAACACTGCTGTACCCAGACAATATCTTGAAAAACAAGTCCTAAAATAATGTTCACTGTCATTTTGAAGTACGTATAAAAGTAGCTGAGGTTTAAAAATTATTGAGTGGAAGAGATTTTTGTTGACAGGTTATGATAAAAAGATTTATTTTCAAATGACAGTTTTGTGGGAATCTTCAAAGTAATTGTTAAATTTGATCTTTTTTTGGACAAGCACTGGAAAAATGTCAAAATGCAATGTCAAATGTGACTTATTTGTCCAAAATTGATTAAGAAGAATTAATGTAAAAAATGGGAAAGCATATACAAAATGGTAAATGAGTAAACCAGTTACTATATACAAATGAATGGTTATACAAATGAATAATTGCAGATTCACATGCAGTTGTTAAGTAATAATAAAAAGATATCTTGTGTGCTCTTCACACAGTGGAATATGACATTTAATCTGCAATTTCAATTTTGACCTTTTGGAAAAAGAAGTGAGAAATTACAGACTCCTAATTTGGAAATATATGAAGAAGGCTACATCATTTTGTTGTCTTTCTATTTATTTAAGACAAGATTGAGAGCACATTCAGATAAAGTGATAACGTAATATGAAAAATATAAAGATGAAAAGTGAAATAAAAGGAATATTTTTCTGATAATGATAAGTGAGTTGCAATAAACTTCAGTCCCTGTTGAAGGTAATTTTTCTTTAGGAGGAAGAAATAATAGAATTAATGAAGAGGAATGAATTATATTATCATATTGGGAGAAGATTTAAGTTGCATGTTGGATTTGACAAAAAAATTCGTATCAATGAAGAAAACATAAAACTCATAAATGCTGCTTTAATGAAGGCATCAGTCACTGCCCAGGGAAACTTAAAATGTCCTGAAATCTCATGGTTCAGACATGAAAGGAACTTGATTAAAGGTTCCCCAAACTAAAAACAATCTAACAGTTTGCATGATCTCAGCAATAATTAATTTGAACAGTAAAAAACATATTATAAACTCAAGAATAAAAGACATTTTCATTAGACAGAATAAAGACTGAATTATTTCTGTATTCTCTCAACAGAATACATTATTACAGAAGTACTGTCATATGAAGAAGCAATCAAAGGGCATGCAGCCAAGAAAAATGGGAAAATGTCATATATTTTTGCATTTGTGTTGTTTGTGGCACTTAAAGTTTTTTTAAAAATTAGATTCCCGGTGTACATGTGCAGGTTTATTACATGGGTATATTGTGTGATGCTAAAGTTTGGGGTATGACTGATCCCCTCACACAGGTGGTGAGCATAGTACCCAATAAGTAGTTTTTAAACCCTTTCACCGCTACCCCCCCTTCCTCCTCTCTCTAGTAGTCTTCAAAGTTTGTTGTTCAAATCTTTACGTCCGTATGTACCCAGTGTTTATATTCCACTTATAAGTGTGGACATGTGCTATTTGGTTCTCTGTTTCTGTGTTAATTCCCTTAGGATAATGGCCTACAGCTGCATCCATGTTGTGGCATGATTTCATTATTTTATAGTTATGTGGTACTCCATGATGTGTATGTACCATGTTTTCTTTATCCATTCCACCACTTGATGGGCACCTAAGTTGATTCCATGTCTTTGCTATTGTGAATGGTGCCGTGATGAACATATAATTGCATGTGTCTTTTTGGTAAAATGATTTGGTTTCCCTTGGGTATGTATGCAGCAATGGGATTACTGGGTTAAATGGTAGTTGTGTTTTAAGTTCTTTGAGAAATCACCAAACTGCTTTCCACAGTGGCTGAACTAATTTACATTCCTATCAACAGTGTGTAAGCATTCTTTTTTCTCTACTGTCTCGTCAGGATCCGTTAATTTTTTTATTTTTGTTTTTATTTTTATTGATTTATTTATTTTTTGAGATGGAGTCTTGCTCTGTCACCCAGGATGGAGTGCAGTGGCGCAATCTCAGCTCAGTGCAACCTCCGCCTTTGGGTTCAAGCGATTCTTGTGCCTCAGCCTCCCAACTAGCTGGGACTATAGGCGCCTGCCACCATGCCCAACTAATTTTTGTATTTTTAGTAGAGACAGGGTTTCACCATATTGGCCAGGTTGGTCTCAAACTCCTGAGCTCGTAATCAGCCCACCTCGGCCTCCCAAAGTGCTGGAATTACAGGCATGAGCCAACGTGCGCAGCTTATTTTTTGACTTTTTAATAATAGCCGTTCTGACTCAAGTGAGATGGTATCTCATTGTGGTTTTGATTTGCATTTTGCTAATAATTAATTATGATGAAAATTTTTTCATGTTTGTTAGCCACTTGTAAGTCTTATTTAGAGAAATGTCTATTAATGTCCTTTGCCCACTTTTTAGTGGGGTTATTTGTTTTTTGTTGGTTGAATTGTTTAAGTTACGTATAGACTCTGGATGTTAGAACTTTGTTGGATGAATAGTTTATGAACGTTTTCTCCTATTGTGTAGACTGTCTGTTTACTCTGCTAATTTCTTTTGCCACACAGAAGCTCTTTCATTTACTTGGGTCCCACTTGTTAATTTTTGTTTTTGTTACAATTGCTTTTGAGGACTTAGTGATAAATTACTTGCCAAAGATGATGTCCACAATAATATCTCCTAGAATTTTTATAGTTTGAGATCTTACATTTAATCCACCTTGAGTTAATTTGTGCATATGGTAATAGGTAGGGGTCCAGTTTCATTCTCCTGCATATGGATAGCCAGTTATCCCAGCACCATTTATTGAATAGGATATCTTTTCTCTATTGCTTGTGTTTGTCATTTTGTTGAAGATCAGATGGTTGTAGCATTATTTCTAGGCTCTCTATCTGTTCCATTGGTCCACGTGTCTGTTTCTGTACCAGTTTCATGCTGCTTTTGTTACTGTATCCTTGTAGTATAGTTTGAAGTCAGGTAATGTGATGCCTCTGGCTTAGTTTTTTGCTTAGAATTTCTTTGGCTATTTCAGCTTTTTAAAATTCCATATGAATTTTAGAATAGATTTATCTAATTCTGTGAAAAATGTCATTGATAGTTGATAGGAATAGCATTGACTCTGTATTTTGTTTTGGGAAGTATGGTCATTTTAATGAGATTCATTCTTCCAATCCATGAACATGGGATATTTTTCCATTTTCTTATGTCATCTCTGATTTATTTAAGTAGTATTCTCTTTGTAGAGGTCTTTTACCTCATTGGTTATATGTATTCTAGAGTATTTCATTTTTTGTGTGTGGCTATTGTAAATGAGATTGCGTTCTTGATTTGGCTGTCAGCTTGAACATTATTGGTGTTTGCATTGTTGATTTGATTCTCAGCTTGAACATTCTTGGTGAAATGCTACTGATTTTTATATGTTGATTTTGTATCATAAAACTTCACTGCAGTGGTTTATCAGTTCTAGGATCCCTTTGCTGGAGACTTTAAGGTTTTCAAAATATAGAATAATATCATCTGCAAAGAGAGATGATTTGACTTCCTTTTCTATTTTGATGACTTTTATTTCTTTCTCTTGTCTGATTGCTCTGGCTAGGACTTCCAGTACTATGTGGAACTGGAGTGATGAGAGTGAGCAACCTTATCTTGTTCCAGTTCTTAATGGAAATGCTTCCAGCTTTTTCCTAGTCAATATGATTTTTGCTGTGGCCCTGTCATAGATGGCTGTTATTATTTTGAGGTATTTTATATATTTAGAAGCTTTAAAAATTTCTGTAATTTGTGGTAATTTTCCTCAAGTAAATAATAACTTTTTAATCTAATGTTTCAAAACAGCCCCCTCTCTAAATTGTATAACTTTCAGGCTTATACAAAATGTGGATTCATCCAATCATGTGAACCTGAAACAATGCTCTAAACATGAAGTAGTGCTTCTTAAATGTTGTCAAATAAATTAATGTAATGATAGAAATAGTCAAAACAGAGGGGATATCAAACCAATCACAACATTTATAAACTTAAATTTTATTTTAAAAATATAAAATATATTTTAAAATAGAGAATACAATGAACCAGTATTATTCATCACCTAAACAGAACAGTGTTTAAGACTTTCTCGTATTTTTTAACATTTTAACTTTTTTTCTGTAGTATTTTAATTTTTCTTAAGAGACAGGGAGTATTAGTTCATTCTTATGCTGCTAATAAAGACATACCGGAAACTGGGTAATTCATAAAGGAAAGAAGTTTAATTGACTCACAGTTCAGCATTGCTGGGGAGGCTTCAGGAAACTTACAGTCATGGTGGAGGTGGAAGAAAACACATCCTTCTTCACATGGCAGCAGTAAGGAGAAGTGCTGAGCAAAAGGGTAAAAGCCTCTTATGAAGCCATCAGATCTCGTGAAAACTCACTGACTATCACAAGAACAGCATGAGGATAACCGCCCCCGTGGTTAAACTGCCTCCCACTAGGTCTCTCCCATGATACATGCGGATTATAGGAACCATAGTTCAAGATGAAATTTGGGTAGGAACACAGCCAAACCATATCACGAGGTATTGCTTTGTTGCCCAGGCTGGAGTTCAGTGGCAGGATCATAGCTCACAGCAGCCTGGGATTTGTGGGCTCAATAAATACTCCTGCCTAACCCTCCCCAGTATACTTCTATGGGTGCATGCCACCATGCTTGTATAATTGTTTTTGGTTTTTGGTTTGTTTGTTTGTTTTTTTAGGGATGGAGGTCTCACTATGTTGCCCAGGCTTGTCTTAAACTCCTAGCCTCAAGCAGTCCTCCCGCTTTGACTTCCCAGTGTTCTGGGATTATAGACATAACCTGACCTTCTCGAGTATTTTAAAGCATATCCCAAGCATTCTTGTCATATCATCTCTTCATATCTCAACTTCTATCTCTAACAAATGTGGATATTTTCTTACATAAATATTTACTTAACCAAATGTTAAGGTACTATATCTAGCAAAAATTAATAAATCCATGTTATTATGTATTATCCTCATCTATAATAGAATATTTTCACTTTTCTCAAAAAATGTCTCTTGCTTTGGGTGTTTTTTGAATCATAATACAAGCAAGGGTTACAAATTTTGTTTGATTCTATCTCTTAAATCTCCTTTAATATATCTTATTTCTGTATCAGTAAATTGTTGCAGGACCAAGGTCAATTGCCCTGCCCAATGTCTCATATTTTGAATTTGCCTGTGTGCTTTCTCTGGTGTGATTTAACTTCTCTCTCTGCCATTTTTCTCACAAATGGAATTTAGCTCCAGACAAATGTTTGTCAAGCTTGACTGTGCCTCAGAATCTCATGGAAGTCATGTTAAAACACAGATTGCTGGGCCTACATCCAAAGTGTCTGATTCAGTTGGTCTTGGGAGGGAGCTGAGCCTTTGCATTTCTAGGAGGTTTCTAGGAGATGCCGATCCTGCTAGGCAACCAATGCATTTTGGGAACCACTGTTTCTAGATTGAAGTTTGGGTTCAATTGCTTCTCACTCTTTCTTTTCCTTCCTTCCTTCCTTCCTTCCTTCCTTCCTTCCTTCCTTCCTTCCTTCCTTCCTTCCTTCCTTCCTGTCTTTTTCTCTTCCCTTCTCTTCTCTTTTCTCTTCTCTTCTTTCTTTTCTTTTTCTTTCTTTTCTGTCTTTTCTGTCTTTCTGTCTTTTCTGTCCTATCTTTTCTTTCTGTCCTATCTTTTCTTTCTTTTCTTTCTTTCTTCCCTTTCTTTTCTTTCTTTCTCTCTTTCTCTCCCTTCCTTCCTTCCTTCCTTCCTTCCTTCCTTCCTTCCTTCCTTCCTTCCTTCCTTCCTTCCTTCCTTCCTTCCTTCCTCTTTCTCTTTCTTTCTTTCTTTCTTTCTTTCTTTCTTTCTTTCTTTCTTTCTTTCTTTCTTTCTTTCTTTCTTTCTTTCTTTCTTTCTTTCTTTCCTTCCTTCCTTCCTTCCTTCCTTCCTTCCTTCCTTCCTTCTTTCTTTCTTTTTGATGGTGAGTTTACTTCTTGAGTAGTGCCATGTGCTTCATTTCATGTCATATTAGAAGGCACGCAGTGCTACATCATTACACTTGTAATGATACTGACATTGCTTGTAAACTCACTGATGAATAGCTGATTTTTTTAAAGGAAATATATAAGATAGTTTTTAAAATTTCAATTTAAAAAGTTAAATCATCTTCAGTGTAACTCAAAAGTGTAATCAGTCACTCACTCAGAAAACATTTACTTTATTTCTACTGTGTGTTTGGCATTGTGCAATGTATAAAGATGGAAGAGACATGGTGCCTGTATGACCCTCCCCTCAAGTAACTCTCAGACTGTATGGAATATGAAAATATAAACTCATTTACATAATATCTTACAATCAGTGCTGTGACATAGATATGCAAAGCACATGAAAGCATGGATGCCTGACACTGAATTCATGTGTTCTTCCCTCATTTAGGACATAATGAGGAAACACAGGTTCCCTTCTTTCCACTGGCTGCAAATATCAGACACAGCTCCCAATCCCAGCTGTGTCTAACACCAAGCACTGTGGTGTTGCTATCTGAGCCATTCTAGGCTCTGACTACAGATAAGCAAACAGATTAAGTTTCCTCCAAGTGGGAATTTTCAAGGCCTAAAGCTGGCAGTTCTATTGGGATGGGAAAACTTGAGAAAAGGAAAGCGCAAATGTATTTTCAGAAGGCTCTTTGCTAAGGAGAGCCATATTTTGTCATGGGAGGGATAAGCAGAGTATATAGGTAAGGCAAAAATCTACCCTTATCCCCATAAGCCAACACCTGCGTTTTGAGGATAAGCATGTATCCATCTTCTATAGGACCTAAATTGGGATTCTTTAATAACTTTGGATCTTTTTTTTAGTGCTGGTTTGGAGTTTTTTAGATTTATACTTGAAATAAGAAAACAATTGTACCTGAAATGAAGGTTTCCTAGGCTATGGTCATCCAAAGTTCTTATTAAGGCAAGGCAGGTTTATGGGGCAAATGGCTGCCATATTTTATATGTGTTATTTGGAGACCAATAGTAATTTGTATTCTCTGAGCCTATGATACCATTCCAATACTCACATTCTGCCATTTATAAAAACCAAATCGTTTTATAGAGAAAAGAGAAATTATAGGCAGTCTTGAATGGCAATCTCTAAAGCTCATGTCTTGGATTCTGTGAGGAATATGTGTTGGTTCTTATCTCAGACTAGTTTGAAGAAAAATGCAAATTAATATGGAAAGTAGAGAGCAATGGTAGTGTTTAAATCTGTGTCAAATTAAGTAACTTGGCTTCACAGTTTAGGGAAAGATTGAAGTGGACTAGAGTAGAAGCTGGAAATTGAACTTAATTTGGCCTTAAATGATAGGTCCTAAATGATAATCCAGCTGAAAAGCAGAATTCAGTTATGAAAATTTCAGTTTGTTTGGTAAAGCAAAATAACATCAATCATCCTTGAGATTTAGATCCTGAATATTTTCAGATCTGCAAGATTGCACGTTCTTTAAAACTTGAGTAAATAAGGCTATACATTTTTCACTGTTTCAAGTGGTTCTGTGTCCATCAAACACCTGCATTGAAAGAATTAGCCCAGAATATTTGCATTCAAATAAGGGTATTGTAACATTTTTAAATATTTCATGTTGCCATTCAAAAATATATTATGCTTATTACATTTTAGATTTAAAATGATAGACTTTTCAAACCTATGGAATATTTTCCTTAATATATTTTATTAGGTAATTCCACCTTGTTAATGATGTGAACTGTAAAGATATTATGCTGATTTTTAAAATTAACTTTACTGTTAACGTCAGAGATCTGTTCTAGTTTTATTATTTCTCCACTGATTATATAGTTATAATATGTTGGCGTGATCCTTAAAGCATGCTACACATTTGCTACCATTGCATGGAAGCAGTTTTAAACACTGTCAATTTAAAATTTCCCTTCATAAAGGTCATTCACTATCATTTTACTTTGTTGGTAGAGTTGAGAATATCTGCTGCTGCTTACAAAGATAGTATTATTCATTTGGCTGGGGCCATCTATGTATTTGAATGATCATGTGTGAAATCTATATTGTTAATCTGGCTTCTAATGATTGGTTGCTGTGCCACTCCAGATTCAATCTCAGGTGACTGAAACTCAAATTTAAGCAAAATTTATAAGCATGTGGGTGGGTGGAGGATGTATAGTATTATACAACTTAAGGATCCGGGGCTTAATTTCAGTGTTAGTGAGACCTAGATGCACAAATGATGCTATCACGACTCTGTGCTTCTTAGCTCTGCTGGATTCAGCTTGATTTCAGACTCAGGCCAGCCATCTCACCTAGAGGCAAAGATGCATGCCTAGCATAGAGAAGGTTGATACCCAAGGGATTGGCAGTTTTACCTGGGAGAGCAAGGGGCCATTTCTGAAAGAAAAAAGGTGCTGGGCCAGCAAACAAGTAGGAGATACCACAACAGGCCCCATGGTTGGTCTTGGACACAGTTATAGAAGTTAATGAAAATTGTCTGGATTGGCATTCATCTTCCTTTACACACTTGCCTTTCTCCTTCTACTTTGGCAATCCACTGAGGTTCCGAAACTCAACATTTTCATTTCTTTTGCTAACTCCCATGATCCCCAAACGCTGAAATCCTGTGTAGTGTTACCAGCCCAGTGATGAATGGATGGCCTCTACTTAACTTCCCTATCACTTTTCTCAGTGTCTGAGGTTATCTGATCAAGTTAAATTAACTGAGCCTTAATGAAGTCATTTATAATGTGAATAATATAATTACTACTCAGCGTTCTCCAGAGAAACATAATCAATAAGATATATAATATATAGAATAAAGTATTGGCTCATGAGATTATGGAGGCTGAGAAGTGCCATCATCTGCTATCTGCAAGCTGAATATCCAGGATAGCCAGTGGTAGATTTCAGTTCAAGTTTGAAGCCCTAAGAACCAGGGGACTCAGAATTCTCAGTAAGTCTCTCAGCTCAGCAGTCAGGCAGAATAGGCAAATGTTTCTTCCCTCTGCTTTGCATTCTATTCAGGCCCTCAAGGCACTGGATTATGCCCTTATGCCCTCCCCTCACCCCCGCTATACACACACTGTGAAGAACCATCTGTTTTAGTGATTTCACCACTTCCAGTGCCAATCTCATCCAGAAATAGCCTCACAGACACACCTGGAAATAATGGATAGCCAAATACCTGGACACCGTGTCATCCTGTCGAATTGACACATAAAACTAACCATCAGGTATATTAATATCATTTATTATTGTTATGTATATATTTGAAATCATTTGTAATATAAATATATTAATATATTAATACTAGTTCTTCTGTGAAGTTGTTATGTTGAGATTAAAGCTCCATGTAAATTTTAAGACACTTCATGAATACAAAACATTATTAAATAGGCTCCAGCCTATATGAAATGCATGTATTCTATCAGATTGGCACAGGAAAATTCACAGTTAGATGTTAAATAATGAAATGGGTCTAATATGTCTTGTCACAGAGGTATTTCTATTTTAAAAGTTGGTGTCAAGAAATACAGTGCCTTAGGAATTGATTTCTACTGATATTATAACAATAACCTCATAAGTAGTCATCCTATAGAGACAGCATAGAATAGTGTTCAGATGATGAACTCAGAGCCAAACTGCATGGGTTCAGATCCTTTTTCACTTGCTAGCTACGTGACATTGGGAAAGTCACTTAACCAGTTCATTGTAAATGAGTCATATATTGAAACAGCTTAGAATAGTGCCTGATGCATAATAAATGCCCATAAATAATTTGTTGAATGAAAATTGCTCTGTGGCAGAGTATCTTGGCACAACACCAAATGTGTAGTGACACTCAATGTAAATAAAGGTTTGCCGAGGGAAGAAATGATTGACTTTGAGATAGATACTTGGAGCTGGAGCAGGAGTTTTTAGAAATTACTACTAACCATGTTGGTCTTAAAAGTTGTATACTATTGCTGTTTATTAAGAGTTTATTCTCGGATGCCCTCTCTCACCACTCCTATTCAACATAGTGTTGGAAGTTCTGGCTAGGGCAATCAGGCAAGAGAAAGAAATCAAGGGGATTCAGTTAGGAAAACAAGAAGTCAAATTGTCCCTGTTTGCAGACGACATGATTGTATATTTAGAAAACCCCATTGTCTCAGCCCAAAATCTCCTTAAGCTGATAAGCAACTTCAGCAAAGTCTCAGGATACAAAATTAATGTGCAAAAATCACAAGCATTCTTATACACCAGTGACAGTCAAACAGAGAGCCAAATCAGGAATGAACTTCCATTCACAATTGCTTCAAAGAGAATAAAATACCTAGGAATCCAACTTACAAGGGATGTAAAGGACCTCTTCAAGGAGAACTACAAACCACTGCTCAGTGAAATCAAAGAGGACACAAACAAATGGAAGAACATACCATGCTCATGGATAGGAAGAATCAATATCGTGAAAATGGCCATACTGCCCAAGGTAATTTATAGATTCAATGCCATCCCCATCAAGCTACCAATGAGTTTCTTCACAGAATTGGAAAAAACTGCTTTAAAGTTCATATGGAACCAAAAAAGAGCCCGCATCTCCAAGACAATCCTAAGTCAAAAGAACAAAGCTGGAGGCATCACGCTACCTGACTTCAAACTATACTACAAGGCTACAGTAACCAAAACAGCATGGTACTGGTACCAAAACAGAGATATAGACCAATGGAACAGAACAGAGTCCTCAGAAACAATACCACACATCTACAGCCATCTGATCTTTGACAAACCTGAGAGAAACAAGAAATGGGGAAAGGATTCCCTATTTAATAAATGGTGCTGGGAAAATTGGCTAGCCATAAGTAGAAAGCTGAAACTGGATCCTTTCCTTACTCTTTATACGAAAATTAATTCAAGATGGATTAGAGACTTAAATGTTAGACCTAATACCATAGAAATCCTAGAGGAAAACCTAGGTAGTACCATTCAGGACATAGGCATGGGCAAAGACTTCATGTCTAAAACACCAAAAGCAACGGCAGCAAAAGCCAAAATTGACAAATGGGATCTCATTAAACTAAAGAGCTTCTGCACAGCAAAAGAAACTACCATCAGAGTGAACAGGCAACCTACAGAATGGGAGAAAATTTTTGCAATCTACTCATCTGACAAAGGGCTAGTATCTAGAACCTACAAAGAACTCAAACAAATTTACAAGAAAAAAACAAACAACCCCATCAAAAAGTGGGCAAAGGATATGAACAGACATTTCTCAAAAGAAGACATTCATACAGCCAACAGACACATGAAAAAATGCTCATCATCACTGGCCATCAGAGAAATGCAAATCAAAACCACAGTGAGATACCATCTCACACCAGTTAGAATGGCGATCATTAAAAAGTCAGGAAACAACAGGTGCTGGAGAGGATGTGGAGAAATAGGAACACTTTTACACTGTTGGTGGGATTGTAAACTAGTTCAACCATTATGGAAAACAGTATGGCGATTCCTCAAGGATCTAGAACTAGATGTACCATATGACCCAGCCATCCCGTTACTGGGTATATACCCAAAGGATTATAAATTATGCTGCTATAAAGACACATGCACACGTATGTTTATTGCAGCACTATTCACAATAGCAAAGACTTGGAATCAACCCAAATGTCCATCAGTGACAGATTGGATTAAGAAAATGTGGCACATATACACCATGGAATACTATGCAGCCATAAAAAAGGATGAGTTTGTGTCCTTTGTAGGGACATGGATGCAGCTGGAAACCATCATTCTTAGCAAACTATCACAAGAACAGAAAACCAAACACCGCATGTTCTCACTGATATGTGGGAACTGAACAATGAGATCACTTGGACTCGGGAAGGGGAACATCACACACCGGGGCCTATCATGGGGAGGGGGGAGGGGGGAGGGATTGCACTGGGAGTTATACCTGATGTAAATGACGAGTTGATGGGTGCAGCACACCAACATGGCACAAGTATACATATGTAACAAACCTGCACGTTATGCACATGTACCCTACAACTTAAAGTATAATAATAATAAATAAATTTAAAAAAATAAAAAGTAAAATAAAATAAAATAAAATAAAAAGTAAAAAAAAAGAGTTTATTTTCTTAAATATATATTTTTCCTAAAATAAATATACTTATTCCAGAATGTTTAGTCCTATGTTGAAAAAAGAGAGCTTGTCACTATTTCCTTCTATGGATGGTTTGTATTTAAGAAAATATAATTATCTACATTTGATTGCAATAGTATATCTTTATTCTACTTTATTCAGCAAAACAAATAAGTAAAACTGTGTATGAAGCACTACTAAATTATTTAAATAGATTCTATTATATGTGGAAATTTTACAGCAAGTGATAATTCTTCTTACTCAAGATTTATAAATTGCAGCTTACTGTTCTGTAAGAAAATGTAAATAATGTATCCAATTTATTTAGGTGGAGTAACAGTTTTAGGGGAAATCACTTATAAAATATTTTAACTATTAACATGTATATAAACCAATACATATTTTATGTTCTTTCAATTATACACACATGTGCATACACACACATACACACACACTTAGAAAGAAAAACTTCATATTGAGAAGAAAACCTTATTTGATCACTCTTAGCTCTTAGGCAGACCTAGGTTCACATAGTAGTTATATAGTCTCATTCTTTAGATAAGAGGAGGTTGTTTAGACTTTCTGCAGCTGTTTCCTTATCTGTAGAATCTGGTGAGAATCCTTTCTCACCAGGTTGCTACGAAGCTTAAGGGAACAAACTGACTAGGCATGCAGTTGTTCCAAGTACTAACTTCTTCTCTTCACCTCTCACTTGCTTCATTATTTGCTTTATTGTATTTGATGTCTCACAAAATATCTTTTATATCATGAAACAAAAATAGAGGATACTCCTTTTTAAATCTGATTACATCTTAGTTTAGTATTTTATGAAAAGTACCTAGAGTATTCTAAGAAGATTGGTCAATGTTATGGTCTCAAAGAGTATATAAAATAGTTTATTGTTATGCTGTACATGGCTGAATCAAGCTCCTTATCACACCGTATACTTGGATTTTCTTTATTTCCAGGTCACTCTTCCAAACTTACTCTGGAATAATCCTAGAGGGTCCCAAGATAAAATATTTGGAATAGGTGTAATCCCAAAATGAAAAGTGATCAAAGCCAGTTTATTTATTTTAAACAGCCCCATTAACAAGTAGATATACTTATGCATTGTATTCTGACAGCAGAGGCTCTAAGAAGGCTATCTATCAGCTGTTTACATGTGAAAATGAACTGTTAAACATTTTCAAGTTTTCAGATGTTTAATGGTTTTTACATGGAAATATGTGTCACTATTATTTAATTGTTCTTGCTTTAAATTTGTTTTGTCTTTGGAATAGTGTTAGAATCCAGAAACATTAAACTTAACAGAAGATTAGGAAGAAACCTGATTCCCATTTTCTAAACCAAAATTAGATGCCTTCTTAAGACTCATAGACAATGTATATATTTATTTCAAAGCATGTTAACTAACAACTAATAGTTAATAATATTTTGTATAGCTCTTGCTGGGGATGTTAATTAAACATCCCTCAGTTACCATACCTGTTTAAAGAATACAAATAAAGTTAGCATAATATTGATATGATATAATACAATATTATATAAAGTGTAATACTAACATGAATACTGACAAAGCTCTGAGGTCATATTAAGTTCTAAGAATATGTGACACAATGATTCTCTTGCAAAATCAATTACACATTGCTTTTTTATTTGGAATATGAATATTGAGAGGAAACAGTAATTGCTCTTGAACAGCTAAGTTCAATACAACTTTCTGCAGTGATGGAAATGTTCCATGCAGCTAACGGGCACTTGCAATGTAACTAGTGTGACGTGACCAAGGAAATGAAATTTTAATTTAATCTGAATTAATTTTGATTTAAACTAAAATCACAACAGCTCTAGAGTTATCAACTCATAAACAAGGTTTCTGAGAAACAGTTGAAATTAAAGATGAGACATAAAATTTATAAGCTTGTGCAGTGAATTTAAAAGCAGTTATTTCACCTTCTCTTTTCAGTCTCCTGCACATAGTTACTCCAGCTATGACTCTGGCAAAAATGAGAGTGTGGACCGAGGAGCTGAGGACCTCTCACTAAACAGGGGAGATGAGGACGAAGATGACCACGAGGACCATGATGATTCCGAGAAAGTTAATGAGACAGACGGCGTTGAAGCCGAGCGACTGAAAGCTTTTAATGTGAGTCCTGCCACACTCCAAGTGTGGTTTAATTTTTACCACTTCACTTTCATGTTGTTGCTTGTTGGTAAATGTGGATATTTTAGAGACATGTTTGTTTAATTTACAGAAGGATTTAAAAAGTACATGAAACACTCTTTGCCAACCAGACACCAGAATTGCTGTGTTTTGTTTAGAATTTTAAAGCCAAATGTGAGCTGAAAACTGGAGTTGTGTTGTGTGAGTATGCATGTTTACCTAGTGGATGGAGGGGGCCTCAGCTTAGTCCTCGGAAGAGTACGCCCGTCATCTGTTATTTCTTTTGCTTTCCTAGCTTATCTAATTATGCATGACAAAAGAGTCAGTTGTTTGATTTCAGAGATTACTCCACTGTGCAGTGTAGCAATGTAACAGTCGTATTCATCATTAATAGAGAATGTAATGGGGTGCTCAATTGTCACAGTCTACTGTTATTTCCTGATTTTTTTCTACACGATAGTCTATTCTTTTCTGTATGTTTGTCTGTCTGTCTGCCTTTCTCTCTCTTTTTCTCTCTCTATTTTTTAATCCAACCATTTAGAAAGTCTTTAAAGAGTGTTTGCTTAAAATTTCTGGCTTTCCATTGCAAAGTTCTCCAGTGCATAAACCAGAAAACAGTATTTTCCTATCGGTAATCAAGACAGGAAGCTAGGAACAGAAGAGAGCAGCCCTCCAAACCCTTCTCCTCTGTCTCCCTCTTGCCAACAGATGTTTGTCAGGCTGTTTGTAGATGAAAACTTGGACCGAATGGTCCCAATCTCTAAGCAGCCCAAAGAAAAGATCCAGGCTATCATTGACTCATGCAGGCGACAATTCCCTGAGTATCAAGAGCGTGCCAGAAAACGTATACGTACTTACCTCAAGTCCTGCAGGCGGATGAAAAGAAGTGGTTTTGAGATGGTGAGTTTTGAATTAAAACACAGCCCTAGACTCCATCAAAATCCCACATGTAAACCATGACACTATTTTTTTTCCATCTTAGTGTCTTTTTTTATTTTTTTTCCATAATGTCAGGTCAAAGGGGTTTTTGTTTGCTCGTTTGTTTTTTCCCCTTCTCCTTTTCATCTTCCTGAAGTATTTATTCCCTTTGTTTATTTAATGAGGAATATCTTGTGAGTCCAGTGCTCACAGAACCACGTGGTACCATGTCACAGAAAATGAAGGTGATATGAGTAAACACCAGTGAGAACCAGCATCTCATTCATATTTGTTTTCTTTCTGTCACTACTAAAGTGGGCATGAGGTTATTTAAGTTGTGAACTGAAGCACCAGTCACTGCTTGAGATGGCATGTAAGAATGGCATTCTCTAAATCAAAAGAAAAGAGATGGATCCACCTAAGGAATACCGTTTTCATATCAATGGTTAACAAATTGCAGGCTTTGAAAGCAAAGAGCAGAGAATGAAAATGCTTAGGTGAAATATAAGGATTTGTTGTACTGGATATGTTTATTTGTGTGCTGGTGGATGGTACCAAGAGCTTTCATATTCAGGTAGACATTATAGACAGATGAGATTATGTTGACATTAGATTACTTGACAGGATAGAGATTAGAAATCAATGATTTTTAAACTTTATTCTATTTCACTTTGCTCTACTTGTTACATCTAGAAATAATGCACACATTTACAATGTATGCCTTTCCCATTTTCTTATTTCTTATGTATGTGAACAGTTTCAAAACCTTGTGAAATCATTTTTTTCTCATCTTATCTGAGAAGGTGCCATAAAAGCCTAGGCTGTTAGTGTTTGTGATCTGTGAATCTAATTAGGTGTGATCGGGTAGAATTGGTGTACATAAGAGAGGTTTCAGAGTATGTCTGTACCAATTATCTCAAATCATAACATCTCCAGAGTTGGACATAAAAGGCCATTCTTTATGAAAAATAAATCTAATAAATCTAATGTTTGATCAGTAAATACTGTCTTCATTTTCATTAGATTTTAAAAACCCAGTGAGTTAAGTAAACATTAAATTAATAGGTAGATAAATATATCAAGTTGTTATTGAGTCTGTTGTGTGGTTTTGATGCTCAAATTCAGCAATTTCTCTGAAGAATATTTATTGTTCCAGAAGGTGTCCTGATCTTAAATTCACAGTGATAGAAAAGGCCATAAAAAGCACAGCTTTATGAACAAGGTAGGGTTGGCCCATACTGAGTATGAGTATCATCTCCAATAAGTGACGTGATTTCTCTTTTTTGTTTCTTGAATTTGCATTATGAGACTCTTTCGCCAAGACGCATACATGTATTTCTGTAAAACTCAAATGACAATATTTAGGGAAGACATAGGAGACTTTTAGCGCTTTGCTCCTCTTGTATCCCAAGTTTTGCCACTGTACCAAGTTAAACCAAATAGCCTAGATATTTAAATTTAACAATCTCAATCTATCAAAAAATTACCTAGTTAATTGCCTTCAATATTATGCAACTGACTCTTTTCCCTCGTAGAAATAAATCTCATGCTAATTTTTGTATTGTCAAGGTCATTGTTTACTAGGCTGCTAAATGTCCATGACAGAAAACTTGATTTCAGAAGTTTCTTCTAGAATTTAATGCAATAATAATAATAATAATTATTATTATTTCTCCTGAGGAAATAGAATGCTTTCACCTGCTCTCAACACTGGGTCTATGAACCTTAATATATTCACTTTTGTGCCTTACTGCCAGGGAGTTCAGAGCCAAACTCTCTCCATTTTCTTTCTGTTTAATTTATCTTGGTGGAGACAGCTTTCCTTGGTGGATTTGATATTTTTTAATGAAAAAAGGAGATACACATTGAGAAACAAATAAATAAATAATCTAATTATGAAAACACCAGAAAGCAAGCCTTTCATGTTTAGGAAATAATATGTATTTTTAGAGGATTTAACTTTTCGATCATTTGCTTCTATTTGTCTAACACAGCTCACAGGAGAGGTACCAGATGTTGTTTTCAATACATAGTTTCCCTGATATCATAAGTATTGGAATAGCTACAGTGACACTTGCTATTAACTTTTTAACAAATAGAGATATTGTAAAAATGAATTAAGTGATTCTTTAAACTAAAAATTATATCAAAAATATACCTAGCCTTTCATATAAGATCTTGATAAAAACTTTATAATACCTGTGTAGCTATTAATTCTTCATACCACATGAGTATAACTATGTGTCTGTCTCTCTTTGTCACCAATTAACCTAATTGATGCTAATTAGCAAACACATTTTGTTTGAATTTTCCACTTGCTCTTTGTACTAACTCTTGCCCTCTTTCTTATAGTTGTCATTTACCATCCCCCAGGTTACATTCACATTCTCTAAGATCTTTATTTATAATATCTATTTTTAATTGCATCCTATAATATCCTCCTTATTAATTTTGATATCTAAGTTGATTCACAGTTCTTTTACCTTTTCCACTTCAGGGATCTGGATCTCTCTTTCACCTCAGTCTTTATTAGCATGAATATACCTTGATCTTAGTAATCACTCCAAGAGCCTGAAAAAGCAATATTAAAAATTTCAAAACTTTCTAAATGTTCTCACTCACGTATTCTCTGGTGACTTTACAGAGGAAAACTCTTGTTCTTATTTGCCCTGGATAAATAAACCTTGCATCTCTGCCACCATATAATTCTGCCTTCTTCAGAACATTGCTCCATCAACCACCCCTACTCTTTTATATGTTCAGTTTTCCCTTTTCAATGAGAGGAACATTTAATCCCTTTCTCCAAAAAAAAAAAAAAAAAAAATAGTTCTCAGATACCAAAAAAAAGTTACATCTCTTATTCTTCTTCTACAATCTGAGTTCATCTTTCTTTGTCAGGTTTCTCAAAAGAGCATTTTATACTCGCAGATTATACCTATTACCACCAAATCCTTCAGTACTCCCTCACATTCAGATTATTCAGACTGTGGTTCTCACCACTGTGTAGTCAGCTCTACAGATCTCCAGAGTCTTCATCTGTGGATTCAATCAACTGTTTGAAAAATATACGGCAAAAAATTAAGGGGATTGTGCCTGTATTGAACATGTATAGACATTTTTTACTTGTCATCATTCCTTTGACAATACAGTATAACAGCTATTTACATGTCATTCACATTGTATTAAGATTTATAAGTAAGCTAGACATAATTTAAAGTATACGGGACAGCGTGCCTGGGTAATAAGCAAATACTATGCCATTTTATGTAATGGACTTGAGCATCCTCAGAGGTGCTAGAGCTAGTCCTACAGAGATACCAAAGGATGACTCTACTCAATTAGTTCTTATAAAGATCACATGACCACCTTTGCGCAAAACTCAGAGATTGCATATTCAACTAAAGTATGCTCATTTTCTTGAAGCTTGCTGTTTCTCTTCCTCCTTATTTACTCTTACCTGCTTTTGGGCAGTTCCAACCGTTCTGTGTTCAGCCACATACTGTATATCACCCTAACCACAATTGCAAATGTCTGCCCTTGTGTACAGTATCCTGTTCTCAAAGCACAATACCCAAAATATACAAATCTTTGGTATTTCCTTCCAAATGTCAGCCAGACACTAGGGCAATAATTATATTACACTGAACTATTTATATTCTCCAGCACCTATCTTCTCCACTGATATTCCACCTCACTTATCAAGCCACCAGTAAATTCCTCTTGACTTGCCTACTGTTAATAGCACTATATTGTTATTTTTACCATTGCTCAAAAGTGTAGGATGAGATTTGACTACTTTTGTGTCTTGTATCCTACCACTTAATGAATTCTGCTTATTCCTCCTTTACTCTGTTTCCCAAATAAATATTACAGTTTCTGCTTTTATGTGCTATTATTTTAGTTCTAGTCTTTCACACCTCATATCTATACTCTTGCATAATCCTTCTAACTCAACTCCCTACTTTCCTCTTACAATCTTCACACACACTATGCCTAGGCAGAGGCAGAAATAGGGTTTGCAAAACCTGAAGATTACATGACTTGAGATCTTTTTGAAAAGAAAAGTAGTACACAATTATGAGCAAAAAAATAGGTAGATAAAATGAATGTGTATTTGCAGTTTAAAATTATAATGCACAAAAAAATTTAGAAACCACTGAAATCTTGAAGATTAAAACACTTTTCTTCTAACATCTTGTTAGGCAATTTTCAGACATACTTACATATAAATGCTTCCGGATTTTAAAGTGGCTTTCCCTTCCTATCTAGAATGCTTACAACATCCAGGAACTCCAGCACTCAAGAGGCTCATCCAGTTGCGGCATCCTGTGCCTCACTTTATTGACTTTATGATAAATCTACCTTTGCCCCTAGGGCAGTCTTCCTCAATTTTGCCTTTGATAAGTGTGAAACTCTGTCATCTTAGAACAAATTTCATATTTCTTTCTATAATGTTTTAGCATACGACCTTTTGAAACCGAGAGACCTAGCTTCAATTCCTTGCTTAGTTCAATTCCTGTACAAGCGTAGTGTTTCTGAGTCTCTTCTAAAGGATAGGGATACTGGGGTATTATATGTGATCATGTGTGTATATGTATAGCATATAATATGGTGCCTTTCTACCTATTCTTCTAGTATGTTCAGATTATTTCCTTTCATAGTTCATCATTTGAGACTGCTGCTCCTTCTTTCAATGGGTTGTCTCTTGGTTCACTAATTTTTTATGACTCAGGGATTATGGGTACCCTTTGCTCATTTTTTACTAAATGCATTAAAATTGAAGAATAATTGGGTTGTAAAGAATATAGCCAATGTATTTTTCAAAGCTACTTATCACTGCATCTATTGCTTTAAGCAAGATGTTGACCTGAGCCTAATGGGGTATGTTCTCTTCGCATACACACATGCCAACCAGCTTCCCACCACAAACATATACAAACCCTGAATAAAACATAACAATTTAAAAAATATTCAGTTAAGCTCAAAAGAAAGAAAAGGAAATTTCCAGGTACCTGAAATGAATAGGAAACTCTTAGCAAGAATTGTAAGCCCTTTGGATTGGTTAACAACTTAGAAAGATAGAAAAAGTAAATGTAGACCCAGACAGATTAGGGCTGGGGTATGAATGTCCACCCAGGTTCAGGATACACGCATTTTAGTTTGTAACTAGATAGGCACATAAACTGAGAAATGTTTGTAAAGCTGGGCTCAAGAAAGGCTTGTCCTCTATTTTCCTGTCTATGAAAGGGGAATTAAGAAATATCCTAATACAACTTTCAGGAATAAACATGACAGACATTATAAGCATTGAAATTAAAACCTTTTACTAAATGAGTTAAGTAGAATATAATATTCAGCCAAGGAGAAAGTAAACTGGAACACAGAAGTATGCAAGTTACCCACAGGAAAAAAAGAGAAGTTAAATATGAAAAATAAATTAAGGTGGAGAAGAGAATGATAAAAACAGATTTAACAGGCATTCCAGAGGAGAAATTAGAATAAAGAGACAAATTGAAAAAGATAATGATGAAGAATTTTTCAGAATTGATTGGACCTCAATCCTCATAACAGATAAGTAGATTAGTCCTAAACAGTATACATTAAAGAAAAAAACAAACTCATACCTATGGATATTATAATAAAACCACAGAAAAGCAAATAAATTCTTAAATGTACCAGAAAGAAACAACACATTACCTACAACTGAAAACCAGCCTGAACAATTTCTTCAAAGTACTAAGAAAAAAAGTCTTCAAGAGAAACTACTTGTAATTCACAAATCAATGTGCAGCTCAGCTCTACTTTCAGAGTGAGGGGGAAAGAAATACTTAAGATAATTTCTGAGGCTACTACTCATACAACCTGACTGATTCCAAAGGAATGCTTCTATAATCCAAGAAGAAGGAAACTGAATCCAAAAGGAAATAATAAAAAAAAATTGGCAGCATTGGTGAGCGTCTGAAGAAAAACACCTGGATTTGGTAGTCAGTGAACTTTGGTTCTTGTCTATGCTTTTCCAGTTGCTGCTTGTGGATTTTCTATCTCCGAGCTGTGGTCTCACTCTGGAAAAGAAAAATGGAAATAATAGCTCTTATCCTAAAGATGAAAACCAAAAGCACTCGAAATAACAAATGTAAAAACTCCTAGGACAGTACCTGGTACACCTAGTGTGGTACCTGTTGCATGTGAGAAACACGATAAAATGCAGTTTAATCTGAAACTGAATTTCACAGTTCCCTTTCCTGGGAAACCCGTACTGTCTCAATGTGTTGAGCTACTTGAAGGACTAAATCAACTAGGTCTTTATCTGTTTAATCCTCACTGCTAGCTAACAGCAGCCTCAAATCTTTCTTTCTTCTATGTGCAAATTGTACTTTGTGGTACATCTTTTGTAGTTTTATCTTGTCTTATATTGCTGTTATCTATATATATGGGCCTAAGCTCTTCAAGAAGAAATTATGTTCCTTGAGTACTACGCTTCTTAACTTGTTCATCTCTGTATCACCCACAATGTCTTATATAATACAAGTAGTTGCTCATGAAAGTTGCCCAATTCATGTTGAATTCAACTGAATTAAAATTGCTGAATGAAAGATTGAGTGACTGGATGGATATTTACTAATGTGCTTCTTTGTGGTAGAAATTGAGAGATAAGATAATTTTTATTGTGTGATACGAGTTTCATAGTATCTTGCAATTGGTATTTTAATTTTAAAAACTACTACTAACTGAAAATGTAGCATAATATATTTTAAATCTTTAGCGAGTTTTTTCCGCAAAAGAAAATGGTTATATAACGTTTAATTTTAACTATTTTTAAACTATTAAAATGTTAAAAAATTTACACTTGATCTTAACCAAAAGGCCAAGAAAGGATACATTAAAAAAATTTAAATCTATTTAGCAATTAGTGGGAATAAGTAGTTATATTAATTATATGAATGGAATTGGTATACACTTTTAGTTTCACAAATAAATAATTAGGAAAACTACATCATAATGTACAGTAATTGTAAGTATATATAACACTCAACTTTCAGAATATATACAGTGTATATAGGATATACAAAATATATTTTATATATTTAAAATAAAGGATCGTATAGTTAAAATGAAAGCATGTTACTTCAGTTGATACTTTAGTTGATCCTGTGTCTTGATCAGAGGTGTCAGCTGATATTAACTAAACTGTGTTTCTAAGTCTTCAACTAGAGGACTTATTAATTCCCCATGTTTTCATAAAAGATCGTTATTAATGGCCAATAATATTCTAAAAATAAGGCCAAGTCACAGATCATTAATTCATAAATGAAATATTTCTAATCAAAGCCTAGACGAATTTTAATTAGCTTATATTCCACTTCTGTTAAAACACACTTTCAAACCCCTTTTAGTCAAGAGAATTTTCTCAAACAACTAGAAAGTTCAAGAATTTACATATAGTGGATCCATGGGCTCCAATGTCAGGGGTTTGCTGCTCTCCTTTTTCTTAATTATGCTTCTCTTGTGTATTGATTTACATCTTCGACAACTTCTTGCTACCTGTTTGGAAACGTTGCCACCAGCAGTTCTAGGCCTCCATTCTTAAAACCCACAACCCAAGAGCAATCCTCCAACTCCAGGTCTCAGTTCCCAGGAAAGAACTTTGCTTGGCCCTATTTGGATTATATGTCCACCTTCTTGGATCAGTCATTGGAAACAAAGTATTGAGTGCCCTGATTGCCCAGGATGAACTCAGGTGGCCAGGGTTAATTGAGGAAGGAACTTTCCTTATTACTTCCATTAAAACCATGTGGAATGAAATAAGGACAGTTGAACTACTATTTTAGTTTGCATTCACCAGTTTATCTGAAATCTTGGATTATCTATGGTTTGGAATTCAGAACTTTTCAATTTTGGGATATCACAGAGTACATACTAGGTTTGTTGCATAACACCCATAATGGGGCCTAGAAAAACATCACATATACAAATATATTAGTATTTCTGCAGCAAAACATATGCATATTCACAGAAATTAGGAAAAAGTAAAACCTTAGGCATTCATTTATCAGTTTTTTTTTCTGCCAGTTGAGTTTAACCCAAGCTTTTGAAAAATATTTTAAGTTTATATCGTATTAGAGCTTCAGAATTACTCACAAAAGGTTGTCTTTACTAAATCCACTTTTAATAATGCACTTCCATGTACATTATAAAGTTATAACCTATGTGCTAGGCATTGTACCAACTTGTCAAGTAAGCTATATGATGGCAGAGACCATACTGATATCTTCAGATCTCTAAACCTGGCAACAGTTCCTGTTAGATAAAAAGTACTTATAAAATATGCTAGTGATTTTATGTGCATTTCACATGGACTTCTAAAAACTACTGCATAATGTGGAGATTATTTTCCTTATTTATAATTTTCTGACTGAACCTCAGTTTTGTCATTTATAAGAATAAAATTGACCGGGCGCGGTGGCTCAAGCCTGTAATCCCAGCACTTTGGGAGGCCGAGATGGGCGGATCACGAGGTCAGGAGATCGAGACCATCCTGGTGAACACGGTGAAACCCCGTCTCTACTAAAAAATACAAAAAACTAGCCAGGCGAGGTGGCGGGCGCCTGTAGTCCCAGCTACTTGGGAGGCTGAGGCAGGAGAATGGTGTGAACCCGGGAGGCGGAGTTTGCAGTGAGCTGAGATCCGGCCACTGCACTCCAGCCTGGGCGACAGAGCGAGACTCCGTCTCAAAAAAAAAAAAAAAAAAAAAAAAAGAATAAAATTAATAATACCTAGCAGAATGACTGAGATGCAGATTAAATTGCAAAAATGGTCACATAGCAAGTAACTGGTGATAGAATAATATTCAGTTCAGTATGACTTAGTTGCAAACTATCTCTATTCCACTGATGTATAAGAATGAAACCACCTGCTTAATAGAAGGAATCTCTTAGAACATGAAACTTTATATATGTATATAGCCTGAACGATGATGCCTTTAAGTATAGATATGCCACTTGGGGGAGATAATGTGTGCATACCATCCAAATTACAGAATTCTTAATAATGTGTTTTATAAAGTAACAAGATTAGGAGGAATAATCTTAATTCAGCACATTACCTAAACTCTGACTGCTGAATTGTTTAGTTGTCTTCAAAGCTCTCATTCTACTTACAACCTTGGGTAGATGTCACAGTTGCTCCCAGTCTGGCCTTAACTAATAACTTGATTAAGCTTCACTTAAACTGTGGAGTGTGAGAGCGTCACCACATTAACCCATGACCAAAACCTGACATTCTTAAATTTCTTTGTACTTTTTTATAATTGCAAAAATCCTGTGGCATCCTAAATGTACAGTTGAAGTTCAGAGGACTCTAAAAGTTATTTCATGTAGAGTTTTAAGACCCACAAAAATGGAATAGTTTGTTGGTGTGACGGTACATTTTACCAACATATATAAGAAAAGACACATTCACATCTTGCCAACAGCAATTACATCTTAAGCCCCAATTAAAATGTGACTTTTTAAACTCCAAAATCTCCATGTGACGGTTTAGCCATCTGTTTAATGACACAACTGCTATTGATTTGAGCATAGCTAATTATTACAATAAGAACAGTGCTAGAGAAAGATCAACTCAGATCCCAGTTAGAATGTCAGTTAATTATGAAGAGATAATTAATGAGGGTAGGTACCATTATGTTATATACAGGGAAGTAATGTATGTAATATGTACATACAAATATGTAATAAATATTCCCAATCCAGGTATAGATCATGTAAAGTGTATAATTATATCCATTGTTAACTATTATTTTAAATATTCTAAGATAGAGAGATAGATATCAAATAGTATATGTATTTACTGAGCTATCTTCAGCCAGAGGAGGTGTTATTTTCATAAGTTATCTATTGAATTAATTGCGTTTGGTCTTTGCATCAAAATATTCCTATCTCCAATTATTACATGGAAGCTTTGTGTTTTATGGCCACTTTTACAAATGTAAGAGGGAATTTTCAATCTCATTCCTGGTGAAATGTATGACCATATCCCCTAACACACTGCTAATTATGTTTTAGAAAGACAATACTGTGGTGACATTAGAATAAGCCCTCAACTGTCAAATGTAATGATGGAAAGGAAAGTTCAGCAGGAGATGATTCTCAGAGCACGTACTAAACACAGTTTTAAATTTCTCTGTAACATAATTCCTTTTATAAAGAGAAAAATTGATTAATTTCCTTCTCACTATCTTGATATTAGTACTTTTGAGTTGTTAAGTGGATAGAAGCCAAATTATAGAGAAATTTTTTAAAACTTTCGTCTTTAATATCTTATAACCAAATGCTGCACACTTGAGCCTGTGTGTATTGGAGAGTATTGGCATTTATTATTGACTCATTAATATTAGAAGCAAAGATATTTTTAGCATGATTACCTCACATGAGGGAAAGAACTTCTCTGCCTGGCTCCTGTATTCTCATTTTGGGCATGAAATTAAGCTTTATTATGGTTCATGTATAGTATTATTGACACCTCTGGCTGTATAAACATTACAATTGTATGAATTCAGATTCAATCAGTTAAGAATTTGTGACATAACTTAGATAAGTTACATTTTTGTCTTTGTGCTATTAATGAAGATTGTAAATTTTGTAATTTATAGAATTTATAGGACAATATATTAAAGAACTTCAACCATTTAAGTGAAGAATGCTAGGAAGATCCTGATATATTCTTTGCTAAATGCCGTGTGTGGTTAGCTGTGATTGAATTCCCTTACAGGAATGTGTAGTATTTAAGAATTATAGATTTATTTAAACTCACTGGGGACTTTGTTGTAAAATGCGAATAGTAGTTTACTAGGGATTATAACTCCCAATTCATCAGCAGACTTAGATTTGAATTCAGGTATTTCCACATACATCACTACATAATTGTGAGCAAGTTGCATAATCTCTCAGAACTTCAATGTAGTTTATCTAAAATATGAGTAATATAAGTACTTTTCTCAAAGATTGTTTAGGAGATTAAATTTGATAATAAATTTAAGCTTTTGGTATTAATAGCTGAATGTCCTAAGCACTCAATAGGAGTTAGATATTATTAACATTTATCTAAAAATTAGGATGGTACTGGATTTCTATTTGGAGGTACACATTATTGAGATATAGTACATTCTCTGCAAAAATACATTTCAAATATAATTTTTAGATTGTAATACAGATTTCATGATTTATTCTGCCTTTTTCTCCAAAGAGCTTGAGTTAAGGATGATTGTAATGCATTCATGTAAATGGCTACCTTTGTTCTGCTTATTTTTTTAGTTGAAAACAATGGTTTATATATAAGGATTTTTTAAAGAATTTTTTGTTTTATTAATGACAAAGTATGTAAGAGTACTAAATATAGAACAGAATTTAGGAAAGTGAGAGTTGAAAATTGGGAGCCATGAAACCTGAGTTCTGGATCTAGCTCAGTTTGTCCTTTTGCAATTACTTAATCTACCTACATTTCAGTTCTTCAAAGTTGAGAAGAAACTTGTACTGGATGACTTTTATGGCCATTGAGAGTTGTCAATTTATGATCCTACAATAAACTCAGTACAAATCTATTTTCAAAATTATACTATTTACCTGTGGGAAGTATTGAATCATGCATCTTTGATTCTACTTATTTTTTCCACTCAATAGGATAGTGTGTACATGGTTGCTTTATCTTGAAATTGATTTTTAAATATTAGGTTATCACATGACCTTAAAATGTATCTAGCCAGGACATTACTCTAGTTTTTGAGAAAACTGATTTCACACATCTAGGGAAGATCTAATTCTCCCTATCACCTTTTCTGTAAAGGAAATTACATAAATTACTAGGCATAACAACTTTTACTGCTTTAGTAGAAGTTGAGTAGTAAGAGTTGTTTATAAAAATTATTAAGAATTTGAAAGAAAATGCTATGAAATAATTTTAATTGAAGGGATAATTATGTTCTCCCTATTAAACAAACTTTTATGCATTTAAGTTACTTGTGTGCCTATTGATACAATATAATTTATTAAAATTCTATAGCTTTATATATTCCTAATTTTTAATGGTGATAGCAAAAAAAAAAAAAAGAAAAATCGAGGTAATGAAGAACTGAAATATGTCTTCTGAATCCCATGTGGCTCTCAATAATTGGATTAAGAAAAGGAAGGTTGCTGACATTTTATTTAGATTGTCTTAATTTCATCCATGGAAACAAATGATCTAATAATATAGTTTATAAAGGTATAAACTCTCGCTCCTATTTGAATAGTGCTAACTACAATCAAATAATTTGTTTTATTTTTTCATAATGTAATGTTCTTATTCCCATTTTTCCTATAACACCTTTTCCTCAAAAATTAGCTCAATCAAGAAAGGTATCAGTGAGTATCTAATTCCCATGTAGTTGGATTACATTTTTGAGCCAGGGAGTGACCATTGTTTAATGAGACTGATTTTATAGCTTAATTTATTTGGCTTTAGACTACAATATTTTATTTATACTCAGTGAAGTAGAGAATGAAACGAAGAAGCAATGTGAGTTTTGAAATTATGCTTACATCTTTATGACAGTTTATTTTAGGTTTGCCTCATTTGACCCTCTTTTCTATTACAAATGCACAGTCCTGGCTTTCTAATTTCCTTCTCAAAAATGCTGACATTGCATTATTTTCCTGCCACAAATGGACCTCTTTTCTTCTTTTTTGTAAAAATAACATTCCAAATATCCTACTGCTTTATTGTCAAAGTTGTATAACCATCATTTGAGATGTCCCATGGGGTTAGCAGAGGAGAATGTACTCTATACCTTTCCTACCTTTCGCCTCCAGAGGCTACTTTGGAGGGGAAGTAGTGAGGAAGTCTGCTAAGGCAGTTGCAGAAATTGCTTCCTAGTTCACCCAAGGTCAGAGCCTGGTCTCTGTCTACACTGTACAAATTTAACTATGGAGTGTCTGTTAAAATGGTATGGTCTGAATTTAGCTGTTCTAGAATATTATTTTAGATGTAAACCCTGTGTTCAATTTGCTGAGACACGCTGTACATACCAGAGTTGGTAAAATGAGTCATGTATAAAAAAGCCACGTTTCAATTCCTTTAGAAAAAAATTCAAAAGGTCTCAATTAGTTCAGGCTTCTAACAGCATTCACACATATTTTAGTCTGAGGCTTTGAAAACCCCAAGGTGGCATATACTATATATGCTATATTCCCAAAAGATATATTTATTTCATAATTTCACATTATTTTACTACCTCATTTGGTTTAGTTTTGTTATTTCTTATCTATCATTTGCTTATTTTACTTTAAAAAACTGTTCTATATCATTAAGTACTTCATCATTCAGTTGGATGACTTTGCATGTAATTATGGAAAAAAGAATGAAAATCATAATATTTGTTATGGTTATCACAAATGATATTGAGAGCTGCAAACAATTTACAGTTAATTATGAAATTAGTTGGAGAATTAATTACTTTCTATATGGGCTACATAGAAGATGGGTTTCAACATGTATCTATGAAATATCAGCTCATATTTTATAAGTAAAACAAAACATGTATGTACACGTAGGCAAACATATCTAACATCTAAAGCACTAAACCTTTAATATATTAAAATCATTGTAGGGCTGACTTTTTAGTTTTTATTTATATTTAAAAGCATTTTAATCACATCAATTGGGTCACAATTTAGAGTGTAAATATTCATAATATTTCATATTAAGATTATTTGACATGGTCTGAGTGTCTATTAGGTTTTTTAAAACTCTGTTTCAGCCCTGTCACTTGTTTTTGTTTCGTTTTTTTGTGCATGTCATATGTTATAGTAGAATTAAAGACCTTGTTTTATTTGCAAAATCCAGTTAGCAGTTTTGCCACTGCCTGTTCAAACTCCAGCTCCATGGCTCAGGCTAGATACTTGTGACAGTGGATCTGTGGGAATGAATGATGGATCTGTGTAGCAACGATAGCCTTAATCTCTAACTAGCTTTCATTTTTCATCTTTACAATTTCCATTTCCTCTTTCTATTGAAATAAGTTCAGTTGAAATAAATGGATACTCCTGCACGTGTTGATGATCCTGAGAGCTCTTCTGAGAATAGCATTGGCCTGTTAATGATACTGTTAATAATTTTTTTCATACTTTTCTCTTTTTTTGTTTTTTTTTAGTCTCGACCTATTCCTTCCCACCTTACTTCAGCAGTTGCAGAGAGTATCTTGGCTTCAGCTTGTGAGAGTGAGAGTAGAAATGCCGCCAAGAGGATGCGTCTGGAGAGACAGCAGGTACTGAGGCATCTTGAAGTCTGGTGAACACCAGCTATAGCAAATGCAGTTCATTTAATTTGATTAATGTTGAAGAGTAAAAGCTCTTGAATGGATTTAAAGTACACAGATATCTAGTTTTTGTGTCTTTAGGATATGAATTTAAAATTGAAAACATGTGTTCCTGTGATGAATGAAGGTCAAAGAACAAAATGTTTCTGTGGCAAAAATGAATAGCAAAACTAATGAGTTATAATTCTGTTTAGTATCCAATTTAAAGATCAATTACTTATTAAGAGGTTCTAACTGATCATTTCCAACACCTTTGTAAATTTACCTCATGACTTATGAGAGTGACTTGATTGTGTTCATTTTGAATGAAAATGAACCAACCTCTCTTTAATTTCCTCTGGTCTACTACCACATGCCAATACATGATGCCAAGGGTGGTGACAGTACAACACAACTTTGAAAGAGTAGAAAGTCAAAAAATGAGGATATACATAATGAAAATTCATGTCTTAGATTTACTCTCTCATTAATTAATCATTTATTATATGCCAATTGCATGTCATGTTTCAGTATCTTTTTTCTAAGGCATCTGTGTATTGGAGATGTTTGTACTTTTTGTGTTATGCTCACTGGTGTTTCCCTCAGTCTTTCCCTTGGGTTATCTCTATATTTCTGTTTCTCTTTCTTATCCCAGAAATGTCTTTCTCTTTTTTCTGTCTACCCCCTTTCTCAAGTATCCGTAGTAAAAATCTAAATTGTCATGTGATATACTAAATATTCTGCATAAAAGTTTGCCACATTTTCATTTGTAAATTATTTTTACAACAAATGAATCATATGTTTTATATTGCTAATTGAGGATGAGGTGAGTCAAGACTAAAGTAAGTTAGTTCAATTTTGATTCTACAGTAAGCTAGTGGACTTCAAAGAAAAAAGCAAAAAAGTTTTTTCATTTCAGGCTTAGAATACTTTAACGTGTTTCAGAATGATATGAGCTTTGATTTGATGTGTTTATTATTAAAATGTCATGTGCTAATAATTCTAAATGCCACAAAAGATGAAGCCTTCAGTTAAATGAAAAATACAGTATTAGTCTCAGATAAAAACCATGTAAAAAGTCAATTTAAAATGTGCTAATCGTGCCACCAGTATTGATTCATATATGTGTGCCCTCTGTTGAGAGTTTTATTATTGTTATATCTATAAAATGTATCTTATACAATGAGTTATAACACGATGTATAATACCATCTGGCATAGTGATTAGGGGAGCACATTCTGAAACTAAAGAGATCTGGTTTTGAATCTCATCTCTATCTTTTCTAATTGTGCAAACTTCAGCAAGCTATTCCAGTTCTGTGTGCTTTGGTTTCTCCGTATGAAAGACAGCAATAACAGTACTCATCCTTTGAAGTCATTCTGAGAACTTTAAATGACAGATTCATGTTATGTACTTAGCATTTTGCCTGGTGCATAGCAAGCATCAATAAATTCAGTATAGAAAAGACTTTGATGTCTAGTGTTTTGTCATTGGATGGATGTCAGTTAACTAGAAAGAAGCATTAATGACACTACCTAAGGTATTAGAGTTTCAAAGTCAAAGTCCATTTGAGAACAGATGCTAGCTCTAGAAATTGGGAACGTAGAATTCTGGGATTGAAAGGGCTCTCCTGGTTGTTGTCTAGCTATATATCCCACCTAGTCTACATTCTAGAATATCCCTGTATAGTTTTAATCATATGTGGAGTTGTTATAAAAATTAAATGACTTATTCATGTTATATACTACCTATAATATCACTCTACGATATTCCCCAAAGTTGGTCATCAAGTGATATTTGATCCAGTCACTTAAATACCGTGGGCCTAATCTGTAAAAGGGGAGATACAAATATCAATTCATAGAGCTATTGTGAGGATTTTGTACGTCAACTCATATAAAAGCATTATGTATTTCATAAGTTTATATGTTGTTAAATATATATTTGTTATTTGCTTTAGTATCTCAAATCTCACACTGGTACTAAAGATCTGCTATTTACTAACACTCTTTCCTACTGTCAGAGATTTATCATTGTTTTTGAAGGTCTTTACATTGAGCTCAAATTTACTTCATAGACTTTCTACCCACTGAAGAAAAACTTCTAAAAATAATTAAAAATGGGACTTCTTACTCCTGCCTCAGGAATAGGGACTAGAATGAATGAGGACCAGTGGTCCTTGGCCCTACTCTCCCTACTGTCTCCTTTTTATATGTCCTCATATATTTATTGCAAGGCTCTGTTTCTGGGAATGGAAGATACCCAATAATATCTCCACATTTAAAAAAATACTGTTTTCTTTTTTTCTCCCCATTGTTTTTTTCTTTTCTTTTCTTTTTCTTTTTTTTTTTTTTTTTTTTTTTTTTTTTGGTACTTTAAGTTCTGCGATATATGTGCAGAACGTGCAGGTTACATGGGTATACATGTGCCGTGGTGGTTTGCTGTGCCCCTCAATCCATCATCTACATTAGGTATTTCTCCTAATGCTGTCCCTCCCCTAGCCCCCGACTCCCCGACAGACCCTGGTGTGTGATGTTCCCTTCCTGTGTCCATGTGTTCTCATTGTTCAACTCCCACTTATGAGTGAGAGCATGCATGTTTGGTTTTCTGTTCTTCTGTTAGTTGGCTGAGAATGATGGTCTCCAGTTTCATCCATGTCTCTGCAAAGGACATGAACTCATCATTTTATATGGCTGCATAGTATTCCAGGGTGTATATGTGCCACATTTTCTTTATCCAGTCTATAATTGATGGGCATTTGATGGGTTCCAAGTCTTTGCTATTGTGAATAGTGCTGCAATAAACATATGTGTGGATGTGTCTTTATAGTAGAATGATTTATAATCCTTTGAGTATATACCCAATAATGGGATTGCTGGGTCAAACGGTATTTCTAGCTCTAGATCCTTGAGGAATCGCCACACTGTCTTCCACAATGGTTGAACTTATTTACAGTCCCACCAACAGTGTGAAAACCTTCCTATTCCTTCACATGTTATCCAGCATCCATTGTTTCCTGACTTTTTAATGATCACCATTCTAACTGGCATGAGATGGTATCTCATTGTGGTTTTGATTTGCATTTCTCTAATGACCAGTGATGATGAGCTTTTTTTCATATGTTTATTGGCTGCATAAATGTCTTCTTTTGAGAAGTGTCTGTTCATATCCTTCTGAATGGGCAAAGACTGGAAGCATTCCTTTTGAAAACCAGCACAAGACAAGGATGCCCTCTCTTACCACTCCTATGCAACACAGTATTGGAAGTTCTGGCCAGGGCAATCAGGCAAGAGAAAGAAAGAAAGGGTATTTAAATAGGAAGAGAAGAAGTCAAATTGTCTCTTTGCAGATGACATGATTGTATATTCCGAAACTCCCATTGTCTCAGCCCGAAATCTCCTTAAGCTGATAAGCAACTTTAGCAAAGTCTCAGGATATAAAATCAATGTGCAAAAATCACAAGCATCCCTATACACCAATAACAGACAGACATATCCAAATCATGAGTGAACTCCCATTCACAATTGCTATAAAGAGAATAAAATACATAGGAATACAACTTACAAGGGATGTGAAAGACCTCTTCAAGGAGATCTACAAACCACTGCTCAAAGAAATAAGAGAGGACACAAACAAATGGAAAAACATTCCATGCCCATGGATTGGAAGAATCAATATTGTGAAAATGGTCATACTGCCCAAAGTAATTTATAGATTCAGCGTTATCCCCATCAAGCTACCATTGACTTTCTTCACAGAATTAGAGAAAACTACGTTAAACTTCATATGGAACCAACAAAGAGCCCTTATAGCTAAGACAATCCTAAGCAAAAAGGACAAAGCTAGAGGCGTCACGCTACCTGACTTCAAACTATACTACAAGGCTACAGTAACCAAAACAGCATGGTACTGGTACCAAAACAGATGTATAGACCAATGGAACAGAGCGGAGGTCTCAGAAATAATACCACACATCAACAACCATCTGATCTTTGATAAACCTGACAAAAACAAGCAATGAGGAAAGGATTCCTTATTTAATAAATGGTGTTGGGAAAACTGGCTAACCATATGCAGAAAGCTGAAACTGGACCCCTTCCTTACAACACCTTATACAGAAATTGCTCAAGATGGATTAGAGACTTAAACATAAGACCTAAAACCATAAAAACCCTAGAAGAAAACCTAGGCAATACCATTCAGGACATAGGCATGGGCAAAGACTTCATGACTAAAACACCAAAAACAATGGCAACAAAAGCCAAAATAGACAAATGGCGTCTAATTAAACTAAAGAGCTTCTGCACAGCAAAAGAAACTATCGTCAGAGTGAATAGGCAACCTACAGAATGAGAGAACATTTTTGCATTCTATCCATCTGACAGAGGGCTAATATCCAGAATCCACAAGGAACTTAAATGAATTTACAAGAAAAAAAAACCACATCAAAAAGTGGGCAAAGGATATGAACAGACACTTCTCAAAAGAAGACATTTGTACGGCCAACAAACATATGAATAAAAGCTCAGCATCACTGATCATTAGAGAAATGCAAATCAAAACCATTATCTCACAACCGTTAGAATGGCAATCATTAAAAAGTCAGGAAACAATAGGTGCTGGAGAGGATGTGGAGAAATAGCAATGCTTTTACATGGTTGGTGGGAAAAAAATATTATTTTCAAACCCAGAAGGGTTCAAATAACTTTGGAATTGTGGGGGGAAATGAAGAAATCATTTTTTTAAAATTAAACTCTAAGATATGCTAAAAACCTATTGGGCAATTCCTAGATACAGTTTCATTTACCACTCTCAACAACCTCATGAGAAAAGATACTATAACTCTCATTTACCTGTAGAAAAACTGAGGCCCAGAGAAGTGAAATGATTTGTGCAAGGTCACCAGCTGCACAAAAAATCCAGAATATGTGTTTATATTAGATAAAACTGATGCCTGAGATCTTTTCACAATCCTATAATGCATTTTCATGTGTTATGTTCATGGAGGGAAACCCGTAGCCTAGAACAACATTTAGGACTTGTATCATTTGTGCCTCTGCTGATAAGGTTTTGGCAGTGCAGTTTTCTTCTGGAAAATGGTTTACTTTATTTACAAAGATTTTGTACTTTACCATAACTAGCAGTCTAGGGTTTGCTTGGATATCAGCCTAAAAAAGGCTACAAACTTCCCAAAGTGCTTCACTTCATCTGGAGAGCTGTTTATGCACTGTAAACACTAATTTAGTGTTTGTAATTAGTATCTCAAAAGTATATAAACTAGTTTTTCTTACTATAAATCCTATAGATTTCTTTAGCCATGCCACACAGAAACCTCTACCAAGTGATTCTACTTCCTACCAAAGCATGTAATTGGCAGAGATCCCTCTATTAATTGGATCAAACGCGCCTTTGCCCAACTAGAGAGAATCAGAGTTCTTTTGCATGTTAGCAAGAGATCACTCTTCCTGTGTACATTCTTAACCCAACTCAAAATTCTTAGAATTTTCTAGTGACTCAGAGATTCTTCATTGTGCCCCCAATTTTCTGTAGGTGCACAAGTGTTCAAAACATGAACACTCAAAATTGGCTTTCTGTTAAGCCACTTGTCTGACTGCTTGCTGCCAGTGGTTAGCCACATGTAGAGATGTAATTGTGTATGTCTTCCAGAGTTTATGAAGCTCGATGAATTAATTGGATTTTATAAAGCTCTTTGAGCTATGAACATGAAAGGTGGTATGGATGTGTTAAATACTTTATTCCATATGTCCATTTTGTTCCAAAATTCAGAGGAAGCTTGTTATTATGCAGCCTTAGCCCTGAAGCAAGCCAGTGGCAAGGACAGGAGCCTACTGCCTCATCAGGAATCAGATTTCACAAAAGTCCATTCCCAATGCAGTTTGGAATACATATGTAGCATTTTTCTTTATTTAACATAAAATCTGTGTTTTTTAGGTTATCTAGGAAATTCTTCTTCACTTTGACAATTCAAAAGGGGCAGTGAGATTTCACATTTAGAATTCTATGACATAGCTCAAAATTTGTGGGTTCTTTTCTCTATATCTTTATTATTTAGTAATTATTTCTTTTTCCTTAAAAACAAAAAGATCTTATAGTTATTGGTTACATTTCATTTGAAGACAAAGAGGCAAAAAGTAAGAGGGATTAGAACCGGTTACTTGTTGGTGATTTATCTCCTATCAGTGTATGATTTTTGCTGGTTTTGAGGGATGACATACATTGTATTAACAGGCTTGATGATTGATTAAGGTAGAAAGTTTCTGGAGAATGTGAGGGTTTCCTTGTTATATTTTCTGCCCTTAGTGCTTTCAGTTAAATTAGTTTGTAGTTCTATAGAAGAGATCATATCAAACCACCAGTTAAGGGCTTCCCCAGCAGGAGCCCAGCAGTTACTGCCCTAGAAGGACAAAGCAGGAATGCTGGGTGACAGATTTTGCAGTAGCAAAGCACAGGGGAAACCAATGGTTGACTGTGATGTGACACCTTTGACTCTGTTGAAAAGAACACAGTGGAGTGAGGGGGAAATGGCATGTTACTTACCTGTGGTGTAATAAAAGGTCAGGAAGAAGAAAAATAAAGTACTGAAAACTTATACGTCACTAACTTACCAAAAAATAATAATAATAATAAAATCACTGCTAGTTAACCAGCATGAACCCAATGGCTCAGGACCTAAAAATATTTAGTAACTCTAAAGATTCTAAGTAATTCCTCGCAACTGTCTTTTCCCTTAGTAGAGGTGAATTCACTGTCATCTGTGTCTCTTTATGATTTTTCCTTGTTCTATTAGGGTACTAATGAGTTGGAATATTATTAAAGAAATGTAATTCCAGGTGCAGAGGTTGAAAATGTAGCCACATAAGCGTGGGGGCAATTTTAATACAGACCTGAAAAAAAAAAAAACTATCTAACACACCATGATTAAGACATAGTTTATGAGAGACAGCTTTTCTTTCACATTTAATTCTGCAGTTTTGTGTCCTTTTTATAACATTTATAAACTTTAACAAATACCTAACTGAAAACAACACCATTCAATAGAGTTTTATTCTTAAATTTAGACATTGTGGTATTAACAAGATATGGCTTGAAACTTATTTCTATGGCCTGCCAGTTCACACTTACTCTCAATCATCGTCAGCTTTTTACTTTACTCCTGGCATTTTTCTCTCTTATATACATGTGTTAGGGGGAAACCCCTGTATCTTTGAGTTTCTCAATGTGCTTCAACATGACACTTTCATTCACAGAAGAAAATATACTATGTAGGAAAAATTAAGTGCAAGCATTCCTCATTTTATTGAACTTCACGTTGTTGTGCTTCACAGATATTGCAGTTATTACACATTGAAGGTTTGTGACAATCTCGTGAGCAAGTCTGTCAGCACCATTTTTCCAACAGCATGTGGTTACTGTGTGTCTCTATGTCACATTTTGGTAACTCTCACAATATTTCAAATTTTTCATCATGATTATATCTGCTATAGTGATCTGTGGTCAGTAATCTTTGATGTTGCTATAGTACTTATTTTGGGACACCATGAACCATGCAAAATTAAGACAAAGAACTTAATAAATATGTGTATTTTGACCACCCCACCGACCAGCCATCCCCCTGTCCCTCTCTCTTCAGCCTTTCTGATTCCCTGAAACACAGTAATATTGAAATTAGGCCAATTGATAATCCTATTATGGCTACTAAGTATTCAAGTGAAAAGAAGAGTCTCATGTATCTGACTTTAAATCAAAAGCTAGAATGATTAAACTTAGTGAGGAACACATGTTGAAAAGTCGAGATGGGCTTGCACCAAACAGCCAAGTTCTAAGTGTGAAGGAGATTTAATATTCTTGGAGAATATTAAAATGCTACTCAGCTGAGTGTGGTGGCTCACACATGTAATCCCAGCAGTTTGGGAAGCCAAGGTGGGAGGATTGCTTGATCCCAGAAGTTCCAGACCAGCCTGGCCAACATAGTGAGACCCCCATCTCTACAAAAAAGTTTTTTAAAAGATTAGCAAGGCATGGTGCATCTGTAGTTCTAGCTACTTGGGAGGCTGAGGTGAGAGGATTGCTTTAGCCCAGGAGGTTGAGGTGGCAGTGAGCCATGACTGTGCCACTGCCTCCAGCCTGGGCAACAGAGTGAGACCCAGTGAACACTATGCCAGTGAACACAAGAATGATAAGAAAGCAAAACGGCCTTATTGCTGATGTGGAGAAAGTTTTCACGGTCTTACAGATGATCAAACCAGCCACATTCCCTTAAATCAAAGCCGAATCCAGAGCAAGACCCTAACTCTCTTCAATTCTGTGAAGAGTGAGAGAGGTGAAGAAGCTGCAAGAGAAAAATTAGAAGCTGTTACAGCAGAGACTGGTTCATGAGATGTAAGGAAAGTGGCCATTGCCAGAACGTAAACATGGAAGGGGAAGCAGCAATTACGGAGCTAGAAAATGCAGAAGTTGTCCAGAAGATCTAGCTAAGATCATTGAAGAAAGTGGCTACACTAAAACAATAAAGACTTATAATGTAGATGAAATCACTACATCATTGTAGTGAATCATTGGGGAAAGGTGCTACCTAGTATTTTATAGCTAGAGAGAAGAACTTAATGCCTGGCTTCACAGTTCAAAGGACAGCTGCTCTCTTTTTAGGGGCTAATGCAACTGATGACTCTAAGTTAAAGTCAGTTTTCATTTACCATTCTGAAAATCCTAGGGCCCTTAATAATTTTGCAAAAATCTACTCTGCCTGTATTCTATAAATGAAACAACAAGGCCTGGATGATGGCACATCTGTTTACAGCATGGTTAACTGAATATTTTAAGCCCACTGTTGAGGCCTACTGCTCAGGAAATAAAAAAAGATTCCTTTCAAAATACTGCTGCTCGTTGACAATGCACTCAGTCACCCAAGAGCTCTGATGGAGATGTGCAAGGAGATTAATGTTGTTTTTATGCCTGCTAACCAACATCCATTCTGCAACCTATGGATCAAGGAGTAATCATATTTTCAGGTCTTATATTTCAGAAATAAATTTCCCAAGGCTATGGCTGCCATCACTAGGGATTCCTCTGATGGATTAGGAAAAGGTAAATTGAAAACCTTTTGAAATGGTGATTCTAGATGCCATGAAGAATATTCATGATTCATGGGAGGAGGTCAAAATAGCAAAACTAACAGGAGTTTGGAAGAAGTTGATTCCAACTCTCATGGGTGACTTTGAGGTGTTCCAGACTTTACTAGAGGAGGTAACTTTAGATGTGGTGGATAGCAAGAGAAGTAGAATTAGAAGTAGAGCCTGAAGATGTGACTGAATTGCTGCAATCTCATGATAAATCTTCAGTGGATGAAAAGTTGCTTTCTATAGCTGAGCATAAAAGTGGTTTATTGACATAGAATCCACTCCTGGTCAAAATGCTGTGAATTCTGTTGAATAAAAACAAAGCTTTAAAAATATTGTATAAACTAAGGTGATTAAATAGTGTCAGGAGTTGCATCCCATTTTGAAAGAAGCTCTCCTATAGGCAAAATACTATCTAACAGTATTGTATACTTTAGAGAAATATTTCATGATAAAGAGCATCTATCAGTGTGGCAAACCTCATTCTTGTCTTTATTTAAGAAATAGTCATAACCACGCTAGGCTTCAACAACCACCACCTTAATCATTCAACAGCCATCAATATCGAGTCAAGACCCTCCATCAGCAGAGAGATTTTGACTCAAGGAGACTCAGATGATTGTTAACATTTTTAAGCAATAATGTTTTTATGTTGTTGTTGTTGAAGGTAAGCACATTGGTTTTGTTTTAGAGAAATGATATTGCACACTTAATAGACTACAATATAGGGTAAACATAAATTTTATATGTAGTGGAAAAACAAAAAGTTCATGTTACTTGCTTGAATCCAATATTTGTTTTATTGCAGTGGTCTAGAACTGAACTTGCAGTATCTCTGAGGTATGTCTGGACCATCAGGGGTAGTTCTTGGACTATGTTCTATCTCCTATGTAACATGTGTACTTTATAACTACCTGGGATAGAAAGTATTTTGCAAGTCATTTCATTCTAATGGGTCTTGACATCTTCTTTAATAATAATGCCAATAACAGAGCAGTAGAAACATTTATGAATGTGAGACTGTGTGAAGTGTTTTGCAAGCCTTTCTTTTATAATTGTCATAATTTTTATAAAAGTATAGAAATTGGGGTTCAGAAAAGTTGAATAAATTTCTCCAGGTCCCAGAATTGCTCAGGATAGGGACTCCATTTTGATCCAATCCTCATGATCTTAAAATCATACTTTAAAAATATTTTCATTTTTAATACTCTTCTCAATCATGTAGGCTTTTTTATAATTGGGAAATAATGAAATACACATAAATAAGAAATTTTACTAGTAATTTCACCACCTCATTTTAAAAATATTAAGTGCTGATTTTACTTATTTATCATAATTTGCATATGAAAATGATGCCTTGCCTATTTTTTAGGATAAATTATGAGAAGTAGAATTACTGGGTCACACAGCAGCAAGGTTTTTAAAGGTTTTAATAAACAGGTAGTGTGTTCTTATTTTCTATTTTTTTCCTATAAAAGATGGATTTTAGTTTATTTTATAGGTGCATGCCTATTAAAAGCTTGTCTTAACTTTAAGGAATCTTTGACGTAAAACCAGTAATTCCTAATCCTAAAAAACATTGCATCATTTTTTACAAAAATTACCTTGAAATGTCCCACCTTAAGACCTGAAATGCAATTTATAATTAATATAAGTTATATATGGCTGCAATTAAAAATATGTATAATGTCCTGATATTAATGTAAATAATATGTTAAAGAAAGTAATATGTAATGAAATAATATGTATTTCAATATGGAAATGTGGGGATACTATGGCACTAGAAGATATAATAAAATCATCAGGTACTATTTGCACCTGTACAGCAAATCAACGTGAATGCAAGAGCTAAAGTGTCCTCTGACAATGTATATGTTGTGACAACTCACAGTGATCAGTGACAGGAACTTTCCAGATGGTAAGAAACTGCTGGTAAAGTTCTAAACAAAGCATAGTGCAGTATTTTCTTGATTTGCATGGTAGTAGTATTCCTTTAATAATTCAATGTATATGTAAAAGCAGTTTTAAATATATATATATTTATAGATATGTATTTAAATATATATATATATATATATCACATACACACATAAAAACTTTGCGTTTATACCAAACTAAGGTTATGTTTTAGGCTCAGAAAATTCTAAAAAGGCTTCTTACCAATATCTAGCAAAACTTTCATTTTTATTATTTTTCTTTTTAATTTTATTAAGAAACCGAGTCTTGCTGTGTCACCCAGGCTGGAGAACAGTGGCACGATCATAGCTCACTGTAGCCTCATACTCTTGGGCACAAGCAATCCTCCCGAATCAGCCGCCCAAGTAACTAGGACTACAAACACACATCATCACACCTGGCTAATTAAAAGACAGTTTAGAGACAGGGTCTTGTTGTGTTGCCCAGGTTGATCTCAAACTCCTGGGCTCAAGTGATTCTCCAACTTTGGCCTCCCAAAGTACTAGGATGACAGGCATGAGCCACTGTGCTCAGCCACTACTTTAAAACATTCCCATGGGAACAGATACAATTCTTGGTCACATGGGACTGCCTGGAACATGTCAGGGCTTCTAGTAAACTTGTCCCCATCACCCCACCTACTTAATGTCAGTGGCACCTGCTATAGAGTTTCCAATGTTCCTGAGAGGGTAGTATCACTGACTTTGAGAAGCACTGCTATGGGCAGAGTAGTTTAAGATTTGAAAAGAGGGATAAGAATCCTAAATTTCCAGATTAATTCCTTGATAGTGAATCCTTATGCCTCTGTTATTCCCATTTTTAAGAGACTGAACTTGAGGCTCAAAACCCTCACATTTTCAGTAGGCTTTGCATTTGTTATGTCAAATGATTTTTTCCTCTATCCTTCCTTTCTTCCTTTCCTTTTTTTCTTAATTTGCCAGTGCCTAGAATTAAAAATGATGTGGCATAAGATAAAAATTACTTAATGTGGTGCTTTTGGTCTAAGGGAATTATTAGCAAAGATAACGCAATTAAGTATCAATGGCAATATAATCATGCCCCACTAAAAAACTGAGTCACATAGGATTTCTAATTCCAGTTTTATTCTTGAAGGACCATTCCATCTTTTATTTTTCATTCAACTATTTTAAGTGTCTCCTGATATACATTTATATTATTTTTAATTTCAAAAGCTATCATAAATTAAATTTCTGTTTGATATTCACAACAGAGATACCACAAAGTCCAATATTTTGCTGCAAATAGAATGCACAAAAATATCAGGCTGGAGAGTCTTTAAAAATGTGTGCTCTTATCAATTTTAATAACCTATAAATATACTTGTTGTTTACTCAACATTGGAGAATGTGTACTTACTTGTTCTGTGGTTTCAGTGATGGATTTACACTCAACCATCTATCTACTCACATGGTCTCTAAAGTTCCTGGTACTGTTTGGTAAGGTGTAATCTTCCAAAATAACATGGCTGTTTCCCTATGTAGGAAATAGCTAGCACAAGTGGATATCAAAATATAACCTTACATTCATGATCACAAAGTGGCGAACAAATTAGAAAATCAATACAGAGAAATTTAATTACAAAAATTATCTTTTCTGAAAACTTACCATCTTACCTTTATGAGTCCAGAACAGACTCTGGGAATAGTTGTAATAACATTTATAAACAATAAGATATTGAAATAATATATGTTCCACTATATTTTTGTAAACATAGAAATGTTATAAACATAAAAATGAAGGAAACGCAAATATATATATATATTTTTTTGATATATATATCTCAATTGCCATTGATAATTAATATATATATATAAATGTTTTACAGATAGACATCACTAATAAATATCTACAATGGACTTTTACCACTCTAATTTGAAAACTTGAGTTCATTGTGCACATTATATCATATTTAGTAACATGGTTAAAATAATTTTGCTGGAATTTTGTAGTTGCTCTACATGAAAGAATATTTGACCTGAATTCTTCTGGTACATTTAAGCAAAATAATTGCCTTACTAACTTGTACTCTTTCAGTATTAGCTTACCAATGTGGCTGGATTTTAAATATGAATTAATTCTAATTTGAGTTCTTGAAAGATAAGTTTTTAACGACAGAAGTTATAAACTTTTAATTTTTCCATGGCTTTTGAACTGCTCTAGTTATTTTCTTAAGTATTTAATATATCTGTATCAACAAGGAATATGATTAATAGGATAAAAATACTTCTAAATAGGCCCTAAAATAGTTTGTTTATTTAGCAAATATATATTAAGCAGTCATCATATGGCAGATATTTTACTCAGTAAAGAAGCTACAAAACAAGTGAGGAAGAATAACTTTTACTGAGAATTTGTACTAAGTGCCAGATTTACTTGTAGTTAGCTTAGTGCTTTGTAGTATCATATTCTTAATTCGGACAATATCACCATTGAGCAGGTGTTTGTATACTGCAGATGAATATGCATAAGACATAATGGCTTTCCTTAAGCAACTCACATTCTATTAAAAATAAGTGAAATTAGCATGGTAAATGAAATTACAAGTCTGTAATCAGATTGCTCTGATAGCCAGGGAAGCATTGCTAACTCTGCCTGAAGAATCCGGGAGGGCTTCCTAGAGGAGGCACTGTTAAGGCAGACCTTTTGATAAATGAAGATATTCACAGAAAAGCTAGAGGATGGTATTCCAGACAAATGAGGTGTTTCCAAATGAGAGAGAACCTTGACTATCAAAAACAGCAGTTTCTTGTGGAGGAAACTTGAGATTCTTGTGAAGAAATCAAAGAAGAGAGGATTCGGCATAAAGGTGCAGGGCTCTTCTATGCCCTGTGAAGTTATGTAGACTTAAGTACATGCTAGAGAGGAGTGGTAAAGAAGACTATGCCCAATTTTTAGGAAGTCTCAGAAGCAAACAGACAATGGGGTGTAGATGAGACTATGGGAAAGGTGAGGTCCCGATACTGTGGGAGTCACTTTCCCATCCACCTCTCATTTCAGGTTTTCTATTTAAATGCAATGATATTTAAATCTGAGCATAAGCCAAAATGCAATTATGAATATTAACTGCTACAAAATAATCTTATGGTTACAGGGTATTTCTAAGCTAAACATGAGTGATTTGGGAATGTCTATTCTTCCATGCCACATTAGCTCAGCTAATTAAGAATTCAAGTTTAACGTACTCCTATAATTTTAGCTTATGTAAGTACATACCAAGATTTCTATTCTTCCTGTCTTAAAGACTGCTTTTTTAATGGTGTCTGCATAAACAGACATTATTATTTTCATCAAACAATGCATTTTAAAAAGATTTAGAATAAGAGTACTTCTGTTTGAAATTGTTCCTTAGTGCACATATTTATGTAATGATATATCAATATACATCTGAGTGGTGAAGTACAAATATCATTGTATTGATCCCTCAGTAGTACTGTGAGACATGTAGATGGCTTCCCTCTTTCATGGATGGAGAATCTGAAGCCGAGAAACTTTATTTCTTCTGAGTGACCTCTGGTTTTTTCAAGAAGTTGGAAATGAGCCACAATTTCTGATGTTTTTCTTTCCATTACTCATTCTACGTTACTGTTTGGTTTTCTGGCTTCATTAAGCATTCTCCCACATTTATATAGAAAATTTGATTTTTTAAATACTTGAGGTACATCTTTGGTTCAGGATGTTGTTAATTTCAAGGAAATAATCAGCAGGATACAAGTAGGTGGTTTGAATTAAGACAGAAATATTTAACCTACGATGTTGATACATTTTTGGTGCCAAAGACAGGGAAACATATGGTTTACTGGCATCTCCATGAAGACAACATCTTTGTTAATGTTATTTTTAAACCAATTATTTTTTAGGCTTAGTGGATAAACGAAGACCTGACATTATTTTGTTTATGCCATGTGGATTCATTTTTATAATTTATTTCTCATAATTTGTTCATTCCTTGCCCTGTCCTTTCTCCTCAATCTATCCATTTTAAAACCCATTAGTTATTGTGAAACAACAATATATGTGTATTAGAGAAACTGAACTAGAGTCACAGATTCATTATGGAGTTAGATAATATAACAGCTTGGGAAATCAGGCTATGCTTCCTAAAGGAAGCAGTGTGTCATGTGTGACATGTCTCCTGTGGTCCATATGGTAAGACTTGTGGCTTCAAGGAACGCATACTTGTGACCTCAGTTACTTAGCACTTTGGGGAATTAGTGTTTCTGCATAACTGGAATTTCTAAAGGGCTGGAGATTACTGATTTAAAATTATTGTACTTTTTAAAAACTTGTATTTTTAGTTAAAATCTTTCCAAAATGTAATCAATGTATCTTCATTTCATGACAAAAGATCAGCTTTCCTGAAGTGGATAAATCCTTATACATTTCTCAAATTTCCACCCTTAGGAAGAAACCCAATCTTTGCTGTGGTATCAGTTTCCTCTTCATTTGTCAATAATGTATTTTTAAATCTGGGGGAGTGTCAACAGTCCACTGACTCTTAGATGACTGCAGGACAGGCTGTACTTGCCCTTATTTACACCCTGTTAATGAGATACAAGGAGGAAAGAGGACGCCCTCTCATTGCTTTAGGAGTTTTGCAAAGCTGTTTTCTATGAGCCCTTACCTAGAGCTTCATCAGGAGAAAAATGATAGGAATGTGGACCAAAACCCAAGTCACGTTTATTTTTAAGTTCCTTTTAATGATTTGCCTTTAATACATCATCAAAATAGCATTTTAGATGATACAGTTTAATTGAAAGTCCTACAATAAGATCAAACCACTTCTCCAGTTACATTCCAGGTGTTTATTGTAGATTTTCTTGGTTTTGTTACTTAAGAAAACAGAGTAGTACATTCTGGCACTCAGGAAACTCCCAGAACGTGGCAGGATCAGTCACATTTTTCATCATGTTTGTGGTTAATCTCTTGTTCCCTACTCCTGTATGAAAATGTAAGTGACATTTAATAAAACTCATGGTTCTAACTTCTGGAAAAAGGACAGAGAGCCGAAGTACATAAAAAGATTATAGCTGTAACTATAAACTAAAGTAATAAAATACTGTAGCTCAATGTGAACGAAAAGTTTCTGGAGGAAAAAATTCTTGGCCAGGCCCGGTGGCTCACACTTGTAATCCCAGCACTTTGGGAGGCCAAGGAGGGCGGACCACAAGGTCAAGAGATTGAGACCATCCTGGACAACATGGTGAAATCCCATCTCTACTGAAATACAAAAATTAGCTGGGCGTGGTGGTGGGTTCCTGTAATTCCAGGTACTTGGGAAACTGAGGCAGGAGAATTGCTTGAACCTGGGAGTCAGAGGTTGCAGTGAGCCGAGATCACGCCACTGGCCTCCAGCCTGGTGACAGCAAGACTCCGTCTCAAACAAACAAACAAAAATCTTATTTCCATCTAAAAACCCAGCAACTAAAGTAAACCCTTTTGCTCTAACAATGTCTTTCATGTTGGTTATTTCTTTATCTTTGCTACATATGTAGCATGGAAGAGATTGTTTTCAGAAGGCAGAGGAAAAAGGTAGCCTTTGATTTAGGACTTTAAATAACAAATATAGTAGAGAATTGAAAGTAGTGAGATGTCTTTTTTTTTTTTTTTTGAGACGGAGTCTTGCTCTGTCGCCATTTTGGAGTGCAGTGGCATGATCTTGGCTCGCTGCAACCTCTGCCTCCCAGGTTCAAGCGATTCTCTTGCCTCAGCCTCCCAAGTAGCTGGGACTACAGGTGCGTGTCACCGCACCCAGCTAATTTTTGTATTATTAGGAGAAACAGGGTTTCACCATGCTGGCCAGGATGGTCTCAATCTCTTGACCTTGTGATCTGCCCACCTCAGCCTCCCAAAGTGCTGGGATTAAAGGCATGAACCACCACACTGAGCCTGAGATGCCTTAAATCCATATGTAGGCATGTACACAAAGTTGTTATACTTGAGAATTGATAACATACAACTTTTCAAAATAGGATCCTTTATTTTCAAATTATTCAAATTATAAAATTATTTATTACAGTACATATTAGACTCATTAAAAAAGTTATAGTTACAGGGAACTTTACAGGCCACTTAGTTCAACAAATTTATTTTATAAAACAAACAGGCCTGGAAAAGTTAATTCTCCTTTCAGCATAGATTTTCCTTCCTTTCTTGTTTCCTTCCTTCCTTTCTTTTTTCAAAGTGTTTTTCATATGTCACTGGAAACAGAATTTCCCTTTAAAAAGGAGAAAAAAGACCAACACAGTGCAAAATATTTAGCTCCCTTTGGATTTCAGGGTAATGTTCTGGATAATGAAAATCAGAATGCTTCATAAATTTCAACTGTTAATGTCATCATACATTCATAGCATGCAAGAATTTGAATATTACTCTGGTTGCAGAACTCAGAAAGTCACATCAGTTTAATTTAATTGCATTTTTGTATCATTAATTATTGCCTATCAAGCAAATTTGAGAACTCCAATGAATCTGTCAAGATTTTTTGAGCCTCCGTATGTGTGAGGAAAATTTTCTTTCTAGGGAACTGTCCAATTAAAAATGGGTTTCTTTAAATCTTTTTACAGAATCCTACATTTGAGCTAGTTTTTTAAAATACAAGATTCTTTCTATAGGTCTTTACATTAATTTTATCAACTACCATTTATTTGATAATTTATATTCTACTTACAAACTTTGTTGAAACTATCAAATAGCCAGATCCAGGTTTCAATTCCAGGTTCTTCACTGTTCAGTTATCAAGGTATCATTTTGACTATATTTGTAAAATAAATCAGGACATGTATGCATAGCACATCATACATAGTCATACTAATATTTGTGTGTTATCGTATATTTTAAATTTGCGTTAACATATATTTCTCATTTAATTTTTTCAAAAACTCAGGTATACATTATCACTGTTATTATTTATGACTGGAATTTACACAAGTAAGAAATGTGTTTACTCCTTGTTGCTCCTGTTTTCTTTCTGTGTAAATGATACTTGGGGGATTGAGATATGTTTGAGTATGGCACAGCTGTCCTAGCTCTTTCCACCAGCGTGTCTTTATCCAGGCAGTTTCTCAGTTTAATTTCACTCCTATGTTGATTTGTAGACCCATCTCAAAGTGCGCCTGCTCTAAGAACAACTCCGTAGACCAAATATTCGTCCACAAAATTAAGTCCCTTTTTCTAGTTCTCTATGCAGCAACAACTATCAGCACTACATATTTTAGTAATTAATTATATTCCCTGCTAACATTGTAATGGCCTCCAGGTGTCTTTTGCACTCAACAATTGTTTGATTCGACAATTTGATATCACTTTGTAGGAATAAAACAGCATTGCCTTTTTATCACAGTGAGCCCTAAACATGTGTATTTACATACTGGGATAAGGGTAGGTATGTAATAAATATCCGTATGTAACTTCTTTTGTAGCATCACAAGAAGTTTACTTTAGGGAGGGGAAGAGGCTTTGAGTGAGAAGCCTACCACACAATAGGAATGCTGGTGCCTGAGAATGGTAATAGGTGGCCCAGTAGAGAGGTCCTCACTGGGATTAATGCCGTAATTTAAAATATTGTCCAACAGCATATTAAACACAGTTTTAGCACCAAATAAGGAAAATCACAAGTACAATATGGTCAGAACCAAGGGTGTAGGCAGTGGAGCAGATAAAGAATGTCTCAGCATTTAGTTCTTTGGCTACTGTTGCCTTTCACTGTTCTGAGAAAAAGAAGGCAGCTATTAGTTTTGACAAAGCAATTATACCAAGACACAGCTGCAGGGAGCTGACCTGACATTTGCCCCTGGATAGTTGTCATAGCAGCAGGCTGAATAGAGCAGCTTGATACAAGTGCTACTGCAGACACTGGAGGAAGTTCTGTCCTAAATGCAACATATTTGAACATTAATATACAAGTATGTACATGGTTTCTTAGTAGTGGCCATCTTTCTCCTTTATTGGATTCTTAACTAATTTTTAAGTATTCATTTCTTGGGAAGTCCCTGCTTATAGGTAACAATAATGATGTGCCCCGTGAGGACTAGCTGCACCATCCACCAGAGTAGATACCGCGTATCTAGGGTAATGCTCCAGGGGGAGAAGATATTTTGAACAGTATGGCTGACAAAAGAAAGGGTTAGATTCTGTAAAGTGGCTGTTGCTTTTTAGAAAACTGTATATACTTTGTCTATACTCAGTAAATAATTTTTGTTCTTATTTACTTTTTGCTTGTAAATATATGCATATACCTCTATATGTATTACACACAAAAGATGACTATTTGAAGTGATGTGTAAAAAGATGTAAACACATACAATACATTATGTACACATAAAGAAGAGGGTATTTGTCAATATGGTAAATGATACTTCGGGCACATTGTTGAGGTAATTATTTGATGTTTTTAAATATTACCTCTATTTTAGTAACCTAAACATAGCATAAATGTGGAAATGCTTTGTCAAAACTGAAGTTTTAATGACTACATTAAGATATATATCATTATGAAATAATCTTTTATAATGAGTTACAATCCTTAATAATGCGTAATATCTAAACACTCAGATAAACTGTTAATATGTATAAAATAGCAAAAAACAATTCTATTTCAGCGATGAGTAAGATGTATGATAATCTATGATAATTCTGCCTAAAACACAAAAAGAATAAAAGTTTTAATAATATGTATGATCAGCAGAGAATCTATGTATTCAAAATAAAAACTTTATGGAATTTCTAAATCAGTTTCTAGATCATGACCTTATGAAATTATGAAATAGACATCAGGAAAGGAATGCAAAAGATTGGTATATCCAAATCCATGAGGATAGTCTTTGTTTTATTCTTTCTTTCTCAATCAATATATACTTCCACTTACAGGAGAAATTTTAAAATTGTATTTTGTCATTCAATTGTTTGAATGTATGAAAATTGTGCTGCTGACATGTAAAATACATATACAATATGAATAGTATGGCTTTTATGCCTAAAGCTTGTGGAAAATGAATATGTTGACTCTATAGTTTTTAAACGGAATTTCAATAATTACAAAAGAATGTATATATGATAAATTGCACTGGATACATAATAAATTAAATTTGATATTTAGAATCAAAAGTGCATTTTGTTTCTGTTATGAATCAAATCAAAAATTAGGAAATTTTTCTAAAAGATTTGGAAGCACAATTTTGATGCAGGAATGTGTAAACATTAAAAAATTAGTTTGTTAATATATAAACTAAACTTTAAGAATATATTTCAAAATATAAACTATATTAGTTTCAGTAGTACAAAATTGAGGGTATATTCAATCTAATCTAAATCCATATATAATATGAAGAGATGCTCTTATATATTTTTCCCCCAGGAAAGAGTTATAGACACTTTGTCTGCTCTTTCAGGCCATTGAGATACAGGTGACTAGAGGTCTCTGTAATACAGCCTGCAGACTGCAAGGCTAAGTGCTAGAAATGAAAGCAACTATAAGTACACATTTAGAAATGGGAAATCTGATTAACATTTTTCCTAAAAAATAACTTTATGTAGATAATAATCAAATTATTTCATTCATGAAGTTATCAGTGAAACACCTGACCAAAGGCTTAACTTTATTTTTAAGTTTAGAAGTAAACCAGGAGAGAATAAGTTGGTATCAATGATGGCTGAAAGCAACTGAACGAGGGCAGTGTCAAGAATAGGCAGATTTAACACGTATGAATCTCTTGAAACTGTTAAAAAATATAGTCAAAAATGGTATAAGCAAAATGGAATTTATTATACTGGATGACTCAAAATTCTAACAGTAGGGCAAGTTTACATAAGGTTGATTGAGTGTCTTATAATTATGGGTCTTCTCTCAGAGATCTTTTGGTTCTGCTCCATTTTTGTTATTTCTATTGTCAGACAGGTTATCCTCTCATAGTAGCAACATAGCTGCAGCAGCTCCAGCCTTCCATCTTCCCCATATGATTGGGTTACATATTCATCCCTGAAGCAATTGCCGAGGCCAGAGAAATGGAAAGTGTGTAGGTCACATATTTAGTTTTGGAGTCATTGGTGGAGTAAATTCTGTAAAACACATGGAATGAGAGTAGGGTAGGAGGATCAGATACAGTTACTAAAATGGGAAAGGGGATGAATGCTGGAAAGCCAGTGAAAAACAGTGTTCACTACAATGGACTGTACTGGCTTTCTAGGGCTGCCATCACAAAGTAGCACAAACTCAGTGATTTAAAATAACAGGAACTTACTTTCTCACAATTCTGCAGGTTAGAAGTCCAAAATCAAAGTATTGGAAGGGCCATGCTCCCTCAAAAACCCTCACGGAGGATCCTTCTTTGCTGCTTCTGGTAGCCCAGGTATTCCTTGGTTTTTGGCAGCAAAATTCCAATTCCTGTTTCCATTTGTGTCTCTTCTCCTCTTCCTGAAAGAATACGAGTTATTTTGAATTAGCATCCACCCTAATTCAGTATTGTCTCATCTTTATTAGATTATACCTGCAAAGTCTCTGTTTTCAATTAAGATCACATTGATAGGTATCAGGGATTAGGACTTCAACATACTCTTTGGAGGGACACAGTTCAACCCATAGCAATATATTCTTTGCACCTTCCACAATTTGTGTCCTTCTAACTTGAAAAATATATTCACCTATCCCAACATCTCCAGAAATCTTGATTCATCCAGCATCAACTGTAAGTCCAATCTCCTCTAAAAATACTCAACTCAGAAAGTCCCAAATATTATCCTCAAATCATCTAAATCCAGTTATGGGTAACACTCTGGATATGGTCCATCCTGGGAAAAAATTTATCTCCATCTATAGACCTGTGAAACCTAGAAAACATGTTACCTGCTTCTAAAAGACAATGGTGGGACAGGCATAGGATGGACATTTCCATCCCAAAATGGAAAAAAGAGAAGGAAAAAAATGGATCAGAGTTCTCAAGCAAGTTTAAAACTCAGCAGGGTAAATTCCATTAGTTTTCTAGGACTGAGAATAATCATCTATGACTCCATGCTCTGTCTTCCTGTCCCGCCTGGCCAGCCGCATCTTCCTCTTGGCCAGCCTGAGCAGTGGCCATGACCTCTTCGCCAATGATGTCCAGCTGGCTGGCCTCAACCTCTGGGCTCATTGCTTTGCCCTTGGAATCATTCTTGTTCCATTCAATTCCATCTCTGTCCCTTTTCAGTCCGGGCCGACAGTAATTTTTCTGGCATAAAATTTTCAAAAACTTTGTCAGTCTCCTATGCATGTCAAGGTAATCCACACTATTAGACATGAGGATTCTTTGCACATTCTTCCTGAATAATCTCATCTCTCTTCCTGGAATCTACTGAAATGGTTGATTGGACGCATAAATCACATACCTAATCTCTTTAGCATACAGTTGCCAGCCACACCTGTTTTCAGAGCATGCTATCTGAAACATTTTCCAAATCATCAAGTGCTGGTTCCTTCATGTAGGCAAATTCAATCCATAACATAAGCTAACTCCAGTTTTTACATTGCACTGTTTGAAGAATGCATGTATGGCTTTATGCTCATTAGCTATACCTAAAAATAATTTACCAGCTGAAATATTGAAGGCACATAATTTAAAGTGTATTTACAGATGCAAAATATGTAACTACTATCAACTCTCTTTAAGTGAGGGAAAACTACTTATACATTATTTTAGAGTTTTATTTATTTAAAGATTTGAGGTAGAGCCAATATATTCATTTTTCCTGTATTTTTAAGTTGCACAAATTTTATCATCAGGAGACTATAATGGACCTCTCTCTCCTTCTGTCTCTGTCTCTGTCTCATCTTCCTTCTCTGTATGTCCCTCATATATACTATAGAAAAACTCTTACACAATACAAAATTTTATATCAAAATATGAAGAAATTACAGCAATCTAAAATCAATGATAGATGTGAAGAGCATAAATATTGGAGTTATCATTTAGAAAGAATAAGATGAAACATGAACCAATAGGTTCATGATTGCTCTTTCATGAATGTAGAAAATATATGTAGTCCATTATGTTGTTATTGTTAAAAAGGTAAACATTTTCACACATACACACACACACCATCTATTTTTAAATGCTTTTAATCATTTTTCCTAAATATTTTGCTTAGTTGTAATCATGGTTATTCAGTTTAAGATGCGAATGCAATGTATATTTAAAAGGGCTTTGTCTACTTAGAGACAAAGCTGTTACCCAGTGATTCACACATACATACCCTGTACATATCCTCTAATTGGAGCCCACTGTAATTACACTACAAATAAGCACTTCTTCATGATGTTGAAGAAGCCAGTTACTAAGGAGCCGCTTCTTGAAAAGTGTTGTCATTCATAGCTGTAAAGTGCTGAACAAGCCTTAAATTATATCTTCTGTTCTAAAGTCGAACTAAAAATAATCTATACATGTCTTTTGTTTATTTACCCTATTGCTTTCCTCTAAATATGAAAGCTCTTAAAATATTCAGCAGTGACTTATGCATTATGGAAGTGACCACTCAAGGCAAGGTTTCTGAAAAGTTATATGCAAGTTAGCATCAACGCAAGCCCAACAGCAGCCCAGATCTAGCCCTGTACAAGGCTCAGGGGATAAACACCAGGGCTGCCTGGGTTCAAATTCCTTCCCTCAGTTTTTACCTGAGCACTCCACTCACAAGGAGGAAAGGGCATGCATCTTTGTCTTTGTGACACATCAGGGTCCCTTGTTCTTAGAAGCTCAGATGTGTAAAAAATGCTGTGGATGCTTTTATATCAAGGAACTTAAGAGTGCCTGGGGCTGTGCTATAGCAGAAGCAACAGGGTCCAACCCAAAGATGACACGTTCATTAGGTCTTACAAGTATTTCCAGAAATAATTCAATCTGCCCTTGATTTGAGACAAATGATTTACTTCAACAAGTCCTAAAAAACACTGCTCCAGTATTCTGCAAAAATAAAATACATAAAAATAAAAGGTATTTTATTTAATCATTTATTTATTAGTAGTCTCTCCATATAGATTACTAATAGATAGATACTAATCTATCTGTATTATTAACCTATCTATCTATAGGGTAGTAAATGGCAAAAGTGTTTTATTTGGCCTGAACGTTGTTGCAAAATGTTACATTTGAATGCTTTTGAATTTAGCACTGTCTTCATAACTTCCTATTGTTCAATAGTCAGATCTCTTTAGTTTCACTTGGTCCCTAGAGGAAGTTGAGTTTGACAGGATTTTTGATTCGCCTAGTTTTAGGCAAGTGTGTTATCACCCAAACATATATGCCAAAATTTTTACATTAAAAATTAAAGCTTTGCTGATTCTTCAAAAAATAATTTGGATGAAAAATAAGTTAGTCTTTAGATGTTTTACTTCTTCCAATGGGCACAAATGCACAGATACTGCCTCCTTTACATGTTTCTTTAGTATATAGAAAATTATGTTAAAGAATAGGAATAAGAATGCTATTTAAATTTGATACTTCCCTTCTCTAGATCTTAGCATGGGTGAATGTGTGGTTTTGCCCTTGAGAGAATACTTGCTATATTATAAATAACATGTATATCAGAAAGAATATATTAATAACATATGAATAAATATATGAATATACATCAGTAAGAGTGTATGAATGTAAGTCCAACTCATGCTGAATTATGAACCTCATCTTTAACCAACCACTGAATTAAGGTACTTCCTTTTTAAAATTTCAATGTTTTGTGTGATTCCTGTGAACTGCTTTGAAACCAGCAGTCTTGCTCAGTGCAGCACATGAAAGAGGAACAATGGAGCAGATTTTTCCCCCTCTTGGTATGAGTCTATCAGTATTCATTTTGAACTGAGCTGTCTGTCATTCCTCACAAGTCCTGAGGGGAAATAAGCCTTTGGGTCCCAAAATATTAATAGGTAAACACATTGTTCATGTTTAGCTGTAGCAAAGATAGGTTTAATTTTAAAATGGGGCCAGAGTCCCTAAACTAGAATAAGATGTTTGTACAATGACAACAATAAAATAAAATCATGTAAAATGAAGAATGCCTGGGATTAAGTGTTCTAAAGACCCACAGTTCATAAAATGTGTTTAAAGCAGTTGAGGCAGGAGTGAGAAAACCCAGTAAGGAAAAGACAGCTTCAGTTAGCAATCCCCAAAAGGTGTATATTTCAGAATAAGGTTCTTATTTAAAAATTAGCCTATAATCCAAGCACCTTGTGAGGCTGAGAAGGAAGGATTGCACAAACCTAGGAGTTTGAGACCAGCCTGGGCAAAATAGCGAGAACTCATCTCTACTGAGCATTAAAATAAAAAAAAAATAATAAAAATTAACTAGGCGTAGTGGCATGCACCTGTAGTCCCAGCTACTGGGGAGACTGAGGAGGGAGGATTGTTAAGCCCAGGAATTCAAGCTTGCAGTGAATACGATTACACCACTGCACTCCAACAAGGGCAACAATGAGATCCTGTCTTAAAAACATTAATTAATTAATTAAAATTAGCCTTCTATAGAGTTTAAGATAATCATGTTGGATTTTGTTTTATATACCCTACCTGTATAGCATTTTACACTATTCAAAAAGCTTTATAGAAATATTACCCCATTTACATGGATTCCTGAGGTCAGATAGAACTGTACCCTTTCATCCATCCAAACACAACAGGATAACACTGGACAAGCTGCAGCTCTGGACAAGCTGCTAACCAGTAGTACAGCATACTTGCCCACAGTTCACAGATCTACATACACAACTGTGCCCATCATTTCTTTTGCAAGAGCTCACAAAAGGCAAAGGAGGAGGAAAGAAAGTTATAGTTCATTTGCATAATCTAGGCTCCTGGTAATTAAAAATTATTAATCACCTTTCTGATAGTTGTAATAAAATGAAAAAAAAAAACCTGCTTATCAGCAAATCCAGCCTTCTGCATAGTGCCTGGGTTAAAACAAACAGAACAAATCCCATCAAAGAGAAGTTTTCAAGTGAAGATAATGCTGAATTCATGGAAAAATAGTCTGTGTAGTTCCATTGTTTTTCACTTTGATTGCTTTTAGTTTAATGACTGTTTTAGAATAAAAACACTGTATCCTGTCTCATTGAATGTTTTACTTGAAGCTATACTTTAGGACAAATAGCAAATTTTAGAAGATTAAAAAACAAGTTTGAATGTTTGCCTATAAACATCTGAAGTTATACCTAAAAATAGATACATTTAGTACTAGGCATGCCTAAAGAATCTTTATATTTAGCAATTATTATACAAATTTTTGTTTACTAGCAAAACAGATATGAAAATAGGACCTGTTTAATTTGAATATTTGCACAGATTTTACATTATAATAAGCAATGGATATTAAAACTACGTAATCAGACATTTTTTTTCGTTTTTGCCATTTGCTTTCTTAATTGCCTAACAAAATTAATTTATACTTGTGGTTCACTGAGTGGGTAAGAGTTGCTTTGGATACCATTTTCCTTCAACCTATCCTGGCCACCTATAAAAGAGTTCCCGGATGACTTTGACAGAGTACTCCTGATAAAGATTGCTCCCTGATGAGCAGCCGGTCCCTGATGGAGAAAGGCCAGAATTGCAGCCCTAGAGGCTGAAGAGTTACCTGCTTGTCATCTTCAATTCAATTCAATTCAATGTAATAAATATTCAGTGCTTCCTATATATAGGCCATTATCTGGGATATGCACGATGAATTTAATCATTTATTTAGAACTCATGAAACATAGAGAGTCATTCCAGAGCTTGGAATAAGACGGGAAACTGAGACTAACTTTCCTCAATCAGAAAATAGAAGCATAACATTTCAAAAAATTGAAAAATGTTTACTACCCTGAAAATAGTTAAACTTACTCTACTGCATCCTTAACTTTCAAAGTGCAGTCACTTACTGTTGTTACACAGACCATAGCTTTGGGAGTCACTTAGACGCCTCCCCCACTACTGTGCTACTCTGTACTGGATAATGTTGGAACTCAATCCATGTGACTTTGATTCCTCGCAATTTAGGAATAACTTTTATCTTGCAGAAGTGTGAAAGCTAAATGAAATCATGTATACATTGCATATAACCTAGTGCATGACTCAGAGTAAGCACCGAGGAGGAATTGACTTTGTTACCTGGTTCCCAGGAGAGACAATTTACTACGTTTCAAGGAGAGCCCTACTGGTTCCAAACATCCTTTATTGAAATTTCTTTATTTCTGTTGTCCTGTAATAGTCACCCTTTTGCTATATTCTACACTATTTCACGACACAAAATAAGTGTATCTCTTCTTTCATAAGACAGTTCTTCATATATTTAAATAAATTATTAGAAGCCATATTATCTCGCCTTCTCCACTCTTATTAAGGGCGAGCACTTCATGCCTCTAGCAGAGCAGTCCCTCTCCTTATTTACTGCATCCCATCGCCTCTTGCCTATTCCAGCAATTCTCCCTGCTCTATCTCCTCTTGGATCACTTTTCCCCTTTACACTGGATTTTTCCCATCGGCATGTGTAATACTATTCTTCTCCCACCACAACCAAAGTAAAACAAACAAGCCGAAAAGCAAAAAAATAAAATATTATCCACACCTTCCCTCAGTTTCTGCATTTCTCTTTCCCTTTACAACAGTAGTCCTTAAAAATGTTGTCTTAAATGACTATTGCCTATTTCTCTCCTTTGATTTCAACCTGAACCAAGTCAGGTTACCACCCCATCACCAAAGTTATTCCCTTAAAAGTCCACTGATGACTTCCACATTTCTAGATCCAATGATCTGTTTCTTAGTTCTTGTCTTACTTGCACTATCAGGGACATTTGTCACAGTTGATTACTTTGTCCTTCTTGAGAATTTATGCTGCAATTTACTTTTAAAACAACATACAAATTCTTTTCCTACTTCCTCACAGCTCCATCTCACTTGCCTATGCTGGTTTCTCCTTGTCCTCTAATTCTAAAATTTAGAGTGCTCCAGACTTTAGACCTCTTCTCTTTTCTCCTGTAGTCCCACCACTTTCAATACCATCTGTAATGTGATGACTCACAAATTGATATGCCCAGCCAGGACTCCTCCCTGAACTCCAGATCCATGTATCCAACCACTTCCTCAGCATGTACTCTTGGATGAATGTTAAATGGAGTAAACATAATGTGTACAAAACAGGCCTCACAATATCAACCCCAACCCAGTTAATGTCCTTCATTCTTACAGTTGGTCTGGCCAGAAGCCTTGGGGTTACCATTGTCTTCCCCCTTCTTTTTGCATCACACATCAATCCTTTGGCACTACCTTCAAAATATGTCTGGAATTCAACCTGCCCATGCTGTTCCCACCTTTTGTCCTTCTCCAATCCAACATCATGACTCATCTGAATTATTACAATGATTTCCTATCCAGTCCTCCTCTTCCTCTTGCTCTTTTTTTTTTTAATTTTTTTTTTTTTTTTTGAGACGGAGTCTTGCTCTGTCGCCCAGGCTGGAGTGCAGTGGCCGGATCTCAGCTCACTGCAAGCTCCGCCTCTCGGGTTCACGCCATTCTCCTGCCTCAGCCTCCTGAGTAGCTGGGACTACAGGCGCCCGCCACCTCACCCGGCTAGTTTTTTGTATTTTTTTTAGTAGAGACGGGGTTTCACCGTGTTAGCCAGGATGGTCTCGATCTCCTGACCTCGTGATCCGCCCGTCTTGGCTCCCAAAGTGCTGGGATTACAGGCTTGAGCCACCGCGCCCGGCCCCTCTTGCTCTTATCCCTCATTTAGTCTATTCTTTATATGCAGCCGGAATAATCTTGTTAAAACATTTCAGTTTATGTCATTATATGAGTGAAACCTTCCAGTGGTTTTCCATCCTGTTCAGAGAAAGCACCAGAGTTTTTACTAGGCTCTAGAAGGCTACACTTAGACTGACCTTGTGTCACCTCTCTCACCTCCTCTCCTATAATCTCCTACCACAAAGGCTTCCTTGTAGTGTTTTGGCACAGTGGCTATGATCCGTTTCAGGGCCTTTACACTTGTTCCTTTCACTTAGAATGCTATACTCACCCCAGCATTCACGTGGCTTGCTCCTTCGCTTCCTTCTTTACTCAGAGACCACGTTTTCAGTGTGGTCTTTCCTGGCCATCCCATTTAAAATACCAAAGCATTCTCCCCCAGATTTTATGTCCTCCTTTCATGCTTTTTGTTTCTTTTTGATGCTATTTACTGTCCTATAAAAAGGCATATTTTAAATATTTACTTTGTAAATAAATGTTTGTTTACTTCTGCACTAGAAGACAAACCTCTGAGAGAAGACATTTCGTGCTATGTTTATTGTCTACACTGGGATATTACCAAGCACAAAGTGGGCATTACAGAAATATAATAGAATAAAAGAATGACTATTACCCTTTGTCTTCTTTTCACTAGTTAAAAACCTCCTATTCACGTGGGTTTGTTATTAAGTTTTGAGATCTTCCAGGAACCTGGTTTTTTCACGCACACAGGTTTAGTTTATTATGTATCTCATAGTGTGGTACCCAAGGAGTCTTTGACTTGCTCAGTATAGCAGAGTAGTGAAGTCTTCAGACTCTGGAGTGGAAGTTCACAGGTTTAGATTTCAGTTTCTGTGCTCATAGCTGTGTGACCCTGAATAAGTCACTCAGCAGCCTTTTGTTCCTTTGTTTTTCAATCTGTGAAATCAGAGTTTAATAATGTCTGATTCATAGGGATGTTGTGTGGATTAAGGTAATATGACAATCTGCATAGTTTCTGATACAGAGCAAATGCTCAATAAATACTACTCTCTTCTACTAGGTATAATATACTTTTATTCATGTGACCTAAGATGATATTATATATATTTTGCCTAATTCATCTATGCATTAGGTCCCCATTGTATGCAATCATAACTCTTTTGTTAGATTAAAATCAATTATAATTAATTGCAAAAGTGTTATCTGTTTTCCATGCTAACATGAAAGCTCACTTGAAGCAGGTATTCTTTCTCTATTATTCACCAAAACTACAGCGTCTTGCTCATTATATGTGTTCAATAAGCATTTAATAAATGTTTTATTTCATTATATCTCTATTTTTTAAGGGTGCTAAAGTTAGGACATTTATTCTTCACTTTGTATGCATAGGTAAACTTTTATACTTAAGTGTTAGGCTATACTTTTAGGCCTATTAAATTCATCTTGTGAAATATCAGCCTGTAATGAAATTGTTCAAATTATCTTTCCATCAACATTGCATGTTGTTTGGTCTTCCCCTTCCCTCTTCATATCCCTGTTTCTTCTTATCACACAATTGTTCAGTACCCTACCAATATGTTATCTGTCTCATTAATTTAAATATTGAGTAACAAAGGGGTTAGAGATTAGGCCCATGACATGCCATGCAAAACCTTTTTTCTAGTTAGATTAATCCATTTGTCAGTGTTTGGATGTGGTCATTCCATGAGATGTGAACCATCCTAATGATACTGTATTTCAGTACACACTTCTTTATTTTGTCAAATGATTTGTTCTATTTCTAGAAAACCACAATGGTCCACCTTTTTAATAGTTCCATCACAAAGAAAATGGGGTGAGTTTAGCATTTGTCATTTCTCAACGTTTTTAACTCATTTTAAAAGGTTTAACGACTTATGTTGCCATCATGGTAGAAAAAAATGCAATCTTTCTGTTTGCATATTTTAGATTATCTTTTTCTATCAAAGTTTTCAGATGGAGTTTACCATCTCACATTTTAAAAGCCTTCAAATATGAAGAAGCTGAAATTAAAAGGTACAAATAAAAACTTACGGTACCTATCCCAGTTCTACCTATATTATATTACAAAATTTGTCCTACCAATAATTTCATTCATATATTAAAGTTTTAAAGTGTGCATGCCTTTTGATATGGAAAATTGAATCCTTGCATTTATCTGTACTTCCTTCCAAAATGCTACTATAATGACTATAATGAATATATAAAGTTTAGATTTACAAAAAGATTGAGAATGAGGAAGGACGCAGGAAAGGATGAGACATTCCAACTCATTTTTGGAAAATGAGAATCTGCCCCCTAACTGACTATAGGGTGATGCCAATGAGAAGCCACTCAATCTCTGTCAGCCCTGGAAAGTCTAAGAACTGAAGGCACTATGTATTATAGAGAATTGACTTATACAATTATGAAAATAGGAGAATTGACTAAAGTGTATCTAGCAAATTGTTAGAGCCAGGACCTATCCCCAATTCTGTATTGCCAGGAGACATTCTTTTCCTACCCAAGGAAGAAATGAAGGGTTCATTCTGTAGTGAAATAAAGGCAAAAAGGTCTAAACTCAGAATACCTGAAACAATAACAGTGGAAAAATACACTAAAAATGAGCAGAAGAAATTAAATTATTCAAACTGAAAGCTATACATCTCTGCTGTAGGCCTTTTTTCAGTTTTTAGCCACAAGTATGGAGACAGTCTGATTATGTCCTCCACTCCAAAGACTAGAATTGTTCCCTCAAAATGAAGAAGCCAGAGGGGGGAAATTATAGTCCTGGCACTCAAATATCAAAAGCAAGAAATAGTATCAAAGGAAATTTTAAAGCAAAACATAATTTATATCCTCAGAAAGATAAAGCAAAATCGTATTTCATCCTTGAAATAAATAACAAATGCATGAAAAAGAACAATAAAGAAGAACTCTTGGGATATCAAAACATATACTGTGGATGATAGAATGTTTTTAAATAAGTGGAAGATCATTTGTTAAATCACTCTGAGTTTTCTTTTTAAATAGACAAAAAATAGAAAATAATGTAGAAAGATAAAAAATATATTGTAGAGGGCCAATTTAGGAGGGTAAACATCTGGCTAATGAGAGTTAGAGAAAGAGAAAAAGCAGAGGGAAAGAAATTATCCAAACAAAAGGAGAGAGAAAACGTTTCTTATAAACGAGGGATGTGCATTACCAGACTGAACGAGCACATACAATTACCAGGATAGTAAATGCAAAAAAAAAAAAAAAAAAAAAAAAAGGCCATGGCAGTCATATTATTGTGAAAGTTCTGGAACACATAAAATAAAGGCAAAATCTTAAACACTGCAGAGGGTGAGGGTAGGGGGGAAGCACACATATAAAGAATCGGAAAGCCAAAGATGTCAACCAGCAAAAACTGTCCCAAACACTAAAAGTTATGGATACAAAGCCTGTAAAATTCTGAATAAAATTCCTGTTCACCCAAATTAGATCCTAGAAGAGAGAGACTGAAGGTAAAGGAGATTAAAGAATGACGCTTTGTGGCAGGCCTGGAGAACAGTCTTCCCAGATTGGAATAAGAAGTCTCCAGGAGGCAGATTTGCAGGGAAATATTAAGTGACGTAACACCTAATATATTTGACAACATGGAAAATATTCCCACAGGTTTGTATACTTTTTTTAGAGAATTTGGGAAGAACTAGTAGTAGTGGCTCAGAATACTAGGCAAACCACACCAAATCCCCCAAAATGAGTTTTAATACTGAAGGAGCAAACATCTGGAAAGGTATACTCATTGCTCACCAGTTGGTTCAATGGTGAACAACACCGTCATCCTGGGTCTCAGCAAGAGAGAGATATTAATAACATTCAAAATAAGTAATTGAAGAGTATCTGATAAAGAGACTATTAACATAGGCATGGGATGGGTTAGGGAAATCAAGATGAGATGGTGAAGCACACAGGACTAGCAAGAGAGAGGAACCCTCACCACTGAGAGGTAGGAGGAGCAATGGGAGGGAACTGAGGCCCTGGGGGAGGGAATGTCTGTCAGGATCCAGCTTCTGCCGTGGGGAAACACAGCATTCCGGTCTGGAAACACTCTGACCATAACATGGCAGGAAAGGATACCAGGAAATAAATAGGCCACACGCTATCATCTCTCAACCACTAAACTCTTGTCAGTTTGTTTCACTGATCTGAAACCCTAGCATCCAGAGAGCAAGTAAGCCCAACTTACTTAAGTTCATAGTGGGTATACCCCCAGGAAACAGTTTTAGAGAGTACATTTGGGGTGACAAATTAAGAATATTAATTGTGCCAGAAAAAATAGTGTTGTAATTTCATGTTGTTAAAAGAAGTTCTAGTCTAAACTATGTGAATACTTACATGGCACAATTCAACCAAATCCTCAAGAGCATAGTCAGAAATCTTTGGATACAAGGAAAGTTTCATAGCAAATGTAGGATGTATTTCTGTGCAGTGTGGACACACACGTATGTACACACACACATGCACTTTCCTTATATCTTCACATGACTGCCTTTTAAAAATCATTCTTTTGATGGCTTTTTGGCTTACATGTTTTGCTCAGAAAGACCTTCCCTCTTGAACACCCATCCCCAAACATTAGTTTACATCAACCAATTTTGTTTCATTATTAATGGTTATCACTGCATGAAATAATTTTTATTTCTTAATATTTTATCCTTCCTCTTGCCTGTCCTTCCTCCGCATGAAATCCCATGAGGGCAGGGATCTTTTTTTTTTTTTCTGTTGATATATTCCCAGCACCCAGCTGACTGTGTGGCCTAGTAGCTAGAAGACATCCAACAGAATATTAAGTTTTTATTCATAAGCAAAATTAGACTGTATAAGACTTGGTCCTGGGTTATAGACATGAGATAATACAAAAGGGAACTGTTGAATATGATTCTCTAACTCAGGAAACTGGATAGATGAAAGCATCATTAATCAAAATCAGGAATTCAGGAAACAGCAAATTATGGCTGGAGAAGTGATTGCATGAGAAGTTAAAGTGCACAGTTTTGGACATAATGCCTAGGAAGTAATTTTGGGATATGCATGTTGTTATGTCCAGTAGCCACTTGGAAATGTGGACTTAAAAAAAGGTTGTTTTTTTTTGTTTTTTTTGTTTTTTTTTTTTTGAGACGGAGCCTCGCTCTGTCGCCCAGGCTGGAGTGCAGTGGCCGGATCTCAGCTCACTGCAAGCTCCGCCTCCCGGGTTCACGCCATTCTCCGGCCTCAGCCTCCCGAGTAGCTGGGACTACAGGCGCCCGCCACCTCGCCCGGCTAGTTTTTTGTATTTCTTAGTAGAGACGGGGTTTCACCGTGTTAGCCAGGATGGTCTCGATCTCCTGACCTAGTGATCCACCCGTCTCAGCCTCCCATAGTGCTGGGATTACAGGCTTGAGCCACCGCGCCCGGCCAAGAAAAGGTTTTAATTGCAATTTTTGATTTAGAAGTCATTGGTAAAGAAGTGGTAGATAAAGTCATAAATAACAGATGAGATCTTGCAGGGAAATTATGCAGATAAAGTAAAAGACTCCTAGAGAATAAAAATGGAAGGAAAATAGAGGCTTAGAAATACGTTTCTACCAAAACTTATACCATGAAGTGGAGTAATATATTTCAATATCTTAAGGGAGATAAAACCACTATTTTCCAAATTCAAGTAGTGTTAAATAACATTGATAGATGCCTATGTGCATAATTTTGAGAAGTTACAGTAGAGAACACCTAAAAATTAACAACTTCTTAAATAACAAATAAATTTTTCTTAATGAAATAAAATTATAAATTTTATATTTAATGTGTAAAGAAATATGCCAACAGTGATATTTATCTTCCTATTGTATAGTCAATATGATAAATCAGAACACTTTATAGGGCTAAATTGAAAGTAATATAAGCAGTACTATTAAACAAGGGAATATTAACAAAGAGCATAGTATTTTCCTCATGTATACACCATATAACACCCACACATATTCTGGCTTATGCAGTTTGTTTTAAATCCATCACTAGATTATTTATATTTAGATAATTTCATGTTATCTATGCATGTTCCTCTTAAAATTTAACTTCACATTAATATAAGAGCATTATCACTCAGGCATCACCATATTGATGGCTTTTCTAATTACCTTAGTTTGACTATTTCATAATTAATATGCTTGAAATACCAAAGCAGATGGGCAATCTTTACACCAAGTTTAAATTAAATTATAATAACCTGTAAACTTTAATCTCAACAAGTAGGAATTAAGATCTCAATTTTATGACTCCTTCAAGATGTATAATCCAGATGGAATTATGTTTACTATATGATTGAACATAATGCTCATCAAAAGTTGCTACAAAGAAATCCATTATGTAGTGATATTAGGAAGGGATAGTTCTTTATTCTGCTCAGCCAACCATGTTGGCACACCTGTTTCTAATTTCAAAACCATCTATGATTATATACTAATGTCAGTGTTGAAATAGCATCATTAGTCCAAATTTATCTACTTGCTCAAAAAGAAATATGAAAAGATGAAAATTTACTGTGATGGCTAGGTTTTTGTAAGACATTAATTGTATTTTTCAAAGTTCTGTTTCTTAGTTGAGCCCAATTTGCTTAAGTCAGTAGTAAGAACACCAATGTTGTGTAATTGACTTCTGTGAAAAATGCATAGTATCTGAGAAGACACTTTTGAAGTACCAGGACTGAATTTTCCTGACATGCCCATAGAACCATTTGTGACAATAAATCTAACCACAATTTTAACATGAATTGTAGGTCTTGTCTTACACTCTGGGAAAGTTGATAACAAATGAAAAGAAAGTCAAGTTGTTTCCTTAATTTGTCTTTTAAAGTGGCATGTATTGCTTTTATTTGATTTGAAATAAAATGTTACAGGCAAAACAGCTTTAACACCTATGAGTTTATTTTAGCATTGACCAATAATGTATACATATTATTATATGTAGGCAAAATAAATATGTAGTCTTATTACCAAAAGAGAATTGTTAAGTATCAGACGTGAATTAAATCCCTTTATAAAGCTCCTTTATGTGTCACAGATTTGATTAAATTGCAGATAAAATAATGCAGCTCTTCACCCTTCCCAACATCATGCTCTAGACAGCCATTATGCAGATGCTAGCCTTGATCTTCCAGCATCACCACATTAATAGGATTATGTAGTAGCTAATGGTTAACTCCTATTAAAAAAAAAGTACCTCCATTGTGTTTCTAAAAGTTTAACAACAAAGATATTTGTTCTGAATTTTTACTATAGCTGTAATATTTTTATAGGTAATAGACTCTAACATAAATATTATCCTTAGATTATTGCTTTGGGAGAAATTTCTTATTGTTAAAATACAACTGTGTTGATCTTTTTAGATTTCATTTATCTTCTTCTGAAGATAAACACTGGTAAAGATTACCTTCTTTACTGTTTATTATTATTTCTTTCAAGGTCTTTTTTGAGACAGAGTCTCGCTCTGTTGCCCTGGCTGGAGTGCAGTGGCATAATCTCGGCTCACTTCAAGCTCCGCCTCCTTGGTTCACATCAGCCTCCTGAGTAGCTGGGACTACCACGCACCCGCCACAATGCCTGGCTAATTTTTTGTATTTTTAGTAGACATGGGGTTTCACCATATTAGCCAGGAGGTCTCAATCTCCTGACCTCGTGATCCGCCCGCCTTGGCCTCCCAAAGTGCTGGGATTACAGGCATGAGCCACCGTGCCTGGCCTCTTTCAAGGTCTTTTATAGCAATCTGAAAACTAAAGAACTAATGTATATACAATAAAAGTCTTTATTTTTTTCCTAAAATATGTTTTACTATTTGCTTTCATTGCATTTTTATAAAGATAATTATATACCAGAGAAGAGACAAAAGAATTTCTAACAAACAGAGCCTGCTTTTTGTGTGTGAAAGTGTCTGGGGTATAGATTAGAGAGTTAAAAAGAACAGTATTTTCTGTTCATTTGGAACACTAAGGGTGCGGAAAAGAAAAATATCATCTTTTTTCTCCTTTACTTTTGGTGAAAGCCATATCTAAGCCTGCTTTATCTACATAACATTTTTCAATTTCACACCACAATGTTTTAAAAGTTCTAAAATACTTCAAAGAAAAAAATTAATTTGTTATTCTACAGATATGTATATTAAAGATTTGCAAATTACATTAAAAATTAAATGACAAATTATCAGAGGATACAACATCCATTAATTATGAGAAACTTCCATATTTTGGTCATTTCACATGGTCCAGATTATGACACTAGTAGGAATTGTTTGGTTTTAAAGTCTTGTATCTGAATCCAAACTATTTATGCTCACCACACAACAGCCAGTAAGTTGAGCAGCAAAGATTTGGAACAAGGTCAGTGACTTTATTAAGAGAGCTAGCAAAGTAAGAACATGGTGGACTAATGTCTTAACCATCTTAAGTCAGTAAACATTTCAGGTTGTTTTTATGTTAAGGGAAGGGGAAAAAAGAAAGGGTTGGAATCCAGAGGTGACCCATGACCACAGATAACTGGGTGCCAGCATGGGTCTGTTCTGGGGAGGCCATGAAACACCTCCATCCTTGGTCAGGTCATGACTCTCCAACAAATACTCAACACTACATTGTTATGTGTAGGTACACTATTTTTATCTTCCAGGTTAGTTTTTGTAAGGAACTGTTATCATATTTGCTTTAAACTATACACCAAATTCCTCTCATAGTTAGCTTGGCCTACATGTAGAAATAAGCAAAAGCAGTTAACCTAAAAGATATCACCACAAAAGGAGTGATGAGTTTAGGAGCAAAATGGAGTTAGTCATGCTAGGCCTCATTTTCACTGCTACAATTTCCCCACTCTCAAAGGTTCATTCCAAAATCTTGTGGAATTGAGAACAATGGGATGTTGTCTCCCATCTGGGTACTATTTGTTGAATGGGGTTGGTGAGGGATGACTGTGGAATAAAACCATTTGACCTGGCTAAGGAAATAGTCCTCTTGTAGGCTTGTGGGTTCCCACTATTACTTTGCATGCAGTGTCTAATGAGAAGCTGAATAAGAAAGAAGCATGGAACTTCTGGGTGCATGCTTCCTGATATATAGCTTATAGTTGTGCCTATATACCCTATACACAGCAATCAGCATAGGATCAGAATCGTCATATAACACAGGGATTATTTTTATAAAATGTAAAAACTTTTTGTAAAAACTTTATTTTTTAGGCCAATTATGAAAAATGCAAAGACAAACCTGCAATGTGATTGTTTCTCTTTATGGGAAACTCATTGAGATAACCTGGAAGTCAAACTTGATGAAAAAAGGACTTGAAATTCATATACTGAACAAGGTGTAGGATGGCAAATTCAGCAGTGGGGGGATAGGTTAATGGAAGTGGCAACAGACTGAGAAATCCTAACTAAATAGTTGTCTTGCCAAACATATGAAAATCCCCAAAGGACAAGCAAGGCACATAGGGTTTACATTTTTATTTCATTTATCCTTTTGTGAAAGAGTAACTTTAGGTCCTTCAAGGGCTCATATGCCCACTGTTTTTCTGGTTTCTGAAATGGTGGGGTGACCTGACCCAAGTATGATATACCCATGGCTTTAATCCATCAAGTTTAACTGATGAGTGGGTGGGTAGCAGCACCTCTAACAGTCCCGTTCACTGGGCAGCAAGTTGGTGTTCAGGTCCTTTTTCTTTCCAAGTCTTTAGGAGGACCCCTCCTGGTCAAAAAGGATGTGAGACCACATCTGTGGGATGAATGATCCTGCTAGAAGCAAAGTCATGAACAGAAGTTAGTACAGTGCCTACAGTTAGCATATTTGGCAATTGCTAAATCTCTTAAAGCGTCAGTTGGTTCTCCAGCTGAAACTTGCAATGACTTATCATATAATGTTTCAAGGAGATTCAATTTGAGCAGACTTCAGGGAGCTACTCTAATCTACAGCAGGGCAACTGGCAATGCCTTATTCCAAGTTAAATTAATTCTTTGAAAATTTTGATGTTTCTTTTTAGACTGTGGTTTATCTTTTCAATTTTTCTGTCAGTTATGGTCTCCAAGCTGACAACTTAAAGATTTCAGGAAGGTATGAGTTACAGCTTCCCTTTACATTCATGTAACCATCATAGTCTTCTTTGATTCAGGGATAGATGGGTGTTAACTACATGATTTGTGGCCCCTGCATCAATGAGAAAGTCAGTAAGTTTCTTCCCCACTATCAGTTGTACTGGGACTCCTATGGGGATATGATATCAGGTTGGCTAAACATACATATTTAACAGGTTATAGGAGAATCTATGAATATTTATAAAGGCAGTCCTAACACAGGCATATTTACAAAACATACAGGTAACATACGGTCCATGTTTACCTTCAGGTGAAGACTTAACACTTGCTTAGCATGGCTTTATGTCCTGTGTATGATTTGGTATCTTATTGCCACAAAGAGTTTGTTCTGTTAGTCTAATGATCATTAAGGTTGGTGAGTTATTTTCTCTAAACCATAAAAGGGAGGAGGGATAACATGATATGTCTGACCTCCAGTGGCAGGGAACTAAGTTTTTAAGAATTTTTTCTGGGGCTCCCTTGGCCAAGGAAGGTCCATTTAATTAGTGAGGGACATAGGATTTTAATTTTTCAATTTACATACCCTCTTTTTGGTCAAAATATGCTAGAGACAGCATCAATGGCCAAACTTTTTTGTTTTTCCATATTATTGCTGGGGTAGTGTGGCTATCCTACTATGGCAAAGAAATTAGACCCAAATGACTTAAAGCTAATTAATAATTCTAGGCATCTGTGGGAATGGAGTTGGGCAGATACTCATTAACCATTATAACTTTTTAAAGTAACATAACAGCCAAAAACCAAAAGCCAAAATGCAAGATTATAAAATCAATTTATCTATATTTTGTGTGTTGAACCATCAGCCATTTAGGCATCTGTGAACTCGTCTTTGATTTGGAGAATCTGAACTAATTTTAGCTCTCAAAACAGGCCCTTTAAACTTTCGTGTGCCCCTCTCTTCTGCAGTGGTCCCTGGGCATAGAGGGAGGGTGGTTGATATTGTATAATTTAACAGCAGCATATTTGCAGTGCAAAATGGATTGGCCTAGTGGGATTGAATTGTTTTTAAATTTTGAAGATAAAACAAGACATAAAGTATTAGCAATGTCTCAAGCAAAAAGGTCATAGTTATGAGAATGACTGGAAAAGGAAGCTCACAGGTAGCTAAACATTCAAACTATCTAGCATCATGGATATAGAAAGAGACAAAATTATTGAATCCAAATTTCTTTGAATAGAGGCCTGTTAACTTGAGTTTGGTGTCAGATAATGGCAGGAGTGAGTGCCTTCTTTAGATGAGATATGTGTACCCAGGAGTCAAAACCCTGTAACTTAACAATGCAATGATTGTTTAACAGCACCTGATAAGTATTGATATGGTTTGGCTCTCTGTCCCCACTAAAATTTCATCTCAAATTGTAATCCCCATATGTCAAGGGAAGGACCTGGTGGGAGGTGATTGGATTCTGGGTGCAGTTTCCCCCATGCTGTTCTCATCATAGTGAGGGAGTTCTTACAAGATCCGATGGTTTAAAAAGTGGAAGTTTCCCCCTGTGCACTCTCTTCTGCCACCATATCAGACATGCCTTGCTTTCCATTCACCTTTCACCATGATTGTAAGTTTCCTGAGTTCTCCCCAGCCATACAGAATTGTGAGTCAATTAACTCTCTTTTGTTTATCACCTAACTGGAAGTTGTAAAAAGATTCTGCAACCTTTAAGTAATTAATTTTACAGCTTTGATAAGTTTCCATTAATAAGTCTAGGTCTGAGACTTAGTTTAAGATTTTATTTTGAGGTTGTTTATCAAAGGTGTTAAAGGACTCAAAATATTTGAACAAAACAGAATAAGAGTTATTCATTTAACCAAATGTGTAATAAAAAATGCTTTAAAATCAATACAGAAAATTACATACATATAGAAACTTTAAGCCTTTTAAATTTCAGTTTGCCCAAGTAATTAAAAACCTATAAATATATAACATAGGGATTATTTTGATAAAATATAAAAACTTTGTTTTTTAAGTCAGTTACGAAAAAGGCAAAGAAAAACCTGCAATGTGTTTGCTTCTCCTTATGGGAAACTCATTTAGATAACCTGGAAGTCAAACTTGAGGAAAACAGGACTCGAAGTCAAACTTGATGAAAAAAAGACTCACATTCAATCAAACACAGGAAAAGGTGTTCCAGGTTATTAGTATATCATGGAAATACATGACTCTTAGTGACTGCGTGGGAAGTTCTTTGGTTACACGGAAAAATTCAAACATATCAAGAAAAGCTGAGTACAAAATCAAGTTATATTCAAGGAAAACATTGCTTTCCTATATAAAACATTTCCACATATAGTCTACAACAGTTAAAACTGGAGGAAAAAAGTTATAGAAGTGGATGAAAAAGTTGAAGGGGAGCGTTATCATCTTAGGCCTTCTCAATGGGAGAAAAAGCTGAAAGCAGTGAGATACAACAAAAGTTGAACTTCTGAGATATGAATCTGAAAAACTTTCAAAAAGAAACAGGTTATAGAATTAAAAATCACAATTCTTGTAATTTTATTAAGAGTAAATCAGTGCCTTAAGAAAACCTTATTTTAGCATAGAGGACCAATTGTAGAAGAACTGTTATAAATAATTCCCTTTTAATTATAGCTAACTGAATCACATCAAAATTATTTTTATAAATTCTTTTTTCACAAATCTTATTACAACTTATAAAATCATCTACAGCATACTTGGACTTTCTGATTTGTTCTATACTTCCCTCTTTTCTCAATAACTAGCCATTTTACTTTAGGACCAAAATTTACCACATAAGATCCTTTCTTACACACAGTTATTCTCTTTTTAAACTTTCCTAGTGAAAATACATCTTCATATTCATAGCCTTCTTCATACTTCTCTCTTATACTTACTGGTTCCTTTCTACCTTATTTCATAAACAACTTCTAAATAATCTGCCTATCACATAAATATATTTTTTCTCAGTAGTAACACAGCTTTACATTTCTTATAATTTATTCTCTCATCAAAGCGCACATCTTACCTTGACACGCTTTATACAGAGAATTATTATGTCAACTAGAATTCTTACTTTTAGTAACCTTAAATTATAGTGAAAACCTAGCAAGCAAGAAATCCTGAATAATCTGTCAGATATTAGTATGTTATGGATGAAAACACTCCAAAATTTTTATAAACATGTTTCCCCATATCAAAATCCTTTCTTAATTGAAAATGACTCAGATATCCAATGAGCATCTATTTTTCAATTCAAAGTAATTCTAAGATTTTAAATTACACAAAGTTTCATAGAAGAATTTATCCTATTTGCATGTACTCAATTCTTTCAATTATGACAGTTTACCTAAATTACATCTTAACTCAGATATTAAACAAAACCAGTCATCATTTAAAGTTATTTCCCTATTAACCATTTTTAAAGCCTGTGAACATCAGCATTCATCTAAGTAAGAACCTTAAAGTTAAACTCATGAACATTTTGCCAATAACTCAGATGATTCAGCAGTTTTCATTGAACAAACGATCTTGAATTAGTCATATTTGTCAAAAAAATCACATAAACAAAGATTATTGTGTTTTTGGTTGGGTTTATAGTCTTATGACCTGATATAGTCTTATGACCCTGATATCTTAAAATATCTATCAAATGCAAATATAAAATAATCAATAAACTAAAAAATGTGTGGTGAAAATTCCAAAGACATTTCTATTGTATTTTAGTAATAAATTTGAAACCATTTTTATCTACCAAAGATTACTAAATTCATATGAACTTGAAAAATATTTGAACTTATTTAATGTACGACTACTCATTTACTTATAAACCAATTTGGTAGCATGCTAGACATATCACATAATGCACGTGCATACACATAAACACATCTAAACAGATACATACACACACAAGCCAAGATCCAATAGTTTTTGCCTTAAAATTCTAGTCATAAGATACCATCACAAACTCACTGACCTATAAATGCCACCCTGTGGTCTGGTAGCTAACATTTGGTACTTTCGCTGGCCTATAAAAGGTAGCTGGATCCAAATTATTCCTGAAAAAAATGGGACCTGTCCATATGCCAAAACTTTATTTTCCCTAGTAGATAATCTGATGAAGGCTGTAGACCAAAGTTAAGGGTGAAACAGTTTTCATGGCAGTTTAATTTTTTTTTTAAAAAAAACCTGTTTTATCTTTTTTTCCTTCAGTTTCAAATTAATTTTCAGTGTTTACATTTTAGCTAGAACTTGCTGAACTGCATAAGAAAACACAACTTCCAAGTAACCTCAAATTAGTGGTGGTATATAAAAAGTGAGTTTTATCTCAACACTAGTAGCTTAATAATGGGAAATTCAAAGCAGGCAGTAAGGAAAGAGAGAAATAGAAAGAGAAAGTGATATGGTTTGGATATTTGTCCACTCCATATCTCATGTTGAATTGTCATCCCCAGTGTTGGAGCTGGGGCCTAGTGGGAGGTGTTTGGGTCGTGGGGGCGGATCCCTCATGAATTGCTTAGTGTTGTCCTCACAACAATGAATGAGTTCTCTTGGGTCTATTAGTTCACCCAAGAGCTGGTTGTTTAAGAGCCTTGTACCTTCTCCTGTCTCTCTCACCATGTGACACACCTGCTTCCCCTTCTTCCCCTATGATTGAAAGCTTTCTGAGACCTCACCAGAAGCTTTACAGAAGCCAGAATCATGCAAAATCATTAGCCAAATAAACCTCTTTTCTTTAAAAATTACCCAGACTTAGGTATTTCTTTATAGCAGTGCAAAATGGACTAATAGAGAGTTTTAGAAGACACTACTTAACTCTGTAGCTGCAGGTTAACTATTTGATCTCTGATTTTTCTTGCTATAATTTGCCCATCAGTTTAAAATGTATGCAGAAATGGGCCATAATATGTACCAGCTGTAATCCCAGAAAACCTAGCATGCATTTGAACTTTCTCATGTTTTAAAACATATAGCCCAGGGCCCACAAAAACAAAGACAAATGCAAATGAACTGGTTCTCAAATCAGATACAAGTCCAACACTGTTCCCCCTCTCCAACAGGATAGCCCAAGGTAAAACAAAATGGCTGATTCAAAGAATGACCCCAAACAGAGGGAAAAGGGAGTTGCCAGCTGTACACACCAGAGCAACTTGTCCTGCTTCTGAATTGAGTCCGTTCACTCATAGAGATTTTTCAATACCTTGTTTCAGCAGTATACGTAGAGACAGCCAGTACTGCCAAGGGAACTAGTGGGGGTCCCTGGAGGAAAAAGACTCCAGCAGCTGATAGGGACATACCCACGAATTCCTTAACTGGGGCCAGCTGGCCAGGAGCAACTTCTTCTGGCTGCAGTCTTCCCCAAATTGTGAGTCCAAACTATTTCTGCTTGCTGCATGACAGCCAATGCATCGAGAGACAAAGAGTTGGAGGAAGGTAGACAACTTTATTTCAGGAAGTCAGCAAACAGAAAAGATGGGGCACTAACATCCTAAAGAACCATCTTAAGTCACTACAAATTTCAGACTCCTATTATGTTAAGAGCAGGGTGAAAAGAAAGAGGTTGAGATTAAGAAGTGACCAATGACTGCAGACATCTGGGCACCAGTGAGGGGCTTAGGAGGCCATGAAACCTTTCCAGTTTTGGTCAGGTCACAATGCCCCCACAAATTCTCAGCACAACATTGTTACTTGTGTGTACACCCTCTTTATCTCCTCAGGGGTTAGTTTTAGGAAGGGAGTATTATTATCTTTGCTTTAAACAATAAATGAAATTATTCCCCTGGTTAGCTTGGCCTAAATGCACAGATAAGCAAAAGCATTTAACCTAAAAGATAGCACAGCAGTGGAGTGGGGAATCACCATACTACTTTCCACAATGGTTGAACTAATTTACACTCCCACCAAGGTGTAAGTGTTCCCTTTTCTCCACAACCTCACCAGCATCTGTTTTTGACTTTTTATAATAGCCATTCTGACTGATGTGAGATGGTATCTCACTGTGGTTTTGATTTGCATTTCTCTAATGATCAGTGATATTGAGCTTTTTTTTTTTTTCATATGCTTACTGGCCGCATGTATGTCTTCTTTTGAGAAGTGTCTGTGCATGTCCTTTGCCCACTTTGTAATGGGGTTGTTTGTTTTTCTCTTGTAAATTTTAAGTTCCTTATAGATGCTGGATATTAGACTTTTGTCAGACGCATAGTTGGCAAAAATTTTCTCCCTTTCTGTAGGTTGTCTGTTTACTCTGTTGATAGTTTCTTTTGCAGTGGAGAAGCTCTCAAGTTTAATTATATCCCATTTGTCAGTTTTTGCTTTTGTTGTGATTGCTTTTGGTGTCTTTGTCATGAAATCTTTGCTTGTTGCGACGTCCAGGATTATATTGCTTAAGTTATCTTCCAGGACTTTTATAATTTTGGGTTTTACATTTAAATCTTGAATCCATCTTGAGTTGATTTTTGTGGAAGTGATCCAGCTTCAGTCTTCTGCATATGACTAGCCAGTTGTCCCAGCATCATTTATTGAATAGGAAGTCTTTTCCTCGTTGCTTGTTTTTGTCACCTCTGTTGAAGATCAGATGGTCCTAGATGTGCTGCCTTATTTGGGGGCCCTCTATTTTGCTCCAGTGGTCTATGTGCCTGTTTTTGTACCCATGTCATAATGTTTTGGTTACTGTAGCCTTGTAGTATAGTTTGAAGTTGAGTAACCAGATGCCTCCAGCTTTTTTCTTTTTTCTTAGGGTTACCTTGTTTCCATATAAATTTTTAAATAATTTCTTTTCTAGTTATGTGAAGAATGTCATTGGTAGTTAGATAGGAATAGCCTTGAATCTGTAAGTTGCTTTAGGCAGTAGAGCCATTTTAATGATACTGATTCTTCCTATTCATGAGCATGAGAAGCTTTTCCATTTGTTTGTGCCTTCTCTGATTTTGGTGAGAAGTGTTTTGCAATTCTCGTTGTAGAGATTTTTCACCTCACTAGTTAGTTGTATTCGTAGGTATTTTATTCTTTTTGAGTCAATTGTGAATGGGCTTGCCTTTCTGATTTGGTTCTTGGTTTGACTATTGGTGTATAGGAATGCTAGTGTTTTGTACGCTGATTCTGTATCCTGAAACTTTGCTGAAGTTATTTATCAGCTGTACAAGCTTTTGGGCTGAGACTATGAGGTTTTCTAGGTATAGAATTATGTCATCTGCAAACAGAGTTAGTTTGAATTTCTCTCTTCATAATCAGATGGCTTTATTTTTTTTCTCTTGCCTGATTGCTCTGTTTAAGACTTCCAATACTATGTTGAATAGAAGTGGTGACAGTGGGCATTCTTGTAGCAGTTTTCAAAAGAAATGCTTCCAGCTTTTTCCCATTTAGTGTAATGTTGGTTGTGGGTTTGTCATAGATGGCTATTATTTTTTTTCTTATTCCAAAAATGTAATATGACTTAATGTTAAAGACACCATCTTTTTTCTTTGTTAAAATTAAAAGATGTTTCTGAGGCGAAAAATACTATGATATGCATATAAAACCAATGATCAAATAACTTATATCTGTAATTGTATTTTTGAAACTCCAGAAAATATTTAAAATTTTCGATTTGGTCATAATAACAAACTCCAAATTGAATGTTACCAACCTATACAAATACATTTACATTTTAAATGTGGAGTTTTTTGGTCAATAACTAAATGGCAAAGTGTTACATTTAAACCTGCAATTTAAAAAATGCTGAGTCTCTATTTTTGCTTTTAATAAACAAGCTTTGTGTTGATCAGGAAAGTTTTAGAGTAGATGACTTTGCATTGCATTTAGTTACTTCTTGTCAGTCATGTATACATATATATTTAGTTGAGGATTATCACTACTGTATTCACTTTGTATTTTTCTTTAAGCCAATCGTTCTCAAGCTTGTATTTTTCACAGTAATGCATTTTTAAAGAATTTATTCATATTATTTTGATTGACATACTGTACCGTAATTTTAAAATTTATAGGGTACAATGTGATGTTTTGATATATGTACAAAGTGTATGATGATTAAATCAAGCTAATTGACATATCCATCATTTCACTTACCTATCATTTTTTATGGTGAGACATTTGAAATTTACTTTTTGAGTTATTCTGAAGTACATATCATTATTGACTACAGTCATCCTGCTATGCAATAGAGCATAAAACCTGTTCCTCCTGTCTATCTGAAACTTCGCACCCTTTGATCAACAACCCTCCATTCCATGTCTCCCCACACTGGCTAAGAGGCTGGGTAACCATAATTCTGCTCTCTACTTCTCTGATTTCAACTTTAGTATACTCCACATATAAGTGAGATCAAACCTTTATTGTTTATAAAATCATATGAGTATGGGTATGTGTAAGTAAATATTGCTACAAAGAGAATTTGTTAAAATAATAACCTATTATTTGAAGAGTTTGATAAAATTCTGGTAATAGGTATCCTGCTGTGACTTTGGTTTCTCAAGTCAGAAACAAATTTAATCTGGTGTATTTGTCATTTCAAAGCTTGTCATTAGGTTCTCTGGATTTAGTCAAAACGTGAATTGACTTATTATCTGTCTCAGTGGATTTGGGAGCATCTTTGTAAAGAACAAAATTCTGTGTTACTTACTTAATCATTTGTATGGTCAGCAAGGACAGAACATTATACAGAATGTTCCTAACTACATGAAAGAAATTTCCTGTGTGGTGTTGTATATGTGAGGGTATGCATGTCTGTATCTGAGTGTGTTTTGTTGCTGTCATCAAAAATCACTTCGTAACATCCCAAATAATAATCACATTCACTTTGAGTGCAGATAGTTTTTCTTAGCAGAAAAGCATTTTCAATGGGAGCTTTGGTTCTCACAGAATTTTTATGAATTTTCCTGGAAACTCAGCAATTTACTTAGTTCTGGAACACTTGCTATCAAATGAAAGAAGAGAAGCTTTTAGAAGGTAGAGCTGTTTTCCAGTAGTTTATACACGAAACAAATTGCACTCCCTTGCCCCATCTGTACTAATGGAGCAAAGGAGACATTTACAGCAATAACTTCAACAAAAATACTTTTCCATATAGATTACAAAGAGCATGTAAGGACAGGAGAAATCCAGTAGAAAATCTTAGAGATAGTAAAGGCAATTGAGGCCTTCATTATCCACGTGTTTACTATTTTATGTGGTAATATTCTTAGAAGTTCAATTTAAGGCTCTTTACCTTAAATCACTAATACCTGCCCTGACCACATAGCATGATATTCTCAAAATTTAATTCAATGCCAAAATGCCTTGTACACTTCAAAGTGCTATAAGAATATCAGGTAAAATGCAAACAGAAACAAGGTACATGTATTACTGAATATAGCAGTAATTTTATTGAACTTTTCTGGTCACCTTTAATGGCAGAGAAAGTTACTGAAAACATAAAAACATTCATTTGATGGCAGAGAATATAAAGTCTAAACAGTGGACTTCTTGGAAGATTTAGAAAAGTTAATGAAACATTTTATATGCAATTTTTATTAAAACCTATTGTCAAAAAGTTGAATAGAATCAATCAAACTTCATTTTATAAAAAACACGTCTATCAAAGACATTGCAATACAGGTAAAGCATTTCTTAGGCATCTGGAGTAAGTTAGGAATTCAGTGTATTGGCTCAGGGACAAAATCAGGTTTAGCAAACTCAAATTTTGTCTGTGTCCAGTTTCTAAGGACAAGAGTACAAAGGAGTACAAACATGTTTTCTCAAACAGTGTGCCAATGGCAGGCCATCTGTACTCTTCTAAACCACTCTCAATCTTGCCCTTAATCTGTAAATCTCACAAATCCTCTTATAAATCCCTTTTTTTTGATATATGAAACACATATTGATACACATCAAGAATATATTTATTGATAAGCCCAGAGACTTACTATAGAAGTCACCATAAGTGTTTCTTTAATCTCTTATAGATTATTAATCAAATAAATCTAATCAAAACAACTCTGTGCATTATCTAGTGTATTGTCTGTGGTCATTCATTGATTCAATTTTATTTTCATGACATTATAAAAAATTTGAAATATGTCTAATGAAAGCTAGGATATAAAATTATTTTCTGGATGGGTGCAGTGGCTCCTTCCTATAATTCCAGCACTTTGGGAGGCTGAGGTGGGATGATAGCTCGAGGTCAAGAGTTTGAGACCAACCTAGGCAACATCGTGAGACAGTCTCTACAAAAACTAATAAAAGAAAAAAATTAGCCAGTAGGGCAGTGTGCACCTGTGGTCCCAACTACTCACAAGGCTGAGGCAAGAGGATCACTTGAGCCCAGGACTCTGCAATTGCAGAGAGCTATGATTGTGCCACTGCACTCCAGCCTGGGTGACAGAACAAGACCCCATCTCAAACGAAAGAAAAAAAAAGAAGGAGAAGGAGAAGAAGAGGAGGAAGGAAGAGGAGGAGGAGGAGAAGGAGGAGAGGAAGAGGAAGAGGAAGAAGAGGAAGAAGAGGAAGAAGAGGAGGAAGAAGAAGAAGAAGAAGAAGAAGAAGAAGAAGAAGAAGAAGAAGAAGAAGAAGAAGAAGAAGAAGAAGAAGAAGAAGAAGGAGGAGGAGGAGGAGGAGGAGGAGGAGGAGGAGGAGGAGGAGGAGGAGGAGGAGGAGGAGGAGGAGAAGGAGGAGGAGGAAGAGGAGGAGGAGGAGGAGAAGAAGAAGAAGGAGAAGAAGAAGAAGAAGGGGAGAAGAAGAAGAAGAAGAAAACTTACCTTATGGTGAATAAAATGTGTTTCATTGCCTGGATGTGAAGCCTTGTAGCATTATAATATTATCTTCTTGTGAAAACAATCTTCGTGGTAACCCAGGAGGCAAGCTGTCAGCTGTGAGAACTTTGGGAACTCATAATGATGATTATTTCATTTATTTATTTATTATTTATTTACTTTTAGAGACATGGTCTCACTCTGTCACCCAAGATAGAATGCAGTACCACAATCATAGCTCACTATAGTATCAGACTCTTGGACCCAAGTGATCCTCCCACCTCAGCCTCCTGAGTAGCTAGGACTACAGGCACATTCCACCATTACCAACCAACTTTTAAAATTTTTTTGCAGAGACAGGGTCTTGCTTTGTTGCCCAGGGCAGTCTCAAACTCCTGGCTTCAAGTGATCTTCCACCTCAGCCTCCCAAGCATTGGGATTACAGGCATGAGCGACTGCAACTGGCCCTGGAACTAATGATTATTACATTTTTCTTCAAGTGGAAAATATGACTCCAGGGATATTTAATTTTTATGTCATTAAAAACCTTTCTTTAAAAACAGCAATAATAATCATTCAAGATAAAAATATGAATTAAATTTATATTAAACTTTTGCCCAGAAGTCACTATGGACCAGATTTTATTGGGAGTTTCATTTATTGTATTTCTCAACATATTGTGGACTGCCAAAAACACTAATAATGCAAAACCATGTCTGAATATAAATGAATCCCTACAAGGCCAGTGTTGATTATTAATGGAATAAATTATCTGCCTACTTAGTGCAGTTACTGTGGTTTGGAATACCAGTTAATAATGAAAGAAGGGAATTTTTAAAAAATATATCTCATAGTTTGAATTAATTCTACCATACAAAAGGTCAAAGAGAAAATACTGTGGCAATGATGCCGTCTCCCTTTCTCCTTTTTACTCATCAATAAGAAACTCTTCTGCAAGCACATTTCATTGTTATTTTCCAAATACAAAGAAGTCGACTTGTATTTTTCAGAAGAGCCACCATTTTTCCAAAACATGAAACTCAAGTTTTATGTTGCCCAAGTTATTTCCACTACAGGAATGGTGGGACTGTTTGAGGCCACCTTTTCCCGAGGACCCCAAAATTGCCTCGAAATATAGAAGATTGTGTCTTCTTTCAGAGTTTCCATAGCTACAAGTATTTGCAGAAAGAATACTTTGCACCTTGGTAGTTTTCATAATGCTTTATGTGTGGTGATTTTATAAGTGTAAAATAGAATAAAGCAGAGCTGCTAGTCTGGTTAAAGAGGACATAAAAACATATTTATATGCCTTCACCCATAAACTCAGGAAGACACTGAGTCATTTCCCCCAGAAGCCTTATAGTTCCATGGACATCAGCTTGAAATCAACTGCTTACAGGAAATAGTCGTACGCATGAGAAAAATTAATCCATGTGAACATCACAAGTTCATCTCTTAATCTTTTGGCAAGATTTACTCATTTATTAAGCTTAACCCGAATATGACATGCCTATTATAGTGGAGGAATATATATGTAATCATATCATATATATATATTTATATTATATTATATAAATTTCTTTCTCCAGACAGGAAGGTTAGCTCTCCAAGATGGGAGATTTTTTATTGTACCTTTATGAAAGTTTGATGGACAGTGTGTGAGGTGTAGTAATTTTTGGTTTGACCACTTTCCACCCACACACTCTGTCATCGTAACATGCCATCGGGTTCCAGACCCTAATGATACCTATGTTTCGCTACCACTATTTCTTTATTAGTAATTCTTGTTTGCAGTAGCACTATAATAATGTGATCATTTACCTCTAACCTGCTTATTAGCACACACACTTCCAGCAACAACAGATTTCTTGAAATATCATTTTTAATGTCTAATAAGTTAAACTCCCTTACTATCTATAATATAAAAGTACATCATAAGTACAAAAGGAAACATATATTGTTTGCCTATATATCAAATAGAAATATGTATTTTAAAAAGTTCTCATTATCAGCTGTAAATTTGATGCTGGCCCAATACTGTGTTTTATAGAGAACCACAGTATAAAACTCACCCTTTTTTTGGTTCCATATGAACTTTAAAGTAGTTTTTTTTCCCAATTCTGTGAAGAAAGTAATTGGTAGCTTGATGGAGGGATAGCATTGAATCTGTAAATTACCTTGGGCAGTATGGTCATTTTCACGATATTGATTCTTCCTATCCATGAGCATGGAATGTTCTTCCATTTGTTTGTGTCCTCTTTTATTTCATTGAGTAGTGGTTTGTTGTAGTTCTCCTTGAAGAGGTCCTTCACATCCCTTGTAAGTTGGATTCCTAGGTATTTTATTCTCTTTGTAGTAATTGTGAATGAGAGTTCACTCATGATTTGGCTGTTTGTATATTATTGGTGTATAGAAATGCTTGTGATGTTTGCACATTGGTTTTGTATCCTGAGACTTTGCTGAAGTTGCTTATCAGCTTAAGGAGATTTGGGGCTGAGACGATGGGGTTTTCTAAATATACAATCATGTCATCTGCAAACAGAGACAATTTGATTTCCTCTTTTCCTAATTTAATACCCTTTATTTCTTTATTTTGCCTGATTGCCCTGGCCATAACTTCCAAAACTATGTTGAATAGGAGTGGTGAGAGGGCATCCTTGTCTTGTGCTGATTTTCAAAGGGAATGCTTTCAGTTTTTGCCCATTCAGTACGATATTGGCTGTGGGTTTGTCATAAATATCTCTTATTATTTTGAGATACATTCCATTAATACCTAGTTTATTGAGAGTTTTTAGCATGAAGGGCTGTTGAATTTTGTCAAAGGCGTTTTCTGCATCTATTGAGATAATCATGTGGTTTATGTCGTTGGATTTGTTTATGTGATGGATTACATTGATTGATATGCATATTTTGAACGAGCCTTGCATCCCAGGGATGAAGCTGACTTGATTTTGATGGATAAGCTTTTTGATGTGCTGCTTGATTCAGTTTGGCAGTATTTTATTGAGGATTTTCACATCGATGTTCATCAGGGATATTGGCCTAAGATTCTCTTTTTCTGATGTGTCTCTACCAGGCTTTGGTATCAGATGATGCTAGCCTCATAAAATGAGTTGGGGAGGTTTCCCTCTTTTTCTATTGATTGAAATAGTTTCAGAAGGAATGGTACCAGCTCCTCTTTGTACCTCTGGTAGAATTCAGCTGTGAATCCGTCTGGTCCTGGACTTTTTTTGTTTGGTAGGCTATTAATTACTACCTCAATTTCAGAACCTCTTATTGGTCTTTTCAGAGATTCAACTTCTTCCTGGTTTAGTCTTGGGAGGGTGTATGTGTCCTGGAATTTATCCATTTCATCTAGATTTTCAAGTTTATTTGCATAGAGTTGTTTATAGTATTCTCTGATAATAGTTTGTATTTCTGTGGGATCAGTGGTGATATCCCCTTTATCATTTTCTATTGCATCTATTTGATTCTTCCCTCTTTTATTCTTTATTAGTCTTGCTAGCAGTCTATCAATTTTGTTGATCTTTTCAAAAAACCAGCTCCTGGATTGATTGATTTTTTGAAGGTTTTTTGTGTCTCTATCTCCTTCAGTTCTGCTCTGATCTTAGTTATTTCTTGCCGTCTGCTAGCTTTTGAATTTGTTTGCTCTGGCTTTGCTAGCTCTTTTAATTGTGATGTTAGGGTGTCAATTTTAGATCTTTCCTGCTTTGTCTTGTTGGTATTTAGCCAAGACAATCCTAAACAAAAAGAACAAAGCTGGAGGCATCAGGCTACCTGGCTTCAAACTATACTACAAAGCTACGGTAACCAAAACAGCATGGTACTGATACCAAAACAGATATATAGACCAATGAAACAGAGCAGAGGCCTCAGAAATAACACCACACATCTACAACCATCTGATCTTTGACAAACCTGACAAAAACAAGCAGTGGGGAAAGTATTCCCTATTTAATAAATGGTGCTGGGAAAACTGTCTAGCCACATGTAGAAAGTTGAAACTGGATCCCTTCCTTACACTATACAAAAATTAACTTAAGATAGATTAAAGACTTAAATGTAAGACCTAACACTGTAAAAACCCTACAAGAAAACCTAGGCAATACCACTGAGGACATAGGCATGGGCAAAACTTCATGACTAAAACGCCAAAAGCAATGGCAACAAAAGCCAAAATAGACAAATGGCATCTAATGAAACTAAAGAGCTTCTGCACAACAAAAGAAACTATAATCAGAGTGAATAGGCAACCTATAGAATGGGGGAAAATCTTTCCAATCTACCCATCTGATAAAGGGCTAATATCCAGAATCTACAAAGAACTTAAACAAATTTACAAGAAAAAAACCAAACAACCCCATCAAAAAGTGGGTAAAGGATATGAACAGACACTTCTCAAAAGAAGACATTCATACAGCCAACAGACACATGAAAAAATGCTCATCATCCATCAGTGGCCATCAGAGAAATGCAAATCAAAACCACAATGAGATACCATCTCACACCAGTTAGAATGGTTATCATTAACAAGTCAGGAAACAGCAGATGCTGGAGAGGATATGGATAAATAGGAACGCTTTTACACTGTTTCAGGGAGTGTAAATTAGTTCAACCATTGTGGAAGACAGTGCAGTGACTCCTCAAGGATCTAGAACTAGAAATACCATTTGACCCAGCAATCCCATTACTGGATATATACCCAAAGCATTATAAATCATGCTACTATAAAGGCACATGCACATGCCTGTTTATTGCAGTACTATTCACAATAGCAAAGACTTGGAACTAACCCAAATGTCCATCAGTGATAGACTGGATTAAGAAAATGTGGCACATATATACCATGGAATACTATGCAGGCATAAAAAAGAATGAGTACATGTCTTTTGCAGGGACATGGATGAAGCTGGAAACCATCATTCCAAGCAAACTATCACAAGCACAGAAAACCAAACACCACATGTTCTCACTCATAGGTGGGAGTTGAACAATGAGAACACGTGGACACAGGGCAGGGAACATCACACACCGGTGCCTGTTGGTGCGTGGGGGGCTGGGGGAGGGATAGCATTAGGAGAAATACCTAATGTAAATGAGGACTTGATGGGTGCAGCAAACCAACATGGCACATGTATTCCTATGTAACAAACCTGCACCTTGTGCACATGTACCCTAGAACTTAAAGTATAATTAAAAAAAAAAAAAACTCACCTTCTTCGGTACTTTCTAACAGCAAAGAATAACTTTCAGAATTAAAATATAATAATAATCTGCAATGTGCTGACTACCAAATCTAATACCAACAAAATGTGATTCAAAGTACCTTCTTTAAGACATTTTCTTTTAGGATTATGCTATTCTAAAGTAGTTTACTCTTCCAGAGATTTCTGTGATTTATTTATTTTTTTAAATCTTTTTTATTTCTAACTTTTGTGGGTACGTAGTAGAGCTAGATAGATAGATAGATAGATAGATAGATAGATAGATAGACAGACAGATAGATAGACAGATATATGAGGTACATAATACGTTTTGGTACAGGCATGAAATGTGAAACAAGCATATTGTGGAGAATGGGATAACTGTCCCCTCAAGCATTTATCCTTTGAGTCACAAACAATTCAGTTACACTCTTTGAGTTATTTTAAAGTGTAAAACTAAGTTATTATTGACTATAGTCACCCTGTTGCACTATCAAATAATAGTTAATAGTTATGTATTTATTTGTTTATTTATTTATTTATTGAGATGGAGTCTCACTCTGTCACCCAGGCTGAAGTGCAGTGGCATGATCTTGGCTTACTGCAACCTCTGCCTCCTAGGTTCAAGTGATTCTCCTGCCTTAGCCTCCTGAGTAGCTGGGATTATAGGGGCCCACCACCACACCCAGCTAATTTTTGTATTTTTAGTAGAGACAGGGTTTTCCCATGTTGGCCAGGATGGTCTCGAACTCCTGACCTCAAGTGATCCACCCGCCTCGGCCTCCCAAAGTGCCAGGATTACAGGCATTTATTCACCCGCATTCAGCCATTTATTCTTTCAATTTTTTTTTTACCCATTAACCATCCCCACCTCCCATCTCACCATTCCCTCACTGCCTTTCCTAGCCTCTGGTAATTATCCTTCTACTCTCTATGTCCATAAGTTCAACTGGTTTGATTTTTAGGTTCCACAAATAAGTGAGAATATGCAATGTTTGTCTTTCTCTGTCTGGTTTATCACTGAAGATAATTATCTCCAGTTTCATCCATGTTGTTGCAAATGACTGAGTCTCATTCTTTTTTATGGCCAAATAGCAATCCATTGTGTATATGTACCACATTTTCTATATTCATTCATCTGTTGATGGACAGAGGTTGCTTCCAAATCTTAGCTATTGTAAACAGTGTTGCAACAAACATAGGAGTGCAGATACATCTTTGATATCTTGATTTTCTTTCTTTTGGATAAATAGCCCACAGTGTGATTGCTGGATCAGATGGTAGTACAATTTTTAGATTTTTGGGGAACCTCCAAACTGTTCTTCATATTAGTTGTACTAATTTACATTCCCACTAACCGTGTACAAGGGTTCCCTTTTCCCCACACCCTCACCAGCATTTATTATTGTCTGTCTTTTGGACATAAGTCATTTTAAGTGAGGTAAGACTGTAGTTTTTAGTTATCTCACTGTAGTTTTGATTTATATTTGTCTGTTCATTAATGATGTTGAGCACTTTTTCTTTTTTTTATTACTATACTTTATGTTCTAATGTACATGTGCACAACGTGCAGGTTTGTTACATATGGATACATGTGCCATGTTGGTGGAGCACCTTTTCATATGCCTGTTTTCCATCTGTATTTCTTCTTTTCAGAAATGTCTATTCAAATCTTTTGCTCATTTTTAAATTAGATTATTAGATTTCTTCCCTAGAGTTGTTTGAGCTCTTTATATATTCTAGTTATTAAGCCCTGGTCAGATGGGTAGTTTGCAGACATTTTCTCCCATTCTGTGGGTTGCCACTTCACTTTGTTGACTGTGTCCTTTGCTGTGCAGAAGGTTTTTAACTTGATGTGATCCTGTTTGTCCATTTTTGCTTTTGTTGCCTGTGCTTGAGGGGTGTTAGGATGTCAATGATTTAAATGACAAGAGTTTAAATTACAATTAGACGTTCTAGTTCATACACCAATTTCAGTCAATTAATGTTTGCATTAAATATATCTCAGAGGAATGATTTTTTTTAAAAGTAATGCTTGGAAAATAAATTTATATCTACATTCAAGTTTTTAAAATATTGTCCTGTGTTTTCCTTTCCATTTTCTTTTTTTTTTCTTATTTTTACTTCAATTCACTTTGAGATATGTTGCTGTTTTATAGTCTGACTATAAATGAAAACATTTGAAAGCCTATAGATTATGTGTCTCACGTGTGCAGCTGAGTATAATGGTCAGAGTCGAATGGGTCAGTCATAGTGGATTCAATTCGATAAACAAGACTAAAACCGTAACTGTGTTATGCTGACAGTCGTGGCGATAATTTCACAATATAAATGCTCATAGTATTTTCAGTATAACAGTACTGCTGTTTCCATAGAGCAGACTAATTTCATATTTCCTCATTTTCATCCCTTTGGGGCCACAAAAAATATATTTAAAAGTTACTTGTTCCATGAACCACGTACTCAACGTTGGAGAGCTGCCAAATACTTCTGATTGTGCCAAAAATCTCTCCGAAGAACTCACTAGAAATCTTTTTATAATTCTTTCTATTAATTCTTTACTTCCTAACAAAAAGTAAAAAAAAAAAAAAGATGAAGAATGCAGAAGGAAAGTGAATTCATATATGTATATATTTTAAGTCTTATAAACTCACAGCTGAAGGGGAATTCAATCTGTGTTGCTATTGAAAGTATGTACAGTTTATTGCAATTTGAACATTTTATTTCCTCACAACTTGACATGATTAGAAGGACTGAAGAAAATTTTGTGAACACTAGCGTAGCTTAAAAATGAGCAAACAAATAAAAAACTGAAAGGTTTGGATGAATCCACGTCCTTGTCAGTCTGTTGTAATGCATGTAATGGAATCAGCTTGGAGTCGGCACTCAAATTTTGCTGTAAACATAAAATGATAAAAAGAGAAAGACACACACACATACACAGAAGAAGAGAGAGATGACAGAGAAGGAGAGAAAGGAAGATAAAAGGGTGCAAAATAGATTTCAAGAACCCAACTTTTATTCAATATTTATTTTCCATTGTAATATCTCTTCATTTAAATTTTAAAGCCTAGCAAGTTAAACAACTTTAACATAAAATTTACCCTTCCAACAATTTCCAAGTGTGCAGTACAATATTGTCAGCCAATGCACATGGCTGTGCAGTAGTGCCCAGAACTACTCCACCTCCATCCCTTCATGACGGAAACTCTATACCTGTAGAAGTCTCTGCAATAGCTCCTCCCCAAGTGCTGAAAACGCTCATTCTACTTTATGTTTCTTTGTCTTTGATTACTTGATACCTCATAAGTGGCATCATGCAATATTTGTTTTTTTTGTGGTTTTGTCACTTAGCACAATGTCCTTAAGTTCATCCATGCTGTAGTATGATGGGGTTTCTTTCATTTTGAAACTGTATAGTATTCTATGGTATGTATGTACCATATTTTCTTTATTCATTTATTTGTCAATAGATGTTTAGGCTGCTTCCACCTCTTGGTTATTGTAACTTTCTTCATGTCATTTTATATTCAGTTGAAAACTGTCAATTGTTGCATCTCCAATCTGCCCACATTGTTATTTTGCTTTCCTTATTTTAGTTTTTAGCGAAGATGTTAAAAATGGGCATCTGTGCTTACTTAACATTCACTATATATTTTTTCTTATTCAATGCAGATATTTAGATGACAACAAAGTAGTCCTGTTCAAGGTGAAATAGCACAATGAGGTGATAAATAATGGAATGCTGTCTGTCCTTGCAGGATGAGTCTGCTCCAGCTGACAAACAGTGTAAACCAGAGGCGACCCAGGCCACTTACTCAACATCAGCTGTTCCAGGCTCACAGGATGTGCTGTACATCAATGGAAATGGGACCTATAGTTACCATAGTTACAGAGGGCTCGGAGGGGGTCTGCTAAATCTGAATGATGCTTCCAGTAGTGGTGAGTATTTATCATAGATGTTTGTTTGTTTGTTTGTTTGTTTGTTTTCTTTGATGAAGGGAGGTAGTGGTAAATTTTTTAAACTTGAGAGAAGAAAATGGATAGACTGTGATAAGAATAATCAGTGCCAATCTGCTATTAATAAAAACAAGGCCATTTAATACATAATGATTGTCTCTCTACTGTCTGTCCCGCTTGTGTTGCTGTCTCTGAAAGTGGCAGCACTTCATACAATTGAATGATTGCTGTTTATACTAAAAAAAAAAAAATCTCAACTAGAGAAGTAGCAAAAGCTTTTTTTCTAAATAGTGATTCATTCTGCCACCAATGCTGTAATGCATATTCTTTCCATGTTCAAAGAGGCTTTTGACTTGGAAAATTTGAGGCACCAGGAACTTTTCCAACTTCATGAAACATACACAGTCATAACTAAGAACATACAAAATGAAACAACGCATGGAAAGGATGCATGGGTCTCCAGAAGACAGTTTGTCAATGTCAATGGCATGCTCTATCAGCAGTGTTGTACTGGAGCCAGCCTGTACTGACTCTTGGTTGGTAAATTTTTGGGAGTTTTCTGACTTATATACCAGGTTGAAGTCAAAAGGAGTCAGAAATTTAACTGTATAATATAAACCCATGCATGTATGAGGAAAAAACTAAAATGTTCTTATAATTGGGCGGCAAGAAAAACTTTCCTAACTATACTTAAAATCCAAGAGGAAAGTTTCATTATAAACACACACACACACACACACACACACACACACACACAGACCCCTTTTGCATGACAAAAAACACCATAAAAAAGTAAAAAGATAACTGGAAAATGTATTAGCTAACTCTACCACAAAGAGTTAGCAGGTCAATATATGAAGGTCTTCTAAAAATAAAGGAAAAACTATACCCAAAATCATATGATTAAAATGCTAGAAAATAAACACACAATTCACAGAAAGACAATGCAAATGTTCTTTAAATATTTATAAAGTTGTTCAACCCCAGTCACTCCTAATAAGAGAAATGCAGTTTCTACCCATCAGTTTAGCAAAAATCCAAATGCTTAACAGAATTTTTTTTAACAAGACTGTGGTTAAAAAGGTACTATCATGCCTTGCTCAATGCAAAAAGTTAGAGTGGAATCTGACAGTATATATTAATAGAAAAAATTGAATTCACATTTACCATTTGACCCAGCAATCTCTCTCTTAGGAATCTATTTCAAAGACACACTGACAAAGTTACAGAAAGAGACATGTTCAAGGCTATTTATTGCACTGTTATTTATAAATGCAAAAGAAAATGGTTGCCAATAAAAGTGCCCAGCAATATATGGCTTACTGATTAAATTATAGCTCATCCAAACAAAAGAGTATAAATAGTAATAGGAACTATCTTTTCTATTTTTAGGACAGAGTTTCACTCTGTTGCCCAGGCTGGAGTGCAGTGATGTGCCCTTGGCTCACTGCTACCTCTGCCTCCCAGGCTCAAGTGATCCTCCCATCTCAACCTGCAGAGTAGATGGGACTACAGGTGCCTGCCACCATGCTGGGCTAATTTATTTTTATTTTTTTTTTAGCAGAGACAAAGTTTTTACCATGTTGCCCAGGCTGGTCTTGAACTCCGAGCTGAAGTGATCTGCCCACCTTGGCCTCCCAAACTGCTGGGTTTACAGGTGTGAGCCACCATGCCCATCCAGGAAATACCTTTATATGCTATTATATAGTGATCTTCAGGTAGTGAAAAGTACTTATAGAATGCCAACATTCATGGAATAAGGATTTATACAATTCGATGCATAAACTATAACTTTTTTTTTAAAGTTCACGTAGATGTGGGAGTGGGGAGAGAACAGTATAAGGGGCAGGAATAAAAGCTAGAATATTCCTAATATGTTTGGTTTTTACACTTTGTTTTATATATTTAACTTTGGAACAATATACATTTATGTAATTATTAAACTTTTTTTTTTAATTCGTCAAATTAAAAGAAAAATGATGCTAATAAACTTCAATTGTTTAACGAATTGTTGGCATAGCCTTACATAGAGGAACTTGTCCAAGTGATTCCAAAAATCATAATTTGACTCCATAAGATTGAAGCCAGTGATTAAACCTTAAAGTATTTTTCAGTAATCATATTATTATTTGGGGACTGTTGTCTATGTATTGTGGTTAAAAGCAAATTGCCAGTTATGTGGGTGTCAGTGAAAGCCAGCATTTTCAGCAGGGGTCAAAGTAGACACAGATGTAAAATCAGTACATTTAAGCAAAAACTCCGTAATCTTGTATTTGAATTGGTATTACCAGTAGGAATTTATGATGTTTTTTTGTTTGTTTTTTAAAAAACACAAAATATATCTTTTTTTCCTGGAAATGCTTGGAAACCACGGCCAACTTGAATATAAAATTTTTAATCAGGCTGAGTGAGCTTATATTTTGGGAGAAATTGCATTATTAGTCTGAGTTTATACTCTAGGAAATCACTTAGTTTACAATGATGGAAGTATGTTTCATATCTAGCTAAATAATTCTGGGGGCTCCATGCAAAATGAAAATATCAAGCCTCTTGTTTAAAACTTAAGAATTTAAGGCACTGACAGTAGAGTATTAACCTAAGCATGGAACTTTTCTAAGCACATGGTACTGTAGGACTACAAACATTTCATGACCCACTTTGCACTTTTATTTTACTTAGTAAGCCAGAGGAAAGCATTGTTTTGTCATTAAAGGCAGAGAGCTACCAGTGGTAAGAAAGATAACGTATACAAATAAGGAAAAGGATAATACACAAGTGAGAACACTTTGAAAGAGTTTTTTGAGAAGAACAGAGAGCACTTTGGGGCAGCTACCAGTATCCTGGGTAAAAATTGATGGTAAATCCAAAGAAAGTTTTGTTATGCATTGTCAGTGAACAGGGCTCCCTAAGTCCTTCCTGACCTTCAACCAATTATCCATAGAGGAACCAAAATAATTTTTTTAAAAAGGCAAATCTGATCACATCACTTCACCATCTAAAACTTTCTATGGGCTTTCATTGTTCTTAGGGAAAGAATGTGAGCCAGCTCTTCCAGCTTCAAGGTCTACCCACCTGAAGTTTTCTTTCACCTGCTTCTCCGCCACTCTCTCCTCATTCATTGCACACCCTTTCTTTAAATCCAAAACTCCAAGTCTAGATGAGGTATAGATATACACTCTCACAGTATCCTCAGTTTATCCTCTGAAGCATGTATGACAGCACACACACACACACACACACACACACACACACACACACAGACACACAATCATACAGCATTGGTATCCATTCCTCAATTATATTTTTCAGTGGTGCCCAAAAGCCACATAGGAAATTTGGTATAAATCTCAGGTATGCAGCCATATAAGTGTTCAGAAAAGCACATTTTATAAAGGCACAGTTTGAATATAGATGCTGTGTTAATATGTTGAGGTCTACTTTTTCTGTATGTTTCTCCCCGAAAACTTTCCTATCATAAAATGACAGAGGCTAAAGGGACATGAGAAATCATTTGATAGCAACCACTTCATTGTGTAAAGACCACAAAGAAAGAAACAGGGCTGGAAATTTATGTGACTTGCTCAAGGTCATGTATAATGATTTTGGAGTTGTTTAGTTAATACATGCATTGGCTCTTTTTTTTTTTAAGGCAAGGTCTCCGTCTGTCACCTAGGCTGGGGTGCAACTGCAGTGCTCCCACCTCAGTCTTCTGAGTAGCTGGGACTACAAGTGCTCACTGCCATACCTGCCTAATTTTTAATTTGATTTTTTAAATTATTTTTTGAGACAGGATTTCACTATGCTGCCCAAGCTGGTCTCGAACTCCTGGGCTCAAGCAACCTTCCTGCTTTGGTTCTTATATGATGATATCTTAAGAACACAGCAACCAATAACATCAAACACTTCAGGCTGTCTGCTTTCACTTCAAATGAAACAAAAGTAACAGATTAATCAGTATGACATGCAGAAAATTAAAAATGATGTGAATTTCTTTTAGCAATGACTTTGGTCTGAGTGTAGCTGAATTTAAATAAACAACAGCAATAACAGCAACAAAGATCAAAACACTAATCTTGGCAAACAACAGCTTTAGTCTCAAACCAAAGAGAATTTGTCTAGTGTACATTTGAGAAAGGATTCTAGCAATGTAATGGTAGCAAGAGAAGTGATGTTTCCCTTGTTATAAAGCAGCTCTAAATACCAGTTTTGTATTCTTCACCCACAAAATGTATACTACATGTAACAATGATATTGTCTCCTGCTCTTTTACTTTTGTTTGTTTAGTTTTTGCTTGTTTTAATCACAGAAAGGCAGCTAGATTGATAGGGCCCACAATATCCTTTATTTGGGTACTTTCTTCATAAATTCTGGGAATTCCAAATGGTCTAACTTTTTAAGATGGCATTATCATATCTATCATTTCTTCATCTTTAAGACATCAAAATAGTCATTCCCTGTAACAGTTTTGGAGCTCTGGAGAAAGAAACTACATACTTATGCATAAATCTTGAGCGCTAAAAAGGACATAACTGAAGATTAGCATTATGTTAGATGCCAGCATCATAGCTGATGGATGACAACTCCAGTTAATCTCAGTTTGAGAATTCTTGATTTTAGGATTTGGAGAGATCTGAAATATGTGGAAGGGAGCTCAGTTTGAGAATTCTTGTTAATCTCGGTTAATCTCAGTTTGAGAATTCTTGATTTTAGGATTTGTAGAGGTCTGAAATATGTGGAAGGGAGCTCAGTTTGAGAATTCTTGTTCATCTCAGTTAATCTCAGTTTGAGAATTCTTGATTTTAGGATTTGTAGAGGTCTGAAATATGTGGACGGGAGCAGTAACTTCTAAGAGATCGAGTAGAATTATAACCTTACATATGACTTAATTTATAAAATAGATGAAAATAATCAGAATTCAAGTCACTCACTGGAGAAGTTGTGAAGTATGATGCAGGTTGGCAGTAGAATTAGGAGTGCAAAGATTGAAGGGGAAAATGATGTTTCTAGAACCTTTAAAACAAACGTAATTAAAATAACACCATCCATGCAGATTATATCATGTTCAAGACAAATATGTAGGGAGAAGAATAAAAGAGGATACCTTAGCAGCATTTGAATTCGATTTAAATATTTTGGAGTTCTCATGTTCAAATCTTTGTAACTTTAAGAGAAGCAAAGTTGGATAAGGCAGAATCAATGACATCAAGAAAACAAAAAGAGATATATTCTTCCTCTTCTTGTCTATATGTCAAAATCCTTTAGGACTCTGATTAAACACTTCCCTATTCTACCTCATCATCCTTCTGCTCTTTGGAAGATTGATCATTCCCCTGCATGCATCTTTATTCTAATACCTATCTCATTGAATTGAGAGATATATTTCCCATTATAGATATGCATTCCTTGAAAGCAGAAACTTCATCTTGTTCACTATTATATCCCTCTAAGTAAGGTCAGACATATAGTAAGTGCTCAATAATATTTGCTTAATAAGTGGATCTTTAGAAAAAAATAGAATGATGTCAAAAGGAAAAAGGCTACAGAGATAATTAGGTACCTTGGATGGCAGGAGGGAAGGGTTAATCTTAGATAAATCAAAACGATTGGAGGCAAGGAGATTGATTAAACTGAACTTGGGGATTCTATGGGTGAAAGAGGAAGGCTCCAGTTCACTCATCAGTTTATGGGTCTACAGCAGTTTTAGAGTTTTATAAACTCCTATTTAATAGCAATAGGAAATCTTGCCCGATTGGAGACTTCATAGCAAGGAAATATTCTGTCTACCAGTGATGCCAGGGTGCCCTTCAAATCCATCATTAGCCAATCTCCATTTGTTTGGAGCTGGCAAGGGGCTGCACCCAACAATCCAAATTTTCAAGTTGGAGTATTATCAAAATGACAGCAGTTACAATCTGTATAAAGAATTTATTCAAATTATCCAACTGAAATGAGAGGCAAGCAAGCAGCCAATCCTCCTGTTATTATCACACCATTTACATAGGACTTTGGACTGCTTTCTTTCTATCAGGAAGTTCACATTGAGCTGTCTAAAGAGGGCAATTGTAGTTCACCGCAGTTATTCATTGGATCTCTTGAGTCCAAATTATATGCATAATGCATAAGTTAACTACTGATGTTTCCGCTCTACAAACTCCATGGGGGGAGACTTTTCAACTCTGTTATAAACTGGGCTGATAGACAGACCAAAATCTATCAAGACCAAATTGTAGTAATAATGACCATAATCACTAACATTTGTATAGCAATTTCTAGTTTTCCCAGCTCTTTACATTCATTAGCTTCCTTGCTCTTCATTAATATTTGGGGTTTGGGTTTTAATGATTCCTTGGCTCAGGTCCTTTAATTATGAGCCTAAGGAAACTTGGCCATAAGATTCACCATCACACTAGAACTGGTTTACAGTGGTGTGACTGACTGTGTATGTTGATAGTGCCAGAAACCAGCATTCTGAAACATATTTTTTCATCTGAAATGTTCAAAGGAGCATTTTTATTCATTCACTGCCTTTACTTCTTACCTCCCTTATACTTTTCATTGCACTATAACCAACTTCTCCCCACCATTTTGCTGAAACTGGTCTGGCTAAGTTCATAGTGACTTCACTTATTGCCAAAAAAAAAGATGGATTTTTGCTCTTTTTTTGACTCGATTTCTTAAGCATATCTGAATCTATTGATTAGAACGTTGAAATGTCCACCCAAGAGGATCTTGACTATATCCAAATGAGTATGGGAATAGTCAGTAGGAGTTAAGGATGTCTTCTTAAAGTGTGTTCTCTTTTTCTCTTAATACCCTAAGGAGCACAATATTGGAAAAAGGGAAATGTTTCATATCAAACATTTTAGAGAAATATTTTGAAATACATAAATTATTGAAATACATTCATTCTCATGGTATATTGTGCTTCTCAGATAATTTTTCTCTTGCTACCTTTCTAGAATTTCTTTTCTACTCATGCCCCTTCATGCTGGGATTCTCTCAACATCCTATACTTTTCCCTTTAATACTCATGTTCTGCACAATGACCAAGATAGAACTCATAGCACTTACAATTTTGACTAGAAAATACTCCCAAATGTGCATAATGACTCCAATCTTTCCCCTAAATTTCAGATTTTATATCCAGTTCTCTATCATGATCTAGACATTCAGATAAATCTAATATTTGATTTGATAAAATGAATTTTTCATCCCCATGCATACTATTACCTGTCTCTGGGGTTATCTCATGCAGAGATACCCTCCCTTGCACCTGCCTCATATCAGCTATTATGTTCCCTATGATACCTTTTCTGTTTGCCTTGCTAATTTTCTGGCTAACTTTTCCTCCAGTATGTTCCCATGATATTCTAACCATATCTCATATTATTTAACCTGTCTGTTATGTGCTCCTTTCTAGACTATAGACTATGCACAAGGGCAGGCAAGGTGACATTTTTAAAACTGTCTTACCACCAAGTGTTAGTAGGTAACTGCCTTATATGAGTGTTCAATACATAATAAATGGATACATGAATGACTGAGTGAAAGAAATTGCTTCAGTAAAATATTATGCCTCTTAAGGGATCTTGACTAAATCCAATTGACCATGGAGATAATCACTTGGAGTTAAGGATGTCTTAAAGTTTGTTCTGTTTTTCTCCTAATACCCTGAAGAGCACAATATTGGAAGAAGGGAAATGTTTCATATCAAACATTTTAGAGAAATATCTTGAAATACCTAAATTCTGCTTCGAAATCTATTTAGCTTAAACCCCTAGTTCAGGAAAGACATGTTTACCATAAGTAAGCAGGGTCATAGGAAAGTGTGCTTTTCTCCTTTAGCTTGCACTCTCAATAACTTGTTCTGGCTCACTAACCATAAGCAAAGATTTAGTGCAGATGTATGGGGAGGGAACCATTGTCCTCCTGCTCCTGGAGACCAGCTGGATGTTTCTGTTGTGTGAAAAACACATAAACTCTATTATGTAGAACTTTGTAGATAATAATTTTATAGAGTATAGCCTAAAAGTCATTCATGGAAGCTAAGCAATCCCCCATGATGAATTTGTATGACCTTTACACAATTGGAAGATCTGCGTGGTGGTAACATATTATGTGAAGAAAAGTGACCCTGATCTAATTGAATTAAACATAATTGGAATTATGCAGTTATTTTATCTCCAAGGAGGTCCAATGAAACCTGAGTGAGTTGTCAAAGCACATTCTGCAGCACACAGTGAAACTTTGTTTATAAAAGAAACAATGTGTTATATATAGGATTTTTTTCTACCAGTGTGCAGCTTGCTCAAGCTCTCCCACCTGTGTTTCCTTGATGACCTGACTTATTTTCCTATTTTAAACTCTATTAATTTGTATCCATATTTTGATTGTTTTCTCTTTCTTTAAAATATAATTTTATTTAGGCCTGTGCCATCTAACATTATAGCCATTATCCATATGTGGCTATTGAAATTAAAATTAAACAAAATTCAAAATTTAGTTCCTCCACCAGGATCCATTTCAAGTTTTCAACAGCCAAAATAGTGAGAGGCTACTGATGTAACAACACGGAGAAACATTCCCATTCATCACAGAAGTTTCAGTTGGACAGGGCTGATTCCAAACTCAATTCTTCTCACCTTATTCACATTATTGTATTGGCGTTTGGGTCGTTTTGTCATTGCAGAATACCTTTTCTGTGTTTATTCCATCAGGTTCTTTGTATTTAATCATTTGTCTTATATCATTCACTCTTCAATGAGATAAATGGGGTCAATGAACAACCTTATAGAAACTTAATGCTGATTCTTAAATAGCAATGCTTTTAGTTCAATCTGCCTGCTTTTAAATACCATCCACTGATGTTAAGGTTCTGAGAAGAACTAATCCCAATGTGAGTTATAATGTAGGCATTGAAAACTACGTTGGCATAAGCTGGGATTACTTAAAAACTAGAAACAAAACAAATTTTAAAAGAATTTAATTGTGACAGAATTTGAAACTGCATGATGTTTAAGGAAAGCAAGCTTAAACTCAAGCTATTTTAAATATGACCACATTTTTGACACTGAGCTCATTCTTTGTTTCCAGATTTCCCACAAATAGTATGATAATGACCTATAATTTGATTGAGATTGTGAATTATTTATACAGATATATAGAGATACATAGATTCAGAGAGATGATGCTTATTTGTAAATTTTAATGATTTAAAATTATGTTAATCATTTGCTGAAAAATTGAAAGTAAAATTATGTGAAAAATTATCTGCAAATATAATTAAGCATCTTTCAGTTTATCTGGCTGAGCCCTCACATCTTTCACTGGTTTACTGCAGGGCAGAAAGCCTCCAAGAAAGACTCTGAAAAGGGAGGTGAGTGACCCTGTGTGTTCCCTGAACTATCCAGCACTTGTAATTGGTTTTATAGTTCAACATTGATCAGGCTTTTCTGGCAGCAGCTTCCTAAAAGACTGTTCTCTAACTGTACAGTAAAATGGATCTTTACATACTCTTAAGAGCCTCTTGGAAATTTTTTGTTGTGCCTACTCACTGAAGGGAAGGAATGAAAAGTATCCTGGGACCTTCCTTCTTGAGTCTGCTAGTAAACTGTTTAGGGTCTTTCCAGGTGACATAGGCTCATTATGGTTGACTTGGGTTGTTTTCTTTAAACAGCCTCCTTTGAACTTTGACACATCCTCTGGGGAGCTATCTGAACAAACCAGTTAAATATCACTGTTCTCACCAGCCCTCTGCCACTTTAGGAAGGGGTTCTCCTGGGAACTCAGAATGTTCTGCTTTTTCAGGAAGTCAGAAATCTCACTCTTTATATGAACATTGAGCTAGCCATTGTCCACATTACCCTTTCTTGGGCTCGGGTACTGATGGACCTTCCAGAAATAGGAACCAAGCATTTGCCTACCTCCACTAAAGAGCTTGGGTCTGTCTACTTGAATCATTCCAGTAATGTAGTCATGCTAAATGTGCTTTCGTTTTCCCCTCTTCATAAAATCTTCAACCTTTGAGCATGATGACAATTATTATGCTAACATCTTCTTTTGTGATTTCAAGGCACAAGTTAATTTTTAAATGTCATTTGGCTCAACTCACTGAAAAATGCTTTTTCTGAAAACGCTTTTTTCATCCACGAAAAATTGCTAGAACTAGTGGAAGTAGATACATTAAATGTGGGTCCACACAGTGCAAGTTTTGCCTTCTGAGTTGTTATTTGGTCCACTCACTAAAATTCAGAATTAAAACTGATTACAAAATTAAGTCTGTAATTGACGAACATTCTGGCCAATATCTAAATGGACACAGAGAGAAACAAATTACTTCTTATAATTTAAATCCATTAGGAAATATAATCCTCTGTGTGTTCTGAATGGATCTAAAAGTAGCTTGTACAGTCTTCTGAATTTAGGATTTTTTGTTGTTGTTGGTGCCTATTTCTGGTGATATATGTTGTTATGTCTTTTGTGTTCTTTGGGACAATATTACAAGAATAATGTCTTTTACATTTTATTCCTGAAAGCATATTTATGAGCAGTTTATCTATAATTGTAAAAGAGGTCATTCTATGTTTATTTTCATTGTGTTTTTTCAAATCAGACATACCTTTTGTACATTTATAATATACTCAGCTCTCCATGTTTACATCCTTTAAAAGCCATTCTCGGTACACAACTCTGTCCAACTATGGTCTGCTCCCATGATTTCTTCTGTTTCTTGTAAAATATTAATTTTTTTCAGGAATATATCAGCATTAACTATGCCATACAGTAGATTTCTTGAACTTATTCCTGTAATCTAACTGTAAACTTACACTCTTTTGCCAACATCTCCCCAATATTCCCTACTCACCCCAGCCTCTGGCAACCACCATTCCACTCTCCACTATGTGAGCAAATTCTTTGGATTCCACATATGAATGAGATCATACAGCATCTGTCTTTCTGTTTCTGGTTTATTTCACTTAATATAATGCCCTTTTTGAAAACTGCTAAGTGAGTAGATGTAAAATGTTCTCACTACAAAATTATAACTCGGTGAGGTAATGTTTTTGTTAATTAGCTAGATTTAACCATTCCACGATGTATGTGTACTTCAAAACCTCATGTTGTTCATGATAAATACATACAATTTATGCTAATTAAAAATAAATTTGAATAAAATACTAATTTGCTTTCTAAGCAACTGAATAACAAAGGTGAGAAATGAGGAGACAGGCATTAATATTAATGGAAATCCATCAACCCTGCCTTTCATCATATTCAAGAAAATATGCTGTCTAGGTTCATGAAAATGATTGTGCCTTATTTTAAACCTCTGGTTGTTTGACGAAGCAATGTAAATATTTGATAAGAAATCACTAAAAGAAAGCAGACACACGTGGTCTACATCTAAGTACAGATTCTTAAAATTTTCTATTCCTTAAAATTGTAATTTTACCTTCATGGCTTACTGAGTAATAGTATAAAAGAAGTAGCTATTTCAGTGTAAATACTCTATATTTCATATGAGTCACAGTTTCAGAACATAAAAAAAAACTTATGTTTGTAGTTTTGGATGATTGTAGATTAAATGTGATTTTTTTAATATGCAGAATATCCATGCTTGCTGACCTTTGGTTTAGTTTAGTGATTCAACTTAATTATAGTCTACTGTTTGCTAGACTTCCATCATTTATTCTTTTATAAAGTTAGAGCCTGTTTTTCTCTTCCTTACCTTAAATTGTTAGACTCTAAGAGCAAAAAGGATACTCTAGAGGTAGCAGGATCTACCCACCCCAATTTCATGCCCACTTCCAAAGCAACAAATATTAAAATTACTTGTCTATAAAACACTTACACATCATCTTAATATGTAAGTTGATTAAAATTTGCTGAGTCCCATTTGACAAAAAGTAAAACAGAACAGTCTCTGAGAAGTTTAAAAACAAATGGATCAAACTTAAATCATCTCAGGTGTACTTTGTCCTATAAATATATAACTTATAGATATGAACTTATATTTATAGTATTATATATAAATATCTTATGTGCTATAAGATTATTTTTATAATTATTATCTACTTAAAATTTAAAATTTGAGGTATTTAAAATATGTGAATACAGATGACATATCATAGGTACCTACATATTTGTAAGATTATTGATAGTGATAGGAAGAAGCAAATTGCCAAAAAGAGGACCATTTTTTTAATGTTGTACTTTAAAACAGTGAGACAAATTATTTCACAGCACCTTAAGAAATTTTTACTAAAATAATATTTTCCAATATAATGACTAAACTGAGGGTTGTATTGGATTTTTACAATACTAATATATTATAGTATCCTTATCAGCTATCAATTTCATTGTTAATTACTAGTAAACTCAATTCCAGAGGAGCTAATTCTTCATTAATTCATGTGTCTTACCTCATGAGGCATCAGTGTTTCTGTTACAGATTTTCGTTGTCCTGTTTTTAAAGGAGTGGAATAAACTACCAAATTTAATCACTCTGGGATAAATGCACACGTGTGTGTGTGTGTGTGTGTGAAATACAGGAATTTAAAATATTTCATATGACCATTAAGCATACAGAACAAAACACAACTCCTATTAAATCTTGTATTGTTATAACAGGCATGTATGTTATAGTGAACATGTCTTAGTAATTATCTCAAAATATTGAATGTGATTTAGAATACCTTCCCTTTGGGATATTATAAGGGAATTCTCCTAAATAGAGTATATAAATGTGATGGTTAATTTTATGTGTCAGCTTGACTGGGCTATAAGATGCCCAACAAATGACCAACCATTTTTCTAGATATGTCTGTGAGGTGTGTCTGTATGAGATTAACATTTGAATCAGGCTGGGCTCAGTGGCTCACACCTATGATCCTAGCACTTTGGGAGACTGAAGCAGGTGGCTTGCTTGAGCCCAGATGTTCAAGACCAGCCTGGGCAACATAGCAAATCCCCATCTCGGAAAAAAAACAAAACAAAACAAAAAAAACCCTAGGTGCCCAGGTGTAGTAGCATGGCCTGTAGTCCCAGATACTCGGGAGGCTGAGGTGGGAGGATCACTCGAGTCCTGAAGGTCAAGGCTGCAGTGAGTCCTGATCATATATATGGAATTGTGTGTGTGTGTGTGTTTACACACACACGTTACAGTCTTAACTTCCCAGGAATTTCTAGGGATTAGTATGAATTGTGGTAAGCAAGGGACATGATGAGAACCTCCAAAGTGCCCTGAGGAAATACTACACAGTTTTATTATTTTACAAATTTATTTTTTTCACTTTTAAGGGAACAGAAAATCAATAGGCTGCAATTTTTTACTGTCAGTTGTAAAATTTATCTGCACATTTGTGTTTATTCACTCTATTTCCAGAAATATTTGAAGACTCTTTAAAGATGTAAATTAAATGTTCCAGCTTTGTTAGAGCACTGATAACTCAAGAAAATAGTAAAAATTTACTAATGAGTTTGAACTTGAACACAAGTTTAATCTCCAATTGATGAAATATCATTTAATATACAGACAAAAATTATACAGTACACAGCTATTAGATAGTAAGATTAGCAAGTGGAAAATCTGGGTTCAAATCTTAATGTAGAAACTTCCAAGCTATGTGAATTTAGGCAAAGGATTAACCCCCTGGTATTTACAAATAAACTGTAAATAATACTATTTTTCTAGTTTATTTGTCAGCTTGTTGAAACAGGAGAAATGAAGTTCAATTATGAATGATGGGGGAGTACAAATCATAAGATTCTCTTCTCTTTAGCAGTGGCCGGAGAACCCAATGGTCTAAGCAATTGTGATATTTTTGACCTCATGGGCTCTCTGAAGAATAATAAATTGATGCTTTATTCTTTCTGGTTTTAGGGATTGCTTCCTGTTATTTGAAAATGTATACCTGTATGTAAATATATACATAAACAAATGATATAATAAATCATTATGCCCTTACGTAGTATGTTTGTTCAGCTTAAGTTAAAAAGTAACTCTTCTCTCTCCTGCAGTATTTGTATCTTTCCCCAGAAGCCAAAAATTGCCTGGAAGCAGAAGCATGCTAGGAGCTTTCCCTTCACAAATTTCCAAAACTGCTGGGACACTGATTCTCACTTTAGGTTATCCTGTGATTTATCAAAGGATTAGTTAGGTCTCCACAAAATACTGAATTTGAAGCTTGAGTAGAAAGGTCATTTACTGGACAAACTCAGGCAGTTTACATAGCTGAGTACTGGGAATTAGCAAATGAAAGTAGAGGAAAGATTAGAAAGGCCAATGTGGCAAGTAACTGCTTCTCTTTAAATTGACTGTGTGGAAAACCCCCTTAGATAAAAAACAAAAGTGCTAAGATGTTCAACAGCAATTTTTCTCTCTTTTTTTAAACAAGGTCAATTTCGATCGGAAAAATGAAATAAAACACAAATGGATCAAGACAGTGGGAAAAGAAGATTTTAAAATGTTTTAATTGGTGTAAAAATTTAGAATTTAGAAAAAGCAGATCCAAGAGATTTGAGTTTTGCAGTACTTAATTTTTTAAATGTGTGGGAGATTGATATTTACAGTCTTCAACTAAAATTAACCTTTTAAGTAAACAGTCAAAATTGCCCTCAAATCAGTCCAGGAATATATTATGAAGGAGATCTAATTTAACCTGCAATTGCTGTCAATGTTTGATCCTTAGCTTTGCTAGAAAGAAGCCTTACAATTTTGGTGGGAGAGTACATTCTATAAGGTTCTCTTTTCTCCCTTGAATAATGCCTTAAACAGTTACTTGGCCTTGACACTGATACATATCTTGCGTTTTGTATTTTCTTAAGCATGTGTACAATATGTATCTTAGCAACTCGTTACTTTGTAGAGAACTATACTATTTATTGGTAACCTAATGTTGATTAATCAGTGTTAACTAAATAGAGAAGTGTAAACTTAATGACATCAAGAGGAGTGAAGTATTTGAATGTACAATCATATTAGGCATATTAGGGTTACAGTTAGACCTAACTGGTTTAAAAATGACTTTGGTTTGACATAGACTACAGAAGAGACAAATAGTTAACCACTAAACTGTAGTATCAATCTTTTCTCTAATCAAAGGGTAAGTTATCTGAAGATGGAGAGTTCCAAGACCTTATACTTACATTTCATATTTGGTTCTGTTGTTACCCACCATTTGTTAAAGGACAAATTCTCAGGTGGATGCATAAATAAAATGTAGTTCTTTTTTGATAGCAGTGACCCAGATAAAATACAATCTTGCAGAAGTATTGAAAGAATTTTTATATGAGGGTGTATGACATTACAGCTGTCCCTCTGTGTCAGTGGGCTCTATATCTCCAGATTGAACCAACTGCAGATAAAAAATATTGGAAAAAAATCAAAAGTAACAATACAACAATAAAAAAATACAAATGAAAATATACAATATAACAAATATTTATATAGCATTTGCATTATATTCAGTATTATAAGTAATTGAGAGATGATTTTAAACATACCAGAGGATGCACATAGGTTATATCTAAATACTGCGTCATTTAAAATAAAGGATTTGAGTCCCCTGGATTTTGGTATCCTGGACCCAAGTCCCCAGGAATACTGAGAAACCACTGTAATTGACTTTAATACAAAAGCCTGGGGGAATTAAATATTTATTAACTAATAATGAGAGTAACTGTTCATCAGAAGGTAACAATTGTCTAGGTACTATTGATATGGTTTGCCTCTGTTTCCCCACCCAAATCTCTTCTCAAATTGTAATCCCCATAATCACTACATGTCGAGGGAGGGACATGTTAGGAGGTGATTAAATCATGGGAATGGTTTCCCTCATGCTGTTCTCATGAAGGTGGGTGAGTTCTCATGAGATCTGATGGTTTTCTTAGTGTTTCACAGTTCCTCCTTCATGCACTCTCTCTCACCTGCCACCATATAAGATGTGTTAACTTCTGCTTCTGCCATGATTGTAAGTTGAGGTCTCCCCAAGCATGCAGAATTGTGAGTCAGTTAAACCTCTTTCCTTTATAAATTACCCAGTCTCAGGGTATTTCTTTATAGCGTGTGAGAATAGACTAATATAGAAAATTGGTACCACAGACAGTGCGGAACTGCTATATAGATAACCTGAAAATGTGAAAGCAACATTGGAACTGGGTAAGGGGCAGAGGTTGAAACAGTTTGGAGGGCTCAGAGGAAAACAGGAAGATGTGGGAGAGTTTGGAAATTCCTAGAGACTTGTTGAGTGGTTTTGACCAAAGTGCTGATAATACTGTGGACAATGAAGTCCAGGTTGAGGTGGTCTCAGGTGGAGATGAGGAACTTCTTGGGAACTGGAGCAAATGTCACTCTTGCTATGCTGGTGACAATTTGTCACTGCCCTAGATCTGTGGAACTTTGACTTGAGAGAGATGATCTGAAATTAGAACTTATGTTTCAAAGAGAAACAGAGCATAAAGGTTAGAACATTTTGCAGTCTCACAATGAGACAGAAAAGAAAAAACGCATTTCTGGGGAGAAATTCAAGCCACCTACAGAAATTTGCATAAGTGATGAGGAGCAGAATGTCAATACCAATACAATGGGGAAAATGTCTCCAGGGCATGTCAGAGATCTTGGCAGCAGTTGCTCCCATCACAGGCCTGAAGGTCTAGGAGGAATAAATGGTTTCCTGGGCCAAGCCCAGGACCCTGCTGGTGCATGCAGCCTCAGGACTTGATGCCCTGCATCCCAGCCACTCCAGCTCCAGCTGTGAGTAAAAGGGGCTAAGGTAAAGATTCAATCATTGCTTCAGAGGATGCAATCCCCAAGCCTTTGTGACTTCCACATGTTCATGCACCTGTTGGTGTACAGAAGTCAAGAATTGAGGCTTGGGAACCTCTGTCTAGATTTCGGAGGCTGTATGGAAACACCTGGATGGTCAGGCAGAAGTCTCCTGCAGGGATGGAGCCCTCATGGAGAACCTCTGCTAGGGCTGTATGGAAGGGAAATGTGGGATTGAAGTCCCCACATGGAGTCCCCACTGGGGCACTGCCTAGAAGAGGGCCACCATCCTCCAGACCCCAGAATGGTAGATCCACTGACAACTTGCACCATGTACCTGAAAAAGCCTGAGTCACTCAATGCCAGCCCATGAGGGAGCTGCCCAAGGCTGTGAGAGACCATCCTGTGCATCAGCATGCCCCAGATATGAGACATGAGTCAAAGGAGATCATTTCAGAGCTTTAAGATTTAATGACTGCCCCCACTGGGTTTCAGACTTGTATGGGACCTGTAGCCTTTGTTTTGGCCAGTTTCTCCCATTTGGAATGAAAGCATTTATCCAATGCCTGTGTCCCCACTGTATCTTGGAAGTAACTATTATGTTGGTGCAGAAGTAATTAAAAGTAATGGCAAAAACCACAATCACTAACTTGAACAAACTCCTAGACAAAAGGGCATTGCCTTGACTCAGATGAGACTTAGCACTTGGACTTTTGGGTTAATGCTGGAATGAGTTAAGTTTTAGGGAGACTGTCAGGGAGGCATGATTGGTTTTGAAATGTAAAAAGGATGTGAGGTTTGGGAGGAGGCAGGGTCAGAATATGATTTGGCTCTGTGTCCCCACCCAAATCTCCTCTCAAATTGTAATTCCCATTATCCCCATGTGTTTTGGGAGGGACCTGGTGGGAGGCAATTGGATTATGGTGTTTGTTTCCCCTATGCTGTTCTCATGGTAGTGAGTTTTCACAAGATCTGATGGTTTTATAAGTGTTTGACAGTTCCACCCTCACATGTGCTCTCTCGCCTGCCACCTTGTAAGATATGCCTGCTTTCCTTCGGCCATGATTGTAAGTTTCCTGAGGCCTCCCCAGCCATGCATAACTGTGCGTCAGTTAAACCTCTTTCCTTTTTAAAATTACCTAGTCTTGGGTATTTATTTTCATTTTATTTATTTATTTATTTATTTATTTATTTATTTATTTATTTTTAGACGGATTCTCGCTCTGTCCCCCAAGCTGGAGTGTAGTGGCATGATCTCAGCCCACTGCAACCTCTGCCTCCAGGGTTCAAGCCATTCTCCTGCCTCAGCCTCCAAAGTAGCTGGCATTACAGGTGCCCACCACCATGCCAGGCTAATTTTTGTATTTTTAGTAGAGACTGGGTTTCACCATGTTGGCCAGGCTGATCTTGTACTCCTGGACCGCAAGTGATCCACCCACCTTGGCCTCCCAAAGTGCTAGGATTGCAGGCATAAGCCACCATGCCTGGCCTCACATATTTATAGCAGTGTAAGAATGGACTAATACAACCATGTACCCCAATAACAAAGCCTCACAATTAAATGAAAAAGCAACAAAATAGCAAGGGGAAATTGAAAGTCATAATGATAGCCATGGAGTTTTAACACAAGTCTCTCAGAAAAACAAAAAGCAAACAAAAAAGATACAAAAGAAAAACATTTGGATTTGAAACAAATAATTAAAATTTAATCTAATAACTATATCTAGAATCTGACCCCCAGATATCTAACCATACATATTCTTTCACATATGTTGACCACCTAAGCAAATGGAAAAAAACAAAGAATCATTAACATGCACATAGCATTGTGTTGACAAATGTTTATAATTATCAAAGATGAAAATGCTACATAACTGGATTTATAGACTATAACTAATTTAGCATTTTGGCATACACATTAGAAAAAATAGAAAGTTAATGAACTAATGATTTAGCCTGAGAAGTTAAAACAGAGAAAACCCATAGACAATAGAATAAGTGAAAAATTGGTTAAATACAAATCAAAGAAGCAATAGGGAAAACTAACAAAGGCAAAAGCAACATTCTTGAAAGGGCTTTTTAAAAAAATATGACAAGATGAATAAAGACAGTAGAAACATAATAGAATTTTTAAAAAACAAAGATTAAAAAGTATTAAATTCGTATTTTTATGCCATTATACTTGAAAGTTTAGAGATATTAGACCATGTTTTACAAAAGCATAATTGGCCAATATTAATTCAAAAATGGATATTCCAAATGAACCTGTAACCATTATATAAACTGAATGAGTATTATAAAAATCTGCCCATTAAAGAATTTCAGACTCTGATGGTTTTACAAATTTTTACCAAGGCTTCAAAGGCTAGATAATCTTCACTTTAGACAAACAATTCTAAAAGGAAAAGGGATAAAAGAAGAGAGAATACTCCAGCTCATTTTATGATACTACTATAATTCTATCATCAAAAAGAGTATTAGAAAGGCAAATTATAGTGTAATCACACTTCTGAATATAAATGAAACTCATTAGCATGTTGAATCTAACAATGTATATTTAGTGTGATATTTTAGATATCTTTAGCCCACTGATATTCAGTCATCTGGAGAAGGAAATTACCACTTATGGAATATCTACTATAACCAGGCATTGTGCTGGATGGATACTTTATCTATATTAGCTAACTTAGCTAAGATCCTGAGGTTTCATAGTTGATGTTTTTTCTCTTTGGCAAAAGTACTACAATATCATCATGAATACCTTGATTAAACATCTGATCACAAAAATAAGAAATGAAATGGCCTACAAACAAAGTTTTCAAGTGGCAAATTTGTTAGCCAACCAGGGAAAATCACTTCATTTACTGATAGCACGTTTATTAAATCACATTGTACTGCAACAGCTAAAGAATTGTGTCCGGAAAAATAAGCCTTCTCAAGACTATTAGCATTATGGCAAGAACAGTGCTTGAAAGTTTGAGGAAATTGAAATATTGGTAATATAAATAGTCAGTTAACAAACAAGTTAACTGTAGTTTCAAGTAGTTTTCCTTGCCTCTTGATTTGAGATGGTACTATTACCCTGTTGTTGCTTACTGGAGGAGTCAATGATAAGCTTGAAGTGACAAACAATTAGCCTCTATGAATAGTAAGTGTGGAACACCTATGGGTGAGAATATTTTCAAAGTTTCCAAAAAAGTAATTCAATACAATCCGAAGTGGAACTTTCTAAGAGGTGTGAAGCACAAAGAGGGTTACTTGGACATACTTACAAAGTTTGTTAAAACATAAAGCATACGGTTATTCCTTGAAAGAGCCATTAACAGTTGCATTGTGGAAAACACTTCAGTATTTCATTCATGGTTAAAACAGTAGTATTATCTTTAAACTTCGTTTGTTCTCATCAGTTAACCCTGTTCATTACTGTGAAATTTTGTCAGAATAGAATCTGAATATACTGAGTTGTCCTACCACACAGCAGTTTGATGGCTTCCTGGTAAAATTTTATTACAAACTTTTTTTCAGATCAGGGCTAATGTTAAATTTTTTCTGAATAAGAACTGCCCTCAAACAGTATCAGTAAACACTCAATGGTTTTGGAAATCAGTTTTTGCTGCAGAATTGGCAATGTTTCTTGTTGAATTCAATCTGAAATTACAAGATAAAACAGTACTTATATGCAAAGCTTATGCTGTGGTAAAGTCATTTTGATGATGGCTAATACTGTTTGAATCACAGTAATAGCAAATTGCTTATAAACTTCTTGTCCTATCAGAAGTTAAAACAAGAAGTAAAATCTCCATTCCCATGCACATTTGCAGTGAATATATTTTCTGAGCACATACCACAGACTCAGCAATATTTTAGTACATTGATGCAAACGTAAAGTAAATTCTCATATTTCAAATTCCTTTTCACTGTTCAGTTGAGGAGCTTTCAGTTTAAACTTTAATTGGAAGTAATTAATCTGCAATGTATTGACCTAATAAAAGGTAACTATCAGGAGAAAGATCTAATAGAATTCTATAGTGACTTTTAAGTGATGAATATGCTCAATTAAAATAATATGGTTGTGACCTGATGAAAGTATTTGAAAATACATATCTGCATAAAAAGACATTTTCAGAGATGAAACACATAAAATATCACTACAAATCTTCATTAATAGATGAACATTTGCAATTGATTTTGATGAAAGGGAACACTAATGGTGAAGCTCAATTAAGAAAAAAGCCCCTTCCTAGAAAAAGAATTTTACTCTCCTCAGTAGTAAACCTTATCTTTAAAAAAAGGCTCAATTGTTGTTATAGTCTGAATTTTGTCCATGAGAATGTTGTAAAAATCTTTTTTCTCTCTTTTTGTGTAAATACCTACATATTATTAATATCTGCAATACTGCCTTTTGGCCTGAGATGACTAAAATATTTACTACCTTGTTCTTTGTTTTAAAATTTCACCACCCCCTGTAGTAAAGAATGAATTTAAAATGTTCTTCACTTATTTAAAATTATTAAATTAATTGCCAGTTATCCAGACATTTCATAGTCTATTACTTGGGATTGGAGGTCCTAGCTGAAGAAATGAATGTAGAAGAAGGTTGTATGAAGCTAGGAATGATTTTATATTCAACTCAGGACCCATGGTAATATTTAGTGGTAAAACAAACATGATTATTTAGAAAATGGACAATAGCTTATTTTTCTCTATCAGCAATGATTCATGTGGAAATCACTGTAATCAAGCAATTACACTTTTATAATTTTAGATGACTTTTATGGTAATAAATTATTTCCATATATTAGAGGTTACTTTACTTGAGTAAGTCACATTAAACCATTGTGTTTTATGTCTAACTAGTTTTGTTTTAACCACAACTAGTGTTATTAATAACATCACTTATTTCCTATTTCTTAAGTACTGGCTATAGAAAAATCTGGCACTTCTCATTTATTGATTATACAAACATTGATTAGTCACTGATTATTATTGAGGCTTCCTTTGTGCCAGGCACCAACACAGCTCCATAGAATGATATGGTAAATGAGACACAAAGGGTGCCTGCATTTATGAGCCTTGCATTCTTACCTTCAGTCTAATTTTTGATAAATATAAATGTATGCCATAGCATGTAAAGAGAATTTACACTGCTAAAAACAAAACTTTGTCCTAAGGGGCCCTACTACCTAAGGATGACACTAAAATATGATCGCAAAAACAAGTCTATTTAAAACAACCAAAAATGCACCATAAATAGGGGAGAAATGTTCAGCTCATAATTTGAAAAGGAAAATGAAAAAGAAAATGAAGTAAAATGAAAATACACATTTTCATTTAACTGAAATTTATTTGTAACTTAAATATCCCTCAAACCTCAAAAAAATGAATAAAGAATTGGTTTTGATATGTGGAGCTTAATTTTTCAAACAGTATTGTATGTTAGCATGAAATACCTTTTATCTCTTATTTATCTTTTTAGAATGATCATAAAGCAGGTTTGCATCACTTTGGTAAAAATGTGCACACTTATATAAATGTGGACCTAGCAAGTTGCCTTGGTGTTTGCCTTTAACCTTGGATATCAAAATCATTTCTCTTGAAGTATCTCTTGTGTCATTATCCTTGGTCATTTTCTTGTTAACTGGTCCAGCTTTTCCAGACCCATGCTTCTCAGTAGCCTTTTATGAGATTTTAGCAGGTCTCCAAGAATACTTTCCTAGACTTCACTAAATTTAGCATCTTCATAAAATTTGAATTTTTACTTGTAATTGATATGCATTCTAATCAGATCATATTGTTGGGGTTGATTAAGCCAAACCAGTCAAGTATGGGATTCACTCAATGAGGAAGAAATGAATGGCAGTGACAAATCAGTGAGGGCTATTTGGTCACTAGTGAAATATCTTGTTTATTTGCAAATATTTTTATTTTAGCTTGATTCCTCACCCAACCCCATAGTAGTGAAGACATGAATAACAAACACTCAGCTAAAGGACTCCTTATAGTTTTGGTTTATGCACTCTATCCTGATCCTGCAGATCTGAAAGAAGCCAGGATAATGATGTCAACTGTCTTCCAGACAAAGAATAATAATAATAACTTGGAGGTGTGAATAGCCTCTAAATGGCAGAGCTTTCTCTAGACTATGCCTGTGCTAACAAAGGTCTGAAGGAAAGTGAAAGCTGGGTCTTGGTTTGGAAGCTTAGAACATTGAGCCAGCGGTAGAGTGTAATTCACAAACTGCCGAGTAGAATAAAATCAATCTCCCTTACTTCAGAAAGAATTGGCGCCCTTGCTTCAACTGTTTCTCATTTCTAGTTAAGGTTGTCAATCAACTTGGATTGACAGCAAAAACCATCAAAATGTTACACCTTGTAATGAAATAATGATAGTCAGCTAACCAGATACTAGATAACTACACAGCTGAGAGGAAAACCCTTTGAATATCTGTTATAAAGATCTATCCTGGTACTGGGCCTCTTAAATACAAAGAAAAACAAAACTTAAAGTGGGTTCATCTGGAGACCACTACTTCTGTTATAATGCCTTTTTAATCCACTCAGAACTTTCCAAATAAACTCAATGATGTTAATGATTTGCCTCAATACAGGTTCAGTAACTTCTGTTTGCAAATGTGACATCGCACATCTCTCTTCCAGCTTGTCATGTCAGTCTCATGATTTTGTAAATAGCAGAACAAATGGAAGCTAAGTCCTGCTAGAAAAATCAAAACTTTGAAAGGCCACTACAGAAGTGGAAATACATTTCTCTCAGATGTCAGAGTTCTTGTGTGCTAGTCTCATCTCTGCTCTAATTAAATTCCATGTGAAGCTATTTCCCTCTCATGGGACATCTCATCTCCTTTGTGGAGGTGGAGAGTGGAGGGGGTTGGGTCTTGACCTATCTCCATCATGCTTCAAGGAGAACCAAAAGGATAAAATAACATCTCTTGTTTTAGTTCACAAAATGAATACCATTATCTGAAAATTTACACATGGTTTGGAAAAATCTGTTAAAACATTTTCAAGTTATAGAATCATTACAGTTTTGGAGCACATGTTTAGTTATGTGCTTGGTACTGTTTTATTCAAGGATTTAAATTTAATACTGCAATTTTAATAATTACAGTAAATACTTAATGTCAGCTAAGAACTATAAAAGTGAACACTTAATAATTGAAAGAAGTATCTTCCCAACACAAATGACTGAATGAAAGATTTTAAATACCTTTATAAATAATTTTTAAGTAAAAATTTACAAAATGTTGTCAAAAAGCATACCCACCAGATGGCTTAAATATGTAGGAAAAGAAAGTTTCGGCACATGAATGTGTTTTGTGCAAATAAATACAGAGACGGCATTAAAAACACTTAAGTCAGTATTCCAAATATCTAGGTTCTCTGTGGTATTGTTTGCAGTAATCACTACTTATTGCACTTCTAAAACAAATTCCAATGTAATATGTCAACACTTTTAATACTAATCAGCCAGATGTTAATACCAACATCTGCCTGAAAGGAATAATAATAATAATAATATACCTAAATCAAGTCCTTATTGTGCCACTTAAATGTTGTTAAACTCTAAACATATTCCTGAAGGCATTTAGTCCTTAGTTTCCTTTTTTCTAAGTTGACTAGTTTGTACTCTAAAGTCATTAACATCACAGTTTTTTTTTAATTGCAAATTGATGGGGTCTAAGCTATCTGTTAATGAATGTAACAAATGAAAAATGTTTGTAATTCCCATCATTTTATGCTACTATGAGAAGCTTCTACAACATATGGAAGACAGATTTAAAATTGAATTTTTCGAAACACACATGTTCCAAGAAAGTTTTCACCTCTCTCCGCAGCAAGAGGTGATTTCCAGAGGCTGATTCGGGCATCTGAGAGAAGTCCAAAGAGAAGCCACTCATTTACCATTACATTGCTCATTAATCTTTCTGAGAGTAGATGTATTTGATTAAAGAGATCACTAGCTTCTCGTGGAAGAATTCATGAATTCTTCAACTATAATTTATTGAATGCTCACATCCAAGATGCTAGAACAAATAATATTTATGTCTAATTTTGTGATGATTTTCTTTCTAGGACCCACTGATCTCAGCATGAAGAGGCAATTGGCGACTAGCTCAGGATCCTCCAGCAGCTCAAACTCCAGACCCCAGCTGAGTCCAACTGAAATCAATGCCGTGAGACAGCTTGTTGCAGGATATCGAGAGTCAGCTGCATTTTTATTGCGATCTGCAGATGAACTGGAAAATCTCATTTTACAACAGAACTGAGACAGACGACCACCATATTCACTGAGGTCTAAATTTGCAGTTTCCACTAATGACATTTTGATTTCCCAACAGAGATACTTCTGGTCTTACTGCAGTCTTTTAAGAGAAATACTTCCATTATGCCACATTGTCCTTGATCCATAAGTGATGTGTTAAGGTGCTTCAAAGGAACTCTGGCCTCTGAAGTACTTGAGATACTTTAATATGTCCAGCCTATTGCTTTTTGTTTTAGTGTGTCAGCATAAATATCAGGGGCATAAAAGGCTATCTGTTCTTAATTCAAGGATAAAACAGAAGAAGCTTGTGGTATAAAACAGTAGTTCAAGATTCAGCTGAAATATTAGTGGAATTTGCTACTGACTCATTGGACTGAAAGCTGAAGTACCTGGCAAAAAAAAAAAAAAAAAAAAGCCAAATTTCTTGTTGCTACAGGATATAACAACAATGAAAAGGATCTTGTATTTTAAAAAAAAATATGTAATTTTTATAAAAAGAAAACTTGTTTTTCATTCAAACTTGTCATTTTTACTTTGGTAACTTTTTCATAGGTCCTAAAAGAAAACTGTTTTGAGAAACTACTGTAAGTACCTTTTCCACATCCCTTGCCTTCTCCTCTTTCCAAATTCTTTCTACAAAAATAACACTTGATGCTGGAAAAACCCTTGCCTACGTTCTTTCAATCATCACATCAGGAACTACTTCCAAGAAAAGCCTGCATTTCTGCACCCATGCTGATCTCAAAAACCCCACTCAACACTGCAACTTTATCATAGCAGTTTTCATCCCAGAATTTTTTTAATGTTAAGACAAGACATATCATTGAAAAAAAAATCACACCTTGGTTTCTTAGAGCTGCTCATTCCTGATTGCCGCTGCTGTCTCCAGGCATCCCTCTAGCAGCAACTGGATGTAGATGACTGAATGTTAAGAGGTTGCAAGTGACAATCTGAAAATTTGCACTCTTGTGTGTAGTTTTCTTTTCATTTCCCTCAGAAATAGTTTCCAAAAAGATCATTACATCTCCTGATATGATTTGTATAATTTTCAGTTCTAGCTAAAAATAATGTAAAGAACTCTCAGCGGATGCAGCTGCAACTTACAATGAACTGTGCCCTCCTATTCCCCATATTTTATCCTTGTTTCTTATTTTATAGTGTGGGATACACATGAGTGGTGTTTTCTTTGTGCACTGAGGCAAGCCTATTTTTAAAATATTTAGGGAGAAGTACTTTCGTTCATGCTTCTCGTACAACTTTTTTCTGTTGTTTAGCTTTGGTTGGATTACAAATTCTTTGTGCATTCCTGAATTTGCCTTATTTCATGTAAAATTTATGTCATTCAGTTTTTGACCATGAGTTTGAAGCATCAGTGGTATTTCTTATCTACTTGTTACATATAGTTTTTCAAGTAATGACTGTGATTGTGACCGAGTAATGTGCACTTTTTCTTGTAACTGTGGACATTGCTATGCTTTTTTCTTCTAGTGTTTCTAGAATTACTGTTCCTTACAGTTACGTATACAAAAAACAAAACAAAACAAACAAAAAAAACTTTTGTGATACTGTTGGTGAATATAATGTGAAAATCTTATTGAAATATGAGTATTTTGGGAATACATAGCTGCACAAACATCTTTTAAGATGTGGATTTAGAGTTTGCTTATTTAAATGAAAATTCAAAAATTGAGGGCTGGTATAATTTTCTCTGTTTTGTTTGGTTTAATAAACAGATTTCTGTGTTAAAACAATGATTGTCAAACCTTATAAACTTTCTGAGGGATATAATGCTTAATTTTTAGCCATTTACTTTTAAAATCTAAAAGGCTATTTTCTACCTACATTTAGCACAAAATTGGCACTTCAAATTTATTTCTCAAGAATATCCTGGCCGGGCGCGGTGGCTCACGCCTATAATCCCAGCACTTTGGGAGGCCGAGGCGGGCGGATCACAAGGTCAGGAGATCGAGACCATGGTGAAACACCGTCTCTACTAAAAAATAGAAAAAAATTAACCGGGCGCAGTGGCGGGCACCTGTAGTCCCAGCTACTCGGGAGGCTGAGGCAGGAGAATGGCGCGAACCCGGGAGGCGGAGCTTGCAGTGAGCCGAGATTGCGCCACAGCACTCCAGCCTGGGCGACAGAGCGAGACTCCGTCTCAAAAAAAAAAAAAAAAAAAAAAAAAGGAATATCCTAAGATCCCCCAGGGTCTCAACATTCATTCTAGTAAATAATTTATTCCAAGAATCGGTAAGGAAATTAGGAAGCCAAGACTGCTTCATCTGATTATTCAAATATGATTAGAGAATATTTTTGTATACTTTATTACTTTTTTTTTCAGGAGTAACCTGTTTTTTAGTTCTTCCTGATTTAACATCTTGGATGAAACACGTGCTTGTTTTAAGTGCATGTTTTATACTTTTCCTTTTGCTATAATAGTATTTAAAGACTTGGACAGGGTTTCTATTTTGCAAATTAACACTCAGGCTTGAATTCAGCATATACGTCAAAAATTATTGATGGTTAAGAAGCAAAGGGAGTAAAGAAGCTAAATTCCAACAAGGTGCTCTTGTTTCTATTTCATTTTCATCTTCAATTATGACTCCCACATTCACTCACCAAGGTCAAAATACCCAAAATCTGTGTTCCGCACATTTGTTCAAAAGAATGAGCATATTGGGACTCTCATCATTCCTGAGAGACTACAAAGGTCAAAATGAAGTCCATTTTTTTCTTTACTTGTACCTGAAAAACAGCCTGGTCCTTTTTTTACCCTCTGTCACAGCAGAATAAAGAGATCACATTTCTTTATAAAGCATTTTGGAGAAACTGAGTGAAGGTTCATACTCTCATTCAAAATAGGTGATTAAAAAATAGGAAACTATCATTAACACAGAGATAAAACGGAAGCATCTGTCACTTCTGCCAGTTAGCTTATCATACAACACCAGTTTCTTGCCACATATGTATTATTTTATCATACTTTTAAAAAGTGCCTTGAAATAACCATAGACATGCAAGCACAAAGTCACTGAATCTTAAATTGTGTAGTACAAATAACCATACTCAGGGAAAAGGGCTTTAAGATATAGTATCAGCCACCATTTAAGGACTATTTACCAAGGAAATGCATTTTGCTTCCTCTACTTCTCATAATAACCTGAGATGAGCGTAGTCACTCTCCATTCTACAAAGTCGTCTCCAAAAGAGGAAATGAGTAATCAAAAGCACAAAGACAGTGAAAGCTGAAGCCGTCCTTTGAACCCAGGCATACCTGACGTCAGAGCCCACCCTGTTGGTCACTGTCATCTGCTCCTTCACGGGTACTAAATAATTAAATTCTGCGCTTAGAACCAAGCTTTTACACTGAATTTCAGAAGTTTTGTATGTACAGATAAATAATAGTTATTTATTTAAAAATGCACGTGACTTATCCAATTATTTGACTAAACACAATTTTATTCTGCTACAGAAGATGTAATTTCCTTTATGATATGTTCTTTACAAATATTAAAAGCTACCATAAAACCCACCACTAATGAAAATCAAGTACACAAAGCATGAAAGAGAAAGGCAGTGACTTTTTATCAAGGGGGGCCAGTATTGAATTCTGTAAGGAAAAGTAAAAGGGATTATCCAGTTGAACCCGTATAGAAAAATTCATTCACTTGAGATTTTTGCCCCAGACACTATACAGGTGCTATCCTGCTATTGTCATTAACCCTGACAACATGAACGCAAATATCATTCAAAGATTAAACTTTCTATGGCAAAAATATTTTCTAATTTCATGTGGCCCATGTTTTAAGATGTAGTTCATAGAAAAAAATTAAAAAATAAAGTAGGTAGACATTATCATATCTTTTGAAGTGTGTTTGGGATGCCGATATTCAGTAAAGTAAATTGAACACAACCTAATCTACAGAAACTTACTATATTAGTTATAGCGGTCTTCTTTCTTAAAAAAAAAAAAATCTGTAAGGACGTAAAATGCTATTAATAAAGTAACGTATCTCGTTTTAACATCAGTCATGTTCAACATTTAATTTTTTCTGATTACAAAAGAAACTTGGGAAGTACAAGAAAAAGGTAAGAAATAAAAATAAAGGAAGACTTAAATGTCAGCATCTATAGAGAACTACGAGAAACATTTTGTAGTGTGTCTTTCTGATTTTATCTAAAATGTATATACATATTTTTTTCTGTTTGTTTTTTGCCATATGTGGTCTTTTATCATAACCTAATTATATACCATACATATTTTCCAAATCAGGCATTCTTCTTAAATTACTTTAGTGATTGTGTAGTGTGACATTATGGGAGCGTACTTGTATAGTTTTCTACTGTTGCTTCAAAACCCCAAACAACAAATGTATTACATAACCAACCGTAGGTTAGGTGTTTCACTGGTCTAAAATCAATGTGTTGGCAGGCCTCTGCTCCTCTGTGAAGGCTCTAGGGGAGAATCCATTTCTTTACCTCCTCCAATTTCTGGAAGCTGTTTATATTCCTTGACTGGGGCCTCTTCCCTCATCTTCAAAGCCAGGAACATAATGTGTTCAAATCTCTCTATAACTCTGCCCTTTTCTTCCTCTTCAAAAACATTTAAGGATCCTTGTAAGTATACTGGGCTCACCTGAATAATACAGCATACTCTCCTTTTACTAAGGTTTGTTAATTAGCAACCTTAATCCATCTGCAAACTTAATTCCATAATCTGACATGTAACACAACATATTCACAGGTTCTATAATCAGGATGTGACTGTCTCTGGGGAGCTATTATTCTGCTTACTTCTGTAATTAATTTCTCGTTTTTTCTTTTAAAAACCACTCTGTACCCAGTTGCATTTTTCCATTCACTTGTAGAAAATATCTTAAGTCAGCAGCACAAACATTTACAAATAATTGTTAGCTGCTGCACCTATAATTCTTCTTTTGTATAAAGGGTGTGATCTTTGGTAATTATTTTAATGGTATTTTTCTTGAATGTCTCTCATTCAAATTAAATGTAATAAACAAATATGATAAAAGTGCAACTAAGTCTTTCAAGGGAAATAAAGCAGAAATACCTCTGGACCCTTTCCTCCACATTGGTTCTTAGAAGGTGTTTCTGCCCAAGAGATTTCCTGAAATATGTTTGAGAAGGCTCCAACTCATTAGGAGAGAAGAGTACATGAGAATCCAAAGCTTAATTAAATTCAGAAAGCAATCCAACCACATTCATAAAACTTGAGGTAATTACCAGTGGCATTTTATTTACTCTGAACAATTAAAAGATATATTTAATGTTAGATGTAATTAGATGACATTTCTTTTAAAAGAGAGTGTTTGGCAACAACATATCTACTGAATTTAGGATGATCAACTGAGTTTAAAAATTAAATCTCTCCCTTGATTTCTTTGCTAAAACCCTTTTTATTTCCACATTAAAAATTGTATTTCATCTCATTTACTATGTTTTTTTCCCCATTCAAGGCTATTGGCTGAAATAAGAGAAAATTAAAGATAATTTTCAGGACTGCCTTTAATACTATGAGAGAAAAAAATACAGTAAAGCATAGACCACACAGACCAAATGCTGTTACTAAAAGTGTGGAATGGTACCAGTTTTTTCCCTTGAAAGTTTTAACTTCTAATATTCTCTGTTTATTGGGGAGTGGATTAGATAGGGCTGCCCATGAGAAATGTCTTCTACTTATTTAAGGCACTCCATCAAGGTGATAATACAGTGGCCAGAAATTCCACAATAGATTATTCATTCTTATTTCCTTTGCTGGTGGAAGGACTCAGAGATCTGCTCTGAGCCAAACCCATACAGTAAGCAAACCTCTTAGCTCATTTTAATTTTCATTCATTTAATCATTGTGTATTCTTTCCCTACTAGGTGCTGAGCATTGTGCTCTGATACAGAAAAATTACAATTCGTGCTTCAAAGAGTCAATATCTAATGGAAAAGAGGGACAGAAGTACAGTTGGTATAATACAAAAGGATGAAGTGTAAGAATACAACACGCAATGATAGAACTGTGCCAGAGAGGTCAGGGGAGGGCACAGACCCGGTCTTGGGGGCAGAAGGGTGAAGGGAGGGTGTAGCTCATTATAAAGACTGGATCATTAGAGAATACCTGGCCAAATGTTGAGCATCCTTTGAGAGAATAGGAGAAGAGAGAAACGTGTCAAACGAGGAATGTTTCAACTGCAGGAGCAACAAAATGCGAGGTACAGAGGAGGCAAGGGATAACAAGTGCACAGTCACTCAAGTTTAGTGTTGCTGGAGGGTAGAGTTTGAAGACAAGAGATTCCTGGAGAAGAATAAAGGGGCCAGATATGTCCTGTAGAGGATGAAGAGGAACAGACATATTTTAAATAGTGGAGTGGCAAATGTGGGTTGGTCCCTTTGTAGAATATTGCATGATGGATCTGAGCAGAAACTTCTGGAGTAGGATGAAGTAACACTGCATCATAGAACCTTCCTTCCATCACCCAAAGTGAAAATCCCAAAAGGGAAAACAAAAAACAAAAATGATTGCATGAGCAGCATACTCACATGGAAGGAAGGAAGGGTCTTTTTGCTATAAGCATTATATGGTGGGAACCAGAAAAAGTCAGAAAATGCCACGTATTACTGCGACCACCCGAGGGCTCAAGAAAAGCGAACCAATCTAAGTCTGCTCATAAGTATATATATATATAGAGAGAGAGAGAGAAAAGGTTCTTAGCCTGTAAGTGGTTTTGGAAAGGATACACCAATTAAGTCTGGCGGGGGAAAATTTCTGTGAGAAATCCTGTAGCAATATGACATTGGAGGCACCAGTCAGGAGTACAACTTCCTATTGAATTCTAAGATAATATATAGAAATTTGAATTTGACCTTTGGTGTTGGCAGTGTCTGCAGCTAGGCTGAATACTAATGAACAAAAGGAGGATAATTGCTTTAGGAGTGGCAGAGGCACGCCGTAGAATTCCTGCTGATCTAAGGGCCAGCACTGCTCTACTGTCTGCATGGGATGTGTACACTGTGAGTGATGAGTGATGCAATGTTTCACCTTGTCCCATCTTCCAAAGAAAACACTACCCGTGAGGAACTGTCATTTCACTAGTAAAACCAAACTAAACTAAACTAAAAGCCAACGTGAATACCATATCATGAGGTTGCAGCTTCATTGCCAAACTAGTCCTTCTCCTACACCACTAAGGAAACTCTGATAGTTTTTTTCTTCCAGTCTTCCGAGGGGCCCCACATTGTCTTGGGCTGGCATAGTGTATAAGGCACCCACCCTGCATTGCTGTAGCGGATAGAAAATGTGTGCAACAATAGACTGCTCTGTTTTTAGGAACCATTTGAGAAAGAATGCCTCTAATTAAAGATTTGCCATAAGGTGACATCATTATAATATAGGGTTGTCAAATGAGGTGAAAACGTGTTTCCCTGCTCTTGTGGCTTATTTTAGCAAGCACAGCATTTATTGAAGAAAAAAATGTATTATTGGAAGATACTTTAAGTATAGTTTCTTTTTTTTTAAATTTTTGTGAACTCTTCTCCCCTGTCTGCCTTCCTTTCTTCCTATAATGTGTTATGTTGTTTCTTTAACTTTTGTTTATATTTAAGGGGCATGCTTTTTTTAATTTACTATTTTATTTGTCCTAATGCGGTACGATTAAACTCGACATCTTTTTCCCCCTGTCTGAAATGTACACCTTTCCTTTTCAGGTTAGCAGCTGAAGTGCTGGGTATGTGAGTTCTATGCACAGAGAGCAGAGGCATGGAAGGTGTTTCCAGCACTGAGTCTGGGGCTATAGTCTCTGATATTCTTCTGCCATTTCGCTGTTAGTCCAGAACTCACTCCACTTGGGCAGGACTATGTGGGATCTGTATTTGGGGAAGGGGAATTAGCCTTCAGATTCCCAAATTCCCCGTCTCTGGGTAGACCCTTAGAAGCTTTGCTTTTGATAGAGGCAATAAGACCCAAATATATATTTCTCCTAATCCTTTAACCCTTCCCCTCTGTAGCTTTGCCTGTTGTCCTCCTTGTCAGAAGGAAGATACAATAAGACAAGCTGAACTCATGAATTCTGGCCCCTGTGTTGTTGATGAGTGGTGGGGAGGTGGGTCACAGTAGAGGAGAAAAGAGAGGATGAGACAGGAAGGGAGGTGTCCCAGCTGAGATCTATTTATTTTGTATAAAATTTGCCCTGGGTACCACCATCCTCCTGCCTTTACTCTTTAGCCCTTCTTTTCTTGCCGGAGAACACACAAAATGGCAAGTCCTGATTAATTTTCTACTTAGGGAGACGTGTTGTGAAGACAGGGAGGTACTGTTTTTTCTCCATCTGGGCCTTACTGTTTCACATTGCATTTCTAAGAGTTATTTCTTTTATATGTCACAAACATACGCTATCTATGTTTTTCTACTAATTTCTGATACTCATTTTTTGACACTTGCAATGTTGGAGATTTTTAAACCTAGGTATTTTTGGTTTTCTCTCCCCCTTCACCTGTAGGTTTTTTGTTTTGTTTTTGTGTTTGTGATTTTTTTTTTGTCTTTTTCATAATAAAAATTCATTAAGAAAGTCATCCAACCGGGATATATTAAATGCTTCTAACTTGTAGAACCCCATGCTTCTCTGGAGTCAGAGTTGGGAGATTAGATAGAAAAGAAATCTATGTTTATGAAGGATCTGTAAGTCACCAGTGAGTATTTTGGCACCAGGCCCTATGCCAACAGCCACTGAACTAGATCTGTTTGTCCATGTGTAAAATGAGAGTAAGCTCTTTCTCAAATATAAAAGCAGTAAATATAAAAGTAGAAGGTTTTGCTGTACATACTGAATAAATAGATTCCCAGAGTGCTATTTCTTTTTTGCATTTCCACTTGAAGCTCTCAGATACATTGTTTAATTTTAGAAAATAAGAACAATTATCTCCACTGGCCAGTATAACCAAATGAAAGCGAAAGACTTATGAGCTTATTCCAGTATTTGATAGGAACATGCATTTGAGCCCTACTTTGCACTCCTAGGCAGCAGAAGACATTCATAAATGCTCCAAAAGTTGCTTACACGAGGTCCCTATTGGGACTCCAGGTACACCAAAAACAACAAAGCCATAGGTTTATTTTAAAATTTGCACCAAATCTAATTTTCAATCTGCTCACTATTTTGGACACGGTCATTTAGCAATGGGAGAAAGGAACATTTGAAAAAAATATAAACTATAATACTAAAATTTTCTTTCACATTTAAATCCCATGTGGGTTTTTTTTTTTCCTCATTATTTTTGTCCACGAGATAACTGAGGCACCTACAGCTTAACCACTTGTCCATTGTGGCACACTAGTAAGTGGTGGAGATGTGATTTTAGCTCTTGCCATCCATATATAGAGGCCATGATTTGGTTCCTCTTCAAACACACATCCAGTGCATTCCATATTTCTATAAGGAGCTCCCACCAAAGACAATAAAAACTTACCTCTTTTCACTGTTTTAACTGAAAAAGTAGAGATAATGCAGGATTTACTACATTTTCTGCATTGCCAGAGAGGAGTGCCGAGGTAAGAGTCTGATGCCCTGGTCCCTAATAGCATGAAAGGTAAATAAAATCTCAGGGCCAGGAGCGGTGGCTCATGCCTGTACTTCCAGCATTTTGGGAGATGAAGGCTGGCGGATCATGAGGTCAAGAGATTGAGACCATCCTGGCCAACATGGTGAAACCCCGTCTGTACTAAAAATAAAAACAATTAGCTGTGCGTGGTGGCACATGCCTGTAATCCCAGCTACTCTGGAGGTTGAGGCAGGAGAATTGCCTGGACCCGGGAGGCAGAGGTTGCAGTGAGCCAAGATCGCACCACTGCCCTCCAGCCTGATGACAGAGCAAGACTCTGTCTCAAAATAAATAAATAAATAATTATATATATATATACATGTACACACATACACACACACACACCACTATCTTGGGACCCTAAACTCACCAAGCAAAAGGGAAAAGTTAAGCTTCAAAACAGAGCCATGTAAAACTCTCTGTCCTCCTTTTGTTCCTACACAGATAGCCGCAAGACAGAAGGCCACATATCGCCCCAGGTAGCCTCCCTCATCCTGGCAGTGTAAATGCACACCTTATTTTCACAGGTGTGGGGAAAAGACAAGACTAGAAATCATCCCTCAGCCCACTCCGAGACAGATGCATATTTGACTTTTTCCTCTACTCTATGTTTAGTTTATCATACGTAAAATGCAGATTTACTGAGCTAGTGATAGATGAATAATTGACTGTTTCTCTTTCTCCTCCTGCCTGCTTTTTCCCCTTTAAATATTGAAGTCCTCAAAACCCTCTTTGGAGCACAGGCCATAGATCCTACTGTAACTTGCCTCTCTTTTTCCCAGGTGTATCCTCAATCTTGGCAAAAGAAACCTCTAAATTGATTGACACCTGTCTCAGACACTTACTGGTTTACAATAGCTAGCATTCCTTGTGCACTGCTATGTATCTACTCTGTTTTAGCAGGTAGAACTTCCTATACCTTTATCATGTTTATGAGGGAGGTAGCATTGTTTTCATATTACAGATGAACTTAGCTTCCAGGCTATCCTTCCTCTAACAATTTATTGTTTATCAGTGAAAAATCCTAACATTTATATACAGCTTCAACTTATGATTAGAAAATAAAACAAATTCAACATGAACATAAATACACATGCCAAATCTCGTTTATTCTCTAATTCTAAAATTATGCCATTTTAATGCCATTCTATCTTTCTCGGATCCTAAACAATTCTTTATCCTAAAGCAGTATTTCTCACAAAATGTCAGCTGTAAGTGTGTGGTATAAGCATATCTTAGTTGTGAAAATAGTTAAGCTTTCTCTCTTCACTAGCATAAAACACCCCCACTCTTCAGCCACAACGAATAGATAGCTCCTAGCACTGTGCCAGACACTGTGGGCTGGGTCAAGTCTCAAGGACAAATTAAGGTAAGACAGCCCAGCAGGCCACAGGCTTTTTCTGTGGGCTTCTAGTTCTCTTTCTCCTCATCCTCTCTTATCACTGTCACGTCCCCCGTGTGCTTCTCTGGGTGCCCAGCTAAATAGTTCAGGCAATGAGACGTGTCTATGGTGGCAGAATTACCTGGTGAAGGCAGGTGATTCTTGCTTCTCCTTCAGGAGAAGGATCCCTCACTTTTTTTTTTTGAGACAGAATCTTGCTCTGTCAGCCAGGCTGGAACACAGTGGTGCCTTCTCAGCTCAGTGCAACCTCCGCCTCCCAAAGCAGCCCTCACTTCCTCATTTTATGCTAATCTACATCCCCTGATGCCAAAGAATTCTTTATCCTGGAGTAGTAGTTATCAGTATCAGCTGGAGGACCTAGGGTGGTATGTGTTAAAGTTTAGACGCCTGAGGGCCATCACAGCTGTATCTGAAATCAGAGAGGAGGTAGGTGGGGATGGGGGATGGGCATGATAGTGTAGTTAGGGCACAGCAATCTCTCATCTTAGTAAGCTAAGCTCTCCCAGGTGATGCTGAGGCAACTTGATTGCCTTAGAAGTTCTAACCTGGACCAGAGAAAGCGAAGAGATGGGTCAATAAGTGGACATGTTAGAGGAAAAATGAAGTGATGGCCTGAGAGCCCAGAATTGAGACATGTTTCTAGAAAGCTATTTTGCGGAGAAGCTCTTAGATCCATGACTCCTACTTTTCTCACAAATAAATTACCCAGCTGTCTCCCCAGAGACCCCACCCTATCCCTTAGCAGCAACCCTGTGAGGAAAGGATGGCCCAGGCAGTAAATCTCTTCTGGTTTATAACAGAAAACGCTGGGTGGTTGGGAGTGTTCCTACCTCTTGGGCTGAGTAGAGACATATTTTTGGCACACTGAAAAAGATCAGTAAATGCTTTTTATCACACAGTTATTGCTACATTTGGGAGCTGAATTCCATTATAACATACTCTAATTACTTATACTTTTATCAATCTAATCATAACTATACATATATTCTGAACAAGGGTCATCAAATTAAGGCCAGTGGACCAAATCTAGTCTGCCTCCCATTATTTTAAATAAAGTTTTATTGGAACACAACCATGCTCATTCATTACATGCTGGTTATAGTTGTTTTCACGCAATAACAGAGTAGATACAAGAAAGACAATATGGCCCACAAAACCAAAAATATTTATTATCTAGTCCTTTCCAGAAAATGTTTGTCTAGAGAATTATATTATAGATTATAGCTCTCTACCACTACTGTATGCCAGGTGCTTTACTTGGCTCCCTTGTACATTATCTTTACTGTTCTCAATAACCTTCCCAGTTGTTGTGATCATGATATTGCAGGGGAGGAGTGTTAGACAGGTCAAGGGATCTGTTTAAAGCAGACATACAGAGCCGGGCGCGGTGGCTCACGCCTGTAATCCCAGCACTTTGGGAGGCCGAGGCAGGCGGATCACGAGGTCAGGAGATCGAGACCATTCTGGCTAACACGGTGACACCCCGTCTCTACTAAAAATACAAAAAAAAAAAAAAAAAAAATTAGCCGGGCGTGGTGGTGCGTGCCTGTAGTCCCAGCTACTCAGAGGCTGAGATAGGAGAATGGCGTGAACCCAGGAGGCGGAGCTTGCAGTGAGCCAAGATGGTGCCACTGCACTCCAACCTGGGTGACAAAGCGAGACTCTGTCTCAAAAAAAAAAATAAAAAAATAAAGCAGACATCCAGAATTCAAACAGTATTTTATGTTTTCTGACTGCGAGTCTTTTATGAGCTGTGCTAGGGATATAATCACCATGTTACACTTTTAATGGGAAAAATTGTTCTTAGATAAAAACATGACTCTAAAGAAATGTGCTATGGGAAAGCAGCCCATATGCAATTTGGGGAACTGACTCTCAGTCCCTAAAGATTCTTTCCTGATAATCTGGCTACCCCATCATCGTGTACCCTATTTCATTTTTATTCCAGTAATTATAAGTGCTTGAAATTATTTTATTTATTTGGCCATTTCTGTGGATTGTTTTTCTCCTCTCAGTAGAATGCAGGATCCTTGCAGGCAGAGTTTTTCTTCAATTTGCATCTGTAGCCCAAGAGCTGGGAGTGTGCCAGGCACAAGTGTCACTGTTCAGCAAGCATTTGCTCTGTGGCTCCTTAGTTAATAATAAACGTTTATATTGTCTTCTTGTCTTAAAATACAACATCTGAATAGAGACTGTAATGCATAGCAAAATTTGTCTTGCTTATTTGCCAACGATGGAAAATTCTTTTTTGAAATCCTTGGAAGCACTCTAAAGGAGAACTGGGGTTAGGTGTTGATTTGTTGCAATGCAGCATTTTGAAAATTATCACAATATCTCTTTAGGGGATTCAGTGGAATAAACCAGGATCATATACACCACGAAAAAAAAAACAACAACAACAACAGCTTTTTAATCACTTAAACAGCAACTCGAAATGAACATGATACTGCTCCTCATTTAACCCCTTAGAAGTGTGAGTTCACAGATTGCTACATCCTGCCCCCTACTGGAAGAGAGAGTAATGACAAACAGGGACTAGCATGAGCACTGAAGCTTTTTTATCAAGAAACAAAATGTTTCTTTTTGCTGGAGTAAATTACATGTTGCAACTGCTCTTCCCTGCCCCACATTCCTTTCTACTTCCAAAGTAAATAAATAGTAAAGCAAGTGGAGTATAAGATGGCTACCAGTAAAATAAAGAGAAAAGCAAACCTATATATAGGACACGTTTTGAAAACAAAATTAATCTTTTGTTTATGTAGAAGTAATTTTAAAGTGTGATTTGTTTAATAATTAACTCTCCACCTCAGTTCTTATCATCTGGCACTCTGTTGAAGAATATAATTGGAAAGGCTATCTAAATTAAGCTTCTAAAAATTAAACTTCTGAAAATTAGAGGTAGCATATATTCATATTTACTTGTATTAACTCATATTTAGTGCAATATCTTTAACGTTTAACTCATAGAGTAAATGTCATGTCTAATATGATAAATATAATAATAAAATATATAAAGTCCCTGATTTTAAAAATGCTTATTGTATAAGATACAAAGTTTCTTTTGTAGAGAAGACTGATTAGTTACACCTGACCTTAATGTTTTCTTCTGGCCTCATTGTCCCTTCCAGTTTCACAGCTCATCCTACCAAACCTCACGTGTATGTCAAGATAAAGCAAGCTATCCGTATCCCGTTACCCGGTGCTTACCTAGATAAGGACACCATCCTATAAACCAGCATACTGACCTCTACCAGTATATAATTTTTTATTTAATCAACAATATGCACGACATCTTTTAAAGCATTAGCTAAATAAGCCAACTATACACTGATTTGAAGGAGGCGCTACCAAAATCTCGCTGAAAATATATAATATGAGCAAGACCATCTAAAAGACAGGTAACCGAGATATCTTCCAGTACCTTTAAATTCTGACCCTGTGCTAAGTTCCAACATCACAAAACAAAGTGTCTATGCCTCCAAACTGTAGGGTAATGCTATCTTTCTAACTTTAAAGGAGTAACAAAAGAAGTTGCATGTAGAGAATGTATCATTTCTTTTGGAAAACCAGCATCATATTTTTGATTTCCATGTTTCCATTACATTACCCAGTCCAAGGTTCTACCAAGTAAGGTTATCTTAGAATCAGGGCAAGGAAAAGCTTTTATCTATTGGTGGACTCTTATTAGATAGCAAGAAGAACCTTTATGGTTAATAGCATAGACTATAGAGTCACATTGCCTGAATTCAGATTCCGGCTCTCTCGTACCATGTTACCTTGAGCTAGTTATGTTAACTTCCTTTGTCTTAGTTTCCTCATCTGTAAAATGTGGGTGTCAATAGTACCTGCCTCATAGGGCAATTGTGAAGGTAAAAGAAGTTCATATGTAAAAAGTCCCTTGGAACCAGACCTGGCACATAGCCTTTGAGAGATGTCAGCTGCAACCCAAATTTGTTTCTGCATCTGACTCTGTTGACAGAAGGCTCAGAGCTACATGTCAATTCTTCTGCTGTAACTGATTCCAGACACCTGCTTCTTCTTTCTCTCTCTCCCTCAATTTACTTATTTATTATCATTGCTCTGTTTCGTATCATTTTTATTAATATAAGCTGATGAACTATTTTAAGGAAATGAACAAGAATGAAATTATTTATTAGGTGGACTAAACTGAACTTGTCCTCTTTGGTCAATTATTTCAGTCCAGATTACTTAATTTTCTGCTTTATAAAATACTCCTAAATTAGGTCATCTCAATTTCAGAAAGCACATCTTAGAATATACATCTTCTATGTGCATGAAAATCCAGAATTTAAAAAAAGAAATCTTGTCTTCATATGAGACTTATTGGATGACATATAGGTGTTAACAGTTTAATACATGCATATAAAGAGATACCTGTTAACATGTCAAATATGTTGATAGGTTTCCATGCTCACTGAGACTCCCATGGATAAGGAATGGAGCAGAGAGCAGCTATACTCTACTGGCACTGTGCTGGGAATAATTTGAAATCAAGCTTCTCTTCTGCAAAGCCCAATTCTAGTAAAAAGGTGCAAGAGGGAAATCAGTACAGAGTGCAAGTTCATCGGAACAAGTTGATCTGGTTTGCTGGAGACTCTTAGAGGCCTCCTGGGAGAAATGTGGATAAAAGTTGTTGAAATAGATAGATAACTCCAGGACTTAAGCTCTCAAACACAAATGAGGAACAAAGACCAGCTTTACCTCCTGGGGAGTGCCTTCTCCAGATAAATGCAGATAACTCATCAAGGCCTCTGCCTTGAGTACTTAATTGCTGGAGAGGGAATGTTTGGGCTGCATAACAGAAAGCATTACTTTTATTTTCTCAGATCAGCCTTAAGGAAGTGTCCCAAGTTTCAAAGGGAAAGCACCTGAGACAGAAAAAGTAAGTTAATAAAGAGTTGTAATAAAAGAGGCATCAGAAGTTGGGGGAACAAGACTGTTTTATTGGAGACATTGAGTGGGGATGGCAATGGGATTAGCAATTTAGAAAGAAAGCAAAAAAGCATGCATTATCCCTGTTGACTATCAGTAAATCGAATGTGGCTCAGAATGCCCGTCAGGAATACCCATAGGGTAAAAATGTGTTTAGGAGTGGAAAGAAAAGAAAAATCAAATCTTGGGATGGCAGTGGCTTCACTTTTGGTGGTTCAGAGACAAACTCTAATATTCTTTGTCAACTGAAAAATGGTGAGGTTCATACACTTGGAAAGGAGAGCTTTGATTCTCGTAAAGTGTTGCAGCCCCCAGGGTGGCCATTCTGACAGTCTGGGAAGTGTAGCCTCTGGCCAGAAGCCAGAAACAGATACGCTGAGGTTGAGCCAACTAGGACAGGGATTTATGCTGAATGGAGTGGGCAAATATACATATTCAATCATCTATAAAAGGAGTCATGAATATTTATGAATGGAGAAACATGCTAATGTACAACTGGGCTTCATGTCTCATGTGGTTCCAATGTTCAAGAAACGGCTGAGTTCACATGATCCAAGGGTAGAGTATTTGGCTCTCTGATGTCAAAAAGTGAAGCAGAAGAGGAAAGTTTTCGCTGTGCATCCTCTGAAGACTGGTTGGAACTACTGCTTCCTTGGTGGTCTCTTATCAAGAAGAAGTTTCTTCTTGGTAGTCTCTTATCAAGTTTCTTTTGCCAAAACTGCAAAAGAAGGGGCAGTAGCCAAGCAGTTGGTTGATATCCACAGTGGAATCTCTTGAAAAGGGCTGGTTTCTGCTTAGCTTTTAGGGAAGAAAACCTCATGTTAGTCAGGGGGAGAGGGGAGATGATGACAAGATGTATTGGGCCTCCCATTCTGTCTCATGGCCATGAACTCAGTTTTAAGGTTTTCCTTGGGTCCCTTTGGCCAAAGATTGGTGGTTGTGTTGAGGGGTGGGGGAGGTGTCTGTATAGTTGGTCCTGGGGCTGATAATTTTATTTTTATTTATCATCCTTGTTATTTTTCCCTCTTCAGTGGTGAAAGCTGGAATGGTAAGTGCTGTAAAGAAGATATGCCTTGCAGGACTCATTAGTTAGAAGAAGAGGCAGTCTGCAATGTAAAGTCGGCAATCCCCACTTGTAAATGTTATTTGTTCCTACACCACACTGAAGCAGGACTCAGTACCTCTTCTCACAACCCAGGAGGAAATCTCTACAACCTGATTAATTGTAATCTCTACAGTATGATTAATTGTAATCATACTTCACAGTCTCATTTGGAATATGGGGACAAGGGGAAGTTACAGCACAGAATTACTAACAAAATACTTAAAAATTTTAACCAGATGTGCCTGTTTGTTTGTTTGTTTTAATTCGTCTTTCCCTATACTATCAACAGTGTGTTTTTAATCTTCCTAACCTCATTAAATTTTGTCTCCTGTCTCCTGGATTCCCCTCTCAAACCTCAAGTGTCTCTACTATTTATGGATCAAACAATACCCTCAAATCTGCATCTCTACATCATCATCACCACCATGATGATCCTCATGGTCCTGACCATAGCAAACATTACTGTGTGTACTTTTGTATCCAACACTGGTCTAAAGGTCAATTTACTTAATCCTCACAAACACTCAATAGGTTAGGTTTTATTTATATTGTGTAATTGGGAAACCATTGGAAGCAATAAAAACTTATAATATCATATTTATTTATTTGTTTATTTTTATTTATTCCTGTATTTATTTTTTTGAGATGGAGTCTCACTCTGTGGTCCAGGCAGGAGTACAACGGTGTAATCTTGGCTCAATGCAACCTCTGCCTCCCAGGTTCAAGTGATTATCCTGCCTCAGCCTCCTGACGAGCTGGGAGTACAGGTGCATGCCACCATACTAGGCTAATTTTTTTGTATTTTTAGTAGAGATGGGGTTTCATCACTTTGGCCGGCCTGCTCTTGAACTCCTGACCGCAAGTGATCTGCCCGCCTCAGCCTCCCAAAGTGTTGAGATTACAGGCATGAGCCACCGAGCCTGGCCAAAAGTTTATAAATTGATTTTTATACTATAAAATATTAAGTAATAAAATAGTTATGGCACAGTACAATTGAAACTTCGAAAGTCTGGGACTCTTCAAGAAAGTATTTACATAGAAAGTAAGCTGAGTTTTAAGAGATATAAGCAGTTCAACAAGGAAAACAGACACTATCACTACAGGCAATGCATTGTTTAGGTTGACAATGATAAGAAGTTTTATTGAAGGACAGATTATTTGAGGAAGAATGATTAGTGATGTCCCAAAACAACAAACAAAAAAAAATTGAGGCAAAATAATAAATTGGATTTTAATGCCAAATAAATACATGTGATCAATTTTAAGTAAAAGGAATTTAGAGATTTTCAGCACAAAAATTATATAATCAAATTTATATTTTGGAAAATTCACCCAAAGTGAGCAATGAGGACAAATTGGAGGAGGTCAAAAAGTGTGTAGGATGGTGGTGCTGGATGTAAACATATAAGTTAGGCCACTATGATTGTTAAAAAAAACAGCTTTAGTTTAATCCTCAATTCCAAATGTCCAAAAGTATCTGCATTCCTTTTTTCAGGAAAGGCAAGTGATGGTAACAACCATTCAACCATTTCCTTAGCCTTTTTTTTCTTTGTTTCTCCAGTTTTTCTTGTGTATTCTAAAAGAATGATATTATCAGAAACCATTCAAAGTCAATCCATTTCTTGCTTTGAATCTATTTTCCTCAACTTCAAATTCCTAGACTTAGAGTCATTTAGTCATTGATTAAGCAAATGCTTACTGGGTATCTACTACCCAGCAAGCATAAAAGTTTATTTCTTCCTAATTTTCTGCTCCTTTAAGATAAACTGTTACCTTTTGGGGAGGTCCAACCTCTTAAAATCTTGGGAAAAGGCAAGGTAAAAGAATGAATTGCTCATTGAGGGAAACCATCATGTGAAAAGACTTACTCTCTCTCTCTCTCTCTCTCTCTCTCACACACACACACACACACACACACACACACACACACACACACACATTTAATGACCTCCTGGGATCCAGGAGGTTACAGGGAAATACAACATGGACCACACAGAAGCAGATTAGAAGCTAGGCAAAGAGGTCACCTTGGGTAACCCCAAGCTCTAATGAAATAATGTGTATCCTGTAAACCACATAATCTTTCTGTGATAACTGTTTCCCTGTGTTATGCTCAAGTCTTCTGAAAACTCTTGTTTCAAAGTTCCAGTAGTCTCCATTAAGGAAGGATACCAGTTGTCTTATTTCCATACCTGGACCCTGTGATCAAAGAGAAGGAGTTCCCCCTTAAGGCCAGTGAGGTAAAGCAAGAATTAATTTAAAAAGTGAAACTTGTAAGAAAAAAGTTAATAATACTGTGTTGTTCACTTGAAATGTGATAAGAGAGCAGATTTTAAGTGACCTCACCACATACCTACACAGATACACACACCCACATTCACACAGTGGTAACTATGGGTGGTAATGAATGTATTAATTTGATCGTGGTAATCATTACACAGTGTACACATGTATCAACTCATCCTGTTGTACACATTGAATATATACAACTTTTGTCAGTTAAAATGTTTTAAAATAATTTTTAAAAACGCCCAAACAAATAAAATTCAAGGCCAAGGACTTCCAGTTTCAGCCACAATATATAAAGAGCTTAGAAGTCACTCCTCCATACGTATAATAAGAAAAGGCTGGACAAACTGAAAATCAGTGACTTTCCTTGAACACATCAAAGAACTCAAGGCTAACTTCTACCCAGTAACCTGAAGAGAGAGGTAAACACAAGCCATCACTAAGACTTGCTTATCCGGAGCAGAAGCCATTCACATAAACTGGTAGAAATGCTTAAATGGGAATTTCAACAATTTTCTGAAAGCTAAATGTGGACGACTGAACCCCAGTGAGAAATCTTAGGGGTTACACTCAGGAGAGGGCCCACCTTCAGGTATTTTCTCTCCAGTAGCCCCATTCAGCTCTCATGGTGAAGATCCACACAAGATCCCCAGATGTCTTAGGCAGGAAGAAAAGGAAGGTAAACATTGTGAAATAAGCAGGGAGTTCTTCATGACAACAGTTTCCTCCTCAGGAGAAAAATCTTTACCAGAGACTTATCTCAGCTGGGGAAGGGACATTCTTGCCATTTCACACCCTCATCCTTCCTCTCTCAACTAAAGAGTTGAGGGGACACTATACAGCTGGAGAAGAGTTGAGGGGCACTATACAGCTTTGTGAAGATTAAAGCCCGGAGACAAAGGACCACTAAAAGACTAAGATTTAATCTTAACATTAAAGAATGTTCCCCTCTCCCACCTAACTTTTATACCAACAGGGTTTCAGTACAACAGTAGAGTGCAGCTAAACAAACAACAGATAGACTGTTATTCAATGGAGGAGAACTTATGAAACCCCACATCAAGGAAAAAAATAAAAGGCAAAGATACTAGAGGAGTTTTAAGCTTCTGATATCCACTGTTACAACAAACATTAAATGCGGTCCCACTTCTAAACAAATAATAAATCCTCACACTAAAAGCCTATTCACTTGAATTCATGCTATGGACTGAATGTTTGTACCCTCCAGAGTTAATATGTTGAAGCCCTAAACCTCAATGTAATGGTATTTGGAGGTGGTGCATTTGGGAGGTAATTAGGCCATGAGGATGCAGTGCTCTTGAATAAGATTAGCACCCTTATAAAAAGAGACACAAGTGAGATAATCTTACACTCCAGCATGTGAGGATATGGCAAGAACGTTCCTGTCTGCAAATCAAGAAGAGGGCGCTCACCAGGAATCAAATCAGCTGGCATTTTGATCTCTTACTTCCCAATCTTCAGAAATGTGCGAAGTAAACTTTTGTTTTTTAAGCCACCCAGTCTATGTCATTTTTGTTATAGCAATCCAAATGTAGTAAGGCAGTGCTTACTACCCAACAAAATGTGTCTGGCTTTCAACAAAAAACTACAAGGCAAGGAAAACACTAAGAGAAAACACAATCTGAAGAGACAAAACAAGCATCAGGACAAAACTCAGAGAACAAATCAGATAGTCTGATAGTTCAAACTATCAGACAGGAGTTTATTATTATTATTATTTTTTCTGAAATGGAGTCTCACTCTGTCACCCAGGCTGGAGTGCAGTGGTGCAATTTCGGCTCACTGCAACCTCCACCCCCTGGATTCAAGTGATTCTCCAGCCTCAGACTCGCAAGTAGCTGGGACTACAGGCACACGTCATTGCATCCGGCTAATCTTTGTATTTTTAGTAGAGATGGGGTTTCGCCATGTTGGCCAGGATGGTCTCGAACTCCTGACCTCAGGTGATCCATCCAACTCGGCCTCCCAAGGTGCTGGGATTACAGACAGGGAGTTTAGAATAACTGTGATCAATATGTTAACAGCTCTAATGGATAAAGAAAACAATATGAAAAACTAAAAGCATAAGGTAAACAGAGATGTAGAAACTCTCCAAAAGCATAAAAATTAATGCCAGATGTCAAAAAAATGGTAAGAAAAATGGAAAAGTCTTTGACAGGCTTATCAGTAGACTGGACACAGATGAGGAAAGAAACAGTGAACTTGAAGATTGGACAGATGAGATGATTTTCCAAAACTAAAATACAAGAACAAACAATATTTTTTAAAAAGTGTAGGAAATGTGGACCAGTTTTAAAAGGTATAACATACATATAATTGGAGTATCAGAATGAGAGGAAAAATAACATGAAGCAGAAAAAGTATTTGTATTAATAATGACTTGAGACTTTCCAACATTTATGACAGAAACTGAACCATAGATACACGTAGCTTGATACAAGCATATAAAAAAACACAGATTTACCAAAGAGGTAAATATGTGTGTGTATATATATTTATATTTATATTTATATTTATATATTTATATGGAGTCTCGCTCTGTCGCCCAGGTTGGAGTGCAGTGGTGCGGTCTTGGCTCACTGCAAGCTCTGCCTCCCGGGTTCATTCCATTCTCCTCCCTCAGCCTCCTGAGTAGCTGGGACTACAGGCACCTGTCACCACACCTGGCTAATTTTTGGTATTTTTAGTAGGGATGGGGTTTCACCGTGTTAGCCAGTATGGTCTCAATCTCCTGACCTCGTGATCCACCTGCCTCGGCCTCCCAAAGTGCTGGGATTACAGACGTGAGCCACCACACCCAGCCTAATTTTTTTTTTTAAAACTACAGGTAGGCATATATATTAAAAGTGTAAAAAGAAAACACAAAGACAAAGACAAAATCTTGAAATAAGCCAGAGGAGGAAAATACAACCTTATCTATAGGGGAACAAGAATAATGAAGTATACTTGTCAGAAAAATGTAAGCAAGAAGAGGGGAAGTAAAATATTGAAAGATTTTACAGAAAAAGAATCCCAACATATAATTATATGTATAGCAAAACTATCTTTCAAAATCGAAGGATAAATAAAGACTGTTTTAGATAGAAAAACAAAAACAAAAACTGAGAGAAATCATTGCCAGCTGACTGGCCCTTTAAGAAATGTTAAAAGTAATTCTTCAAGGAGGAGGAGAACGGCATAGGTCAGAAACTTGGATCTAGTTAAACAAAGGATGAGCACTGTAGAAGAGATACATGAAAGTCAAATATTTTAATTTCTTAGTTGATCAAAAGATAACTGTTTAAAATAATAACAGTAATAATGCATGAGGTTATTGATCACAACATATGGATAAATGAAATGAATACTAAGAGTGTCATAAGGTTGAGAGAAGAGAACCAGGAATATGCTGTTACAAGGTACCTGCACTGCACAAAAAGAGATTAGTATTTAAATGTGGACTTAGGTTAGTTAAAAATAGGATAGTCCTATGAATTTTTTACTATGTTTACTCTAATGATATCATTCTAGTTCTTTGGTCTTTACAATAAAACGTGCCCTCTCTATCAGCATATATGGGCATCAGTTTACAGTATCAGATATAATTTTGCATCCCTTAGGAACTGATTTTTTAATATAAATTATGGATCCTATTAATCGTGTACCTAATGATTTTTCCCTCTTTTTATTGTTCCCCAGAAAGCGCTTTATGTCATGCCTTTGAGCACTAAATCACACTATCCTGAATTCATTTTATTTAAACTTAGTTTCCCTTTACCTCATTGTTTCCTTGATTTCTTTTTCCATTTATTTTTATCATGCTATACTCTATGGATCTCTGTGAACTACTTTAAAACCTTTTTTAAAATAAGATAAAGTAACACAAATAAGGCCGGGCGCGGTGGCTCAAGCTTGTAATCCCAGCACTTAGGGAGGCCGAGACGGGCGGATCACGAGGTCAGGAGATCGAGACCATCCTGGCTAACACGGTGAAACCCCGTCTCTACTAAAAATACAAAAAACTAGCCGGGCGAGGTGGCGGGCGCCTGTAGTCCCAGCTACTCCGAAGGCTGAGGCAGGAGAATGGCGTGAACCCGGGAGGCGGAGCTTGCAGTGAGCTGAGATCCGGCCACTGCACTCCAGCCCGGGCTACAGAGCAAGACTCCGTCTCAAAAAAAAAAAAAAAAAAAAAAAAAAGGAACACAAATAAATGAATCAGTATAGTTCCAAGTGTACTCTAGAGGAATATTTGCAGAAAAAATTATACTAATCACTTACAGTAAATCAAATGGCATTTATCCCTTTAATCACTGATGAAGTTATTTTTGTAGCTGCCTCATTGTCTACGAACCACACTGAAAGAGCAATAATGTCACTATGGCTTTGTCATTCTTTGATACCATTTCTTATGTCACATAGTCATTATAGTACTTGTCACTCTTTGAAGAGCATTAATTAATTGCCAGCAAAATAACAAGGATTATTATTGTGATGTGGTTTACACTCATCATTTCACAGACAAACATAATCCTAGAGTTGGAATCTATTTCAAAGGATCATTTGTTCCAGTCCTTGCCATCAACTGATGATTACTTGCAAAGCTCCCCAATTACAAAACCCCTGCAGGTTCTCCTAGAGCTGTTGAAGGATCTGTTTGCTTTATTCTTCCAATAAACATGGACTGAATATCAAATATTTTAATTTACAAAAAGAAAAATATTTCCTTATCCACAGTAAACACTTCATTCTTCCTCAAAAAACATTTAATTACATGATCTAAAAACTTTTTTTATTTCTAGGAAATGGTTATTAAAAGTCTTAGTTGAGGGCAAGGACAAATAAAGTTGTAAAAAGCTGTAAAAATTTAAGTGAGAAAAGGCTCAGATCCCTCGGTAATTAACAGGCAACCTAAAAAGGCACTGGTACAGTACCATTATATATTCATTGTGTATATTCTTAAGCCATCATTCCAGATCCCCCTCAATTTCCAGTAGGCTATATTAACAAATAAAGTAGGGTTTGCAAAGAGAGACAAATCTTAGTCCTAATGTGTTGACCTATGGGAATGTATTGTGATGCCTGCAGTCTTTGCATGTGCCCTCTGCCACAAACCATGTAAGAGGAACTGGGTAAAATAATCATTAATAAAGACTGAGGGTTCCTAAAACATGGCATCTCATTCCAACTTGGATGTCTGTTTTAAAAAAACCATCAGTTGTGTCATCTCTAAGTGACAGGGGCTTCCTGGTTTGCCCCTGTGAGCTCATCCTCCCTTCCTTTGAGTACAATATCAGCTCATTTTTCTATCTCCCCCACAAAAATTGTTTAAACCCTCTGAATTCAAGTACAAAATCACTTTCTAGTAAAATATATTTTAATGAAGATTTTTGAGGAGATAGAGGAGGCAAACAGCTGATTTCAAGGAGGGTCAATACAGTGAAGAGTGTTTAACAAAGTTATGAAATCCTCAGATTTAATTTTCACAAATTATCTTGTGGGACTGTTCTTCCATATTGAGCAATGTTGCACTAAACTCAAAATCAGCAGCAAGAGAATAATGCCCATTCACATCTCAGTATTACTACTTACTATTGTTTTAAGTTTTAATCAATGAACTACGAACAAGAAAATAACCTTAAGAAGCATAATTATTGGAAACGTAATAAATTATTGTAGTCAGAGAAGCCATGACAATAAATTCCAAAACTCTAAGAATTAAAAAGAGAGCTCAGCAAACTCTACAGGCACAAGGAAAAGGCTCAACTATTAATTATTATTAATAACTTCTGTGCATACAAGCAATAAAGAACTAAAGACTACAAAGGGAAAATATTTATTTGATATCAATAGAAAACATTAATTCATTTAGAACACCTCAGAGGAAAATGTAAAGAACCCTTATGAAGAAGGCTGTACAGCTTTGCTAAGAGATTATTTTAATACTTGAACAAATGGAAGAATATGCCACATTATTGCAGAGGAAGACAATATTATAAAATGTTAAATCCTTCCAAATTAATTTATAGTATTAATGCAATTAAGATTAAAAATTTTTCTGAGTTTTTTTTTTTTTTTGGTCACCTGGCAAAATTATTTAAAAGTCACCACAGCTGAATAAACAAGTGAGAGGAACAAATAAATGTTGGGGAAAAACGGAATAAAAATTTTCACTATCAAATATCAATGCAGATCACAATCTTTCATTAATTATAATGTGGCAATGGCAAAAAAGTCAACACATAGATTAATGAGATAAAATATATGAATCTCTGAAATAGTAATATATGTAATAGCCACAAATAACAAAAGATTCATCACAAATAAATTAAGAAATAATTTAATAGATGAGGTTGAGAAAATTGGTTAAATATATATACAAAAAAATAAAGCAGACTCTTTCCTCCCATGATGAAACAAACAAATTCTGCAGAGTTTAAGAAAGGTACTTAAAGAGGAATCAAAGCATACAATTTTCAGGAGAAAATATTTGCCATTGGGATGGGTCCTTCTCTACTTAAGACTTTTATCCAGAGGAAAAACTTAATTAGCCTATATATAGAAGCAGCAGCAAGCTCCAGTATACTGTGGAAATTATCACATATATACATGAAGAGGAAATGAAATATAATTTGTCCTCTCATACTTGAGAATTCCACACTCAAATCTTGTGTCCTACCTCTCTCTCTCTAACAGTTACACAAATTCTCACCTAGTGCTTGCTGTGCATCTGCTGTTTTTTTCTTACTCTGCACCAGCTTCCTTGTAGTTCTAATCCCAAATAACTTTAGTGGGCTTCCTCTATACACAACATACCTAAGAGCTCAAGTTCCTGCGAGTGACCTGCAAAACACCTGTTTTGAATTTCTAGAAAGGGGGTCATATGACTTAGCTCATATTTTTTGAGGCCGGTAACACTTATCCAGAGGGTGATGTATTTTCTCATGTAAACCAGGACAATTTTGAGAGCAAAAGCATGCTCAGTTTGTGACTGGGGCTGTCCCAGGCAAAAAGGGGCTAATGTTTTCCCTAGCCTGTCATGAGCCAGCCAAAGTTTGGTTGTCTGTTAGTCTAGTGCTCATCCCTACCAACACAGCTGTGGTCGCATATGACGAGGGAATTTATGCTGCTGCTAACCAGACTTTGGGCTGGAACAGGGTCTCTGAGAAATGTGCATAGGCAGAACAAGCACTTTGAAATGTGGCCCTCTATGGAAGAAGATAGAGAAAAAAAAAGATGAGCTTAGTAAAAATTATAAATTTCTCTTCACCAGAAAGTATAAAAAATTAAAAGGAAAAATGATAAATGAACAATATGTGCAACAAATATGATATAAATTGTTAATATCTTCAAATCTTTTTCTGTCCTAAAGTCTTATCTTGTACAATAAAGACAACAGAAACTTTCATTAGCAGAACTACAGTACTTGTATTCACAAACCAACTGAGACTAAACAGGACTACCTGAGAAAAGTGGAAATTAGAACTTCAGTTTTGTAATTCATTTTCAACTCCTTACCCTGAGGAGAATTATAATCAGTGCTTCTCATTACCATCATAATTTAAAAATTATAATTTCCAAGAAATATCTTTGCTTCTTGTTTTTATCTATGACAGTTATTTCACATAAGCTTAGAATAAAACGAAATTTTTAGGCATGACGTTTGTAATTGCTTATTCTAGGACATTTAGAACTTTAGGGTTAGAATTAAACACATACACACACACACAATTTCCCACTCTGATCTCTAGTACTCTATTCTGATCTTTCATACCCCTCTCATCACTATGGTTACCTATCAAGGTTTTTGGTCAGTTTTCTTATTTATTTTAGACTAAGACACCCAGTTTTGCATCTTCCTCTACACCCTCACATTCTATCATCTTCAGTGATATTGACATCACCATGATTACCCACTTAATGTTCTTGGTGCTCAGGACACTCTGGTTCTTGAACCTCTCATGCCCAATAAGTGTCTCTTCTCCAGCGAAGCTTCCCAAATCCATGGTCACAGCCTGGCTGTTGACATCGTCTCTCAGTGCTTTACCACTAAAATCCTAAGTTCAAGTGTCCTTCTCCCTCACTCAATCCTCCTCACTCAATGTTTGAAGGTTTATTTACTCTAGTCACCTGATATTGCTTTCTTGTACAGCTGCTCAAACTGTAGCCATTATTTTAACTCATAAGAATTTCCAGTTCTTTAACATTTTCATTTTCCTAAACCTCCATACTCTTCCTTTTTGGCTTATATAGCTGAAACTCCTTCGGTGATCATTTAAATAATTATTGCCAGTAACTTAATAATATAATTTACTGATCCATCTGTCTTTTTGTCTTAGCTATTTGGCAAAGCCCCAACCCTAGGTGAATATATCTATATAATTTCTTTGTGGTTGGATCAATGAAGCCAAGATCTGGTGCGGAAAGTTACATGCAGTCAAAGACTGGCCCCATAACAAATTCATGGTGGCCTAAAATAGGACTCAAAAAACTGCAAGGAAGGAAATTTCCATCATCAGTTCACTCTCCGATTCTTCACAATGACTATTTTTAAACCTTCTCGTAATTAAAAAAAAAAAATCCAGCTCCCCCCATTCATATATTCTCTCTTCCTGTCTCAAGATGTTTCCATACCACAGGTGTATGATATTCTTAAATGTTTCTAAACGAAATCATCTACAACTTATCTGCAACTACTGTGAAAGAATTGCCTGCCCAGTGTCCATTTGATTTGTCCTCAATCCTTCATAGCAAAGCTATGATTCTATTCACAGAAGCAAATTATCAGACTCTTCCCGGAGTTACGGTTGCCCAGTGAGATGTAGGTAGCAGTCATTGGCCAAGACTCCCTATACATTTTTTGAAAGGTTGCTGATCAATTTTGGATAATTGTTCCTTCTTTCCTTCACTTTCCTCCTCTTTCTTGGTGCCTGAAACATGGAATTGATGGCTTCAGGGTCAGAAGCTATCTAGGCCCTTGAGGTGACATGGAGAGTGGTAGCAATGAGTTAAGAAGGGTAAGCCTATCTTCAAACATATTTTACATTACAAAAAATAAATTTTAATCTGATTTATGCCACAATTACCTCCAGACTTTGATATTAGTAGCCGGATTCAATTAATAACAAACGTATCCACACACATCCTATCATCATTTGTCCTGTGGAAAAATTACCCCTTTTCTACTAAGATCTAAGCCTCTATCTTATAGTTTGGATCTCATCTACTCCTGTTATCTAGGAAAAATTATATTATCTGTATCATTCCATTTTTGTATATGCAATCCTTCCTTGAATCATGCTCAAGCCATCTTATGTTAAATAAAGAGAAAAAGGAAAAAATCTTTATTGATTTCCACAGCACTTCCATGATTTTATTATTTCTCTCACTCTTTGTATAGCAAAGCACTTTATAAAGGTATCCATATTTACAGGCACCATTTTCTCCTTTTCTGCTCCATTTTCTTGTTTTCTGTTCAATTATTAACCTACTCTAATATGGCTTCCACTCTCTTATCTTCACCAGAATGGCTATTGCTGAAGATAAAAACGTCTTTTATTATATAAATTCCAATAGATTGCTTTTAAGTCTCCATCTTGTTTGACAGCTGAATAGTTAGGTGCTTGGTACTATTTCCTCCTTGCTTTTGGACCCTTGTTTTATTTGGCCTCTAGGAAGTCTTTTCTTCTTATTCCCCTGGCCACTTCTTTCCCCTTATTTCTCCTTTATAGAGTAATCATTTTTGGCCTGGCTTTTAATGAAATCATTCACTACCAGGTCCTAAATTCCTTCTTATTTCATTCATCCCCACAGTGTCCATTACCGTCATATAGAGCTAACTCAAAATTTTGTTGCTCAAGCTTCAGCATTTTTATTTTCTGGTGAACAGTACCACCATTACTACAGTTGCACAACCCTGGCAACTAGATGCCATCTTAGGTATTTTTCATTTCTTTATCTCAACCAGTCCAACACCAAGTTCTGTTGGTTCTCGTTCCCAAGATAGATTTGAAAGCCTGCCAATGCTATCTCCAGCATTCCAATAGGATGCACATACTTGACCTTCACTGCACTTACTAAAGTAATAATTTATATTTTTTGCAGGAATTTTAAATTAATAAAAATCTCACTCACTAGACTACATTCTACATGACAGCACAGCCATACCTGTTTCTTTACTAATCTATCCCTCTCTCTGTTATAGCACCCCACAATAACAAATGTATACTGATAAAATAAACTAACACATATACTTCAATAAACATATTACATCTCTTTAAAAATGACTTTAAGGCAGGGCACAGCACTTTAGGAGGCCAAGGCAGGTGGATCACCAGAGGTCAGGAGTTTGAGACCAGCCTGGCCAACATGGTGAAACCCCATCTCTACTAAAAACACAAAAATTTGTTAGCTGTGGTGGCACATGCCTATAATCCCAGCTACTCAGGAGGCTGATGCAGGAGATTCACTTGAACCTGGGAGGTGGAGGTTGCAGTGAGCTGAGATCATGCCATTGCACTATAGCCTGGGAGATAAGAGAAAGACTCCGTCTCAAAAAAACAAAACAAAACAAAACAAACAAACAAACAGCAACAACAACAACAAAACCTTCTAAATGCTCCTAATGCAGTGCCAAGAGCTGTACTTACAACTGAACAACTGAACTCTCTTTGGTAAATAACCAGTACAATATGTGTGGACTGTAAGTCCCTTTCTTTAGCACATTCTTTTGGCAACTGATGTATGACATGTACTGTGCTAGTTGCCAGGAAGTGCAAAAGAAGTCATAAAACTTACCATCCAGGTCTCACAGTTTAGCAGGAAAGATATGCTTTTACTAGTCTTTAATTGTTAGGATTAGATTTCAGTGCAAATGGCAAAGCCCAAAAGAGCAGAGGATCAAATAAGACTGAAATGTATTACTTTCTCCTAAGTATATGAAGTTTAACACAAGTATGGGAGTTCTGCAATAATTAAGATCACAGGGTCCCTTCTCATAGCCTAGCAGGTATACTCCTGTGCCAGCCTGAGCAGCAGCAAGAAAATAAAATGGGGGTGTGGGAAGGTGGGTACACTTCCTTCCTTTTTAAGAAAAAGGCGCACGTTTTCTGGATCTTTCACACACCAATTCTACTTCTTTCCCTTTCACAAAAAAACTTAGCCACAAAGTTGTTCCTAGCTGCAATAGTAATCAGAAAATGGACCCCTAAAAATTGAGAAATTTTAACACCGAGGAGGAAGGTAAGTATGGAAACTGGGAAGCATTTTCTACCACAAATAAGAAATACTAATATGAAGAAAAGAATATTAAATAATAAACTAGAAGTATAAACAAACCGTAATAGGTGAACACAGGAAAGAGAAAGTAATTCTGACCGGCACGGGAAATATTTCACTGTCATAAAAATGGTTCTTAATATATAAAAAAATTTAACAAAATATGAAAAAGAAGGCAAGGAGGGGGCATAATCGATATAAGACATCCAGAAAATATTGAATAGTGTAGGAAAGATGAATAGTCAAGGCTGACCAGAACCCTGTGTGTGGAAGGTTTAGCTATGGGGAAGGAAATCTCTTGGGAAATAAGGTAGGGTGTGGTAGGGTAGGGTGAGGTAGGGTGAAAGGTAGGGTGAGTTTCAGATATTGAGGGCTATAAATTCTAGACTGAATATACATCCTTGGCATTGATTAATAGTCAAGAAATATAAGCTGTTTCTATTAAACTTTCTATTTTGTCCTTTCTCCATAAGCCTGCAACCAGTACTTTCAACATTACATCTTGCTAATAGTCAAGATTTTGGCTTTGTTAATGTCCCAGACATAGTTACTTGAACCATGTTGTTACTTTATAACAGAAAGGAAGTCAAAGAATGGAAACCATCGTTGCTACTCTGTGTCATCCTTCTGGTTGAAATTAATTATATTCCTTAGTGGCACAGGTATCCATGAGAACCAGTGTGACACATTACAAATGGGCTTTTAGGCCGGGCGCGGCGGCTCAAGCCTGTAATCCCAGCACTTTGGGAGGCCGAGACGGGCGGATCACGAGGTCAGGAGATCAAGACCATCCTGGCTAACACGGTGAAACCCTGTCTCTACTAGAAAATACAAAAAACTAGCCGGGCGAGGTGGCGGGCACCTGTAGTCCCAGCTACTCGGGAGGCTGAGTCAGGAGAATGGCGTGAACCCGGGAGGCGGAGCTTGCAGTGAGCTGAGATCCGGCCCCTGCACTCCAGCCTGGGCGACAGAGCGAGACTCCGTCCCAAAAAAAAAAAAAAAAAAAGAAATGGGCTTTTATAATGAACCAACTTTTTAAAGTAGAGCAATGTATCCCTCCCCAGTACTGTACTCCCCAGTGAAACATAACAGCCTTCAGTTTATCCAGCCAGATAAGGAACTTGCACTTCTTTTCTTTGGATATTGGTAGGGGAAACGGGAAAAATGGCAGAAGAGGAGACGAACAGCTGATTCTTGTCAACTCAGAGCATCAGCTTATGAAAGCAGCCATCGGAGAATAGGCTGGGGCTAAACCGCAATCACTTGCTGCTGACATGCATTATTAGGAAAGCAGCCGGAAAGGGGGCTTTTCTTTCTGACGCATGAATATTTGAATCTGAGGCTTTTGTTATAGCTTTCTCGTTGGAATAAGTTCAGATTGAAAAAGTAAAAACAAAACACTCATGCCTCATATTTATGTTGCCAATCATTTCTCTGTTCCCTGTAATTACGCAAGACATGACTAATGAAAGCTTTACTTTCTGACTTATTGTAATGAAGACATTTGGCCATATTTAGTCTTGGCCTATGCAAATTGTGTGAGGTCACATGACCTTCATAACAACTTTATTATCATATCCTGGAGAGAAAGATTATGCTGTTAAAGAAAGAGCAAAAAGCTTTGTGTGTAAGGATCTGAGGTATGGAAACATATCTACCACGGAAAATGGAAGGTCATTGAGATATGGCTTATGTAAATAAATTGGGAAGTTGAGTGTTTTAAAATTTTTTATATATATAAAGTAGAAACTTTTGAAATGTTCTTCAATTAATTCCTGAGCCTGGCCTTTACAATTTATTTAAACACACACACACACACACACACACACATTTTTCATTAGGCGTATTTTTCAGTAAAACAAAACCAATAGGACATACATCTATGTGTATGTGTGTGTGTGTGTGTGTGCAGAAATTTACTTTGGAAATTGACTCATGTTATAATTTATTATGGGAAGTATCGAGGTGGAGAAATCCCATGATTTGCCATCTGCAAATTGGAGAACCAGAAAAAACAGTGGTATAATTCAGTCAAGTCTGAAGGTGAGATGGGGGAGGGGGAAGGGGAGAGACAGAAGTAAGTCCCAGATCAAGTCAAATGTTTGAGAACCAGGTGTGCCGATGTCTGAGAGCAGAAGACAAATGGCCTAGCTCAGAAGGAAACGGTAAAGTTTTATTCTATACAGGCCTTCAATGGATTGGATGATGCTGACCTACACTAGTGAGTGCAGATCTTCTTTACACAGTCTATTGATTCAAATGCTACTCTGTTCGGGAAACATACTCACAAACACACTCAGTCAAGTTGACATGTAAAATTAATCATTACATATTTCTATCAAAGTCTCCAGTGAGAAGCCGATGTATCTACCAGTGGAGAGTAACCCAGGTTATCCAGGTTTAACCCAGGTTTCACCAGATTCTTCAGCTGCTGGGTATGAGAAGGAGGTCATATGAGGATGACACTAAGCTGATGCCTCCCTCACTACAGGACCACACTGACAACTCCCAGGGGAGCCTGAGGATGTTTCAAATGTGTTTAATGAGGTGGAGAGTTCCTCATTGTCCACTTTAAGTCACATTGTGCTGGCTGCCTTCAAAGTCCACGAGAGAGGTGCTCATTCTCATTCTCATCATGTCCATGCTTGGTGCCTGGCTTGCTGACCCAAAGATGCAGAGTTCCTGGTGTGGCATTGCCTTTCTTTCACTCTTTATTGTCCCAGAGCCACATTACATTCTATACGCAGTGGGAGAGTTTAGGCCTCTCATCAACTCCAGCTGCATTGTTGTCTACTAGAATCCGAAGTAGCAAAATGGATGCCAAATGTCCTTGGTGGAAACAGTACTGTAAGTTCTTTTCTTGTTTTCTGTTTTTTGGTTTATTTTTTAAAGTTTTTACCTAAAATTAAAACTTTTCACCTTCTCTAAGGCTCAAGACTGTTCCCTGTGAGCTCAATTGGGAAGCAGAAATCAAAGAGATCTCTGATACCCCAGCTTTTCCATTTCTGACTTCAGGAACTGAGCCTAGGCTGTCATCAGCTCCATAGGATACAGGCTTATTTGATTCCGGAAGCTGAAAAGTTGCATCATCTACCTTCTGCAAGCTGGACACCCAGGACTGCCAGTCATTTGTGGTCCCAAGGGCTGAGAACCAGGACAGCCAGTTGTGTAGGTTCCAGTCCAAGTGCAGAAGAGCAATGTTTCAGCTTGAAAACAGACAGAGAGAGAGTAAATTATCCCTTATCCTACTTGTTGTTCAATTCAGGCCTTCAATAGGTCGGATGATGCCCACCATAAGGGGAGGGCAATTGGCTTCACTCAGTCTATGGACTCAAATACGAATCTCATTCAGAAACACTCACAGTCACATCCAGAAATAATGTTGATCAGATATCTGGCCACCCCATGGTCCAGTCAAGTTAACACACTAATATAACCACCCCAAGTCTAACCCTTGTCAATTTGGCATCCGTACACATCTACTTAAACCATACTTAAGCCTCAAATGAAGACACAAACAAGGTCCTAATTTCTCCTAGCATTGTATGACTATCCTACTTACTACATAAAACCCACTAATACCCTACCCCAAACAGGAAGCAATGTCCTTGAGTGGTTTACTCTTTCTTATCCTTGATATCCTGTAACTTAAATATTATTATGTAAAATTGACAATATTTAAGTATTATAACATAAAGTTAATACATCACATGTTACATAATAAGGAAACAGGAAATAAAATATTTTGCTCTACCTCTGTATCTATCTATATACATATGTCTATATATAGATTTTGCTCTATAACTAGATAGAGGTATCTCTTTTGTACATATAAATATATACACACAAATATATATTTGTAGCAAAATATGTAGGAAATACTCATGATGATTTACTCTCCTCAATTCTGTAACTGGTCGCATGACCAGAGCTTGTATTTATAACTACCTTCTTCTACTACCCATTATTTACTCCCTTACCTTCAGCAAGTACCTCAGCTGGTTCTGGTTTGTTATCTGGTAGGGAGATCCTTCAGATATAACCACCTTTATATCGGAAGGGTCTGGGCCATTGTTAGTGCTGATTAGATTTTTGTAGTTTTTTCATTGACCTTAATCACAGGGCCTGGTAATAATAAGAGATGTCCTAAGGGATCACTGTATTCCAAACATACTTTTTATGATCTCGGTTGTGGAGTAGCAGTGCAATTTTTCCTTGGTAGTCAGGATCAATCATACAAATCAGCACAGTAACTCCCTTCTTTGGCTGTTGATTCAAAGGCATGAGGATTCCAAAGTGGCCAGGTGGCAGTCTCAACTTCCAGCTCAATGGAATCACTGTTGTGTCTTCTGGTGAAGGCATTCTTGCCTCTGGCATTTAAACCAGCAGAACATAAAGTTCTGGAAACAGGAAGTAAAAATTTAACTACCCTCTGTGGGTCCTAGGGGTCACTAGGGGTAATAGTGAGTGGTACCATTGTCATTTCCACCTCTTAATTCCTGGATCCATGAAGCCTGGCTATTAGAGAAAGCTGATATATTAGATGCTGATTTAGAGCATATATTGGACACTGATTCAGAGCATCTACAGTCTTCTGAAGAACCTTGCACCAGCCCTGCAAGGTATTGCCACCTAACTGACACTGTAACTCAGTCTTCAAAAGGTGATTACAGCTCTCTATTAAGTCAGCTGCTTCAGGATGGTGGGGAACACAGTAAGACCGGTGAATTTCACGAGCATGGGTTCGTTGCCACACTTCCTTTGCTGTGGAGTGAGTTCCTTGATAGAAGCAATGCTATGTGGAAAAACATGGTGGTGGACAAGGCATTCTGTAAGTCCCATGAATGGTGGTTTGGGCAGAAACACTATGCAGGAAAGGCTAATCTAAATCCAGACTAAGTATCTATCTCAGTAAGGATAAAAGACTGCCCTTTCCATGATGGTAGAAGTCCAGTGAAATCAACCTGTTGATATGTAGCTGGCTGGAGAAGGGTGTCATACTGGGGACTCAGTGTTGGTCTGTGCTGCTGGTAGACTGGGCACTCAGCAGTGGCTATAGCTAGGTCAGCCTGGTTGAGTAGAAGTCCATATTGCTGAGCCCATGCATAATCTCCATCCCTGCCATCATGGCTATTTTGTTCATGAGCCCATTGGTCCCTAGCAAAGTTACTGAGGGAAAAAGCCTAATAGCCACACAATAGGGTTATTTGATCAACTTGATTACTAAAATTATCCTTTGCTGAGGTCACCCTTTGTTGAACTTGCACATGGCACATAAATATCTTCATTTGTTTTTCCCATTCAGAGAGGTCAATTCACACAACCCTCCCCCAGAGTTCTTTGTTACTAACTTTTTAATCATATTTCTCCCAAGTCCCTGACCATCCAGGCACACCATTGATGACAGCCCACTAATCAGTATTTAATCACATGTCTGGCCATTTCTCTTTCCAAATGAAGTGAATAACCAGGGACACTGATCAAATTTCTGCTCACGAGGAGGATTTCCCTTCACCACTGTCCTGCAGGGATGTTCCCAAAAGGGGCTGTAGTGCTGCAGCTGTCCAGCTTCAGGTGATGCCTGCATATCATGCAGAACCATCCACAAACCAGGCCCAAGTCTTGTCTCTACCTGTCAACTGATCATAGGGAATGTCCATGAGGCCATAGGGGCAGGATGGGAGAGAGAATGCCACGTTGCAGAGGTGGGGACCATGGGTATTTGTGCTACTCTTTAATGTACATGTGCCTTCAGGGCCAGCTTTGGCCTAGTTACATATATACCACTTTGATTTGCTGATAGAATGCTGTTATATGTGCCCAGTTTCAAGGGTTGGTAACCATATGATACCCAGTTCATGTGGGCAGCTCAGCTCAATGGTAGCTTGATGGCCCATGGCTAAGCATTCAGTCTCTATTAATGTTCGTTAGCAGGCCAATTGATAAAGGTAAAAAGTATAAAAGAAATGGACAATCACTGACATGACACAGCAATGGTAATTATTATAGGCAAGATCCCATAATAGGGTGAAAGTTCGAGGAGAAAGGATATTGTGGCAAACTAGGAAGTGGGAACCATGTGACAGACACAACCTTCATCTAGTGACCAAGGTTAATTATCACCATTTATAACGTATATCAACCTTATATGACTTGTGATGTGACGAGGCACTGAGAAAGTCACATTACTTCTGTGATACTCTTCCTAAAAATGTGTAACCTCAATCTGATAATCAGAACACATCAAACTCAAATTGAGGTATACTCTATTAAAAAACAGACCAATATTCTTCAAACATATTGAGAAAAGACTCAGAAAATGTCAGATTGGAGAAAACTAAGTAGGCATAACAACAAAACACAATGTTGGATTCTGGATTCTGGATTGGATAGTGGAAAAGGAAAAGGATGTTCATAAGGAAATTGGTAAATCCAGGTCCAAATGAGATTGTAGCTTATCCATTATTATACCAATGTTCATTTCTTAATTTTGATACCTGTGCTATAATTACACAAGATACTGACATTAGAGAAAACTGCTAGAAGGATACACAGGAATTCTGTACTATTTTCCAACTTTTATCTAAGTCTAAAATTAGTTCAAAATATAAAGCTTTTGGTGCTTTTAATCACCTTAGAAGACTGTAGGAGTTATGGAAAATAGGGACTTGACTAATAAACATCAAAAACATTTTATTCTTCAGTGTCGGTTCAACACTAAATGATATATTGCCAAGATAAATGTATAACTGTATTATGTTTGTGCCAGAAATGATATTCTGTCTCATAGTCTATAGATGTATGTTTTATATTTCTTTAACTAAAAGGATAATTCCTAGGATTTCTTAACAAGAAAGAAAAGTCTATCCAAAGTGGGAGTTGAAGCCTCTGTCTAGAGAAGAACTGCTGGCAACTTGTGACTGCTTTTCCCACTTCCTCTCAAGGTTCCAAATATTTCTGTCAGCCAGGAAACTTGTTGATAATAACATAATCTGGGAATCCACAATATGCTAAGTGTATTGAAATAAAAAAGAATGCTTTTGGTGAAAATATTTATAGAGCCTTATGATATCTCTGCAATAAAACTGAGATTTTATGATAAACCTCAAAGCCTCCATTTCAAAAATTGAAAATGATGATACTTAACAAAATTCAACTAGCTAAATTTAGAGCAATTAAGTGAGTCTAATCAGAGAATATTCTCTGGCTTTGGGCCTACCACACTTCATTTGATTGTGAATAAAACACATTTCCATTCACAGCAATCACTTGACTTCTAGCACTTGGTTATTCTGAAAGAGGCAACAAGTATCAATAACCATATTGGGTCCATGATAACTACTTCTTTACATGAAGGATCTATTTGTATTTATTATGGCCAGCTCCAGTTGGCAACACGCTTGTTGACAGTTTACTACAACAATCAGGGAAGACATGTTTCTTTCCCTTGATTTGCCTGGCATACAATTTATACCCAGGAAGCCTGATCCCTTTTCCTCTTTGAAATAATGTTTTACTTGTCCCAATATAGTACTAGAAACTGAATCAACAGATTCAGAATGCAACATATATTCTTTATGAAGGTAGAAGACTATAGGAATGTGAACATGTTTAATTATTCTGTTTTCCACCCCTCCTGAACCATGTTCCCCTTCTCTGCATTGCTCTGTGCAGACTGGTAGCTCTACTTTCTGACTTCCATGTGGGTTTGGCTAGTGTCAGTCACAGGAAGAAATGGAGAGTTGCAAGGAGAGAGAGATCAGGGTATTTCCCCCTGCCTTGCAACACTTTTGGCAGTGGGTGCATTTCTCATGATAATAAATATATATTCTAGACATGAATTTGCCTCTCCTTTCCAATATGCTCTTGCCAGACCTTTGCACGTAAAGTAGACTAAACGTATTATGTATTGCCATGGTGTCCCAAACAACATTATCTGTTATGGTCTGATTCTTTGTCCCCCTTTCTTCCAAATTCACACGATGAAATCCTAGACCCCAAGGTGATGGTGTTATGAGGTGGGGTCTTTGAGGGGTGATTAGATCATGGAGGCGGAGCCCAAATAAATGGGATTAATGCCCTTATATAACAGACCTAAGAAAGCTTCTTCACTACTTCCACTGTATGAGGACCCAGCTGAAAGGCACTGTCTATAAGGAATGAGCCCTCACCAGACACAAAATCTGCAGGAGCCTTGATCTGGATGTCCCAGTTCTCAGAACTGTGAGAAATAAATTTCTGTTGTTCATAAGTTATGCAATTCATGATATTTTTGCTATGACATCACAAACTATTACATCAGCTTTATCCTTGGGACATTTTATTGGCAAAAGATGTTTGGCAGTGCAACCACCTCAAATTTCACTTGCCTTACCATGAACTCCATCATCCAAAAACAGCTGACGTTTAGGTTTTTGTAGGTATTCATTGTCAAGTGAGGGTGTTTACTTCCAGTTTTATATGCTCAGAATTTTTATATTGAATGGATATTAGATGTTGTCCATTTTTTGTATCTGTTGATATAATTATAATATTTTTTCTTTAGCATATTAATGTGGTGGATTACATTAACCGATTTTTTCAAATGTTAGACTAGCCCTCTATATCTGGAGTAAATTCCACTTGGTCATGGTGTATAAATATTTTTATACATTATTAGATTTGGTTTGCTACTACTTTGCTGAGCATTTTTGCATCAATGTTCATGAACGATACTGGTTTGTAGTTTTCCTTTTTGTAATTTTTTTTTCTGATTTTGGTATTAGGGTAATGTTGGACTCATAGAATGTGTTGGGAAGTACTCCCTCTGCTTTTAGCTGGAAAAAAAAGTAGAAAATTGGTATACTTTGTTCTCTAAGTGTTTGACAGAATTCACCAGGGTATCCATTTGGTCCTGGTTGCTTTCTGTTTTGGAAGGTTATTAAGTATAGAGTTGATTTATTTAATTTACACAGACTTATTCAGATTATTTCTTATGTGACTCTTGGTAGATTGTATATTTCAAGGAATTGGTCTATTTCATATAAGTTATTAAATTTGCAGACTTAGAGTGGTTCATAGTATTTTAATGTTCATGGGATTCGTAGTGATGCCCCTCCCTTTATTTTGAATATTAGAAATTTGTGAATTTGTACCTTCTCTTTTTTTCTCGGTCACCCTAGAGATACAGTGCCATGGAGCTTGGCATGCCGGCAGGTGGAGCCTAGTGAGAGGTGTTTAGGTCCTGCATGAATAGATTGATGCCACGCTCCGGGTAGTGAGTCAGTTTTTGCTCTCCTGAAGCTGGATTAGTTCTCACAGGAATGGACTTGTTTTATGACTTTATGATGACCTACCCACAAGAACAGGTAGTTATAAGGCAGGTCTGCCTCCTTGTTCCCTGCCTTTTTGCACACACCTGTTCACCTTTCTGCTTCTCTGCTATATTGTGATACAGCACAAGGCATTCACCCGAAGCTGTGCACATGCTGGCATCATCCTCTTGGACTTGTCAGGGGCCAGAATCAGTAGCTAAATAAACCTCCTTTCCCTATAAATTACTCAGCCTCAGATAGTATGTTGTAGCAAGACAAAAATGGACTAACAAATTGGTCTGAGTGTATACTTTATATGATATATATTTTTTAAATATGTTAAGATGTGTTTTATGGAACAGAATATGGTCTATCTTGGCGAACGTTATGTGTGAGCTTGAGAAGAATGGGTGTTTTTTTGTTGCTGGATGAAATATTTTATAGATGTCAATTAGATCCAGTTAATTAATATTGTTCAGTTAAACTATGTCCTTACTGATTTTCTGCCTGATTGATCTGTCCATTTCTGATAGAGGGGTGATAAGGTCTCCAAATATAGTAATGGATTGATCTATTTCTCCTTGCACTTGTATCATTTTTTGCCCCATATATTTTGACACCATACTGTTAGGTACATACATATTAAAAACTGTTATGCCTTTTAAAGTACTGACCACTTTATCATTATGTAATGCCTCTCTTTATCCCTGAAAATTGCCTTGCTCCAACGTCTGCTTTATCTGAAATTTATATAGTTACTCTAGCTGTCTTTCAGTGTTAGCATTACATAACTTTCTCTACCCGCTTTACTTTTAATCTAGCTGTGTCTTTATATTTAAGGTAGTTTTCTTGTAGAAAACCTATAGTTATGTCTTCTTTATTAACTCTGGCAGTCTCTGTCTTTTCATTGGCGTATTTAGACCATTGATATTTAAAGTGATTACGGATACAGTTGGTTTTACATCTATCATGCTTTTACTGTTTTCTATCTGTTGTCTTTGTTCCTTGTGGGATTTTTTGTTGTTGTTGTTGCCTTTTACTTTTTTCTGCCCTTTCTGATGTTAACTGATACTTTATGTAATTGTAATTCTATTTTTCCCCATCTTAGCATACCAAATAATTTATTCAAAAAAATTTTTAGTCATTGCCTTTGAGTGTGCAATATACACTTGCAATGAATCCAGCTCCTCCTTCAAACAGTAACATCCCAATCCCCTTTCCTGTATCTTATAACATCATTGACATTAATCTCGCTTCTCCATAAGCTCTACATCACTGCTATTATTTTGAGCAAAATATTGGCTTTTTAAATCAGCTAAGAATCAGAAAAATATAATACTCTATTTCTCTATTTCTTCTCTAAAACTCTTTCCATCTTTATGCGGATTTGAGATTTTGACATATATATTATATATATATATATAAAATTTTCTATTTTTCTAAAGAAATTCTTTCTAAACATTTCTTGCAAGGCAGGTTTACTGGCAATAAAGTCCTGGGGAAATTTTTGTCTGAAAAATCCTTTATTTCTTCTTTCTTCAGTTTTGAGGGATAACCTATAGATTGGTGGGGTTTTTTTGTTTGTTTGTTTTTAATTTCAGCACTTTAAATATTTCAGTCCTTTTTTTCTTTTCCTTTTTTTTAGGCAGTGTCTCACTTTGTCACCCAGGATGGAGTGCAATGGTGCGATGATCGGTCACCACAGCCTCAACCTCCCTGGGCTCAGGTAGTGCTCCCATTTCAGCCTCCCTAGTAGCTGGGACTACAGAAACATGCCACCACATCCAGTTAATATTTTTTGTTTATTTGTTTTGTTTGTTTTGTGTGGAGACAGGATTCTGTTGTGTTGCCCAGACTGGTCTCAAATTCCTGGCCTCAAGTGATCTGTCCACCTCGGTCTCCACTGCGCCTGGCTTAATTGTTTTTCTGCAGCTTGAATGTGATATTCTTAGGTGGTTTTGTTTGTTTGTTTTGCATTTATCCTGCTGTGCTCTGAGCTATCTAGATTGTGGTTTTTGCTGTCTATCACTTTTTTAAATTTCAGAAATTGCTTCAAATATTTCTTCCTCTCTTTTTTCTCCTTCTGTTAGTCTCATTGTACATATTTACACTTTTTGTAATTGTCCCATGGTTTTTGGATATTCTGTTCTATTTCGTTCTTTTTTATCTCTGCATTTTAGTTTTTGAAATTTCCATTGACATTGCTTTCTTATTGATAGCCAGACATAATGTATTGAGTAAAATGAACTCAGGTAAATAGGTCTTTAGCATTAGGTTTTATGATGATCAGGCTAACAGGCTATACTTACTGTTTGCTGCAGTTGTGATGTCAAAGGCTAAAATTTCTCATGGGTGTCCTTGTTTCTGCCTCCACTATTGCCTTTGGTTTTTCCCTAGAGACTTCTTCTTAAATAAAGTTTGAGACATACAGTTCTTCCTTGTTGTTCCTGTTATTATACTGAAGTGCTATTGATGTGCTGGAAAGGCACAGGGAGCACAGAACTATTCTACAGGGTTAAAATTAAGTCTCAGTCTTTTAATGAACTTGTGCCCCTAGTCTGTCACCTTAACCAGTGCTTTCAATTTTGTGCCCCCTTATATGAGACAGAAAGTCTAGAGGGGTTGGAGTTAGGAATTTATCCTACCCTTGGTCAGTTAGACTCTGAAAAAAAATCCTGTTAGTTTGCCTTTGGTAAAATAATTTCTTTCAAGGGAAGATTTTGCTAAGAACAGAATGCTTTGGGCATATTTTAATATGGCAAATTTTCCCCTTCTCCTGCCATAAACTCAAGAGTATTTGTTTAATCTTTACTTTGAGAATCTGGTAGGGCTTTTGGAGGTAAAAGTCACAAAAGCATAGGACCCCCCCCTCAAGCCTGGCTCCCTCTTGAGTTTCTAACTTTCAATATATGTCAATACCGAATCTCCAGCAATTCATCAATTACAGTTTAACTTTTCTACCCTGATACTTGTTTCTGAGGATGTTTCAGCACCAAAATTTCTGCTCCAATGGCCTATGATATTCCATATTTATCTATCTCTCCAATTTTGGTGGCAGTGATTGATTTTGTGGCCTCAATTCTTTGATGAATCTAAGAAGAGTTGTGGGTCTTCAATTTGATCTTCTTTTGTGAAGATGAGAATGACAACTTCCAAACCTTTCACATGCTGGAACAGAAACTGGAAGTTCTCAGCATGTTATTTTTAGTTCTAAAAGCTGAAAATCCATGAATGTTCATTACCAGCAATGTGAATAAATACATCTGTGTTATACTTATATAATAAATTATTTTACATTAGTAAATTTAAAAATTAATGAACTATAACTTTCTATATCAATAATGATAAATATCATAAATATTTTTCTGAGGGAAAAAGTAAACTCATTTTGATACTATTTATATAAAGGCTAGAAACCGTCAGATCAATATTATATTGTGTTTAAGGATGCATAAATATGTAATAAAAATATAAAGAAAATATAAAGAAATGCAAAGGAATAATACATTACATGTTCAGGATTGGAGTTAATAGAGGAGGGAAGAGGACAGGGCAGGAGTATGATGGAATCAGGGAGGGTTACACAGTTCCAAAAATGTTGGTAATATGCTATTTCTTAAACTGGACAGTGATTTTATAACCATTATTCTTTATACCTTTTACCTTAAATATTGTCAAATAAATGTATATCTATACCTTGTGATAGTATTGAGCTAGCAAAATGAAGAAAGTGAAATAATATATATATAGACTTGGAAAGATCACTAAAGTATCATTTGAAAAACAAGTCATGCAATCATGTGAATGGTACGAGCATGTTTGCATATATGTGGCTATAATATACATAAAGAACAACAAGTTTCCATAGCAAACTTTACTTTTAGTGATCATTACCTCTTAGGAGGACAGTTACAGTTTGAGGGAGAAAGAAATTTTTTAAATTAGGTTCAACTCTGCCTATTTTTGTATTGTTTGATTATTTTACAAGAAGTATTTACTATTTATGCAACAAAACTAAATGGCATAGTTCCTCTCTCCTAAAATGCTTATACTCTATATATGTTAATAGTATATAACTGAGGAGAGGGAGCTAGTAAGGAAGAAGGATAAAAGGAGAAAGTAAGAGGACTAAGCAGGGAAACAAAGAAACTCAACGCTCCAAAACTGCAACACTGAAGTAAGGTGAGGAACACCTTCTTCCCCTTCATAATTCATTTTGATTGACTTGTTGATATAGACAGGACTAAAGAATCTGTGGGCAGTAAATAGAAGAGGTGGACAAAATGATTGTTCAGCTACCCAAGAACCTGAACTCTTAGAAAAAGTAATTCCTGGAATAGCATTATAGCACCCTTTTTAAAGTCTCATGATTTTCTTTCCTATGTATATTTATCCAGTATAATCATAAATATCACCCAATAAACCTCATGCAGAAAGATTCACCAAGGACGGAATCTGACATCTGAAAAAGATTGGCTTGTTTTGAAATTAGTTAACAATCTTAAAGAGGAGCTTCCTAACTGTTCCCTTGTGATCCAAAGTTGTAAACTCTTGGCTTTGATTCCATATTTTGGGTTTCTCTAAAAGAAGGAGAGAGATTTTCTTAGATGGTTGGTTATGCACTTGAGTGATTGCATAACATTTAAAGTTTTACAAGGGTTTAATATTCACATCTTGTAGAATAAAATTACAGTCTTAAAATTTTGATCCAGTGTTGTTAAAATTAAAGCAAACTATAAGTCACAAAAATATTTTATAAGCTTGGTAGGAAAGAATATTATTTTCCAATTCCTTGGTATTTCAAATTTTTATGATTGCAAGGTTATAATATTTATATTATATCCAGTGATCATAGAGTAAGCAATGTACATGCTAAGACACAAGATGGAAAGGATAAAGGTCCTATTTAAATTTATGAAGGCTCTGTCTCTTGCTATGTCTTAGTCATAATACTACAAACAGAACACTAATCTTCGGGAGATACTCAGTGGGAATTGCAAGTTAGTTTGGTGTTTGTTTTTCTTGAGACATTAAACAGTTCTTGTTCATCTCCTGGGAAGAGAACACTCAAATTTCATAGGGCATGCAAACATTGTATTTTTAATTTAGTATACAGAATATACTTGTTAGAGGAAATGAAAAATTTTCATTTAAACTGAAAATAAACTGACCAGCCTTATGTATCAACAGATAAATTATGTGGGCTACTCTGTCAGAAAAACACTCAGAACCCTGGGTCTATATATTACAAACAAAATATAATAGTGCCTCTAGCAGACCACAATCCCATTTCAACGCAAAATGTTTTCACTGTCATATACAAAATCACACCTGTGTTTTTTTTTTGTCACAATCTTGAATTTTTTCTTCTGCAAATCAAATATAGTTGAGATAACTTGGATGGTAATTTCCTTATGAAGATGTACTATATCTAGTCTAATTAGCTGTTCTTTTTCACCCATGCACACATATTCTTAATCATTACTACTATCAGTCTTTTAGCTATTATAATCACTTTTCTCAACATTGATTTCTCTTTATTGTTGACTACCTGACATGGAAGGTTCATAAATATTAAGATATTAATATTCAAATATAAATTTAGGTTTCATATTCATTGGTTAGTACATGAAGAGAAAACAACCATGATACAACTATTATACATTTGCAATATGAAGTTTTCAAATTTATATCTAAAAATACAGGATTTTGGAGTTCAGAGAGTAAGCAAGAAAGAAAGGCCGGGCACAGTGGCTCACTGCTGTAATCCCAGGACTTTGGGAGGCTGAGGCGGGCAGATCACGAGGTCAGAAGTTCGAGACCAGACTGGCCAACATGGTGAAACCCCATTTTTACTAAAAATACAAAAATTAGTTGGGCGCAGTGGTGGGCACTTGTAATCCCAGCTACTTGGGAGACTGAGGCAGGAGAATTGCTTGAACCGGGAGGCAGAGGTTGCAGTGACCTGAGATTACGCCACTGCACTCCAGCCTGGGTGACAGAGCAAGACTCTGTCTTGGGAAAAAAGAAAAGAAAATAACTGTTGTACATTTTTAAAGAAATTATTTCTTTAAAGAAAATTACCCACTAAAAGATAATAAATGAGTAATAATCTAATCTTAATAGCTATCAGCAATAGATAGTAATTAGAGTTTACTTACTGAGAGCCAGGCTTTAGGGAGTTTTTCTGCATTATCTATTTAATCTTTTCAGTAACGCTGGGAGGTATAATATTTCATATCATTTTAGTAAGGACAAAACCGATAAACAGAAAAAGTAAGTAACTCACTCAGAGCACACAGCTGGAATTGAAACAAATCAAAGCTAGACCATTTGGCTCAAGTCTGCCCTTTTAACCTTACCTTTAAACCATCCAATATCCTATTTCCATCAAGTATACTGTATTATCCAGTTCACATCCAGTATACTTGTTTACCTGCAGCTGATACCAATGAAACAACAAAGCAAAACCCTCAAATTGTAATATGAGCATCAAAAAAAGACATATGCCAAACCCACGTCCTTGAGTTTTTCTAAAACCTAAAATAAACAAGGAACAACTTCTCCACTGTTCCCAGTACTGGTGAATATAGCGTAGGAGTCTTCTAAATGCATTTTTAAATGTTTTTCTTGACATACATGTTCTATATTTTCTTTACAATATTTTTACTCACCCTGTAGTTAGTTTGTTATTCTTTTTCCTTCTAACCTCCTACAAAGAAAATGACTTTTATTTGGCTATGTTATTTCTTATAAAAACACTGTTCTGCTTTTCCATACATCAGCCATCCCATATTGATAACATTAACTCCTTATAGTACCCCTAAGGGGGTATATCATTAGACTGCGAGAGGAGAGAATTATCTTTTCCCGTATGCATTCTATCTTCTTCAACTCCATATCCTTTTATCCTTCTCTTTCTGTGTTCAGCAACGCAAAAGGTCAGTTCTATTTTATATAAAATGTGTATTTGCCACCTGGTACTTTTCCTGATTAAAAAAATCAGCTTCTCAACATGGTTTAAAATTTTTTGATAGAGGCAATGCAGAATCCTAGCAGAAACTTGGAAATAGTAGTACATTTTTTTCCTCAGGTATAATAACCTCTGAATTACTTTGTGACAGTCTTAAAATGCTACCTAAATACAATGGTGAACAGTAACGAAGGTTTGTGCCTGATGAAACGGGAAGCTGAAGGTTACATGAAGCTTGATATAGTTAATAAAACTAACTTTGAGTTTCATGAGCATTAAATCAGATGGTTATGAACTATTTCCTTGAACGATGGGGAGGAGGGCATAAAAGACGTTTCACACAAAAGCCTTTTCCACATAAAGTAATAAATCATATTCTGTGTGGTCACCTACAACTATAAATGCCAAGATGTGGCCATTTTCCACCTCAATGAATGTGAACCAACAAAGGTGCTCCTAGAATGAACTTGGTCTGCCCAAAAATATTTGAATTTAACCAAAGGAAAAATATCACAGTTTTTTTTCTAGTGCCTTACTTGTGAGAGGTACTATCCTGGATGTTTTCATATACTGTCATTTAATTGAAATTCCCTCAACAGCCTTCTGTTGAAGGTGTTGATATTGTTACCTCTGTCTTTACAGATGAAGGAATGGAGGCTTAAGAAGCTTGATTCAGTTGGCAACTGGCCAAATTGTAATTCAAGTTACTGCTCCTCTATGCAACACACAGTCTCTCCCAAGGCAAGACATACTGACTTCATCAAGGAGATTGATACAAGCGGGCCAGTTATGAATAATGTGCTTGCAAACCACAAATACCTTTGCTTCCCAAATACCTCCTTTCTCTGCACTCTCCTTAGCATTTCGGAATTATGTTTCTTTTTTAAAAAAATATTTACCCTTGAATTAATATATATTATTTTCTCCGAAAAAAGCAAATGTTTTAGGGAATGGTAACAGAATATTCTATATCTATCATTGATGCTTTAGGATGAATAAATTATTATACTTCTTTGTGGGGGGCAGTTTTAACAGAGGAAAGTAAATGGGAGAAAGGGATATATACAGGGTAGGTAGGTTGAAGATACATTTCAAATACTTCAAACTATTAGCCCTGCATGGCTCCCTTGTCTGTGAACAGAATATCAAGCACATTTTCAATGAAAAACTTTAAAAAAAATAGGACACAGCTTTAAGATAGCATCGTTGGACCTCTTTTTTGAATTCATTGAGTTACTATAATTCTAAAATTGATGGAAAAGCATTTTCATGGTAGATGGCTAAAGTTTGGAAAGTATGTTTTAAAAGAAAGTCTATATGTGTCTCCTGAGTTCATTTGGGATTACTGTACCAAAAAGAAAGTTGTGATCTAACCTTCAGAAAATTTTTAAGTTTCTATTTCTTCCACAAGGACTTTTCTATTGCTTGTGAAAAGGAAACTAAAGGTCCCAAGTCACATATCTATTTCCCAAAACAAATAAAGTCAAAAGCTGTGGTGATTCTTTTTATTTATTTTATTTCTAGTATGAGAATTAAGGTATTTTTCCCAAGTCAGCTATTCTAAGAAGAAAGTTGTTAATAAAGGGAAAGACAGTGAGAAGCTTTTCAGCATTGGGAGAAAATTGTTTGATAGCAATGTTTTAAAAATCAGTTTGGTAATTGATAATTAATAACTAACATGTCTTTAAATAACACTATTTTTCTATTTGAGGTGTTTCTATGTTCTCCAAACATAGGTGATAAATGTAAAGCCATAAAATTCCCTTATTACTCAAAATATGCTTGTCAACAATGGCAAGTAAGAAAGTGCTTACATATCGTATCACTTCAGCCCTTGGTGGAGGACAGTATAGCCATACTTCCTGCTCTGTCAGCTAAACCCACAAAAGATTAAATGCTATGTACATAATAGCCAGTTAGTACAGGTCTGTCTTGGAGGCTGGCAGGTGTTTCCATGAAATTTCACCCCGCCTGTCACAGCACACAGGGCAGCCAGCACCTGGCAACCTCCTCAAAAACAGCACACTCTTTAATTGCTTTGAAACAGCACAAGCAGCAGCAGCAGCTGCTACCAACATTGTTAAGTAAACAACAGGTTTTGCACCTGCTGGAACAAAATCCTGACCTTAATATTGGCCAATCAGGTGACCTCCGTGTAACTTAGACAGCTTGTCCTAATGCGAGTGGCCTAGGAGATGAGCAGTAGTCCCTCAGTATTGATCCTTCCCCCAGATATGTAATATCTGCCCCTTAGTTGCCTTTTGAGGGCATTGAATTCAGCCCCTTTATATGAAAATTTGAAGAGTTAAATTTTTCTTATGGCCACTTCATTCTAGTTCTTTCTCTTTCCCTCTTCTGTCTTCTTTTCAGAATGCTAATGAGAAAAGATGACTTGGCTCTAACTTCCTGTAATCTGTGTTATCAGTGATTCCTTTTTAGAGGCCCACAATGAAGAATGGGACTAGAGCAAATAAACTTTCTACCACTGACTAAAGACCCAACCTTTTAGCCTCCATGAACAGAAAAAATGAGAAGATAAAACAAAATATTTTTATATACAATATAACAGCTGAGTTTTTCAAAAATGTAATTTTCAGTGTTTCATGGCCTTGGATGGGTATCTCCTCACTGTGTAGTGAGACCAGGAATCTCAGTTATAACAGCCAAGCAATAGTGAAGTCAAATTTAACTCTGACTCTCACTGGAAAGTCCTTCTCACCCTCCACATACATACATATGATGTTCTTATTTAGCAGGATCAGTTCCTAGGCACAGTAAGAAACACAGTTCAGGCTTTAGGGAATATAGGCCAGAAAAATGGAGAAGCAAGGGGCAATGGAGAAATACAGCCCCAAAGCATTCATGACCATTCTCCCCCTTGTTCATAACTTCTACAAACTGTAGAAGTCCCTCCCAGTGGATAAAGTATTGGATTTGACTGGAACACACACAAGCACATCACAACTTCTAGATGGGGAAAGACAAATTATAAGATGATTTTATAGAGCAAATGACGCAATAGTCTCAATGACATCAGGTGATAATTAACTGGTGATATGGTTTGGCTGTGTCCCCACCCAAATCTCATCTTGAATTGTAGCTCCCATAATCTCTATGTGTTGTGGGAGGGCCCCAGTGAGAGGTAATTGAATCATGGGGGCGTGTTTTCCCATGCTGTTCTCCTGATAGTGAATAAGTCTCATGAAATCTGATGGTTTGATAAAGGGCAGTTCCCCTACACATGCTCTCTTTCCTGCCACCATGAAAGATGTGCCTTTGCTCCTCCTTCGCCTTCTGCCATAATTGTGAGGCCTCCCAAGCAACATGGAACTGTGAATCCTTTAAACCTCCTTTGCTTCATAAATTACCCAGTTTTTGGTATGTCTTTATTAGCAGGTGAGAACGGGCTAATAAAACTGGGTTTTAGCATGCATTTATTTGTGTGTTGTTTAATTCCCAGAACAAGTCTTCTTGTGACTTGGCTGGTTTATAAAAGTGATACAACAGAGGGTTTGGTTTATCAGAGAGAAAGTATATTTTCAACAAAGAAAAACATACAAACAGTATAAACTGAGCCTTGAGATGGATAGAGATAAATGGAATATTGTGAACCACGGGTGAAAATGTACTCGAATATGTTTTAGGTTCTTTCATTTTCATCGTAAGCACACTGATTTCTTAACCTAGTAGAACAAAGATTGGATAGGCCTGCAGGCAAATGATCAAAAATCTGTTTCAAATCCTAAAGCCAACAGAATGTTTTGCCTATGGCTTGTTTATACCATTTGATCAAAAAGAATAATGCAATTGTGAGTTAGTCTGAGGTTGAGGAATTTTTCCAATGAAATAAGTTAATTATTTATTACTATTGATTTGCTAGAGTGTTTCTGCAAAATCAAAGTATATTTCTTTTTCCACTTTAACATTTCTAAGAATTATGTAACAACTCTCCAAAGTTGTTATTAAACCTAATAACTATATTTTATACCATTCTTGATGCAGCTGATCAATTTTCTACATCAAGCTTATATATTCATATGTTTTGAACAAAGTAACATATAAGTTATGTGCCTCATACTTAATAATTGAAGAAAAATGATAAAAATGTAAATTTTCCATTTTAGACTATCTCTTGAGTCATACCCACCACTAAAAGACCAAAATATACACACTGAGAGAAATGTAAGAAGTTGATGGGGAAATCTCTAGTGGCTCATTGAATCCAGGCTGTCAAATTTCCAAAGAACAATCAGATGCTTTTAGCCAAGATCTATAGATTATATAAATGACATGTTAAGAAAATAGCAAAAATCATTCCAACTTTTCCTCTTCCTCCATCCTCTCTTTTAATATCTGCAGCAATATCACAAGAAAAACATTTTTTTAAGGTTGAAAGAAGAGGCCAGTATCATGATCTGGATTATATCAAGATTCAGGAGTCTTTGGAGCTTATAAGCATTAAAATATTTTATTTGTGTTATGTAATGTCATAACACAAATATTTTATTTTATCCTATGGAAGTATACATTTTAAAATAAAGAACAAATAGGCTAAAATAGTTTTGTGTACAATTAGAAAAATGAGGTGTCTTTCAATTTATTGTCGCTGATATCATTTTTAAAATCTTACGTATATTAAAAACTGAAGAGCTTCTTGCTATCCTCTAAATCTGTCTATAATCAGCAGTAAAGTAGGATTTAAAACATACCTAACTCTAAGGAGTTTTCTGAAGGAGTAGGGCAGGAGTACACTCTCTGTTCCTGAAATATATGGACAAGTGCTTGAGGTATATAAATAGAATCATACAAGGAAAACTAGTTATTCATAAAAATGAAAGGGGGGCATTACTACACCTGAATGCCAGAGTTTTTGTGCCTTTGTATTGGAGTCTGAGAACATTATATAGCCTTCTGAGCTTCAAAGTTTTCACCCGTACAAAGAACATAAATTGACATTCAAGAGACTACTGTGTGAAATATCTGAGAAGGATGAGAGTGAATGCTCAAGGCTTATTGTCCATCTCTGCATGTGCCAATTCTCTTAAACATAGTTGAGGCTACATATTTTCAAAACCAACAAAAGAACAAATCTCTGTAAAAATATTACTCTTCCTTAAATCAAAACCAGTTTCAAATATTTTTTTAAAGATAACTGATAGGGGAGGCCAACATCTACATGGAAAAGAAAGAACTTTTGTAAGTTCCATGAAATGATGTTAAGGCTTTTTGCCTTATATATAACAGAGCCTAAATAATTGTTGCATTAAAAATTTAGTCAGGTTCAATGAGGTATAATTTACCTATGATAAAATGCATGGGTTTTAAATATACAGCTGAATGCATTTCAACAAATGTATATACTTATATAACTACCATAACTACCATCTTAAGATATGCAATATTTTCGTTCCACAAGAGAAAGTTCTCCCACGCCAATAATCCTCACTTCTCCTTTCTTGTCCAGCGGGCAACCACTGATCTAAATTCAGAAACTATATTTAATTTCATCTGTTATACAAATTCATAGAAATGGAAGCATACAGCATATATACTTTTTTCAGGCTGTTTTGTCCAAGAATGTTTGTGAGAGTCATCCATGTGATTTTGCGTACAGTAGTTCATTCATTGTTATTGCTGACTAGTGTTTCACCATGTTAATGTATCATAAGTTGTTCATTTATTCATCAGTTAAAAGACATTTAGGTTGTTACCAATTGTATGGCTACTGTGAATAAGATGCCAGAAACATTTAAATGCAAATATTTGTGGACTACATTTACATTTAAGATGTCAAGCTTTTTGGCATAATGTTATATATAATACTCATAATATTCCCTACTTCTTGTTTTCCTGCTTATTTTTGAGTTAATTCAGCACTATTATGATTCCATTTTATCTCTTCTCTGGTTTATTTACGTATTTAGTTTTGTGCATGAACCAGCATTTACATTTCCAAACCATTTGCTCCAGTTAAAGTTACCAAAGCGTTTTCAAGCAGAGGAAGGCACCAGAGGAGGAAACTGTCACAGTCCACTGTCATGGAGTACCCTACTTTGTATACAAAATGAGAATTCACTTCGATTTTCTCCTGTGCCACTTATCAATTTATTGACTCTCTTGGTTCCAGACTCACCTTTCTTTGACTGCTCTGTGATAGCATAGCTGGATCTGTTAGTATTTTTCTTACTACAGCTGACACACACAATGTTAAGTTTAGGCATTAGAAAGTACTGAAAAGACAGTGCTCCTCTCTCTACATGCCTGCATGATGTGGCTTTTCCAGTGTCCAGCAGTCAGCAGTTTGCCCTGGCAATAATAGGAGGCCTTGCAGTACACTCAATAGTAAGTACTTGTGTTTGTGAACAGCGTACCCCAAAACCACAGAGGATATATTTCCATCAAGTCCCACTGGTTCAGCATCTCAGTGACTTCTCTACCATTCAATGAGCCACAGTTGGCCACATCCACAAAGGTTTGGGGCTGGGCTTTGGGAATGGGTGTCTCTTTTTTGACCACTCTCTCTGCCCTAGGTGTAGTGAGATAAGTAAAAACAATTCTTTTTGTATCTCCCTAGTCCACCCTTCATTTCTCTGGTCCTCTGTTAAATATAATAATTATGAATATGAAACTTTCCCTGTTAAAATTACTGTGTGATTTCTCTCTTCTGCTTTAACTCTTACTGAGATAGAATTAGCACCAGAAAAAAATTCTAGGTGTAGCAGCCAAAAATATGACATTGTTTACTGCAGTGGCAAGTCATGGCTTCTTATCCAGTTTCTAGAGCTAAGTTAATTCACAGACCCACAGCCTCTTGATTGAAGAGAAATTCTGGACACCAAAAAGGATCCTCCACTACAGCCATAGCTACACACCAAAAATCTTCACTGAAGGCTCCCAAAAAGAAATGTGTGGCCATTTACTAGAGTGACTGTGCATTAGCAAAAAGACAAAAATCCAAACTTTTAGATGATTACTGGACATTTGGCTCTGAATGGAAGCTAATTCCTGGTGACTCAAAATGCCAATGCAGTCAGGTGATAGATGGAATATTAGCTCAAGTCCAACTTAAAGTGTGGCAAGTTAGTTCACAGCCCTATCTTGTGTTTAGGTCCCTGGTTCCCGAATGTATGATTGCAACAGAGACACTCGGCAACAGTCAGAATCCCCATATTGACTGATTCATAGATGTGGACCACTATTATAGAAAGGGCTAACTGAAAGCCCCTGGAACTTCCTCCTCAATCCTAAGATAGCATACCAGAAGCAATGCTGTATCACTGGGGGAATTTTCTATGTGATTATCATAATCAAAAATTTGAAAGCAGCAACAGTGGTGAAATCTAGCATATCCTTATATACTTCAACAGTTTAACCTGTGGAGAAATCAGGTAGATATTGGAGAATGTCCATGGACTACTGTAAGCTTAATAAATTGGTGACTTCAACTGTAGCTGCTGTCCCACATGTAATATGTTTACTGGAACAACACAGGGCCTTTCATTTGGAATGTCACTCTTGACATGGTTAAGCCAGCAATATACCTGCAGACACCTACCTGCTCCCTGCCAAGTAGAGTCTGCAGAGGTCTTTGTCTTTATGACACTTAGAAAAGCATGCACTGCTCTACTGTATTGATGAAGCTGTGCTTATTAGATACAGTCAGCTGAAAGTCACAAACATTTTAGATGCCTTAGTAAGACATATATGAACAAGAGTTTCCAAGTAAACCAAAATTTAGGGATTCGCTTCAGTGAAATTTCTGGAGAATTAATGTGGAGATATTCCCTTCAAGATGAAAAATCGCTTCACCTCACATCAGCCATCATATAGAAAGATGCCCAATGCCTGGTATAATTTTTAAAATTTTGTAAACAACCTATACCCCATTTGAGAGTATTATTTCAGGCCATTTCAGAATCATCCACAAGGTGGACAGTTCTTAGTGGAGACTAGAGTAAAAAAAGCCTGTGAAGCAAGTTCATTCTGTTGTACAAGCTGGTCTGCCACTTAGGCCTTAGGATTCAGTAGATTTGATGATATTCAGTGTCTGTGGAAAACAAAGATACTGCATGGAGACCCCGACAAGCACTGATAGGAAAATTACCGTGTGCACCCCTAAGATACATACATACATATATACACACACACACACATATATTCCACAGATATGTAGGGGTGTGTGTGTGCACACTCATGTGCATTCACACACATAAAATCTGCAGATAACTATTCTCCTTTTGAGAAATGGCTTCTTGTTTTCTACGGAGCCTTGGTAGGAACTGAACACCTAACAATAAGGCATCAAATGGCCACATGATCCAAACATTCTGTCATAAATTGGGTTGTTTGACCAACAGAGCCACAGAAACCTATCATGAGATGAAAACAGTATATAAAAGACCAAGCTTGGTCAGGTCTGGAAGGTATGAGGAAGCTGCATGAGCAGCTAGCACCAACTCCTTTAATATCAACTAATGTTGCATTGTCTCTTCTCTCAGGCCATATGCAGGGCTTCCTGGGACATTTATTATGACCAGTTATCTGAAGAATAAAGACACTCAAGCCTGGATTCCAAATGGGCCTTCACAACATGATAGCACAAACAGAAAGCAAATGAATATACCACTACAGTCCCACTGGGTAACCTGAATGATGACAGTGAAAGAATGTCTTCTGGGCAGAGCCTTGAGCAGTACATATAGTTGTCCATTCAGTCCAGAGTTAGGGCCAAAATATAGATTTACAGAATTCTTGAGAAGTTGCTCATAATGCGGCTGAATGATCAGAGACACAGAAATAATAGTATTAGAGAATTTGTGACAAGAAAATCCGGGGAAGAAGTATGTGAATGGGCTTTACAAAACGAGCAAAGACTGAAGATATTTGTGACTCATGTAAATGCTCACCAAAGGGCATCTTTAGAGAACGTTCAAATTACACCTGTTTGGATGTCAGTCCCCTTCATCAGCTCAGTGGGTACATAAACAAAAATGACATGGATGCAGGGATGGGGGCTACACAAGGGCTTAACTATATGACTTTTTCTTCCAAGGCTGACATAACCAACATTACAGCTAAGAGTCCACTCCATCAGCAAAAGAGACCAACACTAAGCCCCATTCCCTAGGGAACCTGCTTAGCCCCATTACGGCAGGTTGTTTACAGTGGACCTCTTGCACCATGGATGGGGCAGAGTCTTCCTCACTGGAATAGGCACACATTCTAGATAACGCATTTTTTTTCTCTCTCCGTAATGCTTCTAGTTTCACCATCTGTGGACTCATAGAATACGTTATCAGTGTGACACTTCCCATAGCTTTGCTTCTGATAACTTTCCACACACCTGTTCACCCAAAAGGGGTTAGGCTAAATGAAAGGTGAAATAGCTTATTGAAAACTCAGTCGTGGCACAAGTTGGGAGACAATGGGATTCCGTTTTACATAATCGCAGTATATACTTTCGCATCTCCTGACTCCCCAAGGAGTATTGCATAGCAGAGTGCCACCAGCCGCGTACTTCCACATGACTAGCTTCCCAGTGGAATCTACAGTACATATTTATAACTAATGAGTTCAGCAACATTGTAGGATCCAAGATCAATATTAAAAATCAATTTTATTTCTATATTCTGGCAATAAATAATTGCAATTCCAAATTTTTAAAAAATAGTGCAATTACAATGGCTTCAAAAAGTGAAATAGTTACACATCTAATAATACATGTACAGAATCTTTATGTTGCAAACTGCAAAACACTGATAATATAAATGAAGGAAGACAAGTAAGTGGAGAGATATACCATGATTAGTTTGTTCCTATGTCAATTCTCCTGTAATTGATCTATAGAGTCAATGCAAGCCCATTCAAAAATCCCAGAAGGCTCTTTTATAGATAGTAATAAACTGATTCTAAATGTGACATAGAAAGCCAAAAGAACCAGAGTAACTAAGACAAGAAATCTGATGGTTGGAGCAGGGGTTCGGGGCTTTTTTTGTTGCTGTTTTCATTATGCCTGGGTCTTAGGCAACGTCTTAGTCTGTTTGTGTTTCTACAAAAGAGTACTGGAGGCTGGGTAATTTATAAAGAAAAAGAGGTTAATTTGACTCACAGTTCTGCAGGTTGCACAAGAAGCATGGCACCAGCATCTGCTTCTGGTGAGGGCCTCAGGCTGCTTCTACTCATGGCAGAAGGTGAAGAGGAGCAGGCATCACATGGCAAAAGGAGAGAAGCAAAAGAGAAAGAGGGGAGGAGGCCAGGTGTGGTGGCTCACACCTGTAATCCCAGCACTTTGGGAGGCCAAGGCGAGTGGATCACCTGAGGACGGGAGTTTGAGGCCAGCCTGACCAACATAGAGAAACCCCATCTCTACTGAAAATACAAAAAATTAGCCAGGCGTGGTGGCGCATGTCTGTAATCCCAGCTACTCCAGAGGCTGAAGCAGGAGAATCGCTTGAACCGGGGAAGCGGAGGTTGCGATGAGCTGAGATCGCGCCATTGCACTCCAGTCCGGGCAACAAGAGCGAAACTCCATCTCAAAAAAAAAAAAGAAAGAAAGAAAGAAAAAAAGAAACGAGAGAGAGAAAGAGGGGAGGAGGTGTCACATTATTTTCAAAAATCAGTTATTGCAGGAACTAATAGAGGGAGAACTCATTCATTACTGACAGGACAGCATCAAGCTTTTCATGAGGGATCGGCCCCCATGACCCAAACACCTCCCACTAGGCCCCAACTCCAACACTGGGGATCAAATTTCAACATGAGATTTGGAAGGGACAAATATCAAAACTGTATCAGGCAGACACTGTGTCCCCAGGTGTCATGCAGGTGTGGGTGCTTCTCAGGGCTGCTGTCTCTCCTTGAGCTGAATTCTGGGCCCAGCACTGTCCATCTGCTAAGGGTAGAGGCAATTCTTTTTCCTTCCCTCAACTAAAAACGGTTTTCAACACTGCCCGAGGCTGCCAGCATTAGCTGCCACCCCCACCCCACCCCTGGCCTATTTTAAAGCCTTGGTTTAAAAGGGGAAAATGGAGAGAAGGATCTGAACTGGATGGCATGAGTTTGTCGTAGCAGCACCTGTTCCCCTCATCCTGGTCTGTACCAGGAGGGACACGTTCTCAAGACTCTTGACAATTGTTCTCGTGAGGACTCAGTGAAGCCCATGAAAAGTTCACAAGTGCATTCAAATTCCCCTGTCTGGCTTTCTACGTCTCAAGCAGAAATAGGTTTTCTGATATATAGAACTTTTATATTGGCAAGGTTTGTTTGTTGTTTTGTTTTGCTTCTGTTTTTTTTCCCTGTTTTAATTTGAGCACTTAAAAATGCCATTATATCCTCTTCTAGCATTCATTGTTTCCAGTAAGAAATTATGTCTCCTCTTGTTCTCTTGTGTGTATTGTGGTAATTTTCCTCTAGTCCCTTTTAAGATTCGTCTCTATATTGTTGATTTTTCAGCAGTATCATTACGATGTGCCTAGATATGTTTGTTTTTGTGGTTGTTGTTTTTTGTATTTATTCTGAACACATGATTTACTGCTTTCTTTTTAAATTAATTTAAATGTTATCCAATTTTTTCAAGCATTACTTTATTTTTCATTCTTTTTCTTCCTTTTGCCTAGTATTCCAATTATATGAATATTAAACTATTTGGTGTTATCCTACCATGGCTATGTTCTCATGTTTTCAATCTTTGTCTCTCTTTACTTCAATTTGTATGATTTCTATTAACCTGTTTTCAATTTTAATGATCCTTCCTCTGTCCAGTCCGGTGTTACCCCCCCACCCCAATTAAATGTTGTTATTGCAAAAACTATATTAATCAGTTTCAGTTCTTGGCTTCCATTTGGTCCTTTCTGGGGCTTCAAATTATTTCCTGAAACTCTCCATCTTTTCACTCATTATATCATGTTTTTCTGTAGATTCTTTAACACATTTATTATTATTTGTGTTATTATAGCTATTTTAAAGATCTTGTTTAATAATTCCATATCTTCCTCATCTGTGCATTTGTATCTAATGCATGATTTTCTTTTTTAACATGAGTCATCCTGCTTTTTTGCCCTCTTTATTATTTTCTGTCGTATATTGGATACCATGTCTAAAATATGTGTGTATTATTTGTTTCTTTCTAAAAATAAGGAATACACTTTCCTCTATCAGTGTTAGGTCACTAGGCTGAATTAGGGTGAGAGGCTGTTCGGTTTGATTCAATCAATGATTGAGCTGATTCAGAGAGAGGCTGTGGTTTCGATTCCTCTAGGAGGGCTTTGGAATTAGAATACAGGGAGTTTCGTAAATCCGTCCTTGCTCTTTAGCCCCACCTTTGTATACCACCTCAGTATTGATACATTTGATCTCATCAGAAGTTGAATTGGGTGGGAGTTCAGTTAGACTTTGGTAAGACTCAACTCATGTCTGTCTTTGAATGGTTTGAAGTTACCTTCTCCCTATACTGGGACTCTGGGATCAAATCACAAGACTACTGGACCTCAGAACTGCCCATCTGTGAAAGCATGAGACTGTGGGACTATGAGACTTCAAGACTGTAGGAATACAGATAATAAGGTTGCAGACATTGACTTGGAGAATCTGAGTTTTCTTTCTGCTTTCCCACCCTACACCCAGGTTCTGTTACTCACCAAAATTCATATGTAAGAGAATTATTTCACAGAAAGAATTGTCTTTGTTTCTGAGGGTCCTGCAGCATTCCAATCCATGGGCTTGTTAAAAGGCGGCCGGTTTGCCTCTCTCCAAGCCAATACTGTTTGGAATCTGTTCTCTAGCAGCCCTGCTGCCTCCCACAACAATTGGATCCAAGTATGAAAACATCAGCTGTCCCTGAGCTGTTTCTCCAAAGGACTCATCCCTCTGAAGTTTAGTTCTTTTAGATTTGTTTTGTTTTGTTTTGTTTTTTTATTATTATACTTTAAGTTCTAGGGTACATGTGCATAGCGTGCAGGTTTGTTACATATGTATACTTGTGCCATGTTGCTGTGCTGCACCCATCAACTCGTCAGCACCCATCAACTCGTCATTTACATCAGGTATAACTCCCAATGCAATCCCTCCCCCCTCCCCCCTCCCCATGATAGGGCCTTGTGTGTGATGTTCCCCTTCCTGAGTCCAAGTGATCTCATTGTTCAGTTCCCACCTATGAGTGAGAACATGAGGTGCTTGGTTTTCTGTTCTTGTGATAGTTTGCTAAGAATGATGGTTTCCAGCTGCATCCATGCCCCTACAAAGGACACAAACTCATCCCTTTTTATGGCTGCATAGTATTCCATGGTGTATATGTGCCACATTTTCTTAATCCAGTCTGTCACTGATGGACATCTGGGTTGATTCCAAGTCTTTGCTATTGTGAATAGTGCCGCAATAAACATACGTGTGCATGTGTCTTTATAGCAGCATGATTTATAATCCTTTGGGTATATACCCAGTAATGGGAAGGCTGGGTCATATGGTACATCTAGTTCTAGATCCTTGAGGAATCGCCATACTGTTTTCCATAATGGTTGAACTAGTTTACAATCCCACCAACAGTGTAAAAGTGTTCCTATTTCTCCACATCCTCTCCAGCACCTGTTGTTTCCTGACTTTTTAATGATCACCATTCTAACTGGTGTGAGATGGTATCTCACTGTGGTTTTGATTTGCATTTCTCTGATGGCCAGTGATGATGAGCATTTTTTCATGTGTCTGTTGGCTGTACGAATGTCTTCTTTTGAGAAATGTCTGTTCATATCCTTTGCCCACTTTTTGATGGGGTTGTTTGTTTTTTTCTTGTAAATTTGTTTGAGTTCTTTGTAGGTTCTGGATATTAGCCCTTTGTCAGATGAGTAGATTGCAAAAATGTTCTCCCATTCTGTAGGTTGCCTGTTCACTCTGATGGTAGTTTCTTTTGCTATGCAGAAGCTCTTTAGTTTAATTAGATCCCATTTGTCAATTTTGGCTTTTGCTGCCGTTGCTTTTGGTGTTTTAGACATGGAGTCTTTGCCCATGCCTATGTCCTGAATGGTGTTGGAAGTTCTGGCTAGGGCAATCAGGCAAGAGAAAGAAATCAAAGGTATTCAGTTAGGAAAAGAAGAAGTCAAATTGTCCCTGTTTGCAGATGACATGATTGTATATGTAGAAAACCCCATTGTCTCAGCCCAAAATCTCCTTTAGCTGATAAGCAACTTCAGCAAAGTCTCAGGATACAAAATTAATGTGCAAAAATCACAAGCATTCTTATACACCAGTAACAGACAAACAGAGAGCCAAATCATGAATGAACTTCCATTCACAATTGCTTCAAAGAGAATAAAATACCTAGGAATCCAACTTACAAGGGATGTAAAGGACCTCTTCAAGGAGAACTACAAACCACTGCTCACTGAAATAAAAGAGGACACAAACAAATGGAAGAACATACCATGCTCATGGATAGGAAGAATCAATATAGTGAAAATGGCCATACTGCCCAAGGTTATTTATAGATTCAATGCCATCCCCATCAAGCTACCAATGACTTTCTTCACAGAATTGGAAAAAACTGCTTTAAAGTTCATATGGAACCAAAAAAGAGCCCGCATCTCCAAGACAATCCTAAGTCAAAAGAACAAAGCTGGAGGTATCATGCTACCTGACTTCAAACTATACTAAAAGGCTACAGTAACCCAAACAGCATGGTACTGGTACCAAAACAGAGATATAGACCAATGGAACAGAATAGAGTCCTCAGAAATAATACCACACATTTACAGCCATCTGATCTTTGACAAACCTGAGAGAAACAAGAAATGGGGAAAGGATTCCCTATTTAATAAATGGTGCTGGGAAAATTGGCTAGCCATAAGTAGAAAGCTGAAACTGGATCCTTTCCTTACTCCTTATACGAAAATTAATTCAAGATGGATTAGAGACTTAAATGCTAGACCTAATACCATAAAAGCCCTAGAGGAAAACCTAGGTAGTACCATTCTTTTAGATTTTTAAACATCCACAACCTTTCATTTGCTTTGAAGAAAGTATACTTTTTTTAACCTGGTGATTTGTTGTTTCAATGGGAATAAGGTGTATATGTGAAGATTATATATGGCCCACAGACAGAGAATATCCATGTCTAAGCACAGAGAAATACCTTTATTAAGAAAAGGGTCAGATAACAAATTAATAAAAGTTAATTTTAAAAATAAAAATATTAAAATACCCATTAATCTCCTTGTTCCTTTTTAATTATTTATATTAAAAAGCAAAATTACCACTAGGCCTCTCTGATTTGACTCCAGAGTTACTTGTTAACATTTTGGTGAATACAATTTAATCGATTCCCCATTGGATATTTTGCTATACTTACAGAGGCAGAGCCCTATATACGTATAATTACATATATATTTTTATTCAAAAAATTGATTAATTCAACACATACTGCACTGTAATACGTTTGGCTCACAGTCATCTTTCCAAATCAAAATACATAAGTTCTTGTTCTTTTTCATTGATATAGAGAACACTCTTGCACTGCCAAGCCAGTATTAATAGCAACAGTCCTCTACTGATAGCCATTTAGGTTTCTTCAATATTTTGTACAGACAATATTCTTATAGTTATATCTTTATACATTCCTAAAGTAACGTTTCCTAAGAAATAAAATATAGATTTTAGTAGACGAAAGACAGCTTTTAACATTCAAGAAAAAAAATAAAGCTATTGTATTTGATTTCATGGTTTAGCTTTTGTATTTTCTACCTAGTAGCTATTTATATAAACGTACTTGTCATTGTAGATATGACTGCGATTAATCTTTATTTTTGGCCAAAGTGTTTGGTTTTTAAAATATTTAATACAGAATCATAAACACTTGAAACGCTTCAGTAAAACACAGAGGGAAGGACAGGGGTTTTGTTAGCCACGTGCGGCCGTGAAGCCCAGCTCTGCCGTGTAATGGCCACGTGTAACATCTTTCAGGGTGTGAAGTAAGCACAGTAGGAATTCTGTGCTTTATAGTTGTTGTGAGGATTAAATGAGAATTTAGGCATTTACACAGTAGGTATATACACAGCAGTTCCTAGCTACTATCATTCTCATTCTGGAAATATTGATCACAATGAAAAGAAAACAGAGACTAGAAAAAAATCAAATGAACAAAAATTAGTCATTAACAACTAATACAATGTCTGCAGATAAAAATCAGAGCAATCATATGGAAAAAGAAAAAAACTCCAGGAGAATGAAATGCCCGTTTTACATTTCTGAGGTGGTCAACATCAACACCAAAGAAAGTAAATTGAAATATTGCATAATCATTTTTTGTTGATGGAGAGGAACATTGAAAATAAATAAAACTCTCATGTAAAGAAAAGGAGTTTTGGGGATAAGTGCATTCCAAAGAGGATCATTAAGCTTTTTGTCTCATAGGCAGAAAAGGGGGATGACTGGCAAAATAATGAGACATCTTAAAATAAATGATGTTCTTATGTACAGAAGTCATTTTGTTCTCCAAATACCAAAAAACAGCATATCGCAGTTTCATACCGTACTGGCCAATTATGCTACAGAAAATAAAACCAAACAAATCAATTACAGTTTGTCTCTTTTTCTAACATAGTATTATCTTTAAAAAGATTCAAAGAAATTTTCTTACAAAATCCTAACTCTTTGAACAGTGATGCAGCAACTTTCTCCCTGTACAGAACAGAGTCATAATGACTAGTGAAAGAAAATTTCCTAAAATAAGGCCACGTGGTAACGCTCCCTTGGATACCATACAAGACTGAGTGGTTGGAGGAATCCTAAATAACCTACTAGTAGTCCCCTGTTAGGTGGGGAAAACACCTGACGTTTTCAGCTGGCCACTCCTGCCCACCACAGCCCATATTGCTCCAATGTTCCTGCCAAGCCTGAAAGGAGAGAGGTTTCCTGAGCAAATATCACACACTGACAGCTCTCTTCCACCAGCACCTATGTTGCACACAGAATGTCTATTATCATTTGCATTTCATGAACAGATTAATTAACTACAAACTGAGGCGACAGACTGAGCAGAGGCTATGGAAAATTAGATGTAGGTGCCAAATCCACCCAGCTTCCTTTAGTGGGAGCAGAAAAAGGGTATCGGAACCCAAACTTCAGTTTTCGCCAGATTTCTCTTGTGTGTCCAAACATTGGGAAGCAGATCCAGACATGGCCATTACAAGTTAATGCCATGGTCTCTCCCGTTCAGCCTCATTCTGTGCACGGAAAACACAGTTAACGACCATTCAGAAGGTGACCGTATAGCTACCGGATTTCTCTGTGCGTAAGGGATAAATAAATCAGCTGTGATTATGGAAAAAGAAGCCAATACATAAAATCTGTTTGTTCTCTGCAAGGGTTGGTGCTTTATATTGCTATGAAAAGGGATCCCTCTGTATGTGAAAGGCCTTCTACCCCATCTGTTTTCTGATAATCCAGGAACAGGAGCTTTTAACACAGCTAGATTTTAATCAGCTTATTTTGGAAGCCCTAACTTATAGTGGTTTGAGAAACTTTTAAAACAAAGCCAGCAGAGAACTGTGCATCATCTTGTAGGACAGGAAGGAAAATTCATAATGACAAAAATTACACAGAAAAAGAGACAGACATATGTATAGTTTAAATAGTTTAGATATTTGGCCCCAACCAAATCTCTTGTTGAATTGTAATTGCCAGTGCTAGAGCTGAGGCCTGATGGGAGGTGTTTGGATCACAGTGGCAGATCCCTCACGGCCTGGTGCTGTCTTGCCAATAGTGAGTTCTCATGAAAGCTGGTCATTTAAAAGTATGTGGCCCCTTCCCTAACCCCAACTCTCACTTGGCTCCTGCTTTCACTATGTGATGGTGCTTGCTTCCACTTCACCTTCCACCAGGATTGAAAGCTCCCTGAGCCTTCACCAGAAGCTGGTAAGTGTCAGCACCATGCTTCATGTAAAGCCTGCAGAAATATGAGCCAATTAAATATCTTTTCTTTATAAATTACCCAGTCTCAGGGATTTGTAGCAATGCAAGAATGACATAATACAGTAGTCAACTTTTATTTAGAGAGTCATACTGTACCTGTTTTGCTTTTCTTCTTTGCATTATACTGCTCACTATCTACTCTACCAGAGAATATACAAAAATCATAAAAGAAGGCAATAGCCAGTTATTTTTTGGCAGGTGCCAAAGGCTCTTTGGTATAACTTTCCCATACTAGGCATGGGAGGAGGTCAGGAGCCTGAAAAGCTACTGCTAAATGGCTTCGCAAGTGAATCAGCATATATTAGCATATATTGTGTTCTCATTAAGATTTTCTTTTTAATTATAAATTACTATGTGTTGTAGAACTTTCTTCATTTATTTATCTCAATAATCAACCAACCTTTCTTTACTAAATGTGGGGTGTGTGTTTGTGTGTGCATGTCCAGGACTGTGCAAAGAACTGGGGAAACAGGGACTAAGATTTTTCTGGCCTTTTAGAAGTTCAGTCTGGGAAGGGAACTGATAGCTGAATTCCAAGCACTAGGTTCAGTTACCTCATTTGTGTCTTACACCAAGCCTATATGGTAGGTTCATGAATTATATTTTATAAATGAGGAAACTGAGGCTCAGAGATATAATTTACCCAAGGGCATTCAGCTACTAAATGGAAAAAGTAAAAGGAAACCCAGTCTTTATGGCTCCAAAGCACAGGTTCTTCCCACTATAACACACGGTCTATAGTGGGAGAGCCAGGAAAAGTAAACAGATGATACAATACAGCCCAGGGAGCAATGGACAAAGAGCTTCCCCAAATAATTCTATTTTTCTTCCTCCCTCTAATGTTATGGGCTGTTAATCAGAAGCAAAGTCAATATTGCAACTGCTTGTTTTTATATTTCTGCCTGACAATTCATATAAAAGGCTTCAATCTGGGGTATCTTTGAGAGCAAAAAGTCTCAGAGCTCTGAAGCATTGATTCAGTAGCACTTCTAATTAAATGGTTTAATAGCAAGATTTATGAAAAATGTACATAGACACTCAATGGCCAACCCCCTCACTCTCAGCAAATCATGTTTTTCCTACCATGGGCGAACTGATTGATTTAACTGTGGCCCAACATTCTGTCCATATTTGCACTCATCCCAACTTCTTTTTCTCAAATCTAGTCCCTTCAAAGTCCAGTGTTCTCAGCACAATTTGACAGCACTTTCTCCAGTTCTTTGCTCCTCCAGTATTTTCCTTACTTTCCTATATTTTTAACATCTCTCTGTCCTGGCTGAAGAAAATTCAATTCACACATATGTGAAAGTCTCTTCTACTCTAAAATAAAAAACAGCAAAACAGAAACAATACACAACCTAACTCTGCATCACCCTTTCTTTATTGCTTTTTGTCTCCTCACCTTTCTTAGTGTTCCGAGTTTTGTCTGTATTTATTGTGTCCAATTTCTCAGTTTTAATTCTTTTTTTTGTTGTTGTTGTTAGATGGAGTCTTGCTCTGTCGCCCAGGCTGGAGTGCAGTGGCACGATCTCAGCTCACTTCAACCTCCACCTCCCAGGTTCAAGCAATTCTCCTGCCTCAGCCTCCCGAGTAGCTGGGATTACAGATGTGCGCCATTGCACCTGCCTAATTTTTGTATTTTTAGTAGAGACGAGTTTTCACTATATTGGCCAGGCTGCTCTTGAATGCCTGACCTCGTGATCCACCTGCCTTGGCCTCCCAAAGTGCTGGGATTACAGGTGTGAGCCATCGTGCCCAGTCGAATTCTCTTTTAACTGCATGTGTGGTGGTCTCTGACTCCTCAAAGAACCTGAATTACTGCAGTACTTAATTTTTCTATCATTTAGTTATTTAACATATTTATTAAGCATCACAACATGCCTTGGAAGTTCTGAAGTCCATGATTTCAAATACACAGGATCCCTTAGTCCCTGAATTTTACAAGCACTTTTAGCTGCACACGATACTGTTGACGCTTGCCTTTCATTGTATTTCCTCTTACTCTTTTTCTCTCTCAAGTATTGTTTCTTAGTCACATTTGAATGCGCTTGTGCATCTTGTCCCATTATATAGGGTTATCCTGGAGTTCTGTCCTCTGTCCATTGTTTCATTCTCTCTACACACTATCCTTGAACACTCTCCATAATTCCAATCATTGAAGTAGCATGTATAAGCTTATAACACTCTAATATTTATCTTTGGCTCACATCTTTTCCCAAAGCTTCAGAATCATTTATTTAATTTCCTACTACAATTACAATTTTGATGTCTCACTAGCATATCAAAGTCAATATATCACCAATTGAGTTTTACAGAGTTTTCCTAATGGTATTCTCTTCCTTTGCTTGTTAACTTAGATATAGGTATTGTTATACACCCAACATTGAAAACTAGGGTTATCCTAATTTTACCCCGTCATTTATCTATTCCCTCCCCGCTATACACACCTTAAGGGGATTCCCAAATCCTGTTTATTCTTGCTCTTACACATCTCCAAAATCCATCTTCTATCATGTTTGCCCTTATGGATCAGATTCTCAACATCTCTTTCTTGACCTACTGCAATAGTCTCCTCACACATACCTCTGTGTCTGGCTTTCCTTGTTCTCCTTGTTCTCTACAGTGGCGTTAGGGTTGTTTATACAAAATATAAAACTAACCATATATCAGCCCTGCTAAAATTCCCTCAGTGGCTCACTATTACCTATGGGATGAAGCCCAAACACTTTTTGTGGGACAGGAGGCCCTCTATAACCTGCCCTGATATACCTCCTCCAGTGTCTACCCTGCCACGATGCCCTACTCACACTCTGTGCCCCAGCAACAATACATTGCTTAAAATTTCCTGTCTATGCCATACTCATATATCTTCTACTCCCCCTCTGCTTGAAATATTTATTGTTATTCATTTTGCTTGGATAAGTCCTACTCAATGAATATTCAAGGTATAGATTCAGCATGGCTCTTCTAAAAGCCTTCTTTCAATCCCTAATCTGAACTAAGAGATGCTTCTCTGTGCTTTCATAGCTACCTACATCATAACATTTGTCACACTATTTTGAAATTTCCATTTAGATGTCATCTTCCCATTGAAACTAAAGGATATTTGAGCACAGCAACCATTGTTAATTAATTGTTTATCTCCAAAACCTACCACAAGGCCTGTGTCAGACAGACACAGTAAATTTTTGCTGAAATATCCATTACAGATTTGGTCTTGAGGAATATGTTCTGTGTGTTTGTGTTAAAAATGAGTCTAGTTCTGTAGTTTAGCTGAACCAGATGGGCAATTCACAATATTCCCAAAACAACATACTGTTCCTTTGATTACTTTTGGAATAATTAAACAAATCATGAATAAGTTGCTATGGGTTTCCTATTTGGGATCTCTTGTTTCTCCTCTTAGGTTTATTTTGAGATGCCCCCAATGATGCCCAATGCATACTTCTCCAAGAGAGAAATAAAATAACTATGTATGTTCATCCATATTAATGTTTTAAGGGAAAACAAAGAACTTTATAATGAGTAATAAGCTAATTTTTTTGAAATTATTTTCTCATATTTACTACTGTTTTTTTTTTCCTTGATCATTAAATTAGCCAAGAATCTTCATAGTTCAAGATGGCAGCTTCTTCCTTGCTAAAAGTTTATTATTCAAATCTACATAGTATATCCCTCTGAATTAAAGTATTAGTGTTAGCTTACATGACAGTGATTAGCAGTATCATATATTAAAATACCACATTTGTACAATTTGTACAATGTCCAAATGGTTTACATATATATTATCCCAATCTTTAGAAAAGCCCTTATGATAAGTATTAATACACCAATTTTACATTGTATATGTAAAGATGAGAATCCATTGAGAATATTAAATCAATACATTTTATTCCCTGCATGTTGTCATGTTTTTGCACACTGTTTTTGCCATCATAGCCTCTGAAAAAGGAAGGGGATGAAAAAGGAAGGGGATGGAAAAGAGGCCATGATGTTTAGTGGAGCCATGGCAAACGAGGACGAGCAAGGAGTCCTTCCTTCTTGGCCTTGAGTGGTTAGTGAGATGAAGCAGGAAATTAAGTTCAACGGCTGGTGGAGACACAAGGTTGTCATGGCCTCCCTTCCTTTGGAGCTAAAATTCCAAAGGAAAACATTTGTTGAGAGCAGAGTTAAAAGTAAAGGGGCTTTTGTACTACTGACTAGTTGGGACTCTGAGAGAGACCTGTCTCTCAGAATGGCCCCTACCCTGGTGAGGAGGTACACGAAGGATGATCAGAGGTAAATTAAATGGGATGCATTGCTAAAACTGTGGGGACTGCAGGTTTAGCAAGGTCAAAGTGAGGCTGGATAAGCAGAGGGAACTATCAGAGCCAGGAGAGAAAAGTTCATGGACTCAGCTGCGGACACTTGCTGAGCAAGTATTAACCAGCAACACCTCTGAAAACACCCAATAAGACAGAGAGCAGAACAGGAACCTGGGGACATATGGAAGGGATCCCTTCTATACTCCCACCATAAGATCACATGTACCCTTTCTCTCAGATTCTCAGATGTCATCTTAGAGAAGAACAGGAGACAGAGAAGGGAAATCTGAGATGGGGACAGTTACTTAAAAGAGGATGTAACTGCATTTTTGTATTTAGCTCCCACATCTAAAAACCGGTAAGTCATGATTACTGTCCTACAACAACAACAGCAACAAAGCTGAACAAACTAAAAAATCAATGAATTTTCTTGGATCAATGAGGGGACTGACATCACAGGAAAACATAGTCAAGGTCTACTTATGTGAAGCACAAGTGACTGGAACCAGAAGCTTACAGGGATACTTAAATGGTAATTTTTAAACACTGCTGGAAGGTGGGTTAGCTTCAAAGTGAGAAACTCCTGGGGGCCAGAGTCTTCGGGGCACCCACAGTTTCATGAATTGTACAAAGAGGGACCAGATTATGACTGAAAACAGCCAAAACAAACAAACAAACAAACAAACAAAAAACACTTCATGTATCTAGTGGGAAAAGAGAAAAGTAGTTACTTTGAAATATTCTCAGTAAATTCTCCATAATAAATGCCTAATTTCCTGGAGAAAAGACTTTACCAGAGCCTTATCTCACCTAGGAAGCAGGAGGGCAATTAAACAATGCTACCCACCTAATTCCTGTTTCACCTAAGCAGTGGGGAAGAAAAAACAAAATCTACGAAACACTTAAAAAGTTATAGTCCAGGGACTGAGGCCCAAGAAAAAATGAGATTTAATTATAAGATTATAGAATATTTCCTCTCCATGACTTCTTACCACCATATAAACAAGGCTGTAGTATAAAAACTGTGGTTTAGAGTTGAAGCACAGACTGTGTTTAAAAAGTTCTTAGGGAAACCCAAAGACCATGAGAAAAAAGAAAATAAGGACTGTAGTTTAGGGAAATGTTAAGCATCTAGTCACCATAACTCTAGAAAACATTAAACTCAACCCATCGCCTAGCCAGGCTAACATAAAATTTCAGTTTAAAGTCCTTTCTATCTCACTTCCTATTACCTGAAATTGAATCAGTAGAACTTGAATCTAAAAGAGAAATTATGAGGCTCCAGATGATTTTACTGCTAAATTCTACCAATCACTTAAAGAAGTAATTCCCATTCCCTACAATATCTTTCAGAAAATAAAAGCAGAGGAAACACTTTCTCATTTCCTGAGCCCAGAATTATTCTAATACCAAAATCAGATAAATACAGTATTAGAAGAAAACTATAGATGAATATCTCTCATGAACATAAATGGGAAGTTCCTTAAGAAAATGATGGCAAATTTAATCCAACAGTATGTAAAAAGAACTATGCATAGAGATCAAGTGGCATTTATTCCATGTACACAAGTCTGGTTCAACATTTGAAAATTAATTAATATAAGCCACCATATCAGTAGGCTAAAGGAAAAAAAAAAGCATACAATCATATTAATACATAAAAAAGCACTTAACAAAATCCAGTACATATTCACAATACAAACACTCAAGAAAACTAGGAATAAGGGGGAACTTCCTCAATTTTATTAAAAAGAAAATTCTACAAAAAACCTGTAACTATATCATAGTTAGCATAAAAGGTCACCATACAAAACCGACTGCTTTCTTATATACCATCAATGAGCAACTGAAATGTAGAATTAAAAAATTAAAAACACAAAAATCATTCATAATAGGAACAAAAAGTGAAATACTTAAGTATAAATCTAAGAAAATATGAGCGTTATCTATATGCAGATAACTGTACAACTCTGACTTCTAAAAAATAAAAAACTACATAAATGGAGCTATCCCATGTTCATGGATTAGAAGTTTCAATATTGTTATCAATTCTTAACTTCATTTATAGAGTCAATGCAAGCCCAGTCAATATTTTAGCATACTATTTTGTAGCTATTGACAAACTAATTCTAAAGTTTATAGGGGAAGGCAAAAAAACAAAACAAAACAAAACAAAAAACCTGAAGAAACAACACAACACCGAGGAAGAAGAACAGAATTACAGGATTGATATGACCTGACTTTAAGACTGTCTGTAAAATTGCAGCAATCAAGGCAGCATGGTATTGGCAAAATAAGAGACACATTGATCAATAGAACAAAATAAAGAGCCCAGAAATTTACCAACACAAATATCTTCAATGATCTTCAACAAAGGAGCAAAGGAAAGTCAATAGAGAAAGGACAGTGGCACTGTAACAACTGGATGTTCATGTACAAAAATAAACTAGATATAGACTCCAATTCTTTCACAAAAATTAACTTAAAATTAATCAAAGCCTAAATGTAAACTATAAAAGTATAAAACTTCCAGAAAAAAACTTAAAAGAAAATCTATGTGACCTTTGGTTTGCATATAAGTTTTCAGATACAACATCAGGAACATAGTCCATGAAAGTAAAAAAATGTTAAACTTTATTAAAATCAAAATTTTCTACCTTGTAAAAATGCACTATAAGATAATTAAAATACAGGTGATGGTTTTGGAGAAAATATTTGCAAAATACAAATTTGATAAAGTATATATATCCAAAATATACAAACAACCCTGGTTTCTCTTCAGATAATAGAAATCTTTCACCTTTTACAAAATATACAAACAACTTTCAAACCTCAACAATAAAAAAAAAAAAAAACTCAATTTAAAAATGGGCCAAAGATAAAGGACTTGCCAAAGAAATATACAAATCACAAAGTAGCACAGGAAAATATACTCAACAGAAAATGTCATAAGAGAATTACAAATTTAAAGAACAATAAGATACCACTACAAATGTTAGAATGGCTCAACTTTATGCTAAATACTGGCGAGGATGGAGAGCAACAAGAATTCTCATTCTGCAAGTGGTAATGCAAAATGTCACAGTCGTCTTGGAATACAGTTTGGCAGATTTTATAAAGCTAAACACAGTCTCACCATACAACCCAATAATCAGGCCCCAAGGTATTTACCTAATTGATTTTAAATTTAGGCCTACAAAAAAACCTGAACATGAATGTTTACAGCAGCTTTATTCATAATTACCAAAACTTGAATCACCCAAGATGATCTTCAGTAGATAAACTGATAAACTGTAGTACTTCCAAACAATGGAATATTATTGAATGATAAAAATAAATGCGCTATAAAGCTAAGTGAGGACATGGATGACCCTGTATCTAGCTAAGTGAAAGAAGCCATTCTGGAAAGTCTACATACTCTATTATTTCAATTATACGACATCTGGAAAAAGGCAAGACTCTGGAGACAGTAAAAACATTAGTAGTCGCCAGGAGTTTGGGGAGAGAAGGAAGGGTCGAATAGGTAAAGTACAGGATCTATTTAGAGCAGTGAAATTATTCTGTATGATACCATAATAGTAGTTACACGACATTATGTATTTGTCAAAACCCAAAGAACTTTCCAGCACAGAGGATAACATTAATATAGGCAAATTTAAAAGCAATTGTTTAGGCGGCTAGGAGATTGCAGGGTGGAATGCAGACATATCAAGAGAATCTACCTGTATATAAATTTATAAATAATCTCAATGATGGGAGTTGTGGGAATATGTGCTGACTTAAGTAACTTTGGGAGTGGCTGAAATTCATTAAACTAAAAGCAAGAGGAACTCCACGTTAGTACTGTACCCTAGTTGATGCAAATTGTTTCCCATTGTGGTATAGGTTGATCTTCTGATATTGCTACACATTTATACTGAACTTGAACAATTAAATAAATGGATGGTGGATGGTGGAAGCAAGCTTTCTCACTATGGAGTGGGAATTTGGAGATAAGCAAGGTAAGGACAGTTGGATGAGCTGTATATAGTAATGGATCAGAGTTGAAGACATTATGAATTCATGTTTAGCTTCCTAGAGACATAGATGCTTATATAAATAGGCGTGTAAACATAGGTAAGTAGACCCACATATACTGCCTTATTCTCTCAACTGAAAAGGCCAAGAATTAATGACAACTCAGCAACAAGAAACCCATCTAGTACCCAGATGTTGATTTCTAATACCATTGGTTTCTAATACCATTTTCCAATTAAAAATAATAGGGCTCCTTGGATTAACAGTTGATTTTAAAACCAGGGCAGAAATTATACAAGATGAACAAGATGCATCTGTGAAAATACCTCAAAAGTAACTCTTCAAAACTTACAGTCATCAATAACTAGAAAGTCTTCAAATTATACACTATGAACCTTGAGTATCCTGTGTTGTTATTACAGAAAGTTAAGAAAGTGTTAAAAAAAATTGTTAAAGACAAAAAAAAAAAGGAAATTAAAAATCGCCCAAACACTCTACATTGATGTGGATATTCCAAAGAAACACAAGAGCTAACTGAAGGAGATCCCAATGGCCAAAAGCAGAACAATTTGAGCAAGAAAATGAAGTATCGGATTATACTTTAAAATACAAGATAAATATCCATGAGTCCATACTGGTATAAATGAATTACTGAATAAATATATCAATAAATGAGGGGGAAGATAAACAATCTGTCTTGAAATAATTTATGTAGATACCCTGTTCTCAAGGAACATATAGTGAATTGAAGTGTGGCTCTCCAAAAGATACGTCTACCTGGAACCTGTTAATTTGACTTTATTTTGAAAAAGGGTCTTTGCAGATGCAGTGATGTTAAGGATCTTAACATGCAATCATCCTGGATTATCCAAGTGGGCCCAAATCCAGCAGCAAGTGTTCTTATAAGAAGAGGGAAAGACTGACAGGGGCCTTTTGAAAACAGCAGCAGAGAGAGTTATGCAGCAACAAGCCAAGGAATGCCTGAAGCTACCAGAAGGTGGAAGACACAAAAACGGATTCTCCCTAGAACTTTCTGAGCCTGATTCTACTGACCCCTTAATTCCAGACTTCTGGTCTACAGAACTGTGAGAAAATACATTTCTGTTATTTTAAACCACAAAGTTTGTGGAAATATGTTACAGTGGCCCTAAGAAACTATTATGGAGAGGGAGTGCACATTCCCACTCTTTAATGTGGAATGTGTCTAGTGATACTCCTTTCAAAGAGTACAGGATGGAATGGGGAAAAAGGAGTAACTTTGCAGTAGAGAAACCTGTTGTTAATAAATACCACTTCAGTCAGGTAATCCATGTCAGTATCAGCAGTGACAAATCATGTTGATGTGATGAGGATTTCACTTTATCTCCCTTCCTCCCAAAGCCCCATATCTGCAGTCTAATCATGAAAAAGACATCAGATAAATTCCAATAAAGATGCATCTGAGAAGATACCTCAAAAGTACTCCTCAAAACTTATAGTCATCAATAACTAGAAAGTCTTGGAAACTCCACAGGCAACAGGAGCCTATGAAGATATGATTACTAAAGTAATGTAATATCCCAGATGGGATCCTGGAACAGAAAAAGACATTAGGTGACACTAAGTAAATCTGAATAAAATAGGGACTTTAATTAAAAATAATGCATCAATATTGTTTCATTAATTATACTAAATATACTATACTAATGCAATTTGTTAATGACAGGGAAAACTACACACATGGTATATGGGAGCTCTTTGTATTCTCTCTTCAATTTTACTTAAATCTAAAACTCTGTTAATATATATGTATCTTATATATATATTAGATATATATAATATAAAGTGTTCTAAATATATTATATTCTAGTATGTATTATATATAATATAAACTGTTCTAACATATATTAGAACATATATTAGAATATAATATCTATTAGACTAGTTTATATTATATATATTATTACATATAGATTATATTTATATATATAGAACAGTTTATATTATATATAAATTGTTATATTATATATAAACAGTTTATATTATATATAAACATATATATATATGGGGGTGTTACTTTAAAGGTAACAGTTATTGGATCAGACTGAGGTTACCAGACTTGGCTAAATTTAATTTTTTAATTTCCCTCATGTTAGTGAGCTTTAGCTAGAATATAAGGAAGCATTTTATTTGCACTTTTAGATGGAGTACGTGCAAATCAACCAAGGAAATTAAGAATCAGAGACTTAAGAATCACAAAGCTGCTAATGGTGGAGCTCTTTCTTGAACCTCTGATCCCAGACTGTAAAGTCCAGATTATTTAAACTTCACCTGTGCCAAGCACCATAGGAAGTTAACCAAAAATAAAACAGTCTTTCTTTCAAAGAAGCTACATTATACTTATCACAGATCCACTTAAATATGTTAAATAGTAAATTTCAGGTGATCTGAGAAACCCAGGCAGTATATTTCAGGAGGATGGTACAGACAGAACCATATTATGGACATAGACTACATAAGATGTATAGTGAAGAAAATGAGTCAAATTCACTTCTGTAATGATTGAAAGATCCACACTTAGGAAATAAGAGAGAACACAGTAAACTCAATTATCCACATTAAAAAAAATACTACTGTGTCTTTCATGAGCTTTGTCCAAGGTCTTTTGGTTGATGTGGATCAAAAGCTTAAAGGCCTCACCTGTCATCTAATGTTTTATGGTTTATTACTATTTGATAATCTAGAGGGTAAAAAATGTAATTAGTTCACTTTACAACAGTCACATTTTAACACTGCTGTAGTTATTTATCCAATATCTGAAGTATCCTCTTTTAAAATTCTAACCATAAGTACTTATTTCCACAGCATGATTAGGAAAACTACAGAAGAGAAACTTAATATTGTAAAATTATACATTAGCAAAATATTCATGAAGGCAAGTGTTACACAATTAGCCAAAATCTTTAGTGATCAACTGTGTGAAAATTCAAAAGTTACTTTAAGAACATTAAAAATACAAATAGATTAATCCTATGAATGAAATGCAATAAAGTTAACTCCATATTAAAATTATAATATCTGATTTCACATATATATAACAAGTATGCTACAAGATATTTAGAATAATATATACTTGTTCAGTGATGGAAATTTCCTTCAAGAAATGTACCCTTCTGGTTTTTGCAAGAAGAAATAAATAATTACATAACTCTAGTTTATTCAGCATAAGGGCTGATAACAAGTTAGAAAGTAAATTAAAGCAAAAAGCCTTCATTTTAACCAGCAGGACACATTTTCATTTCAAGTGAAATGCTCTTTAGTGAAAAGGCTAATAAAGTATAATTATTAAGTACATTAAAATTCATGGAGTGGATTTTAATTTGTCAAAAACTTGCTTTTATCCCCCTACTCAAATAGCCTATGTGGAAAACAGTCAAATAAATGTAAAAGGTAAAATGGAAGAAACAGAAACCCTGGAGCTGACACTAAATTAAAGAGGCAAAGGAAAGGAGAAATAGCATTTGCCTTTGTGCTATACTGGACGCTGAGCTCATTTTATGTGTTTACCGAGTCCCAGCTCATATCTTTTTCCCACAAAATGAATAAATTATTCTTCCCAATGTAAGGTCACCTCTCTAGAGGTATTCATAATAGGGCTTTCACTGTCCACTCCTCTCCAGGATATATTAAGTTCTTAAGGGATTATTACAGTTATACTACATGTAAGGATACTGTAATGACAGATGACAATCACATACTTTAAATCTCTAGACTATGTATATCAGAATCACCTGAGTTGCCTATTACATATGTAGATTCTTGGGTCCCATTCTGATATACCAATTCTGATGGTGGATACCCAGAATCTGCATTTTTGACAAGTATCTGTATGAATTCTTGGCACACTAATACTTGAGAATCTTTGTTCCAGACTAACAAAATTGATTACAGTATAAGATATATAATTACTGAATAAGAACTAAAAATGGAAACATAAGATACAAAAGTTTAATGAGCTAACACTTGAATTTGTTTACAAAGTTAAATAAGAATAGTTTTAAGAATATCACAATATAAATTAAATAATAGTAATATGGATACATCACAAATGGATTTCTGTTACTGTTTGAAGATAATTTGTGTTGGAAAAGAACACTTCTTTCCTCCTTTTCTTTCTTAAGAAAAAGTGAAACAATCACTTATTATGCTGACTTTGAGATTTGAAAAATATAGAAGTATCATATCTATGCTGTTTAAATGATTACTGTGTTTTAATATTTGTCCAAGTCATTATTCAAGCTTTGTATTTAACAGTTAAAATTTTACAGAGAAAAATGAAGCAGGGAAAGTGGAAGAGAGAGAAGTGAATGGGGAAGCCTACTGTATACCAGTGGTCAGCAGGCACTTAATCTTATAAAGACATAGAAACAAATACTTTAATGGGTCTTAATGTATTTCCTGTCTTGTTTACTCAATATTTACAGTTTCATCAGTAATGGAAATGTATATCAGCTGTTATTGTTTTGAAACTACAAAGATAAATTTTGATTGATTTTAATAAGAGTTCAGAAGCACAATTAGAACAAACATGCATCAAGTCATTTTACACATTCTTAATTTAACACAATATAAATCACTATATTTCTAAATTAATAGAGTGCAATCAAGAATTTATTCCTTTCAGGTTTATAAGGCACTAATTCTCCAAGGAGATAGAAATAAAAGACAGATCTCAGTTTGCCATTAGGGTAACAATCTTCCAAAGTCAAAATCTTACACAGCAAGCCATACCAAAAGGGTGACATAAAGGTAAGAGCCCTGTGACCAAGGAAAAACAAAAAGTGTTTTTCAACAAAAAAAAGTGAAAATTATGCCTATCCCTATGACCTTAAAATGACAGGCTGGTCCCAAAGAAAGATCTCTGCAGAAATGAATGACCCGGAGATCCAAGTCTTTATAACTGACGTTTCTTTGCCCTACCTTCAAATCCTCCAAAGTCTGCTTCCCTAGTTTAGAATTAATAACCTATAAGGCAACATTCGTGAGTGTGATTTTCACAATTACTGAAGGGTTTTCCAGTCTTCTGTATTCAGAACAACCACAGTAGACAACCATGGCTTAATCAGAATTTGAAATTTCCTATTGTTTCATACTAGTGCTTTTGTATTCATTTTCTTTAGCTCCAAAATGACTTTTTGACAGTGGCTTTTAAAATTTTGATTTAAGATTGGCTTCAACTTTGTGAGTTGTATTTTCAAGCAAAAGATGTCTGTTTTACATTTGTCTGACCTGGTTGCTCTTTGGGCCTCAAATTGCCTTGTTTTGTGTTGAGGAATCTCAATCTTCATCCCATCTGAAATTCATGTCTTCTTTTGGAAAACTGTCCCCTATAGAGGCCTGAAGACTATTCCAGGTTGTTGGTATTTTACCTTCTACCCAAAGGAATGCAAGAAGGAGCCACTAGCCCAGTGCTTAATTATCTTTTCCTTCTATCTCACAATACATATTTCATAGGATTTAAACATTATATTTATTGTTGTGTATACTCTGTAACAATTCAAAAACTAGAGAGGAGCAGGAAGGTAGTTTTCCTGTGTATCCCACACATATCCCACCACCACAGATGATATTTGGGTGTGTATTTCTTCATTCTTACGTCAAGGCTTTCGCAAATCTGTGCAAACACTGACTTACATAGCTAATCTTTGTATTTCTCATTTGGTTTTCTAGATGTGGTTTGTTTTCTAAAATATCTTAGTAAATTGGAGAATTTCTTAGAATTGGAACTTGTTCAGATATGTATTTTCTTATTTTTCCTTCATGGTTTTATATATTTTCATTTAAATCAAACTCTGGGGGCCTTGCCTCAGCTATTAGAAGACCTGAAAAACTTTGTGTAGCTGTGCTCCTGATGAACTGCAGCTGGCTGTCCTCTCTTGCTGGTCCGGAGGGATGTCCAACTATTATAATTTGGCTTCATCCACAGCTTTTGTCTTCTCTGAGTTAAAGATGATTGGATCTAATTCGGCAAGCAGGTATTAGCAATTGCTACTGTGGGGCAACTGTTCTTTGCACAGGACTTATGAAAAATTAGCTTAAGAAGGACCCTGTTATAGCAAGAAAAAGATTCTAGAATCTGTGGAACAAATAATGTCTGTTAGCAGATTAGTCATGTAGACCCAAAACATCTTAGTGTTGTTCTGTGGAAAGATTTCTCTCTGACTTGACACGCTCTAACTGGTCATTCCTAGACCTGCAAAATCACTGCTGCTTCAGAGCAAATCGATTCTACCTACAAGAGAGCTCTTTGTGAGCAACTTTACTGGACAATTAGCTAGATGAGCAATACATATAAAACAGATGGAGCAGCCACTGGGTGGCAGCAGAAATGTAATAAATACCCTGTACCAATGTACTATCTTATTGTTTAATCCTATCACTTATCATTTAGCATGCTGTAAGACAGTATTATTTTCAATAATATATATGATAGATAATATTCATCTAATTAATTTCTCTAATATAAACTAGCATATTCAACTATGAGAAAAATAAACATTTAAAACTAACTTAACTGCCTAATATTCTATGAATATAATTTTTAATATTACCTAGAATGGCTTTGTGAAGTTGCATAGTTGCTTTTCCAATACCTAAAAGTTGCTATTACTTTTAATAGCCATAGAAACCTGATAACAGAAGTCACACATATTCAGAGAAGAAATGTTGAAGAATTCAGAAAAGATAAATAAAATTACTCACAATCTTCACACCTAGAATTAAACATTAATAGTCACTTGCGATTATATATATACTCTTTTTTGATGTAGAGTTGTTTTTTCAGCAATAACAATTGGCTGGATGTCATGGCTTATGCCTGCAATCCCACACTTTTGGGAGGCTGAGGCGGGAGGATCACCTGGGGTCAGGAATTCGAGACCAGCCTGGCCAACATGGTGAAACCCTGACTCTACTAAAAATACAAAAATCAGCCAGGTATGGTGGTGGGCGCCTGTAATCCCAGTTACCTGGGAGGCTGAAGCATGAGAATTGCTTGACGGGAAGTAGAGGTTGCAGTGAGCCAAGATCTCACCACTGCACTCTATCCTGGGTGACAGAGGGAGAGTTTGTCTCAAAAAAGAGAATAAATAAAAAAACAGGTCATTTTTACATAACATTTTAAGTGCTATTTTTCACTCAACATAGTACAAATTACGTATCATGTCATTGGTTATTTTTCTCAATATTATATATGGTGATTGCATAATATTCCCACATGGCTAGACCAATTTATATCATCAGTTCTCTTTTGTTAAATATTTGCCAATTTTTCCAATATTTACTCTTACAGATAACTGTTGTGAAATTTGAAGGCTAGGTAGCCAATGATTTTCAGCCTTCCAACATTAAGTGGTAAATTAATAGTTTATACAGAGAAAGATTCTGGTACAATGTATTTGTTGCTTTCTGATTAGAACTTTCGGATTAGAATCACTTAGAGTGATCCAACATAAAAACCTCAAGGGTGAGGGCCAGAATTCAGCATCCATTTCAATGCACTTTGAAGTTTCAGAACCATTAGCAATCTGAATAAAATTATATAGGCTGAGGACCTCAACAATAACATTACTAGAAAATGCACAAACTGGGAAGAACATTTAGCTTTCATTTGTCTCAATTTCTTCCTTTATTAAGTGGAAATGATGATATATCCTAACGTTAGGGTAATATTAAGGGAACAATGGTGTTTATCAAGAGTTCATTTCCAATTTCAAAATGCAGGCTTTGAAGACTCTGTTAGGAAGAATATGACTCTTTGGATACTAGAGATCATATATTGTGATCATAACAAACAACAAACATTATGCTAAGCAGTATATATGTATTCTACCCTCACAACAATCTTGCCAGGTTACCGTAATCCCATTTTATAGGTAAGCTTGGACAGTCAGATGGGTTAAGTAACCCAGATTACATTGTTTGTAAATGTCAAAATCTGAATTCAAACAAGACTTTCTGGTCCTATGGTCTGTGTTCTTTCAACTCTAGTATTCTGTCAGGCTATATACAGAAAGGTAGAGGTATAGCCAGCCAGACGAAGTTTCTTCCTGGTTCAATAAAGAGTTATTGTATGCTTACTGGTTTCTCTCTTCCCCATGGTACTTAAATATGGCAAGTGAGTATTCAGAGCAGATGCTTTTAGCGTTTATTGAAAGGCAAACCTTGAATTTATGTTTTTTGGATTTTTTAAGACTTTGCATTTTACAGGCTCTAATTGTCAAGTACAGGTCAAGTGGTGTATACAGTGTTCAGAAGTTTTGAAAAAAAGTAACAAAATACTCCACTAAACAGAAACATATCTCTACTGACAGTTTTCTTAAAATTTACAGCTAGCCAGGTGCAGTGGCTCATGCCTATAATCACAGCAACTCTGGAGGTTGTGGTGAGAGGATCAATTGTGCCCTGGAGTTTGAGGTTGCAGTGAGCAATGATACACTACTGCATTCTGGCCTGAGTGACAGAGTGGGGCCCTGTCTCTAAAGAAAAGAAAAGAAAAAAGTACAGCTATTCACAACAAAGAAGACTGGAGCAGTCCACGCACACTGACATTTACCTAAAACTGCATGATTTAAAAGGGCAGGACCTTTGGAGAAAGTGGGTTCTTCCAGTTGACTTAATAACTTTGACTCTTACCTTCCTTATCTGAAAATGAGAAAACCACCTTCTTAGTTTTCATAGGTGGCTTTAGATCTAGCAAAGCCTGAGATAAAGTGATTAATACATAAGACCCTTTATTATCTTGCTTGGTGAATAAATAATCCTACTTTTTCTTAGAAGTCTAAGAACATGGGCAAAGGAAAAATAAATAATTTAAATCATTTACTGAAAAAGTTATACTTTTTGTCAAGTTGGGTCTTCGAAAATAGCTGATCTCATCACTCATGCAAGAACCTTGATAAACAGAAAGCCTTACAAGTTCATTATCTTACCTTGTATAGGAGCCTCCTCATCTTAATAGGAGATTCTGAGAATGAGAGATAATTTTATTTTAATTACCTACCATAGTACACTGAGATCCAGAGCCTTACATTTGTTTCTGCCTCTGCATAGGAGGCCTCTCCACTTGTTGTCCACTTGATGTGTTCCCACACTTTCACATCTTCCATTCTCTATGCAAATATTCTTTCCCTCTCGGTTGTTTTGGGCTGCACAACAGAATACCATGGACTGGTGGCTTCAACAATAGAAACTTATTTTCTTATAGTTCTGGACGCTGGAAGTCCAAAATCAAAGTGACAGCAGGGTTGGTTTCTGGAGAGGTCTCTCTTCCTGGCTTGCAGATGGCAGCCTTCTTGCTGTGTCCTCACATGGTCTTTCCTCTGTGTTCACATGAACACACAGAGATCTGGTGTCTCGCTCTTCTTATAAGGACATCAATTTTCTTGGATTACAGTCCCACCCTTATGACCTTATTTAAGTTTAATGACCTCCTTATAGGTCTTATTTCCACATACAGTTACATTGGGTTTAGAGGTTCAACTTATGAATTTGGTAGGGGGGCCACATTTCAGTTCATAGCACCTTTTCAGCGAGGCCTTCTCTGGGAGCCCTTTATACATTACAACCTCCACATTCTGATATTTTTTATACACTTACGATGCTTTGTTTTCCTTCATAGCACTTACCACTTTCAAATATACTATATGTGTTTTGTATTTATCTCTTTGTTACCTGTCTCCATCCACTAGAACAAAAGCTCAAGAATGTTGACAATTCGTTCATTGTGGTACCCATAGCATCTCTGCCATGCCTTGGCAAAGAGAAATCTACGACACAAACATTTATTGTGTATATTAATGAATTATCCCCATGTTATGCATGATAGAAGCAACTACAGATACCAAAGTAGAAGAGATATTACACCTTCTCTTCAGTAAATTTTAGTCCAGAGACATATAAGGCTCACCATAAATGAACTGTAGCTCCCTGTAACCATAAGATATAACTCAGGGAATGACCAAAAAGGAATATAGGGATCTGTATTGTACACAGTCCAGAAAGACATTTGCTTTCCACACAGAAACTAACTTCATCAGATTTGCATAAATCTATTTGCTAAACTATGAGTCAGGAAATCAGATTTTTCCATTATTAAAGTTATCATTCATTTTTGGTAATATATTAGCCTACTATGAAACATAAAAACAGGTCAAATCTGTGTGTGGAAGGATGTTTTAAAATCCACCTTCACAGTCATAAACAGAAATGTCCCGTGACCATATTTTAATAAACAACCACGTGCAAGAATAACTGATTACAGAGTCCAGTTTTTTTTTTTTTCTGATAAATTACTTTGATAGTCTTCAAAAAAAAAATAAAAAAGAAGGAAATTACTTTTAGGTCTTGACGAAAGGGTGTTCCAAGCGAAGAGTTCCCAAATCTTAGTAAGCTGGAAAGGTGGTTTTATTTTTTTTCAGCATCACTTCATTAATCTGAATGTAAAACTATAGAAAAAATAATGTCTAATTTAGCTAGAAAATAACACTCATTTGCTTGCTAAGGTCTAGCAACAAAAGAATGTTAATGCACATTACTACCTATGACTACAACAGAGAACACAAAATGAAATGAACAGATGCTGATTTACCTTCTCTGGTGAATCATGCATGGCACGAAACTGCAATCCTGAAGCAAGCTAGACCATCTGTGCTGTTTTCTCCAGATGAGCCAAATTTGATGACAAACCATTCTCCATATATGGGAGTTTTTCTTTCTTTCTTTTTCCCCATTTTATATTAGAAAGTATAGTTTCTCCAATAGAAGATGCAGAAAACTATTTTGCATCTTCTACTATCTTGCTAAATATTTTGACTCTGAGCCTGGAGAAAGCAGTCTGGAAATTAAATATAACTTCAAAAAAGACATCTTTTCAGAACTTGCATTCCTCAATTATTCTCTCCATCCATACGCAAGCTGTTCTGGGAAATAGGATGACCCAGAAAGGTATGTTTGAATAGCATTTCTGATAAATGTCTTCCGCCTTATGATAATGTTTTATGGTACAAATTTTCTTGAAAAATCAAGTCACCAGAAAAACGCTGTATTCTGTGTAATTCAGGGCCTAGCATAGAGATGGTGATAAAAAAAATTTTGCTTATCGAATGTTGGATGAATTTTGGCACCGAAAGTGCCTTCGTCTTTAGAATCCCTTGACAACTATTAAAGGTCAAGGAGTAAGGTCTTTTTATATTCAGTGAGATGACATGTTTTACTTAAGTAGAAAAGGAAGTTAAAATCTCTTTTTGAAAATAGGAAAATGCAATTTCTCACTAAATGTAAAGTTATAAATTTCTTAGTTTCACATTATCTTCAAATAAATACTTATTAAGATACTTAAAACATTAGGTTGCCAGATGGCTTTAAGATAAATATTTGCAAGCAAGAGGTGATAAAATATGGGTTTGGCCTGTGGGCAAGATGATGAGTCAGACACGAAGCAGGAATGTGAATCACCCAACGTCACGCTCTCACAGCTGAGGCAGGATGACAACGCAGCATGGACCACTTGGTGCTACAGACTAGGCTTCTCTGTGGAGTGACAGTCATCGCTTGTGTCCTCAGTCACCAGTGTGGAATTAAGAGAGTGGTAGGATTCACTTAACCAGGCGAGCGTGTCTTGGAAAAATACTGACACAGGTGAAGCTAATCTCTGGCACTATATATATCTTGGTGTTATCAGCTGGATGACTCTTGTATGCTTTCATTTTCTCCAATGATGAAAATATTTTCCTTCTGTGATCGCCAGCAGAGTGGGGAGCTTTTATTTCTCAAAAGTACTGGATGACACATTTATAAGTTCCCTGACTTCAATCCAAACTTGCAGCTTGCATGTGTAACTCTTTGTTTTCTTATCTGAGTCCTATTAAGTAATATGAATAGTCAGAAACAATTTCTTCTCCTTTAAAAAAATTAATTGCTCACTTTGCAATTTATATCAAGATACTCCATTTTTTTTGCCATTGGTTTCTGTAGTAGTCTCTGTAACACTAGTTGACTTTTACATACAGGAATATGTCTTATATTTTTAAAAAAGTATTAAACAATCAATGACCACCAAGGACATCAGGCACCATAAATATTGTTTCAATATGTTAACTTCTAAAATGTCAATTATTAACATTACCAACATCTGAACAAATTCCTAGATTCATGAAAGAAGGCTTTAGGGACAGAGCTCTGAACTATGTAAAGGATCAAGTAGTAAATATAGAAAGCCATGCTTGCTCATGTCTGCCTGCCAGCATAATTTCACAAAGCCCCTGACTCTGTGACAAGATGCAGTTCTCTGGAAGAATGCTTTGAAGACAAAACTGGATAGAGCACACGGTTCCCACATCTCTTGAATGAGTCACTATATTCCTTAAAGGATAAATGATCCTAGGCCTTGCCTATTCCTACAATAAGATGATGCCTGCAGGGTCAGTGATTATGCCTCTACAATTTATAACCAGATGTACTCTTGCACCCAGAATTTGATATGATTTTGCACGTACTGAACCTTCACTGCCTGTATAAAAGCGATGAGCCAAAACAGTTTTGGAATAGTCTTATGGCACCTCTCTGAAAGATCTCTCCAAGGCTATAATCCTGAGTCTATAGTCCCCAGTAAGACTTCTGAAGAAAACTAACTTTAATTCTTTACAAGCTTGATTTTTTTCTCTCTAGTGGACAGTCAAAAAACTTAAAAAGATCATTATCAGAAAAAAACAGTCTCTTTATTGATGAAGCCTGTTCCAGGAAAGCAATTGGTATACCGATGGGGAAAAACTTGCTCTCCTGCCCCGTGGTACTGCCCTTAAACCATGGCAGATGAGGGGAATATGTGTCCTTCTAGAGGTCTCATTCTCAGCCACTGGCAACCCTACATAGTTTTACCCACTTGGTTGCTTCCTTCCTCATTGAACCTTGCACATATCTGGGTTATATTTTTGTCAGACTAAATTATTTTATTGTCTTTCCCACTGACCTATATATTTTTTCAAGGTCTGAGACCCTCTGATTTTTCTAGGAATCCTCAGGAGTTAGCAAAATCTGTGTAGCAGTCATTGCATATTCTAGCAAATAAGAGGATGAGCTTTTGTTTCTGATAAATCTTTATACCCCAAATCTTAGCTGAGTGTCCTTAACTTTAAGCTCTCTAAGCCTCAGATTCCTTATTTATTACATAGATACAAAAATGGTGCTTTCTTTATAGGTTTTTTTTTAAAAATGTGATAATACCTGTAAAATGCTTTGTGGCACTTGTTACAGTGCATTTCACTAATATCAATTATTATTTTAAAATTAATACATTTAATGTTATCAACTATGACTTTTTAATCTTTATTTTTAATAGAAATTTTAAAATAATGCTATCTTAACTGTTATTTTAAATAATTTAATAAATTATTTTTAATGTTATCAATTATTTCTAAATGAATGCTATATTTTTTTAATAAGGCCTTTTTGGAACAGCTCTGGAAAATCGCTGTAGTATACACTGAAAACTTAAAAGTTTATCGATATGAAGGGAATTTGTAAAATCTCCTCCATATTCAGATCATAATGTCTTCTTTAGGCTTATTTTTTAAGGTAATAATATTACTGAAAGTCACAATTATAAAACTGGAATTGTAAGGACTGGTAGCTTTGATTATTCCCAGTTGCTGCCAAGCAAATCTTTTTGGACAGAAAAGTTTCTACCAAAGACTCTTTCCAATATCAGCATATGAAGAAGAAAAAGAAAGAAACTGGCTGCTACCAATCTCACAGTCTTTCTGATGAACAAAAGGTGAGGACACTCAGTATTTATCAAGGAGAGGTAATAGGTTATTCATAAAGTCCTACTCTGAATATAGTTCATAAAAGTTTTTAAATTTGTTGAAGTTTTCTAAGCTACCAGCTACTTTTGCATAGCTTTTAGTATTCTTCCTGGAGATGTAAAGATTTTATCAAAAATATGCACCAAAAGAAACAAAGAAATCTACATCGAACTTACAGGTTAAAGGAAGAAGGGGTATAAAATGTGTTAGTGGCTTCCACTTAGAAGCCATTATAGAATACTGTCCCTATTCCTACGCCAACCCTTTCAAATCCTCATTTTAAGACAAACTGATCTGCAAATGATGTTCATATTACACTAGGAAATGTTTCATTTATATATAAATGGATACACATAAATGTTGTCACTTCTATAGGAGGAGAGGAAAACCCAGGAAAAGCTCACATTTCCTACCGTTACTGAGGTCAGTCATACTTTGCTATATCTGGGACGATGCTATAACATCCCAGAATTGGTCACTGAAATCAATCAAGGAAAATGGAACCATAGTTCTGCACTCCTCTGAGGTCCCTCTGTGTCCCTTCTTCATTGAAGAATGAAGATTCTGGACACAGTGTTTTCCTGAAAGAAAATCATAATATGAAACTACAGATATAAGTTGAATCAACAGTGAAATATATTTTCAATTTAAAACCTTTTGACAAAATGAAGATTTTGTGATGACCCTATAGAAAATGAGATGGAATGTGTAAAACTTCAAGTGTCTGAGACCTTGTTTTAAAGGAGCTGGTGCCCCTACTCTCGGGCCAAGTTGTTATTTATGAGGAGTGTCCATTTGCACAGCATGGTGAGTTTAGTAAATGAGGACCTGTACACTTCAAAACTACTGAGTACATTTCAAATATTCTCACCACAAAAAAAAACAAGTATTTGAGATGATGACTATGTTCACTAGCTTGATTTAACTACTCCATATTGTATTCATAAATTGTAACATCACTTTTTAACCCATAAATATGTACAACTATAATTTGTGAATTTACAATGAAGAAATAAAAATTTAAAAATGAGACTTTAGATGGTAATTTTAGCTTAAACAAAGTACCTCTGAAACAGACTTTCCCATAAATACAATGAAGGTACTAAGTAAAAATCCTAACTACTGATAAAAGCAGACTCAGGGGTTCCTTCATTCACAGTACTGCCATTCAGCCAGTCTTCGCTGATGTGTTTTTATAGGGCCATTTCTTTTGTGTAGCATGTGTTTAGATTGGTTGGTTGACCCTTCAAAGATTGCCAAATATTTTTAATACATGCTTTACTTAAATAGATAGCACAATGGGATATTTACTATAGTTGCAAAACTTAAAACTGGTTAAATAAAATGGTCAATACTTCAACCTGTTTTGTTAACTCAAGCAATTTTCCTCTAAGTAGTGAGAGTCTATGGTCATTACAGCCGCAACTTGGGTAAGTTTCTATAGGGACGAGGACTGGGTTCACCACTCAATTTAGACTTCTAAATTAGTTGTGACATTTGATTATTTCAACTTATCATTTTTGCAGATCACTGTGAAGCACTGTGTGTGATCTTCACTTGAAAATATTCAGTCTACGCGATCTATAAACTTCAAATAATTTTATGGGATGTGAAACACTTTCTAGGATTTCTGTTCAATTGTCTTCTGTAGAAAGAAGGCCAGAACTGTTGTATCAACTACATGCTAGCTGGGATCCTTCTAAATAACATAATTATGTTCGATTACAATGAAGTATTTATGTGGGTAAATACTGGATAAATCATTTGTTCTTTGATAACTGCTATGATGGATACAAATAAATACTTTAGATTCTAACATAAATTATTATTCAAATTAGGCTACATTATTGTATTAAAATAATGGGACATTTATACAAAAATTGTGTAATTGTACTTTTATTAAAAACGCACAGAGCATTCAGATAAGTTTCACTAAATGTCAGCTTAGAGAATGCTGAGCTGTTCAGTTTTATCCTAATAGGTTTTGGACTAGATAATGCCTGTGGGGTAATGTAATGAGAAAAAATTTTAAAAACAAACTCTGCAATTCAAAATAAAATTAAGAAAGCATTTTGTAAATATGTTAGTAGAAAAAATAGTGGAACAAAAAAGCATCATCGTTGTGAAAATAATGTAATTAACCTAGAAATACCCATCCTCTACTGACTTGAATAAATTGGACTTTTAGTATTACTATTAAATTTGGTTTTTGGAGGAGGAAAAAGTATTTTTTTCCCTACAAAAGTAAATATCCTCTTTCGCCATCTGGTGGCTAAACACAACATTTTCTGTGTAGATGAAAAACAGCAGATTTAGTAGCCAACTGCGTTTAATGCGTTGATTCATCTTACTGAAAAGATATGCATATTTCTTTAACCTAGGTAAATATAACCGAGCCAATTTTATTTTAATGGCTCACAGCATTTCATTCAAATAACTCTAGCTATAATATTTCATGTAGGATTTTTAAAAATTAACCAAAGCAATTCTTTTAAGAGATCATTTTCTGAATTATTCATTTTGAAAGTTAAAAATACATGTGATAGTAACAATTTGTTTATCTGAATGCTTTTTGGTATAAAAAATGAAGACCTTAATGAAAACAGAAAATTCAAATATAGTCTTAAATGATAAGCATTAACGGCTACCATTCATTTCTGAAGTTTCAGTTTTAGCATTTCCTGTTTTAACCATAGTTATGACTATATGTTGACAAGTCACCATTACCAAAAAGCAGCATGGGTAATTTAACAGTATATGGTTTAAGTTGTCCCTATACTTTTTTAAAATAGAATTTTCAATTGTTAGTACATTTAACATATATAAATTACTTCATTTTATTAAAAAATTAAAATGACAATTATTTCATGTTTAATTTCTTTATTTTCTCCAGAATATCTTAATATTGAAACCCAAGTTGTTACTTTGAGAAAGGGAAAGACAGAGAAACATGAAGAGACAAACATTTCATTTCATTTAACTTATGGTATTGTGAGCAGTCACTTTTGTAGGCAACACTTGTTTTCTTTGTAGAAAAGAAATAAAAAACAAACAGCACCATTAAAGAATGCATGATCCCTGAATTCTAAACAAAACACTGTCTAAAAATTTTTTTAAATGCTTGTTGCACTCAGTCACATTTAGTCAGGTATCAAAGCAAGCGTAACAGTATTAAATTGTTGCAGTCTTACTGAATCAACTGCTCCCCCTTCTGAGGATTTTACACACCTTTTCTGAGTTTTTCCTGTGGGAATAATATATTCTTTGGTAGAGGACTGAAGGAGGATTTTACTTTTCTGTATGCTGATATAAAATGTCTATGTAGGTTCAGGGCCTTCGCCCCCAATCTGTGTTTGTCATGCATGTTATGTTTGGGTTGATTTCACATTTTGCTGTTACACTGTAGGAGTAATACCGCCTTTAAAAAAGGCATTAAATGGCTAATGTCAAACAGATGTAAACATTCAGAATACTGACCAAAAAAAAAAAAGAAAAAAGTACAAACGAACACACATTAAAAAAAAAAAAAAAAAAAAGACTACTGAAAATATGTATCGTATCAGGTTTCCATGAAGTAGGGGACGGAGGGGAATACAGCAGTACAAGAAAATTATGGCAACCAAGTAAAGCACTTTCTTTGAAACATTCAAGAACAGTACAAATACAACAAAGTTTTTCTACAGTCTAAATTATTCTGCAACTATCAAATATAGTACAAAGCGAAATAGTATGTGCTATAAAAAAGCAGCTCCTTTAAATTATAGTAAAAATGCTTTTTGTTCGCTTTACAGTGACAAAGCATGAAGACTGAAGACGACAGGAATTTTATATTTAGTAACATTTTGGCTGCATAGGCCCCTGACAGTCTGATTCCGAGTTCCTGTTCTAGGACTCTTCACAATTGTTCTCTGGGAACGCAGATGGACAGTGACTCTGGGCTCTGCGTGCTCAGAAGGGGTCATTCCCACTAGGCAGCTACCGCTGTGCTGGGCCTCACCACTATACAGACGATGCTACCCTAGGCTTGGCTTCAGCTTCTAAAACCTGGGACTTCATTATACCACTGAGGAACTGGGAAACCAGAGGCCACGGTAACTTCCACTTTTGAAATTGTGCGAGGGTTTGTAAATGAAATGGGGCTACAGCAATGTGTATTCTTACTCTCCACTGCATTATAAAGCACCATACGCACCAGCTTGTTTTTGTGTATTTATTTTGAACCAAGTAAGAATATCCAAGGTCCAGCAGTTAACTAAACCTTCTATATAGCTCATCCCAGAAACACACACCACCCCAAAGTCTTTATAGCAACCAGGCTCAACCTCATAGGTTTGTTTTCAAGTTTTGCTTTCTTCAAACTAGACCTTCGCAGGGAAATATTATATAACTATGGTGCTCAGTTCACCAAAATTTCTGCTATTCTCACTTTGGGGAAGAAAAAAATATTTTCATTTTGAAAATGAATTTGCATCAGAATGCTCTTATTAACATGCCCATTAACTAATCTAAATGTCTTTATACACCTCAGGCATATGCATATCTTATAGGAGGAGGATTAGGGAATAGCAGTTTTCTTCCTTCCCCTGCTCCAAAAGTGCTACTTAGGGAAATACATCCTTTGTGATTAAAAAAAAAAAAAATTGTATGGTACATGTGCAAGTTCTATTCCTGGTAAGAATAAAACTGTGTCCAGTAATCAGGATAACGCACGTGCTAACATTTGCACACGACACCACAATAACCACGTAGTAAATAACATACTCCATTTGCACATAGCAGACACGTGTAGAAATCAGAAAACTAAGAACCTACTCAGTCAATTCAAATATACTGGCTTTTGTGTGTATACATATCTCAAATGGAAACCTATAAAATATCTGACCCACATTTTACATCTAAATTTCTCTTCTTCCTTTCCCTTGTATTTTAGCTTAAAGATACTAATTTTTCAGTAATATAAACCATGTGAGAACACTAGGAATTTGAACTGGAGCAAAAAAAAAAAAAAAAAAAAAAAAAAAGCAAGGGCACAGAAAAATTATGCTAATCGGACCTGGATGATAGAATCCATGCACTATCAACAACTGATTCTCCAAGCCTGTTATGTGAGAAATTAAAACATACAGAAGGACACTTTTCCTTATTCCCAATAAGCAACTTGCAGGCAGTATTCAATAACGAAGGAACTGATAATGAGCTCAGTACCTCATCAGCCTCAATTGTACCTCACATACCGAGTGCAAAGGTTCTGTAGACTGGAGTTTCTTCCAATACCATGTCAGTTACTGATGTGATGGGCTTCAATTTGCTGGTGTAGACAGTATCTGACACTGGTAAAGCAGTGGTTGAATTTGGAAGGAGTTGGCATGCAAGTGTCTATATTATAGGGGTGCCCCGCTGTGAGACTAAGAGCATGATCTTTGAAATCAGGATGATATCAGAGCCAGGCAGACAAAAGACACCACTGATAAGGATGCCATCCCAACACAATCTGGCGTGCAGTGAAGAGAAAACTAAGGATCCGCTGGAACTTATGCTGCATTCCTCGGGAAAGGCTGGTTAAGTGCATTGCTACCTTTCTCAGTCATTAGTTTTGCCAATTTTACTGTGAAAACCAGAAATGACAGTACTGAAGCACCAAAATCATGGCTATAGCAGCAGGCCTTTCTTTTCTTTCTAAGATAAAGTACCTCTCACTATCAGCAATTTGTTATTCGAAATGATGTCTCTATCACCTAAAGAAATTTGGCAACATCACAATAAATATGGAGAAAAAAAAACATATCACATAGTTTGTTATTATAAAAAATCACAAGTGTTCTTGTTTTCAGGAATGTAATTTCTGCTCATTCCAGTCAACTTTTAAGACGTGTTTTACGGGAATGTCAAAAAGTTTACAGTGACTAGGATGATCCCATGTGAAAATATCGGTCATTCTTACCCTGGATACAGATGATTCCCCACCCCCCCACGTTTGTTTTTTAAATTCTACAGCCACAATCAATCAATGGGTTAATGGCACTCCACATTTTGTGCTCTGTAATCTGAAGTTAAATGGGCGTGGTTGGTTTTTGTTTTCTTTCATCTTTCCTCAATGTGCATGTGCTTCTGAACTTGCTTTTGAAAACAGAGCCTCCTGAACTACGGCTGTCCTCTGGTTTGAGGGTGGCCAAAGTATATGGAATGTAGCTCAAATACTCAACACGCAGATTTTACTGGATGCACACAGAAGATAACTGTTAAGATGCAGTATCCCTTTTTCAAAAGCAGTTCCCCTAAATATGAAGAATGTATTGAATATATCTGAGGGAAAAACAAACATGCCATACCTAGAACAGTTTTTTTAAAATAAGGGTTGAATTATATAGGTTGTAAATAATGAGAAAAATAATTGTTCTGAAAAATGTTGATGCTTTAGCCTTGGGTAGTCCCTCTTATCATCAATGACACTTTTAAAAGGAGATGGCCAACCTCTGCAAGGTCTGAGGCCAGAATGCACGGGTGTCATCAATAAAGGGCTACAATGATTTCCACCCCCCACTTTTAATATCTAGTAATTCATTACCATGAATAGGATATTTACATTATCAACGCATTTATGTGTTCACATACAGCATTTTATTTCCTTGCTTTGAATTTTAGGGCCTTTTTTTTTTTTTTTTTCAAACCTACTCTTAAAAGCCATACATGAAGCTCTAAAATCCTCTGGGCTTATGGCTATTGGCTGACCAATTGATTTCATATGATTAGGTGTCAAACGGCTAGAACCAGATTGCTGGGCAGGAGTCCCATGCTGAAATTTCAGATGTAGGACACATTTCACTAAAATATGTGTACAAAATCCAAGGAAGATCCAGATATTCTGCCATAGTCTTTGAGAAAGAGTAAAACAGGAGGAAAGGTAATACTCAGGATAATGGATTTCATCAATGGCATACCTCCTTTCATATATCTTTTGTGATAGGAGTAAATACAAAGAATCACACATTTAAATCAGACTCCCCTTTCTAAATAGGATTTAATCACTGTGGTAAAGCTAGGTCCAGAAAAGTCAACTGTAAAATTCCTTGCTGTAATGGCTCATCTATAGAAAAATGCATAACCACTTTAAATCATTCCTCTCATTCTCTTTATATATCTGCATTTCTGGTTATTAAGTAATTAAAAATTTCCTTTTCCTATCTACACCTGGGTTAAAAGAAAAACAAAAATGGGGCATTGACTTGTATACACATGGACAGAAAGAAACTTTCCAAAGCTAGGAATGGCAACTGAACATGTAAAAGACATGCCAGTGAGCCATTCAGTTGGGAATGAATCCTCCCCTTTATGAGAAATGCAAGAAAATGCTGCCATAGAGAAAAGGTACCTGCTTCAAAGCAAAATAAATTAGCATGATAGAAACCACTGTATTATTCGATGTGTTGCTGCTGATGCTATTTGGCTTTTCCGTGTGGAAAAGGGATACTGCATCTTTCACTCAGCTCTTATCGTACAACCAGGCATGCTACACAGAGTTTTGAAGGACCTATGCAGTCGTCATGGCAGAAGGCCCCACAGCCTTTGCACACAATCATGGCTTTCAGCCGGCAAGAGCATTTCAGTTCCAATTCATCTGCATTGCTGCTGTCGGCAAAGTTCTGAACGGGCATCTGAGCGTTCTGACCAGGCAAGCCCGTGGCAGGATTGGAGCCACTTCCCAAAATCCCAATGGACTTTTCAATTGCAGATGCTGCCCTTTTGAAACTCGTGCTACCAAAGTGTATTGTTGGATAATTTCCACAGAGCTGCTGTTGTTGCTGCACCTGCATTTTCTGAGCAGCTAATTGGGTAAAAGGCTTTTGTGGCTCAGAAAGCAAATAGGAAGAGAAATCTGCATTTTTTAGTGCGAATGCTTTTAACTGTTCTTTCATTTCATTCTGGTCATAGGAAACTTGTTTCATGCCCAGTTCACAGCTGCTGCTTAAACCTTCCTCAAAAGAAAGAGGTTCCGATTTTATATTGCTACATATGCCCGTGGACTGTGGCCAACTAAGTCTCTTAGTGGTTTCCATGGTAACTGGAGGTTGTTTTGGATCGGATGGGACTTCTGCATTAGGGAGAGGTGGAGGTAGTGGAGGTGGTGGTGGGGGAGGTGGGGGCAAAGCCAAGGGTGGAGGGGGAGGGGGAGGGGGAGGCGGTGGCGGCGGATGTACTAGTGCTTTGTTTGGCATTGCATGCGCAGTGCCTCCCACCTCATCACCTTCTTTCATGGGCATATTAGGGGACAACATGTTGGCTAACCTTAGCTGGTGAGGTGCTGAGGAAAGACTAACCTCTCCCAATCCCTTCTGTTCAAGATGCCTGTTGAAGGCAAATGCATTACACCCCACTGGGGTCTTGGAAGAGGCCTGTAATAGAGCTGCAGTAGGAATGGGGCCCCTGGCAGCCATAGGCATTTGGTAAAACTGCTGTCTGTGTGAGGTACCAGCGTCAGGGTGGAAGCCGCCATTCTTGTCAACATGAAATAGGTTCTGCTGGAAGCTACACGAGGGGAGCAGTCTCTTTTGCTGTTTGACCTCAGGGCTGTGAACAATTCTGTTCTGCATGGAGTGCTTGTTTAGCCATTCTTGCTTAAATGTCTGGCTGTGTCCCAGCTGACTCATGCCAGAATTGATGACACAAGGCACCCCTTTAACATCTGGCTCCACCAACAATTTTCCTGGTTCACATTTAACTTGAGTGTGTTCTCCTACAGTCCTAGCTACTCTCTTTTTGGGGTGGTTTTCTCGCTTTCTCATTTGGAGTGGTGCAAGAGTCCCTGCCAAGTAGCCCTTACCATCTGGATTTGGAGAGCTGGGCGGAATTTCAACGTTTCTCTCTGGTGCTGTTTTACCCACTGAGGTAGTTTGAAGAGGCAACGGAAGCCTGTTGATTTCAAGCTTGGCTCCCAATCTGGGTTGCGGCAACACTTTTTCCAAAGGCAGGTTGCCCTGTAGTAACTGCGTCACCAGCGGGTTGTTAGCCTCCACAGAGGACAGACGACAGCTTGAGCTCCCTGCACCAGGGACTCTTTTCAGGGTGTCCGTAGCCAAGGAAATAGCCTCTTCCATGGGACTCGAGGTGGAAGCTTTCACGTTCTGTGTTTTTTGTACACTAGAGGCTACCTCTGCAGCTGGAGGCGGCAGCTCAGGGCCGGGGAAGTCTTCAGTGTCCATTCTAAAGCCCTTGTCTGCTTCATGAAGTTCAGATTTCACAGGAAGAGCAACATTTGTTATGAGATTCCTGGGATGAAGTTCAGACACGTTCAAGTAGCTGGCATGTTCAGTTTTGATAGCCTTTGGACAATTTTGCTCTAGATACTCCTTTTGTTTACTTGAACCCGAGTGAGTAACCAGAGGCTGTCCTGTGCTCCTCATCCCATCATCACTCCAGCAAATCCGGTTACTTGGGTTATACTGATTGCTACAGGTTGTGTCTGCCTCACTTTTGAACGTAGCTGGGCCACGTGCCTGCTCAGCAAAGTTATGACTAGGAGCAGTCGGCTCATTTAATTTATCTGGAACAAGGGGTAATTCTCGGAGACTTGTGCAGGTGGCCTGCAATATTTTACACTCTTGTTTTGCTGCCGAAGCAGCAATGAAAGTGGAACTGTGATCTACACCTTCACCGGCAACTGGCTCAGGCCTGCTAATCACAGACACCTGAGGACACGCCATGGGCTGTACGGATGCCTCTGTCCTCACTGGCCTGCCCTGCAGGTCCAAGTTGGCTTCTGAACTTTCAACGGAGACAGTCAGAGACAAACTGGAGGTCAGCGTGGTGCTGTGGTCAACAATGACTTTACACGGAATTGATCGGTTTATGGCTGCTGGTGCAAAGCCCCCCTGTGGTTGCTGAGGTTTTCCAGAATTATCTGCCCTGTTTCGAGGCCCTGAATTTTTGTCCAGGCTTTCAGCACTTAACTTGGGAGGACTATCATAAGAGTTTATTGTCAGCATGTTTCCACTAAACATTGCAACGGTTGGGTGTGCAACCAGAGAGTCTGTGACCGCTACGGAATCACTGCAGCTGAGGGCTGCTCTCACAGTGGTACCCATGGATACAGTGGCCTGTTCTTCACTCCCAGGTATGGCTATCTTCTCAGAAGGAAATCTGTTGTTAATTCCCGTCGGGGGAATCAAGACAGAGCTAGTGGAGAGGTGGTTTGGCAAATTGTTTCCGATGGAAGGAGTTGGCACAGAGGTGTACTGAGTGGAGACTAAGTTACTAGCACTGCTGCTTGATATTAGTAACTGCTTATCATCCATGGAGCTTGATATGCTGGAGCCCTCTGTAGTGGCTGAAATGGGAGTGCTTTCAATACATTTTGGTATAATGGCTATGCATGGAGTGTCAGTTCCCTGGATGGTTTTTAACATGCTTATATTACAAGCAGAAATTGTAGTGTTTGCACTGTCAACAGACATTAGAACAGAGGATTTATCAACAGAACTCACAAAGGGATGTTCTTTAATTGCTCCCGATATAGCAGTGCTGCAAACAGATACAGGGACAGAATTTTTATTAAAAAGCATGGGCACACTGCTATTTTCAGAAGAGGTAGATGAAACAATTTTCTCAGATAAATGTGACACAGGTATGTTTTCATCAGAACTATGCACAGATAAGTCAGTGGCAGTTTCTGGAAGTTTACTTGGGTTCAGAGACTGCTGTAGTACAGTGGTGGTCTCCCGGAGGTGGGCAGACTTGTTGCTAGGAGATCTACAGTTTGGATTGACAATAATGACACCAGTCGAACCTTCCATTTTTGTTTCAGGGGTAGAAGAGACTTCTAAGTTTGGAGGCCCTTCCTTTGAGCTGAGCGGAGGCAACCGGGTCTCTTTAGAGGTCTGGAAGAGATGGGCTCGAGCTTGATGCTTTGCAAAGAGCTTAGCCTTTGTCTGTTCTTTGATGTGTGCCAGGGTTCTCGCCTTTCCACCCTCTCCTGGGCTTCCCATGGCTCCAGAGACAATGCTCGCTGCAGCAGCTACGGCAGCAGCTGCAGCAGCCTCTCGCTGGGCCCGAGCTTGTTGGGCCCGGGCCTTGATATCTGCGAGGGTCCTGGCTCCTGTGTTCCTCCCGCCACTGATGGATGTGCTAGTGGATGCTCGAGACTCGGGTTTGGAGACTGGTTGGCTCTTGATTATAAAAGGTGGCCCAATTTTGGAAAGCTGAATCTAAAAGGAGAGAAAAAATATATATAATGTGCTTCATATATGATCACAGAGGAGGCACGCAGAATGTGATAATGCAAGGGAAAAGATAATCTCAAAATGTGCCATGAACTACACCTAAATCCCTGGATGTGCCTTTAGGGTATAAAGCAACAAGAAATGTAGCATGAATATAAAAAATTAAGTTTTTAATCTGTTTTTAATCTACAAAAACATCCATTGTAACTTCATTTGGAATGGAAATGAAGCATCTTCTTAATGCGTCATATAAATGGATACAAAATTCATGCTTCTAGAACTACAGTAGGCTAAAAAGACTTCAAGATATTTAATTTTGAAATTATCTTTTTTAGTGGCATAAAAAACTGGAACTTCAACTGTATTTGTCTGTCTTAATTTGACATAAAGAAAAAAGCCCTGACTGAGATACAATTAGAACTCTCATTTTGACTTCACACAAAGGAACTGTGATCCTAGGTTAATCACTGTGTACCTCAGTTTCTCCAATAACCTCTCTGAGCCAAGAACTCTATGATTTTTCCTTTTTTTAAAATTATATTTTATGGTCTAGGGTACATGTGCACAACGTGCAGGTTTGTTACATATGTATACGTGTGCCATGTTGTATGATTTTTATGCACTCCCATGCTACCTTGCATGCTGCTTTACACATGTATGATAAGAACACAAGAGAAGTTTGTAAACTCAGTTGTAAAATGAGACTAGTTATTTCTGGTCTATTTCCTTCAAAGAGCTGTTTTAAAGATGGAATGAGACTACATTTGTCAGAGTGTTCTGTTTTCCAAAGGAATTGTATTATTATTACATTTGCATAAAAGCAAGGGAAACTCTGATTTTCTGCCTCTAAAGAATTTATGCATTGGGCAGTTTCTTTTGATATTGGTAATCCACAATCTGCTGAATTTTGTAAATGTCCCAACCCATACTGTTTACCAATTCTTGGTAATTAAGAGACTCACAGATTCATCACCAAATTCATGAGGCACAAGGTCTAACAACCAGCATTCCATAGCAAGGCTGTGTTGCTCTAGTCACTAAAAGCATTCTTAGACATGGCTGTGTAGAGCTGGAAAGACTCTAGTTGACATCCCTCATTTCACAGTTCAGGAAACTGAGGCTGTGCAGGTAAAGCAGTTTGTCCTGTGGTCATATAACCAGTGAGTGACTAGAGCCTTTGGGCTTCCCATTCGATGCTATTTCCATGTATTCTGTTTCTCTTTTTTCCAGATTATACATATCAATTTAGAATTATGCTTTGGAACTTTGATAGATGAAACTGTCTTCCTGAGCCATCTTGTTTCTCATTTTCTTTTCTTTTCTTTTTTTTTAAATTATACTTTAAGTTCTGGGGTACATGCGCACAACGTGCAGGTTTGTTACATATGTATACTTGTGCCATGTTGGTGTGCTGCACTCATTTGTTTCTCATTTTCAAACTGCTTGTGAAGTCTCTCTTCTATTCCAAAAGCCAAGAAAAGAAAGGATAATTTTGGGGAGAAGATTCAATTTGCTCTTTTAATATTTTTTCTAGTGTAAAAAATTAAATATATTTTAAATAATTAAACTTAAATATCCTTAAGCAAGAGCTCTTAAGACCAAACATCATATATTCTTGTAGTATTTACCTTTTCTTCACAGTGCTTAATTTATTAACTATGTGCTCAATAATATGGCAAGATGGTAACATCTTGCAAGATTCTGACATACCACAACCAGGATACTGACATTGATACAATTAAGATACAGAACATTTCCATGACTACAAATTTCCCTCATGTTGTTACCTATCTATCTATCTATCTATCTATCTATCTATCTATCTATCTTTACATGAAATCCATATGACTTTGAAAATTAGCTTTTGACAGACTGGCATGTTTAAAAATATCTCCTATGAAAAGTTTCTATTACTATTTCTATTGCTTCAGAAATTAAAATGCATAGTGAGTTTTTAATTGAACTTAATGCTCATCTTTTACACCTCTAGAATCTTGCTTACTAGAGATTGCTTTATTAAAAAGAGTAAGTACAACCATACTTTTAAAGTCAGCCTGTGGAGAACACGAGTCATATATAAAATGAAAATTTCATAGATTTTATATCTACAGATAGAGCATACTTTTTTTTTATTCAAGAAGCTTGAGATGTTTATAATTCTAGACCAATGCTATGATGGAATAATCCACTTTACAGCACAACGGTATAAATGCACTTAGATAAAAGCATCAAGTCAGTATAAATGACAGAGGGTAGAAACTCAAAAAAAAAATTACACTGGGTTTATGCCGTCAGTTCTCTCAAGAACGTTCATAGGATGCTACGTTATCTTTCACATGTTCCCAGGTTCACAGAGGTCTCTGCCCTACACCTGGAAATCCCCATAAACCCAGGGGTCTCAGTGGCCTGGAGACATTTCCAGCCCTATTCTCTTTCTTTAATTCGTTTTTCTTTAATGCTGGGTCTAAACATATGCATGTATCTAAACTGCTTTTATGAATTCAACACATAGTCATAAAGATGATCATTTACTATTAGAGGATGATATTATAAATTGCTGCATAAAACCTAGAAGGAAGAAAATCTAATTATTCTTGAAAAATTAGGCTTCTAAATAGGAAAAGCCTATCTACGGAATTGTCTTTTGTTTAATATCATACCTTGAGAGGGGGAACCCTTGGTTCCTCTCTTGGAGGCTGTTCTTTCTCAGGTGGGCTGCTAGATGATATGTTCCGGGTTGACTGATCATCTTCTATTCTAGCTCTCTTTTCCTTACAGATTCCAAAGCTGTGCTGCTCTGCAGTTTTCCTCTTCGATATCTCTGAATCTCTACTTTCATTTCTCATCCCATCAGGTGACTTGGAGGGCTCTAAGGACTTGGAAGTATGTGAGGTTTCTAACCGACTCTGTGTACTCCCTTGCTTATGTGTCTTATTTCTAGAGCCTTCTGAAAATGAAGTCTTATCCACTGATGAGATATACTGCTTGTCCTGTAATTTAGCAGATGGAAGCTCATTTCCCTTATTCTCTGTCTCTTCAGAAAAGACAGATAATTCCAATGGTGAAGATAACACTTTATTTTCTGTTCTTTGCAGGATGCTATGATTTTTAACTTTTATCATTTCAGCAGAAGCAAGTTCTGGAATCGAAGTAGGGTAGGGCTTCTCAGTGTCAACATGAGATTTACAAGTTTGCTGACTCAGGGTTTTATTGTGCAAATCTTCAGACGGAAATGCTTCAGGAGTAATGGAAGAACAACTCATTATGATGGGTTCGGGAGTATTAGATAGATTCTTCTGCTGTGAGGTAAGGTTCTCTCCCAGAGGTTTGGCAGCGGCGGAAGACTCATCTTTCTGTGGGGAGAGCGGCTCTTCAGATACAGAAGGTGACTTTCTTTGCTGATGTGCCATTCTCTCATTTATGGAAGAGTTAGAAATTGGAGACGTTTCTGAAGGAAGTGGCAAACTGGATACAAAAGTGGTCTCAGAGGTGAGAAGCATGGAAGACACTGAAGAAGTCTCTGATGTTAAAGGTAAGTCGGACATCGGTGAGGTTTCTGATGTTAAAGGTAAGTTGGATATTGGTGATGCTTCAGATGTTAATGGTAAATTGGACATAAGAGATGCTTCTGATAGTTCAGGTGAAGTGGATATTGGAGAGATTTCTGACATCAAAGATGCATGAAGGTTTTCATCAGTGGAATTTCTCTGGTTGTATTTGTCTGTATTTTCAGTGCTAGACACCTCAGAACAAAATGTTGTCTCAAGGGAGGCTGGAGTACATGATTCTTCTGATGTGGACTGTGTTTCCCCTCCTGGGGAAGGCAGGCTGGTACAGGCTCCCTCTGGGCTCTCCGAAGAAAAGGACGTTTCAGAGATGCAGGCATTTTCTGAAAGCTGTTCTTCAGGGTCACTCTGTAGCTCCATATCTACAGAAATTCCTTCATTTGGAAACTGGCCTTCTAGAGAAGATGACCCTGTTTTTATTTTGGGGGTACTGGTCTCTATCGCAGTTTCTGACTCCTTACGTTCTGTGTCACTGACATGAGTCACAGATGAAGTGGAAGGAACAAGAGAATCACAGACTTCTAACTGATCGATAACAACTGTCATTTCTTCCTGGGGCGATTCTGACTTCTCTTCTATCTTAATTTCAATATGAGGCAAAGTTTCTAAAACATCATTCATCATAACACAGGACTCCAAGTTATCTTCAGGAGGTGCTGTTTGGGGTTCTTCATGAGAATTGGCTGGACTTTCAGACTCCTCAGAAAATTCAGGTATTGTCTTATGATTTTCATCCTGGCATTCACAGATACTAGTCTCTACCTCTTCTGTAATTTCCTCCTGAATTACAGATTCTTCAGGGATCAAGATATCCTCTGACTCCGATTCTGCCATTATATCTTTAGCTGGAATTTCTACCATAGGGCAAAGAGTAGCACAGAAACCGGGCTCTGGAGAAGTTGGGCTTTTCATGCTTTTTGACTGTTGTTCTGCTAAGGGTGTCTGTGCAGAAACTGGAAGGCCAGAAGTCCCACATGAAGAACTACTCTGAGCTCCGGCATTGTTTGGTCCAGTAGTGAGCTTCACAGATTCCTCTCTTGACATGCCCAGCCTGTACAGAAATTAGAGATAAGAAATTATTGCTCAACCACAAAACATGAAAGGTACAACTGGGATCTCTCAAGAATGCAGTATTCAATAGAAGTAAGTGCATCAAATTACATTTATAATCACTAACACGCTTAATTTATGTAAACCAGTTTATAATGATGATGTTTCTTTGCTGCTTTTGTAATCTCAACTAATACTCTGCTTCTGGTTAAGAGCAGTCTAGATTTTTATTTTGTAAAGCAAGGAGATATGAACCTTACCAAGTGTTAGTAAAGGAATAAGAAAATTACATACAACAAAGTATTAGAAAATATTTATAATCACTAACATGCTTAATTTATGTAAACCAGTTTATAATGATGATACTTCTTTGCTGCTTTTATAATCTCAACCAAAACTCTACTTCTGGTTAAGAACAGTCCAGATTTTTATTTTGTAAAATAAGGAGATATGAGCCTTACCAAGTGTTAATAAAGGAATAAGAAAATTACATACAACAAAGTATTAGAAAATATGAGCAGAAAAGCAAAATAACATATAGGATATATATTTTTTAAATACAGAAGTAGAAAGATGCTCTTATAATAGGAAATTATATAGTTTTTGGAGGATACAAGAGAACCAAGAAATTAAGATCAATGGAAGATGAATGAAATTCATCAAATTCTGAAATTGAAATGAGTTCCAAAGATTGGTTTTCTTAAACTAATCTAAGAAGTATTACTCAATCACCTTATTTTGGCATCTAACTGTCTAACCTAAGACAACATGGAAATTTCATTAAAGAATAACAGAACATATTTGGGGTTATCAAAGTTATTCTATCAGCTTACATTTGTGTGAAGCAAGACTTTTAAATTATTTCATGCAGATCTCTTACTGTGAAGATATTCCATACATGACAGGTACCGAAAAATCAAGAAATAATTGAGCATGATGTTCAGGTCTTAACGCAAATCTAAACAGAGTTACAGTCAAGGGTACTGTAAATCACTGTTTTCTGTCATATAATTTACATTGTCAGCATCAGATGGTAGAGAAACATGCAGCTCTAAATGAAGTTAAATTGGGGTACAGGCAATGAGAAAGATAAGCAGGAGAGAGAACATTTCCAGAGGAAAAAGCACATTTAAGTGAAGAAATATAATCATAGTAACATTGATGCAAACAACACCTCAGTGAAAACCACTTTAACCTTTGCTTTTTAAAAATCCTCAATGTGAAAGGGAAATAACGTTGAATACAGTTTTTGGGTATTTGGCCATTGCCTTCTTTATTTAAATTCAGAAATCTCTGGAAAGGTAGAAGATACTGCCTTCATAAATATTCTCTTTCCTTTCAATGTTCTCTAAGATGAATTCAAACTAAGCTACAATTTGTAACTATACTATATACTGAGAAGATCAGAAAAACAACATTACGGATAAATTTAAAGCAGAATAATCTTCAAGAAATAAGGTTCCCTGGGACTAGGTCAAGCAGCGGTACCATTGATACTAGAACAAGTATGTAACATACAGAAATCTATCCACTGGCAGCCAAATTTCTGCTAGGTGGTTAATAATATTATTAAACATGCAGATAGGTAAGTGTATATGTACAACAGCACTGTATAAAATATGCCCATGTCAACATTTTCTTATTTTCACAGAAAAACAGATTTAAGATTGCGTAAGGCATAAGAGGAGGAAGATATTCACAGTTCCTCATACTACGCAAAGGAAAACCCTGGCCTCCAGAAATCTAGACACAAATTCACAAGCCAAGCCCTGTAATACTTAGCATTTATACAAATGATGTAAAACAAATATAGAATAATACTATATTATAAAGAAATTAGGCAAGTGAGAATCATAATAAATACCTAAAAAAATTGAAAACTAAGACAGATCTTAACTGGACATTAGTATAAATGTTTGACACATTTTTGAAAAAAAAACTTAGAGCCATGAAAAGGCACATGGTGTCAGTCAACTAAAAACTGTCTGGTGGTAGGGGAATAAAGGTAACCTGGGAGCAACAAAATGAGAAGGGCAGTCAATGAAATATTCAAAATATATCTGCATGCAATATGTAATGAAAGACAGAAAAGATCAAGAGACAAGTCCAGTGATGTGAGAGGACAAAAGCTACTGATAAACTACAGCAAAAAAAAAAAAAAAAAAAGGGCTAAGTAGAAGTATGTTCTGTATTCAGAGCTTAATGATGGCAATGAGGGGGCCATGTTTATTAACAATATCATAGCTGTCACCTTCTAGGGAAGGGGCCCTAGATCTGATATCTAAGGGAATCTGGAAAGCCACTAAATTTCATGCAAAAAATATGCCTGTGCGTGAATTTTTCTGAGAAGGATTTGCAGGATTAAGACCCCAAGCAAGTTACTTAACCTCACTGTTATAAACCTGGGAAAATTACTTAGCTTCACTTTCCCTCAGCTTCCTAATTAAAAAAAATTGTGAATAATGGTATCCATCTTATGAAATTGCTGGGAGGATTAAGTGAAATATTTGCAAAGCTCTTAGAAGCGTATCAGAGCCAGTGTATACTCAATGATTATTTGTTACATGAAAGAAAGTTTTCTGTAATGTAAGTCCCTTGAACTGAGGTTCTCTGGGAGTAGAGCTTAGGTAGTCCTACAAACAATTGCATCCCTGGCATCCAGGAGAGTGTCTGGCACAGAGGAGATGTTAGATAAATACATTAATTTAATAAAAGAATGGATCTATCACTAAAAATTAAGAACCAATGCTTTGGAGGTACTATCTCAGTTAGGCTTCTGCCATTACTAAAAAGAGTGCTCCCAGCATTTTCTTTCACAGGCAAAAGCAGAGGGAAGAGGGCTCCTAAGTGATCTTTAATCTTATCCTCCAGGGTTCTTAATCCTGCTGGGCATCAGCACGACTCCTGGCAAGCTTCTAAAACACAGACTCCTGGGCACAACTCCTAGATTTTGATTTAGCCAGGCTTGAGTGATATTGCTGGTGACTTCATGTGAAGACATATAACTAGCTTGTCACATTTTTAATGTTTGAGAAAAGACATTATCTTTATTTGGTTTTGCTTCATATATATGTGTGTATATATACATATATATATAAAAATACATATATAGTATATAAATACATACACACACACACACACACACACACACACACAGAAATCCTGGCACAGCAATTAAAAACAGGCTTTTCTACTCAAGAGGACTACGGAGTGCCATTTAGGACAATTCATGAAGGCCAGCATACTCTGAGCACCCTACTCCAAGTGTTCTGTTAAGTATCTAATTTCTTTACATGAAGAGCTCTCACGTGAGACTCCTTCTGGCACGTCTGTCTTTCCCGCATTTACAGGTGTAATTTTGTGAAATGAGATCACATGACATAGGTCTTGTTACCTGCAACCACCTGTGTCCTTTACACAAAATAACAACTTTCAAGCATTGATTTGTATGTGGGAGGTGGAGCGTAAGTTCCTCTAAGGGGGATCTGAAGTGACCATCAATAGTAAGTTCTTAAACCCCTCCTTTTTTAGGGATCTGATTTTCTGAGACACTAATATTGCCAACGCAGAATGTGTCTCTGCTAAACATGAGGCAAAGGTGAAACTGCTCTCAGGGTTAGTTCATCTGCTACCACACTATGATGTAAAGGCTCGTGTTACTTAAAAAAGAAGCTCACACACACACATAAATTAAAGACAGATTACATTTGAAGAGGAAGATAAAGCAAAAGATAATATCTCAGGCTCTCCCCAAAACAAGGACTAAACAAAGATTAAAATGCATTAGGCACAGTCAATATTTTTAGAAAAATGTGAGAATTAAACACGTGCCTAAAATTACTTATCTATAAAGCATTAATCCATGAACATACTTGAAAACAGGAGAATTTTACTCAAATCTGTTAAGAAATTCAAAAGTGACTTCTTTAAGATTTCATGTGCTACTTTCAGACCAAAATAAAATTTCATGAACAAGTTATAAACCCTTGAAAATGCATTTTTAAAAAATTTAAGTGCTGATATACCACTATAATTTCATCTGCAATTTCTTACACTGAGGGACTATTGCCTTTTATCACAGGTTTATTAAGTTTTACAGCATATGAGTGTGCTATGTGAAGCAGAGAATTACATTTTCATTCCCTTCTCAGAGAAATGAGAAAAAATACTCTAGTACTTACTTTTCTCCATAAAACCTCTCAAAGAATTTTTCTTTCCAAGGTTCTGTTTTCTTTTCCTTCTCAATTTCTTGCCTTATCCGCAATTGCATTTCTGGGGTAAACTCTCCTAAAAAGAAAATGCTAATGTATTGAGTAAATGTGGTCACATCTTTTGCCAATTAATAAAGAAAACATGTAATTCATCTGAGTAAACTTTTATGGATCTTGAAAAGCACTAGGACAAATAATGATAACATTTCTACAGCTTCCCTTTTTATGAACATCACTCAAGATGTTCATAAAAATGCTAAAGCTAAATGCTTTAGAAGAACGCTAAAGAATTTAGCAAATGTATTACATGCTAGGGGCTACAAATAAAAGAGAGTATATTCACCGTCCTTAAGGAAATCAGTCTGTTGGAAATAGACTATACTATAATATATAAAGCCCTGTATAGGCCATAATAATAAATGTAGTGAAATATAGAAAGTAAAGCGCTTAATTCTGCCTACGTTGATTAAGGAGGACCACATATAGGAGCTGATTCTTGAGTTAAATTTTGAAGGTTACTCAGGCTTTTATAAAGTAATTAAATCACAAGGCCAGAGGTACGAATCCATATATTTATGATCTTTTGAGTGGCCAATTGTGAGTAAAACATAGGAAGAAATAAAATGGGAAATAAAAGCTGAGGTCAGTTACCCAATAGATGTTCTAAAGAATGTTCTTCACTTTTCTATGAGAGACAGGGGGAGGTTCTGGTGGCATTCAGTGTAGAAAGAACATGGCCAAATAAGCTGTCTAGAAAAACAGGTCTGACAACAGAGTGAAGAACTGGAGGACTGCAGCTACAGGGCTACTGAATAGCACACAGGAGAGGTGGAGATACCGTTGGGCCAGTAGCAGCAGGAATGTTGAAGAGGAATCAAGTACAATCAAGTAACAGTTGATGACCAGATAGGCATGGAGAAAAGGAAGAGGATCAAAGACATGGTAAGGTTTTAAACTGAGGAACTATGAGGACAGTTGTGACATTATAGAAATAGAGGAAACAGAAGAAGGAGTAGAGAGGGAAGAGAAGCTAGTGAATTTAATATTGGGCATTTTGGTTTACACTGCCTGTTATCAGCTAATGAGATCTGCTAAGCAATTGAAAATAAAACGCTGGGGAAGGAGTGGGGGGGATTAGGTAAGGGGGTGAAGGCCAGATTTGAAAATTCTTGGCATGCTCGCAATAGCTAAAACCAAGGTGGTGAATGAGGCAGCTTAGGGAATACTATGATTAGAAAAGAAAATGTTGGAGGCATCAGATGGAAGAATAGGAGATCATGATGAAAGCTGAGCAAGGGCTGGCAGAAATGCAGGCCCAGAAAAATAATTTAAATTCTGTTTTTAAAATCTAAAGTAGATGGTTTCAAGTCAGATGGGGTGAAAAAACAAATGAAATATTGGTGAAGGAACCTGAAATGTAAGGACTGAGAACAGTAAATTGGAATTTGCCATTAGTAATTTTTTTTTTTTTTTTTTTTTTTTTTTGAGACAGGGTGTCACTCTGTTGCTTTGGCTGGAGTGCAGTAGCATGATCAGTAGGTCAATCACTGCAGCCTCCACCTCCTGAGCCTAAGTGATCCATCCACTGTAGACTCTTGAGTTGCTGAGACTATAGGTATGCACCACCACACCCGGCTGATTTTTGTATTTTTTGTAGAGATGGAGTTTCACCATGTTGCACAGGCTGGTCTTCACTCCTGAGCTCAAGCGATCTGCCTGCTAAGGCCTCCCAGAGTCCTGGGATAATAGGCATAAGCCACCACGCCTGGCTAGTATTCTTCTCTAGGAGGAATATTTCAGTTATATAGAGTGGGCCCACCCTGACTGTAACAGTGTGAGTGTGTAAAGAGGAAAAATACAGTAGCATTGGGCACTTTTTAGTCTTTCAAGAAACTTGGTGACTAAAGCAAGAATAAGGTGAAGCAGTAACATCTGGGGAAGAGATCATTCAATGAATTTTCTTTAGGTGCCAGGATGCTTAAGAGAATGCATAACGGATCAAACAGTGTCATTAAAATTACCATCCCCAAGAAAATGTTGCTGCATCAAAAATTTTACGATGTTCAAGATAAAATTATGCTTTCTTCAAAAATATCTGACATCAATAATGTCAAGTATAACAAAAGAATTCGTGAACTCATTTGGAAAGGGATATGAGTTTTTACTAAATTAAAGTGTACTGTGGGGGGAAAAAGACTGGGAAATCAGAGAAAGGTACAAAGCTCAGTACAGTATGTGTACTCCAATAGGTCACATAATAATAGAAAATACAAATTTACCTTCTGCCAGTCGCTGTTTCCACCCTTGTGCTGCATATGCAAAGAATTCATTATTTAGAGCTGAAGTACTGAGGCGTAAAATTCCATCACTTCCCATCTAGGAAAATAAGCCAACAAAAACAAGGTTCCATCAGGAATAACTCAAAGCAAAAGTATGCAGGAAAGAATCAAAAATTGAGTGGTGCTGGCTGGTGTATGTGTGAGGGGGAGGAGGGAAGAAGGAGACAGAGAAAGGAGAAGGGAGAGCAAGCAGGAGCTCCAGTGAGAGCATGTGCAGGGTAGGAGGAAGAGAGGAAAGTGACCCAACAAAAGATTGGTCTCCTGGGATGAATACTAGGAGATTAGATGTATGCATTCTGCTTGCTGATGTGTAGGAGACAGAAATAATTAGTGTTATCCTTGGCTGGCTTCTTATGTAGTTGGTGAGTGAATTTAAAACACATTACAAGTTAAACAATGTCAAGCATTAGGTGAGTGAGAATTAAGAAGTTCAAAATGTAAAAGCTCGGAGAATATATGTATGTGGATATGAGAGTGTAGGAAGAACCTGATGTAGCCTCATGAGAGTCTAAGAGGATCTGGACAGAATGGTTAGAGATAAAAGCATAAGGTATACTGTCAACGAGCATGAGCATTACTGTAGAAGCAGAATATAATGAACTATCAGTAACGGGGGCATTTATGAAGGTGTGAAGATGCTTTCATCTGGTACTAAAAGGCCTGGTAAACTGTAAACCCAACTAGATCTTCAAAGATTTCCTCTTACTTCCACATATAGAATTCATATATCCTAAGCACTGATTATAATTACCTGAAAACACACTTAAGAGATTTCTTATCCTCATTTATTTATTTGTTTTTGATCTTCTCTACACTCCGTTTTCACCTATTGAAATACTATCACTCTTTTAAAATTTAACTCAAATAATGCCTTCATGAATGTTTCAGCGGAATCATCATTCAGGAGCAAAGGAGAATGCTGAACATAAAAAGCAAATGTATTATCTTAAGGTGGATAATAGCTAATCAAAGCCAGCAAAGAGAGACACTGAGAACAAATGCAAGATACGCTGATTGTTGATGCTGTGACATCTACAGGGAGGCCACAGATTCGAGACCGTGAGGGTCTTCATTTAAGATGGCACTGGTAATCACACTAAAATATTCAATACACTTGAAAATTTTCGGGCAACATGTCATTTATTCATTGATTTATTGTTTACTCATGCTCAATTATTTCATCTTATTCAACAGAAACTTGTTAAGCCACTCATATGAACCTCTGTGCAGGGCACATGTATGGGTACTGGAAATTCACTGGCAATAAAGAAAAATACCCTGTATTTATACTCTGAATATATTCTACATAGAACAGATACTTTTGGTCCTTGTACGCCCTCTTCACCCACCTGGGTTCAGCATGACTGATGTACAGTTACATCACCATGTCAATGTCCCACCTCACAGGTTTACCAAAGCTCTGATATATGAATGAATAAATGTCTCAGCTTCCCCATCCTTTGACTGGACAATTCTCGGACACTATCCTCTGCAGTGTGGTTTATGCGCTCAACCAAATGGATGCTGTTTGGTGCTATGTTCCCAATGGCTAGAATACATGGATCTGGGAACTAAGGGACAGAATGAAAAAACCTTTGCACTATCATTCCCAAACAACCACTTGCAGACTGCATGTATTCTGTCCCCATAGCTCTAGCCTCTGTGAGATTAGAAGTCCAGGTTCCCAGCAGGGAATCACTTCTATTAGAGCAGGGTTTCTCAAGACTGGCACTGTTGTCATTTGGGACTAGATAATTCTTTTTGTGGGGGCATGTCCTGTGTAATGTCGGATGTTTGGCACCATCCCTGGACTCTACCCAGTAGATCACAGGAGCAATTCCCTATCAGATGTAACAACAAAAAACATCTCCAAACACTGCCAAATGTCCCGCGAGGCAAAATCATCCCTAGTTGAGAACCACTGCACTAGTGGATAATGTAAGGGCCCCATTGTAGCCAAAGCTTTGTCTGGTTACTTTGTATTACTCATGCTGTTGGACAAGTAGGCAAAGAAAGGAGACAGGATAATCAATCAGCTCTAACCATCATGAGGAAATAAGACTGCTGCAACAGGGAAAGGATGAACAGAAGGGTGTTGGGAATGCCGGGGATTCCCTGGGACATCTCTTGGTGTTATTCGTGCCTGCTGATTGACATCCTGACAGGGCAAGACAACCAACGGCTCAAACTCCTCAGGGATGGTGGTCGGGGTCACTTCTAGAAGTGCTGACTAAGAGTGAGAAAATCAGAAATGAGTATCAAAGGAGGGAGATGATGAGCTCCAACCACATCCTTAAAACCAGCTTGAGACTGGCACAGCCTATAGCTGATCCACTAACCCTCTGGTCATAAGTCTTGTTATTTTCATTTTCTTCTTCTTTCCAATATATTAGTGTTATGACCAGTTACTTTTTAAAGAGGTAAAGACAGAGGGAGCTTAATGTGAGGCACAAGATCTGAGTGGTACAAGAGGAAGTCTACACCACACATTTCTGATACTCCACTTTATATCATCTTGGCTACATGAGTACAGAGTAAAGAGGGTAAACAGTTGAATCCACTACAGTTGAATTCACTTAGGTCCAACCTAAGCTTGTAACACTCTAAGACTTTCTCTGAAGCAAAAAGAACTTTAAGTTCCCCTGCAGGTACAGCCTGGAGATGCAGAGTTTGTCCCTGGGTGCAACTCCCAGTTTATTAGAGACAACAGACTGTAGAAAAATGCTTCATTCTCCTGCTGTCCTCCTGTGGAACAGTTTTGTGGCTCATTCTACACATTTTCTCCAATAAATGAGCCACAGTTGTCCAAAGGGCTTCTCTCCTCCCTGTCTCGCCCTATTTAACACCTGGCTTTGGCTCTAAAATGACCCGTCCTCCAGTTCTTGTTCCAGTCCTGTTTCAGGAGGGAAAAGGTGAGGAGGTTCCTAAGTAAGACACCAGACCTAAAGAGCTTGGGCTTTATGCTTTATATGGGAGCAGCCCAGTAAATGTACCATAGGCCCCAGGTTAGTCCAAGTTTCCCCCTCAGTTTATGTTTACTCACGCATATTTATTACCTTTTTCAATGTAAGCCATGATGGTGGAAAGTTGTGAAGCGCCACTCTAGGCAATGGGAAACATCAAATTTTTGAAGCCAAGGAAAAAACCTAAAAGGTATGTGTTTAAAAAGATGACTTTGGTAGCTGTGTAACAGAAGACAGAAGGAAAAATGAAACTGAGACATTGCTAGAAAGGGTATTGGAGTATTTCAGTAAAAGGGTATGAAAGAAAAACAAATCTGAGATATATTTATGACTGGATGAAGGTCTTCAGGATTAAGAAGGTAAAGTCATTGGGAGAACATTTCAGGAGACATCGAAGTTGCTCAGGATGATTCTGGGAGATGGGGTGGATGAAATGATGGCCAACCTTGAGTACAAGTCTTTGAGAAATGTTATAAAGGAGTTTTAGTAAAGCCAATAAGGGTGAGGACAAGATAGTCATATAAATGATATGCCTCTATGAAGTCTGAAATTTTTCTACAAATATTAACTTTGAATAGATGTCCTTGTGATTCCAGAGCCTTGAGAAAATGGCAACTCAATTTAGAAAGATTAAAAGGGAAAAGGTATTCATATTGTAAAGACAGATTTCAATTAAGACTAACAGGTGGAAGGCAAGTTCTCTGAAGAGGGAGAGAAGGTTACTCACTCTGGAGCACATGTATAGAAGGCACGGTGGATTAGAATTATTCTGCATTTGAGGACTTAGACTTTGCCTTATAAACTTCTATAGTCAGTGTAACATTTAGCATGTTGCAGAGAGTAAGTAAGTTTATTGTACTGCCCTTGCTTTGGGTAGTGAAGGATTTAAAATTTAACTCCGGTAGCTGACATACAGAAGTTGAGTTCCATATATCCTACCAAGCCAGGGGCATGGTAATTAAAATTTCAGCATAATTTTAAGATACAAATAAATACCAGATCCAGATTAGCTCTGACAGATTCTCCAGATTTCAGCACATGGAAATGCAAGGCAGTGTGACATAAACACACTCAAGAATATGAAAGCTAGCCCTGGAGGAAAATATTTTTATTTTAAAAGAGAAAAATAATTTTAACCGCCAGATCCCCAGGCTGTGACAGACAGCACAATTAAATACTAGTGCTGAATTTGATTTAGGAAATAAATGCCAATGAAATGTTTTAAATACACCATTAATTTTATGGATTTTAAGAAATACTGTCCGAAAGATATATTTGAATGAACTGGAACGATAAACATTTCTGCAAGATTTATTCCTAAGCTATAATGTGTTTTCCTGATTACCCAAAATAGAAATGTTCATTCCCCAAATCACCTAACTCTCTTATAATGAAGTATCTAACTAATGATAAGTTATAGTTCCTATTTCATTAGCAGGAGAAAAATTCTGAACATAATCTTTGTTCCAAAGGAAAATAAACACTAAAAGAAAACTTACTCACATAAAGATCCTTTTATAAAGGTGTATACTCTTTCTTGGTAAGTATATCATATGTCTTTGGTATGGATACTATTAACATACATTTTAAGGAATGGGTGCCAACTCGAATTCAAAGGGTTAAATAAACTGTCCTCCTTGCGTATCATACAACGTTTGAAGAAGAATGCATATTAATTCGGTGCAAGAATAGATTTATATTTGATAATAATCCTTTAAACCTCTACTTTCTAAACCACTGTTTTCTTATTTTGTGTTTCTTGCAAGTGATTCTAACTGCATGGTATGAGAGTTGCAGAGAACAGTGAGTGCTGGAGTTAGAAAGTGGCTAAATAATAATGGTGCACCGAGAAATACTAAGTAATCTGGACTTCATTCTACAGGCAACGAGGAGTCATTCAAAGTAAAGCCAAAACATGAAGAAAACATTCACATTGAGTATGTGCAGGTAAGATGATTGTTGCTCTAGAGAGGGCAGCAGGATGAGCCTCTCCAATAGAATTAATGAGAGACATTTGAGCAGAAAGAAATGCAAAAGCCAGCCACACAGCCATCTGGGAAAGAGTTAGCCAAGGGAAGAGAATGTAAATGCAAAGGCCCTCAGGTGGGGCTTGCAAGGAGGCCCTTGGAGCCAGAGAGCAGAAAGTGGGAGGAAGAGGAGCGGAGGGGACAGGATCACCCTGGGCCTTATCACCCACTGTACAGACTGCCTTCTCCCTCGGGGGGGCTGGAAAGCCTTTGGAGGGTGTTGGTCCAAAGAATGATAAGTTCTGACATTTCCAAAGGTTAGCTCTGATTGCTGTGTTTAGAAAAATATTTAGAGTACTGCTGTCTAATAGCAATATAAAGGTGAGTCACATACGTGATTTCAATTTTTTCTACTAATCATGTTGGAAAAAATAAAAGAAATAGGTAATTAATTTCAATAATGCATTTTCTTTAATCCAAACTATCTAAAATATTATTTCAACATATATTCAATATAAAATATTGTTAATGAGGTCTTTTACATTCTCTTTGAAAACGAATTCTTCAATATCCCGTGTATCTTTTTAATAGCACATCTCACTTCATATTCTAGTGAGCCATATTTCTAGTGCTCAAAAGCCTCAAGTGGCTAGTGGCTACTGTACTAGACAGCATAGCTTTAGCAGATAAAGATCTACTGGGCACACTAGTATATAGGGTTTTCAATAATCCAGGAATAAAATGATAGTAGCTTGGACTGGGGCAACAGCACTGGAGGTAGCATGAAATGGTTAGGTTCTGATTACATCCCGAAGATTGAGCCAGCATAATTTGATGATAGATTAAATGTGTGGTATGAAAGAGGGCAGGTGAGGATGATATCAAGAATTTTGGACTTAGGAATGAAAAGTTTTAGAAAGACAAGACTATAGGCAGACGAGGTTTGTTTTAGCACTACATCAGGTTGAGATGCTGATTATAATTCCCAGTAGATGTCTTCGATATGTTACTCCTACTTCAGTGTAGAGGATGCCCTGGAAAAAGGCAAGACTAAGACAGGGATTTCTGTTAACTAGCATCAAGAGCCAGCAGAACCAACGATGAAAAGTTTTCAGATTGTTCAGGCAGTGGAAACAGAGAGGAAGGAGAACATTCAAGAGAAGTATAAAAACCAGAATTGATGGTATTGAGAGATAACTGGGGTTAAGAAAGATGAGATAAAGATGTGGAAGATGATTCCCAGGAATAAGGCTTGCTAACTGGGTAGAGGCTGGCACCAAACATCAGGACAGGAAAAGGCACAAGGGGGAAACAGTATTTAGAAATAAGAAATGAAGGCTTTGGATATGTTGATGTCATTAATTGAGAATAGGGCAAGATGCTCAATGGTAAATATTTTTCCAAATAGGAACGATTAGCAAATAAAGTGTAGTTGGAAACATGGGTATAGATGAGAACATTCAAAGAATATTTACCAAAAGAGAAGATGGCTTAAAGCAGAGTCCTGAGGAATACTAATGTAAAAGGAATGAGGAGGTAAAGTAGATCCTGTTAGGAAGACTAAGAAAAAGCAGAAAGAGGTAGGAAGAAAATCAGAGCAGGTGGCATCATATTGATAGGTGTAAGGGAAGAATGTGCTTGCAGAAGGTGATCTGTATTGTAGATGTGCTAATATCTATCAAGCCTTTTAGCATTACTAAGGTAAACAGTGTGTGCAGTACACTATGTTAGCTGTTGTGTCCAATACAAAAATCAATAGGATCTTTAGAGCAAAGACAACCTAGACAGTGAGACACTAATCAGGAGTTCAATACAATGTAAGAGAGTAATGAGCATATGAACTATCATATGTTGTTATCATTGAGCCACTTATACCCTGCATGATCAAGCACCCAATGCCCTTGTAGTCTACATGCCAGTACGAATAAAAGCCAGGGTATTGACTCTCTTTAAAAGGTAAATTTTAAATTTTTCCTTACCACTAAGTATAATTCAGATGGCCCAGGAGACTCTATAGATATGCTCAAGATTTATCCACAAGGGAAAATGTTATCCTTTAGAATAACATAAAGATAGGCATAAAAATGAAAGAAGGCTGTTAAGAGGGATGGATTCCCTAAAGGAGATAGATCAGCAGTACGCCAAAGACAATTTTGCAAATAAGTTTTCAAAGTTATTTCCAAAATTGCAGTAAGACAATATTACCAAAATTGTGTTTTGAAAAACAGGTATTTTAATAGATAAATCTATCTAAAAGAAATGCATTCTTCCATACAATAAATATAGCCTGCATGTACTAAATATGGTTAGTTTCACTTACTGTATTATCTAGTATGCTAAAATTTATTTTAAATCCTGAAGAATAAATTATACAGTATTTCCCAAACTTTTAAACTTTATTATCATCTCACAGAACAACCATCAGTATCTCATGGAACAACTATTCCCCAGAATATAGTTTGGGAACTGATGCAATAAGCGTTGTAAAAGTATCATTGACAGAAACAGCCAAACGTGATAAACATGGGACAATGAATTTCCCCATGCTAGAGATTACGTCCCTCTTTAACAAATGAATATGTTTCTATTCTGAGAATATTGTGAGAACTAAGTATTCAGAATAAATAGTGAAAAAATATTAAAGATGATGTAATAAACCTTAACCTACAAGCTTGAAAACCTCAAGTCAAAGCCACTGAAGGAAACAATTCTTTGCAACCACTGTCAAAAAAGTCCTAATACATGTAATAATTTTTTAAGTATTGTGATTATAATGCTGTAATCAAGACTGTATCTAGTCATATGAGGGCTAAATAAAAAATGTTATACAGGCATACCACAAAGACACTGCAAATTCAGTTCCAAACTACAACAATAAAGTGAATGTTGCAAAAAAATAAGTCACATAAATTTTTTGGTTTCCCGGTACATATAAAAGCTATCACTATACTGTAGTCTATTAACTGTACAATAGCATTATGCTAAGAATCAATGTACATACATTAATTAAAAATACATTATTTCTTAAAATGCTAACAATAATATGAGCTTTCAGTGAGTCATAATTTTTTTGCTGGTGGAGGGTCTTGCATGGATATTGGTGGCAGCTAACTGATCAGGGTAGTTGGTGGCTGCTGAAGGCTTGAATGGCTATGGTAATTGCTTAAAATAAGCTGACAACAAAATTTGCTGCATTGATTGACTCTTCCTTTCCCAAAAAAACTTATCTGTAGTATGTGATGCTGTTTGATAGCATTTTGCCCATAGCAGAACATCTTTCAAAATCGGAGTCAATACTCTTAAACCCTGCTGCTGCTTTATCAACTAAGTTTATGGAATATTAGAAGTCCTTTGTTTTTACTTCAACAATGTTCATAGCATCTTAACCAAGAGTCAACTGTATCTCAGGAAACCACTTTCTTTACACATAAGAAGCAACTCCTCACTTATGAAAGTTTTATCCTAAGATTGCAACAATTCAGTCACATCTTCAGGCTATACTTCTAATTCTAGTTCTCTTGCTATTTGCACCACATCTGCAGTGACTTCCTCCACTGAAGTCTTGAACTCCTCAAAGTCATCTATGAATATCAGAATCAACTTCTTCCAAACTCCTGCTAATGTTGCTATTTTGATCTCCTCCCATAAATCAGAAATGTTCTTAATGGCATCCAGAATGGTGAATTATTTCCAAAAGACTTTCAATTCACCTTGCACAGAACCATCAGAGGAATCACTATCGATGGCAGCCATAGAAAATGCATTTATTAAATAATAAGACTTGAAAGTCGAAATCACTCCTTGATCCATATGCTGCAAAATATGTATTGCATTAGTAATATGAAAACAACATTAATCTCCTTTTATATCTCCATCAGCTTCTTCAGTGAGCCAGTGCATTGTCAATCAGCAGTATATTTTGAAAAGGATATTTTTTCTGAGCAGTAAGTCTCAACAGTGGACTTAAAATATTCAGTAAGCCATGTTGTAAACAGATGTGCTGTCATTCAGGCTTTACTGTTCCATTTCCAGAGCAAAGGCAGAATAGATTTAGCATAATTCTAAAGGGCCATAGGATTTTTGGAATGGTAAATGAGCACTGGCTTCCACTTAAAGCCACCAGCTGCATTAGCACCTAACAGAAGGGTAAGTCTATCCTTTCAAGCCAGGCATTGACTTCTCCTCTCTAGCTATAAAAGCCCGATGACATCTTTTTCCAATTCCATCTACATTGAAAATCTGTTGTTTAACACAGCCACTTTCATCAATAATCTTAGCTAGGTCTTCTGAATAACTCGCTGCGGCTTCTACATCAACCACTGCTGTTTCACCTTGCACTTTAAGATTATAGAGATGGCTTCTTTCCTTAAACCTCATGAGTTAATCTCTGTTAGCTTCCAAGTTCCCTTCTAGCACATCTTCACCTCTCCAAGCTTTCAGAGAATAAAAAAGAGTTAGGGGCTTGTTCTATATTAGGCTCTGGCTTAAAGGAATATTGCGGCTGATTTGATCTTCTATTCAGACCACTAAAACTTCCTCCATATCAACAATAAAGCTGTTTCACTTTCTCATCATTTGTGTGTTTAGAGGAGTAGCACTTTTAATTCCCCTCAAGAACTTTACCTTTCCATTCACAACTCAGTTAATTATTTGGTGCAAGAGGCCTAGCTTTCGGCCTATCTCAGCTTTCAACATGCCTTCCTCACTAAATGTAATCATTTCTAGTTTTTGATTGAAAAGTGAGACGTATGCAACTTTTCCTTCCACCTGAACTCTTAGAGGCCATTGTAGGGTTATTAATTGACCTAATTTTAATACTGCTCTGTCTTAGGAAATAGGGAGGCCTGAAGAAAGGGAGAGAAATGGGAGACAGTTGCTCAGTGAACAGTCAGAACACATTTATGGATTAAGTTCACTGTCTTATAAGGGCATGGTTTGTGATACCCCAAAACAAATAAAATAGTAAAAAAGATCATTGATGATATATCGCCATATATATAATAATACATTATCATATTTTAATATTGAAATATATAATTATAATAAAAATGCTTGAAATATTATGAGAATTAACAAAATGTGACACAGACACACAAAATGAACACATGCTGTTGGAAAAATGGAATGGTGCCCATAGACTTGCTCAGTGCAGGGTTGACTCCAACTTTCAATTTACCAAAAAACACAGTATTTGTGAAGTGCAATAAAGCAAAGTAAATTAAAACAAGGTAAGCCTAAATAGCTTTCATCCTTCCTCCAAGTAAGTTTTAAAAGTATGCGTGGAATCAAGCAAAAGTGAACACAAAGTAAATTTTAGAGAGAAAATATTACTGAACAAAGCAGCACTTAGATGGAAATGTGGAAGGCTTTTTGTTATTATTGTTACGATGGAGTTTTAAAGAAGATGTCATAATAAAAGCCTGTCTTCCTCTAAGCTGTCCTTTTCTACTACTTACTGCTTTTGTGGTATGTGTATATATGTACCTCTCTATATCCATCTATACACACATATACACATGTACTTTAATATACATACATGGAACATGCATACACATTTATGCAATTATCTATATACACACACATATATATGTATATGTGTACATATAATTTTTTCTTTTCCCTTTGCAAATAGAATTTTTAGCCAATCCAACCACTTGGCCAAAATAATGGTCTCCTTTCAAGTGGAACCTTTTGCTGTTCTCAAGAGAATGAGAACTATCCTCCCGATCCCACCACATGACCTGTCTAAATTTCCAAATCAGCAGAGGAGATAATCTATCAGATGTTGGGGAGGCTATTCCTTAGAATAAGACTGTAGGAAAGCAATTTCTTAGGCCCCAATTAAGGAAAGAAAAAATTCTGTTGTTCTAAGACAAAAGGGTTTTCTTATAATTGCTGCTAAGGATTTCAGCATATATAATCAGGAAAGCCATATTTGAGGGATGTATGCAATGTTAAAAGCAAATGAAACAAGGAGAATATTAATATTGATTCTTGAAAGGTTTCAGGTATTCAGTTTCAACTACTGTGCTTACATGGGATTTCCCTTAAGCTTTCATGCAATATTAGTTAAAACAATAACTATTTTCCAATGATATTATTCTACAGTTTAAAATTCTGACCCCTTTTCTAAGAATCAATCCGTTTTCATATTCCAAAGACAGGAATTGCTATTAAAGTGCTATAATTTCTGATTCTTCAGCAGCCTGCTCAGAAGAGATGTAGCCTGTGGCAAAATCAGTAAAAATAACTGAAATAAAGACATCTAAAGGCAAAAATAAAGCCTCTGACAGATCACGCTTTCATCAGCTTCTCCACAATTAGAGAAGTGTTTGATGTTCACAGTATATCTACTTTATGACAAACTTGTGGAGGACCTTTGGCTACATCTTGGGACATTCTGCTGGGCCTCGATGAGAAGTGATGTTTTCAAACTGGGAACAAGTTGTAGCAAATATGAGAATGTGTATGTTTTAAAAGAGAACCTTTTATAATTGTATTTTCTTTAATGTTCCCTCTGTGTGTAGCAGAGTGGGGGGGTGGGGGGGGAACTTCCAATGTACCCAGTCATGAATACTAATGTTTTATTTAGTGAAACTCAAGCTCATGTTCTTGTATAGATAAAATGAGGTTATGTTATAATGTAGTGGGAATCGATGAATCACTGTTTCCATTTGTAATACACTGAACAGCTGTGTTTAAGTGACTATCTATTAGTCATTCCTTTCTTTAACAAACATTTCACAGCATCTACTATGTGCCAGGAACTGTGAAACAGATAGGCAGCTTCTGCTGCTCCAAGAGCCTTGCACCTAGAGTGGTAAAGGGTAAAATGTCCTTTTTAATGGCATGGGGCATACCTAGAGAAGGAAAGGATGCTATGAGAGTCCCCAAGTCTGGGTATCTAACGTATCTTTAATTCCCCCTTGTAGCCTAGTAATATCTATGCCCAAAGGTAACTGTCTTATCCTCTCCTCCCCTTTAACATTGGCCCTGATCTACTTCTTCTTCCATAAAAACGATAACAACAATAATAAAGACTATCATTAACTGAGTGCCTTCAACAACCCTAAAGATGGGTACCTTAGTCTGTCTGGTCTGCAATAAAAAAGTACCATAGACTGGGCAGCTTATAAACAACAAAAATTTATTTCTCACTCCTATAGAGGCCAGAAAATTCAAGATTAAGGTATCAGCAGATTCAGTGTCTGGGGAGGGCCTGTTTCTCGATTCACAGATGATGTCTTCTTGCTGTTGCCTCCATGGTGGAAGGGACTAGCTAGATTTCTGGTGTTTCTTATAAGAGAATTAATCCCTTTCATGAAGACTCTGTCCTCATGATCTAATCATCTCCCAAAGTTCCACCTTCCAATAACATCACTATGGGAGTTAGGATTTCAACATATAGATTATGAGGAAACACAAACCTTCAGACTCTAGCAGTAGGTAAGCAGCAAAGTAGGATCTGACTCCCTAAAATAATACCTTTTCCATTATACCACATGACTTTCTTTAGTTCACATGCAGGCATTCATTCTTCCATTGAAAAAGTTTATGTGCTAGATGTTGGAAATACAACAATGAGCAAAGAAAGGCATGCTCCCGTTTTATCAAGTTGTAACTATAAATTGTGTTAAGGTCTCTGAAGAAAACAGAAGTACAAGAAGGGAAAATTCTGGGTGCATGCGTGTGGAGGAAGGACTCTCCAAGGCATTTACTTCTAAGCAGAGTTGTATGTGAAGGAAGGCAGGAAAGAGCCTTAGGGTAAGGGCAGAAGGAAAAGCAACCACAGCTCTGAAAAGGGAAGTAAGGAGTCTTGTTATGAAGGGAAATGATGCGAGAGTGTGGTAGCTGAAGGACTCTGTGGCATCACAATTGTTGCTGCTGTTTCCTCCTGTTTTATTTTTTGGATGGATATTCTTAACTAACAAGAATCCACTCTCCATGGTTCAGTTTCATTTGTGAACTATGAATAACAAACTACCTACCTTCCCAGAGTTTTTTTGTGAGGATTAAATGAACAAATATATGTAAAATATTTTGAATAGTGCTAGCTTAGACAAAGTTCTCAATAAGCTGAGATATAATATTTATTATTTGGTAGGAGGTGTAGCAGAAATACTCTAGGAGCCCCTGATGAGTCACACACTTGTAGAATTTCTTATAGCCAATAGAAAATGGAGGAGGTAATGGGCTATCACTCCCTTGATTTTTTTATATTATATGAAATGTCATCTTAGCCAAAAGGGGCAGAAATATTCTCCTGCTGGCCTTGAAGAAGCAAAACAAACAAACAAACAAAACAAAACAAAAAACAACAACAACAACAAAAAAACAGATTGTAAACTGCCTAAGTGGGCAGCCTTTAAGAGCTGGGGGCTTCAGCCCCACCACTATAAGAAAATGAATTCTGCCAGCAACTTGCATGAGCTGGGAAGAGGACCCCATGCTGCAGTTGAGAATAGAGATGTCAGTGCCTTGATTTCATCATGTTAACACCCAGAGCAGAAGAATCCACAAAGCTGTGACTCCTGACCATGAAAACTAACCTAACTCACTCTCAACCTATAGAGATAACAACGGCATGCTACTTTAAGCTGATAGATGTGTGGTAATTTATTACACAGCACAGAAAACTAATACAGGGAAGGTGAGAACAACTCGCTTGGTTGCTACTCCTTTCTTTATCAGTTGAGAGACAAAATTATATGGGTACATGAGCTGGGTACGTTTGAGTGTGTGGGATATGGGTCTATGGGATACATAATAAGGGACTTCCCACAGTACTAAAAGCCAAAGAAGACAGCTTAGAAAGAGCAGACTATAATCTCCATGAAGGCAGGGATTTGCACAGCATGACAGATTAGAAACTTAATTAATGTTGAAGGAACTCGTTTTGCCATGATTTAGTTGTATCACTATTTGGTGCCTCTACTTAACCCAACCCAGTTTGTGATACTTTTGTTAGGGTGTAAAAACAACAGATTTTATAAGTAACATACAGGTAGTAGGAGCTACTTTTAATCTTTGATGTAAAGTAACAAGAGATAGAGAAAGAAGACAATGGATTTTAGCTTTTGCCTAGGGGTTATCAATGCTACAGTTATGTTACTGTAACACAACCTTCCAAAGTGCAATTTATGGCTTCTTATTAAATCAATTAGCTGTGCACAAACGAGAAAATGGGAGGTAAATTCCTTTCATTTAATTTGGTATGATTTAAATTTCTACATATTCTGGTTCCTCTAACATCCTCTAAGGCCAAAAAAACTAAACCAAACCAAACCAAAACAAAAACAACAAACCAACGCCCAGCCTCTCCCAACCCGCAAAGCATCCTTCTGATGTATTCAAGACATTCCATGGTAGTCTCCTTAAGTAACCCAGCAAGTCACAGTGGAAAGAGAGCTTGATTTAAAGTTAGCAAATTGGTCTACTAAGCCCAGCTCTGTATCTTCACAGCTGTCTGAAGATGCTCCAATTCCTTAACAGCTTTGAGTGGCAGTTTGTCTCATTATTCAAATGAGGAAGTAAGCATACTTGCAAAGCTGTTACATGAATTAGAAATAATAAATGCAGATAACCTAATATACTAACATATGAGGAGTAAACATTAAAAAAATTAATATATAATAATACTAAGTGCTTAGCTTGTGATCCTTTAAATCATAGCATTCTCAAATATGCCATTAAAATGGAAGGCAGATATCATGATATTTAAGAAGCAACAATCAGAAGTGACTCTACTTTGAAACTAGGTATCACACCTGGAGAGTTTAATGTTTTGTTGCTCTAGTGCTGGCTGGTCACCCGACCTCTACTGTCACTGTTATTCTACTGAGATATCAGCTCTTTAGCCTTGAGCAAAATCAGTCCCATTACTCAGGCTATAGCTGATTGACCTAGAGATCAGAGTTGGAGCCAAAGCTGGGCCAGAGACATATTATATAACTTAATTAATTAATCACCTCCTCGATATACAGGGAAAGAGAATCTGGGATACCAGAAGAGACACTGTGACATGAACAGATACCCTAGAAATATATAACAAAAGAACAGAGGTAAATGTAAATGCATGTTTAACATCACCTTCCCACTCAATTACTGTTTTTTTTTTTCAAACCAGCAAATCTCCATTTCTTACAACCTGAGCAAGGCCAAAGTAACACAACCAGAAAGTATTACACTCAGTAATCTATTACACATTTTCCACCTTGAAGACAGTATACAGTTCATCGAAGAAAGGAATTCCATTTGCAAAGAAAGCCTAAGACCATGAAAAAAGTTGGACTGCAAAGTAATTACAAGCCAACAGTTCACTTTATAGAACCCTATACGGGTAGGGTTTCATAAAGACTGCAAACCAACCTTTAAATTTTCCTAACAAAATGCCAAACATGCCACCTAAATTACACCAATCCCAAACACCTAGACAAAAATCCTAAAACATACAACTCTCCTCTTTCATTAGTAATAGAGAAAGCCTGTCATCTGACTTTTGAAACACCTATGCCACAATTAGCAACATGTCAAACCTTCATACTTTTACTTCCTTGTTTCCCAAAATAGATTCTATCATAGCAACTGATGAGAAGTTCCTAAGGAAATAAAGGATTTAAAGATCAATTAAGTTTGGGAAACACTATTTATACAAAGTTGAAATGTTTTCTTCACTGCAGAGCTCTGGGACTTTTACTATGCAAATGAATTAGCATTTCCCAAACTCACGAAAGCTCAGAACACTGCTCTCTATATTGGATGGGTCTGCTTTTCTACAGATTGTGTTCACTGTAAGAAATGTTGCTGTACAGTATCTATAGGTCAGAGCACTGGAGAATTATAAACCTATAATCTACTTTTACACTCTATCCCTGAATTGACACGTCTTGCTAAACTCAGTTTAATGAACTCTCAACTTACCGTTAAGGGCCAGAAAAAGAATTGACCTTTATGAACAAGGTCTTTGCCCTTTTAACAAAATTGCCATTGAGACTTTATTCAAATGTTGCTTGGCATGACTGACACTCAAACCAATGACTCCTTTTACTAAAAAATGAGGTCTATGTGACTTACTGTGTTTGTCTTTTACCTTTGCTGCCTGGAACCTCTGAAATAAGTGTGTGTTCACAACCAGGGCCCTCATTCAAGAGCATTTCTGACATAATGAGTACATTCTATCCCCTTCTCTTTTTTACTCACCACTTGTCTCTTTACCTATGTGCCAAAAATTTTATTTTTTGATATGTGCCCCCTCAATTTTTAAATGTAAAGAGATCATAAGTAACAAAAGCAAATTTGAATACTCTCAGGTTTTCTGTAGATATTTGATTTAAAACATTACCCTTCCCAAAACTAAAGATAAAAATTAGAAACATCATTGTTAGTGACAAAAATATCAGTCACACAAATATGATGTTTTAGACAGTAATCACATGGAGTTTTTCAATAATTACAAATCCTCATTGAGCCCACTTTCTACAGAAAAATCACCCTTCCTTCCAGTTATCGTGGCTTGAGGGATAACAGAAAGCTAAGATGAATGTGTATAATGTGTAAGTGACATTTAAAAAGGCTAATGTGGGCCGGGCACGGTGGCTCATGCCTATAATCCCAGCACTTTGGGAGTCTGAGGCAGGCGGATCACGAGGTCAGGAGATCGAGACTATGCTGGCTAACATGGTGAAACCCCGTCTCTACTAAACATACAAAAAATTAGCTGGGCGTGGTGGCGGGCACCTGTAGTCCCAGCTACTCAGGAGGCTGAGGCAGGAGAATGGCGTGAAACCAGGAGGTGGAGCTTACAGTGAGCCGAGATCACGCCACTGCACTCCAGCCTGGGCAAGAGAGTGGGACTCTGTTTCAAAAAATTAAAATAAAAAATAAAAAAGGCTAATGTGAAAAGCAAAGTGATGATATAGCAGCAGAATATGTAGCCTACTATTTTTTAATATGCTAACATATATAGTAGATCTGCACATGCCAGATTGGCTTTAGAGTGTAAAGAATGAATTTGTTGAATTTTTGGAGAACTTGCTAGTTTGGAAGCAGGTAAATGAACAACATTCTTGAAGGAACAGGGAATTTGGGAAGTTTCAATAAGGTCAAGTAGACTCAAGATAAATTAACACATCTACACATGCACCACCTAGTCATAATATTCAGCCCCAGAGTGTGGACACAATGACACAAAGCAAGAATAAAGTAAAACAGAAACTAAAATGCAGAGGCCTCACGTGACCTTCATGTCCATTGTCCTGAGTCGGTTACTGAAGGGGGTGTACTGAGGGAGAAGCAGGGCCTTCTACCAACTAGAAGCAACCTACACCTTCATTCACTCTCAGTGTGATTTGAAGCTTTGCAATCAGCTGTCCTTAGACAGGTAACTTTACCAATTACAAATTGAATTAAACCAGTCCACAAGAAAAAGTGGACAAGGGGTATGAAAAGGTTCCCACCCCAAAATGGATTCCAGATAACACTAATAAGCCAATTTAAGCAGAGTAACAGAGGAAAGCAGGCACAGGTCCTTCCCCTAGTATGAATTCATGTGTGTCACATGGAGAGAAAGACCTGGGGTAGAGAAAGCGGGAAGACTTGGGGGCCTGGTGGAACATGTACCCCACAGGTCTAGAGGATGCCATCAACTCAAGAAAGAAGTGATGCTCTAAAGCTGAGTTGGGGAAAACTTGGACAGAATGAAAAAGGAGCTTGCTTCTTATGGGAAATATGAGAAAAATGAGAAATACCCATGGCCTGTTTTAGAGTTAGAAACAACCATGTGTTTTGGGGCAAGTTAGTGTTAATGCGAAAGTGATTAAAATAGATCTCTTAATGTTCTTTCAAGATCTAATGTTCTATGGCATAGGTAGAACAAAGGAAAAAATGACAATAACTAGGTTCAAAGAAGCAGCAGTCAATGGAAAGAGGGTGAAATGGAGCTAGGAAGGACCTAAGTGCTGCTGGATGAGGGGTGATTCCATGATCCTGGGACCTGCCTATATTGAATTCAATCTGAGCCCTTGGCAATGTGCTGTGCTGAAATGTAACAGAGAGACACTGTTGAGATGCAAAGCAACACAAAGTATGAATACACAGTTTAAATATTTTCTTCACTGCAGAAAAAGCAAAAGACAGTGATGACTTCCAGTAGAAAAACTTTATAAAAATAAGAAATACCACTTCAAATGTGTCTTGGAAGGAGGTGCAGTTTCTACAATTAAGGTGGATTGCTGGCCTTTTGTGGGCAAAAAGGAAAGATACAGAGGCCTTGCCATGTGCACACATTCACCCACCAGTAGGAACTGCCAGCACCTCTTATGCCATACAAATGCCTCCACCGACACACATGCAGGTCAAACACCCACTATGATGACTTGAGACCAGCATGTAACACCGAAGTTTTGCATGGGTTTTAACACATACAGAATTTTCTTTCTAGGAATGTACCTAACCTGAATTTTGGTAGAACACTGCACTTTGCTGTGTTAGAACTTTTATAACTGTTGTTCATGGAAAATTATGTTATGGAAGTTACCACTTGTGGTATTTCCATCAATATTCTACATATATGTATCAGTCTCTAACTGCAGCTCTTGCAATCATGGTCAGTTGATATATGCATGCAGTTATCCAGATGGCCTACTCCCTATTATGTCAACATGGATGCTCATGCCTGACCACTGACATCCTAGAACACTTAAGGTTTGGATATTAAACATTTCCTTTTATATAATATATGACATATATTTGATGAAGACAATGAATGAAAACTGAGGCTGGGCACAGTGACTCACGCCTGTAATCCCAGCACTTTGGGAGGCTGAGGGTGGTGGACCACTTGAAGTCAGGAGTTCAAGACCAGCCTGGCCAACATGGGCCATCTCTATTAAGAATACAAAAAATTAGCCAGGTGTGGTGGCAGGTGCCTGTAATCTCAGTCACTCAGGAGACTGAGGCAGGAGAATCGCTTGAACCCAGGGGGTGGAGGTTGCAGTGAGCCAAGATTATGCCACTGCACTCCAGCCTGGGTGACAGTGAGACCCTGTCTCAAAAAACAAAAACAAAACTAACAAACAAAACCCTCGATGTGGTAGATTGCTAACTGCCTCTCTGTATTCTCTGCCTCATTCTTGTATAGTAACAAACCCCACCTCTGATTTTGAGCTGCACTAGAGATGATCTTTCCCAGACTCCCTTGAGGTTACTAGTGGCTATGTGTCCAACTTCTCGATAAAGGAATGTGAGCACATGTGATGTATGTAACTTGTGCACTCCTGGTATATCCCCAGTCATTTAGTTAAAACATGGATAAGCCAGCTTCAACCACTGGGAAGGAGTGCAACAGCCTAGCAGCAGATGGGACAAAAAGAAGAAACAGAAGTACTATGCAACTAACTGCCAAACTCTCATGGATGCACTGGCTACTTGCAGACCGTTATTTGAGAAAAAAACCATTATCAGGTCTAAGCCACCATTTTCTGGGACTCTTTCTTACAGCAACATAGCTTCTACCTTGACTAACGCACCCTGAAAACCAACTAACAAATGCACACATACACACAAACATATAGACATACACACAAACATATAGACATACACACATGCAAAATACTGCAGAAAGTTTCAGGAGTATCCTGGATCCCTGAAGCCTTTCTTGGTAGTCTGAGCTAAATATTTTATAGTAATTGGGGTAGCTAAAAAGCATCTTAGGAAAACTAGCTTTAAAATCAACAGAGGAACTTTTGTTTCAGAACAACCACAGGAACACTCACCTTATCAGCCAGTATTGTAAACTACAGGTGAAATAAGAGAGCAGTCTGAAATACGAAACAGATTAAATGACTGGCTCCTTCCCCAATAACCTAAATTCTTTCATATCTCATCTTTATTTTCAGGCCTGCAAGCAAGTAATCTCAATGAATGTCAAAATCTATTTAAGTACGTCAATGTTAATGCCAGGAGCAACAATCACTTAGACTCTAAAACTATAATACAATTCTTTTTTAAACAACAGAAAGCATTAAAATACCATCACTCATGTACTCTTTCCGTCAGTAATGAAAGATGAAATTTTAAAACAAATATATTCTGCAATAAATAAATAAATATATCAGGTGGAAAACAAACAGCCAAAATCATACTTTATGATTAACTACTATAAACAAATACAAAAGAATTTTTGCAAAATAATAGCAACTAGAGGATCAACAGTTCTCAAATTTCTGCCAATACGTTATCTAGTTTCCCTTTAATTCTATATCTCATCTTAAACAAATAATAACACCTAAAATATAATCTATTATCTGTAAACCAGAAATTGGAGGAGTACATGAAACTATTTTCATATAGCACGAACATTCAAGAAATAAAGATCGCATATTTTATGACATTATCACCATTTTTTCCAGCAATTGCAGGAATGTCTAAAATTTTTATCTTTTTGACACAGTTTTTTAATTGCTGAGTGATATAGAAGTGATTAGACCAAAAACGTAAGAGTGTGAGCCCTGAGATAAATTTGCAGGGAGGCAATTGCTATGACAATACAGCCTTGGCTCTGCAAGGGATCCCCATAGGCTCTCCTAGACACAGAGTGATCTAATCACACCATATGGTCTCACCCACAGGACTCATAGGATCTATGCACAAACAATCAACCATCTAATTTATTCAAATGATAAAGGGGAGGAATGGCTTTTAAATTTCCAAGCTGTTTAAAAATCAGTTACCAGTGACACAATTCATTATCATAACTGAAAAATGTTTCCATTTAATTAAATAATAACCATACACTGAGAAGTTAACAATTAGTCATTTGGGAATTCAGATTTTCCATAATATGATTCCCACCTCATAAAGAGGAATAAAATGCAGTTAATATAAATGTTGTAAAAATGTGGACAAGAGGAGTCCAACCAAATTTTGGAAGAAGATCACACATATTTTGAAAGCAAGTTTAAGGCATATTGCACAAAATCAAATATAAAATTAAATGAGAAGAACATTCATCAAATTTGCACATAAAGGCATAAAAAAGAGACAGCAAATGTGAATGCCATGGACATTAAAAATAAAAAATTGTCTGTTTCAGCAAAAGGAAGAGAGAAATTACGGCAATAAAACAAATACAAACATCTGTTTACAAAGGAAGATGTAATTTGGTTATTTTGAAATCAATGCAAGAATAACCATGGTATCTACATTCATTCTAAAATGACAAAATTGGACTCTGGGGCTAAAGTATAGGAAACTAAATAGAAAATCTAAATGAAATAATTAATCTGGCAGAATAAAAAAGGGATAACATTTTAAAATCAACCTTAGAGAAAAGAGTACAATTATATTCATAAGACAACAGTGTTTTGTATGCAAATTTATTTTATCATAACATTGTTCAAGCATTGTATAAAATAAAGGCCTTGTTTTTCGCCCAAACAAAACCCATAAAAATTCAGTAAAGACATAAAATTAGAAGTTTAATATGACCGAGTGAAATGAAAATGCATACATTTTAACTATATGTTCAAAGATGATAGCTTGATGTACACTTCTTTCTTGTTTGAAAGAAGAGAAAGTGAAAACTGTTCACCTTCACCAATAGATTTACATCTAAATAAGTAAGAAATTCTGAATTAGATCATTAAGGACAAAAATTCAAGACAAAATTGATATTGGTTGGAATCGATCCTGTTTAAAAGAGTGCCCAGAAAGATATATGTCTTTAATAAGATAAAAAGAAATGGTCTAATTTTTACATCTTTGAGCATATTCAGAAGCACACATTCAGAAGAACATGTTCAGAAAGCATTCCTTTACATGAACTATGACCCACTGAAAGAGAAAACTCAAACGGAAAAATGAAGTTAATTATGGACAATTATTTCCAGCCCATACATTCTGCTGTCATAGTTTCTTAAACTAAAACTATTGCTAATTACAGTTTCCTAGCTAGCCTTAGTAAAGTGCCAAAGAAATAAGGTACAAGTGGGGGGAAAATAACACATTGATCAGTGACCATCAGTCAGTTTTGTCAGTTTTGTTTTGTTTGAGACAGAGTTTCGCTCTTGTTGCCCAGGCTGGCGTGCAGTGGTGGTATCTCAGCTCACCGCAACCTCCACCTCCCAGGTTCAAGCAATTCTCCTGCCTCAGCCTCCTGAGTAGCTGGGATGACAGGCATGTGCCACCACGCCTGGCTAATTTTTGTATTTTTAGCAGAGCCAGGGTTTCTCCATGCTGGTTAGGCTGGTCTCAAACTCCCAACCTCAGGTGATCCACCTGCCTCAGCCTCCCAAAGTGCTGGGGTGACAGGCGTGAGCCACTGCACCCAGCCCATCAGCTTTTAAGTTAGACTTACTGTACGTCCTGACAAGGAGCTAGGTGTCATGGTGGGAGTGGAAGTGATTAGGAAGCAGTGGTCAGAGTGGGGAGAAACGTAACTCCAGTTGCATGTGTGACAGAACAGACTGTTCACTGCAGAGCCAAACAAGTTAGGGCGGAAGAATAGTCATTTTCTTTAATTTCTGCACATGCGACATATTTTACTTGAAGTGTAACATATATAGAAAGCAAATGAATCATAAGCATAGCTTGAATCACTTTTACAAAATGAATACTTTTTTGTTATCAGCAACCAGATTAAGAAACAGAACATTAACAACACTCAGAAGTGCTCCCTCCCAGGTACTAATCACTAAGGGTAATCTAACACCACAGATTAGTTTTGCTTTTTTTGACCTTTACAAAAATGGAATTACACAGTACATGTCTTTTGTATCGGGCAGTTATGCTCAATATTGTGAGATTCATCCCTGGTGTTGCATGTAGATGTCATTTATTCATTCTCATTGTAAATTCAAACACTGGAATACTATACAGCAATTTATTTATCCATTATGCTGTTGATAGGCATTTTGGTAGTTTCCAGGTTTTGGCCATTGTCAACACTATAGCTGTAACTGTTTTGCTCTTTTTTTTTTTTTTTTTTTTTTTTGTAAACATATCAATGATTTCCATTAGGTATAAACATAGGGAAGAGTTTATATGCTAGGCCCACTTTAATTAATACTGTCAAACCATTTTTCAAAGAAGCAGTTCACTCCCACCAATATAAGAGTTCTATTTCACTTCCTCATCAACATTTGTTATTGTCAATATTTGCTTTTTATATTTATGAATGTGTGTTTTTCATCCTCCTGGTCAAGCAGTTGTATTACACTGTGATTTCATTTATGTTTATTTGATGACTAATGAAGCTGAGCAAATTTTCATATGTTTATCGGCCATTTAGACATTATATGAAGAGCTACCTCATGTATGTTTTCCCAAATGATAGGAATTATTAGCATTAATGAGCGACTGTAGCAAAATTGTTGAATCAAAATATCACTGATTGATTAAAGTCAATGTCATTGCTAAATGTTAGCACCAAATATAAAATTAAATTTTGGAAAATTATACATAACCACATGAAAAATACCTTGGAATAAACAAATTCAAATGAATGATGTAGAGAACCACTCCACATAAGTGGTTCTTCAATCTCTTAGCCTTGGGGAATTTGTCCTCCTGGAACCATTTGGCAATTTCTAGAGAATACTTTTGATTGTTAGGGACTGTAGGCAGGGGATGCTAGGTATATCTAGTAGATAGAGGCCAGGTATGCAGGTAAATATCCTATAAGGACAGGAAACCATCCCCAAGTCCATCCCCCATGACAGAGGATTATCCAGTACAAAATCAGTAGATGGGAGACAGTGTTATATAGTACTTACGGACTGGAAGACTCAATATTGTATACATGTCAGAGTGTACACAGAAACTCTCTGGGGTGAAAGATAATGTTCATTATTTTGATTTTGATTATGGTTCCATCGGTGTGTTTATGTCAAAGTTTATCAACATGTACACGTTCAATATGAGTGTTATTTTACATCAATAGAGCTGTTAATTATTCTCAGAAACAATTTATGAAAACTGAGATGACAGAAAAGTTCTACAACTATTAAACAAATTGAGTCTGTAATTAAAAGTTTTCCCAACAAGATCTCTAGTTCAGTTAACTTTACAAGTATAGTTTTTCTAACATGTTGAAAAGATATAATATAAATCTTACAGAAACTTTGGCATCAAATAGAATATTCACTAGCTAATTTTAACAGAGCATCATTAATTGTATTACCAAAAACTGTCAAGGAAATTTTTAAAAAGGAATTTTACAGGCCAATCTCCACTTGATCAAAACTGTAAACAACAAAATATTAGCAAACTGCATTTACATGTGCACGCACGGGCATGTGTATATAATAAGTTCATTCTAGGAATAAAAGGATCACTTAACATCTAAAACAATTGGTCATCTATCACATTAACATAATAAAGAAGAAAATAATCATCCTAATAGATACAGAAAGTATTGTTTGTGATTAAAATTGAGAAAACTAGGAATGGAAGGAAATTTCCTTAATATGACAAAAAGCATCTACAAAATATATCTGTTTTAAGCATCTTGCATAAAGATGAAATAAAATCTTTAAACCCAAGTTTAAAAACAAGATATAGATGCCACCTATCACTTCTCTTCAACACTATACCAAAGATGTTATCCAGTGAAGTAAGGTAAGAAAGGTATAAGCATTTAAAAATAATAAATAAAACTGTAATTATTATAAACAACATAACTCTGGGTATTGACTGAGGATAAAAAACTACACACTATTAAAATTAATAAGTAAATTAGCACATTCACTGGAAAAAATCAATATGTAAAAATTGATTTGTATATCAACAAAAATAGCAACAATTTATAATACCAGCAAAAATCAGCAAAGACACAGGAACAAATTGATCAAATGATGTACTACCTTTCCTAAGGGAACTATGAAATATTGAGAGAAATTAAGGAAGACCTAAATAAATGGAAAGACAAGTTATGGTCATGGCTTAGAAGATTCAATGTGGTGAAAGTTTCAATTCTTCCTTAAATTGTTCTATATATTAGATGCAATCCATAACCAAAATTCCCGTGCTTTTAGGAACATTGATATTATTATTCTAAAATTCCTATGAAAATACAAAGGGCTTCTAAACAAGGAAAAAGAACAAAGATAGTGAGCTATCTCTACAAGATATCAAGCCACCAATGATCAAGATAACATGGTTTTGGTGTAAGACAGACAAAAAGACCAATGCAAAGGAACAGTGTCTATAAATAGTTGCTCACATATCAGGTCAGTTGTTATGACCAAATGTAACATTACACTGTGGGCGGGGGAAAGAATGGCTTTTTTAATAAGATATGTTTGGTCAACTGGATATGCACCTAAAACAAATTAATCTCTATCTCATGTCATACTCAGGTGGTTTGCAGATATAAATCTAAATGTAGCATAAGTACATCTCTTTACAAGATGCAAATAGACTTAATATATTAAGACAAATAAGCAAATTGGAGTACATTAAAATTAAGAACTTCTCTTCATCAAATGACAACACTTAAGAGAATCAAAAGACAAACCACAATGTAAGAAGATATCCACAATATATTTGACAAAGGACTTATACTCTGAATTTATAAGAACTGACACAAATCAACAAGAAAAAGGGGACCCAATTAAAAAAAGCACACTAAAGACTGGAATATCCAAGTATCCAAAAATGTGTCAAGTGTTGCTCAACCTCATTAGTCATCAGATAAATGCAAACTAAACCACTGTGAACAACTGTAAAGTTTGATAATATCCAGTCCTGGTAAGGATGCTGAATACCATGAATGTTCACATATCACTGGTGGCAATGTGAACTGGTGTAATTATTTTGAGAAACTGTTTTAGTTTCATAGTATCTTCAAAAGCTGAATCTATGCATACTCTATGACCCAACAATTAGACTTGTAGGCATGTATCTCAAAAAATTTTATATTTAGGTGGACCAAAATCATAGATACTAAAATGTCCATAGAAGCAAAATCATAGATACCAAAATGCCCATGTTATCTTGATTATTGGTAGCTTGATAACTTGTAGAGGTAGCTCACTATCTTTGATCTTTTTCCTTGGTTATTAGAAGCCCTTTGTATTTTCATAGAAATTTTAGAATAATAATATCAATGTTCCTAAAAGTACAGCTATTAAAAGTAACTCCAAAATGAAAAAAACAAAAACAAATGTCCATCAAGAGAATAAGGAATTACGATGTCACTCAATGGAAACACTACACAGCAATGAGAACTGTTGCTACATACAACAAAATTAGCTAAATACAACAGAGTACACACCAAATGATTCCAGTATATAAAGTTCAAACACAGACAAAAGTAGCTGATGGTGAAAAAAGTCAGGAAAGTAGGTTCTTTTGTCTGGGTATTAACCAAAAGGGCAACAGGAGTTTCCAAAATGCTAGGGTATGTTCTCTCTTTTTAAAAAATCTGGATGCATTATAAGGATATGCTCCCTTTTTAGAAAAAATCATTAAGCTGTACAGCTATCAGGTGGGCACTTATCTGTATGCATGCTGTGTTCCAATAAAACTTTCACACAAAAATTAATGAATATTTTTTCCTTCCATAATTTCTTCAATTTTGTAACTGATCTGTAGAACAAGAAAGATAAATACAGTAGTTGAGGAACATCTGGCATCCATAATATCATGGAGGGATATTTGGAGGGAAAATTTGGAGCTTGTTGAATATAATGTGGGTCTAATATTTTTCTGCAATTACCTGCAGTTTGGTATGTATTTAAAAATAAAAAAAATACAGAGTTCATACTTGATTTTGCTGCTGAAAATGTCTCTTTTGATACAAATTAGAAGTTTGGGCCGGGCGCGGTGGCTGAACCCTGTAATCCCAGCACTTTGGGAGGCTGAGACGGGCGGATCACGAGGTCAGGAGATCGAGACCATCCTGGCTAACACGGTGAAACCCCGTCTCTACTAAAACAATACAAAAAACTAGCCGGGCGAGGTGGTGAGCGCCTGTAGTCCCAGCTACTCGGGAGGCTGAGGCAGGAGAATGGCGTAAACCCAGGAGGCGGAGCTTGCAGTGAGCAGAGATCCGGCCACCGCACTCCAGCCTGGGTGACAGAGCAAGACTCCGTCTCAAAAAAAAAAAAAAAAAAAAAAAAAAAAAAAAAAAAAATTAGAAGTTTGTAGTAGTTAACTGATCATGCTTTAAAATTTAATAAACTGTCACACACATTAGATATAAGGAAAATATTTTCAGTTAAATAAAAAAAAAACACACATAATATCCTCATTTGGAAATAAGTCTACATGAAGTTGGTGGGCTGGTATCCCAGTACTTATTCTTCCCCAGTGAAATAAATATGTAGTAGATATTGAAAACATAATAAATGGTAGCTTCATTGTTATGCTATCTTCTGTAATATAAATTTTATGCATGCACATTTTAAGATATCCAGAAAACAAAAATATTTATCTCTTAAGAATCAACTGTATATTGAAGTATTAAAATATATTAACATGATAAATATACTTAAGCTATTAAATATGTCAAATAATGTCTGAATATTAATAATAGCATACTCAATTTTAACCAATTTTTCTCGGCTTTGTTCCTTTCCTGTCAATAGAATTTCTGAATGGATAAAATATTAGAAGAAAAATGTAAGAACACAGATGACAGAAAGTAACACTCTGGAAACTATCCCAAAAGGAGATTAAAGAAACTGGGTAAACTGAATCACTTAAAACATTTCCTCAACCCTCCGTTGAAACAGACTTTCAATACTCACCATTTACTTAATGATACTTCTAATGTATAAAACACAGTATTTAAATAATCAGATTTTGGTACTAAAATATCAATGAATAAAAACTAATCTGTAAAGGCTTAATACAACATTGCTCTAGGCAAGGAAATCATATTATAAATATCATTAACACCTTTGACTTCACACATTATCAATGGCAATGCTTCTGTTTTAAAGTACTGTACCATTTTCTAAGTTTGCGTATCTGACTGCTTCTAGATTATAAAATGTTGAGCACAGGCACTGTATCTACTCATTTTTATCCCCAATGGCTGTCAAAGAAATGGGACACTTACGAGTAGCAAAATGTAATTTATGCTGTTGTGATCACTGAAAACCTACCAAAATAATGACAAAATAAAGGTAAAAATCAAAAGAAATAGTCTTCTTTGAGCAAACAGTACTTTAAACAATTACTCATTAAAATAGGTATTTATAACGGAAACTATCAACCTCCCTGTGCTAATGACAATCTGTAATATAATACTTTCTTTAGAGGCATCTGTAATATTAAAAAGCTTGGCAAACTGCAACTTTTCTTGAATGTGAAGTGTAACTTAATAGGAAATAATATAAAGGAGTTTCTATGAGGTGTTTTTACTCACAGAAATAAGATGTTAATATGAATTTCATTTAAAAATAGTTATTGAGTACCTACTACATTATAGCACATATTGAAATCTACATACACTACTACTATGTCACTTTTTGGAAAAGAGCAGTTTATTTAACAAGTGCCTTTGGCATACTTGGAAATCTAGCAGAACAACACAACTTTAAACCAAAATTTATTACCATATAAAAAAGTTACATAAAAAATCTAAAGGTAGTAGTTATTCTTACAGAATGGTGGTGTGGGGAGCTCTGTGCAACAGTTCCCCGGAGAATCAATCATAATGGCAAAAGATATTTTAAAAACTACTCAGTTAAGAGTATCTGGAAATTTACCCTAAGGGCATATAACAAATGAAGAAACAGTTATTCAAAAATTCTGCTAAATCTTGGAAACCACTGCAAGAATCTGTGTCACTTAAGTTCTGATCCATCCATTCCATCCTATAGATTCATGTGAGGGAAGCTCCTCTCCAGGCAATTTTGGCCAAAAAGTATGGAGAGGGACGGGAGTGGGGGTTGTGGGGGCATGTTTCTCCTCTCTCAATTCCCAGTTATTGACACAGTAATCAATGGGAGAGGCAGAGGCAGGTCTGCAGCATTTCTCATTCCTTCCAGCTTCGAATTCCAAAGGCTAAATACCTGGCAAGTACAACCAAGAGGTCAAGGGCTCCTTTCTTTTGGGCAGTGGCCACTCTAGGGTGGTGGCTCCACCCCATGAGTGACAGGCCAAGAATACTAGGGCCTTTGCCCCAGCTCATTCATAGGGTGGATGTTTCATTCCAGAAGAGGCAAGCTGAGAAACCCCACCCAGTGCTCTGCTACTAAAGCAAAAATGTTACTTCTGTCCCCATCTGGAGCAGTGACTAGATTTTGTACAAGCAAAGAGGAAGACCGTAAGAACAGAGAGTTTCTACAGTCTCCCTAAAGCAACCATTTAGTATAGAGTATAGGGAAGTTTGTGCCTAAGAGTGATCTTGAAACCAATGGAGATTTTGGTCATGAGCAATTTAGAGGAGACTGGTAGCTTTATGAACGTAACAAGCTAAAAAGTAAATCAACTAACATACCAGAGAGAACCAGGGAAAGAGATAAATAAGAGGGGCTCCCTTGGGACCTGAACCACCTCAAAAACTGGCCTAAAAAACACACTGCAAAGGAACTGAAATTTAATTTTATCAGACTATGGAGCAATTTATGCCCAGCACATTGTTGAAAACAATAAAGCAATCAGGCAGCAATTAATGAACCTAAGGTCTGGGTGTGATAGGAAAGCAGATTATAAAATCTTGAGCAGTGATTATTATCTTAATAATTTTATCCCCATTGCTTATCAAGGAAATAGTAGACTTAGAAACAGGTTCACAATGGCAAATGTAATTTTACTGTGAATGGCAAATGTAATTTTACTGTGACCATTGAAAACCTAATTCATAAATGGCAAATGTAATTTTACTGTGACCATTGAAAACCTAATATAAATTAATTTATGACTGGCAAATGTAATTTTACTGTGACCACTGAAAACCTAATATAAATTAATTATCCCATTCCCCAAACCAAATATAAACAAACTCCTAAAAATTACGGTATATAATGATAAAATAAAGGTACAATTAAAAGAAATACTCTCCATCTCTGAGGAAAATATACTTTAAGTAATTACTACATTTCACTTAGCCATTCATAACAGCTTAACAAAGAGAGATCAGGGAAAAGGGGAGTTCCATGGTGACTGTGCTGATGACCAGGGCTGTGCCCCTTCATGCTGCAGAGAAAGTAGCTTCACTAAAATAATACAGTCAAATCGCTAACCAGGTTAGGAAAAAGACAACAACAAAAACAATTCCTGAAGGAAGAAAGTAGCAGTATACATGGATGCCATAAGATATAACCTATAATACCCACTTGCAAAAAGAATGAGAGAGAGAGAGAGATACAGATAGGCAAAGAAACTGGAAAGAATGACTCAGTCTAGAAAACAATCAGACAAGAAAATCTTCTATGAAATGTTTGATGTTGGATTTAACAGAAAAAGTTTTTGAAGTAGGCATTTTAAATATCTTTAAATATCTAAAGTAAACCATGTTTACATATATTAAGGAAGGTATAATGACAGTGTCTCATCAAATACAGAACATCAATAAAGAGAGAGTGACAACGAAAAAGAGTGAGATGGAAATTCTGCATTGAAAGGTAAAATAACGAAAATGAAAATTTCATTAAGAGGGGCACAACAGTAAATTTGAACTAGCAGATGAAGGTATCAGTAAACTTTAAGATACAGTAATAGAGATTATGCATTCCAAAGAAGGGAAGAAATAATTTAAATAAGGAACAGACATCATAGATATGTGGGGTACAAGTACTACTATGGGTAGTAGAAGTGATAAGAGAGAGGAAAAGGAGAAGAAAATAATTTTTAAAAATGTTTAACTTTCTAAATTTGATGAAAAACAACCTACAAAGTTCAACAAATGTTAAGCAGGATAAACGCAAAGTGATTCATACCCAGACACATTCTGGTAAAAATGCTGAAAGCCAAGGAGAAAACTCTGAAAACAAGAGAAAAATGACTTATCATGTATAAGAGAACTATAATAATATTAACAGCTTGCTTCTCATCAACCCAAAAATCAGTGAAGAAAAAAATCATATACGATAACATTAAAAGAACAAAATAGTAAGGAATAAATTTAATAAAAATATAACACTTATACTCTGAAAACTAAAAACCACTGTTGAAAGAAATTAAAGATCTAAATAAGTGGAAATTCATCCTCTTTGGACAGATCAGAGGACTTGGTATTGTTAAGCAATGATGACACTCCCTAAAGAGATTTATAGATTCAAGGCAATTCCTATCAAAATTCCATCTGGCTTCTTGATAAAAATTGGCACACTTATCTTAAAATTCTTATGGAAATTCAGGGACCCAGAATAGACAAAACCATCTTGAAAAAGAAAAGCCAAACTGCAAAACTCACACTTATAAAAATCTGAAGGGAAAAATTTTAAATATAAAAAGATTAGAATACTTCGGAGGATATTCATATATTATTAATGTAGGGAATATATTCTTTAACTAGACTGAAAAACCCAAATCATAAAGAAAAAGCTCACTTTTTTTTTGTATAGCTGCTAATAACTTCAAAAAAAGACAAATGACAACAGTCTTTTGGAAAATACCGTGTAAAATGCCCCAAACTGCTTTATTACTGTAACTTTTAACCCTCATCGTGCTCTTCTCTCTGACCTCGCTAGCACGTTAACTTGCTCCTACCATGACCATTCTTGAACTTGTGACCCGCTGTGTCTACTCAACCCTTTACTTTTACCCAGTCCATTGTTCTTTCTTCATTCCCCTCCTTTTCAAGTTCAGCTTTTCTGGTCCATCACGTCAACAAGATTCTTGCCCTTCCTGTCTTTTGAATACACCCATATGGCTAAAGTTCAATCTGTCGTGGATGGTTCCATTCTACAGCCAACATTTTTGGAAAAATTTAAGCAGAGAGGTTTGTTAATAAAGCACTCAATTTCAGGGCCCTTATCACTCTCTAAGGTAGCCTGATGTGCTGCTTTCAGTGAACCTGCTTTCTCACTTTTCAGTTGCTATTTCAAACTTCACTCTCTTTTCAGTTGCTATTTCAAACTTCATTCTCTTCTGCTCAAGCTTCTTACCTTCCTCCCTACCCTCATCCTACCTATCACTACCAGTACATGATCCTGATATCTATTTTCGTGGGGGCGGGGGGGGTGGGAAGAACCTGTGGTGATGATACAGGAATGCCCTAGATTTTCCACTAGGAAACTTCACATACATTGTATTTACCCACTTTCTTCCTCTCTTCCAGTTTTTCTGGAAGCAGTCCTCTGTCTCCTTTCCATGAAAAAATATCTCCACCAGTGCCTCAATAACCATCTATTCCACCCCTGCCTTCAGGGATCATTACAGTAAGCCACCAATTTCTATTTTTATCTTGATTACTTAATTGCTCCCTCTCATAGGGCCTCTATCACTTTGATCTCTAAACATATTAAATCCTTTGCCACATGAAAAAATAAACCAAACAAAACCTCATCTCTCTCCTTAACATGTTGTTCCAGTTACCCCTATGCCTGCTCCACTTTCAGGCAAATTTACTAAAAAGACAAGTCTGCATTCTCAACTTCTTTCTTCTCTAACTTACATCTTATTTAACTCCAACCTAGATTTCTCCTGAACAAATAAATGAAATGGTTCTCAAAAAATACGCTAATTATAAAGGAGATAAAATTACCATTCTTACAAGTGATATATTTATCTGAAAAACTCAATAATATCAAATAAAAACTTACAATTATCAAAAATTGAGTAAAATGGTCTAAGAAAAAAATAGCTTTCACATACACAAAACACAAGGATATTACAAAATAAAATACCCCGTGTATTATAGCAATTTTAAAAAGAACAGTGGCCTCAAAATACTCAGCAAAAAAATTTGAGATCTAATGCTCCATTTCGTTGTTCATGTCACACGTTACATTTTCATGTTCTTTGTAGGGGAATGTGAAAGAGTTCTATGAAACATTCTCCTTCGAGTCTATTCTGAAACCACTCCAAACTAGTTTTTCATCCTGAGAATGCTACCCAAATTGTGCCTGTCAAGATCACCAGTGAATCACATACGTGAAATTGACAGTAAACCTGCAATCACCATCTTACTCAATACATGAGTAACACTCAATAATCTCTATCACTCCATCTTCAAATTTGCCTATTCTTTCATTTGCCAGTTCAAATTTATTACTGCAGCTCTAATGAAATTTTCATTTTATTCTACTCTTCAACCCAGAATTTCCATTTGATTCCTTCTCATTGTCACTATTCTTTATTGATGATGTGTATTTGGTGTGACACTGTCATTATACATTCCTTAATTTATGTAAGCATGGTTTCCTTTAGATATCTGAAGATAATTACAATGCCTGCTTTGTAGTCTTTTTCTGTTCAATCTAACATCAGAGCATTTCATAGAAGATTTTCTTGCCTGACTGTTTTCTAGACTCCTGAGTCATTCTTTCCTATTTCTTGGCATATATATGTATCTCTCCCTCTCTCTGTGTCTCTCCTTTGAAAAGTGGATATCTTAGACTATATTTTGTAGCATTTCTATATGCTGTTACCCTCCCCTGCCTTCTTCAAGTCTTAGTTTTATGGTTGTCTTTTTATTAACTTGGTTAGAGATTTGGCTGTATTATTTTAGTGAAGCAACTTTCCCTACAGCACAAAGAGGCAGAGCCTTGGCCATGAGCACAGTCACCCTGGAACTCCCCTTTTCCCTGATCCCTCTGTTAAACTATTATGAATAGCTAAGTGAAGTGTAGTAATTACTTAAAGTTTATTTTCCTCAGAGACAGAGAGTATTCCTTTCCTCTCCTAAAAAATAAACCATGCCCTCCTTCCTGAATATCCAGTTCCTAAATAGCATTGGAAGTGTATTCAATGACACAATTCTAGTTTTATGCTACCCCACTTCACTGATGATTACTTTTCTGATTCTTCTGTAAGCTCATTCTCTTTTATTCAGCCATTAAAATTTGGAAATCTCAGACTTAAGCCCTCTTCTAAATCTATTCTATAGCCCTTTGTGTTTATAAAAATCCATGGTTTTAATTAACAGGTATACATCAATGGTTCCCAATTCCTTTTAACTCCACCTTAGAAGTTTAACCTCCAGACCTGTAGAGCCAATTACTTATTCATTATTTCCACATAGATTTCTCAAATGCACCTCAGATCCAGCATGTCCAAAATGGAAAACATGCTGTCTTCTCCATTTGTGCTGCTAAAACAAAACACTCAAGACTGGGTAATTTATAGAGAACAGAAACGTATTTTCTCACAGTTCTAGGGGCTGTGAGATCCAAGATCAAGGCACCAGTAGAGTTGATATCTGGTAAAGGATATTCTATGATTCCAAAATGGCACCATGTTGCTGTGTCCTCACTTGTTATAAGAGAAAGAAAGTCCAGGGAGGTCTCTGAAATCTCTTCTATAAGGGTTTAATCCCATTCACAAGGACAAAGTCCTCATGACTTAATCACTTCTCAAAAGGCTCCACACCTCTTAGTAACATCAGCTTGGAGTTCAAGTTCCAACATTTAAATCCTGGAGGGATACTTACATTCAAACCATAGTACATATTCTTCCAGCTTTACCTATCTCAGTTAATGGCACCACTATCCATCTCCTGGCTAGCAATACACTGAAGCTGAGTTAGGGAAAACAATGTAGTTATAGTTCACAGGAAGGGAATAGGAGAAGAGAGTATCATAGAGAGAAAATTCTGGAGTTCTTAAGCTGAATGTTTTTTAAAATTATTATGATTTTTTTTGAGACAGAGTCTCATTATGTTGCCCAGGCTGGTCTCCAACTATGGAGCTCAAGTCATCCTTTCCCCTTGGCCTCCCAAAGTGCTAGGATTACAGGCATGAGCCACTGTGCTGGGCCATCAGCTGAATGCTGATCAGCCCACAAGTGTGAGAAAATTACCAGAGGTTGGGCAATAACCACCTGAAATGAATAGAGGTAACAGTGTCCTGTGCTTATAGGGGATAGCACCTGTTCTCATTAGTCAGACTGGACAATCATATGCCTCAGTGGTGGGGAAGACTTCACTATAGACTGAGCACTAATCTGGTTCTGTCTAAGATATCATAAGATTTCAAAGTATCAAACCGTTTCCAAAAATTCAACTGCATCAAATTCATTCATGTGCCAGCTCAGAAGCTCTTTTTTCTGTTCTTCAAATTTGTATTTCCAGGGAGCTTTGTGCATGTTCACTACTTCTAATGTTGTTTCTCTTGCTAGACTATAAGCTCAGAGAAGGCAGGACTCATGACAATTTCATGTAACATAGTATCTCCAATGTCTAGAACCTTGCATAGCCCATCATACAATTTCAATTGATATTTGTAAAATAAGTATATTCTTTTGAATCAACTCAACTGTATTAACAGACACTGTTCCGATCATTTTCATCCTATTTTAGTAACACATAAAGGGTCACGTTCTCTGAATTGTCACACGGGGGTCTCTTTTTTAAACTGCCAAATCTTTCCTATGTCTAGTTATTGATTTCTGTCCTTTCCTTCTAAGAGGGTGAGGTCAGTAGGTGTTGGATCACTCATAGACACTGAGACGGCTTCCATCAGAAACTCTGCTGGACCCTGTACAAATCTTTCATTCGCAAATAAACAATCAGGAAAAAGTACATGTTTATGTTTACTCTAGATGACATTTGTCCAAGTTGAGGTTTGGCAGTTGTGAGGAGCAGAGATTGATTCTTTAACAAATAACATTTTACCCATATATTTGGTGATACATCATTGAGGTGGAGCCTTTCTTCAGCTAGCAGGTCAGCTAGGCTTTAGCTAGAATGCAAGACAACTCCATAGCAAGCTCAGCCTGGAAACATTTTCTGCAATGGGATCTTGCTGTTATAGAGACTAAATCCTGATGAACACTCCCAGAAAGCAAGAATGATATTGAGATGTGCTCCTCCTGACTGCTCCACCCTTGCCTCCAGCCCCCATCACTCAGAGCTAGTTCTGGGCAGGACAAATCAGCAGTCCCTTCTAGTCAGATCCCACAGAGTTTCCTCCTGAGACAGTCACTCCCACCCATCATCCCTCTGGTTAATCTAATCTCACCTTCACTATCTCCTGCAGAAACTCCTCACAGCTTTTGGCATCTGGATGGCATTCTTCCCCTAGGTTCCATGACTGATAAAGAAATATATTAATGGGGAAAAGCCAATGTCACTTTAATGAGGAATTGGAAGTGGTGAGGGGAATTAAATATGCATATTTATACTAACACTTTAATCCAGAGGTTCAAACGTCACTACACTGTTGATTTCCTGCTTAGAATTGATTCTTTTATTCCTTTACAATGAACTTTAACAAATTTTACAACTGGAATCACAGTATTTTCTCGGGCAACTATATTTTTTGAATAGGGTTTAATAACTACTGGGAGTTCTAAAAATGACTTTGTATGTGAAATCAGTTTTCTTTTCTCTAACTTTGACCCTAATTTAGGGGAGACTCACTGTATGACACCTGTTCATAATGATCAGTGGTGACCCTGGCCTTAGAATGCTCCTTACTAAAAGAACAGGCACTAATGTGTAATCTACTACATGCATGATTCTCTCCCTCAAACTGTCTTTTTCATATTTAGGACAAAGCAAATGTTAAGTCATTTATCATTCCTGGATAAACAGGCAGCTAAGAATTACACATACATATATTATTAAGTAAATTATGTAAGAGAACAAAAAGAGAATTATGTAAATATTAGAGGGCAATATTAAGTATTTAGTAATCCAATATGCTAGTGGTAGTGGATTATACATGGCCAAAGATACCCTTCCAGGCTATGAAGCTGCTGCTTAGTAGCCTGTACAAAAGAGAAAGAAAGTGGTTTAATGCACAGAACAGTATGTTATTCAGGTTAAGTGATTTTGTGTTTCTCTATTAACTGCCTTATGCATGGACTAGAATCGGCTCTGTTTGCTGGATTGCCTATTATGTGCAATTACTTGAAAATCTCTAATTAATTGAGTCTATAGTTATTTTACATACACTGAAGCAGATACCAATAAACAGGATTTGATGTTAAATATCAATTAGCTAAGAAATGGATAATATATAGGTAAAATTACTTTCCTCCATAAAGAATTTCCATCTTATTAAATAAATTATATATACCTCCATACCCTCCATGAAGCCCAAATGGTGAGAATGAAAATATCCAAGCATGATTGGCCAGAATATCTTTGGCTATGTATGATTTACTATCACCAGTAAGTGACTTAGGCAAGAAGAAATAATGGATCTTCTAAGTACTTTAAGATATGCTTTCAGACTCAGCGAAAAAGCCAAAGTGTCAGCTCCCTTAAAATAATTACATTTTAAACACACACTTACTTTTACCTAAAGGCTTAAGATACTAGTATTTTTCATATATTTAATACTTTCAAATTTTATAATCTTTTAAGTAAATTGACATTTCATTATATAAACTATTGGTAGAATAAAATAACAGTATAATTTTTAAATCAATATATACAGTACATAGAGCAATCTCTAAGAGGAGCCCGAGTTATCGAAAATGCATGAGCTATTTCCACGGAGGAAAAAGACGGAAAGCTCTTTCGCATTTGCATTTATAAAGGCTGCAAGACTTCTTTAAATATATACACTGATGCCAACAGAGCCATCAGAAATCAATAAATCACATTCTCCCGTGCTGTAAAACGTCTGACACACACATCCATTTTCCTAGTCCAAAATTCTCTGCAAAAGGGACTGTGTAAATGTTCCATTTTAGTTTAATGACATTCTCCACAGTCAAAATCACGTGCATTATTGCCAGTGAGTGCAGAACCGGAGGAACACAAAGCTAGATAGGATTTTAAAGAGCCTACACGGTACCTACCCTTCTGTGGCTAGTTATTTAACAGACCATAGACAACACAGATATAAATGCGAAAAGAATTGAGAGTTTAGTAAAAATTGACTAAAATGCTGCAATTACCATTTGGACAAAAAAAAAAAATAGTAGGCATAACTTATTCAGAAGCAGGTGGGGGACGGTCTTATAAATATTTGCAGATAGCCCCGTCAGCCCTGATAGCACCAAATAGAGGGAGTCAGAGAAGAACATCAAGCAAAAATGGTATCGATGACAGAAATGACAACAACCTATTCATCAGTGAGGTTCAATTTGAAAGTGTAATAAAAACTTTAATAGGACTCCACTTTAGTTGACATTTATTCCACCAGCTGCCATATATTTTTTAAAAGGTCACAACATTGTTCTATGTAGACACAGTTTATAAAGTACAAATTCTTAAGGAAAGGAGAGATCTGTTATGTATAATCAATGAGGTTCTAAAAATTCTCCAAGCACATCTTGCAGAGAGCTATGCACAAAGGCATGTCTGGCTACAAACCCGAGCAGTGAATTTATTAAGCCAATATTCCCATATGGGGGATTGAGGGAAGAACTACTTGTAATTCTACCTATCTGCTACCACTGACCAATCCTGCTCTGACTTCTTGGTTTCTCTGTATTTCATCTCTGAACCAAAATGCTGTGGTCAAGAAGATGACTTTGACCCACGTGTTTGCCTAAACCTGATCATATCCAAAGTGTGTTACTCTAGTACCCCATAACACTTCATTTATCAACACACTTTCCTTCCTTCCAACCTATATTTTCCTCTCCACTCAGTCGGCCCAGTTCCTCCAACCTTACTTTCCTTCCTATGCTGCCTGAAACTCATAATCAACCACATCTAATCAGTCAACAAGAACCTTACAAGTCTCCTAAAATCCTTCAACTCCTTCAAATTTGAGCCTTTGTAAATCTCTACTTTTGCAAAATCTAACTTCTGGCACATGTGTAGCCAAGATAAATGCATAAATATTTAGCATTGCTGGGGTGAAAAACATATAAATAGACCAACTGTGTCTACTGCCATCTCTTCTCAAATGTGCTCTCAATCATTCTCAGCAACCACTTTTTTCTGCAGGATGAAATTCTCTACGAAAATCCACCAAGCCACTTTTCATGACCTTTTTACTCTCCTGAAATCCCTGATCCTCTAGTTTCTCAGCAGACGCTTAGATATAGCACCATGCAGGTGAAAACTTTCACTTTCTACTGCATTTTCCATATTTACTTACTTTTTACTCTTTCTTTCCTGCTTCCCTCTGATCTCAGAAATCAATACCCCTTTTCTTTGTTTTTCTTAAATAAGCTTTATGTCCAATTTATGTCAATTCTTTCTTATGTATTCTAAAACTTTTGTCAGTAAATCAAATCGTCTCTCTTCCATCTTAAATTTCTCCAATTAACTGCCTCAATTTTAAGCCAAAAGCATGTTTAACTCTACCCTAGCTTTAAAAAATTACCAATCTTTTGCTATTCTCAAATGCGCAATAAACATAATGCCAAAAACATGTATTCAGCACCTCCTTCTCCCCCAAATTCAATTGCCAAGTTTGGTTGACTACTTCCAAAATGTCCAATATGGACTGAATTTTGCCTCCACAAAATTCACATATTGAAGCCTTAACCTCAACATGATTTTCTTTGGAGATAAGGCTCTTAAAGAGGTAATTAAGGTTAAATGAGGTCATAATAGCAAGGCCCTAGGCCAAGAGGCCAAGCAGAGAGGCCTCAGAAGAATCCCACCATACTGGCACCTTTATCTTAAACTTCAAGCCTCAAGAACTGTGAGAAAATAAACTTCTGTTGTAAGCCACTGGGGCTGTAGAATTTTGTAATGGCAGTGTGAGTAGACTGATACACAGTTATTTTCTATTCTATAATATCTGTGGCTAAGGTTCTTACATTTATTAGACAAGTTAAATTAGCTTGCTAAGTAATTTCCCAGTCTATATTCACTCAATCACCACTTTGGGAAACCTTTACTGAGCACCTACTATGTGCTAGGCAAAATGAGGAGGAGAAACAAAGGACTGTCCTGAGGCCATTATTCCATTGAGGAAACAAACACATGAACAAGTTAATTAGAGACTATAGGGAGTGCCAGGAAGGAAATAAACAGAAAAATAAGTCAAGAAACAACTTAAAAAGGTGTTTTAGGTGGGAGGGGAGGCAAGAAAAGCTTTTTGTGAAAAGCTTGTGGGGGATGAGAAGGAGCTGGTCTTGCCAAAGGCATCCCTGTCAGGAAAGCATCCCTGCAGAACTATTACGAAGCACAGAAGCTAAGACACAGAAAAGGCTTGGGTTTGAGAAAGAGGAAGGAGGGTATGGCTAACCCCCAGAGCAAGGTGGGGAGTCTGGGACTCCTCCTCCTCTGCTCTACGCTTCAGTCCCTCATCACAGCTCTTTTTTAAAAACATAAATATATGTATGCCATGCACCAATGTAAAATCTTTGTATGTTCTACATAGCTTACTGACATTTGAAGCCTTTTAAAAAAATGCTTGTTCTAACCTACCTTTGTAGCCTCAATTTATTCACATTATATCCCAGCCATTTCAAATTATGTGTTGACAGACAAAAAGTACTTTTCTGCCTTTGCATCATGGGGACAAGGAACATCATGTGGAGAAAAAGGATGAGCTTGGAGTTGGACAAACCTGTGTTTCCATTCTCACTCCCATGGTTTTACTTGGAGAAAGTTGGGTTAGACCTTTTTCCTCCCCAACCCTCAGCTTCTACATATAGAAAGTGGGGTTGATAATACTGTTTAGAACATTATGGTAAGAACTGCTGATAATATATGCAGAAGACCCAGCATTATACCTTATCATCATTATGGCACATATCCTCTACTGGAATCCCTCCACATTTCTTTACCTGATAACCTCCCTGTATCTTTCCAGACCCAGCCCAAATGACACCTCCCCTTTCAAGCCTTCTCCAAATCTCTTTTTTTTTTTTTTGAGACAGAGTCCCGCTCTGTCACCCAGGCTGGAGTGCAGTGGCGTGGTCTCGGCTCACTGCAAGCTCCGTCTCCTGGGTTCATGCCATTCTCCTGCCTCAGCCTCCTGAGTAGCAGCTGAGACTACAGGCGCCGCCACCAGGCCCTGCTAATTTTTTGTATTTTTAGTAGAGACGGGGTTTCACCGTGTTAGCCAGGATGGTCTCGATCTCCTGACCTCTTGATCCGCCCGCCTCGGCCTCCCAAAGTGCTGGGATTACAGGTGTGAGCCACCGTGCCCGGCCACCTTACGGACAATGTAATTATCTCCTCTATGTTCCCACAGCATGATACGTATACTACAATCAGAGCACTGTTGTGTAATTATAGGCTTTTACATCTCTTTCTCCCCTCTAGAACAATTCTCTCTTTCAGGACAGGAACTGTAACTTATTAGCAGTTACATCATCAGAGCTAGCAGAGTCTGGTGAATTGCAGGCATTAAATACGCTTTGGTTGAATAAATGAAATGAAATATACATCCCATTCCTACCCCAAACCAGTATAATTTTCTTACACCTCTATTACTCAACTTCCTCACAAGGTCTGCTAGTCAAGAGTCCCAGCAGGCACAAACAGCTCCTTCAAGTTAGAATCATTTGAGGAGAGTAAAGTGATGACTTAAAAAGGTATGGCCCAGGGGCTGCAACACCAGAGGACAGTGCAGTAAACTAGAACTAATAATGGGAGCTAGTGTTTGACATGAATTGTGAGGGGAGGCAGAGCTTATCAGACCACAGGCAGAGAGAGAACTGTATGGAGAGGACATCCTGGTAGGAGCTGGCCAATGAATGAAGACTATGCTGTCATTGCAGGGAGGATATGATGCTCAATCTCACTTTTCTTTCTCTATTCAATCCATTGCTGTGACTTCCCAATAGCTGAACCAAATTAGAATCCAGACAGCCTTCTCTTCCCTCTTCTGAACATTTAGGTATGATGCTTAAAGCATTGTAAGTGTTTAGAGAAGGGGAGAGGGGTGCAGCCATGATCATGACAGTCCAGGAGGGGATCACAGAACAAAGTGGGGTGAGGTAGCATGGAGAGGTGGCCTGGAGAGGAGTTTTAGAGTCCAACCACGGTGAGGAGGGAACCTGCACTGAGGAGTAGCCTGATGTGCAGTGTCAGAAGTCTAACAGGAAGAAGAAAATGTCCAAGCAAGGTGGGTGGCCTGTCATCGAGTCACAGCCTGTGTGCAATGAGGAGATCATCCACATGGGGGCGGTATGGTAGTCAAAATGGAAGACTGGCTACCTACAAGGCAATAATCAAATATCTAGATATATTAAGAGTAAGATAAGCTGGTTTTTCACTGTCAGAGAAGTTAAGAGACATCTATGGAAAGAGAGGAAACTAGAATGGACCATGGGGTATTAGATTAGGATTTGGGTTATTAGATTAGGATTGGAGGTATTAGTGAACTCAGGATTACAAGATAGAGATATCTGGAAATAAATGTAGATATAAATTGTGTTATGTTTATATATTATGTAAATAGGCTCACACACTTTCTTCTACATGATGTTCCTTGTCTCCGAGACAGAGAAGTTAAGGAAGAATTCACACACACATATGCATGTACATGGGTATTCATACATATATATAAATGTACTTTTCTGAGATCTCTCTTAGATCTAGGAGCAGCAACATCCTTAACAAAAAAGAGCACACCTTTCATGACATCCTCCACTAATGGGAACCACGGCTTCCTGAAGAAAGGGTTCATTCCTGGACTGGGGCAGAGAAAGTATACTATAAGATCAGAACACTTTAACATGCTTCAAAATAAGGAAGTGATCAAAGAATGACTGATGTTGGGCATGGTGGCTCACACCTGTAATCCCAGTGGTTTGGGAGGTGAATTTGGGGGGACCATTTGAGGACAGGAGTTTAAGACAACCCTTGGCAAGACAGTGAGACCCTATCTCTTACATAAATAAATAAATAAATAAATAAATAAATAAATAATGGAGACATGTCAGAGGGCACAGCAGCCAGCTTTAATGGGCTCTTGTGGACCAAATGCGGGACAATTTAAGCATAATAGCCTAGTGAAAAAAGGAAACAATGAAGGCATACATATAGATGCACACAAACATGCGTGTGTCTGTGTGTGTTTGTATGTGAATTAATACACTAAAAGTTTGAAGAGGAACAGGATATTTACACAGTTTAAAAGAACTTCCTCACAAAATACTATTTAAATACAAAAGGGAAAGGAGCAAGTTTACACTGGAAAAGCTTGGCAAATACACTTTAATACAATGATCAAGTGAATAGCATCAGTATTGAGTCAGATCAAAGTTGTGTGCCACCTAAGTTGTGTGCCACCTAACAGGACGCAAGAAGAACACAACATAATTTATTTTATTTCTCCCAAAGGTACATAATCTGAATCTGAGTAGGAGACATTATGCAAACTCAGATTGGTTTATAACGTTCAAAAGTGTCAAGGTCATGAATATCATGGAAAGACTAAAGAACTCATCCAAATGAAGGAGACTACAGAGACATAACAACTCAATGCAGTGACAGATTTAGTACTGGATGCTGTTGCTAAACGTGACACTACTGGGACAACTGGCTAAATTTGGATAGAATCTAAGACTTACATGATAATCATCACTGTTAATTTCCTGATTTTCACTGGTTACACTGTGCTTATGTAAGACAACATGTCCTTGTTTATAGAAAATACACCTTTCAGCCGAGTGCTGTGGCTAATGCCTGTAGTCCCAGAACTCTGGGAGGCCGAGGCGAGTGGATCACCTGAGGTCAGGAGTCCAAAACCAGTCCGGCCAACATGGCGAAATCCCACCTCTACTAAAAATACAAAAAATTAGCCAGGTGTGGGAGCAGGCAGCCATAGTCCTAGCTACTCGGGAGGCTAAGGAAAGAGAATGGCTTGAACTTGGGAGGCGGACCTTGCAGTGAGCTGAGATCACGCCTCTGCACACCTGGGTGTAAGGGTAAGACTCTCCCGAAAAAAAAAAAAAGAAAAAAAAAAGAAAATACACCTTTCAAGTCATCATATATTGGGGGAGAAAGTGACACTGGATCATCTGGCTGCAGACTTATTCTCAAATAAATAATAAACTTATTCTCAAACGCCTTCACATTTTCTAAAAGTTTATGATTATTTCAACTTTTTTTTTAAAAAAGATGATGGAGAGCACAGGCCCTCCTGATGCAGTAGTCCACACACAGGCTAGCCTTCTGGAGAAAAGCAGCACAAAGACTGAAGTGTGGGTGTGAAGAGACAAATGAAAGGTATCTTACTTAGTCTCCAGTGACTTCCTTTTGTACATCTGACACTAATGCTTGCATATGATTGACACATTGATGATCTCTCATGGATTTGTTATTTTCTATCTATTCTCTGGCTCTTTCCCATCCTCTTTCTTATCCACACTCTCCACAAATATATGTACTTCTCTGTGACGACTATGCTATCTCCCAATCTCATCAAATCCCACAGCAGACACAATAATCTATGAATATGTTATCACTAACTCCATCTTCTACTGTCTTAAAACCTGCATACATAAGGACTTTCTGGACATTTCAAATAGTGGAAGCATTTCAATCCAACATGTCAAAAATAAAACTTAATTTCGACTCCTCTTCAACAGGCGCTGTTAATTGCCTACCAAGCATCTACCCCAACCCATATATCCCCTGGTAAAATTTGTAAAAAACAGATTTTTACAGTATATCTGACCTCTACCATAAGTGCACCATTTTACTTCAGGAGATGATGAACACACTCTCTAAGCTCCAAGGACGGGCATATTTGGTTTAGGTCAATTTGTATATTCCATTCCCTTGGCTATAGTCATTGTTTAAGAAATGATCATGTGATCTAAATGGTACCAATAGTGTGAATCTTAGGTCTTTTGCTTGAAATACTAGTATTCTCCCCATGCACCGAGGCAAGTGCTCACATCTTGATTCAGGTAGCCATCCTACACAAAGAGATTCGGGTTTAGAAAATATCAGCAAGGCAGAAGATTTTAGGAAGTATTTATTTAAATAATTAAATGGACCTTCAATAATAACTGAGACCTAGGACCAACAACAAGAAGCCCACTCAAACTTCCATCTTCTAATTAACTGAGCCAACAAATGTCCTTTTATGACTTAAAAATCTTTGAGTTGGACTTTCTTTTACTTGCAGTATAATGTATGAAGAATAAACTTAAATATAAAACTAGATACAGCAATGTGATAAAACTGGGGTAAATTTAAAATATAATCTAAGATAAACAGAACTTTAAAAAACAGAATGAGAAGTACAAATATAGGAAAACAAAACACCCAGAAAGACTGTCTTAACAGCCGACATTGTCAAGATAAATGTGAAACTCAGTTCCCATATTTTGAGGATGTAATACTGGAATGAACCCGTTTCACATGGGTCCAGAGTAGGAGGTCTTTTTAGGACTACTTCATACTAGAAAACAGTAAAAACTTGGGGTAGTCAAAGGAGGAAAACAAGAAAGTGAGGAGTTTCAGATTTTGTAAACTATGTGAAGACATAATTGAAATTTTAGGTATTTCACATAATTGTAGGACCTTCCACTGGCTCTAATAAATCTATGTAATCAAATTCCCATTCCCATGCCATCTCCACTCATTATGGCCACGAAATAATGGTGTTCATCTTCATTTGGACATTTGCAATAAGCTAGACTAAAACAGCAGCAGTTTTGCTAGTTTGTTGCACCAAGTCACCTATCCCTTTCTGCTAGAAAAGAAGGTTGAGCCCACCTTTGACAGAAAGAGCATAATAGCTCTAAATTTCTTGCTATAAAATGCTGACAGGCCCACAGAGCTTCTCTTTCTTAAGTCACTCTAGAAAAAATCTCTAGTTGCCTTCTAGATCTTTAACAATCCCATTTTATAGCTGTCATTTATTCCTATTCATCCTGGTAGAAAATATGTCTGGAATTCATTCCTTTCATTTCCAACTCCAATACCAAGGTCAAACATTTATCTCATACCTCAACTACTGCAACTGTCTCCTAACCAGCCCGTCTGTGTCTTATCTTTTTGCTGTCCAACCCATCATTCACAGAGATACTTGCTCCCAAAAAAGAAAATAAGGACTGCATTTTATGTATCCTTTGGATTCTCTTCCCTTCTCCTATGCCCAGGCATGAGAATACATGTTTAAACTATTTCTTGCATGTCATTTCCCATTTGACAAGTTTTTGATGGTACCTACTGGTGTCAGAAAAAGTTCAAAGAGTTTAGCCTACAATCAGGCCATCAAGGTTGTAGACCATATTCCCCTTCAGCAGAATAGCCCCCCATTTTCTCCTTTAGGTGGCTCCAGTCATACGGAGATACTAAATCTTCTGGAACACACAAGCAATATGTATTTGTAAATAGCAGGCCTTCCCTTTGTAAAATTCACTTTTCTTTGGCTCTACTTAAGAAACACCTACCAGTCCTTTAAGGTTCAACTTAAGCATCCTCTCTACTATAAAAATCTTCTCCAGTACTACATTCAGATTAAACTTCTTCATCCTCTACATCTTCAAAAGACTTTCTTTATACTTCTATTATGACATTTATATGATTCTAACTGGTTTTATACTAAACTTGGTAAAACACTTATCCATTTATTAAACTTCTTTTCTAGTAGTCAACAGAGTAATACATTTCCATATGAAGTTGTCTTCCTCCCTTCTGTTATTCTTCCACAAGATTTATTCTTGTATCCTCCACAAGATCCATTCCTGCATATAGCACACAATATATGCTCAGTAAATATTTTTTGAATAAAATAAGTTTCTCAATGGACTAAGTGTTATTCAAGGACGAGCATCGTGCCTTATTCAATTATATTTCTCACAGCGACTAGAAAAAACTGAGTAACACAAACTGCTATAGGTTGAAGAAAATATTAGGCTTAGACTCTGGCCACCAATATTTTACTAAAACTAGGACAATCTTCTTTCGTCATTACAAAAATAAGTATTGAGTACACTGTTGGTATGTTTTGGGGGTTGTGTCCCCTCCAAGCCTCATGTTGAAATGTGATCTCCAATACTGGGGGTGGGCCTAGTGGGAGGTGTTTGGCTCCTGGGGGCAGATCTCTCATGAATGTCTTGGTGCTGTCCTCATAGCAGTGAGTGAGTTCTCCCTCTGTGAGTTCAAGAGAGATCTGGTTGTTTACAAGAGTCTGGCACTTCCTTCCTCTCTCTCTTGCTCCCTCCCCTGCCATATGACATGACTTCACCTTCCACCATGAGAATAAGCTTCCTGAGGTCCTCATCAGAAGCAGATGCCAACAGTATGCTTTGTGTATAGCCTGCAAAACCATGAGCCAAATAAATCTCTTTTCTTTATAAATTACCCAGCCTCAGGCATTCTTATAACAATGCAAATGGACTAACACAGCTGTAGATGCCAAACCTTATTTCTGAAGCTGGAGACAGATTTGTAAACTACATCTGTGTTGAAGTGGAGGAAGTTGTTGTATAAGCTAATAAATCAGATCTCTTCCCCAAAAGTTTCTAACCCCTAAATTCTAAGTCACACAAGCTTGTAACTGAAGAGTCATCAGTGGCTCCTTCCTATACCTGCTTCAAGTGTTATTTGACAAAATGTAAAATTGTTACTACTGGAGGACGAGGTGGTGAAGGAGAATGAGGATAAGGATGATGACAGCTGCATTTTTCTCCTCCTCTTTAATTTCAACTCAATCCTCCAAAATCAAGCCCTCATTATACCTTTTGGGAACAACTAAAATTCCTTTAAAACTGTTCTACTTTCATGTTTCCCATGCCTGTCATTCTCTTTCAGTACTGTCAGAATAATTTCCTTAAAAAGTAATGGTCTTATTACATCATAGCCCCATTCAAAATCCCTCAATGGCTTTGTATTACAGCTGCAGGGAGAACGCCATTCAGACTCCTCAGCTTCATATTCAAGCGATATTCCAAAGTCAACTTCCAATCTGTCCTTCCAAAATCACTTGCACCATTCTTCCTACAGTCCAGACTTCCACCAACTTAGCTTTTGATTTTGTACCCTTGGACTCTCACTTGGCACTTTTCCATTCATTTAATTCAAATTCTACCTCTGTATCTCAAGGCCCAATTCAAGAATTTTAAAATTGACTCTGATATTTCCCTTCTGCATATAAAAGGGCAATATACTTCATACTTTTCCCCTCAAGCTTACCTGTTTCTAACTCATATTTTGGTTATTTACAAACACAGTTTATGTATCCAACTACAGTGCATTTAATCACTCATTCAATAAGTATTTATTGTCTTGCTATTACTCCAAAGCACCCAGAACATATCATATTCAGGGTAGATATTAAGTAAATGTTGTTGAAAGAAAAAAAACTCCTATTGAAATGAAAATGTACCCAAAATCAAAATAATCTCTTTCCAAATATGAACAATAATCACCACCAAAGAGATACATATATGTTGCTTATCATATTTAAATATGTATGAAAGAAGATGGATAAGTCAGTAGAAAACAGAATCAAATAAAAAGCTAAGAAAACTTATTCAAAGTAATATGGAAATATTGAATGAATTTTGTCCACTTCAATTCATGGATGTACCTATCATCTCAAGACACAAATTCATAAATATACATGCATTAAGTCCATCAATTGAAAATGATACACAGTTTCAGAATTTACTGAAATAAGAATCATAAGGGAATGTTTCATAGACAGTAGTTAATAAATTTTGTGAAATTTAATAAAAGTTTATGTGATGAAATTTTTTTTCCTTTTCCTTCCTAAGCAAATAGCCTTAAAAGATGATTGATGCCTGCTATTATGCATCTATATTTGTATTTCCTTATTTTAGAAGCTTTTCAAAAATATAAAAATACACTTAAAGCATTTCCAGATATATTTTAAAAATGGTAAAAGGTGATTATTTATAGGCAATCATATTCATACTGATAGACTCTCAGAGAGCAATTGCAAACATAAATTTTAAATGCCTTTTGGAAATAGTTGAGGATGAAAACATTTACATAATTTCTTAGAAACCCTGGCTTTTTATTGCTGCATTTCAATATTCCCTCTGGGCAAAGGAGCAGCTACTCTAAAGATTTATTTGATAATGGAATGCTTGATTTCTTTGTTTTCCCTTTCCAATGTAAGTTTATAGTTTTCACTCTACCACAATGTACCGTATTTTAAAATGTGAATTGGCTCACTATTAAGAATAAAAATGGTTCTGTTTTAGCAGATTAAATAAGCTAATGACAGCAATAAATAGATACACATAAATTACAGAAATATACTATATCTGTATATAAATCATCTTTGATAACAGCCCTGCCTCTTCATCATAATGTAACTAGTGGCTGATATCAAATGTCTAAAACTTCTACTTACCTGCCTATCCACTTCTGGGAGCAAAAGCAGGAGGTATTGTTGAAAATGCTGAGGTAAAGAAGCAAACGTATGTTTATTTATTAATGCCCTCAAGTTAGTGTTGACAAGAATAGATCCTGGGGTTTCTATGTCAATGTCCTCAGCTTTGGTCCATTTCAAGTGCCCTGTGACGAACAAGCAAGAGGCATGAATTTACTACAGGTAGAGGGAAATGTGTATGTACGTACACACAAACACAGCCATGTATATCTAGTGAACATGTATATTCAATTATATGTTTTTTTCTATCCCTTTTACAAATGGTATTTCAGAAGAGAAATTCCCAAAGCTTCTTCCATTATGTTTATGTCTGGCTTCAGTTATCTTTAGTTTTCATAATGCATACTTCACTCAATATCTTCTATATTTTCAGCTCAAAGTAGCACCAGGTTCCAATAAAAAAAAAATTAGTTGTGAGTTTCCAGTTAATCAGAGTTTTCAAAAACTCCAAATGCATGAACAGTAACAACTACCATTCATGTAAGTTCTATAAGACCTAGGATTAGTGATAACAGAAACAACAGTACTGTTAATTTTAATAGGGATAATTATAGCAAAAATAGCTGTGTGTTCCTCATGTGTCAGGCAATGCACTAAGCACTGGATTATTTCAGAAGGTTCCTATTTAAGGCATTTCCACGGGTGATAATTTAAAAAGCATTTAAAAAAAAAAAAAGGTTGGGCGCAGTGGTTCAAGCTTATAATCCCATCACTTTGGGAGGCTGAGGCAGAAGTCTTGCTTGAGCTCAGGAGTTTAAGGCCTGTTTGGGCAAAATGGTGAGACCACATCTCCACAAAAAATATTTTTTAAAAATTAGCTAGGTGTAGCGGCATGCACCTGTGTTCCCAGCTACCCCAGAATCTGAGGTGGGAGGATCGCTTAAGCCCAGGAGGTAGGAGTGCAGTCAGCCATGATTGTGCCACTGCACTCAACCTCAATGACAGAGTGAAACTCTCAAAAAATAAAAAATAAAAATAAATTAGCCACTATGTCTGAAAAGCAAATATGCTCTGCAGGATAATTCCACAACTCAAGGCACACTGACCTCCAACAGAAAGCTGAATGTAGAGTTCACATCTCAAAATCATGACACACAAGAAAATAACATACAAGGGACAATCAACTGAGGCATCAAACACAGACAGAATTATCATTCCATTACTTGAGCTACGATAACTACTTGAATGTGATTATAAAGAGTGTGTTTTAAATCAGAGGTCAGAAAAGTTATGGCTCATGATTTCTATCTGGTCCAACACTTGTTTTACCAAATAAAGTTTTACTAGAACAACATCGTGTCCAATTGTTTACATATTGTGTATGTCTGCTTTTGCACTACAATGTGGAGCTGAAGAGTTGTTACAGAAATCACCTGGCCTGTAAAGCCTACAGCATTTACTCACTGGCCCTTGACGGAAACAGTTTGCCAATCCTTGTTTCAAATAACTAAAGATAAAAGAGTGAATTTTTTTAATTATGAAAAAATAGGATACTATAATAAAAAACAGTCAACCTTTAAAGAGAACCAAATAATACTTCTAGAAATACAAATTTAATTAAGACATTTAAAAATGTTTCAGTGGAGAAAAAAATTATTGAGTAAGATACAAACTTAAGGAAATAATTAGAGGGTAGTGTAAAAATGATGAGTCAAAATGTGATAGGGAAGAAATACAAAGAATGTAATAAGAAGTCAAAATGCATATTTATAGAAGGTTCTGAATTTTAAAAAAATAGATTGCAGAGAGGCAATATTTGAATAGCTAAATATTTTTCAGAATTGAAATAATCATTAAAGTTCTTAAATAAAAGCTACATACCAAATCTCAAGAGAGATAAATACCCATTCCTCCATCTAGTGTTGAAATCTCCAAACATCAATAATAAAAGGAATATCTTAAAACCATTTTTAACAAAAACTTGATTATCTCCAAGAAATTACAATGAGATGAATAGAAATGTTATCAATAAATCAATAAAGAAGACAGTTAAATCTCTTCAAAAGGGCAAGAGAAATTGTGTCAATTTAGAATTTCATTTATAACTATGTCTCTAAAAAATGACAATGACGGCAATTATAAGAATGTTTTTGGTATCCTAAACCGAAACTCTATCCCTTAGAGAATCTTGCTAAAATAACCACTAGTGTATGTTCTTAACAAATAAAGAAATTTTATCAAAGAAGAAATGCAATGGTTGCACAAGCAAGGATAAGCAAAGAGACTAATAATAGACATGAGTAAATCCAAACAAACATTCATTGTAAAAAATAATACTAATGACTTATGGAGGAATCAAACAAAGTGGAAATAAAATACTTCACAATAACTATATGCAACATGGTAAGATGTAATTGAAATGAGAGCACTATAAAACTCTGATATGCTTTGGGAACAGCCATATGAACTAGTTCTTTATTTTGTTAAAACTGTACATAGCTACTGGAAGAAAAAAAAAGAATTATAATATCCAAATAAATGGATAGATGGAAAAACTCAATTGAATGGAAGGCAGAAAAGGAGGAAAAAAATTAAATAAAATTAAGCACAAAACAATCACAATAAAGGTAACTGGATTTTCACATTAGATTTTAAAAATAACATCCATTTACTTGCTGCTTAGAAGAAATACACTTAAAATAAAAATTATATGGAAAGAATAATAATTAGAAAACAAACAATAAACTAAAAACTACTAATCAGAAATTCAAAACAACAAAAAAGCCAACTGCAATACTAACATCAGACCAGATAAACAAAGGTAAAAAAATCTATTACTAGGGATGAGAAAGATCATTCTTTAAGTGTATAAGGATTAACCTACTGCAAATATACAGTGACCTTGAACCTACATTCATTTAAATAGTACAGCCTCAAAATGTCAAACTCAGGTAATAAAGAAATTAACATCACATAATGTTACCAGAAAGTTTTAACATATATTACCAAAACCTGATAGATTGGATAAAAAAAAATTGTCTTTGACACAAGGTTACAGAGGACTTTTACAACTCAATAATCAATCTTGAACCAACAAATTTAATACAGGGCATTGTACTGAGCCATTAGAGAAAGGAGTTTTTTCCCCAGCATTCAAAAGCAACAAGAAAACAAAACATAACACAACTGTCCAGTGCGTCTCAACAGATACTGAAGAATAATCTAAAGCCTCATCTTTCTGCCCCAAAAGAAATTAAATACAGTACTATATTACAAAGGTATCAATTATCTAATACCCCACACGTCCATTATATGTTTAGACATTCAAAAGCACACTTGTATGTACTTTACACGTTACAGAAAAAAAAACTGTAACGGAAATTATAAAGTACTTGAATTTTTAATGGTACCAAATTTTTTTAAATGCCACTCAACTGATTTTAAAGGTAAATTACATATATTAGAGGGTAGAAAAAAATTGAAAATTAACAGTTTACATGTAAAAATAATGAAGTTAATGAATGAACTAAAGGATAATTAGAAAGAAGGAAAGATGAAAAGAAAAAAGCAGACATTCATTAAACAGAAAACAATAATGAAAACCATCAACAATAAAAAATATTTTTTATTAAGCTCTTAAAAGACACCTCTGGCCTGAGATGGTATAAACAAATGTGAAGAGGAATGAAAGGTAAGGACACAATACTTGATAGAGTACATATTTAAAGGTAGATGTAATTATAATTAAAAGTAGATTTTAAAAAGCATATTATTATGACTCTTTGCAATGTCATTGAAGACAAATTATTTTAAGTTTTATACATTTCCAAATTTAACCTGAAAAGAGAAAGATAAATGTGTAAAAACTTTTTAAAAAATGAGTTTGTGCCCTCTTTCCCACAAATACACAAAGCACAAATTATACAAATTATACACGGCTCTAAAGATAAATTGTATGTGGGGAGGGAGACTTACTTTCTTGACTCTGGAACTCCCTATTTCATTACATATATATTTCAGAAAAAAAGAAAAAACCTCTTCAATTGACTTTATAAAAATAATATAACCTTTATTACAAAAGAAAGAGAAGCAGGACGATATGAGAGAGACTGTACTAGCCAATCTTACAAATATATAAAATTTTACAAGTTGTTTCTATTCAAAAAATCTAGTATTTGTTGAGTTGAGATGTCGGGTATGTAGGTGTCTGTTCTACTAGCATGTGTATTTTTCTATATGTTTGAAATATTTCACAATAAAAACCTTACACCAGAATTAGGAAGAAGCTTCTCTTCTCAGAAGTAGAGGCAAAGGCCAAATCTAGAGGCAAAAATGTTAAAAAATACATATATATGAAAAAAATGTTGCTTAATTCTTATTAAATGGCATAAATAGTCTCATGAAACAGAGCTGAGGTCATTTACTGAGAGTGACTCTGCTTGGAGGAAACGTTAGAAAACTGAGAAAAATGTAAAACTTTGTATTTTCTACTTCTGAAACATGTTATGAGCAATGTGAGAAATAGGAACTTACACTGCTATTATTTAGTATGGTTCGAAATGCTTAAGAATATCAGAATAAAGACGCTTCAGAGAGGCACATAGTCTTTTATGACAAAGTCAAAAGAAGAACTATTTCAAAGATGTCCACCTAAGCAAAAATATGTTTTATGATTTTGGAACAAAGACAGAGAAGATGAACTAAATTTCTTGCCACAAAGGATGTTTAATTCCATTTTAATTATCCTTACACGTGTGCTCTTAATTGGCTTAAGAACAATTCAATTATATATGATTGTCTTATCTCATTAAAGTTGGTACCTCATATCTCCCAACAGTACCCAGAGAAGGAAAAAAGATGTAGTCATTTTAGAATCGTTTAATTCCCAGACACTTGGCCTAGAGGGTCTGAGGTAGGGCAAAGGAGAAAAGAAGCAACAATTGCTACATTGCCACAGTCTATGCTATACAAGAAGACACCCGACTGATCTCATGATAAAAATCATGGGGAATGTGTTCCACTAGAGTGAGGGAAATTCTCTACTCGGCCACAGGGAGTTCGAAGACACCAACCTGTGAAAGTTGCAGGCTCCAGAACACTTGTTGATCACTGGGTAGTCTGCTGGCTTCCGGACTCACATTTCCCAGAAGGGAGCCCATACAAGGATTATGCATGAAGTGTGCACACACAGAGACACAGACACACTCACATAGAGAAGCACACGCAAAAGGCAGACCAGGCAGACAAGAAGCACTGCTCAAACAGAGTTCTAAACCAAAGAGTTCCTCACGATCTCAAGAAATTAGAGAGGAACGATTCTGACAAACAGGTCTGCTAGGTGTAGTGGCTCACGCCTGTAATCCTAGCTACTCAAAAGTCTGAGGTGGGAGGACTGTTTGAGGCCAGGAGATCCAGACTAGCCTGAAAAACAGCAAGACCCTGTATCTAAAACAAATAAACAAATAAACACACACTAGCATAATGGCGCATGCCTGTAGTCCCAGTAACTTGGGAAGATGAGGCAGAAGGATTTCTTGAGCTCAGGAGTTTGAGGCTGCAGTAAGCTATGATGGTATCATTGCACTTCAGCTTGCACATCAGAGCGAAACTATGTCTCTAAAATGAAATTAAATTAAGTGGCGCTCAGAGAAGAAAAATCAGCTTCCAAAGAATAAAATCTAATGGGAAAAATATCTATCAGAGGGCAAAATCTAATCAATATACAACATGAATCAATGTAGTCTTCATAAATGAAGAAATTGCGTAAAAAGTCTACATGGAGCACTGAGTCCATTAAAATATAGTACCAGGGTTAATGAACTATAGGAATTATGGTTAAACAAATAGAACACAAATGTTATCAACTTCGATATTCAAAAAATATTGTAACAAAAACATGCAGGTAGGAAGGTCTGTAGTGTAATTATTTCCCTATCTTTTTATAATATGTTGTCCAAAGTTGAAATGAGTAGTTAAAAAGGTAATCATTCTTATTTCAGTTTCTCATATTTGTAATAACTCTGGAGAAAACTTTTAGATATAAATATATCTTGTGGCAATATTTAACAATTTTGTTTTTTAGTTTTACTTTTTTATTACTTAATATAAAATTAATTAAATTTTGTACTTTTAATTAAAATGGTGTAATACTGATTTTCTAATATCTCTGGCTATAGATACACAGTAAGAAATGTCAAATAACGTTTATAATGCACTGGAGATAATTATTTTGGATGAAAAGATGTGCGGTTATTATTCAAACTTTATTTTTATATTTATGCTTTGGTTTATTTAAAGAGTATGTACCATTTTACAAAACCAACAAAGCTAAAATTCTTCACTCCAAAAACATTAAACCAAATAAAATACATTGGAATGAATCCCAGAAGTTAAGCCCACCAAGGACATTTATTAAAACCCCCCTTGGAGACATCCATTAGAAGCTTACATTTGTTTAGCAAGCACTTTTTAAACTCTTACTATGTGATTGCGTGATCGCGTAGGAAGAAGTATAATTAAAACTACTTTAGGTCAATGACCTTGAATTCAAGGAACTTACATTTTAGTTAGGGAAAATTGTAAGATACCAAGATATAGAAAACACGTGGTAAGAGTATATTACTAAAGAAAGTTTAAAGTATTCACAAATCTGTGTTCTAAGGGCCATGAAGACAGTGAGATGATAATGTACTAGGATTGTCTCAGAAATCTTCATGGGAGAGGGTTTTAAGTGGTTTATCCTTTGCTAAGGCAAGGAGAGAGGGTATTATTAAAACAACTGATTAGGCAAGAAAAACATACGCTTCTAACCGCATTTGCAGCTGGCACCTACCCTTCATCCCAGCAGATGAAGTTTCTACTGCCTGGTTATTTGGTAGTTTAACATTTACTGTTATAATAGTTTTCAAGGTCTATAATAAAGGAGTCCTTGTAGACATTGTTAGCATTTGTTTTATGCATATCAGAACAGTGTTTTCTATTGTACTTGATTAAGAAATAGGAAAGGGACCACCAAAGTTTTGTTTTGTTTCATTATAACCTCATCAGAGAAATACATACCATTTTAGAAGCACTATATTTTTCAACTGCACTCACCCCGTGACCAAGTCTATTCAATCAGTGGGCTACTCAAAGAAATATCATCATAGTTTTCATGCACAGCCCTGGCCATGGGCAAACAAACAGAACAAAACCAAAAACCTACATCAACAGTTGTAGCTTCCCAAGCTGGGTGGTATATTTCTCAGGAGAACTTCGAGATTACCATCAGAATTAGAATGACTGAGGAAATTTTTTTCTTTTATTTTCAACTTAAGATTTAAAACTGAGGTTGAGAAATTTTGAAGCTGCTTATTATTATTCTTGTTTTATTGTGTGCTTCTAACCCTCTCTAGGGAAGCTGAGCATGAGAGAGTCTGAGGGGGCCTATGGTGCCTCCTGTACTGACGAGCGTTGAGAGAACATACTGGGGTCCATTGTGTCTTGGGCTACACTCCTTAGATGTAAGGCCCAAGTGAAACCCATGCCTTGCACAGAGTGAATATCTTGCAATCTGATAAAGCAACTAATTGCTAGATAAAGCCTGTAATCCCAGTACTTTGGGAGGCCGAGACGGGCGGATCACGAGGTCAGGAGATCGAGACCATCCTGGCTCACACGGTGAAACCCCGTCTCTACTAAAAATACAAAAAACTAGCCGGGCGAGGTGGCGGGCGCCTGTAGTCCCAGCTACTCCGGAGGCTGAGGCAGGAGAATGGCGTAAACCCGGGAGGCGGAGCTTGCAGTGAGCTGAGATCCGGCCACTGCACTCCAGCCTGGGCGACAGAGCCAGACTCCGTCTCAAAAAAAAAAAAAAAAAAAAAAAAAAAAAAAGAAATCAAGAGGAGGCACTTAGGGGACAATTAGAAGAACTTTGTATCCTTTTAGGAAAATATCACAATGAGAAAAAAACTGTACACTTACACCCTGAACTCTGGTTTTCACTGGATTTTGTTTCAGAATTATTAGCTTAAATTAGAACAGACTTACAGCATTTGTTTTAATTCAGCATGGTTTCAACAGGTTAGGACTTATACATACCCACTACTACCTAGAGAACGCAAGTAAAGTAAAAAACCTCATTTCAAGACCATATGAATTAGATGTCTAACTCAGGTGGAAAAAAAATAGAATAGGGAATACAGGCTGTCTCTATCTGGCTGGCTAAAGGATATGAGGGGGGATCACTCCTTTGCATTGGATCTGCTACACGCCGGTATACAAAGAATGACCTTCTCCACCAACACAGGACCATTTTTGTTCAAGAAGATAGGAGGAACTTCACTATGCTGGACCCCCTAGAATGTGCCATTCATTCATCCAAACTTCTAGGTCATTCAGTTAATTAGAATCAGTCATTCATTCCAAACTCATTGAGAACTTACTAAACAGAAGGGCTATGATGGTTGTAGTAAGGACTACAGATGTGGACAGAAAGGCCACTGTTCCAAGGAGTTAACAACTTAATGGCAAAGAGCAGAATGTATGTAAATATGCCTTACAGAGTATTAAACATCAGTCTGATTCTAACAGGGCATTAAAAACATTACTGTCTAAAAAAGACACGGGTGGCCAGGCGCGGTGACTCACGCCTGTAATCCCAGCACTTTGGGAGGCCGAAGTGGGCAGATCACGAGGTCAGGAGATCGAGACCATCCTGGCTAACACCGTGAAACCCTGTCTTTACTAAAAATACAAAAAATTAGCCAGGCGTGGTGGCGGGCGCCTGTAATGCCAGCTAATCGGGAGGTTGAGGCAGAAGAACGGGGTGAACCCCGGGAGGCAGAGCTTGCAGTGGGCCGAGATTGTGCTACTGCACTCCAGTCTGGGGCTACAGAGCGAGACTCTGTCTCAAAAAACAAAACAAAACAAAACAAACAAACAAAAAACACGGGTTATTTTCTGGAGATGGTTATATTTAAGCACCGTCCTTTCATTCCACATTTTTTCATTTTCTACTGTTGGGCATATATTGGAAACTTCGAAAATACTACTGACTTCATTTGCACAAAATAAGCCATTCCATTCAGCTGCTGGATAGGTTAGTCAGCCAGTCACAGTTCCTACCCAGTAAACACCTGCAGTTTACCTTTGACAGAATTGTACTTCAGCTGGCTTATTTTAAATCCCACCTTCTTCCTCCTTGTGTTTGATGCAGAATAGGGTGAGAAATCTTACAATTGCTAGCTCTCCTTCCATGTGTAGTTAGACCTGCACTTTAACACCTATGGTAGTCTCACCATGTCATTTCTTGTATTTCCCTCAGTGGCGCCTACAGGTCTAAAATATAGGTTAGATGATTTAATATTCAGATTCTATCCAGAATGAACGGCTTAGACTTTGGAGTTAGATATGTCTTGGCCTGTATCACTTAGCTGTGTCATTTTCATGCAACCTCCTTAAACCTTCAGGATCTCAGTTCCTTCGGCTGTAAAACAGACGTCATTCTACTGTACAAAATTGAAGTAAAATTAAAAGACATAACTTATGTTAAAATACTTAGACCATTCCATTACATATGGCCAGTGAATGTGACTTCACTTCTCCATTCCTCCATTAGTTTCATTATCTCTATTACTTTATAGTCTAGAACAAAGCAGGTTTGAAATATCAGGAGGCACTCCTTCATTACCTTTTAATTTGCTAACAATTTGCCGAAATCCTTCAGCAACACGATATCTAACATATAAGACGTTTAGTGGCATGCAGGATTTCCTAAGAGCAGACTTGTGTATCAGTCTTTATATCTTTCAGTTGACTTTCAGTATTAAAACAAATTCTGATTCTCTAATTCATTGAGCATGGACTTCAAGATACAAAAATCAGAATACAAGAGATCCTGGGCCGGGCATGGTGGCCCACTCCCCAATCCCAGCACTTTGAGAGGCAGAGGCAGGCGGATCACCTGAGGTCAGGAGTTTGAGACCAGCCTGGCCAACATGGTGAAACCCTGTCTCTACTAAAAATACAAAAATCAGCTGGGCATGGTGGCGGTGCCTGTAATCCCAGCTACTCAGGAGGCTGAGGCAGGAGAATCACTTGAACCCGGGAGGCGGAGGTTGCAGTGAGCTGAGATGGTGCCACTGTACTCTAGCCTGGGCAACAAGAGCAAAACCCCATGTCAAAAAATAAAAAAAAAAAAAAAGAATGACTAAAGATCTGAGCCTCTGAGAGGATCCTGATAATGGCACACCTTAGTAACTTTCAGTACTGAAGTAACTAAGGAAATAAATGGGGATGCCCCTGTGCCTTAAATTTTCATACACTCATTACATGGCACTAACTTTATGAAGGTTGGCAGCCGACTGTTTTTAACTAAAGGTCACTGACGTTTAAATTCCTTAGTGTATGATAATGTGGTACTGTTTTGGATTTTTGGTATATTCTTTATATATCATTCTCCCACTATAGTTTTCTATTTCAGAAGCTACTTACATTAAAATACTTACTTTACAACACCCAGAATACTAGGAAAGAATATGTCAATGTATAGGTAAGTATGGTTATACACAAACACACATATTTTGGGCTAGAGAATAACTAAAATTATTTAGCCTTGAAAATAATGCAAAACAGAGAATTATGCTGTATTTAAAGATTTTAAATAAAAAAAGATTCTGCTTTCCTAAAGGTCTCTTATTTAAATATAAATAAATCCTATTTAAAGTCTTTTTGCTGGAAGTATGTCCCAAGATTTAGCAAAATGTCTGTCATATAGTAACAATTGAAAAAACTTTACTAAAAAAAATCAGATAAAATCTTGAATTTTATAAACAGATACACTCTGCAAATAAGAATTATCTCAAGTTGCCAAGAAAGTAAGTGGCCGAACAGGTATAAAGTTCACATCAATAAATCTGTAGTTTCTGCCAAACATTTTACAAAATATTATAAAGATCCAGGTTATTATCATGACCCTATTCACAGGTAAAACAACTGAGAGGGAGAAATGAAGCCATCAGGATCCAGGTGCAGCAACAAGGCAGTGGCAGTTGAGAATTCTAGTGTTCAAACCAGGATAGGTTTATTTCTGTCTTTTTAATTCTCATGCTCTTTTCTGCCTGAATGCTGTTGGGGGTTCCTGATGAAAAGTTATCAGGAAAGAAGTATGTCGAAGAAAACCTGGTGCTGACTTGAAAGACCTGTGGCCTGTGCCTCCCACATTTCTCAGCAATTTTACATTATTTTTTCAGAGAGCCACTACTAAATATTTTAAGAAGCATAGACAAAAAGCAAGGAAGAGCAATTTTACTGCAGCAGACGCCACTGACAATGTACTCTCCAGTTCAGTGAACCCTTTATAAAGGTTGCATTTTTTTCTTCCAATACAGCATATTCCAATAAAGTATAACCTCGTTGCACAGACAAAGCACTACACATTAGATAGAATCACAACCCGGCAGATAATTATTTTACATGTATCAATTTTAAGTCTCTTATCTTTACCCTCTGCTTCATCCATTACTATCATTCACAAATTTAGTAATAGGCTTAAGACCATTCAGTTGTAACTACAATGTTTCCTTATTTAGCACCCTTTTTGGTTTTGATAAATGGAGGGAAATTTTTAATTTCCTTGTTTAATCATTAAAAAAATGTTCTGAGAATTTTAGATAATTTATTTGAAGAAACATAAATTTCTAAAATGTGAAATGGCATAGTCTATTAAACACTCACCTAAACCAGACTTTTTTAATCGTTTTAAGTGCTGACTTGTTTGTTTTCCAGTGGGAGATTTTTGCCCATGTTTCATTTCTTTATCTGAACTGTCTGCTTCACCATTTTTAGATTCGGATCCTAAAAAAGGAAATAGTTATTATGTCATTATCTTCTCTAGCTGTCCTCGAAAAGAAAAATCTAAAATTGTTTGAGGAACTGTAGATATAATCTCCTTTTCTAAGAGTTAATATACTACCTTTGGCCACAATCTGATTCCCCCACTGGATATAAAAAAGAAGCCCAATAAATCAATCAAACAGAACAAAAAGCAAGAACAGATGGCCTAATAGTGGAGTCAAAACTACGTTCACTGATCTGATAGCTTTTAAAAGAAATAGAGTCAGGTCTTTTGTAAAATACACGAATAAGCTTGAACAATACTATGCCATTTTGAGACAATACAAGACAGAGACAGGAAGATGAAGAAGAAAGGAATCTTGAAGAGAGGGAGAGATTATACCCTTATAAATAACTTTATGTTGAAGTAGGAACAAAAAATACAAACGTTAATCTACAATAAATAGAATAGTACATAACTGATAAAGTGACAGAAGGTAAATTAGAAGAAAAGGTCAGGGCTGCACTGGGGTGAGAAGAATGCTGCCAGAACACAAAAACTAATAAAGGATTTCTGATTTTGCAGCACAGGACTGAAGAACAAATTCACACTCACAAAGAACTGCTTTTGATGGTATTATACATCAGCATGTGGTCCACCCTTAAAGTTCAACATTCAAACAAAAGCCAAAGCAACAAAAACAACACAATTCACCTACACATTTTCTTATACCTACTGTCTTCATTTGCTGATGATGAGCAAGCTGGTACATTTTTCTTTTCTAAACTGGAAATAGTCTATATTTTTGAATCACTGAGTCAAAGGTATAAAAAAATTAAACCAAACCTTAAGTGGAAGTATTATTCGGTTTCAGAAAAAAATCATGACATCTCTCTCAGTAAGGAAGTCTCCTCCAGGAAGAAACTGGCCAAGCATATGGTATTTCAGCTCTTTACCTGAAGGCGAATCCGACTGCTCATCAGACACCTTCAATGGTGTCAAAACAACACGAGGAACAGTCTTGTTTACCATCATTGAGACTCCATTTCTTCTTTTCTGCTGCTGCCTCAAAGCCTACAAAACATAATCAAAAGATATGACATAAAAATATAGCCAAAATAATTGCTCATAATTGAATTAAATGACTCATTTGCCCATCATTAGACAGAACCTCTTAAGAGACTTAAATTCCACAGAGCCCTTAATTTCTCAGGATTCTTAATAGTTACCTTCATGTCATTTTCCCTTAAAAGCATAAAATCAGGCTTTGGCAAAGGGTATAAGCCCAAGACCATTTTCGGTATAATTCTAACAACAAAGCAGCACTTAATGGTTTCTTCTACCTTAGCACTGTGGCTTGAGAGTCCATGGAATTTGAAACTATGGCTCCCAAGTCAAATGAATGTAAAATAAATGTTTCGAAACCAGGATAAAAATATATGTGTCTGCACTTCTCTCGCAGGTGCGTCCTCTCCAGCGCACCGCTCAGTCAATCAAGTTAACACTGAGTGTCATCAGTATGTACAGCATGTAAGGACTACAGTATTGATGCACTCACTCAGCCGTGGGGAGCACTGCACAAAATCACTGAACATGGCAGGAATCATTTATTTCTGTGAAGGGAATCAGTCCTAATCTTGGAAACCTTGCAGCACTTGGCTTCTGTCTGCTTGACTTTGGGCATTAACCTTCAGAACACGAACATGACAGGTTCTAGCAAATCCAGGAAAAAATGAATATGAGAATAAATCTCTCCAAATGGGAGCACTTTGTGTTTCATAAATGAATCGACCACAGTGATGATAATGTAATAAAAGACATTTAAAAGTTTTGAAATACAGCTTATCTAGCTGATCACTTTATATAGAAAATTACCTGTAATAAAAAGGGTCTTAAGCACACGAAACTGAAAAGCCATTAAATTCACAGCCATAGGAATGCTAAAACTCCTCAAAAGGTTAAAAGGCTGGCTTCAGACGGTCTCAATCCTTTTTATTCCTAGTTTCTGTGTAATTTCTACCAATTTTACAACATCCCAGTTACTTGATTAATGTTCTTCGACTGAGAGTTGTCAGAATCTCCTGAAAGACTGCCTTGACTGTATTTTCCCTTGCTGTCAAAAAACGATGTCCTTTTATTTGCAAAGGGTATTAGCCAATGTCCAACTTGTCAACCATAAGATTTAGCAACCAAATAATTACAGAAGTGAAAATTAAATACCATTTAAATGAGAGAAAGCATTTAAATTATGCATACAACTTACTCAGATAAGATTTAAAGCCTGATGAGAAAGTAAAAGCTTGGGAAATCTATTACAAATGATATGGTTGTTAATGATAACATAAGACATCTTTTCTTTGATTCTTACATTTACTAAGTTTTCATAAAGTACCCAGCTACTATACATGGGAGAGGGGCAAAAAATACAAAGATTAATAATATGCCTTCCTTCTCACCTTTAGCCTGCTGTCAATAATACATTTAATGAGGACATATGTGTTATAAAATATTTAAGACATTTACTCTTTCTTCAAGATGTATACATAATTGCACATAAATTTTGCACATAATTGAATCAATCTGTCTAGCACTGTATAAGGATTCAAAGTACTTTATAGAAATTAACCTAACAATCCAATAATAAAACAGAACACAGCAACATAGCAATTTAAATTACAATTAAGTCCATCTCTCCCCATTATGTAAGACTTCACAAAACAATTAAGCCTGCACAAAGAGTGATCAATTTTCAGGAGCCTTTATAGCATATATTTAAACTACTTCTCATGGAGAAAAAAATTAGGCATTTTAAAAATACTGTGTGTGTGTGTGTGTGTGTGTGTGTGTGTGTGGTTAGAGAGTTTATTTTAGAAAATATTTAGGGAAAAAAAGATGAACTAACTAGAAGCTGGAATCATTAAGTCAAAGCTGGCATGTCTTTTTAGAGCATTTGTGGTAAATAATAATTAAAGCAACGAAAATTTTGACCTCAATTTCTAGAGCTGAGAGGACTCTGCTATAGAAAAATTAGTAATCAGAAGAAAGCCATAATAAAAATAATGTAAGAATAAAAACCCGTAGCAATTTTTAATTTTAAAAAGACAAGGCAAGGATAAAGGAAGGTGACCAACACTGAGTCTGTTTGTATGATGTTTTTTGAATTTATGTTTCCTGATCAGACCACCTGACTGTTTCTCAGTACAATATTTTTTAAAAGCCCTGACACACACTATGTGTCTGTAGGCAAACAAAACTAAATGCCTGCTGTATAAAAAGATTTTCTTTTTCCTTTTGTTTTGTTTTGTTTTGAGATGGAGTCTCGCTCTGATGCCCAGGCTGGAGTGCAATGGTGCAATCTCAGTTCACTGCAACCTCCGCCTCCTGGGTTCAAGCAATCCTCCCACCTCATCCTCCCAAGTAGCAAGGATAACAGGTTTGCACCACCACCCCTGGCTAGTTTTTTGTTTGTTTGTTTTTGGTAGAGACAGGTTTCACTATGTTGGCCAGGCAAGTCTTGAACTCCTAACCTCAAGCGATCTCCCTGCCTCCCTCCCAAAGTACTGGGATTACAGAAGAATTTTACAGAATTTCAGAATTTTCTGAAAAACTGGCAGTGTGATGCAGTGGTTAAGGAGTTGTAGAGTCAGAGAAAGATTTAACCAACTAGCTGCTGGGTAAATGACTTGGGTCAATGTCCCTACAAAACAGAGGCAGCAGCGCAGGCAAGATGCTTTAAACAGAAAATCTGCACAACAGTGGTTATCAGAGTTTACCTCACATAGTAAATACTCAACAAATGTCATTTTTTGTTATTTATATAACTTATCCTTTCTGCAACCAATGCATTTTTGAGACCCTATTCAGCTGTACGATAGCATAAGTGCTGCTGATCCATAGTGGTGAACATGAGAGTAGTTTTAATTATTCCACATTTTAGTGACGGATTGACAAGGAAATACATGAAATAATATAAGTGTTTCATTCACATACAAGTGCTAGGAAAATTATGCCAGAAAGAGGAAGTAGAGTAACTTGGGTGGGGAGAACCAGTCTAGAGTGGGATGTCAGAAATGGCCTCTCTGGAGGCAACAAAGGAGGTGAGACATAAATGACAAGAAGAAACTAGTTGTGTGAAAATTGTGGGGTCTCCAATAAGTAAAAAAATAGTATCATATCCACTAGCAGGGATAACTTTTGATTACTGCAGAAACTAAAAAAAAAAAAAAAAAAAAAAAAAAAAAAACCCAGAGTAGATGGAAAAAAAGGAGTAGGGGGTTTACAGAGAAAGCAAAGAACTGCAAAATGGTTGCCAAGGCTTTATAAAGATCGGAGGACTTATATTCAGGATGAAAAACTGAAAAACATGAGGTCAAATACAAAGCTTCCCTTCTACCCTCCCCAGACCATGCCTGTGTCTCAAATCAGGAATTTCACTGGGGAAGGGTTTCCTGGTTTTGTTATTCCTTTGTTTCCTCTTTCTTTTTCTCCTCAGTTCCCCAGGATTAGGATTGAGAATAGGAATGAAAGACTAGAGCAAAGTTGTCTTAACCAGTGTTATCATAGCCATGACATCATATAACCTTTTGGGAGGTAGAGGGCCAACTGCTAGATTTGTATGGCCTGCATTAGTGGATACATAAGAGGCTTTTGCTGGGAGGCCTTTGAAACTACGTTCAACACTGACATAAACCACGCTCTCTCCAGCTGACCTCCGCACTTCCCCTCAGTGCAGGCTCTACGTACCTGGTTCCTCTCATCTAAGTAGGCAGCTTTCCTAGGCAAGGTCTTTACAAATTCCCCATGCTTGACTAGCTGTTCAGCACCTGCTCAGGATACAAGCAGAGTCAGCATCCTTGTCCCACTGTACAATGTGTAGCCGAGCCATTATGGTCAGCCCTCTGATTTAACAAATCTCATAATCCTTGAAAATACAAGGTTTGGAACACACACCCCCAAATCTTGAGTTATTTTTTATACATCTGTTGGGGGTTGTTCAATCGACCATCTGGTCTCCTCTTAGTCCTTTGCGGCTATGTCTAACACCTCTCTTCCAAACAGGGTTACTGGTATCATACTGTCTGCAGCTTTGAGCTTTTGCTGAAATTCTAGGAAAACAAGAAAATTCCTATTATACATTATGCTACATATATAATAGAAATCATCTGCAAATTAACTTGTAATTATCTGTATTTGGGTATCCCACAGCCTGGATATTATAAATTCATGGAATAGATTAAGAAAATAGGATTAAGAGGATCACTTTAGATTGTTATGGATGCTGTGTCCTATACAGGGGTACCCTAAAAGAGGGGATGTTATTTTTTGTTGTGACAACTTAGAAGGGGCAGCTTTTTCTATTACACATTAGAGTCTTAATTAGCTAGTGGTGGCCCTGTTGATTTGTCTATAATGTGATTTATTTTGACAGATATTACATAATCAGTCTATTTGAGTCTAGATTCATTTTAGGGGAGGATATAAATGAGACACCTCCAACTGTCTCAAGCCTTAGCTGTACTGAGGAATGCTAACGGACTATCTTGTAGAACAACTTTAAATCCTGTCCTTTCAAATCCAGAAAGAAACAATATCAAAATCAAAATAAACAAGCAGATGGTGAGTGTAAATGCAGTCTACTATGAAGAAATGTACCTTCAAGCCAGTCACATGTATAATGTTCCACTGTCCAAACCACACAGAGTACAATTTCAATATTGATGGTGTTTTGAGAAGGAGTATAATTGGATTTACCAAGTTTAATGCTTTCAGGTATTATTTAATATGAAAGAAATTTACAAGCTTAACCCTGGAAATGAATGCACTTTTCAAAGGAAACACATACAACATAGCTAACCCAGTCTAGGAAAAGTAAAGATCATATCACACTCACATAATTCAATTCTGGCTCTAAGTGCAAGGAAAGAAATCAAAAGATGCTGACTGTGCATGCTTTTCTCCAGTGACATATTGCAATACTTTCTTGCAAAAAGAGAGAGAGAGAAAAAAACCCTTTAAATAAACATTTGATTTTTCAGACAGAAAGCCTGTTAGATAGTTCTAAAAATATGGATTCGTTTTCATTCCTATCCTAATGGAAAAATAAAATAAAACTTCAAATCAGAGGCTTTTGTGTTAACTTGGAATTTTAAGCAAGTAATGCCTGCTTTATTTTAACAACGCAAAAACACAAGCAATGTAGCTTAAGAATGCACTGAATGCAGTAACTCTTCCACTGAAAATCTGAAAACATCACATGCTGTGAATGCTAAAAGTTAAATGATTAGAAATACATATAGAAAACAGTGGGCTGTTTCAGGCACCAACAACTTGCATTGCCGCTAGTGTGATAAATGTCAATGCCCGTGTTCAGAAACTATTATCATGTAATATAACCTTTGGAATTTCACAGTATTGGTCAAACATATAAAGCTACAGCAAAATGCCAAGAATAGATCTGCTTTGCAATATCAAAAAGAAAATGCATCTGCAACTTTATGAATAAACTCTACCACCCTAAATAAATAATGAAGGAAGTCAAATAAACCAACACAAACAACATAGAAAGGTTATGTTCACTACCATGTCACTTGCTGTAGAGAACTCATCCTTCTTTAACCTTTCATTATCTTGTGGCTGTTTAAAATTTCTAAAATTTAATCTTCCTGAATTATATTTTAAAATGCAGAATCTAATCTTTTCACACTTTTTAGGATCATAACTAAAATACCCAGGCAGAAAGAAGACAGGGAACAAGGTAATAATCAGCAATCTGCTGCTCTCCAGAGGCTTCTGAATATGCTTATGCAGAAAAAAAAAAAGACAACTACTGAAATAACACTATATTATTCATGCAATTATACCCCACATATGATGTTAACTAACATTTTGAGGATTAGAAAGTAAAAGGGACTCAAATATTTGGGAGCAATAAAAGTATTCTATGTCAACAGTCAAGGGACATTATAGCTTCCAGATTGTCCAGCTTACAGTTACACTGCAATCAACAGTGCTATGACATCAAAGAGCCCACTTTCTGTAGCAACGTGCTTCAGGCAGGGGTAGAAAGTGGGGGCCTTCAGACTTAAGAAATTATGCCTGGCATATTTTGTAAGACAGTTTGTTTTAAATCATTTTTTTAACTCCACTTATGATTATAAAGCTATTGGGTTTTAGGAATTTGTTTAAATCTACTTCTTTCTAAGAGTCTACACTGGTTAGTGTATAGACTAAAGTCCTACTGAATCACGACATATTTCTAATAAAATAATAATGACGTATATTTGAGTGTGTGTTATCAATATGGGCTGGCACTGAAGATAAGCAGCCTCTATTCAGAAATGCTATTTTTAATAAGCATGCTGTATTGCTTTCCATATGCTATATAACAACTCAAGTATGTAGATTTTCTTGGATAGTATCAAAAATTCATCTATACTATTACATAGCATATGCTGAAAGGCAGCATTTGTGAAGAGGGCAGAATCTAAACTACGGTTCTGGATTCAAACGTCATCTCTAAGATTTACTTGCTTGCGGGGTGATCTTGGGCAAGTTACCTAACTTGGGTCTTAGTTTCTTCCTTTGAAAAATGGAGATATAAGTACATACTTCCAAGCATTTGCATGAGAATAATATATCCCATGTAAAATGGAGAGTACAGGGTCTAGAAACCATAACAGTTAATTATCAGCTAATGTAATTATTTTTAAGATCATTCTCCTGGCCCTAGGTTCATATGATTATGATTTATGCATATATACATACACATGAAACATATATTCACAAACACAGATCACATGTATATGGAAATATATACATATATATGTATATAACACACTTACAAAGAATTCCGCATGGTCATAGCCATTCAGCTATCCAAAAGAAAAGAAAGCTGTAGATTTGCTGAGGTTGCTACAGTTTAAAATGCTGCATGTTCAGTCAATTTTTGCAATGCTGTCTTAAGAAATTCAGCAATTACATGGAATCTGGGCAAAATTCTGCAAGAACAGCTTTTCTTCTAAATATGTTTCCAATATAAGTTTGATTATTAATCAAATATTAGCATATTTGCTCTATATTGAGCCATATTCTCCTGGTTACTAATTTGCTATAGGTTATAAAATAGAAGTTTTAAGAAATGAATTAATAACTCTTTCAGGACATTAAGAAGCTTTCAAGACAGGATTCTTAAAACAAAGCTTAAGACTCTAAGCAAGCAGTGGCAGTTCCCATGAAAATATGCTCTACAAAAAACACAAAACAAAAAAAATCACTTAAAATTGTGTAATGTTTTAGTAATTGCAAAAAATGTTCCAATAACACAAAACCAAAATGATGAAAGTACAAATTAATGATATAGAACAATACAGAAAGTTGTACCTTTATATTTCTATTCATATACAGGAAGATTTCACGGTGTGCACATTTTTCAATTCACTGAACCTCACAAGTATGTTTCATTTATGATCCCATTTATGTTTCTTAAATGCCACAGCCACAAGTGTCCATTTTTGTATCTTTTCTTCTATTCTGGTTAGTATTTTATTACCTGCATCTTATTTGCTGTCTGAATGAGTCACCCAGGCTTTGCTACCTACATCCATTTTTTATTTCATCAATTAAAAAGGGATCTCAACACCGATTTCAGTTTTGTTCTCTGGCATCTAAAACATTTGAAATGCAGTAAGTAGCAAGCTCTCCAAAGGGTACTTGACCTATGCAGGGTGAAATATACTGTTACTACCTTCAATATAATAACCAATGAATGGCAATGCTGCAGTGTCAATAATATGAAATAGGAAGGTAACAATTCAGCATAAACATGCTAAGTTTCTTTCCTGTGTTTTCTTGTCTGAGGCACAGGAGAAGATAGGTAGAAACGTTCTAAGTTTTTGGATGTGCACATTAAGAAGCTTTAGTGGTTGGTGGAACTTAAAAAACTCTATTTTAGAAAACATAATTTTTCTTTTCCTTGTGATAAATATATCACTAGACTGATACCTCTAATCCTGGATCTGGTAAAGGTCATCAATGGGTGGCTGAAGGGGGAGTTGTTATAGAAGGATCAAAATAGAATGTACAAGAGGAAAGCACTTAAGGGGAAACTATGAATTCAGGGCTAAATACGTGAACCTTCCATTTACTGACACTCTTTGTTTTATCATCATACGATGGCTCCATCTAACCATAACATCTCCTCCTTTTCTTCTCTGCTCAATTTAGCATTTGCCAGTATAACAGAAGTCACTATTATTTCTATGAGCCACACACTCTACCACGTGCTTTCATCCTATTACCTCAGTTAATTCTCAGATCAATCCCAGGAGCAAGATACTATTATTTTCCACATGTTCTATATAAGGAATTTAAGATTCAGAGAGGAGAAGTAGCTTGCCTAGAGACAGCAAGTGAATAGCAAGAATTTAAACCAGGGTATGTCAGCGCCCAGAGCCCAACCTTGTAAATATCCCCTCCTTGCACCATCTCAGTGCAAGGCCACAAAGGCCCGTATTGCCTCAGTGACAGCAGAATAATATGGCAACTTTAACTGCCATTCAGCACCAAACAACACTCATTAATGAATACTCCAGATGTAAGTAAGCAACACTCACTATTTTTCTTATTTGTAACTTAATGTATCTCAGTAACAACAAATAAATTATCATTTATTTTTATACTATCAGATAAGCACAAAAAACATAGAGATGTTATTTTTTAAATATGCAATGCATTTATGAACCCAACAGATTTACTACTATAAATCACACATAGACACACAAAATCTTAATACAAATTTTTATATATTTTCAGTGGATGCATATTCCTTCTTCTATTTTACATTAAAATTTTCAGTCAAGTCTCTCCTAGTTTTTTCTTTTATCAAAGATTAAAATTATTGAACTGAATATCATGGATGGGGTTGAATTCAGGAAAATTCTGCTTTCTGATTCCTAGGTTCCTACCTACTTGATCAGCAAAACGAACAATACCTTAAGTACACAGAACTGAAGGACAAAGAACAAATGGCAGCTATCTTACCTGTTTAAGAGCCTTTTTGGTGTGCTGCTGGAAGGAAGACACTAACTTGCTTTGCACTGCTGTGTTAGTAAGGCTTGAATCTCTAGTGGAAGATGCTTCATCAGTTACCTGCTTCGAACAAACTAGAAACAGAAAGAGATAATGATATTACTAATTTGAATTCCTTTTTTTATATCCACTGTAATTACACACTTGGAGCTTTTCTCCAATTGAAAATGGATACCTAAAATAAAGCAAAATAGCACAGCAAAAAGAAGAGTATCTAGATAGGAAGAAACGGAATCATTTAATAACTGTGTGGCCACAGTTCCATTTAACCTTTTTAAGCCTTCCTGTCCTTACCCGCAAATTGATGATAATTTCTATGTCACTGAACTACTGTATGGACATAAAAAATAGACAATATCTGCCTCAGGAGTTGGGAGTCAGTAGGTACTATCTGAATTTGAATATGAAGATTGGGTAATGCACAGTATTCTGAAAAAAAAAAAATCTAAATTAATGCAATTATTTTAAATCTACCCAGCCTCACAGGTATTATGATTCTTCTACTTAACAGCCTTACTACTATAGAATCTGTGACCTATGGGACATGTTTATTTTCTCCTATGGGCTGAGTCATAAAGCATGGATAAGGAAAAAAGAAATCTGAGATGCTTGTTACCAACTCAAGATAATTATTTTGAGGAAAATGGTGCTCTCACAGACTACAATACAACTGCCCATTTTTATCAGAGTCAGGCTTGCACGTTGTCTATTCTATAGGAGACTTTTTCTTCCAAAAGACTGCTTTTGGAAGAAATCAACGTCTCACTGACTTGGGTGACCAAGCAGAGCCCACAGGCAGTGTCTGCTCTCTGAAACCCATGTTCGAGCCAGAACTCTACCTTTAGTTCTCCTCAAACTGAGAGACTTCTGAGTCCTCATTTGACTCCTCCTCAAACTGAGAGACTTTAACACTGAAATGGTTTGAGTAGGAGCACAGATGCAGGCCCTTTTCTGTATACACTGGGGGAGAAGGAGTTTGGAAAATCAAAATGAGGAAGTACTATGATTAGCGACAGAATGGAGGCATATGTCAAAGGCAGGAGGCAAGAGGAAGTCAGAAGAAAATAACTTGAGAACATATTGTAAAAAAGCTCAAAACATGACTTTTTAAGGGCACCAGGGTTAATGATAATTCAAGAAAACTTTTCAAGTGATGGCAACTTGAGAGGTTTCTGACCTGAGTTTTAAAAGGTGAAGAAGTAAAAATTATTGTAGCAAAAAGTGGGAAGCACAGGCATATGCACCTTGAGAACACTCAAGTGGCTTTTGATAGACTCAAACACACCTTGCCTAGAAATAATCATGCGGCCCATGAGAGACAATTTTGGGGAAAAAAATCATATTTTTTGTTAATACAGAAAGTAATCAGACAAATGAACAAATTTAGGAAACTAAAATAACTATTAGTTATTAATGCCAGACACTTCCGGCACGTGATCTGATTTAATCCTCGTAGCTTTCTTGCAACACAATAAGGTACATATTTCTATATTCGAGAAAGAAAACTAGAGCTCAGAAAGGTGAAATAACTTGCCCATGGTCATAGGGCCAATGAAACTGCAGAGATGGGATTCAAGGCCAACTTAGTCTGGCTTCAGAACCTATGATTTTTCCACTTACAATATTTGGTTTCAAAAGTCAAGATCTGATACAGAAAATATCATATGGAAAGAAGCATAATTTAGTTGCGTGATACTGAAACTAGAAGTTAACAAAGGCAGGGGGAAACAAGTCACTCAGCCCCCGACAAGGAAAAATTGAGAATTGTGAGTAAGTGACGGGTCTAGGAAATACTATGGTTGAAGTAGCAAAAAGATTTGCAGATGAATATAGAGAGAAAAGTCACTGAATTAAAGATCAGATGACTTTTTTTTACTTAATACGATTTTTTTCCTTAAGACGGTCTAAATGTTCTAGTTAAGAAACAGTTTATTACATTGATCACATAAACTACGGTTCCTAGGCTTCTCTCCTTAAAATAATCACCAGAATAATTTGTAACACCTTGCCAAAGCTTATCATTTATCAAGAAATATTATAAATAATCATCAGTTTATAGTCTAAACATAAATTTATAGTATTTACTGATAACACAGGTAGTCTTTTCAATGTTCTGAAGTCTCTATGAAATGTGACCAACTGAGGAGGTGACAGAGAGATGGCAGATAGAATATATGATCCCAAATGAACAGATCCCATGCACGTCCAGCCAAATGTAAAGTGTGCATTAGTGAATATGTTTTATTACTTTCACATTCTTATAATGGCATTTACACCTAGAAAACTGGAAACTTACAGGTTAGTTCGTTTAAAGGAGAACTAAATGCAGTCCAAAGATATTAAGGAACTTAGGGAAAATATGAGAAAGCTTCTGCATACTGGGCATCTAAATATACTTCCAATTTGTTTAGAAAATGCTATTATTCCCATGTCTTTCAAAGGTAAACTTCACTTCAGCAGGATTAAACAATAACAAATTCTGACCCAGTGTACATGTAACTGAGGCCTCGCATCCCTCTTATTTTCTGAATAAGAAAATAAGCAATATGCAATCACCTCTCCTTCCTGAGGGTAACTGTTATATAGCTCACCCAGTTGCTCTATTTCTGACCTAAGAAACCATCAGATAACTGGGATACCTATTTCAGTATCAGCATATACACTGCATAATTTTGGTTAAATTTATTATGGCACTATGTTGATAGTGATTGACATCTATTTATGTATGTTGTATCCAAAAGAAAGATTCTATTCAACTTAAAGCCCAGAACTTCAGACAGAGGGCAGGACAACAGCTGAAACTGCATTAAGGAATACCATGCAGTTTGTTCTAAAAATGATTCATTTTCCTTAACTCACTGCTTTATCTTATACTCCATTCTAGACCCAAGAAAAACATCAAGAATACCTGTCTGAGGTAGTCAATTTTCTCCCTAATCCCTCTTTCTGGAAGTTGTTCCTGACTTTATTTCTCCAGATCAAAGCATATTTCCCTAATTATTTACTTCTCTAATTATTTATTGACACAATAACTATAGAACCTTAAAGAAAAGCAAAATGTAACAGAAAAAAAAATATGCGATTGTTCCTTTGGGTTGAATAATTTATTTTTAAGAAAAAAAAATCAGGAAAGAAAAATGGGTGGGACATATTTGCAATTCACACATAGGCTTCACTCAGTGTGATCATATACATTTTTAAATTACTGACAAATATGGACCTTTTTTCATGGACATTTAAGTTGCTTTATTCATTCGTTTTCCGTGCATATGACGTGAAAATAGCTGAATCTAAAAACACTAATTCACTGAGTGCAGCTGGCCTGTACAGGTTCATGCAGATTCATATTCTGACAAAATGCAAGGTTTTCACTTCTACTTATTCTTGCAGCTTTCTTAATAATAGATGTGATAAATAAATAATGAAGGACTCATTTTAAACAGTTGCCTGAATATTTATCTAACAGACTGACTTTGGCCTCTGAAATACAAGCCAAAGGAAAATTAATGTTAAAGAAAGGATCAGGGAAAATCCCTTGCATGTAAAATTACAACAGGAGCCAGGAAACTGAAGAATTAGGACAGATGTTTTATCCAATAAATATCAAACACTGACATGCAGTTTAGAAAGTGATATCTTCTTGGCATTGAGAACAGAACAGGAGCTATCTTTTCTGTGTACTGGCATGATCACAAAACTAATGCCAGGACCTTATACCTTGAAATCCCACAATACAGCCTGTCCTTCTCAAATTGAAGATGAGGAAACAAAATGACACTAGTTCTCCCTAGAATTTTTATCATTCCACATTTTTTAAAAGGTATAAAAATACTATTTCTGTCTACATTTTGCTTGCCCACCAAAAACAGGCAAGCCAAAAGGATAGTTAAAAGCTAATCTGCTGATTTTAAATTTGCCTCTCAACACCTCCACTCTTACTCCCCAAACCTTCCCTCATAATACTCTATTTAGAAGACCTGGGAGCAAAAGGAGGTGGGAGATTATAGGTAACCATGAGACAGCCTTGAAGGCTAGAGAAGTGGTAACTGCTCCAGCAAACCTGTGGGCTTCAGTGTCTCCAAGTTGTCTCTCTCTCCTTTTAATTTACCATTCAATTTGAAAATACTGTTGAACTAGAAAATGTAGATTAGAGTTCCTATTTTTAAAGCTGCAAGCTAGGGAGGGGATATGGCTGGTATTCCCTCCTAATGTAAGTACTAATCCACTGACAGATGTACAAGAAGACACCCACAATTGTAACTGTGACCTACAACCCAGGATATAAAGGAGCAATCAGAAGGCAAACTTGATATGTCTCTCTTGTCTCACATCCTGCCTACCTCCCGATTCTCACCCTCTATAATCCAGCCAATCTGGAGACTCTTCAGTGTCTTCTGAACACACCTACTTGCCGTGTTTGTTGTACTTGGTCTGACTGTCCCTTCTCCAAATATCCTTTCCCAGCACTCTGCCTGGCAAACTCATCTGGGCAGTCCAAATTCTAAACAGCTTCCCCCAAAGCTTCTCTGACTATCCCAGCTTCTGAGGTAGACTTGCTCCTCCCCTAGCCATGCTGTCTTGGAATTTAGTGTACGAATTTATGACAGTCCCTGCAATGCTGGTGCTGTCATCTGCCTCAGCAGCCACAGGCTCAGAAACTCAGGGACTTATATGCAAAGATGGGCACAGAGCAGTCGATCTATTAGTGTTCACTGAATTTTTAAAAAATCAGATTTTAAAATATCAAATTCAAAAATTTTGTTTAGAGTATTTTGAAGTTAACTTTCAACTATGATTTTTAAAAATAATTCATGAAAGTGGAGGTCAGCAGAGCTCTTTTTTATGAAAAAGTATGTATAAAATGAATTGTTGAAAACTTGAAAATAGAAGCCTTCTTAAATTATTTTCCCAAATTATTCTACAGTCAATTAGGGATAATATGAAAGCCAAATGACAGAATTTCCTATGAAAGACAGTAGGAAGTTGCACGACCTGCCACTAATTATAGATAGATTTCTCTTTGCCATCTTTACTCATTGCCTTATTTAACGAGTAAAGTCACAGTTTTGTGCTTTTGCATGGGGAAATAAAAATAAAATTTAAAGTCAAAATTAGAAATCACAATGCTTACATAAAATGGCAGAAGCTGTGTGGGTGCAGAACCACAACACAGACCAGGATCTGTACATTATATAGTCGCTGCAAAATAGGTATTGTGTACTATTAATTGCTCTCTGTCCCACTGAGCCACCCAATAAGTAACAAGCTATCTGAGGAAACTGGTGCTCAAAGACCTAATGAAGACAAGGAGGGGAGCAGTCTTTTACCAATTTCATTTCTGTAAGTTCTCTTGCCAAACACTCTCTTTCATTCTTGTGAATAATCAGACTAGATGTTCTCAAATCACAACAGTTTTCTGTATGAATGATCTCAACATACACTATAGGCTTAAAAAAAGTTACATGAATAAAAAATTTAACTCAAAGGATACACAGTATATTAGGAATAACACTGTAGTACACGGTTAGAAGTCAATAAAATCTGAACAGAGGGCTGGGTCTTAGAGGAAGTTTATTGGTTTATTGATTAATCATTCATTCAGTTGCACAACTCTTATTGAGTACTTTCCCTCATGCCAATCACTGTATAAGATGCTGGGGGAAAAACAGTGAAAAAGATCCAATACCTGAGTTGGAGGCCATAAGAATTTTTAAAAACTGTTTTCAATGAACAATAGACCATTAATTCTACCTGAGGAAAACTACGGATGAAAACTAAACAATAACAAATTTGTTTTGAAAGATCAACAAGCAGACAATTCAGAAATATCCCCAAATGGCAAATAATCACAAAAGTTTATGCTTGGGTTATGCTTTGTTTTATGTACAATATTTACATTTGAAATTGTGTAAATCATATATTTTGGATATATACAGCCAGAAAATACATGCTACAAATTGTTAAAAAGACTTGAACAGGGAAAACTATCTGACTCCAATTAAATCATTCCTGAACTCCATTTTTAAAATCCTTTTTGCATTCAGCCTACGCAGAATTGCCTTTTCTAAAAATATTTGTTTCGATACAGGTATAGGTATTTGGGTTTAAGCAAATTTCCTTGTTACATTAAAAGAAAATCCAAAGGATATAAGTTGCCAAGAAAAGTCAGTAATTAAATAGATTAATAAATTGCTAGTAATACTAGCAATAAAATAATGGGAACAGCAACTTTTTCCTAAGACCCTTTCAGAGGACAAGGAGTCTAAAAATTATAAGCACTGATGCTCTTGATAATATTTAGAACAATATCTTCTACAATGAAATATACCTAATATAACTGGAATGATTACTATATTTTATAACCTACTTCATTAGCCCAATGAAGCCTCTTCTTCTTCAGAAGAGATTTTCAGGAAAAAAGAGCAAAATAAACCAAGAGGAATGTTGAATCAGATAATAATTATACCAACTATGTATCAGTGAGAACATGCTGCTGCAAAATGTCATCATGCCAGAGACCTTAGTGATTTGGGTGGCTGATATCATATGGTGCAAATGCCATTCACTTGCCACAGAAATGGATATGCCACCATCTCATTACAATGGCTACAAATGGTTCACAAAAAGTTTGATTAGAACACTGAAGCTCCAAAGGTAACTAGGAAGACCACTGTATACACTAAAGATGTAGCTATAAGAATCTCTTCTACAAGCACTCAATTTACCAGCCAGGCCAATTTAGTTATACTGTTATCTCTGGATATTCATAAAAATATCTCCTTAAACACAGAAGAGAGAAAACTCAAACCAAAAAATAAATACATTTAGTAGGAAAAGCATATATTGTAGTTATCAGTCTTTAGCCACCTAACCTCCTCCTACCATAGAACCAACAAGGATTTCGCTCACAGGGTAATGGAGATTAATAATACTATACGCTGTTTGTGTGGGAAAAATAACATCAGAGGCTACTTATTTTACACTGGTATAACCCCTGTGATCTTCCACACTGCATCAGGTTTCTGAAACATCTGCAGAGAAATAAAGCAATCAGCCTAGAAAATGAGAAACAGAAAAAAGTGGACAGGAAGGAGATCAGCAAAAGGTTGGTACAGGTCAAGGTTAAGTATTTCATTCATGGGCATCACTACTAATTACTTCATACTTTACCATATAAACTATGAACTCCAATGTACGATAAAGGGGAATCAGGTTAGCTATCCAGAAGGCAGTTTGAGAAATGTTTATACAATACAACTGTAAAGAAAAGTGAGAGTGAATTATCTGGCATCAATGAAAAAGTACTTTTTTTAAAGAACATGAGTGTTTTGTTCATATGTACAGTGACAGATTATATAAATCAAACAGAGTATTGGCTAGTTAAGATGGATAATTGAGGGAATACCTTCAATTCTGTTTTTATTTGAGGAGTTTGTTGTTTTATTACGAGATCATATTCTGTTCTCAATCTGTATATTATGAAATATTTCTCTCACAATTCAAGAAGAGAGGTGAAAGTATGCTTAAATGGGTCACTTTGTCGCACTTAAAAAGAAAACTTTTTCCTACATGACTCTGGACTGTCAAAACTGACCAAAATCCATTTAGACAAGAATGAAGTTCACAGTTCAAGAGGAAATACGTAAGAAAAGAGGTCTCTAAAAGATAAAAGAAATGAAAAGTATCTGTAAATAATGTTTGAAAGAGTTGGGATAAGTCGTTTAGAGAAGTTAAGATGAAGGGGTGACCATCTGTTGTTTATCATCAGAGCACAGAAAAACTAAAAAAGAAGGAAATTAGTTTAATTAAAAGCATAAAAGATTTCAACATAAAGAAAAAATTCTTCTCTATAAAAGTTATCAAGAACACAGGGAGAAGTATAAAGGGGACTGTGTGATTTCTATCTTCCTGATCATATACTAGCAGAACATTGTCTACTTCAATTGACTGGTTTAAGAAAAACACTGGTAGGAGAGAGGAACCAGGGCTCCAGGATCTTTTGAAGTTCCTCATGCTTCTTGTGAACTGTATAATCTGGGGGCTGGGATAAAAGAAAGGAGAAGGAAAAAGAGTAGGCAGTGGAAGTTCTATATCCTGCCAGTGGTCATTTCTGACTCTGAAGATTATTTGCTTTCCTCTGTGTTTTCTTCAATGTGTAACTAAAACAACATAATTTTCACATACTTAAGTTTCTCTAGACCACCAATGTAGAGCAGGTGTCTCCATGAGCTAACAAAGCTGTTGCCTAAAATGCAGAGCTGCTGAATGAAAGACAAATTAGCTTAACCCCCCAAAATTAGGGGAACTGGTTCAGGCATAGAAGGAATATCCTTCCTGTCACCTGCAAGATTCTTAGGAATGGCTGCCGGGTAGCTGGTTATGCTGTGTTACCTTTCTCCACGATCATGTAGAAGCCTGTTGACACTCTCCTACCCCCAACCTCCTGAACACAAAGATGCAGACACACACCATCCAATGTAAAACTACACTGGAGCATTCACAGGCAAGTTACTGTAAAACCTCCAGCAAAGCGAGACCAGGAATACCAACCGACACTGGGTAGCTGAGCAACATCTTCCAAAGTTACTCAAAACACTCCCTGCACAGCTCCATGGTCACCCTCATTTTCCTTTTTTGTAGCCTTGTATAAAACCGCTTCATGAGCTGTCAGTGTGACTACTCCCCAGGGTGTCTGGACCTTTTTAATGTATGCCCCAATTTCTCCATGAAGCTTCTCATCTGCATGTAACTGATGTCTCAATTGAGATTATATTCACACTTCAGGCCTCCTTAACACACTTTTCACTTTTGATAAAAGACCCCTCAAACTGTAGCCTCTGAGCCAATGAAAACAAAGAGTAAGCTGAGTAACGTTTCATTAAGTTAACACAACTCTGCCAAGAATCACACAATCAAAAACCCACTTATAAAACTGGCCATAAAGAATAATGAAAAAGGACTCCATAAAATTCTTCAAATGTTGGAATCATTATTTGCCCTGGGATTTAAAGTCTAAAACATAAGATTCTTTTTTTTCTTCTTTTTCCCCCCAACAGAGACTTTTAAAATACTAATTCTCTTGCTAGAGTGCTGCTTCCTCCCTGAAAGTCATTAGGGTTAAGAGCAAGCAGAAACTTTTTTGATCTCTGTGAATGAAATGTGTACAATCTCTAGTTTCCTCATTTAAAAAGAAATATATAGGATGGTTGCTGTTGATTTTAAGCGTGAACTATGTTAGGGCCACAAAAAGAGAAACTTAATAAATTGTTAGTAACAATTTATAGAGGATGAAGTGGGTGAAGACTGCCTATTGATGGTATCATTTCACATAAAATATGTATGAATTCTGCAGACCAGCAACACATTGTGGGTCAACTTAATATGTGTTAGGAAACTCATGATATATCAATGTATTATGCTCAGAAAACAACTCAGACACAAACATACCCATAAATCTCTGACTAAAATAGACCATAAAATTTATAATATTTTATTTGGGTGACACAGATTTATACCTATACAGGCACAAATGGTCATGGGTTGTCAACACAGATATATCAAGCAATTCGCCTAAATCACTCTCTGATCTCTAAAGCTTAGCTTTTAAAATGTCAACAGTTTACATTCTCAAGTCTAATTCTTATTAACTTGAGAAACTATTCAGAAGTCAAAGAAAACACATAAACATAGTTCTCTGTCTTGTAAACTCCACAATTAATAATATACCACTTTTCCTACATTGTAAAATTTTGCAACAAAACCTTGTAACAAAGTACCTTGGCAACACATCTCCCATTTTAAAAGAATATTTCCCTGCCCAGTTGATTCCAAGAAGAGGACTAAAGTATTATAATCATTATCTTAATTCTGCCTAAGGACGCAAGTGTTAATGACTGGAATCGAACTGCTAAAATTTCTTATCAGTTTTTACAAAATACTTTCTTCTCAAATACTTCTATGCTTATCCCCTAAATGGTACAGCAAGTGCCAATAAATAGTTGTCAATCTGATATAACACTATGGTAGCAGAGGCTTATTCTTTCAACGCATCAAGGGTATGTTACAAATTGATGGTTAATATTCTTCTCAATACTCCCCAGTCTTTCATCCCAAAGGATGAATATCAGAAGGAAAGATGAACAAAATAGCAAAACAGATGATGTAGTCATCCCCCACTCCCTTTCTCCCTCCTTCCCTACTTTTCCCTCCCACACCCCTCTCTCTTGCTCCCTCACACACACATCCACTCATATACCCGACCTCCTCTCTCTGATCACACTTTCAAAGTTTATTTGTACAGCTGTAGGGAAGTGTGGAAAGTATATTCATTCTAACTTTTGGTTCAAATATATATTAGAAACAGAGTAAGCAAGGAAATCACCTAAAGCAGAGTTTCCTGACATTTATCACTGAATTGCAAGAAATCAAGAAATCATGTGGTATGCCACTACTTTATTGGGATAGGCCAGGGGTTCCTCTTTGTCAATGTCTTAATTTTAGGATCATAATAGATGTGTACTAACGTTGGAAAGGCAAACTGTACCAGTGATGACTGGCTAGTAAGTGTTCCCTGTGGTTCCAGGCAAGGTATCAGAGTAAGGAGAGCCTGGCCTTTGGTGTCCCACCTGGGCTTGCAATTTGGATGGCACATTTAATCTAAGTTTGTTCCCTCACACGTAAAAATAAAAGTACTCAATACATTTTCAATATCTAGGTTTGAAAATGTGTCCTGAGGCTAGATTAATAAGCTATACCCAGAGGTACAGGGTACTTACATGGCGATGCAATTGCGGTTCGCAATAAGATGCAAAAGTGAGCAAGTCAAGGAATACTCAAGGAAATAAGCTATTTACTATTCTTTCAGTGATTTCCCAAAGTTATTTCCCGAATGCAACTTCAAAGAAGAGGTCAGGAAATCTAATTTGTGTCACATTAGCTGGAAATGTTTGGGTATGTGTTATTTGGTGAAGCGCCTACTCACATTTTACATGAGGGAAGTTTGCTTATCCCTGCTTTGGCTTCACTATTGGCCGAGTGCTCTCATGCTATCTGTCACCCTTTCTCAGCTACTAAACTCTCATGGTTTCTTCTGGAATTTAGGATTAGTCATTATCAAAATCTCCTTCAGCCTCCATATTTTCTCTGAAAACTCCCTTTACTTCTTAACATATAAAATCTGGCTGTCTTCCCAGCCAGGACACTGGCTCCTCTGGAATGCTCTCAGGTGGTAGCCTTTTTCTTTTCTACACCTCTTGTACCACTGGGCCTAGAAATAGAATAAGTGACCTATATTCCCCTCACTATTCCCTCCAAAACATTCTCCCTCCCTGGTTCCTATGATGCCCCCAGCATTGTATCTCATGTCATCAGACTCTATTACTAACTATTCAACCTACTGTACTTATCTGCCAATTCTTTATTATTTTTCATTTTTTGAATATGTTAGCTGCTAATATGACATCCTGTCAACGTTAGTTCTACTATAACTGTCTGTTTCAATATCCATGCTGATGATTCTCTAATATCTTATGCAAGGGTCACCACCAGCCTTTAAAACATCTTTGTGCAAAAAGGAAAAGGCAATCTTTTTTCCAGGTGGACCCAGTCCCATCCCACAGCACTAGGCTGGGCAAATGGAGGGGTGCTGAATTTCAACCACTGATGCCACCTCATCCAGGCAACTCTTGAGTGCACACATGGCCTACGCACTCTTGATAGCCTGAAACCTAGCCCCCTTCTTTCTTATCAGCTCAGAAAATACATCCCATAATAGTATCCTAAATTCAATCCATGCATTCTACTCTCACATCACTTACACTTCCAACTCATTTCCTTTAGCACACCAAATCAAACAACCTTTTCACACCAATGAGACTTCCTTCTTCACACTATCCTTCAGTCACCTCCACACCTGCTTAAATTCTGTGGACGGCGGGGCGCGGTGGCTCAAGCCTGTAATCCCAGCACTTTGGGAGGCCGAGACAGGCGGATCATGAGATCAGGAGATGGAGACCATCCTGACTAACACGGTGAAACCCCGTCTCTACTAAAAAAACACAAAAATCTAGCCGGGTGAGGTGGCAGGCGCCTGTAGTCCCAGCGACTCAGGAGGGTGAGACAGGAGAATGGCGTAAACCCGGGAGGCGGAGCTTGCAGTGAGCTGAGATCCGGCCACTGCACTCCAGCCTGGGTGACAGAGCGAGACTCTGTCTCAAAAAAAAAAAAAAAAAAAAAAAATTCTATGGACATTTGCCTTCATTACTCCACTTCATATACCCTTAACTCCTTTCTTTCTTGCTTGCTTCATCATTCACATTTGGCAAAACCCCAGCGTCAGTCACTATACACCTCCTCTGCGCTTGTAGAGTGGTCCTGAACATGACTGGAGAAAACCGGACAACCATGTAGGCTGGTCTCTTAGTAAATTCAGGATGAATAACCTTAAGAATGTCCTTAATGCTGTCAGACTCTCTCAGACAAATATTTTGTATCTTCTCCTTAAGTCTACAAAACTACCTTCCCTATTCTCACCCTTAACTGATGGACTTGTTTTCTATTTTGCTGAGAAAAGTAACACACACAGCAGCACACTTCTACAAGCCCCTTCCACATGTACTCGCCTACCTTCACTTTTACTGAAATACCCTCGCTTTTCCTACTGCCTCCTTTAGAGCACCTGTCTACATCTCTTGCTAAGATCAATCTTTCCATTTGCTGAATAGGTCCCATTCTCCATCATCTAAGCAAGGCATGACAACAGAACACCCCTGCCACATTATCAATTTTCCTCAACTGAAATGTTCCCATTAGTGAATAATTTTCTAGTAATCATTTCCCATTTTTTAAACTGTCTCTTGATCCTTTCCTTTCCAGTCATTTTCCCATTCCATTCCTTCCCTTGACCTCAAAATTCCTTGAAAGAATTGTCTACACTTGTGGTCTCTAATTTATCTCCTCCCATTCTCTTGAACCCACTTTATTCAAGCTATGGTCTTACGATTCCACAAAAAATTACCATTGTCAAGTTCATCAATACCCTCATAAAGGTAAATCTAGTGGTAATTTCCTAATCTTCATCATGAATTCACATTATCAAAAGCACTGACACATTTGAGTCGCTTCACCCTCAGAAATACTTCCTTCATTCGGTTTCCAGGACAGAAAATCTTACCGTGTCCATTTACCTTCAGTCTCACTGTTTTCTACACTCTCTCCAAGCTCTTAAAATTCAAGTGCCCCTGAGCTCAGTCTTTGGGCCTTTTTTCTTTTCTATTTACCTTCAGTTCCTTGGTAATGTCATCCAGTTTCCCATCTTTAACTACCATCTATAAACTGGCCACTTCCAAATCAGTATCTCCAACAAGGATCTTTCCCATAAATTTCAGACAGATAAAATCAGTTACTTAAGACATCCACCTAGATATTGAAAAATAATCTCATGTCCACAACTGAGCTCCTGATCAACAACACCCCTGCCCTTAACTGGTTCCCTTGAAGATTCTTCCATCTAAACTAAGGACAATGCTATTGTTCAACCTGCTCACATACTCAAACTCTGGAGTCATCCTCCACTCCTTTCTCTGTCTCACACTCACATTTATCTGTCAGCAGCTTCTGTCGGATCTACCAGAATCCAATCACTTTTCATCTCATCCACTGCTACTACCTGCCTTCAAATCAACAACACCTCTCCTCTAGATTATGACAATAGCTTTCTAATGGGTGTCCTTGTTTTTTTCCTTGTTCTCCTATCTTTTTCATAGTTAGTGATCCTGCTAAAACCTTATACCTGGCACCATAGAACTTGGCCCCCATAACTCCCCTGGCTTTGTTTCTTACCATACTCTCCCTTGTTCATTTTGGCCTCACAGCCACACCAGCCTCTTGCTGTCTCTGGAATATTTCAGACAGTCTCCTGCCTCAATGCCTTTGTATTGCTGTTCCCTCTACCTGGAGTTCTCTCCCCTGAACACCTGTTCTCTCATGCTCCTCAGGTCTTTCCTAAATGTAACCCTCTCCCCTACTCCCCCACTCCCTTATTTTGCCCTATATCACTTGTCACCACTGAATAAGTTATACATTTTAGATATTTATTTTGCTTATTTTCTCTCTCTCAAAGAAAATAAGCTTCGTGAGAGATTTGCTTTTGTTTTTCACCACTGTAACTGCAATGTCAAGAATAGTACTTGGCACGTGAAAGAAGCTCAGTATATATGTTGAGAGAGCACACGAGCACTCACCCAGGCAAGAGCGCCACACTAGGAGCAACTGTAATAAGATTCTCCTTCACCCTCCTGAAAGGGAAAAGTATGCCCCACTCACCTCCCCTTTTTGAAAGCCAGAAATTACTGTGATTCTCTGCCTTTTCCCCTCTCTAATCACAAGGACCAGCCAGGGTTCACACCATTACCACAACAATTGGGGGGATGCTCAAAAAGCCTGGGAATAGGGACAAGTCAGATGAAAAGTAAAACATCCATAAAGCAGTCTGTAGCCATTCTTGTAATTTCCTTAGGACAACAAGCTGTGTTTTTCCTATATTAAATTCACAAGCTTTGCTACAGATCAGAAAGGAATTGAAGCAGTATCAGTCTTACAGGGTCTATCAGCACACAAGTTTAAATAGCAAGAGCATTCAGTGAGCATGCAGAGGACAAACAAAGGGACTCCACGGCCATTAATAAAATGAATGACTTTGAGTTATTACTGAAATACAATATTTCTGCAAACATCCTTTAAGGTTTGTTTGCTTAAAGGTAATTTACTGATTCCTATGAGTCTACCGACAGAGACTTTAATTACACAGTTTTCTCTCAAATCATGATCTGGGTCCCTTTGTGGAACCAGTGGGTACAGTAGAAGAAAGCACTGCAGCTATTGTGGGACAAAGATTTGCCAAAATTGCCGTGCAGAATTATGTACACCAAAAGAATCACAATATAATTGTCTTGAGGAAGATAAAAATAAGTTCACATGTAAAATTCAGAGGATAAAATTCAGAGGTGGAAAATGCCCCCCCTTAAAATTCTGGAAGGGTCACTCGCTTCTCAAAAGTGTCTAACAAGAAAATATCTTATTTGGCCCTCTTTTCACTGTGAGGAATGGTAACACTGAGCTTCATTTGCAAAAGACAAACCAAGGAACAAAGCTATTATAAAACTACTTGTGATTACAGGAACAAAATCAGCACAATCAGAAATAAAACATTAGCATTCTCAATCCTCCCGTAAGAATGAAACCACTAGACACCCCCAGTAAACCTCTCACTTTGCAGGAGAAATATACGGATACTTAAAGAAGTATTTAAGAAAATTATTCAGGGAAATATGTACTGTTAAAAAACAACAAAAGCAAAGAACTATATACTTCTTTTAGATGCTATCCTTTTTGAATCAAAACACCTTGATAAATCTCAGGGGTAAAAATTTGGAAGACAACTGTATTGATAATGGTGGGCAATTCAATAAATGAATCATTGGCATTCTATATAATTTTTAAGAGAACAAGGGATTATATTTTGGAATTCATCACACTTACCTCCATTTTCTTCTCCACGGGCATTTGCCTCGGCCATATCTGTACCATCCAATTCAGATTCACAGACTAAATCCAACGTGCCATCTGCTGGGCATGACGACTCCTCTTTCTATATTATTTTGAAAAGTGATGATTTATGGAGAAGATGTATTAGCAACTAAAAACATTCAAAATACTTGCAGAATCCTAAGTATGATCAGTTATTTGTGATTTAACATTTCCATACTAATCTACCTTTTAATGTAAAATCATTCTTGGGTTAAAAAAAAATGGGTAAAGCCCATTGCTACTGTTGATTTTTTTTTGGATAAACTTTTAAAATCTATACCCAAAAAAAGTTTCCTTTTGACATATGTTGTTTCCATTTTTTTTTCAATTCTACATTTTTCCTCATGTAAAGAAATGGCTTACCAACTCAGAATTTTAATCAGTTACTTAAATACCCAACTTGCTACAAAGAGCAATGGAAAAATTACAAGTCTTTCTGATTAACTAACCGGTGTTATTTTCTGAAACACACACAGTGGACCACAGCCTGATGCTTAGTAGCTAAAGAAGAATCCCTGCTTTGTTGTCTAGGTATAACTTTTGACATTAAAAAAAAAAACCAAAAACCAAAAAACAAAACAAAACAAAAACCACCTTATATGTAGTTAATGAACTTTAAATATAATCCATGACTTATTAAGGCAGAAACTTCTTTCTAATTTCTAAGAAATAACACAATGAATTTACTTATTCCAAGTTACACAACGATTTGTAGCCTATAAGCTTTTGTCTTCTGGAATTTTGCATTTCAGGTGGCATTTCCCCTAGATAAAAATGGGAATGTCTTTAAAAAAATTATACTAAAATAATTAAGACTCAGTTATCTGAAGCTTTTATTTCTCTCTTCTTCTCATACAAGTGTGCATTAGTAAAACTTCCTTGAGATCCCCATTTAAAATTGAATATTAGATTCAATTCAATGTTTTCAAGCAAAATGAATAAATGTCTTATTTTTATAAACGATAAGGGTATATAGGTGTGAAGCCTGTGTATCAACTGATGGTCATTAAGTCAAAGAGCCCATGGTAACTCTGATCATCTTAAACTCCTGGCTGATGACCCACGACACTCCTCCCCATAAATTTTAAGGAATCAAGAATTTTAAGGAAGCCACAACTATTCTCCATTACCATATGTCATGGAGTGAAACCACAGATATGCTTTACTTAAAGAAAAATGTCATTGTTTATTCTTAATATGAAATCATTTTTAAGACATCTGTAAACATTTAAAAGGCATAGGAGTCATTCTTCTACTCTTCATCCAAATCTAATTTTGTTTACCTTCACATGTCTGAAACAATGCATGATACATAGTAATAACAATATGCAGAACAATGCAACTTACTTTGAGAGCATACAGGCCTGACTTTCCAGGGATTTTGAAGAATGTTCCATCCCCTATTCGAGTGTTAGTGTGAAGCATTGCATTCAGACAGGCTAATGGAGAGGTTCCACTAGAAAATAAAAGTGTGCAAAAATGAAGCAGTTTGAGGTACAGCTTCTATTGCAAAACTGTTCTCTGAGTCTCTCTCTCTCAAAAAAAAAAAAAAAGGCCTCTTTGCATGCCTTTTAAAAATACCCTCCCAACCCTGAAAACATCTACATTACAATAAAGGGCCAGTCCAGTTTTACCAAAGTTAATCAGATGCATCTGTCTTATAAGGCTTCAGGCAAAAGTCTCTTGAATTGAAATTATGCTTTTATTCATAGAGTAACCAATACTGTATTTTACAGACACCAAAGCCCAAATACTTACGTGGTGTTATTTTACAAATAACACCATGAAGCCTTAGCTTTTAAATATTACAGACAACTTGATGGTTGCACTTGAATGATCAAAAAAAAAAAAAAAAAAAAAAACCCCACCAAGTTCAAGAGCAGCTCCATCCCATAGGTTTAAAAGCAACAAAAGAATAATAAACCAGGGAAGAACTGATTTGAAATTATAAGTATTTAAGTTACTCACAGGACTGCATTTCTCACATGGCAAAATAAGAATGTACATATGTGTTTATATCTCTGATACAGCCTCTACAATGACATCCTTTTCTCAGTTAGATATGTCAAAGAAATACGTATTGGGAAATTCTGTCCAGCTAACAGAATTCTGTAGTAAATATGCAAGTGATTGAAATATAAGATCACTTTTTAAAGAAATCAAACAGCATTAAACTAACAACTTAAAATATCAAAGGACATATGTATAAACATCATTAGAATGAGTTCATATACTTGAATGATGCTTATAAAATATAAAGTACATATATATTTCCTGGGGTAGAATTCAGAACAAATTTTTGATTGCAAACTAATTATTTAGAAGCTAGAATTTAGAGCTACATTTATTGCCTTTTAAAATTATACACCTATATACATTTTACTTCCTAAAATGCCAAAACATCAATATCTGGTCAAACCAACTTTAGTTAAAAGCCCTACCCCCACTACCCTCACATACTTCTGAGGAATTATGGGTATTTAATTCATATTCTGAGACAATACAGCCTTTAGGATATGAAGCTTTCAAACTTTGAATTAATAAGTTCCGAATTCTAACTTTAAATTTTGAGGGTAAAAACATAATTTGTGCTCCTAATTAAAAGTTTTCTAAAGACCAAGACTATCAAACCTCTTATATGAAAACTCACCAGTAAAATGCAAAAGTCAAATATGCCGAATTGCCAGAACACACTTAATAGCAAGGCAGCATACATATGCATCATGGTCATAAGGATTTTTAAGTATTATCATCCTACAAAGACAATTATTTTAGGAAGCAGCTTCTCTTTGCCAACATATAAATATGACTCCACTGAATTTGACAGGAAACAAGAATCAATATAAATTCAGTCACAGAACAATGCGGTTGTAACATTAAAGTACACATGGAAATAATGTTGTGTTTAGGTAATATCTTTCCTCATGAAGCTCCTACAAGTTTGCAGACCTCATTTCATTATTTTCTCTCACAAAAGATTTTTCTCACATTTAGAGTGGGCCCAGGCATACCTATAAAGTAAAATATATTCATCTCCCCAGAAATGTCTTTCCATGAATCAATTCCAAATAAATCACGCAATACAAGTTATACTGAACACTGCAAATACATATTTTTACATTATACTCTTCAGACAAAAGCATAGAAAATTTGAAGCTAAGAATGATTATGCCAGATTTTTGGAGTTTTAATTTAGTGGAACTGTCAGAAATACAGACTTTCCGTAGGGACTTGGCAAGATGATGTTAACACGGCAAGTAAAACAGAATCCAATACATAAAAATGACACAATGTAGAATTTTAAAAATATAACTTAATAAAACTGTTCACCTAATATGAAACCTCACAATGCTGTTTCTTCTCTTTATTCCTAAGGCCCTAATGCACATGATTCCAAGAACTCAGATTCAGCACGTTAAATAATAATACAGATTTAAAGGCAACGACTAAGTACAAAACAAATGTAACATGACTATAATTTACATTTCCTTTTTAAGGTATAGCAAGCTAAAGATAATTGTAGAAGATAAATTGGCTATTAAATAGCAATTTAATGCTGTGCTTGCTGCAAACATATGTGATAAGCACCCAGTTTTCTACAAATAATAAGCTCTATTAAGCATAAATACATTATTAAATGATACTTTTTAGTAACTCAATAAACACAAGATTTACTAAGGAAAAATTTTAAAATATGTAATTCACAATCACAACATCTCCACAGTCTCAACGACTATTGCAATTTCTATAAATCTTTCCCAAAAGAAACTTGTTTTATTTCAAAACTATACAACATTTGCATTAGAAAACAATCTGTAATCAAATGCAAATTTCACAACTAAAATCACTCACTGATTAGTCACTTAGTTTTAAGCACACTTTATAATGGAAAAACTAGTTATTCAGGTCCATTTTATTTAAAAACAATGAAAAATACACATCAAAAGAGCTAAATGCTTGCTAAAAGGTAACTGATTCATCCAGTGTAAAATATACACAGGAAAATGTATTTCAGAAACATTTCACACCATTTCCTTATTGCTGTTATCCTCAGCAATTCCATAAACTACAGAAAACTTAGACTACATTTTCTGCAGAAATGTCTTAACTGCTATTGAACAGAAATAAATAAAAGTCTCATGTCATTTTATTATTTTTATATTCAGAAAAAATAGAACTGGCATGTGTACTATATATTGTATATACATATATATCTTAAACATAAACTGTGGGTAAAAAAAACGAGGCAGATGTACATGCTTTAAAAGTTTGTATTCTTAGATAGAACTGATCGCCTTCTATGTAATGGTTCTTATTTTTAATTTATTCAACAAAATTTTCTTCACAGTTAATGCAAAAGCTCATCACCTCAGTCGGAATTCAAAGGTCTGAAATCCTGTAACTATATGTGTGTATATATATGAAATAATAAAACATCAAAGTTTTAATGTAAAAATCTCCGAAATTTCAAATTTACTTACTTTCTAACAAGATGAATTGGAAAAACCGTGATATCCCGATTTATAGAAGGAAAACAAAAAGAAAGGAAGAAAACAAAAAGTTAGTTTTCCAACTTAAAACACAATTCTTCATCTCACCATTTCAACAAATAGGACAATGCACAGGAAACCCACCAAAGTCAAATTTGGCTGCCTATGGGGAGGTTGGGAAAAAAAAAAAACTGGGGCACTGGGCTGAAAGGTGACTTTGATTTTTTTTCCCTAATACTTCTATGATGTTTTCATTTTGTTCACAAAGCCCATGTATTTCCATATAATAAATATAACTAGAAATAAATAAGCAGGACAATATTTGTCCCCAATTCTTTTCTTTATCCCATCCCCTATAATTGGGCCCTTTCCTACACACCTGCCAGGGTAGATATACAGCTTATTCTACTTGTTTGTTTTTCCCCCTGGACTCTAAGGCTGTGGACCCTTCTGGTTTGTTTTCATTTCCCACAACCCCTGAAGCAGAACAGGGGTGGAATCTGGAGGCAAGGGAGCAGGCATAATTTAAACTGTCTAGACATCAAAGAACCCCTAGAGATGCTTTACAGAGCCCAGTGCTGTGTGAAATACAGAAAAACTATTGCTTTATATTATCAAATTGCTGATGGAACACACACAATTTTACCGATAGTGAATACTTAGTGAAAGGAATGAAAGGCCTATCTATTAAATAATTTTAAAAACCAGACAGAATACCTGGGGAATGCAATTGGAAGACTATTTGCAGGCATGACAAAGAAAATATAATTGTGAGCCATTATTCCTTTACATATAACATAATGATTTATAATATTTAAGTAATACAAATATTAAACTATTTTATTATATTAATGTTACATCTTAATAAAAATTTCAGATGTAATCTATTTCCTGCAAACATTTCTTTTAATCTCATTTTTTAAATATGGGAATGCAAAAAAATTAGTCCAGTGCAACAAAAGCATAAAAACTCAACAAACTCAAGCAGTTATTAAACATCATAATTAGTTACTGTGCTAAGTACTATTAATACAAATTAATATAAACAATTATATGCTCATTCTTTCAAAAAAATTAATAATCGCTTCTTTCAAGCACTTCAAACGTTAGCTTTGAGAAAATATAAAGAAGATATTTTAAGAGTAAGTTAGGTGGGTCTCGGGTGCAGGTAATATTCTAATTCTTGATACAGTATCTGTGTTCACTTTGTGAAAACTGTTTAGAATTTGTAGACTAAACTCTGTATATACTTCAAAAAATGTTTTTCAGATATTAAAAAATTAATAATGTACCCTTAGATTTATTTATTTAATGGGCACGTCCCTACTAGTGGAGAAGACTGGGGATGGTTCCTAAACAGACATAGTAACCCAGCGTATGTCAACTGACAACTCAGTAACCTAGATGATAACAAACTACCCTAGAAAAATCAAGGCCAAATGAACTTATTACTCTTGGGAAATATTACTATCAATAAGAAACTCTCTAAAATGACTGAAAATAAAACTTTAAAATTTAGAGTCCTTTATATATGTTACCTGAATATCTATATGTATGTAATATATGTAGTTATATAAGTTATCTGAATAATTGCAATACAAAATGTTCTATACTAAGCCTCAAATTGGATAGTGAAGAAACAGTGTCGCAGACTTCATGGTCTCTCTACAATCACTAACAAAAGCTTTTATTGTGCACTAACAGAGGAATAACAAAGACTCAGAAAATATAAACATAAATGGGAATAACCCATCAAATCAGAGATGGGTCACATTTCAAAGGAAGATATTTTGTGATTTGCTATGTGAGGATATCCATGTGGTTTTCGATATTCAATAGGTCTCTAGAGTAATGTTCAAATGCAGCCTTGTTACTCTTTTTATCAGGAGGGGTTGAGACAAAAAATAATCATCAAATAATATATGCTGTATACTTTAAAAATTTAGAGAAAGAACTTTGAACTCTAGACCTCAATGTGTATCTCTGGTTGGCATGAACATGTCTCTCTGTACAACAAATAAGAGATAGACGTTTGAATTTAGAAACCTTATCCTATTAAAAACCATCAAGATATCATTAGATAGACTATAGCGATTCATACAGCTACACTCACTAAATGGACCTACTGTTTTAGGAATCAAAAATTCCAAAACATTGATACAAGGACAAAAATTTGCTTAATAGTACTTTAAAGCAGGATCTAGAGGGAAATTAAGAAATACCCCTATATAAGTATAAACCAAAACATATGGTCTATATCATAATTTTCGAAGACCCTAACTAAAATAGGAGGTGAGGTGGTTATCTTTAATTATAGACATCTAGTAAAGAACATGCCACATACACACCTAGACACTGACAGCTGTTCTTCTACAACGACGTATGTCATGACATGCTGTATTACCACCCCTGTGCTGGGGAAGGCAGTGGCGAACAGCGAGGAAGACTGCAGGCTCTGGAACCAGTCAGCCTGAGTTCAACGAGCTGAGTCATGTTGGACTTAACTTCTCTAGGTCACAGGTCCCTCGACTCTAAAATGTGGAGAATAAAACTCACTCTGTCCTAGAGAACTAATCCGAAGATTAAATGAGTTAAAACATATAAAGCACTTAGAACTGTGTCTGGTATGTGGTAAGTGTTCAAAAATTGTGTCTTATTTTCTTAATACTACCACTACTAACCATAGTAACCAACATCTAAATGTAAAAAGAATGACAAATGGAAAGAAATTAATATTTCAAAGCTTGTTTGAAAAATTGGCTCAGGTAATATTTTAATTTTTAAAAAGATTTTAATTTCTAATTTCATTTTCATCTCAGTATCAAAAATAAGTGAAGACACGGGCATGTGTACACAGCTCGTCCATAGTCTCTCACATGTGGATAGTATTAAAAGTAACTGATAACTTAGTAAGGGGACAGGGAGAAGAATGATAGCAACACATCTATTACTATAGTTACCACTTATTGGGCATCTATAATGTGCCTGGGCTTTCACAACTATTATCTATATTCCTCATGGCCACCCCAAAATGTAAGCATGATTCCCAGTTTTACAGACATGACTGAGATTCAGAGATGAGGAATCTTACTGAAGTCAGATAACAACTAAGTGATACAGCTGAAATCTAAATTATAATCTGATTCCAAAGTCCGTGCTCTTTCCACTATCTCACATTCTCTCTCCATAGAACTGCCTCCTCCATTTAATCTAACTTAAACACTTAAGCAAATATTTAGCACTTTGAGGAAATACATTTTTAAAGCCACAAGCTACTAAATGATAAGGTGACCTACTTCATTCTCAATACTGCATATAGCAATGACTTATCCAGAGAAGATTTCAAATATAAAGAACTAGGCTGCAAAAGACGACACTGTTGGTTATCTTCCTCTGATAATGTCACCAATGAAAACAAAGGAAGAAGAAACTTAAAGAAAATATGATAGAGGCTGGGCATGGTGGCTGATGCCCGTAATCCCAACATTATGTGTGGCAAAGGCAAAAGACTGACTTGAGGTCAGGAATTTGAGACTAGTCTGGGCAACACGGTGAGATCCTATCTCCATAAATATACATATCTGTGTATTTGGTAAATATATATATATATATATATATATATATATATATATATATAAACCATAAATAAGATACATACACACACAAGAGGTACACACACACACACAATACGCATGCACATATATACATATATGTGTGGTAGAGAATTCAGATCCATAATTGAGATGCCTCTTTATCAAACTGTGCCATTAAGAGAAAACACAATCCTTCTACTGAGCAAACATTTATTGAGCACACTATGTATGTATGTCAAGCTGATCTTGAAATAAATTTGTACTCCAACAGTGTTTTGCACATAATAGAAATGTAGACTGAACTGAACTAAATTTTCTGAATACATATGAAATGACAGGGGACTCAGCAGAAAGGCAGCCTTGAGGCATGTTGCAAACAAGAGAAAACCATTTGGAATTTAAATGTTACCCTTAGCTTATTCCAAGGAGATGACTGAGATGTGATCATGTACAAATATATCATGTCATTGACTCCTGTGCAGAGGCAGTCAACCCATGGCCATAGGTGGCTCTTCAGGACTTTTATCCTATTTCCCTAGCCCTGCAAGCTCAAAAAAGTTATTTCCAATTAGGTCAAAAACTATATCTTACAAACTAAAACAGTAAATTTCATATATTAAAAGAATAGACACTGTAATTATATCTGGTATGAGGTAGTTTCATACCAAAATGTAAGTTTCTATATTCAACCTGCAGCTACTCATTCTTACCCATTGTATTGGCAATAGCTAATACTCTACCATTTCCAGAATCTGTTCTGTGGGATATCTGTCCCAAGTGTTGCTCAGAAACATTCTCAAATGTGTTTGGGAAATGTATGTTGCATTCTCCTTTTGCAAACTCATCAAATACATTAGTAAGTATTATTGAAGTCTCTGAAAAATCCTATTTAATTCTGTGTTTCCTGATCATATACAATAAAAGAATCCTCTCCACCATAAGATTAAACAACATCTCCTATCATGGCATGCCAAAAAATATACTTAGAGAAATGTTATACCATATTTACATGATTAGGATAACTAGGAATAAAGCGCCTAGCAGTCAGCACTCCCAGGAATGTTTAATTTTACTAAGCAAATGTTAAAAGATTACTTCAAAAGTGTGCAAAAGCTCTCTTTTTCTCTGTGAAAAATACAGTGTGATTATTATATTCCCTGTATAAGTGTATAAAATTGAAAAACACATCCAGGAAGTGTATATAGCATTGAAAATTTACAAACAGTATCTCTATGTATTTAGAAATACTATGTATTTGCAATACAGGTTGAGCAGCCCAAATCTGAAAATTGGAAATGCTCCAGAATCTGAAACTTTTTGAGCATCGACATGATGCTCAAAGGAAACAGCCATGGGACCTTTTAGGATTTCAAATTTTTAGGTTTGGGATGCTCAACTGGTATAACACAAATATTCAAAAATTTTAAAAAGTCAAAAATCCAAGAAACTTCTGGTCCCAAACATTCTGAATAAGGGTAACTCAACCTGCATTATATTACCCAACAGATGCCACGTCTAAAATGAAAATCATCTCACACATCTACTCAGAGCAGATCTTCCTCCTGATCCCCACCAGCCTCACTCAGCCATGGGTATAATCTTCCTCCTCCAGTACCCATCCCATGACTGATGCATCACAAAGCCCCAACTGAGTTCACCTGAAACCTTACATGTTTACTTTATTACATTCTATTTCAAAAACTATTTACCTTATTCACAAGACAATTCTATAATCTCTTAACTGGTCTCCCTGCTTCAACTCCCAAGTCCAATTCATCCATACACCGGTGCCAGATAATTTTCTTATTTTAAAACAACAACAGAAACACTGCTCAGATTGCTTCTTAGCCATGCCATTCACTATTGTTGAATCAGTGATCTTCACTGCCCACCAAAGGAGGCACAAAGTCCTCAGGCCAGCATTAGGGTCATCTACAACACGGTTGCCATCTACCTCATTTTCATCTTCTCCAACTCTCAGAACACTGTCCTATAATCCAAACCAACTCAGCAAATCACCAAGCTTCTACAGTTTCCCATGTCTGCTCTGGCTACCATCTGTATAGGGAAGCCTTTTACAACCTAGGATATCCCCACTCCTCTAGAACAATCAAATACTTTTCATATCTTTCATGGTTTATTTTCTTTGAAAATTGTTTACATCTTTAACTTTCCTGCCCTTACTACTTCCAACAAGTTTGAAAATTCCACAGGAGAGAGACATATTTATTTTTATATTGCCTGACAAGCAATACCAATGTACTCGAAAGTTGTTTCTTGAAATAAATTTAATCACTGCAATAAAAGCTATTACAATCATGGATGTGTAGACATAAAAGACATGCAATGAGCATCACCAAAATTCTTTTTAAATTCATAGATGCAATCACGTCTGTGAAGGACTCTACATACCAAAAGGCTGCAGTGGCTATCTTACGTTCACACACCCTGCATTCTTTTCTTTTAGGGACTCTCCCTTTCATAACGATGTGATTCCAGTGTATTCATCGAAAAAATAGGATTGATTTCCCCACCAGTAAGGCTGGCCAGATTAAACTATCTACTTGGTCACAGAAACTGGTAAGCTGGTGGAAGTTTGAGTATCTTTTCAAAAACAGATACAGAAAAAAAAGGAAAGAATATAAATTATCTTTCAGTAATAACATTAGCTATAAAGACATAAAAGGGAAAAGCTGGTGCCTATCTCTGCCTCCACAAGGCCAGGGTCTGAAGGGGATAAAGCTAACCAGAGGAAAGCAGAGTAAAGCAGGGGAAGAAAACAGGAGAAAAGATCATGGGAACTCCTGCATTGTCTGGTCATGTTGAAGATCAACCTGATGGACGTCCAAGTTAAATAAGCCAATAAGTCTCTAACTAGTTTTATTTTGGACGCCGAAGAGAGAGCTTATATGACTTGTACAAGCTGACTATTTTTCTAGGCCTCATTTACTTAGCCATAAAATAACGAGTTTAAAATACATGCGTTTTGAGGCTCTATTAATTCATTTCTGGTTAAGGTTTTAAGGGCAATTAGTAATAGTTTGACTATTAGCTTTCTGAAGTCCATTCCAATCAGGCTGCCTCTTAGCATGTTTCTCTCTCCCTCAATGCCCACAGCTCTCCTCTCTTCCTACTCATTTGTCAAGATCCCCTCACCTTCAACTCCTAAAAGCTACTAATCACCTCTGCAGTCCACAATGATGTTCTCTGCACTTCCAAAGGCATTACAGCCCATGCTACTATTGTAGCATTTAGTTCTTTGCAGTCTACCACCACACTGCTTGACAGCAACAAGCTCCTTGAGGACTCTGACTTTAATAAAGATTCTTTGTGTTCACCTCATAGTGCCTTGTGAGATTTGAGCACTCGGAACACATTCAGGGGCTTGTTGACAAGCTAACATTTTACCATTTACAGAGAACAAAATTTCAAGCTTGACAATTCCATGTGTTGGCTGAGGACATCCAGAAATGGGAAATATTAAATACTCCAGTGAGAGCATAAACTGATATAACCAATTTGGAAAGGCATTTGGCAAGATCCAGTTTTTTAAAAAACTGTGCATGCTCTACAGATCAGCAATCCACTTTTTGGTACAGACCCTAGAAAAACACATACTTTCACAAAAAGACATTATTAGTTATAGGAAAAATAAACTGTAAATAACTTAAATGTTCAATAGGTTATGGCTACAGATTTAGATATACTTCTCCTACAGATTCGTAATAAAAGTATAAATCCTGAACTATGACTATACCCAGCAAATCTATGACATTGTTGCTTCTGAGGAGAAAGAAGAGGAAATCAAAGCAACTTCAGCTTTTTCTGTTAGACTTTATATATATATAAAAAAAGAAGCAACTATGCCACAAGCAGTCCACAACTGCTAATTCCAGCTACTGTTTGTTGGAACGTGGGTACTCTGCTGTATTTTCAAAGCAGAAAAAAAAAGCTTTATTTTTTTCCTCACAATGTGAGTTTTTTCTAATTCTATCAGATACTTCCCTTGATTCAATTAATGTTTTCATGCAAGCAAATGTAATTACATGGAAAGTGTAAAAGTACATCATTATACCCAGTTAAAAGTCCTCCTAACTCCCCTCAATCCCATCCACTGCCTCAGAAGGTCAATCATGATTTCTTCCAGATATTTTTGTATTTACATTCCTATCTATGCATACACTCAACTTTATGGTTCAGATTTTTACATTTATTTTCAATACAAATGAAAACAATTTTTGCTCTTAATATTCTATAGAATTCTTTTAGTGTTTTAACATTTTACTTTATTAATTGTTACTTTTTTTTTTTTTTGAGATGGAGTCTTGCCCTGTCACCAGGCTGGAAAGCAGTGGTGTGATCTTAGCTCACTGCAACCTCTGCCTCCCAGATTCAAGTGATTCACCTGCCTCAGCCTCCCGAGTAGCCAGGACTACAGGCGCACGCCACCAAGCCCAGTTAATTTTTTTTTTTTTTTTTTTTGCATTTTAGTAGAGACGGGGTTTCACTATGTTGGCCAGGATGGTCCCAATCTCCTGACCACAAGATCCGCCCTCCTCGGCCTCTCAAAGTGCTGGGATTACAGGCATGAGCTACCACACTCTGCATGAATTTTTTTATAAGTGTATATTCTGCTTACAAACAGTGGAAAATTGATAAGATGTATAAGGCATTAATGTAATTTGACATTACCAAAAAGTAACATATCAAAAATGCAAATTAGTTTAATTATAAGATTTTGGATGTTTTTAATATTCATGTAATGTTCTTAAGAGTCTATAAAATATATGTACTCTATCATAACTTTGTATAAGTATTTCCTTATTACAGAACACTTAGTTTGCATTTAATTTCATCCATGAAAAAAGTGCTACAATTAAGACTTTTATATAGTGTTCCCTTTGTATATGTACAACCATCTCCCTACAATAGATAAAAAGATTGTACTTCCAGTTGGAAGAGTGCTTTGAAAATTTTAATAGCTACTTCCAAATTACCTTCTAACGAGAGTAACTACTTAATGATGGATAGTATCAATCTTTAAATTTTTGCTAATTCACTCGAGGGGTGGAGATGAAGAGGCCATTCCACGTGGGAAGAGCAGCATGAGGGCAGCACAAACGGACAGAAATGAATGTGGTGTGTGTGCAGGAACATGATTCCAGAGTGGGGAGTAAAAGAGAGAATACGATAGGAATCAGATTCCAAAGGGAAGGTCCACACCACTTCATGGCGCATGACATTTGGTTCCACAGTTTAAATGCCATGGCAAAGAGCTTATTCTTCATGCAGGAGATGACAGAGAGCCCCAGAGGACTTTAACAAGGAAAGTGCTCTTGTCCATTTACTAGCACAAAGATAGATTTAAACTGAGATACACCTAGAAGACAGACCAGTTAGAAGTCTGCAGGACTGGCCTGCAGGGAAGATGGAGCAAGCTTTGTCAGAGAACTAATGGTAGGCAGCAATGTGAATAAAGTCAAGAAATACATGCTAAGACAAAAGCAAAACAAAACAGTAGGCTGTTTTTTCTTGTTGTTTTTTTTTGGACAAAGACACTGACAAAATGTGTGAGATAAAGGAGAAGGAGCTTAGGACTGAGAACTAGAGATGAATGGTGGTATAATTAAGATGGATAATACAGAAGAGATTAGCTTGACGGTATGATGAATTTAGTTCTGGACTCAGTGATTTAAAAGCATGCATCCAAAATCCAGATATGTACATGCATCAGAGAGTTAACGGTGGTGTTCAGGATAAACACCGGGGCAGCTACCAGTACAGACAGTATTTAGAAAATGGTGACAAGTGATTAACACAGTTGTAGAGTAATAAGAGAAAAATGACTGATGTGAGTTCATTATATTCCAAACTTCAGAAAACTATGAGAAAATATTAATAAGATCAAAGAAAGGAAAAAAAATCCCATAAGAATTTTATTATAATATGATGTATACTCTAGCATCAGTATATAATTGTTTTATAAGCCAGAATAAATCTCTCTACTCATAGGTAGAAATAACCTGTAAGTAGGAAGTTATCTGGGAGATCTGGCCAGAAGGAACCATTCCTTTAAATACAGTTTTTTCTTGGTAAAACAAGAACATTACTAAACGCAAATTGAAGAAAAGATGAGAAAAATCACTCAAAATACCAACTCCTGAATATAACTCTAAGCACTATGTAAACTTTCTTCCAGCCTAATTCTTTCCATTCTAAAGTTATAATTTATTTAAATGCTGAATAACAATATTTATTATATCCTTTTACATACTATCACAAACCTATTAAAAATATCACATCAAATGTTTAAAATATTCTGTGAACTTGTTTCAAGTTAGTGGTCCTCAACCTGGCTATATGTTACAATTTTAGGGAAATTTTTAAAAATGCAAATTTCAGGGCCAACTTTACACTTACTAAGTAAAAATATCTGGGTGGGGTTGAGGTGTCAGTGTTTTCCTAAATCATTCCAAATGATTCAAATGTGCAACCAAATTTGAGAGTCACTGATATCAGTAGGGATCATTTAAACTGTCCTTTAATTACAATTAAAATAGCACTGATATGAATATCTTAATGCATATTATATTCTTTTCTTATAATCAAGAATACTTCATGTTAGGTTTGTAGAGTGGCATTATTAATTTATGAGATATGGGTTATTCAATGACCTTTGTGAATAATGCCAACTGACTTTTCAATGTGTTGTTTTGGTTTACATTCTCACCAGCAGTATATAAGCAAGACGCATCACTTGGAGTCAAGAATGAAATGCAAAGACTGATTAATTTATTAGGGAACCATAAAACAATTCTCAAGGGTTGCTTTAACTCTGATTTTTAGGATTATTAGTAAGACTGAATGCTTATCCACATATTTGTTTATTCCTTAGTTTTATGCATTGGAGCTCCTCTGCTGTTCATGTCCTTTGACCATGATGCTAGAGGGTTATTGTTTTTTCTTGTTGTTTTAATAATCTCTTTATATAATACCTCTAGCATATTAACTAAAAATATTTTCTCCATGGTTTGATTGTGACTTAATGTTTTGTTTTTCATATGCAGACATATAAAATGTTATATAGCCAATTATCTCCATCTTTTCCTTTGTGGCTTATTTTACAGCTTCTAACTGTGAAAAGTTATTTCCCTGCCAGAGGTGGATTTAAATGTTACATTTAAATTTTTTCTAATTTTTTTCTAATGGTATGACTTTTCATATTTACATTTCGATTGCGTCTCTCTTTCTCAACATAAAACAGATAGTACATGTTAAAGAAAAAATTTTCAACGTGTAAAAAAATTACATGTTGAAGAAAAGCATATTACATGTTGAAGAAAAAAATTATCATTTGTAATTGTTTTCTATGGTTCAGGAAAAAAGCAGCACAGTTCCCTTGTTCATTACCTAATTTTTGATTCATCCTCCTACCCCTTTCTCTCCAGAAAATTCTAGTACTACTCATCTGAAATTCCTTGATCAGCAGAATGTCAAAAGAATTCAGGTCAGCATTTTTTCTGGCTATGGGAAAAATTTTACCTTTAAATGTTTGATAAAGGAAATGTCTAAAAATAACTAACCTAACCACTGGTGTTAAGACTGGCATTCATAACACAAGACAAGTGCCAATTTAATTTAGCTTCTTTCTCCTGTCCCTTCCTCCTCTTTCTTTATCCACCTATATTCTCAAGGTGCTTTGTCCACTGGTGGTTTCCATTTTGATTAGAAGTGTTACCACAGAAATATATTTTTTAAAACATAGCTTTCTAGAAAAAAAAGCCATAGGTTTCTATAATAAACTGTAAGTTTTGTGAAATTCAAACATCATAATTATTTAAGGTGGTATGAAATATATATATGTAAAATACAGATAGAATTATGAAGTAAAAACAAACTTTACAAAAGGATCAATTTCAAAGTAAGTCCTCTCATGGAAACAAGAGGCTTTGGAAAGGATGTATAAATAGAAAGAGCAGTGAATTTAAGCACCCTTCCCTTCCCCAAACTTAGTATGCAACACTTAAAAATACATCTTAAGAATACAGTAGTGGGCCTAAAAGAAATTCAATACACCCAGTTCTTGTTTTAATTTCACCCTCAGGGAAATATGATTCATGAGAAACATAAGTTCAGAGCAGGGGGTCACAGAAATGCTTACACTTGCTACAAGCCAATATTAATACTCTTCTTCCATACATTAAAACCAGTAAAATAAAGGTCAAGATGACTAGGATCAAGGTAAATGTTTAAAGAGAATAAATAACAATGTTGCAAGCTAATGGTTTTTACAATTTATAAAATTATACATACATATTAATAAATTCCACAAGCAATGCTACTGATCAGTTATATAAATATTACCTTTGTTTTACAGAAATACCTTCCTTAGGAAAAAATGTGCATTTTGATTACCCATGAGGAGAAATGTATCTATAAACAAAATAAGATTTCCTGTGCATTATTTGACAGCAATATCAATGCTCCAACCAGACACAGAGACTCTCCAGAGAACAATTCCAATAACGAAAAAGGAGAATATGTAAATGTAATCGGGGTAGAAAAGAGAATTGGAGAGCCAAGGTAATAGTTCAAGAAAAAATTATCTTAAACCTGGGCCCCTATTTAATCAACTAACGAAATGGCAACTGATTAAACCATTGCTAAAATTATCGAGAACTACCTATGTTTATGTAACAAAAGGAGAAATAGTCTTCTGTTTCCTTTCATTTTTCAATCTTCCTAAAAACACAACTTGGGATATCACAGCTTCTGGCCATTTGGCAAGCATCTTATTTAAGTAAGCACAACTCCAACCAACTCATTTAACTTGAAATTAATGTTCTTGGTCTTTTATATTGCCACTTAAAGCTTTCAGGAAATAGTTCCTGGATACACCTGCCACCTAATTTCATGAAATCAATATTTCACTAAAGCTAAGTCAGGAAATCTTAAGGGCTGAATTCAATTATAAATGTTACTTCAGGAGTTGATAGTAGATAAAATGTAGCATTGACACTGAAAATCATTACAGTTAAAGGGCTTTGTTTTTTGGGGGTGTGGGGGGATTGTTTTCTAAGATACCAGTAACAATCAGTAAAGACAACATGATGTTAGGATAACAGTAACAGCTTTAACCTTTCTAGTGTCAATGTCCGTTTATAAGCACAGAAACAACATTCTCTCTGACTATACCTGAAATAAATCTATTGTAATGATGAGAGACAGCGATCATCAACATAAAATGAAAACTACTAGAATGAGTTCAAACTTCATCCAAAGATGAAAACAACTATTTACTGAAATCCAGACAAGTTACTCTTTAAGTAGAACACAATAATTCACCATATCTCCGTCATATGTACCATATTATACTTAAAAGCAGTGGTAAGCCAAAGTTCCACATAGAAAAATTTTTGCAGACACATTAAAAACAAAAAATCTTTTATACACAGCAAACACCTGACATTTGTCTTCAAATGCTGTCTTTCCTCAGATAATTACTAACCACCTGATTGCCTTCCATGCACAGATCCTTAGAGTAAGTTTCTAGGATCTGACGTGGGATATGTTTACTTCATTTTTCAGCATAGACAGTGAAGAAATGTCAGAACAAAGATAGAAAATCCAAAATTCTAAACTTGTTCATTTGATAATCTTAAAATTGTTCCTTTTATCACTTGGCTTTTCAAACTAAGTGTGAGGAAAACTCTGGAAATTTTCAAAATAAACATTATCTTAATACATTCCTACGTCTCACATTTCCTCCTTGGTTTGTTCATGTCTCCTAACCATCATTTTCTTCTTCTTTTCAAAATCTTTTCTCTAGGGACCTCACTTCAAGTCTAACGCTTGCCTGTGGCCCACAGTGACGGAAACACTGAGCTTTGGAATGGGCGAGACTCAGGCTCAGATAACAGATCTTTCCACTTATCACTGTGTGAAGTTAGGCAAGATACCTAACTTCTCTCCGCACCAATTTCCTCATCTGTAAAATGAAGAAACAGCACCCACTTCTCAATGTTACCATGAGGAATAAATGAGCTAAAAAAAATAGAAACTGCTTGGCTCAGTGCCTGACACTGATCAGTTACTACATAAATGTTAGTTTCCTGCCTTTTTGCCAAAATGACATTGAACAGACAGTTCTAATGATATTTACGGATACATACATCTGGGTTTTCTTTTCAGTTCTTTACCTGTATTCTACTCTTAGACCTAATAAACTTCTTCCATGTTTAACACTCAGCAAGCTTTTCATTACTCTAAAGGAAAATACTGAAATCATATTATATAAATAAATAACCAAGAAGAAGCACCACATTTCTAAGCAACATGTTCAAAATTGGAGAAACTCTAGTATATTTCTTGTAATAATTTAAAATGCATGAGCAGTTTAAGGCAAAGTAGACGCAGTATTTATGCTGCAAATTCCTTAAACTGCAACCCAATTTGATTCTTAGTAAAGCAGAATCAGAATAATGAAGTGCTTTCAGTGAAGATAAAACAGTCACTGGGAAAAATCAGCCTCAAGAATATTTATTAATGTCATCATGCTACTTCGTTTAGAAGGGTCCCAAGCAAAAGAGTGAACAAGGAGACTACAACTTCAGCAAGAAAGATCATGGAGATGCAGTCAATGTTCACAGGGAAAAAGGCTCTGGATATATACAAGAAAGGAAAATAAAACACTTCTATCTAGTATTACATAGGATTTTCACGTTTAGATAAATTTGTGGTTATAATATGGCCACAGTTTACACAAACTGTAATTCAGACAGAGAAATTAGAAAGCACACCAGAGCCTCTCGAATTTTCACTTTCCAACAATTCACACTTTCTCACTTTCCATTCTAGTCTGCACTGTCACACTGACAAAACAGAAATAACATATGTGAGCGACACCAATCTGGGAATCACTCTCATAACCTTCTACCCAGTCATTCAAATCGCACTGCCTGGCCTTCAGGTGTCCATTTGTCCTCTCATGCCCACTAAATGACAGGGGAATGAGTGACTCTTATGGGGTTCCATACGGGAAGACCCTCAATGTCCATTTTCACCCAACGTCACTAGCTGGTACCTACCCGGAAGGAATGAACGGAACCACTCCAATGCAATCCCAGCCACTCCTGCTAGTTCAAGCATTCGGTTCAGCATCACCTCATGACCAACACGAAAGCAGCTGAGGCTCTAATATAATCATCATGGAAAGTTGTCCCAAATCCTTCATTGGAGGAAGATCCTTCATACACACCAACGCTGTCTCCAAGCCATGCCGGGGTCTGAAACCAGACTGGAAAATATTATATATGTGTATATATAGTAAAACTCCCACAAACCACTTTCTATGACTCTTCTACTTTGTCATATTTATTTACAGCTGCTTAACCAATCCTATATATATTGCCTTCTCAAGATGAAAATATGAACATTTAAGGAAAGATCCTTTCCATAGCAGAAGGTAAACTTAAAGCATATGAAGACCTGGTGCTGCCTGTTAAGGTAGTTGAGGTGATCCCAAATGGAAAATAGTTTGTCCTGAAGGGAAGAAAGAAAACACAATATTGGTTTCCAAGGCTAATCTAAACAGGGTGGACAGAATTCAGTATTCAAAAGAGAGTGAGAAAAAAAAAAAAAAAGCCTTGACTCAGCAGATCGAATAGCAATGCCAGATTAACCCTTGAAGGTCTGTTTGATATTATCAAATGTGCCTTTACTCCTCCTGAATCCCACCACTTTCATAATCCTAACTACCATCACCTTGACAGCATTATCCGACTCCCTCCGGATCAAAGAGCGCTAGACTGATTGCACTTGCTTATGATGGAGCAGGGCCAGGAACCTTAGAAAGAACAACAACTTGAAATGGTAAGAATTTGTTTTTTTTTTTTAAATGATCAATGGAGCTCCAACAGCTATCATACATAAAAAGCAAAAAGAATTCAACCCAACTAAAAGAATTTTAGTTTTCCTTCTCCTTAATGAATAGGCTTTTAAGAAACAAAGTAATAGATATTACATAGAGTATTTAAAGTTTAACCAGATAATTCACTGTTTTTCCCCCCCTCGGGTCCTTTATTATAAGATTGAGGACTATTTCCTTTTTGCTTGCCCCTTTCACCTAAACTAATATAATAGTGACAACTGAAACTTTTAGTCCTACTGCCAAATTTTACCAACTTCCTCTAGTTCCAGAATCATCTAAAACAAAATTAAGTGGGGTAAATCACTGCAGTATTATTTTCTATGTACTTACCCTAAATTATTTTTGAGTCAAACTGCTATCTATAAAAATGCTCATCACATATAATTGCATTTAAGGTTAATAGAATTCTGTCTTTCTTATCTCCATTTAACTTGCTCTACTAGCCAGACTCATTCCATCCTTGTCAGTTATTTTCTATCTATATTAAAACAAAGAAAACTTGGAAATACCCATTTGGTGTACTGTCTCCCCTACCTACTTGGTATATATTTTGGTTCCTATGTCAATTATTCTGCTGATGTCAAATACCTAGAAATCTTTTAGATAGATTTGGACCTGAGATAGCAAACATAATACTCAAATTATGTTTTTCTGGACATCTTTACTAACTTTACTGTACATCATAAAGAATAATAAGTCTCTCACTAAGGATAATGCAAAGAATGGACTCACCTAGGCATAAAACTCAGAAAACACTATTTTGAAAGAGAGAGTTCACTTGGTGGCTTAGTAATATGATGTAGTTTTCTTCCTAAAATTTTAAATTCTCATGTTTGACATACTGACTTCTTGTTGCATAACTTGAAGTTCCAACCACAGTCAAGTATAAGAATCTTCTCAAACCATTCGTTATACAAATACTGGCTGTCTAAGTAATATATGTTCAGTCAAATAAATATTTGCTGTGATGGCCACTATGATCTAGGAATCATACAGGATGTGCAAATGAGTAAGGTATACCACCAGCTATCTTGGAATTCATAGTTTAGTTGAGAGAGTTATTAAAAAAAAGTGATAGTGATACACTAGAAATTCCCCCAAGGAATACAAAAGAAGAAACCATATTTCTTTGGGGAGCACTAACAATCTGTATCTTAAGTGATAAATGAGTATTAAGGTGGCAGTGATCCTAATAACCAACAGAGGCTAAAGCATTAGTGTATGTATGTACAATTTACAGGAATATCAGAAACCAGATTACTATTCATAATTAAAATATATTATATGCTGTATTTAGTTTAGTAGGCGGCAAGTTATTGCAGTATAATGGAAAAATCCTAGCACACAATGAATGTTCAATAAATATTAAACTGAGGATCTCAGACAGAAGCACACAAATCATGACACAGATTTTCCAAAGAATTATTTCCTACATACATACGCACCTCCTAAGAGACAGCAAATTTGTTTTGTTCCCTAAAGTCTCTTCTCCAAATTTCCATCTTAATGTATGTGAAGCTTCATAATCACATTTCAAACAAAATTTGGATGACGGTGCAGACACAGGACTTTAAGACACATCCCTTTTCCCCCAAAACACACCCATCAGATAATGGGCAGAGGTACTGTCAGGATACTACTGTTAACACTTATGAGTACGGAGGGTGGGAAAGTAAAGGAAATTCTACATTGATATACATTCAGGAGACTGAAGTGACCTAAGCAGCTAAAGAAATACATCACTGCCCCCCACCAAAATACAACAACAACAACAACAACAACAAACCTGAGCACTAATATGTTAAATGAATTAGGATTTATTGTAAATGAACTGTCATTATACCAAACATGGCAAATTAGGAAATATCAATAGATATAATTTGCTAAATAAAGTTTTTTTGTTACAGTAAAAAAAAATGCCCTCTGAGTTACAAATAAGATCCAAATAAAGCATCTCAGTTAATAAAGGATAATTTACTTACAGGTAGAGTGTACATCAGGAAAATCCCAATCCCTGGTATTGGAGTCCCAACATTAGTTTTTTTTTTAAATTTTATTTTTGAGACAAGGCCTCACTCTGTCACCTAGGCTGGAGTGCAGTGGCACAATCACAGCTCACTGCAGCCTCCATCTCCTGGGCTCAGGCCATCCTCTCACCTTAGTCTCCCGAGTAGCTAGAACCACAGGTATGCACATCACACGTGGTTGATTTCTTTTTATTTTGTACACAAGGGGTCTTGCTATATTTCCAAGGATAGTCTTAAACTCCTGGCCTCAAGTGATCCTCCTACCATGGCCTCCTAATGTGCTGAGACTACAGGCATGAGCCAGCACACCTGGCCCCAACATTAGTCATTAATGTATATTAAAAACAACTCAGGCTCTGCTTCATTAAGTAACAGTTTTATATTTTGTCATGGAATCTGAATAAAGAACACTAACTAGACTCCCTTTTCTAACTACTGATGAAATTTTAGATAAAAAATTAATATTATATATTTTAATACGTCTTATGGAAACATGAAGCATTTGGTACCAGTAGGCCAAAATACTACTATAAAATATCTTAGAATATAAATTGGATTTCATTCTATCTTGATTAGCTTTCTCCAAATTTCTAACAATGGCAACAAACAGTGACATCTCATAAACTAAATATCTTACAATTGACAGAACACTTTTTGAAGTTTTTGCAAATTATTCTGTTTTTATAATAGCAGTTTGATGCAAGAATTATGATTTCCCGTTTTACTGGAAAGACAAGAGAAATAGTCTAGGTGACTTATCCAAGATAACACATTACGTTCAAAGCAGAAACAGAGATAGAATTCAAATTTCCATTCATTCAATCTGAAAATATCACAAGTCTAGTATTAACAAGGGCACCAGGGGGAAGAGAAGGATCAATGAGACGTGAACTCTACCAATTAAGGAAACTGCAGTCCTATTACAAGAAAAATTGAGACAGTTTATTAGATACTGCAACAGAGGACCACACATATTATGTTAAAATGAAATTGCAAGGATAAAGTAATGAAGCTAAAGGAGTGAAAGAATTCTTCACAAGGAGGTGGATTTGAATTAGGCCTTGAAGGTGGGGGTGGAGAGCAAAAATTGATGAAGGCCATTATAGGCTCAGCATTGTCACAGAGACCTAAAAATATAAGGAGTGTCTGTGTAAACTATATAGGTAATTTTTTTCAAATGAAAAAGTGATAACATATCTTTAATAGAAATCAAGCCCACACATGGTATTTAATGAAAAAACAGATATGGCAGAGGCTGGTAGTTGTTCTCCAAGAAGGACCCTTCCCCACAGTTAAGCTCCTCCACTTTTTTATCTTGAAACATGCCTCCTCAAATAAAGATTTATTCTCTAGCCTCCCTTTCAGCTCAGTGCAAGTGTATGTCTGACCAATGGGACATGAGGAGAACTGTTTATTCAACTTTCAGAACATGTCTTTAAAGGGACTATGCATGCCCTTTCTTCCAGCTGCAAGCTATCTCAGACCACTGAGATAAGAACAAAATCCTAGAGACAGCAAAGCAACAAGATAGAAGGACCTAGTTTCCCTGATATCCTGGGGTAACACAGCTATCTCATAACTCATAGGACTACCCACCTTCAGACTCCAACATGCAAAGTGAACTTCTATTTGATTATGTCACTTAAATTTTGGGACTCCATGATACCAGTGCAAACTCACACATCAGCTTATAGAATAGACTGTGCTATAAAGTGAATAGCTAATTTATTGGATCTCAATTCTCCAAACCTAAGAAAAACAATCTGAAAATATTTAAATTAACTGCAAAGGGTTTAATAAAATCAGCAGCATACACTTGTAACAGGCTATCAAATGCGTGTTCTAATTTTAGTCTACATAGCAAGCCTAGACAATAGGAAGGTCAGGGATCAATATCACCATTTTACATGTGCTGAATAAGACAACACATAGTGAATTAATTACACAAAGTATTTGATAACTATGAATTATATTGGATTTAGCCGCTTTTAATCAGTAAAATAATCATTACATATATTATATACTGCATTTGATACACTAAAGATCCATTCATGAAGAAAATTTAAATGTTACTAATGCCAGAAAAAATAATCAGTAAACGAAAACTTGATTTTCACTGTCACTTCACATTACTTCACAATGTTTTCATTTACTGATTGGACTTTTCAGACCACTATGTTTTACTGTGATTATATTTAAATATTTAATTGCTATCCATTTTATTATTTACAGAGAACAGAAGAGAAATTCAATCAGAAAACATAAAATATAATGTAAGTAAAGAAACAGAGTAGGTTGTAAGTCCATGGGGAAAATCTGAAAAAAGAGTAGCTGTTGGACAAACCCTCTTAAATTGTCTACAGACAAATCTACTGGCCTTTGCCTCACATATCCCATAGTTAAATGCATTCCAAACAAAAACTGAAAAATAATACTCAATTCAATGATTTCTTCCTGTGAGGTCTTCATTGGCTCACCATGCCTTACTGAACTCAATGGCTCTCTCCATCAACGCATGGTGGAAATATGAGGCAGTCACAGCCCTTTCCTTGTTCTTTTCAGTCTTCCTTTGGGTGAGGTCTTGGTGGCAACAGGAAGCCAATGAGACCAGAATCAAACATTTTAGATCACTATTTGAAGTATATAGTACAATCTCTCTTGCATCCCTAACTCCCGCCAACAGTTTTACAACTATTTACTATTAGGTAGGTGCAAAAGAAATTGTGGGTTTTGCCATTCCTTTCAATACCCAAACCCACTGAATAGTACCTGAGAACTATTTCAATAGTTCCATTTCATTAGTACCTAAGAACAGAACATTGATCCTTCTTTCTTTACACAGGGTTCAGCCTTCACTTACTTTTGAATATGATTTTGTACATTCTTCTCAAATTTTGAAACAATAAGCCTCTTCTAAGTTTAAAGATGAGTCAGATATTCACTAGTCCTATCGTTGTGGACAACTCACTTACTTTTTCTAAGCCTTAGTTTATTGATTTGTGAAACAAAAGTCTAAAAGTATATGATCTAAAATGTCCTTACCAGAAACAAAATATAATTATTGGATAAACCTCATTCATGTCTTAGTTTGCATCCTAATGCGGTAGGGGCTGTTTTGAATGACCTGTTTTGAAGAGGAAGTTTGCTCTCAGATCAATTCTCACAAGCTAAATTGGGATAGTAATAAACAACAGTAAATGGTCCATGTAGAAACTAGTTCTGGCCTTCTTTTTGCCAAAGGACACAACTCCTTAGCTATTAAAAATTATGTATCCCCCATCCTCTTATCACAAAGGTACACTTTTAATAAAGATGAGAAATTGTTGGGGAAACTAGGTGGTTGGAAGTTGGGTATGCGGAAGACCAGATTTAAAACTTTAAATAACTATCTGCTCCAAGTTACTCAAAATGCATCAGAGACTATTTCACAATCCCCCATCACCTTCTTATGAGAAAAGGAGAGAAGACTTTACCACTCTACCTGCTATAAAAAGTAATTTATAAAACTTTGGGAATTAAGTTATAATTGGATGACTTATTTTTGGTAATACAATAAAAAAAGAACAGAATTGAAAAATAATAATTCTTATCTTAGCAATCAAGTTAAAATTTCGAAAAGTTAAATAAAAACAGAGTAAGCCGTAAAAACTTTGGCAATTCCTACTAGTACTCCCTGTATTCTTGTTTAGCACTTTTCCTTCTTGTAGTGGGGGAGAGTGGGAGAGGAGGCTTCAAAGTGAGCCTTGCTAATCTTAACATTTAAGAAATTAAGATCTGAGCTATTCTTTAAACCACCTCACTGACAACAACCTGTTCCAACAAATCTTAATTAATGCCAATTTTCTATTTCTGGCAAGCATCAGGTCATCTTCAACGAACACAAATTAAGCTATAAACTGAATAATCATTGTATGAATTGTTGTATTTCATGCAGATATGCTAGAGAATAACTACATTATGAATTTAAGACAGCCACAGTGGCCTGCAACATGCTCTGCTTGGCAATTATGCGTATGTCTTTTGTAAAAATAAAAAGAAAAGGGTGATGTTTTCATACTTCCCAGTGGGAGTGTAACAAATGGGTGATAGGAGAGTGGTTGAGCAAGTGGTCATGATAAATATTCTGCTTATTCTCTGCTTAAGAACATTTCCTAAAGGATGCAGTCATGCTGCTTCGGAAACTATACTGGGGTATTCATTCAGGCCTCCTTTTCTTTGCCTAGACACGTATCTCAAAAGGAAAAATGATGTTAATAACTTAGCCTCCCTCTACCTCCACCCAAACACTGGATTATCTACATTTTGTTAGCAATTATGATTTGACTAGTAATAGTTAGCAAGAAACAAGAATTTCAATCTTTAAGTTCAAGATCAACAATAAAACCTTGAGAGTCTCATGAAGTCTTTAGTTCTCCCATTACCCACAGTATGTTTCCCGCTCTCAAGGCATCGTCTTCTAAAAACAAACAGTACAAAGTTACATTTAAAATATGTCATGCTGCTGTCCATAAGCCCAAATCTTTACCCAAAATGATCCTCCTCATGTTAGACAAGCAAAAACAGTGTGAGGTTTTGCATCCTCCAAATGTAAGTGGGTTGTGGAAATGTGTTTTTTTTTTTTTTTTCATTCTTCAAAACTATTTACAACTAGGCTACAAACTGAAAGAGTTTCAACATACCTGTCTTTGACAAGCCAGACTTTCATTTTGGTGAGTAGTCATATAGGACAGCAACAATCAGGCAGAAAAACTGCCAACAGCAATGGGAGAGTGTTCACTCAATAGAATCTTATAATCAATACTTTTTTAAATCACAGTTTCATTAGACTTAGGCTACAAATGTTTAAAAAGGTTAAGAGCAATTGGCTTTAAGTCAGACATCAAATCCCAGGTTTATCATTTTCTAGCTCGACGAACTTTTTCAAATTACTCACCCTCTTCTGCGTCCGATTCTTCACCGGTAAAATGGGGAATATAGTATCTACCCATCTCAAATCTTTTGTTTCAAGGTAATTTATGTGAAGTCCTTGGCATTAAGCTTAATATAAAGGATCAATAGATGTTAGGTATTATTTTTATTATCATGTCCCTATTTATTAATTTGCTTGACATACTACATAAAACACAGCATTTCAGCACTATGCCAAGAAAATTAATGGTACAAAGGTATGAGTTCCTTACCTTTAAGAGCTTATATTTGTGTTGGAAAGACAACACTTTTTAACATGTTGGAGTATCATATACATGAATAATTCAAGAGAGAATTTAGAAATTCTCAACTTTAAAATCAAAAAATAACATTAAGTATGAGGCTTAAGACATCTTCACAGAGAAGAGGCTGAAAGACCTCATTAAATAACACAGAAAATGGTCTGAAATACTCAAAGGCAGAAATGGTATTTTATTCATCTATTAACCCCCACAACTTCTACAGTCTCAAGAACACAGCATGTGCTGAATAAATGTTAACGGAATGAACATATGCCTTAAAACTTCCAAAAAGTAATCAGGATCTTACACAGTAAACACTGAGTAGGCACTTAGTAGGTATTTAATTAACTTAACGGTAATAGCTACATCTCCACAACTTTATCTTAATTTCTCTGAGGTCCTCTAATTTCTGTGATGTTCCTCTAATTTGACAACTAACCACCCTGCATATATATACCTAAGGACTAAGAACGGGCCCAGGAGATGCATACTAGCAGACTACAGAGAGTCCAGAGATCATATAGACATCTCGCACTGCACCAGCACAGGCCATAACTTATTAAAAAAAGAAACTCAATAGAATAATGACCTGAGCTCCAATCAACAATTATCAATTTCATTTTTGCTTGGGTGTGTGAGAAGGCATAGGGTAAATAGTCTTTTCATCGTCCTAAAAGAACTAGGATTTATTTTTAGGAATTAAGTGCTATTGCTTTTAGAAAACCTGGCTCAACAAAAATAAAATTTTTATTCCTTCTGAAAACAAATCAACTATAAAAAGAAGTCCCCATGTGAGCATTACAACTGTTTTGCATTTGAATTATGTTGTCAAGTTCAAAACAATGAAGCAAAACTAAAATCATTTTGGCGAGTGGCAATTAAGGGCACAAGCAATAAAATAAGAGATGAAGAGCACCACTTAGAAAAAATAATTAAATAAAATCATCCCAGTTAAATGCCTATTCCTCTTCAAAGATTTTCACCTGCATAGGATACTTGAAAGACTCACACACAATGTAATTTTACATCCATTTTGGGTCCTATTTCTGCACTGAAATATTTATAGAGTGTTCAGTGTTTCTGGAGTAAATTATACCTAGATCTTGATAAACCTGAAATCACTGAAATTACTTTTGCTCAATTATATGGAAGAATGGAGAAAGAAAGTTTGACAGCATAAAAAGATATATTAAGAAATGGCCATTTCGTAGCTATAATTGCATAGCTTAGTGGTTATTGATGCCCTGAGGCATCAATATATATGCAGTCACCACAGCTATTTTTACCAAAGGCTTCAAATAAAATGCAAGTAAGTTTATGTTACGTGAATACACATATTATATTTGTTTTGTTTTATTTTGTTTTGTTCGAGACGGAGTCTCGCTCTGTCGTCCAGGCTGGAGTGCAGTGGCATGATATCGGCTCACTGCAACCTCTACCTCCCAGGTGCAACCTCTACCTCCCAGGTTCAAGCAATTCTCCTGCCTCAGCCTCCCAACTAGCTGGGATTACAGGTGCAGGTCACCACTTCAGGCTGATTTTTGTATTTTTAGTAGAGATGGGTTTCACCATGTTGGCCAGGCTGGTCTTGGACACCTGACCTTAGGCAATACGCCCACCCTGGCCTCCCAAAGTACAGGGATACAGGCATGAGCCACTGCCCCCAGCCAATATTTGAATATAAAACTTCATAATTTTATTGGTTTATATGTTAGGAATAACATATGAAAACACATATGAGAAGGCAAAAATGGAAGCATGGTACTGTTAAGCATATTGTTATAAATAACTTCCAAAATGAAATACAAAAAAATTCTAGAAATATTATGTTATACTATGAATTCTAAAAATCTTCCAAATTCTGAATCACGGTTATGGACTGAATGTCTTTGTACTTTCAAAATTCGTACGTTGAAACTATAACCCTCAGTGTATCTGCATTTGAAGATGGGCCCTAGAGCGAAGTGATTAAGGATAAATGAGGTCCTAAGGATGGAGCCCTGATCCAATAGGATTGGTGTCCTTATAAGAAGAAACAGTAGACAGCTTGCTGTGTCTCTGTACAGACATATGGAAGAAAGGCCGATGTGATGACACGCAAGAAGGCAGCCAGCTATAAGCCAGGAAGAAAGTCCTTACCAGAAACGGACACTGCCAGCCTTAATCTGGGCTTTCTGCCTTCCAGAACTGTGAGAAAATAAATCTCTGTTATTTAAGCCATCCACTCTATGGTATTTTGTTATGGCAGCTTAAGCTGACTAAGACAATCACAATTAAGTCTGGGAGGACTTAATAGTGATTAAGAGTCATCTTCCAAACTCACTGCATTACTGAGGCATTCTGTATAAAAAGTATTTCCTTCCCATTCAGCAATCCAATCTTACATCAACAATGGGATAACTACCAGAAACGTGAGTGCCTGTGCATGCACACACACACACACACACACACACACACTTCTTTGAATTCTTGTGGGGCTCAATTTCTACTTTTCAAATCACGAAAAAAGTAACAGGAGACATTTCACAATGAACCACAAATACTCAACTATGGCTGCAATATCAGATGTTTGATTATAAAGGCTTTACAGTTACCCAAGCCCAAGTCGATTATGATTGTGCTGAAAACTTGAAACCTGATCTTGCTGGGTAGCATTTCACATAATGATTTTCTACTCAGAATATGCTGCCACAGTAATATATAATCTTATCATTCTCCTCAAGAATTACTTTATTTTGTCCCTACATTTTAATGGTTTAAGTTAAAAGAAGCTTAATTTAATAGATACTACAGAGTTATTTTAAACAATTAGTGATATTCATGTGCAAACTATGACTTCTTATTTAATCAAGTTACACCATTTAACTCAAAACTAATTAAATATGTACAGAAAATATACGATGCCCCAAAACATTTTAAGTGACATATTTTGGGTAAAACCAAATGTATACAAAATTGGCCAGATTAGAAATCCAAAATTTTATCTAAATGTAAGGTGTAATGTAGGCTTTACCATTCATACATAAGCCCTATAGTATCAGAATATTATATAATAGATTTATCCAGATACCATCTAACTAGAAAAAAAGTACCATATTCAATTTAATCAAACAATCATCAAACATACAAAAGACTGTAGCTTTTGATTAATCACTTTAAGTGATTAATATGTGTGATACAGTCTCTTGAATTTAGGGATACCTCATGTTTTGTGTGTTTCACTTTATCATGCTTCGCAGATACTGCATTTTTTACAAATTGCAAGTTTGAGGCAACCCTGCATCAAGTAAGTCTATTGGTGCCATTTTTCCAGCAGCATTTGCTCATTTCCTGTCTGTGTCACAGTTTGGTAATTCACACAATATTTGAAACTTTGTCATTATTATTATATCTGTTATGGTGTTCTGTAATCAGTTATCTCTGATGTTACTACCGTCATTGTTTGGAGAGTCATGAACAGTGCCCATATAAAATGGTAAACTTGGTCAAAATTCTATGAAGGCTAAGAGAGGTGAGGAAGCTGCAGAAGAAAAGTCAGAAGTTAGCAAAGTTTGGTTCATGAGGCTTAAGGAAAACGGCCGTCTCTATAATATAGAAGTGCAAAGTGAAGCAGCAATACTAATGTAGAAGCCCTAGCAAGTGGTCCAAAATATCTAGCTAAGATCATTGACAAAGGTGGCTATACGAACTAGATTTTCTACGTAGACAAACAGCCTACATTCATTACTGAAAGAAAATGCCATCTAGGACTTTCATAGGTAGAGAGGTGAAGTCAACGTTTGCTTTCAATGCTTCAAAAAACAGGCTCACTCTCCTGTTTGGGGCTAATGTCACTGATGACTTTATGTTGAAGCCAATGATCATTTAGCATTTCGGAAATCCCAGAGCACTTAAACATTATGTTACATCTGCTATACCTGTACTCTATAAATGGAAACAAAGCATGCATGACACCACATCTGTTTACAAAATGGTTTACTGAATATTTTAAGCTGTTAAGACTTACTGCTCAGAAAACAAAAACAAAAACAAAAAAAAAAACAAAAAAAAAAGATTCCTTTCAAAATACTACTGTTCACTGACAATGTATCTAGTCACCCAAGAGATGAGGGAGATGTACAAAGAGACTAACGTTGCTTTCATACCTGCTAAGACAACATCTATTCTGCAGTCCATAAATCAAGGAATAATTTTGATTTTCAAGTCTTCTTATTTAAGAAATATATTTCCGGCCGGGTGCAGTGGCTCAAGCCTGTAATCCCAGCACTTTGGGAGGTCGAGACCGGTGGATCACGAGGTCAGCAGATCGAGACCATCCTGGCTAACATCGTAAAACCCCGTCTCTACTAAAAAATACAAAAAACTAACCGGGTGTGGTGGCGGGCACCTGTAGTCCCAGCTACTCGGGAGGCTGAGGCAGGAGAATGGCATAAACCAGGGAGGCGGAGCTTGCAGTGAGCTGAGATCCGGCCACTGAACTTTAGCCTGGGCGACAGAGTAAGACTCCATCTCAAAAAAAAAATATATATATATATATTTTTTTCCTAAGGTGCTATATATATATATATGTGTGTGTGTGTGTATATATTTCCTAAGGCTATACATATATATATATTTCCTAAGGCTATAACATCCATAGATAGCAATTCCTCTGATGAATCTGAGCAAAGTGAACTGAAAATCTTCAGAAAAGAGTTCACCCTTCTAGATGCCATTGAGAACATTCATGATCCACGGAAGGTGGTCACAACAGCAACATTAACAAGAGTATGGAAGAAGTGGATTCTGATCCACTTCAACACTTTAGTGGAGGAAGTAACTGCAGATGTGGTAGAAACGACAAGAGAACTAGAATTTGAAGTGGAGCCCAAAGTTGTGACTGAATTGTTTCAATCTCATGATAAAACTTTCACAGGTCGGGAGGTGCTTCTTATAGATGTGTAATGAAGATAATTTCTTGAGATAAAATCTACTTCTGGTGAAGATACTGTGAACATTGTTGAAATACAAATAAATGATTTAGAATATTACATTAACTTAGTTGATACAAAGCAACAGCATGGGCTGACTCCAGCTTTAAAATAAGTTCTACTATGGGTAAAATATTGTCAAATAGCATTGCATACCACAGAAATATTTCAAGAAAGGAAGTGTCAATCAATACAGAATACTTCACTGTTGTCTTACTTTAAGCAATTGCCACAGCCATTCCATCCTTCAGCAACCACTATCCTGATCAGTCAGCAGCTATCAACATCAAGACAAGACTCTCTCCACCAGCAAACTGATTATGACTTGTTGAAGGTTCAGATGATTGTTATCACTTTTTTTAGATAGGGTCTCATTCAGTCACCCAGGTTGGAGTGGAGTGGCACCATCTCAGCTCACTACAGCCTGACCACATCGGCTCAAGTGATCCTCCTGCTTCAGCCTCCCTAATTAATATCTGGAACTATAGGTATGTACCACGAAGTCTGGCTAATATTCTATTTTTTGTAGAAACAGAGCCTCACTGTTTCTGTTGTTGTCCAGGCTGGTCTCAAACTCCTGGGCTCAAGTAATCCTCCTTCCTTGGCCTCCCAAAGTGCTGGGATTACAGGCATGAGCCACTATGTCCAGCATAAAGTATTTTTTTAATTAAGGTATGCACAGTGTTTTTCAGACATAATGCTACTGCACACCCAATAGACTACAGTATATAAACACGACTTTTATATGCGCTGGGAAACCAAACAATTTGTGTGACTCCCTTTTATGCAATATTCTCCTTATTGTGATGGTCTGGAATCAAACCTGCAATATCCTCAATGAATGCCTGCATTATGGATTCCTTATTAAGAAATGCTACTATAAACTGAAGTCAGTTTTGAGAAAAAAAAAAAAAAAGATTCGTAAAGGGGGAAGGAAGACTTGGGATAAGATGACCAGATAAGAAGATAGTGCAATAATCCAGGTAAGAAATGAAAAGTATCTGAAGAATTGCAAAAAGTATGGTACACAGAAAGAAAGACGTGCTTAGGAAGTAAAACTAACACTACCCAGAACCATCTGGCCATGACGTCCAGGGAGTTAAGAATGGCACTGATTGAGATTTCTAATCTGAGTAATGATGACAAGTAAAATTTTATGTCAACTAAGAACTAGATTATTCTTGAAGCTTGCTTATACACATGTACACACACAAATATATGCAAATTGCCCTGTGTTTCTGTTTAATAACACCATTGTCTCATACATCCCTCTCTAAGTAGCTGACTGTGCACACCATTTACACAATGAGAGAATTAGATGTTAACAAATGGCAGGGATGACACTGTGAGCTAACACTGTAATTCTAAAATGCCCAACACAAACAAACTAGACCACCATTTCAGTATTAAAGGAAGGGCGCCAACATGGAGTCTGCAGATAAGAATTGATTTTGCAGTAGAAATTACTTGCGTTTATTTCTTATCTCTAGGCAAAACATTGCAGCGGCAAGAAAGAATCATCTCCTAAAGCACTAATTAGCAACATAAATCTCACCAAGAGCAATGCCAAGAAATTTTATTGTTTGTCACTATACATGGTAATAGAATTTCTGACATGTTATCCCCCTAAAGAAATGCAACATCTTTAATAAACCACAGTACAAAGTGGAGATTCTAATTTCAGCATATCATAACAGAGATTACAAAACAGAAAACACAAAAAGTCTTAAAACGAGGTAAAAATAAATTCCGGAATTATCAGTGGAATAAAAAATTTTCATTGATACTAGAATAATGACAAAATCTGGGATGTCAATGCATGTTCTACATCACAAAATCTAAAATATGTCCATTATTCTGAGGAACACTAAACACAACGGATACCATTTATAAAACTTTTTAAAATGTCCCTACTGAAATATATAATTATAGGTTGCTTCTCTGTAAACAGTTGATGAAATTTAACATAGTTTTTAAATCTAAAGTATGGCATCTCTAATATTGTTAAAATGTACCTCATAAATACTGTCTTGCCCTCAACCCAACAGAGGTTTTCTTAATTGCTTTGTGTGGTTTGTGTGTATATATATATTTTAATTTTATGACCACTTCAGGCTCATTATAAACTATTTGCCTATTACCAAATAATATAAAACTAAATCACAGTTCCTGCTACATTAGTAACAGGTATCTTATAATGATAATGTCCAGCACATAAAAAAATTATTCCTCACTGATGAATGGTTGTTTTGCTCTCACTACATAAGTCAGGGAAGCCTTACTCCATGACCTTGCAACCCCTGGATATGTTACTATAACAGAGCACACATTTCTTTGGAAGCATCACTTGAAAAATTATGTAAGACATGGCATCAAAAAACACATCCTCAGGCATCAAAAATCCCACAGTCCCCTTGGTAAAGGAATGATAACTTCCGAACAAGCAAATCAAAAACAGAAAATCAGAATTGGAATGACCCCCAAATTCATCCAAAGCAACACTGTAACTAGACTTACTCCTCTTTTCTAAACAAATATTTTCACTGACTGCAGACAAGAACATACTCCACGGCAGCACCCTAACTCCCTGAGGAAGGAAGTGGGGATGTTTATCTAAGAAGTCCAAAGAGGGATATCAAATATCCATCCACAAAAGCAGCAGACTGGAGGATTCACATTTTAATCCCATTTATAGAAGCAGCATGGCTATTTGATTATATGATTCCAATCATCTGAAAAGCCTTCCAATACTTTGATCGATCAACTGTTGACAATTAATAAACATAAAGGAGCAGAAGCCCTAAAAACACTCAGAATCAGTGAAGCAAGTACACAGAGGGACCAGAATAAAATGACATTAATAAAATCTTCTATCCTATTATACAGAGGGGAAGTAAAAATTACCAAGAGTATTTTCATAAGAAAGAAAACCAGGTCTTAAAAAATCATTCTATTTTTTTCCAACAAAACCACATGTCTTTCTGCTAATTTATTATATTCATATTTCATATTTCTTTTTTACTCACATGGAAGGTACTTATTTCATTCTGGCTTTTCCAAATAGAATTTAATCCTACTGTACACATTTCATCAATAATATGGAGACACAGAACATGATGTAAAAAGTCCTATTTTTATCATGTCTACATGAACATTATATGATTTAAAGTGTCACTTGTAAAAAGGAAAACACAGCATACAATGTCAAATTTCACCTCAAATAACAGTAACATATATACTGAACACATTCAAATATCCTCATTAGTTTTGCCAAAATTACTAATGTAGTTTTTCTATTATAAGTTACAAGTTTAAACTAGTGGCTTTCACAGTGTTTGAAAACAAGCAACAGCATGATAACTTCGGTTGTTCACAGATAATCTGCTGGAAACTAACAGCATACATATATTTAATGGGATTTCCACAAACCTGTTAAGTTTCTTTTGATGTTAAAAATAACTACTATTACATAGCATTAAAAACACAACATGTTAAAAAGAAGTTTCTAACTCTGAATGCAAGCCAAAGTTGTTACTAAGCACCAGCAAATTAACATCTTGAGAATGAAGATTATTGACTAAACAACTATTTATTGAGCGTCTGCTGAGAGCCAGAAGCGTTAGGTACCCTTCCCTTAAGGAGCTCACACATAGGCAGGGAAGACATACAAAGACAAAATTACAGTACAGCGAGGTAAGTGCTATCGGAGACCTGCCTGACACATACAGAATGAAGGACCCCCATAGTACTTGACACAAATGGCCTTGCTTTGAGTACAGGTTGGAATGATGATGGTGGCTGAAGACCTTATCTTCTATTGTCTAGAAATGCTAGGTACAGTAGAGGACTGTTTGGGGGAGGACCATTAAAATGTTACCTCTCATCCATAGAAGAGACCACCAGAGGGTTATGGCCATATTAGTAACTTTACAAGCACTTCCCTGTATTTAATCACGCATATTACTAATGTGCATTTCTTGAAACACATCATTAGTAAATACCTAGAAATCAATCAGCTATGTTTGACCTCATGAAGGTGGAATTTCTAAACTTTACTTAAGAAAACTACATACAGTTACATTTCATTTACTCGACTACCTTAAATATTTGGAAAACATTTAAGAACTTGAAAAGTAGCAAAACAGTACATTAAGGAGGCAAAATAAGTGTCAATATCTGCTCCTTGAAACAACATCCATACATACAAGACAGTCCTAAACTCTCTCAAAAGCTAGGTATGTTTATTTTAGAGGTGACTCTAACAAGAAAATTAGAACTAGAAAACAAGGGAACAGTGAGCACAGATGCATGAGGCAAAAGTAATGGATTACCATTGACAAGAAGGGGGAAATTTAAAGAAATAGAATGAAAAAACAAATGGGAGCACAAAATGCATAGTCTGAGGCCACTTGATGCAGAGCAGATTTTACAGAAGAAAACTTTAACTGTGTTCTCTGTCTTTGCTTTTCCTTTTCCTATTCAAACCGGTAACTGTGTGCAGGTACTTCACTAATACTATACTGGTTCATGAGTATTTGTAACAAAGGACATTTTTTTCCTTACAGAAGGACAAATAGTGACGCAGTGGGTGAAGTGGGGAGATAGATTCAATTTAGAGGACTAGGGAGTTACATTTCTCATTTCAATGTTCTTTAATTACTCTTTGAAGAAGTTGGTTTTTAAAATTTGTTTGTATTTGTTAACTACGCATGCTGAAAGCCCTCTTATATACCATTCTGGGAGGACCAGCATTTTGAAAATTTTGAAATAATGCTATAATGATAACAAGTGTAATTAAAATGTTGTTGTGAGTCACAGTACAGGGATTTTTATATCTCAAGCTTCATAACAACTGATAACAGCAGAGTCACTCCTGTGGAGAAGAATATCTTAATGAACGAATTTCAAATGTCTGCTTTTGGGAGGTGCTTTTTATGTCCACATTGGCAGATTCCTCTGGCAACAACGCCCACATAAGACAGTTGACATCCTTAGATTTTTAGCCCTTCTTTTCTTTTGACTATGGCACAAATATTTTCAGTGCTTTCTAATTGTCATAAATATTTCCAGGGTTACTGACAGGTGGCAACAAGAAATTAATCTCCTGTTTTCCTGATTTCGTTTCCTAACTCCTTAAACTGACATCTGGGTTAAAATAGGATCTCCTTTAACAGAGTTGTTAGGTACTGTTAGCAACTAACCTGCCCACTGCTGCCTCCACTTTGTGGGGGAATAATTAGTGCAAACACAATGTGGTTATATTATCTTAGGCTATTTCTACAGAGTAGGCAGAAAAAAAGTCTCCAAAATAAAAAATGAAAATTTGAGCATAAGTTTCCGGTACCCCAGTAAATTGTGATGTCTATGGACCTACCTTGCAAAAGATACATTTTAAACAGCTAGAGGCTGATGTTGCCCACACGTTAAAGTTATAGGAGTTATAGCTGAAACCTACTTTTCACAAAAAGTCAGCCTCAGAAGGATATTTATTTATCTTAGCAGTTCCTATATGCACATCAAATGAAAACATTCAAAAGGTAGTTCGGTAGGTTTAATTTCATCAAATTGTGACTACTGTATGCTCAATGGCTTACAGATGGACAACTCATGTACACAAATCTATTCTATGTAACAAGGCTGATTACATACACATACGACAACATCATAGTTGTTTTATCCTATAGTAAACCTTTTTCTCCTTGAGTAATATCATCTATACGGCCCTAACTTGCTACCTAAAACCATAAAATTAATACCTAAGAATAAAGAATCATCACTGAAATATTATCTGGCAACCAAAAGGTATTCCTGTTATATGCTACAACATGAGGAAACCCTGAAAACATTATACGCTAAGTCAAATAAGCCTTTCACAAAAGGCTACACATCTATATTCCACTTATATTAAATGTCTAGAATAGCAAGTCCATAGAGACAGAAAGTGGACTAGCAGCAGCCAGAGGCAAGAGTAGTTGGGATATGGAGTGACCACTAATGGGTACAGGGTTTCATTTTAGGGTGGTGAAAATGTTCTAAAGTTTGATAATGTTGATGATGCAGAACTTTGTGAATATAACATAATCCACTAAACTGTACATTTTAAAAGGGTAAATATTAGGCTCAACAGCTATTACAGGATGCACCAAGTAGAGTTTCTTAAATATAAGAGGACTAGATTTTCAACCACATTTACTGGCACTGAATTTTATCAAAGTGAGCTCATCTTTATATCCTGGGATCTACCTATTAAACCTGTAAAAGTGTTTCTCTTTCACCACCTGGTTTCAGAAACGTGATCTCCTCTTACAAGAAAAAGAAACAGGAATAACTTCAAGGAGGGGCTAAGTCACACAGTGCTGTTCTTTGTTAAGAAAGTACATCCTGTATCAACCCATCTAATGTAATGTATTAAGGTAACAGGCAAGTCCAAGGAAATCTTAAACCATCCAACTACTTCTCAATTAGAAAAGAATTTGTGGGTAGTTACCCAATTCACAATCAACTACAATATCAAAATCTAGATACACCTACTGCTTAGCAACGAGTGGCAATTATTATTTAATGGAAACAGAAAATGTTTTAAATATGGATACTGACCTTGTTTCTTTTAACCCTTCTTTCTGAATGACTTCCAATATCTGCTTTGCTGTCATTGGTGAGTTGGGGTGTTTTTCTAGTGCCTAAAATATAAACATAAGATTCCGAGATTATTGCATGGCAGCATACAAAATGAAAATGTATGTGAATCATGCATTCTCTGCTTATTTTACTACAGGGGAAGGGGCTTTTACATCAAAGTAAGAGTCCATCATACAGGTCAGGTGCCCAAAGGGAGAACGTAATTTTTTTGGACATTTAAATCAGAAATTTCTGCAACAAAAAGGGGCCATCCTTCAAACATGTCACAAAGGCATACACACCAAAAGAGAAATGTGAATCCTAAAGAAAACAAGTTAACAAATGTATATAATTTCCTTTATTTAAAAAGTTTCTAATATTTTATGGTGAAAGTCATGTTTTCAGGCTGTTAAAATGTTTCCTAAGATTCCAGGTCCTTGGAAACATGGAGCCTGAATACTACCAATAGAAGAGAACAGAGTGTGGTCACAAACAGCCTCACTGGATTCATGCCCAAAATATTGAAAGAAGCATATAGGAACCCAAGTAACTCATTACAGTGTGTTTTCCAGTTCAGCTCAGTTTCCTTTCCTTTGCCTTTTCCAATTAATTTCAAGTAAGCTCTTTCCTCTTCCCATTTAGCCTATCTCAGTCATATGAACTCAGTCCCATTCTCTTTCTCTCCTCTTCTGCCCTACCTATCTTTTGTGAAAGGGGTTCTTTTAAACAAAGGGTGTGGAATACACAGGACATAGCTGATTATTTCCACAGGTCTTAGACCATCAGCCCTGGAAATCAGGTTCCTTTATTTTTCCAGGGACTTAACCCCATGTGGTGGAAACAATAAACAGTAGTGCCCCTACTGTGCACCAACATGAACTACAGGGACCACATCTGGGTACAAGAAACAAGTTACACACATCTTCACAATGACCTACTCCAAGAGTAGATGACACCTAATTAAAGATGCTATGCAGGAGCTTCATGCTCAAGTCATGGCCTCTTGTAACTTAGAAACACTAGAGTTCCAATCTATTATTATTCGAAGAATCATAATTATTAAGAATTAACAGGGTCATTCTGAAAATGTAAACTTGAAAAGGCTTCCAAATCTGTTCAAAACGGCTCTGTGATCTCTTATACTGTCAATAACCAAATTTCAACTGATTCACAAGTGAAGGCTCTGTTCATCAAGGCCCTTCAGTGTGTTGCACGCAGCCTGCCCGTCCTAACTTTTCAGACACTTTCCTATTCTCTCCTTTCTAGTTCCCAGGAAATTCCCCTCTTTTTCCCAATCCTGATCAGCCCCGTCCTTACTCATAGTTGTAAATTCTTTAAAGAATACAGAAATATGAGCCACACTACAACAAGGGTATAGCAACAAGTATGTGAAAGGGAAAGAAGGAAAGTGGTCCTCGCAGAGGAGGACACTGTAGAGCTGAACTGAACACTGGAAAGGGGAAACAGAAACATAGGCGAAGTTGTTTAGCGAAGAGGAGTATAAATATATTGGAAAAAAGGCAATAAGGAAACTGCACAATAGAGCTGAAAAGGGGGAAAGAATAGAGCACAGGGGAAAGAGGAAGAAGCCGATATGAAAACAAAAAGCTGACAGAAGTTTTAAAATAAGAACTGTAAGTAGAACAGTACATAATTATGAATTACTGAAAGGAGATGCTGTGTTCACATGGACTATATATAGGGTGAGCACTGCCTCAAATGAAAGGCAATGGGTCTCTTATAAAAGATACGGGCAGGAGTTCAATAGACACAGACACACAGGAAGCAAGCAAGGAAGAGGGCAACTGGAGGGAAAGGCATACGATGGGGAAAGAAGAGAAAGATAGGAGGAGGGTGAGAAAGGAGGAAAATTGAGCTGAACTGGGAATGTCTAAAGGCAAACTGATTAAATCTAGAAAGGGCCAAAGAAGAAACTCCAGTGTACTGGACAATGTTTTAACGGAAATTTGGGTGCACTTGAAATTGGGGTTACTCACTGTGGAGGATTCCCTGTTTCTCTTCCTGAGTACAGGCCCCTCAGCACACCTGGACAGCTCCTCCCAGCAATTGAGAGAATTTGGATAGCCCTGTCCCCTTCTCTATGACATCACATCCTACTCTACAAAGGAAGTAAAAGTGCCAAGAATTACATCATGAAGTGGATGAGAGGCAGGAAGGAAATGATGAAGCCACACAAAACACCAGAAGCCACCCTCAATTCCTGCAAGACAGAGAACAGAGACAGAGAAGGAGAGGTTCCTGGGTATGAACAAGCTTTATTGATTGAGCTGTGTAAACATTAATAGAACAAAAGATAAGGAGAAATTATTTTCACAGAACAAAACACTGATGCCATCAAAATAATGTGACACATGGCAGAAACATGAATCAGACTCACAGACAGCCATACTCTAATACACTGAGTGGGGCAAGCCACAGTCAGAGCACAACGGCATCTTCAGCTCCCAGGCCCAAACCTTAGACTAACTGTCCATTGCTGCAACATTTTCCTGACCATAAGGCACTGCCTGGTCTTGTTGTTGCTTACATTTTGGATGTTTGGTGGGAGATCTGTTTTTTTGTGTTTTTTGTTTGTTTGTTTTTTGTTTTTTCTATTGTTACACAAGCAACCATTCATCAGGCTTTTCCATTAACTTCTACTACTTTAATGTTTACAAATTCCTTTTATCCAGAGAGCATGCAAATACCTACAAGTGTTTCTCTCAAGCAGTTGTTTTTTAATTCATCTGGAATTTATATTTTTTGCCAAGGTGAAATATTAACATCTGCCCCCTCCTCCCATAGTAAGCCTCATTTCCCCAACATAATTTGTTTCACATGCCACACATGACTAGTGAGGCATCCTCTACCATATGTTAAGAGTAGGGCAATGAAAACGTTTCAAAATGTGAAACCTAAATATAATTGTGGGAACCCAATATATAAACCACACAAATGCAGAGCTGTTCACGTTGAGCTGGAGATGAGAGAGCTCGGACCCCCACACTTACTCCCTCTAATGGCTGACGGCACTTCTGGGACTTTTAAGAGTCTCCAGAGGAAACTGCATGACGCTGTCCTTGGGGGGCTTGTCCAGGGGTCCCACTAGGTCCCACTGATCTTTCCATCAATTGCTGAGTCAACGCTACACTGTTTTAACTGCTGTAATATTATAATACACTTCGCTCGCTGAACAGGACACTGCTCTGATTATTCCTTCTTAAGTTTCTGAATATCCACTTTATTTTTTCTGGATGAAATTGAGATTGGAATTCAACAAAACATCTAATTACATCTAATTAAATTCCGACGAATTTTATACATCATTCCAATTAAGATTTACTTTGTAACCTGTAATAAACATTTTATTATTTTATATTTTCAGTTGCAACTTCGAATATACTTTTTTCAACTAATATTTCCCACATTCTATTGCTAATACATATAAAAGTCACTGAATCAGGGTAATTATTATCTATATGAATAGTTAATTGAGTTAACAGTTTTAATAGCACACAGTATACAATCATGTTTTCTACAAATATTGTGAATTGCTTCTCCTTTATAATAGCTGTACGCTTTATTTATCTTTCCTACATTATTTATATTGGCTAACTAATCTTTCTTAGTCCATTTTAAAAATTTTTTGCTGAAAATTTGAGCACTTTACAATTCATTTCCTCAAAAATAGGCCCCTAAAACTGCTGAGTTTCGCTAAGAATATCTGTAGCTAGAATTATTAGAACTAGCACTGCTAGAAGATTGGAATTACAAACCACTGGCCACATATCACTGTCTCTTCACAAATCAGAGTCTGTCACAGTGCTCAGTCTTTACATAAAATGTCCTTTCTTTCTTTGTGAAACAAATTGTTCTCTTGTGTTAAAGCTATATTTGTGATCTTACTATACTCAATCTCTGAGATGTCTTGCATCTCTCATATACTGAAGTCTTTTCAATTCCTATTTTCTTTCTTCTTCACTTCTACTCCATGAAAGGTTTCAAATTCAACATTGCTCTCCACAAACGGGACTCTCCATGCCTGGTGCACAAAGCATACACAGAACTAGCTGCCTTCCTGGTTGTGGATCTATTTTTCACAGGAGGTAAACAGATGTACAGAGCTGCCAAATATACCATTACATGTCACCTTCTTATCTAACTAACTCTATCAGGGCCTATCTCAAAGACTTATACATTCATACAGTTTTGAGGCAAGAGTCTCATTCCAGAAATTCCTCCACCCCCCATAGACTTCTACAAGTCCTAGGATGGGGAGAAAAAATAAATACAAAAAAGGACCTGTAATACCTGCAACATAGTTAAAGGAAAGAGAGAGACGATTGGCCAAATCATTTAGCGCCAAGTTAAGAATGCAATTTTCTGTGTGTTAGGTTTGGTCCTTAAGCACCTTTTTGGTCCAGGAACACTGGCTCAAGCATATTAAGGCTTACTCAAGAATTCTTTGGTGTCTCTCAAAGAGAAAACTCATTCTAAGTATCTCTAAGATAAACACATTGGATTAGTGTTCCTTTAAAGGTTAAAATTTTGGCCCTTCTGGCCCTAAATAAAACTTTCTGAGAGAGCTTACTTATTTGATGGTAAAACAAAAAATAATCCCTATAATTTAAGTATCATTTCAATGATAGATGTTTACATTTGTGAAATTCTACGTGGGTATCAGTGACCAGGCTTTTTCCTTTTTTCTAACATTAATGTGCCATCTTCCCTTAATCAATACTGGCAGTTCATTAAAGTGTTCAGATGTTTAGGGCCTCATGTCCGAGGTAAACGATTTTGGGGTTATAACAACAATAAACCATTATATACCTCTTTACAATTACAAACGACTTTTATACAATGTATTTTATTTTATTTGCTTCATACAATATATATTACTTTATTTGATCCTCAAAACAATTCAGTGAGATGCATACAGAAGTATTATTAACATTCTCTGAGATGTGCAAAGCTGAATTGGCTCAAGGTCATAAAGCTAGTGAGTAGATGAACAGGACTTGTATGCATGATGATACTGATGACAATGTTTAAGTAATATTGAGCAGCTAATATTTATTAGACAACTCCTATGTGTTAAGTCCTCTCTGGGGCTTTCCATTGTTACAAAAGGCTCTAGAGTTAATATATTTAACATTCCCTATTTCTACTACTCTTGAAAAGCCTCAAAGGTCCATGTCATTTTGATGAGATGTGAACTTGGGTTACTGATAGCCTTCAGATGAGAAAATAAATTACATCAAAAGTGACAGCACCTCAGCAAATGCCCAGTATTCACAACTCAATTAGGTTGTTCTTCACTCCCAGCGTATGTGGCTGCTGGTTGAAGGGTTAAAGATGATACTAACAATTTTCTATTCTATTTAAATGTTCTTTATGGTAAAATTATATGCTATTGTATAGCAGTCCCCCACCTTTATGGCACCAGGGACCAGTTTCATAGAAGACAATTTTTCCACAGAATGGCAGGGGGGAATAGTTTCTGGATGAAACTCTTCCACCTCAAATAATCAGGCATTAGATTATCATAAGTCAAGGTATCACTGCTCTCACAAACCCCAGTTCAGGAATTTCACACTTAAGAACAATCAGCCCAGACATGGTGGCTCATGCCTGTAATCTCAACAATTTGGGAGGCTGAGGTATGCAGATCATTTGAGCCCAGGAGTTTGAGACCAACCTGGGCAACATGGCAAGACCCTGTCTCTAAAAACTTAAAAGTAAATAAATAAAAATAAGCAAGGCATAGTGGTGTATACCTATAGTCCCAGCTACTTGGTAGACTGAAGCAGAAGGATTGCTTCAGCCTAGGAAATTGAGGCTGCAGTGAGTAGTTATTGCAACACTGCACTCCAGCCTGGATGACAGTGCAACATCCTGTCTCAAAACAAATGAAGTGTGTGTGTGTGTGTGTGTGTGTGTGTGTATGAACAATCAGATATTAAATTCTCAGATAATGGTTTAAACTATACATTCCCTTGGTATAGCACCTGTCAAAATTATCATTAATTAGTGTTACCTTGTTTAATGATCTTCCTGCTCACTGTAAACCTCATGTATTCCCGGGCCTTGGTCCTCATTCACATCTATATCTCCAGATTGTAGCACTACTAAATAGGCTCCAATAAACAAAGACCAAGTTAATTTGGGGAAATATTTTGAGTCATTCTATATTTGGAACTCTTCATAGAATAATGATGAAGGTTGTGAGCTCTGGAGGCAGATGAACCAGGAACCCCCTACTCACTAGCTGTCTGATGTTAGGTAAGACATCAGAAATCTCTGAGTCATAATTTCTTCTCTTCCTTACTCATAAAAATATTGTGAGGACTAAATGAGATAATGAATGTAAAGGACTTATTATTCCAATGAGCCAAATGACTGCCTACAGTAATGAGTGTTAATAAACAGTAGCTAATATTATTGGCTGAAAAAAAAAAGACTGGCCCCCTTTGAACACAGCCTAGAAACGCAGATTTTTTTCAACACCAAGAAGAGCACTACCAAAAAATCAGAGGAATTAAATGTGGTCTCTTTAAGATTTCCTAAGTAAACTTCACTAGCTACTACAAATCAGGCTAGCCACATATTCTCATCCCTCATTGCCTGACCACTTCCAAACGTATTCCACCAATGACGCACAGGAAAGCCTGCACCATACTGTGCCTGGTTTCCTCATGGCATGATTTTAGATACTGTTCAGATGACTAGGAAGAAGAGCATACTAAAGGACCAATTATCTTGTTATGCTTGTTACAAATCAAAAATATAGAATACCAACAGTAACAACTTACTTCCAACAACATATACTGAAACTTTCAAGCAATTATGATATACGGTATCACAGAATATTCATGAGAAGGAAATTCTGTTTTATAGCAACATATTTTAGTTGCCCAGGGTCATAAAACCTGAGCACAGCTGAAAGAAATGATTTTTGGAGTTTCAAACAAAGTGGTCATTCCCTGAATCTGCAGATGAAATTCTATGTAATAGAGAAGTGAATTCTAATTTCCTGCGGGAGTTTGGCAACTCTTTTGGACCTCAGTAAGTTTCTAATCATTTAAAACACTTCACATTCCTTTTTCGCACAGAAAGAAAACAAAGTGGCAGACACTCAGAATTTACACAGTGTTCTAAAATAAAGCAAAAAAAGAATAATTGTTTAAATAATGATATGTAAAACTTGTTTTACAAAGTAAAACTTCTCTTTAACAAAAGACGGGGAAATCTTTCTGTTACAGAAATTTGCAGGCAGCCTATTCTCTTAAGAGCTCAGTAATTATTAAAAAGGTTTTTCAGTACTTCAAGTAAAAATTGTGCTTTCCTTTCATTTCTATCAAGTTATCCTACTTTTTGCCTTTGAATATAACAATAATTATTTAATGTTAAATTACAAACACTGTTTTATCACCTCAGGTCAAAAGGCAATTGTGTTTTATAAGTTTACAATTATGGGATTCAATAAGTTATACACAAGATACGTTACCACATGTTTTCAAACACTATTCAGGCCAAGTCTCCCTTTGTTTCCAGACTAACAGATCCTTAGTTTCTTCATCAATCTTCATGTAAAATGATTTGCAAACACAATCACCCAAATCACCCTTCTCTGAACATTCTTGAGTTTTCCAGTGTCACTTTTAAAACACATTTAAGAATTATACTCATTTAAATAAATGAGCTAAAAAACTGATAAATATTTTAACTGTAGCTTGACCCAAATACAATATGGGGAAATCATCTTTTTCTATCTGCAAGAACTACATTAACCTAATATGATACATGCTCTTTTTCAGCAGCCACCTCACATTGTCACTCAACTAAAAGTTCCAGATCTTTCAATATTTCCTTCTGAAATTGCGCCCACAGCTCTGTAGTGTGTTTTCCAAACCTGCCAGACATGAGCATATATTTGTTTTAATACACTAGTGGTTGTTTAAATCCAGTAGTTTAGGCTCGAAATCCTATTAGTGCCAAACAGCTGATTATTGAAAGTAACAGTTAAACTCATCCCAGAAATCTCCTCCACTGGATTTCTACATGCCCCCAAAAAACTTGCTGCATAAAAGGACACTGTGATCCCAAGTGAATTTTATCTTTTTAGTTACACATTATTTTCTCAAGCTTACACAGTTCTTTTGTAACCCCCATTGTTTTCCAATTGCTCAGTTTTCCTTATTTTTTCGGCCACTTATTTGACAAGCATGATTTTGATGTATTCCTCCAAGTTATTCATGACAGAGCTAAACAAAGCAATGGAAAACAAACTGTTATGGCTGCCATTGGGATCTCCTTTCAGACTGATACTGATTACTCAATCTATACACTTTATCTATACATGTTCAATCCAAAACAAATTCATTTAATTACACTATCACCCAGTTTATAAATGTCCATCACTTCTAAACGAGTTGTACAATAAATAGACTTACATCAAATGACTGGCTGAAATTTAGCTCTAATATGTGCATCTTCCTGATGTATAAGTCTAATAATCCTATCAAAACTAAATTAATTTAGTTTGACATGAATTAACTTAGAGAATCCATAATGCCTTGCAGGGATATGATCATCCGCTTCTATATGCTCACAGTCATCTCTTCAACAATGTATTTTATTGAAGGTTGAGATGAAGATCAATAGTCTATACTTAAAAAGTTTACCCTTTTTAAAAATGCAGTTATTCTGCATTAAGCATTATTCTAACATGCATATGAGCTCATTTAATACTTTTAACAACCCTCTCACATAGGGCCTATTATATGACTTATGCATGTATTATATAAGTTATATAGTTGTTAACAGCTGATTCAAAAGTCAGCTCAAGGCTAGGTGCAGTGGCTCATGTCTTTAATCCCAGCACACTGGGAGGCCAAGGCAGGTGGACTGCTTGAGCTCAGGAGTTCGAGACCAGCCTGGTCAACATGGTGAAACCCTGGTCTCTACAAAAAATACAAAAATTAGCCAGGCGTGGTGGCACGTGCTCAAGTCCCAGCTACTTAGGAGGCTAAGGTGGAAGGATCTTTTCAGTCTGAGAGGTGGAGACTGCAGTGAGTCAAGATCATGCCACTGCACTCCAGCCTGGGTGACAGAGCCAGACCCTGTCTCAAAATGAATGAATGAATGAATAAACGAATGGATGAATGAATGAAATAGAGAACGAAGGTCAGCTCAAAAACAAAACAAATATGAATACTCAACCAACAACAGAAACAGTTATGTGTCTTATACTGTAATCATAGTGAAGAAAATAAAATACAGGAAGACTGAAATTATTCCAAAGCAAACATTACTCATCATTCAATCTGAGTCAGAAAAATTATTCAATGTTATTCCCACAAACTAGTCTGAAATGACACAGCATTCAGATGTATCTGCCAGAAGAAATTAGTTGTAAAATATGTCTTTAGATAATTGTATAAAATGACTTTGTTATATGAAATTATTTGATTCTGTCCACTTAAATGTTGAAGAATGACAATGATGTTTATTTTTTCACAGTTAATAGTAATTATTTTCTCCTGACTATAGATGGACAACAGCACCACCACCTCAATAATCCATTCATTTAACAAATATTCACCAAGCGCACACATACACCAAAATGAAATACAATAAAATTTGCCATTACCATCGCTGGAGACACTTATTCTCTGGCTTACTACAGTGGGTGAAGGGAGAGTGGCAAGCGTCTAATTTACTTAGAAATAGATTTAAAATGAAAGGAACTAAACTGTATATCTTCTTTCATATTCATTCAAAATGCTCATCTACTCTACATAGAAATGACCCCTGCCTACTCTGTTTCTAGTGGTGGTATTATAACTCAGATTCTATGGAATTGTTATCATCTTGGTATGTGTTTGCTGCTATATTTCTAGTAACTAGCACGTGGTAGGTGTGTAATACTTGCCTAACAGAAAAAAAAAGGAGACGAGAAAGAATTGATGTACTCAGTTTATTGTTGTCTGTGCACAATTCCCTACTTCCTTCTTCCGAAGAATGCCCTTTCTCATTTTGGTTTCAATGGAAGCTGTTATATTGCTGATAGTTCACATATTCCTGTCATATTCCTTCAGGAATAAGCAATTCTTGAAGAGCTGCCTATTAAAGATGGGAAGGAGGGATGGCTGGAGGTGGGGACACAAAGAGGGCCAATCATTAATCTTCTCCAGATGTACAACCTTAAAACTGAAGAAAACACATCTTGATTACTTTTTGGTAATGATACCATGTGAGGAGAGCCTGAAATTTGCTGGAAGCTATGTTCGTAGGCATGTGAGCCAGGCTCAGAAAATAAGCATACTGTGCAGAGAGAGGATGGGAGAGTCCTAGCTACTTTCATTCTTACTTTCCAAGTATTACCTAGAACCTCCTACTTTGCCGCAATGGCTTATAACTTATGAGTCTTCCAATAAATTCTCCTTTTCATTAAATTGGTTAGATGACCAAAGGTTCATAACCAATGTGCTCATTATACTAATTATTGAGCCCATAATTGATTCCTTTCATAGGATATTTTTAAAAGATACAGGATATACAACAAACGCTTTTAAGTCAGATGCTAACTTATCTGCTTCCTTTAGATTAATAAAACCATAGCAATTCCTAAAACCTCATCACTGGCAACCCAAATTCTTAATAAACAAAAATTCTGAGAAGCAGGTTGTAGTTCTTTGTTAAATATGCACTTGATCCATCCAGAAGTAATATCTAAAAAAGTAAACATTTTACAACAGTGGGAGTCCCTGGGCAAAGTTATAAATAATTTTAGTGGTAAAAGTTCTTTACCTAGAACTTTGATGAGTAATAGGTGAAGAAATTCCTGATTCCAAGCCTTCAAAAACAGGACTAACATTTTAAAAATATGAAGCAGGTGTCCTAAGAGTTTAGATTTTAGACCATAGGCTTTCTACAGACCAGTAGACTTAAGCAAAATGTGTGTTCCTGTTTCCAATTTGAGTCATGCATAAATATTTACCATAATGGTTTATACCACAAACCGAGTCAAAGAACTCCCACCCTGATTTACTACACTCAATTATGATATAATTAAAATATCTGCATCAAGATTTGTGCTAAATAGGCCAGGCATGGTGGTTCATGCCTGTAATCCCAGCACTTTGGGAGGCCAAGATGGGAAGATCACTTGAAGTCAGGAGTTTGAGAGACCGGCCTGGTCAACATAGTGAGACATATTTTAAGATTTATGTTAAATGAATTCAGGGCAAATATTTCTACATGCTTCTTGATGTACTACCTACCTTTCCAACCCTCCCCAGTTTGCCCCTCATTTCTGGTCTTCTTAAACTATGCGCTAGAGGAATTAAGGTATATTTATAAGCAAGCAGGACTGGTTTCAATCAGCCAGCATTTGTTGGTATGAAATAGGGGTTGGATCTCTTTGAGAAGTCAATGGAGTATTAAAACTTGCCTTTGCCAACAAAAGATTCTGCATGAAATCAGATAGTCCCTGTTGCTTCCTAGCCTTCCTTAGTCCTGATTTTACAAGCTGAGTTCTGCTTACAACCAGGCTGGGAGCTCATTATACTATAATATCACGTTTATTTTGATGACAGAAGGAAAAAAAATTATTAACTCTGATGTGATCAAAACAATCATCCCTTTGCAAAAAGAAATACAAAGTAAGAGTTACCTATTAGCCAACTCTAAATCAGGACTCACATCAAGTCTTGCTTAGATTTTTTCCCAGAGGTTGCCATTCAGCATTATTAAATTTTGCCTAAAGATAAATTAGGCCAGATGTTGTTCTCTTATATTCGCTCAGCTACAGACAGTAGGGTTTAGGACAACAAGGAATCTGTCTCCTCAATGTAAGTTATCTATAGAGAAAGTTTTGAGAGTGCTGTTAATTACCCTGTGTGTGTATTCAGGTTTAAAAGATAACTATGGCTGCCATCAGGTATGGAGGACATACAAACATCTGGATAATCTGTAGGTGTTCCAGTAATAGGGGATATAAATGTAAAATACATCAGCTCCATATTATGGGAAATTAAAACAAAAATATGGGAGATTTTGTTTTGTGACCTTAGCAATTCAGATAGCCTCACCTATAATAATATTCCAGTGGCTGCACACCCATATAAAGGCTGAAATTTTTAAAGACAAAGGAATTTGCTGTGAAAATCAATGCCTCCTGCAGATAAATTATGCCATAAACAAAATTACAATTTAATATGTAAGGGACTGTGTATTTACAACTTAATCCCTGTTTGTGAGGACTGGGAAAATCCTCCTGGTTTTGAGGTTTTAGTTTACAGCATGAAACAGATATGGCTGAATATCAGTAAGTTGAAGGATTGAACAAACATCATTCGTCTGGTTTAAGATACATGTAGTCAACACATTCCTTGTGGTATGAAAGTCTGCAGGCTTTCAAGACCAGTTTTCTTCATTTTCCCCCCTTTTCCTACATGAAGGGGTTGGGCTCAATGGGGAGTCTGTGAGCTGCCAGGAGTTTCTGTATGGGATATCTAGGGAAGAGTGGAAACTGGTGGGAAACAGCCCGAGGGTAACTGAGCCCTCAATGGATGGGAAACATAGACTGGAATCTCTGAGACAGACAGGCTGGGAAATATAATCTACTGGTGGGGGTACTTCTCTCCCAGCACTCCCCTAGGTCAAAAAAAAAAAAAAAAAAGTGGCATAGGGGGATAAAGGAAAGAAAAGAAAGGAAGAAAGAAAGAAGTATTGTTACAGTGTCTGCTTTCCCCTTCTCAGTGGTGTGGAAATCTGGCCATACCTTTTCAATGAAACACAATTTGTCTCAACTTGGGAACTTGAACTCATTAAAAATGTCCAGGTGCCCTTTCTCTATCTTTTCAACCAATCTTGGAATTCAATTCCTTGTTAACAATGATTGTTCTACTCTCTCTGGTTAAAAAACTTTCCTCCTCAGTAGACAAATGGGAAGAAAGACAGTTATTTTATAAGGCAAAAATATAAACAAGATGATCTTAAGACAAAATACAAACAGATTTCCCTTGTAATGAAAAATTTTTTTACTGGTTTTACGAGTTTAAAATAGCAAAACACAAATACTAGAAAGGAAGATTTTACAAATCAATTTAATGTAATGCAGAAGGAAAAAAAACAAAGGGACTTAACTTTGTTTTCCTAACAGATCTCTGAAGCATGTAATTATATATTTTAGTGCCTCATAAACAAAAGTAAAGGGTGGCCTGGAATAAAAACACCTGTTTTTCTTATAAAGATTGACTCTGTCAGGATAGGCAGAGATATGTAACAGTAAAAATCAACCCCAAAATCTCAGCAGAGTGAAACAAATGCTTATTTCTCACTGACATCTACATTTCCAGCCAAGAACCAAGTTAACTGAAATTCCATCTTGTCACCAGCTTCTGTGATCAATACAACCAGAAAAGCAATAAAGTGAATAAAATACTGACCCGTAAAAGCTGCAAGTCAGAGGTAACAAAACAAAAATGGTTATGCCTAATTCAAGGCAGCAAAGAAGTATGATGCCACCACATGTCCCCTAAAGAAGAAAAATGAAAAAAACTGTCATCTAATGCTTATAAGGTAATATCTACTTGCTCATGTATTAAAGACAGAGAAAGATTTTTATTTAAATAACTTAAAAGACCTTTCTTCTGTTGTAGATTCTATTTAATATAAACATGTACAAACACACATGAAAAAACTTCAAACACTGTTTTATTAAAGTCCCATTATTTGTTTCCCCATTACCCATTTCTCTAGATGATACCTTTCATGTGCTTAGATTTACTTTTCCCACCTGAACTGCCTACCACTAGCACCTAGCACCAAGAAGATAAAAGATAAAATTTCATACAAAGATAGGAGAGGGTAGATTCCCCGGATTAAGGGCTTCATTCTCCACTAAAGCTTTTAACCAATGGAAAAATGCATTTAACTTTCATGAGTGCATTTCCTACTACGAAGCTGAGCTCAGAAAACAGTGAATTCCAAAAAAAAAATAAGTAGTGTCGCCTGTAATCCCAGCACTTTGGGAGGCTGAGGCGGGCGGACAACGAGATCAGGAGATCGAGACCATCCTGGCTAACACAGTGAAACCCCGTCTCTACTAAAAATACAAAAAATTAGCCAGGCAAGGTGGCAGGTACCTGTTGCTTGAGCTACTCAGGAGGCTGAGGCAGGAGAATGACGTGAACCCAGTAGGCGGAGCTTGCAGTAAGCCAAGATCCTGCCACTGCACTCCAGTCTGGGTGACACAGCCAGACTCTGTCTCAAAAAAACAAAAAAAGTGTCATTAGAAGATTGAAAGGAAATGCAATATCTAGATTTATGCATTCATTTTTTTTTCCTGCTGACAGTCCATCTATTCCTATTTAGTTACTAGAATGTGGTGTGTAAACAGAGCATTAGCAAAAAATGACAAAGAAATAAAAATTGGAGAAAGGATGAGGATAGGAGATAATATTTTTGTTTACATTCAACAGCATGTTTCTTTTTCCCATTCTCTCATTAAAGATCCTGGTGGATCCAGACTAAATGTGTTTTCACTTTAAATAGTACCAACTCTGCCCAGGACTGAGCATGAAAAACATCAATTCTCAGAACCATCTACTTTCCAAGCTGAAAAAGTAGAAATAAATTTCCACAAAGCTAAGTAAAATGTGTTATAAAAAGGTAGAAGGAGAGAAAAAAATTTTCTGAAACACTACATTTGATTCACTTGGGCTCTAGGGAAGGAGAAATGTCAAATGAATAAACAGAAAATGGCAGTAATAAGACTAAGACGTCCACAAATTTCTACATGAAATAAGGAATCATTATCTGATGCTGACCTAATCTCAATATTCAGAAAATGAGTGAGGATTCATTCAATGGAGAAGAAACATTTGTTCTCTTTGGTAAGTTAATATCATCTAAGGATTATGATCAATAAAGGTTCTTCTTCGGCATTTTAGATGGTGAATAAAAATATTTACTTGCATCCAGAAGGTACCTGGAAGCTCCACGAAGAAATGTATATTTTAGTGTGTTAAGATCTAAATAGTACTTGGATTCTAAATTGTGTCAAACTATATTGTAAATATTATATATAGACTATTCCTATATAACCATAAAGAAACTTGTCTGTGGGGGAAAATAGAACAAAAATCATCCATGGTAACTTCTAGCCTCTAAATCAGGAAAGTAGGCTTCAGTAGAAACAGACCAAAGAGATATTTAGGTTCTTTATAATGGCTGCCTGAGCTTTAACATATATTTAGCATAAAATAAATATCATAAAAATAATACCAGAAGTAATGAACGAAGAGTACCTACATTAGGACACTTAAGGTCTAAAGTCAGGCAGACCTAGATTAGAATCATTCCTCCACAACTTACAAGCTAAGCAAGTTAATTCACTGTCTATACAGCAAAGGCAATGTCATTTATAATTTGTTTTTCCAGCATACTTTCCATTTGCCTTTTATTGGTGCTTTTGTGTAATTTTCCTCTTCTCTATGTGATCCTTGTATAGCAATCAATCATGATACCTGATCTTGGCCATTGCTGTTGGTGTAGGAATGGTCATATCAGCCAAGCAAGGATAAAGTAAAATCTTCTTTGGGATTGGCATTTAAAAATAAGAGAGAGATATGGGCTGGGGAGAGGAAAAGAGACTGAGATTGTCTTAAGGCTGTCCTGGCTAAGGTTTGACAACATACGTAGGTGGTGCCAGTGGCCATCTTATCTTGTCCAATACCTGAATAGAATCCTGCCTACACCATGAAGCCAAGAAAAAAACAAAGCCAAAAAAAAAAAAAAAAAAAAAAAACCATAGAAAGCAAATACCTTGATGACATTCTCTAAGTCCCTACATCACCTAGAACTGAAGTTCATTCCTGGATTTCTCCATTATTTGAGCCTTTTTCCTTAAACTAATTTGAGTTAAATTTGTTCCACTTGTAACTGGGAGAAACTCAACTTCAACACACACTCTAAATCTCAATTTCTTCATTTGAAAAATGTGAATAATATTATAAAATGTCTCCTAGGTTTACTCATAGGATTAAGCAATATAATGCATATAACAAGTTTAGTTCAGCATCAAGCACATAAGTACCCAATCATTACTAGTTCTATTGCTATTATTAATTCGTGATAAAGGTATTACTGTCCTTTAGTAAAAATTTTATTATGATTGATATACTAAGGTTATTCCATCATATAGAATTCCTATACTCTTAAAAGGAGGCTACATCACTAAGTTTAAGAATAGTTTACTAGCACGTATAAAGGAGATTATTTACTTTGGAAACATTTCCAATCTGTTTTGTAATCAACGTACTAGAAAACAGTTATCTTGATTTGAAAGTCAGAGCAAGCCTTTTTTTCTCTCACTATACCCTGTTCTTTTCTCTTACTGTACTCTAACTTTCTTCAATCACCCCTTCAGAGTAATACCATCTATTTCCTACAGTACTTAGACTCAAAGCAGGTACCATGAACCAGTTTCACTTTTAAATAAGTGATTGTAAATGCAAAAAGAATTATTCTCAGTGGAGGCAACTCTAGAGTCAGTGAAACTAATTACAAAGTTGTTGCAGGAACTTCGCAAGATGGAAGCTACCAGATACTAACATTAACTGGCATCTTTAACGTCAGACACAAAACTACACTACACACATTATCTTATTTAAATACTCCAACTACTCTTTAAGGTAGATATTATTATTACTTTATTACACAATGAAAATAAAATTGAGAGATGTTATGTAACTTTCTCAAGGTCAAACACATAGTAAGTGGCAGAATTTGGACTCAAACTCAAATCTGCCTGACTCTTAGGACCATCATTAATCTACACTGTCTCCATAACCCATATACAGCCTGAATTAAGGTAAATGACAGTGGAAAAGGATATATAAGTGTAGTATTTAAAAACAAGGATCTGAATTCAGAGTAGAAGCAAAAAGATGAAGGTGGCAGAAGTCTGTGATTTACTGGGTATAAAAAAAATAACAAGGTGTAACACTGACAAGAGGGTTTGTGGCTTGAACAAATGTGGAAATGGTGGTGGCTTTACTGGGAAATGAAAGAAAGGAGGAGAAAACTTGATAGGAGTGGGAAAGGGATAAGGCATTCAGCCTTAATGTTGTGGACTTTATTATTGCTATGAAAATTCAAATGGAGATATTTCACTACAGGAGTTGAAGGGGCCATATATACTTTCTCATCGCTCTCTAGCAGCTAAGGTACAGACATGGGACCTAGAGTCTGCCAATTTGATTCTCCTCAATGTGTATTTTAATCTTCAACATGGGGTGCAAAGACAGCAAATTATGAGACTATTCATGACATATGGGGAACACTGGCAGTGTCTCATGCAATAAGCATGGAGTCATGGTGGTGATTATTATTGATGGTATTAGTGCCCACAGCAATATTCCAACTAGACTATTCTTGAAGCATGACCTTGTCTGTGTGTTTTTACTGCCCAGCCTCTATTGATCCCTATTTGTCAGGCCTCATTCTCCAGATCCTTTTTGATTATATGATATACTTTATGACCTCCAAAAAAACAAAACAAAACAAAACAAAACCTGCTCCTTTTCTACTCAAATTAGGAGGAGTTGTGTTCTGTTGCTTGCAATCCACAATTCTGAATAATAAAACCAATACATTCATCACTGTATCATGTACAGAATTAAGGGAGTCCTTTCCCCATTGTTCTTGCATCATCCCCAACCCATAAGCTACATAATAATTTGCTGGATATTAAGGGGAATCTTAAAATACTTCAAATAATTCATAGACTGACAGTGATAAAATGCAATCAATAAGTTATATACCACAGCATGATCCACATTTTAAAGCAAATATATTTATACACACACATAGACACTAAGTAGAATAAAGGCAAGTCCACCCATAAACATTAAGACAGAGTAATAAAACTGTACAACTTCAAAAATAAGAGAACCTGTAGCAACTATCAGATACAGAATGTATATTATACCTCTTTAAGAATAACAATTTAACTCACAGTAGAGCAGACATCACATCCATTGATGCATGAACATGACAAATGAACATTTCCAAAGTACTAAGGATAAAAAATTATCAGCCAAATTTTATAACTAGCTAAATTATCATTCAAAGGTGGGGGTAACATGAGATCTTTTTGTTTTTTCCTACTAAGTTTCCCCTTTTATTTTTTTAATTATAATCCACAAATTCAGGGGATAATGCTTCAAAAGGGTGGCTTTTAATTAGTTTTGTACCCAATCTTGATTGTATTCAGATTCAATACTTTGAGGATAGGAAGGATTTCAGGAGAGAGGAAGAATGACAGGGAGAGGATATGTGACCATCTACTCATCCTTTTATTTTCTAATTTTTATAACTTCATGTGAGTCTGTATCTCAAAGTTAAAAAGTTTAATAAAAAATATTTTTAAAGGTGAATGCAAAACAAAAACATTTCACCACACAAAAACTAAGAATGTTTGCTACCCAAAGACTTTCACATAAAAATTATAAAGCTGTTAAAAGCAATTTAGAAACAGGGAGTGTGATATAAGAAAGTTGAACATAGAAGTTGATTAGATAAGCTGATAAATGTAATCAATTAACTAGTGTTAAAAATAACTAATTTGATGTGTTTTAAAAGAATAGAACATAAATCTAAGTCTGTAGAAATTGCTACAAGATGGGAGGGGTGGTGTGGTGTATAATAAACAAAACATGCTAAATTCTGTATATTATTTAAAAATGCAATGATTTATCACTTTAAAACAGTGTTGTCATTACTGAAAAGGGCTTCTTATGGCTTCAGGTACTTTCAGTTAAAGGTAATCACAAACGTTTTAAACAGGAATGACTCAGTAAGATTATAACTGTTCTTAAAAAATAACTACAGCTTCAGTAAGAAAGATTTGGAAAAGAGACCAGAGACACAACTATTTGGAAGGTCAGAACTAAGTAAGATGTAGTGAATGAAAAGAGGAGGAGCTAAATGTGAGCTATATTCAGAAGACAGAATCTACTACTTTCTCTGGACACCATGTGCTTAGGAACACATAGGTAACCCCCTAATAGACAGGAATGCTGTCACATTCTTCTTTGCCCAATGCATGACACAATTGTTGAAAGTATCCAATAAATGTTTAAATGAACTGGATAAATTTCATTTGAAATATCTACAATAATGAAGACAGACAAAAGAAATTATTAACAAAATCCTAAAATTCGGGGAAAGGATCAGGACTGACATCCTCATCAGAGGAGACTTGCCATTGGGCTAGGCAAGCTGACCAAGGGTGTGGGGCAAAGAGGAGGGGGAGGAAACATCCTGAAATATACCAACACTCAAGGGGCAACTGAGAGAAGGGGACACTCAAGTGAGCAGGAAAGAGTTAAAAGTGATGGAAAGACAGCAATGAAACCATCAAGAAAACCATCAAGAAATCTGATTTTTAAAAATTAATTAAATTTCTAAGATTTACAAATGAGAGGGACAAGAAATGAAAAGAAAAATATTGGCCGGGCGCGGTGGCTCAAGCCTGTAATCCCAGCACTTTGGGAGGCCGAGACGGGCGGATCACGAGGTCAAGAGATCGAGACCATCCTGGTTAACACAGTGAAACCCCGTCTCTACTAAAAAAAACATACAAAAAACTAGCCGGGCGAGGAGGCGGGCGCCTGTAGTCCCAGCTACTCGGGAGGCTGAGGCCGGAGAATGGCGTGAACCCGGGAGGCGGAGCTTGCAGTGAGCTGAGATCCGGCCACTGCACTCCAGCCTGGGCGACAGAGCTACACTCCGCCTCAAAAAAAAAAAAAAAAAAAAGAAAAATATTACAACAATTTCTAATTGCAAGGTGGTGAAGACATAATACTTTTTTTTTAAAAAAAAAAGAAGGTAATTTATTATATATACTTGTTAAAATAACGGTTTATTTGTTGTGTGGACATTTGGGGTGGTGGTGGGAGTGGAGGGTCACAGAGTCCTGATGTTCCAGGCAGTGACTTAGTTCTGTGGCTATGTCAACAAGGATGTGATGTATGTGCAGATTACATATGTAGTAATTTATTCTTGATGTTAAAAAAAATGAAGAATAAACAACAGCCTCACTGTATCATGACTCTATGACTGAGCTGGAAAACAAACCCAAAGATCCAATTTCAATTTCTATTTCCTGAAAATTATTAAAATATGTTCTAATACATTATGGTTAATAGTATCTTAAAAATGCCATTCACCTTCTGAATAAAGGATGGTCCATCCTGTTCCCTTCTATAAGCCATAAATAATTACGATGATTGACTTTTATTTTTCAAATAAACAGATGCATGAAGAAAAATGGAATACACATACCTGCCAAGAATACCAATTGTGCGATTGTTTTAAAAAATCATAATCTAGTTTTCTCTGGACTAATTTACGCTACAGATCTGCAAAATAAAGCAATGATAAATAATTGTATCATAAATTCTACATGTATATATTTAGGAAAATCTTACAATTTCTAAGCCTGTCCACTGAGTCTAAATTGCACTGCCTTGGAGAATTCCTCAGATTCTAAAAGTTCCACCAAAGCTAAGGTCTTGGATGTCATTTAAGTTATATATTTCAGCTATTAAAGGCAATGTTCTGACAGGCCCTTTGGCGCTAACCCCAGGGCATAAATTTGCCTTAAAACTACAAAAGAATGTGTCAGAGGGCTATATGTCAATCAACCAGGAGAAGTGCCTATGCCCAATTTAGTGTTGTCAGTTGCTGACATTAAAACCAGCAACAGTTAATTGTTACTACTTCAAGTGGGAATACCGAGGGAAGAGGAGAGGTAGGTGTCTAAGTTCAGACTGATAAAGCTATTAATTGCTACCCCTTTATGTAGATTTGTTTAATAATGAAAACAATGTGGCTAATCATATAATGTTTCTATTTGTTCCACAAGGGCTCTTCAGGGAAAGTTTCCGTCAGGGCTAGATTTTGGCAGCTACCAACTGTGCAGGGACAAAAGCAGAACAATCAAGGCACTCAGTGCTGGCAAATAGCTGAAAGTGGTTGTACACAGATGCCCCTCCTCCTGGCCCTATCAGGAAGGAGCCAGGATCTGCCACTGATGAACTTTAAACGAAAAGTTAAAAATGTAAAGGAAGATAATAATTTCAAGCAGAATGTCAGAAGGAAAAGAGGGAAGGTAGGAGGAAGAGATAGTGAGAGGAAGGGACTGAGGGAGGAGAATACATATGTAGGCAACCCGAAAGGCAGAGAATAAGTATGACATAGACTTGGGCCCTCCCTACGCTTCCATGTAACAGATCAATTAAATTCACATCAGTTTAAACACCCATATATATATTTTTAAATGAGAGGTTACACAGAAAATTATACATACATACACACACACACATACACACACACACATAAACATAAAATGTGTATATATGTGTATGTGTGTGCATGCACAGACACACGTATATATATTGTCCCAGCCTTGCTTTTTAGACAGGATGATGATATTGGGGATATCATTAAACCACTCTCAGAAACAGTTACTGGGATAGTCCTAGCTACTGACTAATCTCAACAGGGTATTTTAGGGAACAGGGTGCTCTAAGAAGTCTTACACAAATGTAATGTATATAATTTACTGATTTTTTTTTTTTCACTTTGCTTCATTTGGTAAAGGACATGAGACAGAATTAAATTGTATCATTTAATTTTGTTTTCAGACTCTTTAGTACCAAGAAATGAAAACATTCAGAAACACCCTCAGACCACTGGTGCATCCTCCATCACTGTACAAATGTATGTCGTAAGACTTATGACATAAGTGATATTCATTTTGTTTTGTGCTTCTTTGTGTGGGGGGGGGATGGGGAGTGAGTTTTTAATTCCCTTTCTATCACCACCTAACTACAACAGCCCCATAGTAAAACTCACTGAATATTAAAATGGCTTTAAATCCCTCCCCAGTCTGATCACAATTACATTTTCAATTCTATCCCAGTGCCTACGCCCCAAAGTCTTCTGGTATTTCTAGATCCCTCCACTCGTCACCCCTATCCTCTTGCCTGCACCTCACCTCTGTCCATGTCGTGCTCTCTTCTTAGAATGCTCTCTCTTCACCTGTTTAAACTTACTCATATTTCAAGGCCAAACCAAGTTTACTCTAATCCATTGAGCATGCCACGATCACCACACACCACATAGCTTCTGCCTTCTGTAAATCTGTAAATGAGCACCTGCTTGATCATTCATGTGTCACCTACAGATGGTGTCAGCTCAGTCATCCTCCACTTTTTCTTGTTCCTCTACCAAACTTTATACTGCTTAAGGATATATCTTTTTATCCTCTACAGCATCTGAATCATATATGTAGGAGCCTGCAACGTGCTTAGGGGCTATATTTCACTTCTCCAATGCATTTCAGTGAAGTTTAAAAATCACTACATTATTAAATGTTGAATTCAATTCCTTTATCAGTTAACTTTTCTGTAGTGAAATTCCCTTCCAGGTAAAACTCTACAAGCCTAAAAACCACAGTACACCTAGAAAATAGCCCATTTCTGGCATCTAAGAAATCATCTGTTACCCAGGAATTTGTCAAAAATAAAAATAAAAAATAGAAAAACTTAAGAAATAATCAGTTCTTAAAATTCACTTTCATGTCAGCAGGAAATAAAAAGTTAACAACCTAAACACCAGGTCTAAGTTCCCATTACTCATTCTTTCAAGTACATTTTTATTCAGCTTGAAACTCATATTCTTTCTAAATAGGCATAGAGATCGTTAAACTCTTTTTTATCTTTCAAACTGTAAAACAGAAATTTAGGTTCCATGTTTGAAATAAGAGATGATGAAGTATAGATATAAAGAAATGATGCTATGTGCAGACCACAGAAAACAGCTGAATCAAACCAACTGAAATTTTAGTGATTAAAAATAAAACTACACTTGAAAAATTGTATTCACCAGGTTCATGATCCAACTGCATTGTCAATTATGCTCTTGTGTACCTTTGGGCTGACCCAAATCACACGCCAAAATTTTTCAGCTCTTGAATGCCTGATTATAACCTAAAATCAAAATACCATTAACACAGTGAGAAAATGTCAATGGCAGTACACACCCTCTCCCCTATCACCATGCTTATCACTCCTGAAAAACTGTATTTATCTCTCAATACAAAGACAGTAAATTACACAATTATGAATTGCCTTTTAAAAATTTTAACAACTACCAATACCATTCAGCTTTATTTTATAGAAACCCTAACAGTTTATTTAGAATGTAATGCATTATGCAAAACAATCTACACTGTGCAAAACATTCACATAGATTTGCTTTATTAATTAAACAAAATCTGTGTGAATGTTTTGCACAGTGTAGATTAATTTTTAACACAATATGATTCACCAAATTTTAATCGATTTAAAACCTTCAGTAACCCTGCTGTGTCGCAAAAGGTTATGTGCCTGTTTTCTTCCAACAATGAGGTGAATTTGTCATTAAAAATTTTTTACCCAAAGGTCACCTTGAACTACCAAGAAACACACACACACACACACACACACACACACACACAGAGAGAGAGAGAGAGAGAGAGAAACCAACCAACAAACTAATGTTCATTATCTGTGTGAATGTATCTAAACTCCAAGTAAATGAATCAGCCATGTTACCAAGCACAAAGCTATTGAAATAGTTAAGATTTATTTTCAGGTGTCACTGAGACTAAACAAAGATTATAAGGAATAAAACTAATAAAAGGAAACTCAGGGAACAAATTAATACATTAAACTATTATCTTAAAAGCAGAATTCCCTATAGAACAAAGTGATGAAGATATCAAAAAGCACTTCTCAAAGCAATATTTTTGCATGTCAAAAAAAGAATTAACCTAGAATAAATATATAAATAACAGTATGTTCTGTGTTAAGCCAGTAACAAAGAAACCCCTTAGTGCAGTAAAACAAAGTCCTGTCAAATCCCCATTTTTTACAAAGAAGCATGAAGATCGTTTCACAATGGTTTAAACTGTATTTATAGTAACAGAGTGAAGACTTGAGATAAAAGTCAAAAGGATTAAAGTCAAAGCCCCAGCTCGACATGAGTTATGATTTTGATTTTTATTCTTATTGTGGTCTACAAATATTAAGACAGAAGATACTTCCATGTGATTGTGGGATCCTCTGAGACTCTACAACCTTAGAAGAGCAGATAAAACAGATGAAAATGCATCTGGTTTGGGAGCCGACTCCATATTAAATGGCAATGCGCAAAGTAACAACTACAACTGCAGAAGGCTGTGGGGGAGGGGAGGAGGCTAAAGGCTGAAATTTCTGCAACTGATGCAGGGCAGAAGAAAAAAGAAGGGGAAAAAAAGATGTGGTATTACTGTTTTAAAATGGCAGCCTGTTAATAATCACTGCATTCCTGAAACACAGGCAAATTATACCACCACTCCTTCTTTCATAGAGTAAGCAAGCCTAACACATATAAGCATTACATACTTCTTTGAGGAAAATAATACAGCTTGATAGCTGCATCTATATCTAAAACAAAATCCCTAGAGTTGCCACTCAAGAGTTTACAAATTTGGAAACCATATACTTTTTCCCACAAAGAAAGAAAATAGAAATTCTGTTGTGAACTGGAAAGTCTTAGTTACACTAGAAAGAAATATTCTCTTCCACATATATTTTTCTTTAAGTGAAGGCAAAGCTACATTTATACATAAGCTTTTGGTCATGGTTCAAAATATCTATTTTGCATTTCCTCTCCCCTGATGTCCTATCTTACAAGAAAATCACACACATGCGCGCGCACATACACACACTCACTCCAGCGAGAGAGAGATATATAACATATTCTGCATGAATTGGAAGATCATCATTCTTAATGTTAATTTGAGTACTCTCTCTTTAGTTCATTTATTGCAAAAACCACATATTGAGTTATATATTTCTATCCATCCTGAATCTTTACTTTTAAAATCAGGCAATTCATTTAACATTTGATGAAGAAAAGGCTAAAAGTCCCTAACAACAACAGCAAAATCATCAGGAGCATTGTAAAATACAAAATGATAGTATCTATATCACAGAAATGCTTAAAATATCTTATTTTAATTGAGTATAAAGAAATGCAATCAATTATAAAAGTAAAATTTATCATGCAAGTTTAGAAGAGAGTTCAAGTCCATACACATTCATGTAATTATAAAGAGAAAATGAAAATTAACCAAATATTAATTTGGTTAATGGTGACCAGTTATCACCATTAACCAAATGGATCAATTTCCCCTTTCTTCACAAAATAATAATTAGATAAGTTACTTACATAAATCATAAATTTCTGAAAATGACATTTCCAGGACAATTCCTTGCAATTTTATTCAGAATTTGATTTTAACTGTCACATTTTGAACACATACACATTTATACAACTACCAGGGGAAAAATAACTTGAACCAAATTGAAAAATTACCATAACTACTAGTTCAATATGTCTGGTTAAAATAGAGACATCTGGTCTATCGTTCTTTTGTGTTGATGACTCCTAGTGTGTCTTTTCCCATCAATGAACTTTTCGAGAGGAAAATCCAACTTTTAACAAAAACCTGTGACTTAGAAATCTCTTTCAAATTCTATCAATACAGATATATCATTATTAGATCAAATAAAACACAGTATCTTCAAGAACAGTAACATATACTGATTGAATACAAATGGCTAGCTTTAAATTCCATCAGAGTAATGTTATTTATTAAATAATTCTCTGTAGGCAGATATGGCTAATTCATGAATCATTATTTTTAAATATTTATAAATCAACTCATTGCTCACTTGCTTAAAATATACACTGAAGCTCTCTAATAGTACTTGATTGCCACTCCACGGAACCTGAATAATGCATTTGCAGAAGCCTTGCACATCCCCACACAATTCTGAATTAATGGCCGAGCAAACAATAAGTAATGTACTATGCTCCAGCAAAAACTCAGTGATAACATCAATCTGGCATCTACTTAACACTTACTGCTTACTTCTCACATTTTCTCGACAACTTAGTTTCTTCCAGATGCAGTTCATTAAAGAATCACTATCACCTGCCCATTCATCCACAGAGTGAGAGATTTAGCGATTAACATAATCACAGATAAGGGGAGAAATAACACTACGAAATTAAGAGATTAAGTAAAGGGACCTGGGCACTCCAGCTACCAATAACTAGATTGCAATTAAAAAGGACTTGGTCACTTCCTCGCTGGGTAATAGGGCCAATTATCTAAAACCCTTTGCTAGAATCCAGATACATACCAGAGCAAGGCCCTTCAACCAAACTCAGATAATTACTTTTGACAAATATTCTCCTTGAGCATAATGTAGTTACTCAAACGCTTTTCAAAATGACTACAGTTACAGTAAAACAATCTTTACAAAGTCAACCCAATAACACGTCCTGCTCCCCCCTTCCAAAACCCCCGCTGCACGCAGTCTGCTTTCTTTTGGCCAATTTATACCAGATAGTAAGTTGGTGAATAAATATTTAATTTATGCAGCCAAAACCCTGAAAGGCTTAGCTTCAAATGTAATGCCTGGCATTCCCGAGACACACTGTACAGAAATATCCTTTTGAAAAATCCTTTCACAGCTGCCCTTTAAAAGAAGAAGATAGGGAGAAAAAAGAAAGAAAGAAAAGAAAAACCCACACATATACATGCATCAAACCAAAGACGCCGACGCCCCTCTGCCAACCGGCATTTCTATAAAGACATTCTTTCGATGATTAAAACGTAAGCTCCGAAAGGTTAAAGAAAAGGAAAAGCAGCCAAGTAACACCGCCCAGGAAGCCAGCAGTAAAATACACCTAGCTGTACACTCTTAATAACCTCCCACTATAAATGACACTGACCCAACTTCACCAAACACACATACACACAGACACACACTCACAAATTGCACACACGTGCACAGAATGTACACACAAACATCGAGCAGAGCACAATACCTACAAACACAAACGAACTGGAACCACACAAAACATACACGTATCAGTGTGCACACATAATGCACACGACACGGCACACAGACACGCAACCACCTAGCCCACATGCACACGCCCCACAAGTCCGTATGGGACACACACCGTGCATGCACGTGTAAAATGTTTGAACTCACAAACGCCGAACATACACACAGACTGTGCACAGAGTTATTGATGAAATTCCGGGGGGTGGAGGGGCCGGGAGGGAGTGGTAATTGCCACACAAAGGTCTCCGGAGCGGCAGAGAGGGAAGTCTAGCGGCGCCGAGCGCTCGGAAATTCACCCGTGGAGAAGGCACAGCCGAGCCCCGAGAGCGAAGTACGGGGAGAAGTGTCCCGGGCGGTCCCGGACGCGGGGCTCCCGTAGATAATCGCTGCGCCCCTCCGCGCGCGCACGCACATACACAGGGGCCCCCGGGCGAGCCCACTCCCGCAGAATAACAAAGAGCAGGAGCCCGGCGAGCGGGCGGCGGCTCGGGCTGGAAGTGGCCGTCTCCGCCGCCGCGGACCGGCGCGGGGCGAACTGCGGGACCGGCGGGAGGCGCGGGCGGCGGGTGGGGGGCGGTACGTACCAGGCGGGCAGCCTCGGCCCAGGTGCGGTCCTTCTTCTTCCTCTTGTCTTTCATGTTTGCATCTCATTGATGGTTCTGATGATGACGTGGGGGATTCCACGGGGTGCTCGGGGTTCGGGCGCGGAGACAATGACCCAGTGACCCGGTGACCCGCACTCGCTCCGCGGGGGGAGGTGCGCGGGCGGCGGCGGCGGCGGCGGCGGCGGCGGGTGGGAGGGATGGAGCGAGGGGGTGGGGTGGAGTGGGTGGGGGCGCGCGGCGGCGGCGGCAGCGGCGGCGCGCGGCGGGCGGGCCGGGGGCGGGGGCGGGGGCGGCGGCGGCGGCGCGGACGGCGGCGGCGGCTGCGTGGGCCCGGGCAAGGGGCGGGGGCGGCGCCGGCCGGGCTCGCTCGTGCGGGGCTCGCGCTGCGCCACCGCCGCGGCCGCCGCGGTGACAGCTCCGGGGATGCTCCGCTCGGCCCCGCTCACAACAATACACTCTGACGTCACGGGGAATGGCGACGCGGCCGCACACTCGCCGCGCTCACACTCGCCGCGCTCACACTCGCCCTCTCGCGCGCGCACACCCGCGCACACTCGCCGCGCGCCCCCTACTCCAGCCACGCCCTGAAACCCTCGCGAGACCCCTCTCCCTCCAACCCTGCCGCCAAATTCCTGGGGCGCTGCCCACTTGGTGCAGGCCGTTCCACCCGGTTCCCCCTGTCCCGCTGGGGCCGAAAGCCGCGGACACGGTGGCCTTTGGAACTTGTGTAGGAGTCCGCCCCGCACCTCGACGCCTCTGTCCTGTGCGCTCACGCGTGCACTCTCACTCATACACACTCCCCACTACTCTACTCTGTTGGACTCCCTGAACCCTGTCTCTGCTTGGCTGGGGGAACTCCCAGAGCCTTATTGAAAGGGTACAGAGCCAATGTCTAAGGATACAGAACTAATAATGTACGTGCAACTTAACACAATGTTGAACCACCTACAGCATCTCAAACAATGCAGGACCAAAGAGCCGAGACCGTGGATCCACGCAATGCCGTACCGTAGCGCTAATTATTTTTAAACAGCGTGTAGTCAACATTCTGTAGAGTAAAACATGATGCACATGGGGAAAAACTGAAAAGTTAACGCTTGTGTATTAAAATTATTTATAATTTTCAGGTCTGAGATACATGAAGTGTTGGATTGTTATCCTTATTAGCGAACTACCAAAAAATATGTTAAGACTTAAAAGTTGATGGTAATCTTTTCAACTTCATACATCTCTAGTTTGGGTTGGTAGAGTATTGTTAAGCAAAGAAAAAAATGACTCTGTGACCCACACAGTAATTATGTGTATTTGTCTTGAGTATCTGAAAACAAAAAGGTCACTTCTACCGGCTTATTTTTCTGAAGTTATTTCCTGAATAGGATATTAATGGCATATAAATAGTACTTTGTGTTTTTTCTTACACATTATCTCGTTTGATCCACAAAACAGCTCAGTTACACATATATTTTCCCTTCTACTGTACAAATGAGGAAATGAAACTCAAAAACATGACAACGTATCCAAGATCTCTTGCTAAATCATTTTTAAGAACTCAAGTCTTTTGACCCTAGTCTCATGTTGTTTATTCAATTCCATACTGCCTGTTTAAAACTACTCATGTCTAGAAAATGAACACTTACATCTAATGAAAAGATTTATGTCTGAGAATGAGAACAATTAGAGTAAGGTGATTCCTTTGAGAGCACTGTCAAATGACTGAAGTAATAAAAATATTTGATTACCAAAAATTAAGCAAAGAGTTCATAATCATATAGAGCTGCATATAATTCTTTTAGAATATTTGTTTTATTAATTGATTAGACTGAGGAAAAGGCTATGCGTCAGTTTTAGAAAATATCAAAAGATTATCTCCACTTTTTCTTTTTCTAAAATGGATTTAGAGAACGCGCTGAAGTTATCCCTAGGGGAAAATTTTATCCATGCAATTTGTATAATTCTATCCAGGTGTATTATATTTTTACTTTACATCTCAAATATATTAAATTTGAATCACGTTCACATCTGCTTTTATTTTCCAGAATTGTCTTTATGGCTAAAGTAATTGATATATTTTCAAAGTATTTTCATTCTAATGTTTTTTCTTCTACTCAGAAATACCTATTTTAAGCAATCAGACCATAACATATAATTTGTTATTTTCTGTGAAATAGTACCTAATAAGAAGTTTTGGAGCCAGCTACAGGAAAAATACATTTTCAGTTATTTCACAGAAAGGCCAATTTCTGGTTATTAAAGAAGAGAAAATATATTGTCCTACTTAAACAGATGTAAATTGATGGGTTTTTTTAAAAAAGCTATTGTTTATGCATTCATTCTCTGACAGAGTTGAGTATAAGAACCAATATTATGAACTCACTCTTAGATTCTACCTCACCTTTTGGGTACTTGAATATAAATAGTCCATAGCAGGTAAGTCTGGTTAAAGACTTGGTGAATAGTCTATGTCAAAATAATGTATTTTATAGAGCACCAGAAGAGGAGTAGGCCACCATTTCAAAGAGACCATTGTTAGATTTCTTTCTTCTACATTGACTTTGTGGCAGGGGGCAGGGAATAGATTAATCAATTACAGGTGTTTTATAATTTGGTTAATTATATGAATAGCTTTTCAACATAAAGTGAAATACATTGTAAGAAATGTACAAGTAAATTTCTGTGAAAATGGGAGCAATAACTCTACTGGGGAGATTAAATAAAGCTTTAATAAAGAGAAGCTTTCAGGTGGGATTTGAGGAATGGGTAGGATTTGAATATTCACACTTGTAGGAATGGAGAAAAACTTTTTCACACACAAATGCAGTACAGGTCAGTCAGGACAATTGAAACCTAGGAAAATATTAAATTAGATAGATGACATCTACCAAGCACTGCTTACATTCAATTAAATTCATATCAGATCACATATATTTCAAGAACTCTCGTTTTAAATAAGTAGAGAGTAGTAACTCAGGGAACATGCTCCAGTTAGAATTGCCTGTAAATCCTCCATTGTCTGAGTCCCCGTCCCAATCATACAGTAATGAAGATCCCTCCAGAGTTCAATTGGCATGTAGCAGCACCTTCTCTGCCTTCCACTGCTTTCTTCATTTCCATTGCTACTAATAGTTCTGAATTCAACAATGTAAACTTTTGTGCATATCTCCTCTCATCAATTCCAGCAGATTTTTTTCATTTCCTGTAATGTTTATTGCAACATGTTTAACAATCAATAAACAATAGGTATATAACCCAGAGTAAGAAATATTAATTTACATATGACAAAATAGAGGACTTGGAAAATGGTTTACTGGACAAAATGGAGGTTTACTGGAAAATGGGCTAAGTTAATGTGAGACTCCAAGAGCAGAAAAGAGACACCTAAGGATTTGAGGACAGAAGTTGTTTGTTCATTTCTGTGGTCCCTCAGGAGATACAGACTTTCACGATGAATCCTAATCAAAGAGTTCACCAAATATGGGAAACTTTAGGTGTTTCAGGCAGGGATAGGGGCCTGGGATTCCTTCGGATTCAGACTCCTTGTGTACAGGGCTACCATCCACATGCCTGTTGAATGTTGTGGGAGGAAGTCTGGATTAAAAAGAAATATCTTCCATTCCTCTCCCACAAAATCCCACCAGCAGGAACAACACAGAACAGTAGGTGGAGTGGGGAAGGAGTAATAAAAGATGAGGGATGAGAATAGAAGCCAGGGTGGCAGGGGAGGTGGAAGAGGTCTTTGTTGGTCTGATGGCCATGCCCCATGGGTTTTATTTCTGAAGTAAGTTTGTTGACTGTGCATAAGCTTAGAATCTCTGAATTTTCAAATAATAACATTTAATAATTTTAATTTTTCTAAACATCTTTTGTTAATGATCATTTAGAATCTAACTGGTCTGGAAAATCCATGAAGGTGATCTCCTTGTCTTCTTTGTCCACTGCTCAATTCACTAAATTTCAAGCGCTAAGCAAATTCCCTGTCATACTCTAAGGTGCAATAAATATTTACTGAATAAAAAATAAACCACTGGAAATAAAGGAAAATTATCTCTTTTATTTTTAATACAACAAACGTCCAGCAAATCAAGATAGAGTTTCATCATTTTACTTAGTATCATTTTTTCCTGTCCTATTTGTAGTTTACTGAACAGTTTAGGAAATGTAAAGTAAAATAAAGCTAAGTATCACTATTATTCATTATGTGTAGTCAAGTATTACTGAGTGATGCTCCTAAGGGCAAATGAATTTTGACCTTGTCCCTTTCATTCTACTCCTACATATCCTTTACTTTTTGAGTCCCTCATTATATCTATTTAAAGTCAGTTTATCCTATGAATATAAACAAATTAGCTTCACTTCAGGAACATGTAGAAGTCTTAAAAATATTATCTGAAAGTAAGTTTATCTAAACTTGGGACAATTCTTCCACTACGACATGAGTAGGATAACTGTGATCTTTTTATTTTTACTTGCAATCTATAACAGTTTAATACTTTAAGATTTCAGCATATTTTAATTATGAAGATATGTGTAGCTATAAAGAAAATTAAAATTTTATTTTCTTCAAAATTTTTCTTTAGGTTATTTCATTTATATTGTCAAAGCATATCATTAAAAAGACAAATTAGAACTATTTTGAGACTCATTTTTAATTCTCTGGCCAATTTGTATTGTTTGTATATTTCAGTGCACTAGTTGAAACATAAAATTTTTCATCATATATCCAGACCCTTAGCAGCTAAAGTGTTCTTAAATCTGAGGAAAAATAGAAAAAAGTAACTAAAAGTATTTCCGTAGTTTTCTGTTTCACTTTCTTAAGTTGCTCTTTTTTTCTGTTTTATCTCTCTCCTTTCTTTGTGCAACAACAAACTCTCCTTCTGAGTAGAGCCCTTCATTCAAGAATTTACCTTTTTCCCCTTTAAACCCTTAATTAGCCATAGAGAACACAGTCTGATTTATGGCCTAGCGTTTAACAGGAATCACACTTAATCCATTACACAAAGAGGGATACACATATTCCCTAACAACACCACTCATTAGTTTATACAAGATGAAAACACACACACACTTAGCAAATGTAAATAAAGCTTTGCATGATACTATCTTATGCATATATAATGTGATCAGAATTTCAACATTGCAGTCTAACAGCTTTTTGCTTATTTTCAAAACTACAAATTAGATTTTTCTAGGTAAACTCTTAATTCAATCCCACATTTAGTGGATAAGAAGGAAAATTACATGCTGCTAAATTCATCTTTATGTAGAAAGAATTTCTTAGTTCCTAAAGACTAGAATTCTAATTACAGCTACTGTCTCAGACATAATGGAATCTTGGTCATTTACTGATATGATGTTTCCCTCCGTTTGCATGTTTACCAAAAGAGTAAATTTTGTGATGGAGACCCCCAAAAAAGAACTTCAGAAGGATCATTAACAAGTAATTTATTCCAGTAATTTTGTACCTAACTGCTATTTTAAATTGTACAGTAAAACATAGGAAGTATACCCGTTAGATAGTAACCTGATACTGGAACGTCCTCTTCATTCTATGCATAGCACCAAAAGCTCAAAGGAAGATATAAAGCTATTCTGCAACTTTTAAAAGGATGGATTGAAGTGATGGGGAGATAGGGCTCCTTTTGTAACTGAAGAATTCTTATTGCTTTCCCATTGAGTTTTATTGCAGGGGACACGGCTGATCATCTTAGCCAACACACTTCCAGTAACCAAGGGGTGACATGATTGATTAGCTAAATAGCAGGAATAACTGGAAGATCTCTTAGGAGCCCATTGTGGCCAAGGAAATGTCATCCAATTGTTCATTGGCTTATGTGGGGAAAGAAATAAAGGTGGGGGGGAGCGCAGGAATTGCCACCCCCACTGAGGCCCACCTATTAGTGAGTAAAGCAGTAGGACTATATTTAAGAAAAAAGAGAACAATGACTCTGCAGTGGCAGAAATCTGTTCAGCATTTTCATAGCCCCAGTGAGGCTGGGAGTGAGGATAGAACTAAGCCTATTTATCTTCTGTGTGGGAATAGAGAGATCCAGAAAAAGAGATTCTTGCTCACCCACTCCCCGTGACTTTCTACCACTCTATCACATTTAGGCAAGGTATCCCCAAGGAAAAGGATCAAAGATAGTTATGACATTTAGATGTCAAAATAATGAATCATGCCTTTTAACAATATCTGGATTGAGTTGCTGGTAGGAACTTTAATCAATGCGCATTTTTTAGTAGAAAATTCTTTTCTCTCGAGACCCTCCCCTTTTTCAGACCAAGAGGTGATTAACTCCATAGTAGATTATCTAGATCACTTTTCTACCTAACCTATAATCATCTAGTTAATTTCTATTTTATAAAACTAATCTCCCCTTTCTATTTGTGGGCTTATTGCTAAGTTCTCTATGTAGTCAAGGAGTGTTTCACTTTAATAAAATTTCTAAAGTTTTGAAAATTTTCTATTCTTTTGTTTTTTACTGGAAGTATAATTAACATAAAATAAAAGGTATAGGTCTCAAATGTTTGGTCTGATAACTTTTAATAATTGTATATTACCTAGTAACTATCATCCAAAACAAGATACAGAGCATTCTCATCACCCCAAATGTTTCCTTATGCCATTTCCAGTCACTCCTCATGCCTAAAGAAACAACCACTCTCAAACTTCAATCACCGTAGATAAGTTTGGCCTGTTAATAGACTGTTAGTAATTTCCCCTATTGGTAGCTCCATCTATTTATTTTTGTAATGGTGTCAGGTGTATTTGACGAAGTCCAATTTATACATTTTTTTCTTTTATGGTTAGGATTTTTGAGTGTTACCCAAGAAATCTTTGCCTACTCCAAATTTAAGAAGCCCTTCTCCTTTCTTTTATTCTAGAAGCTCTATGGTCTAGGTTTTACATTCATATCTATGATCTAACTATAACTAATTTTGTGTATGGGTGAGACAGGGATCTAATGTTTTTCACATGGCTATCCAGATGTTTCTATACAGTTTATCATTATTACTTTTACTAATTGAATTGACTTGGCACTGTGATCAAATGTTAATTGACCATATATGTGTGAATCTATTTCTGGCCTTTATATTTTATCGTATTAACCTGTTTGGTTACACTTATACCAATAACAAACTGCTTTGATGTCAGTAGCTTTATAGTGACCTTGAAATCAGATACATAAATCCTAAAATTTTATTTTTCTTTTTCAAGATTGTTGTGGACTTTCTAGATTATTGCATTTCTGTATACAATAAATTTAAAGAATCAGCCATTTTTATATGGATGACATTGAATTTGTAGACTAATTTAGAAAGACATTCACAATATCAAAATTGGTATATCCATAAAGTTGAATTCATTTTTGAGGGATTTCTTGAATTTATATCAGCCATGTTTTAAAATGTTTAATGTAGTACTCTGGGACATGTTTGTTACATTTATTCCCAAGTTTTGATATTTTCTATGCTATTCAAAATAGTATTTAAATTTGATTCTTGGTTTATTAGCAAATAATATATAGAAATAAAATTGATATTTCAATGTTGATCTTATGTATTATGATGTTAAATTCACTTTTGGTGTTATTATAGATTCAAGTAGTATTTTTATATGTATATGTAGAATAATTATGTTGTCTATGAATAAGGGAAGTTATATTTCCTTTCTGATTTAATAAATTTGGTTTGTTTTTCTTGCTTTATTGCACTGACTAGGTCTTAAGGAGCAATTCTGAGCACAAGTGGTGAGAGTAAACACACTTACCTATTTACATCCTTAAAGTTGAAGTAAAGAGATGCATGTTTCACTTAAGTATCATATTAGCTGCCTGACTTTTGCAGATACAATTTATCTGATTCAGAAAATTCTCCTCCTTTCCTAAAAAGCTCACAGTTCTTTCCCTGTTTTCTGAATAGGTCTTAAATTTTGTCAAAAGCTTTTCTGGTGGGGTTGTTTTTTTTTTTTTTGAGATGGAGTCTTGCTTGGTAGCCCAGGCTGCAGTGCGGTGGCATGATCTCAGCTTACAGCAAGCTCCACCTCCTGGGTTCATGCTATTCTCGCGCCTCAGCCTCCCAAGTAGCTGGGACTACAGGTGCCTGCGACCACGCCCGGCTAATTTTGTTTTTGTATTTTTAGTAGAGGTGGGGTTTCACCATGTTAGCCAGGATGGTCTCGATCTCCTAACCTCATGATCTGCCCACCTCACCCTCCCAAAGTGCTGGGATTATAGGCACTTTACTGTATTTATTCATATGATCATAAGGTATTTTTATTCTGCTGATGTAGTATGTTACATGGATTCATTTTCTCATGTTACACCTTATATTTCTATAATATACCACTCTTATTCCTTTTAAGTTTACTTTTATATATTACTGGATTTATTTTTTCTAATATTTTGTTATGATGTCTGTCTTTATGCTCATGAAGAATTTTAATCCTCTATTATTGATTTTTTAATATCTTCTAGATATCTTACTATAGTATTGGTCAACTCATAAAATAAATTGGAAAGGTTGTTCCTTCTTTGTATGCCAAAATGCTGAAAGAATAGTTATTAGATTAGTAGTATTTCTTCCTTAAATGTTTTGTAGAATTCATTCCTGAAACCACATAGGACTGAAGTTATAATTGTGTGTGTACACACGTGTGTGTATGTGTGTAAAGGGTTTTACAGCAAATTCAATTTCTATGATGTATGATAGGCTATTTATTGATTTTCTCTTTTGTTTCTCTGAATTATATTTATTAAAGTTTCATAAATTTTACTGAAATTTATAAATTTATACAACTTGCATGCCTTGCATTTAGCCAATGTAATGTTATAATTTTATAATTATATTCATAATTTTATAATATAAACCTCAAATTATAAAATATATATGTTTATGCAACCACAACCTTGAACTAATTTTACAACTGTTTGACCATCCCCCCAAAAATGCCTTCATGCTCATTTGAAGTGAAATCCAGTTTCTAATTCCAGGACATGGAATCACATAATGTGCAATCTTGTAAGTTCGGTTTCTTTCACTTAGCAAATCTATTTTACATTTATCTATTTTTGTTGCATTTATCAGTAGTTTGTCTCTTTCTTTTTCATAGTATGCTACTTTATGGATAAGCAACATTTTGTTTGTCCATTCACAAACTGAAGTATATTTAGAATGTCTACAGCTCTTGGCAATTATAAATAATAGTGCCATGAACATTTGTGTACAAGTCTTTCTGTGGGCATGTTTTCATTTTTCTTGGTAAATGCCTACAAATGGAATTGTTGTATTGTATGGTAAATACATGAGCAAATTTTTAAATTGCTCCATCTTATTTTAAGTATGTTTACAAAGTGACACAATATTTTTGGTGAAATGTGTATTCAAATATTTTATCCATTTTAAAACTGTGTCTTTCATCTACTTACTATTGATTTTCAAGACTTCTTCATATATACTGCATTTAAGTATTTTACCATATATGTGATTTATAGCTAGTTTATCCCTGTATATGACTTATCTTTTAATTTTCCTAATGGTATCTTTTGAAGAGCAGAAGATCTCAATTTTGATGAAACTCAATTAGCCAAATTTGTGTGTGTGTGTGTGTGTCTGTGTGTGTGTGTGTGTATAGAGTATGTTTATAGTATCGTATCTAAGAAATTTTTACCTAACCAAAGGTCACATAATTTTTCTCATGTTTTCTTCTAGAGATTTTTTAGGTTTCGCTCATAAACTTATGTATATGACTTACTTTGAGTTAGGGTGTGGATTTTATGTGTGCTGTGAGCTACAGGTATCAGTTTATTGTTTTAATATATGAATATCCAATTATTCCATAATCATTTGTTAAAAAGAAAATCCTTTTCTTGATTGATTTATCATGGCACATTTGTCAAAAACTTGATCAACCATGATTATATGGGTGTTTTTCGGCACTGTTTATTGGGTTACACTCTTATATGTGACTTTCTTTATGCCAATATCACATCATTTCAATTAGTATAGTATTATTATAAATACTGAAATCAGGTAGTATAAGATCTTGTTCTTTGTTGTTCTTTTTGAAGTTGTTTTAGCTTTTTAGGATTCACTGATTTTTCACATAAATGTCAAAATCCACTTGCCAATTGATTCTACCCAAAAAGGGGAATGGTGAAGCTGCTGGTATATAATCTGTATCAAATCCTTCCACTGTCTTCTCACTTGCATTATTTATGATGAGAAATCTGTTGTCATCCTCATCTTTGTCCCTGTGTTCCTAACCAGTCTTTTTTCTCCCTGGCTACTTTTGGGATTTTTTATTTATCAGTGGTTTTGAGCAATTTTATTTTAAAATCTTTGATATAGTTTGCTTTCTGTTTCTTTTGCTTTTGGTTCATTGAGCTTCTTGCATCTCTGAATTTATAATTCTCACCAAATTTGGAAATGTTTCAGCCATTATTTCTTCAAATGTCTTTTCTTTTTAGTAGTTAATCCTCACAATCCTCCCCAGTAAGTGGATACCTTCTAAGAAAAGGAATTATGTCTTTATTGCAGCACTGTAACACCATGATTAACCCAAGGCCTAGTACATATGACTTGTCGACCATTATCTGAATAAACTAATATATGCATTTCCAAGCTTTAAATAAAGATAACATTTGTTTTACTCATTTTGCTTAGGCAGTGTGTATCTGAATATTACTACCTTTGGTTAGACACAATTAAGTGATTATATGTCACCAGTTTGGATGAATATAATTATCAGTCTTTTGCAAATTACATCCAAACATCTCAGTCCAAGACACTACAATGTGACTTCTCCATTTATCCTTGTATTTCTTTAAAGTCATTGTCACTCCTATATATAAAAGGATCATGGCAGAAAAGGAAGAAGTGAGAGAAAAAGAAGTAAAGGGAGAGGAGGAGAGGGGAGATTCAGTTGGACTCTTCCTTTCAATGCTTTTATGATCAATATAAAATTTTCTGACTTTCATATTCACAATGCTACACTTAGAGAAATTTTATTAATATTTTTATGTATCAAAATAGTCAAATATTTGTTCATGTTAAGGACAATATACATGTAGAAATAGATGCTTTTTGGGAATGTACTGATTATATTAACAATACTAGCTAACATTTATTGATCACTTATTATACCACTGGCATGGTAACAAGTACTTGATTTACTTATTACTTGCAAGAATATTGTAAATTATGTACTACTGAGACAGCCAAATGCCTTGGCAGATGAAAAGAGATCCCCAGAGAGTCTCCAATCCACCCTGCATGTGTTAACATCAGGTGCTTTTGTGTACATGAGGGAACCAGCCCAGGGCCTTGTCTGAGCATGCCCACATGTGCACTGCAGTGGAGTGCATCCATTGGGGTGGAGCCACAAGCTGGAAGAGGAGACTGGCTTCTTCAGTTCCTGTGTGGTGGCCTGGAATAAATCTGTGAGGTCAGGGACCTAGCAGCAGGATTCCATCTCATTTTGCTGAGGTATTGTTATTTTTTTCTTTTTTTTGCCCAATAAAATCCTGTTCTACTAACCCTTCGATGTGTTTATGTGTCTAAATTTGCTGGTCATGTGACAAGAACCTGATTTTAGCTGAACTAAGGAGAAAAATTTTTCAACATTTTGGCGCCCAATGTGGGGCTTGAGGAAGGGTGAGTAAAATGTGAACCAAAATATCTTTTGCTTATTTGCTTCTAAGCCTTTTTGTCCTCTGACTTCTTCTGAGGGTAGAAGAAACAGTGCACCACCCCACCCCAATAACTGCAGGCACCTGCAGCTCCCCCATCCCCCTCCCAGCTGGGGCTAGGAAGCCGTTTGTATAAGAATAAGAGGTACTTCCCCCAGGCTTAAGGCTGCACTTTAAACCTTTTTCTTCCTTTCCTCTAACCCTGAAAGCAGTTAATACAGTCCTACACTTTAAGTTTTTCTTTTTTCCTACACCAGGTCAGGAGTTAACTTTTTTTTTTTTTTTTTTTTGAGACGGAGTCTCGCTCAGTTGCCAGGCTGGAGTGTAGTGGCGCAATCTTGGCTCACTGTAACCTCCACCTCCTGGGTTCAAACAATTCTCCTGCCTCAGCCTCCCGAGTAGCTGAGATTACAGGTGCGTGCCACCACACCCGGCTAGTTTTTGGATTTTTAGTAGAGATGGGGTTTCACCCTGTTAGCCAGGCTGGTCTCAATCTCCTGACCTCTTGATCTACCCACCTCAGCTTCCCAAAGTGCTAGGATTACAGGTGTGAGCCACCGCACCTGGCCAGGAGTTAACTTTTAAGAGACAGATTTTTTTTTTTTCCTTTTAGAAGATGTTTTACTAGTCTAGGAATGATAAGAATCACTGTTTACATTATCTGTAAAATTTTAATTATGAAAATGGATTTGTGAGGTTGGTCTTAAGCTGTAGCCAATCTGATGTGCTTTGCATAACTTTCTGTATGGTCAGTAGTTAACTTTGCTGCAAGTTCCCATCTAGTTTTATATTCTTGGGAATGTGACCCATAAACACGTGGCAATGTTTTGTTTAGCCTCCACCATTTTACAATGGCGGCCAAGTTCAATCTTGGCTCAGGGAATGAGTCCTTTCTGGTTTGATATCTGTGTAATTTTTGCTGTTTACTCTCTTCCCCTCCATGAACCACTTTGCATTTTCCTTTCTCTGAGCCCCTGGGGGTCATCTTTGGTAAAGCCAGAAATATTGTCCACTTGGTGCGGCTAATGTCAGGAACGAGGGATTTAAAAGGATTTTCTTAAAAAGCATGCAGCTTAATTAAAAGTGGATATCCAAGTTATAGGCATATTTAAAAGGCCTTTATGTTTTCTTTTCTTTAATCTTGTTTTGCTGGCAAAAGGGTTTTTTCTCAGTCAACTGAATTTTTTTTCTCCATTGTGTCTTGCCACTCTTAATGCATGCATGAGAAAAAAATCCAATCAGGAGATTGGCAAACGAAAAATCTCATGCCTACTGGTGTTTTTTCTGCCTGTTTGTGTAGTTATCTATGTGTTGTGTGTGTGATGTCTATAAAAAGAGCTCTAATTAATTGGCCTAAAGAAAGACAAGTGCTTGGATCAAATATTTTTAAAGGGAAGATAAAAGCTGTGGTAACTTTCAGTTCCTGTGACTTTAATCTTTGAAAGATAAAAACAACCTTAAAGATCATTGGTAAAATGCAAATGTCACCAAAATGTAAATAGGTAGACTAAATTATGTAGGTCAGATACTAGGTTTGATAAATTGTTTAAGGTTATAAACTGCTTTTTTGGTTTTTGAGAACTGTTCAACTTGCCTGCTTAACAATTGGTAAGGCCTGGGACTTACGGAATTAACAACACCCTTAATTGTTCTGGAAGGAGTCAAACCTTGGCTGTACCTTGTACATAATTAAAACAACTTACCAGGTTTCACATTAAAGTTAAAAATTGCTAGGAGTTACCATTATAACATGTAATTGAGACTACTGGAAATATATTTACATATAAAGTGTGTAAGAACAGTAAGTGTGTATTTAGTAAAAGATTATAAGAAGGCATGGAGATGTAAATTCCTACCTTGGGTTGGTTGAAGGATTGTTTTGAATTACATAAGTTGAAGCTGAAGGTTAAGAAGTGATGGAAGGACTGTAAAAATTAATCTTGCAAAAATTCCATGTGTGAATATATTGACTACATTCAAAAGTGTATAATATAAATATAATATAATATAATAAAATATAAATATAATAAATAAATATAAAAATAAATATAATATAATAAAAAGAGTTTTCTGTAAATTGAGCATTGAAAGAAAAACACAACTAGGTACTTTTTTTTTTGAGATGGAGTCTCGCTCTGTCGCCCAGGCTGGAGTGCAGTGGCGCAATCTCGACTCACTGCAAGCTCCGCCTCCCAGGTTCACACCATTCTCCTGCCTCACCTCCCGTAGCTGGAACTACAGGCACCCGCCACCACGCCCAGCTAATTTTTTGTATTTTTAGTAGAGACGGGGTTTCACCGTGTTAACCAGGATGGTCTCAATCTCCTGACCCCGTGATCCGCCCGCCTCGGCCTCCCAAAGTGCTGGTATTACAGGCGTGAGCCACCACACCTGGCAACAACTAGGTACTTTTAAGGCACTAATCTACTCTTTAGCAAAATTTGTAAAGGGTTTTATTTTTTGCTTTTTAATATTTCTGAATCATCATTTTGGCAAAATAAATAATTTATAGTCATCTCAAATTCTATTTCATAGTATCAAGTGACTTAAACCTCTCACGTATTTAACAAGTTTCCCAATATCAAACTTCAGTTTCAAAATTGCTTTCCTAATGTCTGGCTTTTGGATGCTACAGAGTGCCCCTGGAGTTTCCAAAAGAGAGGTAAACAGGATTATTTGACATATTTAGTTACATGGGATTGCCAAAATGATGTTCAATCTTATTTAGGTTACATTTTGGGTGAATAATACTAATATATGTTCCAAAATTTAATGACATTTCTAAAATTCTAATGGCTGAGTATATGCTATAAATTGCAAGGTTGTTAAGTTATTGTATACCATAGAGATAACTGAATTTATTTGCCAGTTGTGATTCTGACTATAACCACCCTGGACATTTTATGCTTCAGAGATAATTGCTGTCTTGTTTTGATCCTCTTCAAAACGTGGTTTATAATCAACTGTAGTACTTTTACAGATGCTCTCAAATGCAGATTTCTGATAATTTTGGAGATTGTAACACTAGAATAAAGGAAAAACCTGCCAGACTCAACTCATGAAGAGCTGAAATGTTCACAAATATCAAGCAAAATAAGAATTAACTGAGTGGACTGAACTAATAGAAAACTGACTTAATCTTTTTGACTTTTGCTTGGAATATTGCTGATCCTTGTTTTGTTTTTCAGTAAGTCAAGGAAACTTATTTTGGGCTATTTACAGCCTTTAATAATTAAGAAAGCTATACTCCTATGTTAACAAAATTTGGAGCATGTTTGTTTCTCTCTGCCGGATTCCTCTAGAATCTGGAAACTATCTGTGAGTATTTTTAACTTATGGCAATATAGTTGTTTGCCACAGTGCAATAAATGCATTTTCTTTTGCAACAAGGCACATTTGGAGGAACTGGTGTTTTACCAAGGCTTTGACTGGAAGAGTATACTTCCCTTTAAGGAGACAAGCTAAACTTTCAGAGCCAATAAGAGTCTATTGGAAAAAGTGGCCTCCTACCTTTGTTTACACAGTCCCTGTACAGGGTTCCTAACTTGCTGTGAGTAAAGATTGTCACTTTTCAACATGCCCAGAAACCACATGCTCTTTGAATCTCAAGAAGAGAGGAGTTTACACAACACACAGGTATTTGCAGATACAAACCCATGGCTGGGCTAGGCTTTAAAAGGTCTTATCTGAGATTCCTTGTGGAACAGAACAAAGCCAACCTAAAAGACCTATGTAGAAATAATTATTCTTGCTGCACATTGTGTAAATAAAAAGGCCAAGTATAAGACTAAATTATAGTTTGCAAACAATGCAGTCCTATCATGATCTGTTTTTAACACAAATGAGGACTAGAGAGAGAGAAATTATGTTGCACAACTTATCATACATTTGTCATTAAATTCTAGACTCATTAGCTGTTTTTTAAATGTTTGCCTACTTTTTAAACTAACTGTGCTTATTCCTGTAAACCAACCAGAAATTTCCAGCTGCAGCTCAAAAGGAACAAGAGGGATTGTTAATGTAAAAATCTGGATCAGCATTCTAGTTCTGAGCAACTATCCTGCAAATCTTGCTGGTTTATGGATATAAATAGGGTGTACTTTACCTGGAGCTTTCCTTTTTGGGAAAGTAAGACCAAGGGAGCTAACCAAAGTCAAGCTCCATGCACACAAATCTTAACAACATGACTATAGCTACCAGTTAACTGAGCACGTCACAAGAGATCCTTTTCTCTCCCTTGTTGGGGGATGACTCAATTCCACAGCTTCACCTTAGCATTTAGCTTATGAGGAGTCCATACGACACCCACAAAACATGTTTTTCTCCCAAACTCAATTCCAAGCTTCAAGTGAAAGCCCTAGGAAAGAGGATTGGATTTGAGGGATCCAGAGGTAGATGATAATGGAAATTAAAAGGTATATAGCAGGTGAGCATGACTAATTCCTGCTGATTAAGCCAAGCTTCCTGTTTCATGGATAAAAGTCATGCTAGTATCCATGGCATAAATGAGGTCTAGGGAATTCAAAGGCTACTGACAGCAGGGGAGATGGGGTGTATGTGGGTAAGAGCAGATATTCTCGTCCCTGTACCTCCTGTTAACATAGGTGAAATCTGCTTTGACACCCTGGGTGGCACCCTGTTGTGGTCGCCAGGACTTGGGGATACAAGGATGTAGGAAAGGAAGAAGATTGCCTCGTTTTCTCTCCTTCAAGTACCCTGGGTATTTGCTAGGAAGAGAAAGAAACCAGAGATGCCTGCTCCCCACTTTCCAGATAAGTAGCCATGCATCTGCAGTCTGTACCACTTTCAAATGTGTCCTGAACCCCTGAGACTCCTCTGAAAAAAAAAAAAAAAACGCCTTCTTTTTTCCTTTTTCCTCCTCTGTCCCCTCTTCACTAATAAGTAATTGTGTCTCTGTACTATGGAAAACTTCACTCAAATGCATCCTCCAAACTGGGAAGAGTTAATTTCCCAAAGCTTACACTGATTGGCTTAGGATTGGGCTCAGGAGAAAGGATCTCAGAAGACTGACATGCCAGAAAAAGGGTAAATTGTTCTGTTTTGTTTAGTTTCTACCAGTCATGCTTTTGGCTTCCATTTCACTGTGCAAACTGGTGAAAGGCATCAGGATTTTTGAGTTGTACTTGCCCCACACTTACTTTGTTTTGATACATGTTTTCTAATAACCTGGTTTGTCTCTTGTCACTTTCAGGCCATGAAACTCCAAACAGTCATGCAACTGGAGCCTCAGACGATGGCCCCTTCTCTTGGGGACCCTTAGATAGGCCTCTCAGGGAGCTCTAACTGCCGTTTTCCCAAAACAGAACCCCCTGTTGGCAGGGAGCAGTTAAGATCAGTCTTTGTCCTTATCCTTATCCTTATCCTTATCTTTATCCTTATCCTTATCCTTATCCTTATCCTTATCCTTATCCTTATCCTTATCCTTATCCTTATCCTTATCCTTATCCTTATCCTTATCCTTATCCTAACAGCAGTTAGATGTACATCTTTCAAGGGGGGAATGAGACGGCCAAATTCCTAGGCAGATAAAAATAAGTTCCTGGAGAATCTCTCACCCACCCCACAAGTGTTTACATCAGATGCTTTTGTGCAGATGAGGGAACTGCCCAGGGTCTTGTCTGAACATGCCACATGCACACTGGGGAAACAAGGTGGAGCCGAAGGCACGTGGAGGAGCCTGGCCTCTTCAGTTCCTGTGTTGTGGCCTGGAATCTATTTGTGAGATGCGGGATCTGTAAGCAGGACTCCATCTCACTTTGCTGAGTTTTTTTCTTTTTTTTTCCCGTTTTTGCCCAATAAAATCCTGCTCCACTCACTCTTCAGTGTGTCTGTGTGCCTAAATTTTCCTGGTTGTGTGACAAAAACCCAGTTTTAGCTGAACTAAGGAGCAAAATTCTGCAATGCTGTTTTTCTTCCTGTTTTAGGGAGGAGGAAGCTAAGCTGCAGATATGTAAATTGCAGAAGGTCATACAACTTGCAAATGACAGAGCTGAGATAAAACTTGATGTGATGCGAGTCAAAGTTTGTTACTTGCACCTATTCTGAGAAACTACACCTTCACACAACAGAATACAATTTTCTACTATAAAATATTTCTTTATTTTTTAAAAAGTGAAAACGAGGATACATATTATTATATCTCGGATTTTGTTGAAACATATATGCCACAAAGAGATTCTGAGTCAGTTATTGACATATTTTAATCACGTATACTTGTAAAGAACATTTCTTATTTTCTTCTTCTTTGTATGTATATATGTTTATTTAGTAAAGCATGTTCAACATGAATTTGATTTCCTTAAAAATTTTTATATAATTATTTTATAAATAAACTTTATATTCTAGAACCATTTTAGATTTATAGAAAAATTACAAAAGTATACAAAGTATTCCCCTATACATCAGTTGAGAGTCCCATATTATTATACTATTGTGCTATGTTTGTCACAGTTGATTAATTAATATTATCAATATCAACTTCATATTGTTATAAACTAAAGCCCATACTTTATTCAGGCTTCCATCACTTTTTACTTAATGTTCTTTTTGTTTCAGGATCCCATAAGGGTACCATATTCATATAGTTACCATATTATCATATCTCCTTTGATTCATTTTGGCTGTAACAGTTTCTCAAACTTTCCTTGGTTTTGATGACCTTAACAGTTATGAGGACTATGGGTCAGCTATATTTTCAGATCTGTGATAGGATGTCCCTCCATCGGAATTGGTCTGATGTCTTTCTCATAATTAGAATGAGGTTATTGTTTTTAAACGAAGGCCAGAAAGCTTAAGTGTCATTTTAATCACAAAATTTCAAGAGGACATACTATCAACATGATTTATTACTTTTGATGTTGACCTTAGCTACATCGCTGAAGTAGTGTTTGTCAGGATTCTCTACAGTAAAGTTCTTGTACCCACCTTCCTTTTCATACTGTACATTTTGGAAGGAAGTCACCATGTGCAGTTACATTAAGAAGGAATGAAGTATCTACATAAATTATTTGTATTCTTCTGCATAAGAAATTTGTTTATTCTTCCCATTTATTCAGTATTAATACCCTTTATTTATTACTAATATCACTGTGAGGTAATTGATATTTATTTTATAGTTTGAGTTATTTTCTTTCTTTTTTTTTTCTGAGACCGAGTTGCGCTCTTGTTGCCCAGGCTGGAGTGCAATGGCACAACCTTGGCTCACTGCAACCTCTGCCTCCTAGGTTCAAGTGATTCTCCTGCCTCAGCCTCCCGAGTAGCTGGGATTACAGGTATGCACCACCGCACCTGGCTAATTTTGTATTTTTAGTAGAGATGAGGTTTCACCACGTTGATCAGGGCTGGTCTCAAACTCCTGACCTCAGGTGATCTGCCTGCCTTGGCCTCCTAAAGTGCTGGGATTATAGGCATGAGCCACTGCCCTCAGCCTGACTTATTTTCTAATACACCTTTCTTTATTTTGGTGCCCAAAATGTTCCAGCTTTGGTGATTCAGAATTCTTTCAGATGGTTTCTGTGTCCTTTTGACACATACCCATCACTATTTCTTTGAGCATTTCCTTATTTGCTGGTTTAGAAGATGCCCCAGTGAATCTTTTATATTGCCTGTCCCAGTCCTGGTATCCTCATTTCCTGAGGAGTCCTGGTTCTTTTATTGGAGAAGAGTATTAGAAACCAAGCTTGTAGTGGGAGGTTCCACATTCTTTATTGTGTAGCACTTGTTGCTACTGAAGTGTTATTTTTAGCTCTTCTCAGCTAAGAGTTCAAAAAAATACATGTATATATACTAACTGATATACAGTCATGAGTCACTTAATGACAGGGATACATTCTGAGGAATGTGTCATTAAGCAATTTTCTCATTGTGTGAACATCATAGAGTGCACTTACACAAACCTAGATTGTATAGCCTACTGCATACCAGTGCTATATGACACAGTATATAGTATGTTTATATAGTATGTAAACCTCTACAGCATGTTACTGTACTATTTTCTATAGGAAATTGTAACACAATGGTAAGCATTTGTGTATCTTAACATATCCAAACATAGAAAAGTTACAATAAGAGTATAATACAAAAGACTACAAACGATACAGTAGTGTAGGGAACTTACCATGAATAGAGTTTGCCGGGACCAGAAATTGTTCTGTGTGAGTCAGTGAGTGAATGGTGAGTGAACATGAAGGCTGAGGACATAACTGTACACTACTGTAGTAAACTTTATAAACACTGTACACTTAGACTACACTAAATAAATTAAAAATACTTTTATTCAATAATAAGTTAACCTTAGCTCGCTGTTATGTTTTTACTTTATAAACTTTTTAATTTTTTAAAACTTTTTGACTCTTTTGTAATAACCGTTAGCTTAAAACAGAAACACGTTGTACAGCTGTACAAAAATGTTTCTTTATATCCTTATACTATAAACTTTTTTCTATTTAATTTTATTTTTATTTTTTACATTTTAAACTTTTTGTAAAAAACTAATACTGAAACACACACATTAGCCTGGACCTACATGGGGTCAGGAGTATCAATATCAATGTCTTCCACCTACACAACTTGTTTCACTGGGAGCCTTCAGGGGCAATAACATGCATAGATCTGTCATCTCCTATAATAGCAATGCCTTCTTCTGAATACTCCCTGAAGGACATGCCTGAGCCTGTTTTACAGTTTACTTTTAAAAATAAGTATGAGTGCACTATAAAATACCTGTAATAAGTATAACATAGTAAATACATAAACCAGTAACACAGTCATTTATTGGTATTATCGAGTATTATATACTGTACATAATTGTATGTGCGATATACTTTTGTACAACTGGCAGTGTAGTAGGTTTGTTTATACCAGCAGCACCAAAACACATGAGTAATTCACTGCTTTTTGATGTTATAACAGCAACAATGTCACTGGGCAATAGAAATTTTTCAGCTCCATTATGACCTTACGGGAAAACACATATTATAATACATGCAGTCTGTCATTGACCAAAACACTATTATGCAGTACATGACTTATATAGATATCTGTAAACATTTTTGGATGTAACAATCTGTATCTATATTAAGGCAAACATGAGTTCATATTGATGTCTCCAACTCTTAATTCATTTCCACATGGATCATCCTATCCTTTTCTCCTTACTTATTTATGACCTCCCACTACAGCGAGAAGCTTGGTTCCCACCATCTGTCATCTATTTACTTGAATTGCTGGATTCTAGTACACATGCATAGCTGTATTAGATATTATTCCAGCTATCTTATGGCTCCTAACAATTAGGAGCTGGCCTCTTGTCCTAAACTTTGTGACTGCAGCAACTTATGCTACTCTGTTATCCACCCCTCGGTGGATAAAAGTACTATGATCATCCTCAGGTATTCTTTTCTTTCTTTCCCACCTAATAAGAAATACTATGCCCTGAAATTCCCGCGGCAACAAAGAATGTGGAACCACAAACTCCTAATGACAAAACAGCAAAAACCTATCCACATTCATTTTATAAAATAAGTCACTTCTACTTACAGGCATGTAAAAACAGCACCAGCTCAGACTCTGCCCTGCCCCACACTTTTGAAGTACATTGATTATGAAGAGGTTATGACTATGTCTGTCTCTGAAAGTGTTGCCTCTCTTCATTAAATACACAATTAGCACAAATGTTAATAGTAGGCACATGCATAATTAAGTTCAAAAATCTCAGTTTGGAGTCCAGATCGATGCCACCAAATTTCTCTCCTGTGTGATGTACTTCTTTATAATTTTGTTAGCATGTCAGATGTTTTATTAATATTTTATAACAGAAATTAAATGTCTTGAGATTTCAAAATCATCACAAATTGCTCCAGCTCCACTCTGTTGGTTATTATAATGTCATCAAAATCTTTTCATATATGTGTAGAAACCTCCTTACTGGAACTAGTTTTAATTCCCAGTTTGTAGATATACAGAAGGAGGAAACCCTGTGAAATTTAATTTTAATGACACTGAAGATTTGGAAGCGTGCTTTGGAAATAAGTGTACATTTTTGTCTTCTAGGTGGTTCCCATGGTAAAGAATATTCAGCACTTTTTGTTTTGTTTTGTTTTGTTTAAGGAATCAAACCTCTTCAGTTTTATTTTTTTATCTGGCCTCCTCTTTAAAAATTGACAAGGAAAAGATTACAATAGAATGAATATAAATAGCAGCTGTAGAATACATTCTGCCAAGAATAAATTCTGTGTTAGAATAGTTGATATATTAAAGCTGCTTTATAGAAAAAAATACTTTTCTTTGCCACTTCTTAATCAGTGAAGATTCCACTCTCTCTTTCATTGAAACTAGGAATTGTATATATGTGAATAGACAGAAATGGGAAATTAAGGCATATATCAAAAAAATCCTTTCAAATGAATGTCTTTATATAACAGCAGCCCAATAATTACTGTTGAATAGAAGAATATTTAGGAAATGTATTAATAAAGTTATTTTTATACTAGATATATGAATAAAGAGTTTTATTCTTCAAGCTTTTCACCCTAAAAATATTTAAACAAAACTAAAAGCTAAGGAATAAACACATATATTTTCCACCTGGATTCAATAATTATTGGTAACGTATTGTTAATTTTGCACTTATTCTGTAAGTGTGCATTTATGTATTTGTGTGCAAATAGCTTTAGCTATGTTTGCAAGTTCGTGGTGAAGAGCTCTTTTTTGGTCCCCATTTCACTGTGGTGTGGAGTTTGAGGGTACAGTTAGCCTCAGAGATGATTTACAAGGCAGCTGTAACATCAGAGGCAATGTTCTTGCAACTTATTTTTCTAAGCATATAACCCAGAGTTAAAATGATATATAAAATATCAAGACATATGCTACTACTATACAACTGTGTACTATATTAGTACAGTAGCAAATTTATATATTATCAAACAGAGATAAAATACAAATTATAAAGTTCTAAAGATTAACTAAGATGCTGGGAGTGTTGGCTCACACCTGTAATCCCAGCACTTAGGGAGGCTGAGGCGGGTGGGTCTCCTGAGGTCAGGAGTTCGAGATCAGCCTGGCTAACCCTGTCTCTAATAAAAATACAAAATTAGCTGAGTGTGGTGGCATGTGCCTGTAATCCCAGCTACTCAGGAGGCTGAGACAGGAGAATCGCTTCAACCTGGAAGGCAGAGAGAGGTTGCAGTGAGCCAGGATCATGCCACTGCACTCTAGCCTGGGCAACAGTGATACTTTGTCTCAAAAAAAAAAAAAAAAAAAAGGTTACTACACATTTATTCTTTATTTTAGTTAACTTATTAATAATAGCAAGTATTTCTGTTCTCATTAAAATATCAAATAATCAATATTTGGTTTTAGTGAAAGCACTGTAATTAAAACTATTTTTTAAAAGCTTATTTAGTTCTAAATTAACTAATTAACTAAATTAGAAGTAGAGCTACTTTTGCTCTAAATTAGACTGACTTCACGTCCAGTTTCTGATGGTTTTAGAGCTGAAAAGGCACTTCACAAAGATACATACGACTAATGTAAAAGGTTTCATTGGATAAATCGTGATCTACATATTTCAACCATATTTGCCAGTGATGTGAAGAGTTTTGTAGAAGTTCAGCTAACATTTCCATCTTCTCCAGTGCCAACCAGTTGCTTTAGCAAACGACTTGCCAATTGGAAGATGTTAGATTTTAATAATTTTAGCAAATTGGTTAAAAAGACATTTCTGAAATTTTCATTTGGAAGATAAGAGGTTAGAAATACTGTTTCAATTTTTTTTAATTGGCCATGTATGGCAATCTTTTTACTAGAGTTCAAGTAATGATTATTTCAAAAACAGAATTGCATAATAATAGTAATATTTTAAACATGTTCCTTTATACTATGAGATTCTTTTGAAAAAGAAGTTATTTTTCTCAGTTAAAATGGTATCTGTTCCATTTAGTTAATAAGTAACTAGGTATATATATTTTTATTTCTTCAAATATCTGTAGACAACATACTGCTGACAGTTAGTGTTACCATAAAAAAGACCTATAAAATCGAAACAAATGCATTTTTATTTTTTAAAAAAGAAGCATATAACTTATCTTTAAGCTCAATGACTTTTGAAAGTACTTCACTGTTGGATCTTCAAACTGCTGTGTGGTACAAAAGGTTTTCAGTGTTCCTTCTGATATCTTTACAAAGTATTATAAGGATTCTACCATTTAAAACAGTACATTCTATGAAGCCAGTTTACTCGGTAACTTGAATCAATGAGTTAGAGGGCCACTATCAGGGCTTTCCTGTTGCATAACTTCTTTTCTTCCCTTCCCCAGGATACTTCACATTGTCTCCATGTATATATGCCAGCATCATTCTACATATTAAATAATAGAGAAGTATCCTTTTTTCCATTTTCCTTATTAAAAAACCTATAAATATGAAAAATCTAGTATTTATTTTCAGCTCCTCAACACAAGATCTTACATGTTTCCTGGGATATGTACATCTTTTTGTTGGCGACCATAGATGTAAAAGATATTTGCAAAAGATATTTCAAACTTGGGTAATTCAAGCAGTCTCCAATAGCAGAAGTAATATGCCTTGAAGAACATCTATGTCAGGAAGGCTCACCCTGCATCAGTGCTCAGGAAGATCTTTCCAGGAGATCTGCCCAGGAAAAGCAGACATGCAGCACATCCAGTCATGTGGGAAGGGTGTCTGTCAAGAAAGAGAAATGATAGCCATTCACAGGATTGCACCAGGAGGCTCATGGATTAGAAGTTAAGATGATAGTGATGAGATCAAGAGTGTTAAAAGAAGGAGCAGAGTGTACATATGGGGCTTGCCTGCAATATCTAATTGGGCTTTAGCTCACAATGGAGAAGTCTGATGGGAGAGGAGTGCGAGGGAATGAAAGAACATAATATTCATGGTGGGCTTTGGATCCCAAGTATGACTCTGTTCTAAGGCCCATTGGAAGTTATAATAGAGGTTGTGCTACGTAATTCTTCCATCATTCTGGATTGGCTCTGAATTGAAGATAATTATTCCTGCAGTATGTAGAGAAAGAGCCAAGAAAGATACTGATTACAAATGGAAGATAATTGCATTAACATTTTGTGAGATATTACTTAAAATGCTTGTCAACCATAGAAGGTAGTATGGTGAAATCTGCCAACTCAGTTAAGTTTCATATTTCAATGTAACTGTCAAGTTAGCTTATATGCTGATCTTTATCTATTAGATTATTTACTAGTATCTAGGTATCTACTAGATTTCCTAAAGGCAGTCAGCCACAGGGGCTTCCAAATAAAAAATACTTCAGATTATGAACTGAATTTGAGACAAAATTCCACCATTCACTATCTGTGTGAACTAAGGAAGTTGTTTGTTTATTATGAACCAAAGTTTGTTTGTTTGTTTGTTTGTTTCTTTCTTTCTTTCTTTCTTTCTTTCTTTCTTTCTTTCTTTCTTTCTTTCTCTCTTTCTCTCTTTCTTTCTTTCTTTCTTTCTTTCTTTCTTTCTTTCTTTCTTTCTTTCTTTCTCTTTCTTTCTTTCTTTCCTTCTTTCTTTCTTTCTCTTTCTTTCTTTCTTTCTCTTTCTTTCTTTCTTTCTTTCTTTCTTTCTTTCTTTCTTTCTTTCTTTCTTTCTTTCTTTCTTTCTTTCTTTCTTTCTCTTTTCTTTTTTTTTTTTGGACAGAATCTTGCCCTGTCGCCCAGGCTGGAGTGCAGTGACATGATCTTAGCTCACTGCAATCTCTGCCTATCTGCCTCCTGGGCTCAAGTGATTCTCATGCCTCAGGCTACACAGTAGCTGGGATTACAGGTGTGTAGGTGTGTGCCACCACACCTGGCTATTTTTTTTTTGTATTTTCAGTAGAGATGCAGTTTTGCCATGCTGGCCAGGTTGGTCTCGAACTCCTGATCTCAAGTGATCTGCCTGTCTTGGCCTCCCAAAGCGCAGGGATTACAGGTGTGAGCCACCCCACTCAGCTCCCTCAGTTTCTTTAAGTTTGAGGTGAAGATAATAATCTGCATCTCATAGGCTTCCTCTGAAGATTAACTATATTATTTTAAAAGATTTTTAACACAGTATTTGACATACACCAAGTGCTTAATAACTGGTAGCTATTATTAATATTATTTTTAAAGCCTCAATATTCTGTGAATGAAAGAACAAATATATCTAATCTCAAATGTTTATATTTTGAAAACTATCTAGACTTACACTGATCTTATTCATGCAGTAAAGAGGATAGTTCTGGAGACTGCATATTCAGGAAAGATAGAATGGGTTAGATGTACTTTCCTATTCCTCCTGATAAGTACAGTTAAAAATCCTGGACATCATATACACACAAAAATATAAAAATGTTAAAAGGTGAAAAGGAAGAAGTAAATTGGCTTGTCAATTTGGGGACCCAAGGGACAGTACATAAATGAGTTCCCTGGATTTTGTATTTTGTGTTTTTGTACCATGTATACTAGGCAGGGTATTAAAGAAGCAGACTACCAAGAGATGCCAAGGGTGCAGGAAAAAAGGCACCAGCAAAGGTCTACTGTCTCTAAGCAAAGGACCAGGAAAGGGACAGCCAGGCAAGACGCAACACTTACTGTGCTATGCCAGCCAAATACTCCAAGAAGAAACCCGTGGCTCTATCCCTACTCATGCCAGCAAAGACCATGTGGGCATCCTGGATGTCTTTTTTTTTTTTTTTTTTTTTTTTTTTTTGGAGACAGAGTCTTGCCCTTTCGCCCAGGCTGGAGTGCAATGGTGCAATCTTGGCTCACTGCAACCTCTGCCTCCCGGGTTCAAGCGATTCTTCTGACCCAGCCCCCGGAGTAGCTGGGATTACAGGTGCGTGCCACCACGCCCAGCTAATTTTTTATATCTTTAGTAAAGACGGAGTTTCTCCATGTTGGCTAGGCTGGTCTCGAACTCCTGACCTTGTCATCCACCTGTCTCGGCCTCCCAGAGTGCTGGGATTAGAGGCATGAACCACTACACCCGGCCTGGATGTCTATTCTTACCTGACTATGATGAGGTGCCCCAAGCCCTCTTACTCCCACACCTCCCAAACCCTTATACCAGGGTTGTACCAGAAAAAGCTGATTGGGGCCTGAGACTTTCATCCATGCCAGGTGTTGACAAGGTTCCCCTATCCCGGCAGTGTCAGTAGAAACCACATGGGGAGCCTGTACCTTCACCTTCAATTGGTGGTAATAAGGCATTCTTTCTTTTCCCTGCTGGTATGGTGTTGGAGTAGGCCTAAGGAAGAGCTTAGGCTTTTACCAGGGCTCAGGTATAATAGCCAAATCCTCATGATAGAGGTCACATGGGGGGCCTGAACTTCTAGCCCATGTATTGATAACAAGGAGTACCCTCCTCTCATCCACCCAGGTGTTATAGGAAGCTGAGTCTAGGCATAACATTATATATACACAGCTTACCACAATTTTCTAGTGTTGAAATTTTATCAGTTCAAGTAAAGTGTAGAAACCATACTTTACATCCCTTTACCCTCTCCCATTTATAATAAACTGTTTTAAATAATATCTATTATCTCTGTATATAGTAGAGAGTTATTGAGAGCCACTGTAAACAGTGTTTACGTTATGTTTATAGCTGAGCCTATGCCTAGACTTCTACCTAATTTGGCAGTAAGGAGGCAGAGTCAACCTTTCCCACATAGGAGAGGTGTCAAAGTGTTACTAAAACACAGGATTTAAACAAGAACCAGAGTCTCATAGCATAATATAAAATGTTGGGTATTCATCAAAAGTCATCATACCCAAGAACATCTTTACTTACATAAGAAAATGTATCAACGATGCCAACACTGAGATGACACAGATGTTGGAATTATATGCCAAAGATTTTAAAGCAGTCCTCACAAAAATGCTTCAACAATCAGTTATAAACATGCTTGGAACAAATGAAAAAATGGGAAGTCTCAGCAAGAAATAGAAGATATGAATAAGAACCTAAAGGAAATGTTAGAACTAAAATATACAATAACTAAAATTAAAAATTAAATGGATAGTCTCAATAGCAGAATGGAGAAAACAGATGAGAAACAGTGAACTTAAGAATAGAACAATATAAATCACAATCAGAATAACAAAGAGAAAATAGACTAACAAGAGCTGAAACTATTTTTTTTAATGAGTTTGCAGCTTTATTTCTTGTTCTATCTTTATTTGATTTACTTCCTGATGTTAAAGTAACTTATGTTTAAATACCTAGACCATTCCATTACATATGGCCAGTGAATGTGACTTCACTTCCTATTCCTCCATTAGTTTCATTATCTCCATTACTTTATAGTCTAGAACAAAGCAGGTTGAAATATCAGGGGGCACTCCTTCATTACCTTTTAATTTGCTAACAATTCAGCCGAAATCCTTCAGCAACACGATATCTAACATATAAGACGTTTAGTGGCATGCAGGGTTTCCTAAGAGCAGACTTGTGTATCAGTCTTTATATCTTTCAGTTGACTTTCAGTATTAAAACAAATTCTGATTCTCTAATTCATTGAGCATAGACTTCAAGATACAAAAATCAGAATACAAGAGATCCTGGGCCGGGCATGGTGGTCCACTCCCCAATCCCAGCACTTTGGGAGGCCGAGGTGGGCGGATCACCTGAGGTCAGGAGTTTGAGACCAGCCTGGCCAACATGGTGAAACCTCATCTCTACTAAAAATACAAAAAAATTAGCTGGGTGTGGTGGCAGGTGCCTGTAATCCCGGCTACTTGGGAGGGTGAGACGGGAGAATCGCTTGAATCCGAGAGGTGGAGGTTTCAGTGAGCCGAGATCACACCATTGCACTCCAGCCTGGGCAACAAGAGTGAAATCCGTCTCAATAAATAAACAAACAAACAAATAAATAAATAACGAAACAGCAAAGAAATCAAATCACATAAAAAGAAACAAGGAAATATAACACAACACATGCAGTTATAAGATAAAATAGCAAAGCTAATGACTAAGCATAACAATGCAGTCAATAGATCAAATTTATTTTTCTACAAATAAGTGAATGAAATTCTTACCTCATAAAGCAAGACCTAACTCTTCCTGTATACAGAGACAATCCAAAAACAGAATGATGCGGAAAAGTTATAAATAAAGATGTATTAGACAAATAAAACATGATAAAAGCAGAGTTTGAAATTCTGATATCAAAATATAATTTAAATCAAAAAGCATTAAGCCATGACAAAAGAGGAAATACTTTACTTCTAACGGTCCTATTTTATAACATAAATATAGCTGTCAATGAATATTTATTTTTCAAATAACACAGCAACCACCTTTGAAAACAAAAGATGGAAACAGAAAATTTTCCTTTCTGGAAATTTTAAAACCTACTATTAAACAACTTTTGAGTGAAAGGGGAAATAAAAACAAATATTAATTTTTTTAAATAATGAAAATTCAACTACTACATAGCAGGCCTCATGGGAAATAGTAAAAATATAACTACAGATCATATAAAAATAAAAAGGAAAGGTTAAAATAAGGGCATTAAATTTCCAACTAAGATGAACTAGAAAATCAACAGCAAAGTAAACCAAAATACCACATTAAGAAGGAAATAATAAATGTAAAAGCAGAAGTTATTGAGTTAAGCCCAGAAAACTGATAACTCTAAATAATAAATAAAAAATTTTGTTTGAAAAACAACAAAATATTCAAATTTCTAGTTAATTTAATGAAGACAATGGAGAAAACACAGACACACAAAGTAATAAATGACACAAATTATTTTGTAAAATATTGAAAAAGGCGACTTTGAAAATCTCTAAGCAAATAGATTTGAAAGCCTAGATGAAATTAATAAATCACATAAAAATGAGTGTTATACCAAAATTGGCCCCATTAGAGTTAGGAAGGTTAACCACACCAATTTCTGTAGAAGAAATAGAAAAAGTTATTAAGGAACTACTCTACAATTAAGCACCAGGCTCAGTTAGTTTCCCAGAGGAAATCTACCAAATCTCCAAAGAACAGATAATCACAATGCAATGTAAAATGCATCTAGTGGAGAAAATGAAGAAAAATGCCCCAACTTTTACTTTTGAAGTTACTTTAACAGCAGGAAGTAAACCAAATAAAGATAGGACAAGAAATAAAGCTGCAAACTCATTTTAAAAAAAAGTAAAGATATACTATAGAACCACATTTAAATGGTATTTATTTCAGGAATGCAAAATTGATTCTCTCTCCCTACACACACCCACTCACACATATATCTGTAAGTCAAGAATAAGGCAAATATTCCCAATTCCCCTTCTATTTTTTTCAACACTGTACTAGAGGTATTGCCCAAGCTAGTTAAATAAATCAATTACAAGCATGTGAATTAGAAAAGAGAAAGTAAAAATTTCTCTGTTAGAGGAAGCTACAATAGTACACCTAGAAAACCTAAGAGAATCAATAATATTTCTAACCAATAAAAACAAGTAGCGGGATATACAAATGATATACAAAAATCAATAAGCTTCATCTACATAAATAGCCAATTAGAAAATAAAATGATAGAGAAAACTGTCTTCAATTCCTGAAGAAAAAGAGATAGTTAGAAATCAATTTAACAGGAAATGAGCAAAACTATGAGAAAAAAAGTTTAAAATAGTCCTAAAAGTCACAAATGTAGGTTTGTACATATTCTTTAACAAGTCAATATCATAAAGATGTCAGTCTTCCTGAAAGTACTTTGTAAATTTTACACAAGTCAATAAAGTACCAACAAACTAGCTATATAAATCCAGAAAACTTGATACAAAATTTAATGTGGAAAAATAATCATGCAAGAATAGCAAGAAAAACAATGAAAAAGAGAAACTATAGGGGACTAGTCTCACAAAATATTAAATAAATCAATAGTCTCTCTAACAAAAGCAATATAGTATTGGTCCATAAATAGAAAAACCTGTACAGAATAGGTTTTTCAGAAACAGACCAATGTACATATGAAAATTATGGGTATAATAATGTCATAAGAAATCACTAGGTTAAAATAGGCTTTTTAATAAATGGTGCTGAGATAGATGGTTAACAATTTTGAAAAAGATTAAGATTCATGTCTCACACTATACATGAGAAAAAGAAATCTCCAAATGAATTAGTGACCTAAATTTAGAAACTACATACAGTTAGTAAAAGGAAACACGTGTAAGTTTCTCGATAACTAGGATGTTGAAAAGGCTTTTTAATTATGACTCAAAATTCAGGTGTAATATTTAAAAATCGATACATTCTACTGTATTAAAAAAATGCAACACTTTTGCATGGCAAAGACACAGTAAAGCACATCTAAAGACCAATGAAAAACCGGAGAAAAAATTACAATTTATAGCACAGTTAAAGGGCTAGTATGCCTAATATGTAAAGAACTATATATGGCTTCATAGTGACTGTCTTAACTAGAAGTGTTGGAGTAATTATTCAATTTATTTCTGATAGTTCCTTGTCATAATCATAACCATATCTTTCATATAAGAATCATCCATGTGTAATTTTAAAGAAAACATACACTTCCGTTATTTAAATTACATTTGAGTGTAGCTATAAATTGAAAATACTGAGCCTTGGGCAAAATTGTCTTTTGGCAAATTGAACTGAAAATCATTTGATTGCAAAAGTCATATCCACAACTTGATTTTACACTGATTAGCTAGGTAATTCAGGTTTTAAAAGCAAGTTTCTTTGCCTCATCCCCTAATCAATTTATTGCTTTGCCTTTGCAGTTCTACTATGTATTCTGGATAAGTCTATAGGTAAATCCACCACAGTCTCTTTCACTAAACGGATGTTAATGAATACAATATTGAGCTTTTTTTCTTGGCTAAATTACCTCTAACAAGACATTTTAGAGTTGATTTAATGAAGTGCACTAGGAAGTTAAGTAAGTGGCTTATTCCATTAAATGAGACAGGTTGGAAGAAAGTAAACACAATAAATACTGTAAGGTGTAGGTAATTCTATTGTTTACAAAGTATTTTGATATCCTTCAAGCATTGCAGTTTTTTCTACTTTAGGATACTATTTGGACATATCTATTATTAAGCTTACATAGCCACATCCATATACTATTATTATACAGTTTAAATAAGTTAGTAAAATCATCCTGGACCACAATAACAATACATAAAATAAATTTACCAATCTAATATTCGGGGAGATAAGATATAATAAAGTGATTAATGACAGAAGTTTGCATTTTCATTTGAAGGATTTCAAAATACTTTGTAAACATTAGAATTACCTACGCCTTACAGTATGTATTGTGTTTATTTTCTTCCAACTTGTCTCATTTAATGAAATAAGCCACTTACTTAACTTCCTAATGCACTTCATTAAATCAACTCTAAATAACCATTTTTGAGGTTCCATATTTCTTGTCCTTTATCTCTACATAGAGCAATAAATTATGTGGTTGTAATAAAGATTATTTTAGATTTTTCTCTGGAGTTGCTATTTTCAACATGTTTTACTAAAACTAACATTGGAGCAATTTGGTACATTATTTCTCAGATTATAACTCTTAACTGTGTAAGCTTGAACTAGTCTCCTTAAATTCACAAATCCTCCTTAAATCTAACTCTCCTGCTATACATTGATGATCATGAATGATGATAAGCCCCGGCAATTACTAATAGTTTTCTGGTGAGGGCCCTACTGTAGGGTCTAGTGAATAAATCGGCTCTAAGAGAACACGCATTTCTCAACCTCTGAAGGTTGTTTTGCATTGACATATTGGGGTATATTTTTCAATGAGAAGAAACTATTATTCTCTTCCGATATTGTAGACCTTACTACCTAGGTGTCTGCCTGAGTTCTTGTACCGCCACCACCAAAACGTGTAAGACTGGGAACAGGTAAGAACCAAAATTCTATTAAAATATCTAGGTAAAACTTTTAGAATTTTCATTACAAAATTGACAGTGCTTAACAATGTGTATCTCATAGATCAATGATTTTCAAAGTGAGGTCCTGGAACAAAAGTAGCAGCACATGGAAACAAATTCTCTGATCCAACCCCATAACTACCTACTCTATGACCTACCTTACCTTAATCTAGTGCTGGGGCCCAGGACTCTGTAGTTTAATAAGCTTTTCAGGTGACGCTGGTTACAGGTCCAAGTTTTTAAAAATTGCCTTCTTAGAACAATCATCATTAAAATGGAAGTACTTTTATTCTGTTTTCCCCCCTATTGATTTATTGAATCAAATTTCAGAAAGAGCTATAGGCATTTTTCTTGGTGTTCTTTCCTTATCTGAATTATTTTTTCTCATTTTTTTCATCTGTATTAATCAAAATCTTAACTGCTATCAACCTTTTAGCTGTTAACTTCCATGATTGAGTACTTCTGGGGTAAATGCGTGTGCAAAGGCTTTCAGGCCACTTTATGCTTAGATAACTCCAACATTAAACACAGCGCAAGTAGACACGAATTCCAAGGATATTAGAGAGGTGTTTATTTTTTAGCTAATAAAGCCCGAGGGAACCCTTCCAGAAATTTCTGCTTGAGTCCCTGGTCTAACACTTTTATGTGAGGAGTCTCTTTAAGGTAAATTTTAGATCCTCAAATGAACAGTGAAATCCTTTCTTTCCCCTCCTTCAGTATGTGGTACAACTCCCAGCTATTCAGGGATGAATTTGGAAGCAATTACTTTGATGCATGTGTGATTGACTGAATTGGGCTCCTCCTGAATATTAGCTGTATCCATTAGAGAGAACCCAGTTTTCCTACTTACTTACAAAGTCCGGCAAAATTCAGGTTTACTTGGCCTTTTCTCCTTTGTATTTCCCTACATACTATACTTCCGCTTCTTTTTTTCCTGCTTGGACTCTTTCCCAAACTACTTCTATTTTTTCCAGCTTAATTTTTACTTCTCACCTCCCCTTTTGTTCTAACTCTACCACTTTTCTTTCTCCTAATTTTATCCTGATTCCTTTGTTATGTACCGGCTGGTTTCAATTAAGGAAACCTTATGTTTACTCTTTTAAGATTCACACTTGAAAACAGGCTTCTGTCATAGATAAGTGTACTTATTGTTAAATGTACTAATCCTGTTCAGAGATACAACAGTATTAAAAATAATGAGATTATTGGTTGTGGTTTCAGATGAACCGGAAAATAAAAATCTTGCACAAGATCTTGATCTGCTAGGCGTCCCCTGCCCCCCTTTTCCTTGCTCAATGGTTTATTACTTTTTGAAGGTAAGCTCTCAAAGCCGGAAAGCTTTAAAACCATCCTCTAATGAGCCCTACCCATTCCTTATCATTCTTTACAAAGTGCAGACTTTGTGTTTTCTTTCTCTTGCTTTTCTAAGAGACAGTATTCAGATGATTTTAAAGGGCTTAGCATCTAGGAAATACTATAAACTCGCAGTGCTGCTTTAATGCATATATACCTTGAGCAAGATCACAATATTCCTCTTTATCTTTTCTAGACAATGGAAATGTCACATGTCCCTAGAGATTCTTTAGTGCCATACTTTAATAAGTTAACAGAATTCAACTTCACTCTTCCTTTGGCTGAGTAATTACAAAAAGGACTGGGCTGATACATATTAAAGTCTGCCAGTAAAAGCTGCAATCTCACTCATTGGTGATAGGCAATGCTTCTAAATGTTCTTCACTTGGAGTTTTCCAATTATGTTAAACAAACCAATGTCCTAAACTACAAGTTCTCTAAGTTTGAAATGCTGTAAAAATATAAAATACTTATTTATCACATCACTAATTCTCTGTTGCTTCAGTTCTGAGGTATTCATCTAACGTGCAAATACGTGGAAGATTATCCTACAGCTCCTCTCCCATATCAGTGTAGTTGAGAACTCTAAAACACTTTCTTGGCATTCTTTAGACTTTGTATCCCCAGATTACACTTAATTCTCACCAATTTGGTTGAAGGAAGTTCTGTGCCACATTAAATGAAATAAGAGACAGTTCATTTATTAATTAGTTTATCCTGTCACCTGCATGACCAGAAAATAATAGTTTCAACAAATACACAACAATCTAGTTATAGACAATATAACTAACTTGTTTAGATTACTAAGTGCTTATACCTGCTTTGAAGAATATAAATACTTAAGTATACTTATAAATCAGATATATACATATTTTTTTTGAGATGGAGTTTAGCTCTGTCGCCCAGGCTGGAGTACAATGGCACAATCTCAGCTCACTGCAACCTCTACCTCCCAGGTTCAAGTGATTCTCCTGCCTCAGCCTCCTGAGTAGCTGGGATTACAAGCATACACCACCTTGCCTGGCTAATTTTTGTGTTTTTAGTAGAGACAGGGCTTCACCACGTTGACCAGGCTGATCTTGAACTCCTGATCTCAGGTGATCCACCCGCCTCGGCCTCACAAAATGCTGGGATTACAGGCATGAGCCACCGTGCCTGGCCTAAATCAGATATTTTCTAAAAATTATTTTTTAAAATAATTAAAAAAGGAAAGTACACAGAAATTTTATAAACAACTGTATGTACATACTGAAATTTATAAGCACTTACATTTTATCTTATTTGCTTTATAGATTATAATTAAAAAATTATAGGTACAGTTATAATTTGTTATAATTTCTATGATCAAAACACCTAAAGAAAAAACCGTGTATTGTCCACTATACCTATCACTTCTATTCTTCGCTATGATGAATTTGATATAGGTTCTATCAATTCCTAGTGTATATTTTCACACACACACACACACATACATACATATGCATTTATGATTAAAATACAATTTGCAGGTGGTGTTTTAACATTTTTATTTAAATAGTATCATACTATTTAGTCATTCAGTAACTGACTTAAAAAATTTGTACTTTCCAATGTATAAACCTGGTTTATATAAAATAATTTTCTACTGTATACTATTATTCTGCTAACCTACATTCTTAAATCGACTTCAATATTGATAGCTAGTTTTTTGCTGTTACAAACAATCTTACAGTAAAAAACTTTGTATATATTACTTTTTATAACCATATGGGGGTGTTTTTTTCATTAGGGAAGATATCTTTAAAATTGTTAGATCATAGGGTATGCATATTTTTAATTTAGCTAGATTCCATTAATGTGTTGAACAAAGTTGTTATACCAATGTATACTCCCACCAGTTGTGAGTAGTTTCAGCTTCTTCACTTATTAGCTGATACGTAATAATGTCAAACATTTAACAATTGTCAACCTAATGAGTGTCATGTTTCATTATGGTGTTAGTTGATACTCAGACTTCCTCTTTTGTGAGTTTCCTATTCATATCCTTTGTTCGTTATTTTTGGATCTTTTGTCCTTTACTCACTTATCTGCAAGAATAGTTTTATGTATTCTAGATACAATATTTGTGTTTACTATACTGCAAATATCTTTTAGTGTGTTGCTTGTCTTTTAACATTGATGATGGTGTTTTATATATACATCTTGTTTTTAATTATTATGAATTTAGATTATAATGTTTGTTCTGATTGACCATGAAAGTATAATAATAATTCTTGTTCCACTTCTTCTTCAATATAATTCTAACTTTACATTCAGGTTGAGAAGTAATATTTTATTTTTTAGGTAAATTGTGTTTCAAACAACGTCCTTATTGAGAATCCATTATAATTATTATTATGCTTCTTTGGTAAATAATATTAGTAAGCTTTGAATTCATAAGGGACATAGAACTATATGTTACTGATTAAAGACTAGTTTTACAAAGTTTCTACATCCTAGGGCAGAAAGGACCTTTAGAGATGGCCTTTTCCTCCCTTTACACGCAGTAGAAATAAAGTCCAGGAAATATTGTGACCAAAAGCCATGGATCCTGGGGAACACGCAGCTAGAACTGACCTCTATTTATTCCTAGTTCAGAGCACTTTCTATTGAGCCACAATCTAAGTATCTCTAATAACTTGGACGTTTTCACTTTTCAGATTTAAAGTTAGTGTTATTCTTAAATGGCCTATATCCTTTCCTTTCAGGAGAGTGACAACGGACTCAGTACTCAGATTTTTAGGTAACATCAGCCTTCTTCACGATGGGAGAAGGTAGGAACACATCAATTAACTTAGGTTCTCTAAGCCAGTGAGTTAAGGAGAAGGGCAAGCGTGCACATTAACCACACATGCTGCTTTTCCTGTGGGCTCCACTCTGCAGGTGGCAGGGAAACCAAACGGAAATGAATCTACCAATTTCAACTCCCAGCAAACTGTTCCCACATTCAGAGAAATTCTCTAGTAAAGGCTGAACAAATCCCAGGTTTCCACGTACAAGAGTTAATTTTTGGATGTTTTTCATATTATGAAGAATGTTAACCATGGAATAATTACACTGTAATTATCTTGTTTGAATTATATGCTTACAACGTATTCCTGTAGCTGGAAAATTACTAAAATTTGTAAATGCTTAATTACTTACTTTTTCCTTTATTATATCTATAGTATAGATACACATCCATTAGGAATAATAATCCATTTATTTATTCAGTTCTGTTGTTTTTTTTTTTACAGGAAGAGCTTGTGGTTGATATGAGGATTAAATACATATGACTAAGAATACAGCTTTGGGTCAGTGTGCAGCTATTTTGAAGGGCAGCTGAAATACTTTCAAACATAACCTGAGCTTTTTATTCCCTGAGCTGTTTGAAAGTAGGAGTCCTTTCATCTTTCTGTGGCAGTTCACCATTTATTTACATATTTTAATGGTAGGTTTCCTAGTTCTAACATCAAGGACTATGCCTTCTTTCTGGTTTGTTCGATTAGTGATCCAAGTAAAACTACAGGGTATTGGAGGGAGAAAGAAAAAAATTGTAATTGTCATAACACTGTAGTACTCTCGCATAGGAAGGAAATCTACTTCACAAGCGAGTATACATATGCAATTCCTATAGCATAAAGCACTCTGATTTTTAGAGGTCGGTCCGTGTCCCACATGATATTTTCTAGTTGCCATGGCAATTACTTGTTTTCATTGGGTAACTGAGCGAATGGCCACATCTGTTATTGCTGCATTCTCTTTCCCTGCACCTAACGCAGAGCATAGGGAATAGATTCACTTCTCAGTGCACAAAGATTTATATGCATAACTGTCTCCACATCAAGGGGAGGCTGTAAATCTCAGGTCAGAGAGTCACACTTGCCCTTGAATACCCTCCTTTTTTGTGCCCAAATGTTCTTCTATTCTTCTATAAACACAACTAAATATGCATTTATTCAGTGGAGAAAGATACATAACAGTCCCCTTAGGCAATACATAAATAAATATACATGTATATAGATATATACTGAAGACATGGTAACTTGTTCACTGGTACAATGATATTCTGGAATTCAAAATAAAAGATTCATTTGGATACACTTAGTTGCATCTATTTTTTTTTTCTTTTAAATAAATATGTCTTAATTGGCGAGGTTCTTCAGGTAAATAAGTATTCAGATACTTTAGTTTTGGTGCTAATTGGAAGTAGAAGACCTTTGGCACCTTGTTAAATTTGTACTAGCCTCAGAAATAAATAACAGCTGCACTGAGTCAATTCTTTTTTTACTTCTCTGCATCCCCAGAGTGAGACTAGTGATAACAAATGTGTGTAGAGATAATCATGACAACATTAGACTCGATAATAGAGTCATAAGGGAGAAAACTTCTGGTATTAATTTTATGTGCTTTTTATTTTTGAAAAAAGTATTTTTAAAAAATTTAATGCAGTTCAATTTTAAATTTAGGGATACACATGCAGGTTTGTTACATGGATTGCCTAATGCTGAGATTTTGGCTTCTAGTGAACTCATCACCCATAGTGATCATGAACCCAGTAGGTAGTATTTAAATCCCTCCCTGCCCCCCAACCCTCCTCTCTTTCAGAGTCCCCAAAGTCTGTTATTTCCATCTTTATGTCCACATGTACCTCTTGTTTAGTTCCTACTTATAAATGAGAACATGTGGTATTTTATTTTCTGTTTCTGAATATTTCACTTGGGACAATGGCCTCCAGCTCCATCCACATTGCTGCAAAAGACAGGATTTCATTCATTTTTATGGCTGTCTAGTATTCCACATATATATGTGTATATGTAAAACATTTCCTTTATTGATTGACACTTAGGTTGATTCCATAACTTTGCTATTGTGAATAGTGCTGTTACAACAGCACAGGTGGCTTTTCCATAAAATGGTTTCTTTTCCTTTAGGTAGATATTCAGTTGTGGGATTGTTAAGTTGAATAGTAGTTCTAATTTTAGTTCTTTGAGAAATCTCCATATCATTTTCAATAGTGGCTGAATTAATTTACATTCCCATCAACAGGGTATAAGTTGAAAATGCTTTCAACTTCTCCTCTTTCAATAATATATTGGCTGTGGGTTAGTTATATACAGCCTTTATTACTTTAGCTATGCTCCTTTGATGCCTAGTTTGTTTAGGATTTTTATCATGCACGGGTGTTGGATTTTATCAAATGCTTTTTTCTGTATCTATTGAGATGATCATATGTTTTTTGTTTTAAATTATGTTTATGTGATGAATCACTTTTATTGGTTTGCATATGTTTAACCATTCTTGTATCCCTGGAATAAAATCCACTTGATTGTGATGAATTATCTTTTTGATGTGCTGCTGGATGTGGTTTGCTAGTATTTTGTTCAGGATTTTTGTGTCTGTGTTCATCAGAGATATTGACCTATAGGTTTTATTTTTTACTGTGTCCTTGCCAGATTTTGGTATCGAGATGAAAGTGGCCAGGCATAGTAGCTCACACTTGTAATCCCAGCACTTTTGGAAGCCAAGCTGAGAGGATGACTTGAGTTCAGGAGTTCAAGCAACATATCCTGGGCAACATAGCAAGACTCCATCTCTACAAAAAAATAAAAATAAATACAAAAGAATGAAATGCTTTCATAGAATGAGGGAGAAATCCCTTCTCTATTTTTTCAAAAAGTTTCATTAAGATTGGCACCAGCTCTTTGTACCTCTAGTAGAAGTCAGCTGTGAATCTGTCTGGCGCTGGGCTTGCTTTTTTGGGTTGGGGGTTTTTTAAATTATTGCTTCAGTTTCATAATTCATTATTCCTCTGTTCAGGATTTCACTTTCTTCCTGGTTTAATCTTGACAAGTTGTATGTTTACAGGAATTTTTCCATTTCCTCTAAGTTTTCTAGTGTTTGCACATAGATAATATTCATAGTCATATCTGAGGATCTTTTGTATTTCAGTGGTATCAGTTATAATGCCAACTTTGTCATTTCTCATTTTGCTTATTTGTCTTCCATCTTTTTTTTTTTTTTTTTTTTTGAGACGAAGTCTCTTTCTGTTACCAAGGCCAGAGTGCAGTGGCACGATCTTGGCTCACTGCAACATTTGTCTCCCAGGTTCAAGTAATTTTCCTGCCTCAGCCTCCTGAGTAGCTGGGATTACCAGTGCGCACCACCATGCCTGGCTAATTTTTGTATTTTTAGTAGAGACGGGGTTTCACCATGTTGGTCAGGCTGGTCTCAAACTCCTGACCTCGTGATCCACCCGCCTTGGCCTCCCAATGTGCTGGAATTATAGGCATGAGCCACCGCGCCCGGCCTTCCCTCTTTTTCTCTTGATTAATCTATCTAGCAGTCTGTCAATTTTGTTTATCCTTTCCAAGAACCAAAGTTTTGTTTCATTTATTCTTTGTTTGAATTTTTTTGGTCTCAATTTCATTTAGTTTAGCTCTAACTTTTACTATTTCTTTACTTCTTCTAACACTGGTTTGGTTTGTTCTTGTTTTTCTAGTTCCTTGATGTGTGATACTAAGTTATTAATTTGATATCTTTTTAATCTTTCTGATGTAAGATTTTAGTACTGCAAACTTTCCTCTTAACAGTGCTTTTGCTATTTGCTGAAGTTTTGGTATGCGTATCTATTTTCACTTGTTTCAAAATGTTTTAAGCATCTGCCTTAATTCTGGTGTTTCCCCAAAAGTCATTCAAGGAGCTAAACTAAACATTCAAATTGTTTAGTTTCCATGTATTTGTGTGGTTTTGAGAATTCTTCTTGATATTAATTTCCAATTTTATCCTACTGTGGTCCAAGAGTATACTTGATATGATTTTGATTTTTTTTTGAATTTATCGAGACTTGCTTTGTGACCAAACTTATGGCCACTTTTCAAGAATGCCCCATGCCAGTACCAGCTCTTCTTCTTTCTGAAGCATAGGAATATTCAGGAAAATTTACCCAATTTTGCTATCAAAGTAGACCCCCAGAAACAAGAAATTAGAGAACACCTGTGAAATATTATAAAAGATGAACATCACCAAGGTATATAGTCATGAGACTATCCGAGGTCTGAATGTTACCTAGGCTGTGTTTCTTGAACTCCTGTGCTCAAGCCATCCTTCCAACTTGGCCTCTGAAAGTGATGGGAGTACAGGCATGAGCCACCAGGCCCAACTACTCTCATCCTGATACCAAAATCTGGCAAGGACACAACAAAAAAGAAACTTACAGGTCAATATCCCTGATGAAAATAGGCACAAAAATTCTCAACAAAATACTAGCAACCCAAATCCAGCAGTACACGTCTTATGAGAATGCATATTCTGTGGTTGTTGTGTGGCATGTTCTGTAGATGTCTATTAGGTCCGTTTGGTCAAGACTCCAATCTAAGTCCCAATTTCTTTGTTTGTTTTATGCCTTGATGATCTGTCTAATGCTATCAACGAGATGTTGAAATAGCCCACTATTATTGTATGGCTGTCTATCTCTTATGTTCAGTTTTGTTAGTTTTATAAATCTGGATGCTTCAGTGGTGGGTAAATATGTATTTAGGATCATTAAATATTTTTGTTGAATTGAACTCTTTGTCATATAATGCACTTCTTTGTATGTATGTACATATGAGTGTATTTATTTTTTACCATGATTGATTTAAGGTCTTTTTTTTTTTTTTTCCTGATATAAGAATAGCTAGCTCTACTCTTTTCTGTTTTCCATTTGTGTGATATGTCTTTCTCTATCCCTTTACTTTGAGTCTGGGGTGTCATTACTCATTAGGTGGGTTTCTGAGAGGGAGAAGATGGTTGGTTCTTGTTTTTTGTTTCGTTTTGTTTTGTTTTCAAATAATTTTCCAATCTATATCTTTTAAGTAGTGAATTTAGGCTATTTACATTCAAGGTTAATATTGATATGTGAGGTTTCATCCCTGTCATGCTTTTCTTAGCTAGTTGTTTTGAGTCTCAATTGTGTAATTGCATTATAGAATCTGAATTTTGTACTTTGTACTTTGTACACATGCTTTTACGACAGCAAGTATTATCCTTTCATTTCCGTGTTTAAAACTCCTCTGAGCATTTCTTGTAGGTCTAGTCTGGTGGTGATGAATTCCTTACTGCTTGCTTGTCTGGGAAAGACAATATTTCTCCTTCATTTATGAAACTTATTTTGGCAGGATATAAAATTCTTGGCTGGCATTTTTTTTTTTTTTACTTGAAGAAGGCTAAATCTTCTAACTTGTAATGTTTCTGCTGAGAAGTCTTCTATTAGTCTGATGAGTTTACCTTTATAGATGATTTGGCCCTTTCCTCTAGCTGTCTTTAAAATATTTTTCTTTAGCATTGACCTTGGATAGTCTGATGAATATATACCTTGGTGATGTTCATCTTTTATAGTATTTCATGGATATTCTCTAATTTCTTGTTTCCACCTCAGTAGAAAAATTAGGAAAATTTTCCTGAATTTTTCCCTCAAATGTGTTTTCCAAGTTGCTGTCTTTTTCTTCTTCTCTCTCAGAAATGCTCGTCAAGTTGCATGTTTGGTTACTCTACATAATACCATATTTTTCAAAGTATTTGTTCATTTTTAAATATATTTTTCTTTATTTTTTCCAACTGGATTAATTTGAAAGACTGGTCTTCAGGCTTTAAATTTATTTCTTCTGCTTTTTCTAGTCAATTTTTAAAGCTTTCAACTGAATTTTGAAATTTATTTTGTCAATCTTTCAATTCCAGAAGTTCTACTTTGTTAAAAATATATCTATTTAATCTTTTATATCCTAAGTCTTTTTTTCTTGTGTGTGTGTGTGTGTGTGTGTGTTTGTGTGTGTGTATTGTTTTTCAACTGTCTCTTGGATATCATTGAGTTTCTTTGCAAACTATATTTTGAATTATTTATCTGTCATTTCAGAATTTTTATTTTAGTTCAGATCCATTGCCAGAGAGCTAGTGAAGTTCTTTGTAGTTCTTGTAAAAATATTCTGCCTTTTTGTACTGCCAGGATTCCTGTACTCATTCCGGCTCATCTAAAGAAACTGCTGCTTATTTTTGATTTTGCTGTCACTTGGATGGGAATTTTACGTTTTTATTCTTTTTTTCCTAGATGATTCAACTGTAATGTATATTATGTTTTGTTGTTTGGCTTCATTTCTGGATGTTTTCAGGAAACCAAGGATCTTTATGTGTTCTTTGCTTGTAGATGGCTTTTGTGCAGTGGCTTTCTCAAATGCTGCTTGTTGTAGTGATGTATTGGATGTATCAACTGGCACATTATGTCCTGCAGGGCTGAGAATGTAAAGGTTTCGAGAAGCTTTTCTTATACATTAGCACTATGCCTTTATGACAGCAGCTTTTCTTTCCAACTTCTATTTTAAGTTTAGGGGTACATGTGCAGAATGTGCAGGTTTGTTTCATAGGTAAAGGTGTGCCATGGTGGTTTGCTGCACAGATCATCCCATAACCTAAGCATTAACCCCAGCATACTTTAGCTATTCTTCCTGATGCTCTCCCTCCCCCCAGCCCCTTCCAACAGGCACCAGTGTGTGTTGTTTTTAACCCCATGTACCTGTGTGATCTTGTCATTCAGCTCCCACTTATAAGTAAACACATGCTGTGTTTGCTTTTCTGTTCCTGTGTTAGTTTGGATAATTGGATAGTTAGTTAATTGGAAGCTGAGGATAATGGCTTCCAAGTCCATCCATGTCCCTGCAAAAGACATGGTCTCATTCCTTTTTATGGCTTCATAGTATTCCATGGTGTACATGTATAACATTTTCTTTATCCAGTCTATCATTGATGGGCATTTAGGTTGATTCCATGTCTTCGTTATTGTGAACAGTGCTGCAATGAACATATGTGTACATATATCTTTGTGATAGAAAGATTTATATCCCTTTGGGTATATACCCAGTAATGGGATTTAGCACTGTATTTGGTGGTGCAGTTCAATCTCCCGTCCAGTAGGCGGCACTTAGGAGTAAAACCTGCTCACTCTGGGACAGCCTGACAATGAGAGGAGGCATCTGCCTTGATCAGGCAGGTAAGGGAGAGCTCATGTTGGGGTGGGCTGAGGCCTCAGGGATAGAGAAGGGTGGGACTCTGCTCTTTGTCCTCGGCAGGCAGGAATGCCATCCTCTTTCTTATCATGCCCTTGTCAGTTCATAAAAATATCATTTATTTTTCTCCTGGCCATGGCTGAGGACCATGTAAATGCCCCTCTTGCCACTCTTACAAGAATAGGCTTAATGCAGAGCGTCTTCTTCCAGTCCAGAGCAGCAGCACTGTGATGTGTCTGCCCTCCATTCCTCTGATGGTGACACTGTGTGTAAGGAAGGGTAGATGGGCTCCACCCTTCATGGAAGCCCATGAAGTGCAGGCTCATGTAAAACAGGAATGCTGCCACTACATTAAGCACTGGAAAGATTTTCTCTATGTGCACACATGCTGCCCTCCTGTAGGGAGAGCCTCTGCTGCATCCGCAACAGCAGGCAGTGGGAGCAGAAGATAACCCCCACTCCACATCTGTTCCCGGAAGCCAGTGCCACCTCCCTCAGTGATTGGCACCATGCCTACATTTCATTTCTCCCAAGGAGGTGTTTAGTGGGCTGGGACCCCCTTCTTTAGGAGAAGCCTGCTCAGAAGGATAGATCTGCAGGGAACCCACAGCTCCCTAGGGACCCAGTGGTCTCCTGTGATTGACAGAGTCAAAGCTGGTTGCGGGGTGTCTTTGTGGGGGATCTGGTGATGTGAAAACTCAGAGGTGTGGTTCTCCAGGCAGGGCAATGGCCTACAATGGGTACACAACAGTTGTTGATGGAGACGGTTCGGGTGCCCCACTATAGGACTATACAAAAGAATTACAGCATTTTATTTAGTCATCTCAGAGGCCTTGAAGTCAGTGAGTCCTGACTTTGAATGCTATAGCTCTGCATTTATTAACTGCTTTGAGGCATGTTACCTAATATCTTGATCCCCAGTTTCCTTATTTCTAAAACCTGGAAAATGATAGTTATGTATCTGTGATGTTCAAAATTGAAGTGCCTGGAATCATTTCATGTAGGTGCTCAACTAAGACTTTCCCTCTTTATACCATTCCCTGCTGACTTCTCCATTCACCATTAGGCTATTTTATTTCCAATTCAGTTGATTTTTGTTGTTGTTGCTAATGGAAAAAGTACATCATTTAAATCAATGATATAAAACTTAGAAAATTTGAGTTATAAAGAGAATTCTGGCAAATAAATTCTGAGTAGAATGCAACAACTGCAGAATGTGCATTCTTTTCATCAGCACACGGGACATTCTCCAAGGTAGACCATATGATAGGCCACAAAACAAGTCTCAATAAATTTAAGAAAATCTAAATAATATCAAGTATCTTATCAGATTACAATGAAATAAAACTGGAAATTAACTCCAAAAGGAACCTTCAAAACTATACAAATACATGGAAATTAAATAATTTACTCTTAGAATAATCTTTGGGTCAACACTAAAATCAAGATGGAAATTTAAAAATTATTTGAACTGAATGATAATAGTGATACAACTTATCAAAAGCTCTGGGATACGGCAAAAGGGGTACTAGGAAGAAAGCTAACAGCTTTGTGATGTAGCATTAAGTACCTACATCACAAAATCTGAAAGAGCACAAATAGACAAAATAAGGTCACACCTCAAGGTACTAGGTAAACAAGAACAAACCAAACCCAAACCCACCAGAAGAAAAGAAACAACAAAGATCAGAGCAGAACTAAATGAAATTGAAACTAAAAGGACAAACAAACAAACAAACAAAAAAAAACAGAAATAAAAAAATAAAAAAGATAAACAAAATTGATAGACTGTTAGAGACATTAACCAAGTAAAGAAGAGAGAAGACTCAAATAAGTTCAGTTGGAAATGAAATGGGAGATATTACAATGATATCACAAAAATACAAAAGATTATTCAAGGCTACTATGAACACAAACCAGAAAAATCTAGAGGATATGGAGCACAAACCAGAAATAAGCACAAACCAGAAAATATAAAGGAGATAAATAAATTCTTGAAAATATATTCATACAACCCTCATAGATTAAATCAGGAAGAAATAGAAACTCTGTACAGACTAATAATAAGTAATGAGATTGAAAGAATAACAAACAAATTGCCAACAACAAAAGAAAACCCAGGACCAGATAGGTTCAAAGCTGAATTCTTTCAGACATTTAAAGAAGAATTGGTACCAATTCTACTGAAACTATTACAAAAGATAGAGAAAGAGGGACTGCTCCCTAAATTATTCTGTGAAGCCAGTATCACACTACTACCAAAACCAGGAAAGGACATAACAAAAAAGAAATCTACAGACTGATTCCTATGATGAACATAGATGAAAAATATTCAGCAAAATACTAGCTAGTCCAACAGCATATCAAAAAGATAATACACCATGATCAAGTGAGTTTCATACCAAGGATGCAGGGATGGTTTAACATTTGCAAGTCAATAAATGTAATATATCACATAGAATTAAAAATGAAAATTACATGATTATCTCAATAGATGCAGAAAAAGCATTTGACAAAATCCAGTATCGCTTTATGATAAAAACCTTCAGCAAAATTGGCACAGAAGGGACATACCTCAAAGTAATAAAACCCATCTATGACAAACCCATAGCGAGTATTATACTGAATGGGGAAAAGTTGAAAGCATTACCCATGAGAACTGAAACAAGACAATGATACCCAGTTTCACCACTGCTGTTCAACATAGTACTGGAAGTCCTAGCCACAGCAATAAGACAAGAGAAAGAAATAAAAGGCATCTAAATTGGAAAAGAGGAAGTCAAACTGTTGCTGTTTGCTGATGATATGATCGTGTACCTAGGAAACCCTAAGGATTCATTGAAAACCTCCTAGATCTGATAAATGAATTCAGTAAAGTTTTAGGATACAGAATCAATTTACACAAATCAGTAACACTGCTATACATCAACAGTGATCAAGCTGAAAATCAAATCAAGAACTTAATCCCTTTTACAACAGCTGCAAAAAGAAAAACCAAAAGAAAACAAACAAAACAAAAAAAAATTAGGAATATACCTAATCAAGAAGGTGAAATAATGAAATATCTCCAGAAAGAAAACTATAAAACACTGCTGAAAGAAATCATAGATGGCCCAAACAAATGGAAACACATCCCATTCTCATGGATGTGTAGAATCAATATTGTGAAAATGACCATACTGCCAAGAGCAATCTACAGATTCAATACAATTCCCAGAAAATATCATCATAATTCTTCATAGAACTAGAAAAAACAATTCTAAAATTCATATGGAACTAAAAAGCAGCCTGCATAGACAAAGCAAGACTAAGCAAAAAGAACAAATCTGGAGACATCACATTACCCAACTTCAAGCTATACTACAAGTTTAAAGTTACCAAAACATCATGGTACTGCTATAAAAATGGGCATGTAGATCAATTGATCAGAATAGAAGACCCAGAAATAAAGCCAAATACTTACAGCCAACTGGTCTTTGACAAAGCATACCAAAACATAAAGTGGGGAAAGGACACCCTATTCAACAAATGGTGCTGGGATAATTGGCAAGCATCATGTGGAAGAATGAAACTGGATGCTCATCTCACACATTATACAAAAATTAACTCAAGATGGACTGAAGACTTAAATCTAAGACCTGGCCACATAACAATTCTATAAGATAACGTTGGAAAATCTCTTCTAGATGGCTTAGGCAAAGAATGCATGGCTAAAACCCCAAAAGCAAATGCAACGAAAACAAAAATTGATGAATGGGATCAAATTAAACTAAACAGTTTCTGCACAGCAAAAGAAACTATCATCAGGGTGAACACACAACCTACAGAATGGGAGGAAATTTTTGCAATCTACCTATCTGACAATGGTCTAATATCCACAATTTACAAGGAACTTAAACAAATTCACAGGAAGAAAACAACCCCATCAAAAAGTGGGCAAATGACATGAACAGACACTTCTCAAAAGAAGGCATTTATGCAGTCAACTAATCTGTGAAAACAAGTTCAACATCACTGATCACTAGAGAAATTCAAATCATAACCACAATGAGATACCATCTCACACCGGTCAGAATGGCGATTACTAAAATGTCAAGAAACAACAGATGCTGGTGCGGCTGTGGAGAAATAAGAACGCTCGCGTGGTTCGTTGGTCTAGGGGTATGATTCTCGCTTAGAGAAATAAGAACGCTCTTACACTGTTCATGGGAATGTAAATTAATTAAACCATTGTGGAAGACATTGTGGTGATTCCTCAAAGATCTAGAACTAGAAATACCATTTGACCCAGCAACTGCATTACTGGGTATATACACAAAGGAATATAAATTATTCTACTATAAAGATACATGCGCAGGTATGCTTACTACAGCACTGCTCACAATGGCAAAGACATGGAATCAACCCAAATGCCCATCAATGATAGACTGGATAAAGAAAATGTGGTATCTCTACACCATGGAATACTATGCAGTCATAAAAAGGAATGAGATTATGTCCTCTGCAGGGACATACATGAAGCTAGAAGCCATTATTCTCAGCAAACTAACACAGCAACAGAAAACCAAACACCACATGTTCTCATCCATAAGTGGGAGTTGAACAATGAGAACACATGGACACAGGGAGGGGAACAACACACACCGGGGCCTGTTGGTGGGGTGGGTGGAGGGAGAGCATCTAGACAAATAGCTAATGTCTGTGGGGCTTAATACCTAGGTGATGGGTTGATAGGTGCAGCAAACCACCATGGCACATGTATACCTATGTAACAAACCTGCACGTTCTGCACATGTATCCTGGAACTTAAAATAAAATAAAATTTTTAAAAAGTGGGCAGAGGAACAAATAGACAATTCTCAAAAGAAGACACACAAATGGCCAAGAAACATATGAAAAAATATTCAACATCACTATCAGGGAAATGCAAATTAGAGCCACAATGAAATACCACCTTACTTCTCTAAAAAGTGTGATAATTAAAAAATCAACATATAATAGATGTTGGTGTGGATGTGGTGAAAAGGGAACACTTTCACACTGCTGGGGGGAATGTAAACTAGTAACTACTATGAAAAACAGAATGGAGATGCCTTGAAGAACTATAAGTAGAACTAACATTCAATCCAGCAGTCTCACTACTGGATATCTAACCATAGGAAAATAAGTCATTATATAAGAAAGACACTTGCACATGCATATTTATAGCAGCACAATTTGCAATTGCAAAAGTATGGAACCAACCTAAATGCCCATCAACCAACAAGTGAAAAAAGAAAACGTGTGTGTGTGTATACATACACATATGTGTGTGTAAATATACATAGATATGTGTGTGTGTATATATATATGGAATACTACCCAGCCATAAAAGGAATGAATAATGGCATTGCAGCAATTTGCATGGAGTTGGACACCATTATTCCAAGGGAAATAACGCAGGAATGGGAAAGCAAATATTGTATGTTCTCACTTATAAGTGGGAGCTGAGATATGAGGATACAAAGGCATAAGAATGATATGATGGAATTTGGAGACTCGAGGGGAAAGGCGCAAGGCAGGTGAGGGATAAAAGACTACACATTGGGTAGTCTTGTAATCCTGTCTGTAATCCCAGCACTTTGAGAGGCCAAAGCGGGTGGATCACCTGAGATTCGAGACCAGCCTTACCAACAGGGTGAAACACTGTCTCTACTAAAAATACAAATATTAGCCAGGTGTGGTGGTGCACACCTGCAATGCCAGATACTCGGGAGGCTGAGGCAGGTGAATTGCTTGAACCCGGGAGGCGGAGGTTGCATGAGCCAAGATCACGCCACTGCACTCCAGCCTGGGTAACAAGAGCGAGAGACTCCATCTCAGAACAACAAAACAGACAAACAAACAAACAAAAATGAGCTTTATTCAGTAGTGCATTTTTACATTTATCTTAATTGTCTAAAAGTATAATCTGATTCCTTTGCATACTCATCAAAATATTGTGGCAATTACACAGGGAAGGAAATTGTCTCCTTTAAAATACTGGTAAAAACAAAATTCCCATTAACCAAGGTTTACTACATGTGTCAAATAATCATCCCTTTAAAAAACATATTTTCCCATAAAATGCAAAAAGATACAAGCAATAAACTACAATATTCTGCCTAAATGAACTAATAACAACTATAATAAATATTTCAAGATACAATTATAATGGAGATCTCTTTATGATATTATCTTTTTGCTTATTATGATTGTGAAAAAATATAATCTAGTTCATGCGACAGGTAAATAAAATACAATTTCTAACCTAAGTCAATGCTAAGTAATGCTTTCACTTGAGATTTTGGATTTTCCTTTTCTGTGAAGATTCAGACTTGAGGCTCAGACATTTCAACTAAGGGAGAAACACAAATAATGGAGTGCTTTTGACTTAATACTGGTGTATCAGGGAATTTTCTTTTTTTGGCAGAATTGAACAGATAGCATCCCCCTGCCAAGTCAGCCCTGTGGCCATATCACACTTTACTATTTGCAGTCCTGAGACAAAACTGGAATGTAAAGATTTTAGGTAAGTGTTTAGTAACTTTGCCTACTCTATTTATTTATTTATTTTTGTCTTCACATAAAGTCAGTTGTGAGTGAAAAGCGGTTTCTTGCAATTTCTTAAATTTAACTCGTTGTGTGCTTTCATAAATGACAAAGCCTATTTTTCTTTTAGCTAAAATTGTTCTCTAAAAAAGTACTCTCTCTCCAGCTGTGAAACTGATTGATGTTTTTAAAACCCCCAAGGAACTTCTGCTGGCAGCTAAAGTTGCAGTTTCAAAGAAGAAAAAGATGTGATATGTGTTTCTACCTTAAAAAAAAAAAAAACAAAAAACCCACCTTGATTTCTATTTCCAGAAGCAGAATCATTATGCATGAGGTACTGAAAAAAATCCATGTAATTAATCAACATTGAAAAATTGAATCTATTAATACCTAAATATTTTAAAATTTAAATTAAATTACTTAAAATATTGAAATATCTTCAGGCCAATCTAGCATTCTAGTAAGAATTGATCTAGCTATGAATTTTTAAAATGCTATATTTATTTTTATGAGGTTGTTTAGAGCTGGGAAAACCATTAAAAACCCATTTAATGGAAGTTAAATACATTACAATATTTATATAGATACACTGAGATTCTGAATTCCTGGTAAGAGACAAGAGAAGGGAGACAAGGGAGAAGAAACAGAAGTAATATTTCTTACTCCTGATTATAAGGAGTTGTTGTTTTCAACTGAGCTGACCCAAGCTACTGTGGCCATCTGTCATTAGAGCATTCTTCAAGGTGAGAGGAGGCAGGTGAGAGTGGAAAAAGTTCCTCCACAAACCTTCTGCTAGGTTATATGTTATAATGAAAGCAATATTCAGGCAAATACTGCCACAATTAAATATTTATTAGCAGACAAGCATAAAAATACTAAACCAATTCTTTTAGACTTAGTGAAGTCTCACTCCTCCATCCTTAAGGAATTGTGATAAAAGTACTTTGCATGAAACTTTTATTGCAGGCAGATGCTACAGTATTCTAACAACGTGATCAGATAAATGTCAGATGGCAAACAAAATCCTCATGCCTAAATGAACTAACGAAAGCCACCAAAATAAATATTCCAAGATAAAATTATAATGGACATACTTAAATGAAATTATCTCTGTGCTTATTATGTTTGTAAGTAAAAGCAATCTAGTTTAAGTGAAAAGTAAATAAAACACAATTGTAAACTCAGTAAAAGGCAGAGCAGAAGAGAGTCATAGAACACTAGCTCTCCTTTCTGAAGAACCTGTAAGTCCCATTCAGACAACAGTGTAGAAACGCGTGCAATGTTACTAGCGCTTCAGTTTGAGATTACAAAATTAAAGTCTTAACAATTGATCATTTATTTATTTTCCAAATTTTCTTTAATGAATATGTATTATTAATATAATCAAAAGTAAAATTGAAATGAAACACGCCCACAAAGAATACAAAATTACTGTACTGGGGATAAGAAGAACTGTAATGGTATCAATTTCCTGACTACAAACTTCCATATCTACTATGCCCTAAAATCATGTTGATTCTTCTTTCTTACCATCCATTTTCACAGAAAACCATTAGCTATCCAGAATCTTACTATGGTCCATCACTCTTGAGAACATCAGATCTCCTGGGTTATTAACAAAGAAACAATATAAAATGTTATTTATGGTAAGTAGCCTTTAACTACTCATCAAGGAAATCGGTCTGTAATTTTTTGTTTTTGTTTTTGTTTTTGTTTTCCTGGTTTTGGTGTCAGGGTAATGCTTTCTCATTGAGTTGGCACACGTTTCCCCTTTATTTTTTGAAACATTTTGTATAAGAATGGTATTTTTTCTTAAGAAATGTTGAATAGAATTTACCATTGTATTCATCTGGATGTAGTCTTTTCGTGTTTTACTTGTAAATTCAATTTTTAAAGGAGATATGGGGCTATTCAGATTTTCTATTTTGTCATTTAAAGTTGGTTTTTTACTTTATGGTGCTTTATTTATTTATTTTTTCTTTTTTTGAGATGGAGTCTCACTTTGTCGCCCAGGCTGGAGTGCAGTGGCCGATCTCAACTCTCTGCAAGCGCCACCTCCTGGGTTCACGCCGTTCTCCTGCCTCAACCTCCCAAGTAGCTGGGACTGCAGGCACCCGCGACCACGCTCGGCTAATTTTTTTTTGTATTTTTAGTAGAGATGGGGTTTCACCATTTACAGGATGGTCTTGATCTCCTGACCACGTGATCTGGCTTCCTCAGCCTCCCAAAGTGCTGGGATTACAGATGTGAGCCACCACGCCCGGCCTATGGTACATTTATAGTAGATTTTCCTTTGGAGCTAATTTAGCTCTCTACTAATACATGACCCTTCAGGGGCCCCTTCTGAAGGCTGCAGGTGTTCTGCACAGATTCTTTATTCTGGCTAACTGAAACACACGTGTCCATTTCTTTGTGAGCTACATAGAACATGCAGCCTACACTTTCTTTTTCATTCTTTGAATTAACTTGAAGATTTCTGGACCCCTTTTTCTGTGTGGTTCCCATGTCTTGTTTACTGTGCCTGCCAAATTTCTAAGTACTTCTGACTCCTCCAACTCTGATATCTGTGCCGTCCACATACTAAGACCCTGCTTTGATTCCCCTTCCCTGTGTCACAGATCAGAAATATCTCCAAGCAAAATGCTGGGAGGATATAGGACATACCTAGTTTTCTATATATTAGTATGGTTTTGGTACAATTTTCTGACAGTAGTTTACCTAAACCAGGTTCTTTTGGTTCCTATTTGCCTGACAGAATGCTTTCACTTTTTAAATGATTCAGTCTTTACACGTCTTTATTCTTTATGTCTTTATCTTGTAAACAGCATATATCTTGATTTTGTTATTTTAAAGTCCAATCCTAATATGTGTCTTGCATAGTGAGTTCGGAAAATTTATATTTCATCTATCTTTAAATATACTTTTATCTAATTCTATTAGTTCACTTTTTTATGTAATTCTGCCCTTTTTCTGTTTTAAATCTTATTTTACTTATATTTTCATTTTTATCGATATCTCTCACCTCTAACAAGATGATATATTTACTATACTTTCTTGGCCCTCTTCTACACTCTCCTTTTGTTCTTATTAGTTTGATATTGCCAAGATTTTAATTCTGTGGCAATACATACTTTGTTTTCTCTGATGCTCACTATATTTTAAAAGAAAACAATAAACTTTGCTGACATAATCTGTTCTTCATATGTCTTCTGTAGCATTGCCTAGATTTATTAAAATATAAAAATGTTATAATTTAAAATGTTATGAAAAATGTATTTAAAACTGTTTCCATGTAAATCTCTTTTGGGGAAAACCTAAGGTTTTTAATTCACGGGAATCTTTCTTTCTTTCTTTCTTTCTTTCTTTCTTTCTTTCTTTCTTTCTTTCTTTCTTTCTTTCTTTCTTTCTTTCTTTCTTTCCTTCTTTCTAATAAATTTTGAGAGGAGAGCTTTATTTCTTTTTTTATTTTTATTTTTATACTTTAAGTTCTAGGGTACATGTGCACAACGTGCAGGTTTGTTACATATGTATACTTGTGCCATGTTGGTGTGCTGCACCCATCAACTCGTCAGCACCCATCAACTCGTCATTTACATCAGGTATAACTCCCAGTGCCATCCCTCCTCTCTCCCCCCTCCCCATAATAGGCCCTGGTGTGTGATGTTCCCCTTCCAGAGTCCAAGTGATCTCATTGTTCAATTCCCACCTATGAGTGAGAACATGCGGTGTTTGGTTTTCTGTTCTTGCGATAGTTTGCTGAGAATGATGGTTTCCAGCTGCATCCATGTCCCTACAAAGGACACAAACTCATCCTTTTTTATGGCTGCATAGTATTCCATGGTGTATATGGGAATATTTTTCTCATGCCCTAATATTTGAATTACCATGGCTAGATCTAAGCCTCGATATTCAATTTTTTTCAATGCCTTCAAAATATGATTCCCTCTTCATGTTGCTTCCAGTGGTATTGAAAAATGTGTTGATCTGATTATTTTCCTTGATCTGCTCCTTCCTTCTGAAGATTTTAGAAGTTTCTGTTGTCTCTGATATATTGTTTAATACCCAGGTGTGTTCCTCTACTAATCTCTCCTCTTGAAGAATTCTCTTACACTAGAAATTATTTAGCTGTCCTCTGAATATTTGTGTCCCCCCAAAATTTATATGATGAAGCCCAACCTTCAATATTATTGTATTAAAAGGTGGGGACTTTAGGAGATTTTAGGGTTGTGAAGGTGAAGCCCTCATGAGGGATCTTGTTTATCCCTTTTCTGTAATGTGAGGACACGGAAGGCGCCATGTGTGAGGAATCAGCTTTCACCAGTGGCTGAATCTGCTGGCATCTTGATCCTAGAGTCCTTGGTCTCCAGAACTGTGAGAAATAAATATTTGTTGTTTATCAGTATTTTTGTTACAGCAACCAGAAAAGACTAAGATAAATTTTATTGATATTCATTTTTAAAAATATTTCCTCCTCTCAATTTCTATAACTGTTATTGTTGGTGTTTTATTACTTGTATATATATATATCATAAATATATAATAAAATATATATATATTTTTTTCTTTTTTGAGGTGGAGTCTCACTCTGTTGCCCAGGCTGGAGTGCAGTGGCACGATCTCGGCTCACTGCAAACTCCGCCTCCTGGGTTTACGCCATTCTCCTGCCTCAGCCTCCCGAGTAGCTGGGAATACAGGCGCCCGCCACCTCGCCCGGCTAATTTTTTGCATTTTGTTTTTTTAGTAGAGATGGGGTTTCACTGCGTTAGCCAGGATGGTCTCGATGTCCTGACCTCATGATCCACCCGCCTCAGCATCCCAAAGTGCTGAGATCGCAGGCGTGAGCCACCGTGCCCAGCCTGTATATATTTAATTCTAATTTCCATGTCTCTTACATATAATAAAAATTTTTATTTACATTTTACTTCTTCCTTTTGGGTAGTTATTCAAGTGGATCTTACAATTACAAATTCATTTTTTCGGTTATATCAATTCAACATTAAACATTGTAGCCTTTCTATCAACCACCTTGTTTTTCAACTCACTTTTTCAATGTGTTTTTATTATAATTCACATTGAAAATATCTTGTTTCTCTTTTAATATTAATTTGTATTATTACATTTATTTAAACTTTTTGATTTGTTTGTTGTAATGCTTCAGTATCCGAAAGCCTGTTTTGCAATACGCTTTTTTTCCCCTGGGAATGAATGTTCTCTTCAATATCTTATTGCTTCATTCTTGTGGACATTTCCTCCTGGAAGTATTAGCTACTCTGTAAAACAACATGTATGAGAGGTCAGATCTCAGTTTGTAGAGCCCTGTGGGTTCAAGGACGGAGAATGGACATGGATTATAATTTGAGAGCTCCAGAGGAGAGAAAATCTCAAATAATCACTCTTCATTTGGAAAAATTCTCATTAGAGTTTCAAGCTTTGTCTTTTGGTAAAAGCCAAATTAAGAAAAATGACACCTTATTTTCTGTCAGCTATTGGTGAAAGTTCATTAAAATCTTTAATATAATTGTAGATTTGTCTATGTCACCATTTAGTATGTCAGTTTTTACTTGATATACTTTCAAACATGTAATTTTGTGCACATAGACTTAAGATTTTTATGTCTATCTGATGGATTGTCTCCTTTATTATTATCAAATGCACCCAATAACTCTGATAATGCTTCTCATCTCTTTACTTTGAAATATTCTGTGTCATAGAATTTATGATTTATCTCTTCTAATTATCATATCATTAAAAATGAGTCTGGTTCTTATTTTATTGAAATATCAGTGCAATTTAAATAGAATTATCTATATACTTAGGTCAATAGTTACCATCTTGTAATTTGCTTTACATATGACAGATCTCTTTATGTTCATTATTCTATCAATTCTTGTCTCTCTTTGAATTGGTAAAATATTTTTAATTATTTTATTTTGCTATCCATAATACATTCTTTAATTATTCTTATGTATATACATTATTTCATTATTCTTTTTGTGTTGACCTTAGAGATTTCTAGACAGTGGATGTCTGATTTAATGTATCTCATAAAATTATTGGTCTTTATCACTTCCTTGATAATGCTAGATCCTAGAACACTCTAATTCTATGAATTCTATTATCATTTCCCTTACTATTTTCATGCATGTTAATTCTGTAGGATTTTAAATTCCACAACACATTACAGTTATTATTTTGCATATACAATATACTTTTTCTATTTTAGGCCTGTCAAATGAAACTGTAGAATATGCAATATAATTTTATAAATACCTCCCTATTTATTAATTGGTCTTTATTGCTTCCTCTATTTCAAAGTATCTATTTGGCATCGTTTTCATTCTGCCAATAGAATTTTTTTTTAGAAATTTTGTTCATGGTTTCACTCTCACTCTCTTTCTCCTCCCACTCCTACCACTTTTTCTTTAGATAGTCTAATTAGAGGTTTATATATGTTTTTTCTTTTCAAAAAGCCAGCTTTTTGTTTCATTAATTCTATTGATTTTATCTTTTCAATTTCATTGATTATTTGCTGTGATTTTTTTCTTTTTTTAGGCTTGATTTTGGCTTAAGGTATTTACTGTGGCTTTAATTGCTTGCTTTTCTGTAATTCCCTAAGGTGGAAACTTAGATTAGTTGAGATATTTTTCTTTTCTAGTATATACATTTAATATTATAAATTTCTCCATAAGCATTGATTTTGCTGCATCCCACAAATTTTGATAAGTGGTATTTTATTTTCATTTAGTTCAAATTGTTTTTAAAATTTCTCTTGAGACCTCTTTTACCCATGTATTATTTAGAAGGGTGTTATTTAATTTTGTATATATATATTTATTTATTTATTCTCCAGCTATTTTTCTGTGATTCATATCTAGTCTCATTCCATTGTTATCTAAGAACATACTTTGTGTGATGTCTATTTATTAATTTTCTAAGTTGTTTTATAGCTCAGAATGGCATATCTTGGTGAATATTTCATGTGAGCTTGAGAAGAATGTGTATTCCATTGTTGATGGATGGAATATTCTATAAATGTCAATTAGATCAAATTGATTGATGGTGCTGTTCAATTAAACTATATGCTTTATGATATTTTTTCACTGTTGGGGTTACTGATAGAGCAATGTTGAAGTCCTCAAGTATAATAATGAATTTTTCTATTTCTCCTTGCAATTCTATCAATTTTTGCAATGTGTGTTTTGATGCTTTGTTGTTAGTTGCATATACTTTAACAATTGTTATGTTGTTTTGGGGAATTGACCATTTTATTGTTAAGTAGTGCCCCTTATTATCCCTAATAATTTTCCTTGTGCTGAAGTCTGCTTTGTATATAGTTAATATAGCTATTCTAGTATTCTTTTATTTTTATTATAATTTTTTGAGACAGAATCTCACTCTGTAGCCCAGGCTGGAGTGCAATGGCATGATCTCAGATCACTGCAACCTCTGCCTTTCAGGTTCAAGTGATTCTCCTGCCTCAGCATCCCGAGTAGCTGGTATTACAGGCATCCACCATTACGCCCAGTTAATTTTTTTTTTTTGCATTTTTAGTGGAGATGGGGTTTTACCATGTTGGCCAGGCTGGTTTTGAACTCCTGACCTCAAGTGATCTGCCCGCTTTGGCCTCCCAAAGTGGTAGGATTACAGGCATGAGCCACCACATGTGGCCTCTAGCATTCTTTTGATTAGTGTTACCATGGTATATCTTTCTCCATCACTTTACCTTTAATCTAGATGCCTCTTTACACTGAGACCAGCTCGGTCATGGAGACACTAACCCAGTGGCACTAGAGGAATTAAAGACACACACACACAGAAATATACAGTGCAGAGTGGGAATCAGCGGGCTGACAGCCTTCAGAGCTGAGAGCCATGAACAGAGTTTTACCCACATATTTATTGACAGCAAGCCAGTGATAAGCATTGTTTCTATAGATTATAGATTAACTAAAAAGGGAAACAAAGGGATGGGCTCTGGCTAGTTATCTGCAGCAGGAACATGTCCTTAAGGCACAGATTGCTCATGCTGTTGTTTGTGGTTCAGGAACTCCTTAAGCAGGTTTTCCACCCTGGGTGGGCCAGGTGTTCCTTGCCCTCATTCCGGTAAGCTAACAACCTTCAGCGTGGGTGTCATAGCCATCAGGAGCATGTCACGGTGCTGCAGAGATTTTGTTTATGGCCAGTTTTGGGGCCTGCCTATGGCCAGATTTGGGGGCCTGTTCCCAACATCTTTATATTAAGGCAGGTTGTAGACAACATTTAGTTGGCCTGTGTCTTCTCTTCATTATTATGACAGTCTCTGTCTTTTAATTAGAATATTTAGGACACTCACATTTAAAGTTATCATTGGTATAGTTGGATTGATATATACCATGTTTGCGAGTATTTTATAGTAATTGCAGTTTTTCTTTGCTTCTCTTCTCGTTTTCTTCCTTCTCTGGTTTTAATTGAATATTTTATATGATTTTATCTATTATCCTTCTTAGCATATCGATGAGCTTTGTTTAATATTTGCTGTAGCTGTGGGTGCCAGAGGGTTCAATTTCTCTAGTACCTTTATTTTTTTTCTTTCCTGTTATTTTTGAATTTCCCTAAGAATTCCTTTAAAAACATATTTTGTGTCTTGCAGCTCTTTTAGTTGCAATTCGATGTTCTTACACTTTTGCCTTATTGATGTTGTGGTAAGGTGAGGGAGAGAGGAAGCCTTTGATAATCTTTTGATTAAAATCAGTGTTTTAGTGGGCCTGCATCCCTGAGTTGTGACCTTTTAAATGCTTCTCAGCGGCCAGGTGTGGTGGCTCATGCCTGTAATCCCAGCACTTTGAGAGGCGAGGAGGGCAGATCACAAGGTCAAGAGATGGAGGCCATCCTGACCAACCTGGTGAAACCCCGTCTCTACTAATAATGCAAAAATTAGCTGGGTATGGTGGTACATACTGGTAGATCCAGCTATTTGGGAGGCTGAGGCAGGAGAATCGCTTGAATCTGGGAAGTGTAGGTTGCAGCTGAGATCACACCACTGCACTCCAGCCTGGTGACAGAGCAACACTCAGTCTCAAAAAAAAAAAAAAAAAATTGTTTATTTCTTCTCTGGGTGAGACAGAAAGGATAGATGGTGCTGGAGTTGGCTAATTGTCTTTTCTGCAGGTCAGATAATGCTCTGGTAAAGTCTTTTCCCTTGGAGAGTAGGTCTTTTCTATATGAAGAATGCTCTGGTGTGTTTTCAAAATGGATACTCACCATTCCCCCTGCCAGAATCGAGAGGACATTTTTATTAGATTTTTGAGAACCTGGCAGAGTTCCTAGAGTTAAAATCCATGAAATGATGGGGCCCCCAGACATTTTCACTCTCAAGCTTGTCTACCTATCCTCAGCTTCCAGCAGTTGATGAAAATGGCCATTTATGTGTTTCTAGTAGAGTATGGCTCCAACAGCTTTGGCTCTAGGTAAGCAGATCTCAGGTGTGCTTCTGTATTCACGTCCCTTTCCTAATTTTAAGGTGGTGGTTTGCCCTGTGATTTCAATTCTCTGATAAAGAAAGTCATTGATTTTTAGTATGTTCTGATTTTGTGTTGTTCTAAGCATTGATGACTTACAAAGTTTTAAACAGCACAGCTCTAGAATTTTAAGTGCTTTATATGTTTAGTGCAAGTTTGTAGGCAACACATTCTGGCAGTTTCTGTCTGAAAAACCTCTTTATTTTACATCTATCAAGGTACAATGAAAAATACTTGTACTGGGTAAAGAATTCTAGGTTAGTAGCTTTTCCTTTCAGTTCTTTTAATTGTGTCATTCCATTGTGTTCTATCTTGAGTCTCATTTTTATTCCATTGCAGGTAATGTGGTCCTTTCTCCTCTCTTGTTGGTTTTAGGATTTTTTTCTTTCTTATCACTGCTCATCAGTTTTACCAAGCCTAGGGTAGCCTTCTAGGGATACCTAGAGATTTTTGAAGATGATCAGACATGTCAAATCTTGCCTATGGTCCATTCTCTCTCTCTCTCTCTCTCTCTCTCTCTCTCTCTCTCATTCTCTCTCTTTCTCTTTTTCACTGACTCTTATTACACACTTTATAGGTCTTTTTTTGTACATTATTGTGGGTTTCCAATAATCTGTACCTTAGTTTACTCAGGCTGTCTCCTGCCATTTCTAATTTGGTGGTAAATATATCAGTAACTTTCTAGTTTCAGACATTGTGTTTTAAAGTTCTAGAATCTCAGTCGTGTGTTTTTTCTTGTATATTTTAATTCTCTGATGAAACTCAATAGTTTCAATAATTTGTTAACTATTTTTCTGAACATATCAATTATAAGAATTTTAAAGTCTTTGTGTGCTAACTCCAATATGTGTATTATGTTTGATTATTTTATTAAAATCTATTTATTTCCTCTTGGCTTTGGTCATGTCATCTCTTGGCATACCTAATAATATTTTATTGTATCTTTCTGATGATGTTATTATGCTCTGAGACTATTTCCCCCTTTTCATGCTAAGTAAATAGGATTGGGTACTGGTTGACACTGTAATAAGGCTCAGTCTACCTCTGGTTTGTCCTGTTACTAGCCTTCATGGCTTCTCAGTAAAAATATGCTTGTATTCATTGAAGCTCTTCCTGCTAGTCTGTGTCCTCTCAGTACTGCAGGATGACATAACATTCTTTGCTCTTTTTACAGATTTTTGTCTCAACTTTTTAGTATTCTGCAACTGAGAATATTTAGAATTATGTTAGTGTTTAAAAAGGAACCAATTCTGTAGCTGAGACCCCACAATTTTCTACTTTTGTCTCCCCAATATCATGTGTTGGCTTACAGTTCACCTTTCCCTGCAGGTATCCTCTGTCCTACCAAGCCAGGATTTTTAGCCTAGAGCATTAATTTCCCCAAGTCAGTAAAATGACACCATGGTAAAATTTGCCTCGTATCATTAGTTCAGTATTCCTGGTGTATTTACTGTAGCCATTGTTTCTTGAGATAGCACACAATTCAACTGTGGCTCTCATTTTAGCTCTCTTGTTTCTTGTCTCATAGAGCCTCAAAATGTATCAAATGTGCCTGGTATTGAGAATCTACTTTTCTCAATTTTTGGCATGTTAGTTAATTGGACAATGCAAAGCTCTACTATTTTCTTGGCAGGAATTGCCTCCTGGAGACACCTGCACCAAAATTCTGTATTTCTCCTGCTGTGTACCAAGGCAATGAAGAGGAAGAAGCAAAAGTAGAATTCCAGCTACCTCTTTACTACTTTATCCTCCAACAGTAACCCCAAATATGCAGTTTGCAAATATTTTCTCCCATTATTTGAGTTGTCTCTTCATTTTGCTGATGGTTTCCTTTGCTGTGCAAAAGCATTTAAACACGGTGTGATACCATTTGTCCATTTTTGCTTTAGTTGCCTGTGACTGTGTGGTATTACCCAAGAAAGTTTTGCCTAATCCAATGTCCTGGAGAGTTTCCCCAATGTTTCCTTTTAGCAGTTTTAGAATTTGAGGTCTTAGATTTAAATCTTTAATCTAGTTTGATTTGATTTTTATATATGTTGTGAGATAGGGGCCTACTTTCATCCTTTTGCATATGGATATCTCGTTTCCCCAGCACCATTTATCAAAGAGATTGTCCTTTCCCCAATGTATATTCTTGGAATCTTTGCCAAAAATGAGTTCATTGTAGATGTATGGATTTATCCCTGGGTTCTCTATTCTGTTCCACTGATCTATGTGTCTGTTTTTATGCCAGTATCATACTGTTTTGGTTACTGTAGTTCTGTAGTGTTAATTTAAAGTCAAGTAATGTGATTCCCCTTTTTTTGTTTGTTTTACTTACATTAGATTGAGTTTTTCTGGGTCTTGTGTAGTTCCATATAATTTTAGGATTTTGTTTCTATTTCTGTGAAGAAATCTGCTATAATCGTTGGGTTTGGTTTGTTTTTGCTGTTCGAGTTCTTCAAGATGCATTGTTAGGTGGTTTATTTGAAGTTTTTCTTATTTTTTGATGTTTAGCGATACATTTATAGCTACAGTACTATAGCTGTTAGTACTGACTTTGCTGTTTCCCTTATGCTTTGGTATGTTGTGTTTCCATTATGATTTGTTTCAAAATATTTCTAAATTTTTCCATAATTACCTTTTTTTTTTTTTTTTTTTTTTTGAGACAGAGTCTTGCTCTGTTGCCCAGGCTGGAGTGCAGTGGCATAATCTTGGCTCAGTGCAACCTCCAACTCCCAGGTTCAAGTGATTCTCCTGCCTCAGCCTCCTGAGTAGCTGGGACTACAGGCATGCGTCACCATGCCTGGCTCATTTTTGTATTTTTTTTAGTAGAAACAGGGTTTCACCACGATGGCCTGGCTGGTCTCTAATCTAATTTCATTATTGATCCACTGATCATTCAGGACCATATTGTTTAATTTCCATGTATTTATATAGTTTCCAAAATTCCTCTTGTTATTGATTTTCAGTTTTATTCCATTATGGTCAGAGAAAATGCTTGATACAGGTTCAGGTTTTTGTTTTTGTTTTTTTTAAATGTTTTAAGACTTTTTCAATGATATAACACATAGTCTATCCTTGAGAATGATCCATGTGCTGAGGAAAAGAATGTGTATTCTGCAGCCATGGGATGAAATGTTCTGTAAATATCTATCAGGTCCATTTGTTCTATAGTGCAGATGAATTTTGATGTTTCTTTGTTGATTTTCTGTCTGGAAGATCTGTTCAATGCTGCAAGTGGGATGTTGAAGTCTCCAGATATTATTGTGTTAAGGTCTATCTCTCTCTTTAGTGCTAATAATTCACTTCATATATCTGGGTACTCCAGTGTTGAGTGCATACATATTTACAAATACTATATAATCTTGCTGAATTGCCCCCTTTATCATTATATAGTGACCTTCTTTGTCTCTTACAGTTTTGTCTTGAAATCTGTTTTGTCTGATATTCATGTAGCCATTCCTGTACTTTTTGGTTTTAATTGGCATGGAATATCTTTTTCCATCCTTTTATTTTCAGTGTATGTGTGTCTGTATAGGTGAGGCATATTTTTTGTAGGCAACAGATCCTCAGATCTTGTTTTTTCATACATTTGGCCATTCTATGACTTTTGACTGGAGAGTTTAGACCATTTACATTCAATGTTATTCTTGATAGGTAAGGACTTATGAATATCATTTTTTGTTTTTTTGTCTTGTGGCCTTCTCTTCCTTCTTTACTCCATTCTTGTCTCCTTTTTAGTAAAGGTAATTTTCTCTGGTAATATGATTTAATTTCTTGCTTTTCATTTTTTGTGTATCCATTATGTATTTTTGATTTGAGGTTATCATGAGACTTGCAAATACTGTCTTACACCCCATTATTTTAAGTTGATAACAATTTAGCACTGTTTGCATAAGCAATCAAGCAAAAAGAAAACTAATAAAAACTCTATTCCTTAACTTCATCTCCCTGCTTTTTAAGTTCTTGCTGTTTCTATTTATGTCTTATTGTACTGTCTATGTCTTGAAAAGTTGTAGTTATTATTTTGGATTGGTTCATCTTTTCGTTTTTCTACTTAAGAATAGTTTACACACCACAGTTATAGTGTTATATCTGTGTTTTTCTGTGCACTTACTATTACCAGTGAGTTTTGTATCTCCAGGTTATTTTTGTTGCTCATTAATTTTCTTTCTGACTGAAGTTCTCCTTTTATAATTTCAGGAGGTCTGGTGTTAATGAAATCCCTCAGCTTTTGTTTGTCAAGGAAGGCCTTTATTTCTCCTACATATTTGAAGAATATGTTCACCAATATACTATTCTAGGCGAAACTTTTTTTCCTTCAACATTTCAAATAGTCATGCCAGGCCAGGTGTGGTGCCTCACGCCTGTAATCCCAGCACTCTGGGAGGCCAAGGCAGGCGAATTACCTGAGATTAGGAGTTTGAGACCAGCCTGACTGCTATGGTGGAACCCTGTCTCTACTAAAAACACAAAAATTAGCTGGAAGTGGTGGTGGGTGCCTGTAATTCCAGCTACTCGGGAGGCTGGGAGAATCACTTGAAACTGAGAGGTGGAGGTTGCAGTGAGCCGGACTCCATCTCAAAAAAAAAAATATATATATATATTTATATATCATGTATATATATAAAAATATATATATTTATATATCATGTATATATATAAATATATATATTTATATATCGTATATATATATTTATATATCATGTATATATATAAATATATATTTATATATCATGTATATATTTATGTATATATTTTAAATATATATTTATATATATAAAATACCTGATATATAAATGTGTATATATATAGCCATGCCATTATCTCCTGGCCCATAAGGTTTCCACTGAAAAGTCTGCAGCCAGACATATTGGAGCTCCATTGTATGCTATTTGTTTCTTTTCTCTCGATGCTTTTAGGATCCTTTCATCCTTTCTTCATCCTTGGCCCTTGGAGAGTTTGGTTATTAAATGCCTTGAGGTAGCCTTCTTTGGTTTAAATCTGCTTGGTGTTCGATAACTCCCTGCGCTTGCATATTGATATATTTCTTGAGGTTTCAGAAGTTCTCTGTTATTATTCCTTCAAATGAACTTTCTAATCTCATCTCTATCTCTACCTCCTCTCTAAGGCCAATGACTCCTAGATTTGACTTTTTGAGGCTATTTTCTAGATCCTGTGGGCATGCGTCATTATTTTTATTCTTTTTTCTGTTGTCTCCTCTGACTGTGTGTTTTCACATAGCTTATATTCAAGCTCACAATTTCTTTCTTCTGCTTGATCAATTATGTTATTAAAATACTATGATGCATTCTTCAGTAAGCCAATTGCATTTTTCAACTCCAAACTTTATGGTTAATTCTTTTTAATTATTTCAGTCTCTGTTAAATGTATCTTGTAGAACTCTGAATTCCCTCTCTGTGTTATCCTGAATTTTTCTGAGATTCCTCAAAACAGCTATTTTGAATGCTCTAACTGAAATGTCACATATCTTTGTAACTCTGGGATTGGTCTCTGGTGCCTTATTTAGCTTGTTTGGTGAGGTCATGTTTTCCTGGATGGTCTTGATGCTTGTGGATGTTTGTCTCTGTCTGTGCATTAAAGGGTTTTAGAGGGGGACATTGTAATCCTCTCAGTATGAGCTTGTTTGTACTCATCTGTCTTGGGAAGGGTTTCTGGGTATTGGAAAGAATGTGACTGTTGTGATCTAAGCTGTATTGGCCTTAGGGGAAACCCCAAGCCCACTAATGCTGTGGTTCTTGCAGACTTGTAGAGGTAACACCTTGGTGGTCATGGGTAAGAATTCTCTGTGTTACCAGGCAGAGACTCTTATGCTTGTCCCTTAGATTTTTCCAAACAAATGGAGTCTCTCTGTCTCTGCTCTGAGCCACCTAGAGCTAGGAGTGGAGTGACACACAAGTACCCTTGTAGCCACCATCACTGGGAGTGTATTAGTTCAGACCTAAAGGCTGCACGTCACTGGGTCTCACCCATGGCTCACTGTAAACACTACCTGGCTATAGCCTATGTTTGTTCAAGGCCCTGGGGCTCTAAAATCAGCAGGCAGTGAAGCCAGTCTGACTTGTGTCCTTCCTTTCAGGGTGGTGAGTTTCCCTAGGTCCTGGGCAGGTCATGAGGTGCTGTCCAGGAGCCAGAAACTGGAGTTAAAAACCTCAGAAATCTACCTGGTATTCTATTGTATTGTGGCCAAACTGGCACTCGAATCACAAGATGCAGTCATTCCCACACTTCCTTTCCCTTTCCACAGTCAGAAAAGCCTCACCCCGTAGCCACTGCCACCATAGGCCCAGACTACTGCTGATGTTCACTCAAGGTACAATGGCTCTTCATTCAGCTTGTGGGAAATGCTGTCTGACCTGGGACTTAACCTTTAAAACTGAGCTCCCCTTTGGCCCAGGGCACATCCAGAAATTCCACCCAAGAGCCAAGGCATGGAATTGGGGACCCAGAGACCCTACTTGGTGCTGTATCCCTCTGTAGCTGAGCAGGGACCTAAGGTGAAAGAGAAAGTTCCTCCACTTTTCCCTCCGCTTTTCTCAGGCAGAAGGAGTTTCTTTCTGTATCGTTCACAACTGACAATGTGCTGAGACTCACCTAAAGCCAGCAAGTCTCAGAGTCTCACCCAAGGCCCATGGCATACTACCTGAGTTTTGCTGCTGATTATTCAGGGAGCAAAGGCTCTTTGGTCAGCAGGTGGGGGTCCTGCCAGGACTGGGTCCTTCTCTTTAAGGTATGGACTCCCTTCTAGTTCAGGAAGTGTCTAGAAATGTTATCCAGGAGCTAGAGCCTGGAATAGGGGCCTCACAACTGTGCCCAATGACTTATCCTACTGTGGCTGAGCTGGTATCCAAGAGGCAAGATACAGCACTCTTACTCTTTCTTCTCCTGTCCTCAAGGGAAAGAAATGTGTTTCTTGTAGCCATGAGTGTGCAGCTTGAAGTTAGGGGAGGGGTGGGACAAGCCTTCCCTTAGCCACCCCAGCTGCTGTCTCAATAGGCTGCATGCCTCTCAAGTCCACTGGCTCTTAGCTCAGTTCAGCATAAAGAACTTCCCTTGCCGTTGCAGTCCTTGTGTGTGGAATGCCTATTAACTTTATTTAGGACTTCTGTACACGTTAGTCTATGGTGGCGAGGCTTGACAAAACTCAAGTTCTGGCCATTGGGATGGGCAATTTTCCTCTAGCTAGGGCTAGTCTGAATGTTCCCTCTGTGGGCAAGCACCAGCTGACTTCAGCCCGGTTTTGCTTTCTGTTGTGACAGGGCAGCACTGAAGTTCAATGTAATGTCTCACAATTGCTGCACTCTCTCTCTCCCAAGTTCACAGATTCTCTCTGTGCCATGGGGCCACTGCCTGGGGACGGGGTAGGGATGGCAGGGGCAATTCAGAAATGTGTTTCCTACCTGCTTCAGTGCCTCTTTCAGCAATATAAATTTAAAACCAGGTACTGTGAGGGCTCACCTGATTTTTGGTTGTTATGAAGATGCTTTTTTTGTGTAGATAGTTGTTAAATTTGGTGATCCTGAAAGGGAGATAATCAGTGGAGCCTCCTATTTGGCCATGATGCTCCACCCTTCCTCCCTATCTAGTTTTTCTATTGTTACTCTTGGAGGAGGGAGACAACTATCATACCTTTCTAATGTCTTACAAGAGGACCAATCTAGAATTCTTCTTAATTATGTTAATTTATTTTGTAACAATTTCATTACTTTATAGATTTACTCATATTACTTTCCATGGCTAACTAAATCTTATTACCTAAAAAACAAAACCTCTATTTTAAAGTAATATAAAGTAATGAAAATAATTGAATGCTAACTCACACTAAATAACATGACAGTTCTTAGTTTTCATCTATGTTTTACCTTTTGATTCATGGGCTTGAGGTGCTAACTATCTATCTATCCAATAACTTGCAATGGAATGACCAGAATAACTGTGCGTATATGGGAGCAGGGGGATGGAATTGTTAAATCCAGATTCCTGGACCCTTTTCACAAGTAAGGAATTTAAATTTGGGTTGGGGAGTAAGGCCCTATAATTTACGTTTTTTAACAAGCCTTTTCTCCCACGAGGATTTTGATTCATGTTTTATTTTGAGAACCACTCCTCTAAAAGCTCTGATACACACATATTTACTGTCTGAAATGTTCATTAAAATGCAAATGCAAAAAAAGCTATTAATATTGTTGTCATGACTAATTTAAAATTATTAATGAGGCTGGGTGTGGTGGCTCATGTCTGTAATACTAGCACTTTGGGAGGCTGAGGGGGGTGGATAACTTGAGACCAGGAGTTTGAGACCAGCCTGGTCAACATGGTGAAACCTCATCTCTATTAAAAATACAAATATTAGCCTGGCATGGTGGTGCAGGCCTGTAATCCCAGCTACTCAGGAGGTTTAGGCACAAGAACAGCTTGAACTCAGGAGGCGAAGGCTGCATGAGCTGAGATTATGCCATTGCACTCCAGCCTAGGTAACACAGCGAGACTTTGTCTCAAAAGAAAACAAAAAAAGATTAATGAAGTTGACTTTAGTTTTCTTGGTTTGATTATTTGTTAATTATACTAGTTTAATCAATTCTTCATGTCAACAAATGTAAGATTTCTGTTTTCACTGCTTTTCATATTCCTATCCGGAAGGCTAATCTTTAATCAATGCAAGTTATGGCCCACCGGTCACCACTGCATATTCCATTGACTTGGTAATGTCATACTTTTGAAATAATGCTATATTCAATTCTGTTTTCAGCCTTTCATTTGGGAGTTTTTTTTAAGGTTAAACATTTCCAAAGGACTTATACCTTGTAAGTTTTGCTTAGGGTGTGCACAAGCATTAACTCCACTTGTGAAAAAGGACAATCTCAGTAATACAGATAAACACACATTTGTTATGGGAGAGGGGGTAGAGACTGTAGAACTATATAGTACTTTAACATTTTCTCTGGGGAATCTACTTCTTTGAAGTTAGACAGCCTTTTGTTTTCATCCCTTAGAACAAAAAGTCTAATTACCTTAACTTTTCCCAGACAAATGAATTGAACAGTTCGTTCCTTCTAGGGTCCCTAAACTCATTCTTTAGGAAGGAGAAAGGCTTTCTTTAGTGATTCTGTTATGGTTTTGGTATCTCTCTTGGTGGAAAAAGGTTTTAAAAGCCTAAACATTTCATCTCTCATGTAGCCTTCTAATACAAATCTATTTATTTATGTACTTAAAAGTCTTTATATAATATCTGTTTTGTTCACCTTTGTACAACAACAACTCCTGGACCACAGGGAGGTACTCAGTTCAGATATCTTGTATCTCTGAGTTTGAGGTTAGAATTTTAGGAACTTTTCACTGTTATTCTCATATACAATGTACAGGCAGGATATATTTTCCTTGAAATATTTTCCTGCTCAACTTTAAATATGTAGCAAGTATTATCTTACTCCAGAAACTTGTGTACAAAACAAACTAGCGACTACTTTTCTTTCCTTCTTTTCAATCGCCATAATTTTGGCTCCAAGTCTCTTTCCCTCTAGGTTCATGGGAAATTTCTATTGTATCTCACTGCCATTTTTATTGAGTCAGAAGCCAGAGTATGAATTCAGCAAAGCACTGGGAACTGAATCCAGAGTTGGAAAAGAGAAATTTTAAAAGCATAAGTGATTACTGACATATAAATAAAATGTATCTTCCCAAAAAGTTCAGTGAAGCATAACCTCACGTATCTGAGAAAGACATCTGGCTTCAAGATGGCAAGCTAAGTATATGAGAGAGACTGGGAACAGATTAAATCTAAATGCTGTTAAAAATCTTATCCTGCATGAGTATTAAAACTTTAAAGGAAATCACTATTCTTGAAATAAACCTTAAAACTTCTATATTTATGGGTAAGTAACTGGAACAAAGAAAATAAAATCAGACAAATAATAGACAGAATTATTTTTTAAAAAAGAGAAAGATCATCATATGTATAGAACACCATATAAGATGGCAGGAGTAAGTTCAAATAAATAAACAATAATAACGAATTAATTTTGTTAAATTATCTTAGCTCTTTATAGTTAAAAATTAAGCTGCATTTTATTTACTAGACCCATGCTTAGAACAAAGTGACACCGGATTGCAAAAAATAAAGAAATAGAAAGAAAAAGATTCTAGCAAATGCTAACAGAAACAAAATAACTAAGTTCTACTAACAATGATGTGATGATCAGAATTCAAGGCACAACCATAAAAAAGATTGTCTTTAAAAGTGTCACATTTCCAATAGTGATTACATTCAAAAGGCAGGTGTGTAAGTTGGGTGTCAGAAACATAATGGGAGAAACCCATGCAACTGAAACTAAGGAATAGCATCAGCTCAATGTGGCTGAAAGAAGAATTTGAATACTGAAGTCCAATTTAAACAATTAAAGGACTTGTAATCTCCAAGAGGGAAAAAACATACAAAGTCTGACACATCAATACCCATTGTTCTTGCATACATGATGTATGAAATAAAACAAAAATTTATGAGACAGGCAAAGTTGCATATTTTCCTTCAGTTCTTCTGATGTGGTTTCCTTTTGTTCTTTGAGCATATTTTGGACAGTGTATTTAAAGTCTTTGTCTAGTAAATCCAATGTCAGGATACGCTCAGGGAAAGTTTCTGTGAATTGCTTTTTCCCCCCTGAGTATGAGCTATACTTTCTTGTTTCTCTATGTGTCTCATATTTTTTTTAAAAAGTGGACATTTAAAATAGGCTTGTTATTGCTGTTCGTTACTAGTGTTAGTGTTATTGCTGTTTCTTGTTAAATACTTTTAAATCTATATTCTTTTAAATCTGTGGCTACAGATGTCTGCTCAGTTAGTTTAATGGTCAGTTAATGAATGACAGAAATTTATATAAATGCCTGAACAACAAGTCTAACAGATTTTGCCAAAAGTCTCTGTGCAACTTGTGGGGCATTGCTTCATTGTTCAGGCGGACAGTTTAAAAGTGCACCTTCACCTTTACTTCTCATTTGTACAGACTTTCAATTTCATACAGAAGTGAGAGGTTACGGTTATCTTCCATCTTTTATGGCTACGCCTACAGCCCTACATCTGCACATGTCCTTCCACATTCCTAGGAATATGTCAGAATTTTTCAGCCACCTATGTATATCTCATTCCCAAGCTTTTCCTTTAATGGTTTTGGATCTGCTTATTTGTGCTAATAGTTATTGCCACATGAGATATTAAATAATTGTGACTGATTGTTTTTGACAAACAGCTTCAGAGAAAATAGTATTTACACTGAGTCAGCTCAATGTCAGATCAAATGAAGACAAGCTTTGCTAGTGGGATTGGTCAGAAAGCTCCAAAAAGGTCAAATAATGATAGTTTTCTTGGAATTAGAATTTTGAGAAGATCCAACCCTGTTCTTTGCCCTTTACAGGCTCCTAGGCTGTCGGTTTTCACTGTGATTTTGGAGCAATTGCTTTTCAAGGCTACAAAGGGGCTAGTACAAAGGTCATGGAACTGGGAAAGTTAAAATAGTACAAACCTCATGATTCTTACCAAGATTCAGCCAAGATTCTTGAATAGACACTCCCACATTGTTGAATACCTTTGGTTAATTTCCATTGTTCTGAAAACATTGATTTTAACAAATTTTTGCCAGTATTATGATTGATTTTATAGAGGAGAGGTTTGTTGGAGGTACTTACTGAGCCATTCTTGCTGACATCCAGCAAAGAGTTCTTAGATTTGACACCAAAAGCGTGAGCCATAAAACAAACAAACAAAAAAGATAAATTAGGCCTCATGAAAATTAAATCTTTTCTCTTTGGAAGACTCTATTAAGAGAATGTCAAGACAGGTCAAACAGTGGAGGGAGATATTTGCACATCACATATCTGTCGAAGAACCTGTATCTAGAATACAGGCAGAACTCTCAAACTTTAACGTTACAAAAACAAACAATACAAGTAGATGACGGGCAAAAAACTTGAACTGATATTTTACCAAAGAGGATATGTAGATGAAAAATAACCACATGCAAATATGTTCAACGTTGTTAGCTATTAGATAAGTGAAAATTAAAACCACAGTGGGATATCACCACACAACTATCAGAATGCTCAAATAAAAAATAGTGATAATAACAAAAGTCAGTGAAAACATGGAAAACTAGATCTCTTATAGATCACTGGTGGGAATATAAAATGTTACAGGCACTCTGGAAAATAGTCTGGTGGTTTTCTTTAAGAATAAAAATGTTCTTAACATATGACCTAGCAATTGTATTATTGTGTAAATGGGACAAAGAAATGAAAACTTATTTTTGTACAGAAACTTGTACGTAAATGTTTCTAGCAGCTTTATAATAGTAGCTAAAACCTAGAAAATATCCAAATGTCCTTCAGTAGGTGATATGGTTTGGATTTTTGTCCCTGCCCAAATCTCATGTTGAATTGTAACCCCCAAAGTTGGAGGAGGGGCCTGGTGGAAGGTGATTCAAACATGGGGACGAATTTCCCCCTTACTGTTCTCATGATAGTGAGTTCTCATGAGATTTGGTTGTTTAAAAGTGTGTAGCACCTCCCGGTTTGCTCTCTTTGTCCTGCTCTGGCCATGTGAGATGTGCCTGCTTCACCTGCTGCTGTGATTGAAAGTTTCCTGAGGTCTCTACAACAATGCTTCGTGTACAGCCTGCAGAACCATGAGACAATTAAACCTCCTTTTTTTTTAATTAAATAAATTACCCAGTTTCAGGTATTTCTTTATAGCCATGCAAGAATGAACTAATACAATGGGTCATGGTTAATGAAACAGTACATCCATGCCATGGAGTGCTATTCAGGAATAAAAAGGAGGAAACTATTAAAACATGCACTAACTCGCTTTAACCTAAAGGAAATTATACTGAGTGAAAAAACCAATCTAAAAAGAATATATACTGCATCATTCCATCATATAACATTTATGAAATAACATCATTACTGAACAGAAAGACAAATTAATGATTGCTGGTGATTACTATATGGAAGCAGGAGTTAATGTGGCTATCAAGCATTAGAATGGAGGAGTCTTGTGGTGATGGCACAAGGAGTCTTGTGGTGATGGTATCTTGACTGTGGTGGTGGTTAGCTAAAGCTATGGATGTTATAGAATTTCATAGAGTTATACCCCTGTCCCTGCCTTACACAGCTAAGTGCACATATAACTGTTTAAATCTGAATAAGCGCTATACATGGTACCAATGGTGATGAAAAATTACCAATAAAGTTTCAGCCATTCAAATCAAGCAATGTGTTAAAAGAACAATGTCTTATGACTGTGTTGAAGGCCACTTGATACCTACTATAAATACTCATTTATCTTCTTCTTGAGTAACCAGAACTCTGATTTTAATTCAGTCACTAGTCTGGCCAACTTAAAAAATATATATATTCTTCTCAATTTTTTGGAGGTTGGGTGGCTAATGAAATGCAACGAAGAAATGGTGGATTGTAACTTCTGGGAAAGCTATTGTTTCCCTGCTACTCACCTTTTCATTTTTCTGGCCTCTGATGAAGATGTGAGGGCCGGATCTCTGGTGGTAATCTTGGGGAATTACAAGGAAAAACCAATTTATGTGCTTGAATTGCTGAACCAATGTCAGCAATTGCTTTACTCTAGACTTCTGGTTATTTCAGAAATATAAGCTTTTGTGTGTTTAATCAACTATAGCCCTGTTTCTCTTATTAGTAGCTGAATGCAATTCCTAACTGAAACACTGACCAAAAATTTTATTCATGTATTGCAATAATGGGTTATGAGAAATTATATCAAGACAATTATCTTTGTTCATACACTAAAGAAGAAAAGTTACATAATTATTTCAATGGCTGCTGATACAGAATTTTATAAAGTCTAATATCCTTTCATGAAAATAACTCTTAAATAATGAGAAAAAGAAAAATACTTTCTTAATGCATTAAAATCACCTGATAAAAACCTAGGGAAACATATTTAGTAATGAAATATTAGAAACATGCCCAGTAATGTCAGAAATAAGTACAGAATATCTACTATCATTACTATTATTGAACAATAAGTTAGCGATTGAAGTTAGATTAGGAAAAGAAAAAATGACTTAAAGATTGAGAAGAGATGATCTATTAGTCTTCCTAGAACATTTCAGAGAAATGTTTTCAGAGTTCTAGTAAAAGAACTTAGCAAATTGCCCGGATAAAATTCCCCATGCAGAAATCATATTTTTAAAATTATTCATCAATAAAAAATAAAAAGAAAAAATAAGATCCTGTTTATAGTAGCCTGGTTAAGAACAACAACAATAAACTAAAAAATTCAAGATGTGTATAAAGAAGGACATAACAATTCAATGCAATGCTATAAATAGATCTAAATACACAGAACTATGCTACACTTATAAATGAAAATATTCATTATAAAAACATTCATAGAGTCAGAATGAGCGCAGTTTTGGGGAGCAATGGAATTGCTTTGATTGGTGGTGGTGGTAATACACGTGTGTGTGTTTGTCAAAATTCAGAATGATTCACAAAAAGAGATTAATTTACCTGTAAGTAAATGATACCCCAACATAATTTTTTTTAAACTTAACTGGGATATTTTCAATATGCACCAATAAAAATTGTTGCAATTGATTCAAACTACAAAAAACTGTCTTTCTCAAATTAATCTAATCAAGAGAATATTTGTAAAACAAAAAATAAATGTGATTTTTTTAAGTCAGCAAAAGTAAAAACAAACAAACAAACCTGGCAATAAAAAGTGTCAGTAAATATGTGGAGAGCAAGACTTTTTCTAAGTTATCTTTAGGATATGAATACTGTAAATTGATTTGCTCACTTTAGGCAGAAATTTGGAAATACAATTAAAAATAAATTTTTCGAGCCTATGACCGTGCAATTCTGCTTCTAGATATGCGTAATTTTAGGCAAAATAAAGTTCACTACAGCATTATTTGGATAATCAAAACATCGAAAACAAACAATGTCTTTCACAAAAGTTTAAATCAAACATGGAATACACATTTTATGAAATATTATCTGTGAATTAAAATACACAATCCACAGGCATTAACACAGATACTTGAAAATCACATATTGTATACTACATAGAATATGGTACCACCAAAATAAAAACACACTCAAGAAAAAATTTATAACAGTACACATACACATTAACTGAAGGTAAAAAATGGAAACATGAAGAAAAGACATAATAGTAATTACCTTTGGGGAATGAAAGAGAATACTGGGATTGAGGATGGAGACCAAAGGTAATTTTAGATTTGGTTGTAACTTACTTGAAAAATGTAATAGAAAATTAGCATTATGTGTAGGTAGTACAGATAAAAATGAATTAAAAGGGTCTGGTAAGTATTTCTGTAAGTGAGTTTTGATGGTGGTGCTCTATTAAAGGGCAAAAACTAATTTTGAATCATATTGGATTAATACTGAATTAATATAGATAACTTCTCAGAGATTCTATGTAAGATACTTCGGGGGACACCTAATAAAGAAGAAGTTGATGATTTCCTTCTTAGGAAATACGAGGAGGTGAATTGAGTTTTGAATTTGAAGGGAAAATTGGAATTTGCAAGTGAAATGGGCCAGAGTGAGTAGAATGACCACAGGCAAGCGCACTGGCAAAGGGAGCAGTATGTACAAAGGCCTCGAGTCCTGAATGGGAGTTAAAGCGTAGTGTGACTGAAAACACATGAGGATTTAGAAGGAAGGGGCTCTACAGAAGCTGTAAAGAGGACAGAGGCTGGAGATAAAAATCTGGGGTAGATTGTGGGGCGTTTATGCAGTAGAAATGCATATGTTGTTTTTCTGTTTATTGAACTTTTCTCAAACACTTCTACCTGTACTACCCATTCTTAAATTGCTAGTTCAAAGCCCATGGTGCTTTCCTCAACTACCCTGATTTATTTTGAGCTTTCTTTTTCAGAATGCTTTTAGCACCTACAATCTGTATCCATCATTTTGACACTTAAATGCCTACATTCTGGAAGGTTTTTATATTGCTTCAGTTGTCTTTACTGTACAAAAAAAAAAACAAAGCACACAAAAGAAACAAACAGAAGAAACAAACAGAAGAAACACACACACACATACACACACACACAAAATAATTACACTGGGTTATATATTATTCTTGTATCCTGAAATGACTGAATAGGGTGTAAGGAACATGATGGATGCCCATATTTTCTAAGTTGAACTGAGAAGAGATAAAGTAATAGTTTCCAGGCACTCCAATAAAAAATTAATAATCAATATAAGCAACAGAGTTACATAGAGTGGGGACATAAGGAGTAAATTATTTTGGTCCTCATTTTGTTTATTACTTAGCTCTGGTTCTCAGAAAGGTAGTTTTGCTTCTTCGTGATTTTCATCATCTATAAAGTACAGGTGATAATAACGTGTTTAACATTCGTTGAGTGTTTTCTGTATGTTAGGAACACTCCTAAGTTTTTTAAAAATACATGTAACAGGTAAACATTTTTACCATGACACCTACATAAAATGACAGATAGATTTCTTTAGATTTCTAAATCAAATCAGATCTGTCTTAATCTCCACCTGGCAGGGTTTATGAAAAGACATTCTCAATAGTCCCCCACTCCACAATTCTTGGGATTGATATGAGGTTTACACAAGCTAGGTTTACACAATGTGGAGAAGTTGGATTTGACTTAGTCTGTATGGGAATCACTTTGTAAGTGTATTGTTCAATTTTAGAGGCCCATTCAAAGTCAAATGGCTTTGCAGCTCCTGATATTTATTCCCCTTCTTCCTTTCAATGACAAATTCAGTATCTAGCACTTTGCTGTATGCCACTAGTTCTCAATTGGAATATGGAGGATTTGGTCCTCCTAGCGACATTTGGCAATAATGGAGACAATTTTGGTTGTTGCAGCTTAGAAGGGAGGTGCTAATGGCATCCAGTGGGTAGAGGCCAGGGATGCTGTGAAACATCCTACGATGCATAGAGCAGCTCCCACAAAAAAGTATTATGTGGCACAATACATCAGTAGGGTCAAGATGAGAAATTGCTCTCAGCTACAGACTCATGAAAATTGTGCTGATTACTAAGAACTAAGGAGTATGACCAAAACTCCGCTATCCTAGTATTCCTCCACCTGCTTCAGATGCAAGACTCCCGCTATGTCTTCTGTCCTCCTCAAAATGCACCAGCTGCCTTCCATTCACCCAATTTGGCAGAAATTGCAGCTTTCTTTCAAACAGCAGTTTGGTTCTTTCAAAGACTCATTTGAGGTTTTCTTAGGATGGATCTTGAAACCCAAAGAAATTGATTATTTCTGGAGCAGAGAAGCCAAGTAAACATCAGACTGGCTGTCCATACTACCACAAGAAAAACAAGGTAGGAATTAATATCTCATTAAATGATTCTGTAACATTTTCTAAAATAGAAAACTGAGCCTTGGGAGAGAGAAAGCCACTTATTTAAGAACACTCAGTTTATCAAAGAGCTAGAGCCGTAATTGAAACCTAATCTTAGCAGTCCAATGCTATCTTTTCTGTGATATGTAAAGATCATATTTGACTATGAAGTTAACAGATACTTTAAGTCACTTTCAGAGTCACTTTATCCAGGAAAACGTAAAACAGATGGAAGATAATGCGTGTTCCCCTGTAGCACATGTTTTATTTTAAAATATTTTAGTGAAATATAATATACACACTAAAAAGTACACATGTCATATGTGTACAGTTTGATGAATTATGACAAATTGAGTCTCCCCTGTAACCAGTAAGCCGATCAAGAAACAGAACCTTCCCGGAAGCACCGTTGAGCTCTCTTGCAGTCTTGAACCCCTCTCCTCCATCATTGTAACATAATTTTTCATATTTAGATCCTCTGCAGGTATCTCTCAGGAGTTCATTATAATACCAGTAATACCAAATTCTATTTTCTCTATATTTTGTCTTTCCCTTTCTTTCTCCCTCTCTCCATCCCCCCTCTTTCACTTTCCCACCTCTTCCTATCCCGTTTCCTTCCTTTTATCTTCTTAGCTACCATGAGTTCACTAAATATTTTCCTTCATCGCCTTTAATATATTAGGGCAAATGTAAAGGAGAATAGGCCCTGAAACAGAAGAACTATTGCAGCAAATAGGAAACCCTACAAAGTTATGCCACTATCACCATAATGCTACTTGCTCATCTAAATCCATTACTACTATGCACCTGGGTCCTAGGGACGTAGACATAGTGAATATGACTTTCAGAATAAAATGCCACGTGACTGGAAGAAAACCACATAGACTGCCAAAAAACAGGAAACAGAAATGGCAGCCAGCATAAAAACAAAACAAAAACTATCCCTCCTGGATTCTTCTTTCTCCTCTGCTGCTTCTGAGTTTGTTTAACATTGAAAATCAATAAATTAGCACTTTCAAATGTTCCACGGACCAATTTCCCCCTTGTATAGTAAGGATTAGTAAATTTTTACAAATTAGCATAATATTTGAATTATGGATTATATGAGCCACTTTTTTTAAACAATGAGACTGAGGAATGGAAGAAATGGGAGTAACACCTGTTTTATAAATTAATTACATTGCCACAGAGCTTTATGTTAGGCAGCTGTTGTGTTTTACAGGGTGAATTCAATGAGTGGGATATCCAAATCTGGGGAATCATGAGCCGTATGAAGTTGGAGTTTTTCTTTCTTTCTTTTTTTAAAGGCAATTTTATTTCTAAGTGCATTCAGTGATTCAAACTAAAGTGAAAAGCCCTGCCTGATGAAGGCCTTGCTGACTCTGCTCTAAGTACTAGAATAAGGACACATCTGTAATTAGCACATTAATTGCTTTAGCACACATGGTTACTACGACAGTATTTGAAAACAGCTGCAAATAGATTAAACATTCCTAGGATCTTCATCTGTCAATTTGCTCGGCATATCCCCTTTTCATAAATAATGTAAAATCTGAATCTTAGTAAATTTTCATTTATTTGCATTAGTGAAGTTCTGTCACATGAAATAATTCTATAAAAATCTGGGAAAATGACTATACTTATTAAGGCTGTGCTGAACCATACCAACAAATCAGCTGTTTTCCAGTTGATTTAGTTTATAAGTCCATCTTGACATGGCACAATTTACTTAATGAACTGCACCGGGATTGAATGGATCATTAAAATAGCCCAAAACTGCCCAAATTTGATTTTAGGTCTTCTCTTATTGTAGTGGAAGGCAATATTTATTGTTCATTTTTCTCCGCAAAATTTAAAAATATCTACCATCTTGTTGCACAATAATTTTTCTAAATATTTTTATGAAATAGAAATGATTCTACTTCACAATTATTAATCAATCTTATTGAATGTTATTGTCTAGTATTTTTTGTATTCTGACTGGAATTTTAATTAGCCACTCAACTGCTGGTTTGCTATTGGACAAAATTCAGTAGTTACTCCTGTTATTCTCAGAAGAAACAAAATGTTTTTTCATAGCTTATAGGTACTTCATCACACAATCACTTTTGTTTTTAAATAAAAATTTCATACAAAATAATACTTATTTCCTGAAATAATTTTTTGGTTCTCAGCTTGTAATATATACATATTTCAAGGGCAGTTATCAATGTATTACATTTAAAGTAATGTAATTTAAATTCAGGTTTTCAAGGAGATATACTGTAGTCTCTAACAAGGTCTTTCTGAGGCCAAAATTGAGATTCTGTATAGGATAGTATTTGAGAGAGTTTAAAATTAACGCTAATGCTCCATATTTGTCCTGTGGCTTTGGCTGCTCTCCCAGCTCAGACTATAATTTAACAAGCATGAGATCTGTCTTTACCACCTCACAGATGGAATTAATCTTTCCAGTTAACCAGCGAGTGACATAGGAAGACCCTGAGAAAATGGGACAAATATACAAATGCTGGGGTTTGGGAAGAGCCATCAGAAAAACTCCTGAGCCCGGGGCCTGGCCTGAGTTGGGAAAGGGAGGAAGAGGCAGGTGAATGTGGGTCTTTTAGTAGTTAGAGACAGTACATGTAACATTCCAGTTTAATGCATTTCCTAGTTTTGCCTAAAGATGATAAGAGAAAATGGTTCCCCATGATACACTGTATGAATGCATTGAGCACTACCTAACAAAATATCTTGTCTAGTAATTATTCATAGAATGAGTTTTTAATAAATACTCGATCGAGGAATGAAGAAAACAAGAGTGTAAAACTCATACACATTTGGATTTTCCTAAATAAAATGATTTGGGAAATTTTGTCGTTGTTTTGTCCTCTCTGTCATGTTGGATACAAGTTTGATTTGCATAAATAAGTTAATTTTCGAATGTTTTAAATCAGAGTGAATTAGTTTAGCATATATTCTAATTATTCATCTCTATCCGTTTTCCAAATAGTACTGATTTAACTGAAATTTATAGCAGTGTATGTGTGTGAATTCTAACGATCCCATTCCTTAATTCATTCTATTAACAAATGTGACTATTATTTGCATTAAGTGGGAATAACTCTCTTACATGTCTAGCAGTTTATTGCTTATATTGAAAGGAAAAACTTGAAGAAGTTTCATTTTTCTTTTTTCTGTTTTTTGGCATTTGTCAGTGTACAAAAATAGAAGTTCTTTCTTTTTTATTTGAATAATCTTCTCATTTTGTGTTTCATGAATATTTTTCTCATAAACTTTATTAAACAAATTTCCATGTTAAGATTTAGTTTAGTTATTTTGCTTACATCTCATGGTCTTTTTAAGACTTCTTTTTTGAAAATGCATTTAGCTCAGCAAAGTTAATGAAAGACTGCATTACAGGCATTTCCAGAAACATCTGTAAATCATGAGATATGATGAAAAGATGTTTCACAAATACATATTCATGATTAATTTAATGACATGACAAGCTAGCTCAAATGAAATACCTATGTATTATGAATAATTAACACTGTTACTTTATTAAAAATACCCATTTAACGAAAATAGTTTCTAGCCCGGATTCACAGTGAGTAAATTACTATGCTATAGCAATTTTGGTTGAACTTTAAGCTGTTTTTCTGCCTGGACATCTAGGAAGAAATGAAATTTTTATGAGAAAGTTATTCCCAGAATATAAATATGCCCACTGCCTTTACACCCCTTTACAGCTCTTAAAGTAGGCTGTTGTCAAAACAGCCCAGCCTTGACATAGCTGGAATGCAGTGTAAGAGCATTCTTCCCTATGGCATCCTGTAGGATGTTATTGCTGAAATCAAGCAGGTGGTGGCACCCTCCTCCACTAAACTCTCCAATGTGACCAATCAGGCTTATACCAGAGGGATGTTTTGTAGCAGGAATGGACAGGAAAAGGATTACAGGAAGGGCTGTTCCTTGGCAGGATTTCACTTGAGTTACACTAAAACAAGGATTTGTTATTTTTCTCTTTATTCTGAATCTCTGCCATAGGATCCTCTTAAAATTCTTTCCTAGGTAATTCACATGCCTCTAGATCGTGATTCTAAACAAATTGGACACGGTATTACCGTGTTCCTTTCTCCCCTGTTCTTCTTTTATGACAGAAAATCTCACCTCTTTTTAAGAATGTGAAGCCCACTTGGTTTTAATAATACGCTGCTCTGTGCTTCATCAAAGAAGATCTGTGTTGCTTTTGCTTTTATATATGTGTTGCAAAAATCTTCTTTATTGTTTCCTCCTCTCTCTTTCTTTATCTTTCCTTCCTTCCTTTATTCTCCATTTTCTCTTAAAAGCATTTTTGCTGTACGCCGAATAATGACCACTTAAATATTTCTACTTCCTAATTCCTAGAACTGTGAATGTTGCCATATATGGCAAAAGGGTCTTTATAGATTCTTGAGTTGGGGAGATAGTCCTCGATTGTACTGATGGGCCCATTATAATCAAAACAGTCCTTATAAGAGGCAGGCAGAGGGAGTGAAAGTCATAGGAACAGGTGATATGATGCTAGAAACAGAGATTGGGGTGAAGTGCTTTGAAGATGGAGGAAGGTGGCCGCAAGCCAAGGAACACAGGCAACCACTAGAAGATGAGAAAGGCAAAGAAATGGATTCTGTCCTCAGAGCCTTCAGAAGGAATCAGCTTTGTTGACACCTTCAATGGTGAAATGGATTTTAGACTTCTAATCTTCAGAGCAATATGCAAATGAATTTGTGTTATATTAAACCACTAAGGTTGTAGAAATTTTTACAGGAGCAATATTAACTTCATATGACTTTCAAAAAGAAAACTAAGTCTAGGCCAGGTGTAATGGCTCACGTTTGTAATCCCAGCACTTTGGGAGGCCAAGTCAGATGAATCACTTGAGGTCAGGAGTTCAAGATCAGCCTGGCCAACATGTCGAAAACCCGTCTCTACTAAAAATACAAAAATTAGCTGGGCATGGTGGCGGGTGCCTGTAGCCCCAGCTACTTGGGAAGTTGAGGCAGGAGAATCACTTGAACCCGGGAGGCAGAGGGGCGAAGGTTGCAGTGAGCTGAGATCTCACGATTGCACCCCAGCTTGGGCAAGAAAGCAAGACTCCATATTTTAAAAAAGAAAAAAGAAAAAAAAGTCTAATCAAGAAAATCAAGAATCTGGTATTATTACACATACTGTTTTAAAAACAAAAGTATTAGAGACTAAACATTGAACACTGAGTGAAAAATTTCCTGCCAAACAGAGAGTTCAACTGAGCACAGAGTGTAGGTCAGCTGTTAGGTGGAGGTCAGTGGAGAACAAGGTAGAATTATAAACGCAAAATACTGTGAACTGTTTCTGTCCCATGTTAGGAAAGCAACATCTCTGAGTGAGGTTGGCTGGCTGTGGGACCATGAGGGGCCATCCATGCAAGCCCTGGACTGGCTAGCAGTGATCTACTGGTACCGTGTTGACCTGTCTAGTGATGACAGCCTCCAGCTCCCACGTGACATGCTGTTTTAGTCCGTTTAGTGTTGCCATAACTGAAGACCAGAGGCTGGGTAATTTACAAATAAAAGAAGTTTATTTTGCTCACAATTCTGGTGGCTTGGAAGTCAAAGATCAGGTGGCCAGATCTGGTTGGCTCCAGATGAGGGCCATGTGTGGCATCACAACGTGGCTGAGAAGCAGACAGTCAAACAGGTGTGTGCAAAGAGAACAAACACGAGAGTCAGCCTTGCTTTATAACAACCCACTCTCATGGGAACTAAGAACTCATGCCTGCAAATGGCATTAATCTATTCATGAGGGCCCAGCCCTGTGATCCAAACACCTCCCACTAGGCCCACCTCCTAGCACTGTTGTAATGGAAATCAAATTTCAACATGAGTTTTGGTGGGGACAAATTCAAACCATAGCACATGCCCCACCTGGGATTGTGTCATCCACTCAGATCTGCACTGGGATTAGTAATGTAAGTGGCAGGTCGGGGTTTATGGAGAGAGTAGAAAGGAGGAGGAGAGCCATACATAAAATGTTAGTAACTGCATTGGAAATGAAGAGACAAAACAGGGGGAGGGAAGTAAGACTGAAAGTCATAACAAAATATAACAGCTAACACTTATGAAATACTATCAACTAGGGATGTTTCAATTTTCAGCATTATTAAATCATGTATTGCTTAAATCCTATAAGCAATAGTGGGGAAGGGGTTACTATAATTATGCTATTTTATACTAGGGAACCGTGGTCCTGACAGGTTTTATAACTTGGTTAAGGTTACACAACCTGTGGCCAAACCGGGTCCAAATTCAGGTCTTCCTCACTCCAAACTGAGCTTTTTCTGCTACCTGTTGCACCGAACTTGCTTTGAATTAGTGTATTGTCTCAGTTCATTCTATCTTTTTAATTTGTTAACTGTGTGGTATTTACCACTACTGCCATTAAAAATGGCTATGATCACAGTTCTGTGGGACTTAAATGATTACAAATGATACTTCACATCAATACTCAGTTCCATTTCCTGTATCACAAGGTTTCCTTGTTAACCTGTCCTATATAAATTGTTATAAGAATGTAAGCTCAACATAAACATGTTAAGTCTTGCTTCCTTTCTACAGTATTTGTAACATAAAATTCATGAGGCTATATCTCTCTTTGGTGCCAAAACCCAAGGTTAAAAATAACAAAATCCATCATTATTTTTCTTTGTTTTTGTCATCAAATCCAAAGTTTATGCATTTGTTTAAAAGGTCATAGTTGTGATGACTTACATTTTTATTAAGTCTGAGACATATGTCAGGTTTTATCTTATCAAAAAATATTTTTCAGACAAGCATAGACTGTATTTGAGGGATAAGCCACATATATACTTAGGGTACTTAGAGAGTGATACGTTTTTTTTCTGTTTCTTCTTTCCTATATAAGGAAGAGATATTGCGAGATAATGGGAACATCATGTCATTATCAAGACAAAGAAGGAGTTAGAGATGTTATTCCGCATGATAATAAAAAATGATAGACAAGGAGGAGCCCATCTTCGTAAGACAAAATGTCTAACTGTGTAACAGATGCACTAGTCATAAAAGTCAAACCCTCCCCCATGATGATTGACCACTATAAAAATCACATTTTCAAATAGAAAGAAACAAAGATGACATAGGGACGTAGAACTTATACGATGAAAAGAGAAGAGAAAGGGATTCCCTTGAAGGGAAGTGACTCTAGTGAGAGACACAGTCTATTGGCACAGACAACAAGCATAGGTTGAAGAACCTTCACGCTTTGATAAAGTAGATTATACATTGAAAAGAACAAAAGAGAAATTTCAGACCTTCCATATACTTCCCCCACTCATAGATTCCATTTGTTTTGGAAAATAATGCAAAACTGAAGAGAAGGCATATTTTGTGCATATTCTGGACTATCTGTTGGCTTGACTGTTAAAGCTTTCTTTTTCTGACTGTATTCTCTATATTCTCTTCATTATTAAGAGTGGTTCCTGTGATGATGTGTAGATACAGAGCCAAATACTTTGTTATGGGAGGAAGTTCAAGGGAGCATTGCTTTGATGATCAAAAAAGCTCCCACTTTTAGAAGAGCAGCCAAAACAGAATCACAGTTAACCTAAACTAAGATTAAGCCAAGGTTCTGGGATGATTGTGACAGCTATTTCATAAGAATTTGCACTTAGCTGAACATGTGAAGTCTTTCTTGTGGCTGATGACTAGCAGAAAACACAGAAATGATTTAGTAAGAAACTGAGCAGATTCTGGAAACTTTGGAATGTATGTACACATCAGTGACTCCTCCTCTATTTTCTTTTATAATCGACCAAAACAGTTTATTGAAGTTAATGCAGCGAGGAGAAAACTGTCTTGGTAATTTTATTAATGTCTAAAAAGGGTGAAACTATGGAATGGTATTTACTTGTAGGGTTTTTAGGGTCATAGTTGGGTAACATTTTTAACTTAACTTTTGATTTTGAGATGATCATACATTCACATACTGTTATAAGATATAATACAAAGATCTGATGTATCCTTTGCCCAGTTTCCCCCAATGATAATAACTTATAGAATTATAGTATATTATCACAACCAGGAGAGTGGCATTGATACAATGCACAGATGTCATTCAGACATCTGAAGTTTCACTTGTATTTGTTCGTGTGTTTGTGTGTGTTTATTTATTTCTATGCAGTTTTATCTTATGTGTAGGTTCCTATATCTGCCACCAAAGTCAAGATACAGGAAATTTCCAACATTACAAGCATACTTCTTGCTGCCTTTTTATAACAACACACACTTTCTCCCTATACCACTTTACCACCACTTGGAGTCAAACGTGGAAAACGTATTCTTACTCAGTTCCCTTTACTTTCTGTACTTTTAACTATCATTATCCTGAATATCAGATGGTGTTATAGTTTACATTTCGGCAATTACGTATGATTCATAAAACTCATGAAGAGAAGGATCACCTATTGTATAGACCTATATTGTCCCTCTTTCCATTGTTCCTCCTGTTACTCCAAGATTTCTTCTTTTATCATTTCCTTTGTTTCTGAAAATCATCCTTTTGCTATTACTTAAGGATAGTTCTGCAAGTGGCAAATTCTTTTAGTTTTTCTTTGTCTGAAAATGTCTTTATTTCCTCTTCATTCCTCAAGAGTTGTTTTGCTAAACATGGAACTCACAGTTAACAGCTCCTTTTTGTCAGTGCTTGATAAATGTGGTGTGACTTCCTTATGGCCTTCCCGTTTCACATGAGAAATCCACTGTTATTGGAAGGGGTGTTCTTTTGTAGATAAGGTGTCATTTTTATCTGGATACTTCCCAAATTTTTTTCTTTGTTTTTAGCTTTTGGCAAATTTGGTTATGCTTTGTCCTTGTGTGGATTTCTTTGATTTAATCATATTTAGGATTTGTTCAGCTTCTCAAATGTGTAGGTTTATGTCTACTGGCAAATTTGGGACACTTTCAGCTATTTTCAAAAATATATTCTTTTAACCTCTCTCACCTTCTCCTTTTTTTCTGGGACTCCAATGATACAAATGTTATGTGTCTTGTTCTTGTCCCCCAATACCTAAGGCTCTGCTGATTTTGCCTGTGTTGTTTAGGTATGATAAATTCTGTGGTGCTACCCTCAAATTCACCGATTCTATTCTCTATCATTTTCATTCTACTGTTGAGCCTACCCAGCTGGATTTTTATCGCTATTATTGTATTTTCCAGTTCTACAATTTTCCTTTTAAAATTTTTTTTGTAAAAGTTATCTATTTTTAAAATTGGATTCAGATAATTTGTAGTTGTTTGTTGAAAGCTTTTTATGATGGCCATTCTAAAAGCCTTTTCAGATAGCATCAACATCCAATTCACCTGAGAGTTGATGTGAGGTAATTGTATTTCTGATTCAAGTTGTGATTTTTCTGATTCTTGGTAAGACAGCTGATTTTTTATTGTATTCTACGCATTTTGACTATTATGTTAGCAGACTGGCCCATTTAAGTATTTTCTTTTGACAGGTACTCACTGTTGAGGGTTAGCATGTAGGTCCTGGCTTAACTTATAGGGCTATAGACTCAAAAGAAGTTTAATTTCAGAGCCTCTGCAGTGCTATTTTGGTCTGCTTGGTTTATCTGGTGTTGCAGGGGCTCTGATTGTCTCTGCTGGTGCTGCTTGAGGGTTTAGAAAGAGTTTTCGCAGAGTAGGTTGCCTGGTACCTTCTCACAAAAGATGCACTTCCTGGGTTGGGTGCTTTTTGTGGAGGAGTCTCCCTTGCCTTTGCCAACTCCTACCCCACCCTGCTCCCCCAGTGTGTTTTACTGGGGAGAGGATTCTTGGGCCAATCAGGAAAGAGAGCCCTTTCTACACTAGGCACTTGTTGCTGTGGGATTCCCCTTCCCGTGAGAGATGGAGAGCATGTCCCAAACCTAGTACTTGTTGTGGCGGGATCCCCTTGCCAGTGCTGCCCTACCATTCAGCATCTCTTGGTCAGTGAAGGTAATCTCAGGGCAAGAGCAAGATTCTCTATCTGCTTATTGTTATCCTGTCTCTCTATCCATCACCCTTGCCAATGTTATCGGGCTTGCCTGGTGTTGTTGGCTTGATTTGGGAGAGGAATGAGGCTCTCTGGGCCATCTTTTGCTGTAAAGTTGAGCGTCAGGAAATGTTGGAATTGGATTGCCTTTTTCTGTTGGGTAGTGTCTTAGTCTAGTTATGCTTAAATGAAAGACATTTATTTCTTACAGTGATAGAGGGTAAGTTTGAATTCAGAGTGCCAGCATGGTTGAATTCTGGTGGGGACTCTTTTCCTAGTTTGCAGATGACCATCTTCTCATTATATCCTCACACTGGGAAGAGAGAGATTGATTTTGTGTTTCTTCCTTTTATATAAGACAATTAATCCCATCATAAGGGATCTACCCTTATGACCTAATCTAACCTTGAAAATCTCCCAAGGCTGAACCTCTAAATACCATTGCACTGGGGATTAGAGTTTCAACATATGAATTTGTAGAGACACAAAGATTCAGTCCATAACAAGTGGGGATTCGTGTGACACCCTTCTGCTGAGTTGTTCTTCAAGTCCAATAGTTCCTAACCAGTTTGTTTTCCTCTTTTCACCTTTCACCTTTCAAAGTTCTTTTGTGGTTGCCTTGTGTAATTTTCAGAGTTTATCATTGTAGTAGGCAAAGAGGAACACAGAAAAACAATTCTATGCCACATCCAATTCCCTCTTTCTTAATCACTCTCTGGAGAAATATCACAACAAGTTCAGGAATCTGGCTTAGTCTATTAGTTTACATGATGCTGTCAGATCTAGGTGGGAAGGCAGAGGTGGGGCTTAGTTTTTCCTGTAATTGGCCTGAGTTCAGGAGCCAGTGAAGAGGAAAAACCAATAGGAAAATCACTTTCCTTTCCTTACAAACCAAATTTTCTTTTATCTGCCTGAAGGTTTCCTACAGCTCTAGAGTATGCTCAGTCCATTAATCAGGCAAATAGGAAGTACATTTTGTTGTATATAAATCATACTTCAGTAAAACTGATTACAAAAAGTAGACCCAAGGATAAAATCTGATTAGTTAAACTACTTTTAATACATCAGAAGCTATTTAAAATCTATCTTTGAAAGACATATCTTTGAAGCTTGTCTTGAGAAGAATTATGGCTATGGTTTTCATTTAATTGAGGGAAATTTAATATGAAAATAATCTAATACATAGAAAGCCTACAAACCTTTTTAGGAGATTGTACTAGCAAGAAGGTGACCAACTTGGATTAAAATGGACTTTGGTTGCTCAAATTCAAAGAGGTGTCCCTGACTCCCAATATTTTACAGTTAAAAGGCAGGCTATGAAAGCTACTCATCTGCAATTGTCCAAGGAAGGAGGGATGTCTCAGAAAACTAGTAAATAGTAAAGGGTCCAAACTAAGACACAGAGCAAACACTAGATAATGGAGCCATTCCTAGGAGCATAACAAGGACTTAAGACACATTCCAATCTCCAGAGTAAGAGAAACATGCTACATTTTCCCAGGTAGATTTCAGAATTGTTATGGGCCAGGGACTGATTATCTCTGTTTCCCCATCCCTCCCCACCCCCTTTTGGGGTAGGACTCTTTCATTTTTTAATTTTAATTTTTGTTAATTTTTAATTGATACATAATGATCGTATATATTTCTGGGGTACATTTCTCCCTTTTTGAAAGGAGACACTGTTGTAGCTATCCTGTCCCTATCTTATTATTGCATTTTGGATGTGAATGGTCAGATAACTTATCTTTTTACTTCATAGGTCTCCCGAAGAGCAACATCCAGGGAGTTACATTCAGATCTGATGCAGATCATAAGATTCTGAGCTTCAAGGCTGATGCTCTAACAGGAAGAGACACTGGGGATCCTGGATTGAGGATCATGTTTTGCAAATGGGAGAGACATGAAATGTACAATTAGAGGGAATATTGTAGTAGAATTTTAAAAAATGACCAAACATTCTTTCTCTTCCATCATAGGTGGAATTGATTTTTCTACCCCATGGATTTGCATCAGACATGTGACAAGCTCTGGCCAATGGGTCCTTAGCAAACAAGGCCAACAGAGGCTTGAAAGGCATTTGTTCTTTGGAGCTGTGATCCTCCATCACCAGTTTCCAATAACAGATTCTTGACGCTATCCTCCACCTGTCCCATCTTTTGAGCCTCCACTGGAAGCATGATTTTTTCTAATGGTTGGTTTAAGGCAACTTAGGCTTTCTCTATCATGATCAGCAAAATCCATTCTTTCTTCACCTCAGCTTTGTTTTAAAGCCATTCCCACATTGTTATGCATCTGTACATAATGTAGCACCCCATTTCCAGCTATCAAATCTTTATTAGTTATCTATACTCATTTAACAATTTACCTCAAAACATAGCAGCTATAAAAAATATGCGGAAATCCAGGCATGCCTTAGATAGGTTCTCAGCTTCATGGCCTCTAGCAATGCTGAAATCAAGGCGTTGGCCTGGAGATTTAAGTCCCATTTAGAGGCTCTACTGGGGAAGGATCCACTTCCAAGCCTAAGTGATCATTTGTAGAATTCAGTTATTTGTGGGCTGTAGTACTAAGGGCCTCAGTTTTTCTCTAGTGTTTGTCTGGAGGTCTCCCTAAGTTCCTTGCCATGTAGGCCTTTAAACCATGACAGTGGGTGGGTGTGGTGGCTCACGCATGTAATCCCAGCACTTCCGGAAGCCGAGGCTGGTAGATCACCTGAGGTCAGGATTTTGAGACCAGCCTGACCAACATGGAGAAACCCCATCTCTACTAAAAATACAAAATTAGCCGGGTGTGGTGGTACATGCCTGTAATCCCAGCTACTCAGGAGGCTGAGGCAGGAGAATCACTTGAACCCGGGAGGCGGAGGTTGCAGTGAGCTGAGATCGGGCCATTGCACTCCAGCCTGGGCAACAAGAGTGAAACTCCGTCTCAAAAAAACAAAAACAAAAACAAAAAACCATGACAGCTTGCTTCATCACAGTGTGTAACCTGAGAGCGTAATAGAGCCAAAAAGGAAGTTACAATCTTTCGTAAACTAATTATAAAAATGTTGTAGAATGCTATTGGTTAGAAGCAAGTTACTAGGTGTAGCCTACACTGAAAAGGAGAATATCACACAAGGGTACAAAATTCAGGATGTTGTGGTCACTGAGAGTGGTCATAGAAGTATACCTATCACAAGGAGGCAGGAAGAAAGATAAGTTAGGGTAATGAATTTTTTTTTTCTTTTTCCTTTCTGCTTTGAGACTCATTTCTGGCAGTTGCTGTATCTCTACTGATGGGCTGCCACTACTCCATAGCTCTGGTAACATAATTTCAACCCCTACCCCTTCAAACCAATGCGTGGAAATGTTTTCCTGTCATTGGTAATTTCTGGTTGCTTCAACACTTCCTCGCTCTTTCCCTTAATCCAATCCTTCTTCTACAGGTGTTTCATTCATTGAAGACTTTCCTTCTAAACCCATCTGAGTTGACTTTTGTTTTCTGCTGGGATTCTGACTCATGAAGTTGGTTTTTGCTATGAAAAAAATTTGTTTTAATGGGGTAAAACTTGTCTATTTTAATAACTGCTTTTCTTTTTGTTGTCGTACTTTGAAAGGCTTTCCCTTCTTCCGGGTAAAGAGGATGTAGCAAAAATTGTTACCCTCCCTGTTTATCTCTAAAGTGTTTATGGTTTTATTTATTGTAAATTTAAATCATAGTTCTACTGGAAATATATAAGCAGTGAAGTTATTTTATCTGAAAACTACCCATTTATTGTACATTATTTATTTAATAATATTTATTTTTCCTAATGAGAAATGTCACCCATACTACATATTAAATTCATATATATGTATTTCAATTTTAAATTATCTCTATGTCATTTAACATACATTAGACCACACAAAGTATAAATATATTTAGTTTATTCAATGAAGCTGATATAATTTTAATTATCCAAAGTTGCCCTAACAAAGCAAGACACTTTTTTCATTCTGAATAAAATTGCAAAAGTCTTATGTAAAGTGTTTGCAAATTGAAACTAGAACAGTGCTTTAAAAAAAATAAGGATAAAGCAGGGCTTATTCTGGAAATACAATATCAATAAATCTTTTCATTAAAATTATAATTACAATGTGTTTTAATTATATTGTGACATACTGAAAAGATGTTTGATATAATATAGCAATATCTTTAAAAAATTCTTAAAATAGGAATAAAAAATCTAAGTTAACAAAGAGCATATTCAAAAAATCACTAACAAACTAAATTCTGAAGATCAGAATATTCAGGAAGACTCATTATTACTTCTGTGACTCAATATTGTTGGTAGTCCTTGCTAATGCAGTGAGAGAGGAAAATTCACATGAGAAGAGACAAAACTATCTTCAATTGTTGGTAGTCTAATTCTATACCTAAAAAAACAACAGGTTAATACAATCTCCTAGAATTAATTTTTTTAAACGTTTATTGTACCGGGTACAGCGGCTAACACCTGTAATCTCAGTACTTTGGGAGGCTGAGGGAAGATAAGTGCTTGAGCCCAGGAGTTCAAAGCTTCAGTGAGCTATGATCAGGTCACTGAACTCCAGCCTGGGTGACATAAAGATCAATAGGACTTCTCTGTACAACCAATAAACACACAGGGATGCAAAGGATAAAAATAATTCATGCACCATTGGAGTAAAAGCTATAAAATATGTTGAAGAAATTTAAGGAGGGTTGTGTAGGACATATACTAAGTTTTTCATAAAATACAATTGAGCGGCATAAAGCAAGACCTGAAAAATTGGATGTGTAAATTTAATACATTTTAAAATAGAAAACCTACAAATTTTATGGAATTTTTTAATGGAGAAAACGATCTGAAATTTCACATAAAAAACTAAATATTTGGGAATTGCCGAAAGTAATGAAGAAAATAGGGAGGGAGGACTGGTTTAATGGAATTAAAAATTGATCACAAACCACTACACTACAAATAGCATAATTTTTACCAAAGAATAGGCATAAATAGATATAAATAGTAATCTAATGTATGACAAAGATGGCATTTTAATTTACTGGAAAATAACATTTAGTCAATAAACTGTGGTATCATAATTGGCCACCCATGTGAATATGCATCAGTCAAAACCTCTGTCCCACACTGTATTCAAACTAATATTCCAGATGGGTGAAAGATTCAAATAAAAATTAATTAGATTATTATACAATTAATTTAATAAATGCAGTGAATTTATTATTTAATAAATACAAGTTAATAAATGTATATAATTTATTATATGATAAAGACAATTTAATAAATATGTATAATTTGTTGTATAATAAATACAACTTATTTATTATACAATAAAATTATAATTAAGTTTAAGAAAACATTTGTATAAATTTGGTTGAAGATTACATTCCCTAGAAAAACTGTAAATCCAGAAGCTATATTAAAGGAAAGATAAACTTATCAGAGGAGATAAGGATAGTCAGTTTAGGTATGAAAAAGCTACCATAAACAAGCCAAAAGACTAGTAATAAACTAGGGGAAAATTACATCTCATGTATGTAATATTGCTAATATTCCAACAGATTTTATATGTAAGATAAGAAAATATCCCACAATTTGCTGGGAAAATAGAGGCTACAAATTAGGAATTCACAGATAAGGAAATGCAATGGCACAAATATATGAGAGCTGCTCACCCTCAAAATTAGTTAGAATAATTTTAATAAGAGCAAAATGAAATAACAATTTCACCCTTTGCACTGGCCATGATTTAAAGGAACAATAAAAGAAAATGAATACACTCATACGTTCCTGATGACAAAGTGAAACTTTTCAGAAAGTAATTTCATAAAACTTGATTAAATACTTTGAATCAAATGAACTACTTTGTGAATCTCTCCTATAAAAATAAAGGTGCGTCTAAACATGGAAAGGAACAACCGGTACCAGCCATTGCAAAAACATGCCAAAATGTAAAGACCATCAAGGCTAGGAAGAAACTGCATCAACTAACGAGCAAAATAACCAGTTAATATCATAATGGCAGGATCAAGTTCACACATAACAATCTTAACCTTAAATGTAAATGGACTAAATGCTCCAATTAAAAGACACAGACTGGCAAACTGGATAAAGAGTCAAGACCCATCAGTCTGCTGTATTCAGGAGACCCATCTCACACGCAGAGACATACATAGGCTCAAAATAAAGGGATGGAGGAAGATTTACCAAGCAAATGGAGAACAAAAAAAAGCGGGGGTTGCAATACTAGTCTCTGATAAAACAGACTTTAAACCATCAAAGATCAAAAGAGACAAAGAAGGCCATTACATAATGGTAAAGGGATCAATTCAACAGGAAGAGCTAACTATCCTAAATATATATGCACCCAATACAGGAGCACCTAGATTCATAAAGCAAGTCCTTAGAGACTTACAAAGAGACTTAGACTCCCATACAATAATAATGGGAGACTTCAACACTCCACTGTCAACATTAGACAGATCAACGAGACAGAAAGTTAACAAGGATATCCAGGAATTGAACTCATCTCTGCAGCAAGCAGACCTAATAGACATCTATAGAACTCTCCACCCCAAATCAACAGAATATACATTCTTCTCAGCACCACATCGTACTTACTCCAAAATTGACCACGTAATTGGAAGTAAAGCACTCCTCAGCAAATGTACAAGAACAGAAATTATAACAAACTGTCTCTCAGACCACAGTGCAATCAAATTAGAACTCAGTACTAAGAAACTCAATCAAAACCGCTCAACTACATGGAAACTGAACAACCTGCTCCTGAATGACTACTGGGTACATAATGAAATGAAGGCAGAAATAAAGATGTTCTTTGAAACCAATGAGAACAAAGATACAACATACCAGAATCTCTGGGACACATTTAAAGCAGTGTGTAGAGGGAAATTTATAGCACTAAATGCCCACAAGAGAAAGCAGGAAAGATCTAAAATTGACACTCTAACATCGCAATTAAAAGAACTAGAGAAGCAAGAGCAAACACATTCGAAAGCTAGCAGAAGGCAAGAAATAACTAAGATCAGAGCAGAACTGAAGGAGATAGAGACACAAAAAACCCTCCAAAAAAATCAATGAATCCAGGAGTTGGTTTTTTGAAAAGATCAACAAAATTGACAGACCACTAGCAAGACTAATAAAGAAGAAAAGAGAGAAGAATCAAATCGATGCAATTAAAAATGATAAAGGGGATATCACCACCGACCCCACAGAAATACAAACTACCATCAGAGAATACTATAAACACCTCTATGCAAATAAACTGGAAAATCTAGAAGAAATGGATAATTTCCTGGACACTTACACTCTTCCAAGACTAAACCAGGAAGAAGTTGAATCCCTGAATAGACCAATAGTAGGCTCTGAAATTGAGGCAATAATTAATAGCCTACCAACCAAAAAAAGTCCAGGACCAGATGGATTCACAGCTGAATTATACCAGAGGTACAAGGAGGAGCTGGTACCATTCCTTCTGAAACTATTCCAATCAATAGAAAAAGAGGGAATCCTCCCTAACTCATTTTATGAGGCCAACATTATCCTGATACCAAAGCCTGGCAGAGACACAACAAAAAAAGAGAATTTTAGACCAATATCCCTGATGAACATCGATGCAAAAATCCTCAATAAAATACTGGCAAACCGGATTCAGCAGCACATCAAAAAGCTTATCCACCATGATCAAGTGGGCTTCATCCCTGGGATGCAAGGCTGGTTCAACATTTGCAAATCAATAAACATAATCCAGCATATAAACAGAACCAAAGACAAGAACCACATCATTATCTCAATAGATGCAGAAAAGGCTTTTGACAAAATTCAACAGCCCTTCATGCTAAAAACGCTCAATAAATTCGGTATTGATGGAACGTACCTCAAAATCATAAGAGCTATTTATGACAAACCCACAGCCAATATCATACTGAATGGGCAAAAACTGGAAAAATTCCCTTTGAAAACTGGCACAAGACAGGGATGCCCTCTCTCACCACTCCTATTCAACATAGTGTTGGAAGTTCTGGCTAAGGCAATCAGGCAAGAGAAAGAAATCAAGGGGATTCAGTTAGGAAAAGAAGAAGTCAAATTGTCCCTGTTTGCAGACGACATGATTGTATATTTAGAAAACCCCATTGTCTCAGCCCAAAATCTCCTTAAGCTGATAAGCAACTTCAGCAAAGTCTCAGGATACAAAATTAATGTGCAAAAATCACAAGCATTCTTATACACCAGTGACAGTCAAACAGAGAGCCAAATCCGGAATGAACTTCCATTCACAATTGCTTCAAAGAGAATAAAATACCTAGGAATCCAACTTACAAGGGATGTAAAGGACCTCTTCAAGGAGAACTACAAACCACTGCTCAGTGAAATAAAAGAGGACACAAACAAATGGAAGAACATACCATGCTCATGGATAGGAAGAATCAATATCGTGAAAATGGCCATACTGCCCAAGGTAATTTATAGATTCAATGCCATCCCCATCAAGCTACCAATGAGCTTCTTCACAGAATTGGAAAAAACTGCTTTAAAGTTCATATGGAACCAAAAAAGAGCCCGCATCTCCAAGACAATCCTAAGTCAAAAGAACAAAGCTGGAGGCATCACGCTACCTGACTTCAAACTATACTACAAGGCTACAGTAACCAAAACAGCATGGTACTGGTACCAAAACAGAGATATAGACCAATGGAACAGAACAGAGTCCTCAGAAATAATACCACACATCTACAGCCATCTGATCTTTGACAAACCTGAGAGAAACAAGAAATGGGGAAAGGATTCCCTATTTAATAAATGGTGCTGGGAAAATTGGCTAGCCATAAGTAGAAAGCTGAAACTGGATCCTTTCCTTACTCCTTATACGAAAATTAATTCAAGATGGATTAGAGACTTAAATGTTAGACCTAATACCATAAAAATCCTAGAGGAAAACCTAGGTAGTACCATTCAGGACATAGGCATGGGCAAAGACTTCATGTCTAAAACACCAAAAGCAACGGCAGCAAAAGCCAAAATTGACAAATGGGATCTCATTAAACTAAAGAGCTTCTGCACAGCAAAAGAAACTACCATCAGAGTGAACAGGCAACCTACAGAATGGGAGAAAATTTTTGCAATCTACTCATCTGACAAAGGGCTAATATCCAGAACCTACAAAAAACTCAAACAAATTTACAAGAAAAAAACAAACAACCCCATCAAAAAGTGGGCAAAGGATATGAACAGACATTTCTCAAAAGAAGACATTCATACAGCCAACAGACACATGAAAAAATGCTCATCATCACTGGCCATCAGAGAAATGCAAATCAAAACCACAATGAGATACCATCTCACACCAGTTAGAATGGCGATCATTCAAAAGTCAGGAAACAACAGGTGCTGGAGAGGATGTGGAGAAATAGGAACACTTTTACACTGTTGGTGGGAGTGTAAACTAGTTCAACCATTATGGAAAACAGTATGGCGATTCCTCAAGGATCTAGAACTAGATGTACCATATGACCCAGCCATCCCATTACTGGGTATATACCCAAAGGATTATAAATTATGCTGCTATAAAGACACATGCACACGTATGTTTATTGCAGCACTATTCACAATAGCAAAGACTTGGAATCAACCCAAATGTCCATCAGTGACAGATTGGATTAAGAAAATGTGGCACATATACACCATGGAATACTATGCAGCCATAAAAAAGGATGAGTTTGTGTCCTTTGTAGGGACATGGATGCAGCTGGAAACCATCATTCTTAGCAAACTATCACAAGAACAGAAAACCAAACACCGCATGTTCTCTCTCATAGGTGGGAACTGAACAATGAGATCACTTGGACTCGGGAAGGGGAACATCACACACCGGGGCCTATCATGGGGAGGGGGGAGGGGGGAGGGATTGCATTGGGAGTTATACCTGATGTAAATGACGAGTTGATGGGTGCAGCACACCAACATGGCACAAGTATACATATGTAGCAAACCTGCACGTTGTGCACATGTACCCTACAACTTGAAGTTTAATAATAATAAATAAATTTAAAAAATAAAAAATAAAAAATTAAAAAAAAATAAAGGTGCGTGTGCACGTGCACACACACACAATTAAAATAAAGGTGCGTGTACACGTGCACACACACATACAGAAGAATAATTGTTTTTAGTAGTAAATGTTGGAAACAAACTGAATATGAAATATTATTTACAATATGAAATATTATATGATTTTTAAAAGAGTGAGACACATTTATGTTCATTGGCCTGAAGGGAAGTTCTTGTTGTATTGTTAAGCAAAAAAGGCAAGTACAAGCAAAAAAGGTGTATGATATGATTCCATTTTGGTAAAAACCAATGAGCAACAATAACGCACAAAAATGTGTGCGTGTGTGTGTGTGTAAAAGTTGGTGAAGAAACACACTAGTTATATACTGTCTGAGTCTGGGTGGGGATTGCTGTAGTTTGAATATCCTCCCCAAAACTCATGTTGAAATTTTATTTTCATTATAAAAATGTTGAGAGTTGGGACCATTGAGGTGTGGTTGGGTCATTGGACTCTACCTTCATGAATAGATTAAAGTAGTTATGGTGAGAATGGGTTGCTGTAATAATGAGTTTAGCCTCTCTTGCTCTTGCCTTGTCTTTCTCTTCTGCCTTCTGCCTTCTGCCTTGGGATGACTCAGCACAAAGGCCCCGACCAGATGCTGGTTCTTTGATATTGGACTTCCTAGCTGCCAGAACTGTGAGAAATGTTTTTTGTTTTTTTTAAAAAATAAATTTCCAGTCTGTGGTATTCTGTTATAGCAACAGCAAAACAAACTAAGACAGGGATGTACATTGAGTACACATGGGCACAAAGAGGGGAATAGAATAGTCCCCAGTACTGGGGACTGCTTGAGTACTTGACGGTGGGAGGAGGGTAAGGGTCAAAAAACTACCTCTCCAGTACCATGTTCACTACCTGGGTGATGAAATTATTTGTTCACCAAACCCCAGCAACAAGTAATTTGCCCGTGTAATAAACCTGCACAAGTACCCCTTGAACCTAAAATAAAAGTGGAAAAAGGAAAAAAAAGGGGGGGCATGAAATAAGCACACACTCAGTTGAGGAGATGGACAGAGCACTCCGAGGCAATTATTTTCCTGTATTGACTATTATTTGATCCTTTGCTGCTGTTACAATTTTCCACTTTCCTTGTATTTTTAAAACCAGTGTAGTACCTGGTGTTGAACATTCAAGCATAGAAATCCGGAACCATCTTGCTTTGTTGTACATGCTGTATTAGCTTGAACTGTTTTATGATAAGTATTTCTTTTCCCTCTGTTGAAATCATGGTTTGCTTTAAACTCTCCCCAGGCCTTGGATTTTGAGTCTGCTTAACTCTATTTCATTACTATTGCTTCCATTTTATATCCCCTGCTCAGAGAATCCATGAATAGCTTTATAATTAATATATAGATTCAACTTTGACTCTGGGGTCATTTAAAGAGGACAGTCTCTTTTCCACTGATAATGTTTACAATTTTAACTTCCTTAATTAGCTGCCACCAGGTCTACCCTTATGTCTCACGGTATATGCCTGTCTGTATCCACACGTATATATAAAAAGTCATAATTGTACCTTACTTTTTGGTTCTGGGAATTCATTAAGACTTTAATTAAGGTCTTAATGAAGACCTATGATCAATGATAAAATTGTTTAAGCACTGGATTTTGGAGGTTCTTCATATTTCTAGTTCAGTAGTTTTCATCTAATGTACCTTGTTTTCATTTGACATCTTCATTTAGAAAATTCTACATTGTTAGTTATTTGTAAACTTATGAAATAATGTTGCTAATAATTATCTAATGTCCATAACCTGAAACTGTGATGAATATGTGCCTAAACAGGTGATTGGAAGAGCCAGGGAAATTGCTTCCTCCATTAGTGAAAAGATATCAGACCTGAGTAACATATGTCACCAGAATTCTGGACATATTTGTTCATGTCTTCGATATATATTTACTGAGTGTTTATTAGGTGACAAACATTGTCCTAGCAGCTAAGATGCTGTAGTGAATGAAAAAGTTCTGTCCATGCTTTCATAGAACTTCTATTTAAGTAGGGAAAGGCAGACAATAATCAAAATCCATAAGTGAAATAGATAGACCACTGTAAATCTTTAAGATACCTAGTGAATAATATGACATAAAAGGATCGGGGGTATCAGGAGATATAACATGGTTGAAATTCCAAATATAGTGGCCATGGGAATCTTAATGATAATGTGGCACTTGAGCAAAAACTAAACTAAAAAGAGAAATTGATCCATGCATATACCTACAGGGAGAGTGTTCCACGCAGAGGGAACAGCCAATGCAAAGGGTCAGAGGTGGGAACAGCCATGTTGCGCTGGGGAAACAGAAGAACAATATCAACATGGGTAGAGCAGAAGAAGCAAAATGAACAGATGAGTTCAGGGAGACTTGGGAGAATCATATAGGGGACAACAGGTCATTATATGTGATTTTCGTAGGGAAAGGACAGAACTAAGCTACCATTTAAAATCACTAAAAGTGCTATATTGAGAATCAAGTGAAAATGGCCAAAGACAAAACCAGGGAGCAGGCTCAACAAAGAGGCTATTGCAATAAGCCACTTGAGAGAAGATGGTGGCTTGAATGGTAGTAATAGTAGAGGTGATGATAACTGGTTGAAATCTGTAGAAGTCTTTAAGGCAAGGCAGACCTCTCAGGATTTATTGATGGTTTGGATGTGTCACATGAAGGAGAGGGATAAAAGACAACCATAGGAGTTTTTGCCTGAGAACTGACAGAGACTTGGCATTGTCTAATATGGGGAAACTGGGAGAAGCAGATTTCAGAGGAAGATTAGAGTTCGATTTTGGACATGGTAAAATTGAAAAATAAGTTATACAATTAAATGAAAATGTAAAGTAAGCAGTTGGATGAGCCTGCAGTACAGACAAGACACTTGGAGATTAAGGATGAGAGGAAATGTTTGAGGTTTGAGGAGAAAGGAAAAGATAAAATAATTGCATAGGAGATTGGGGGAATAAATGCAATAGAAGAATATGCAATGATTGCAGGTCAGCATTAAAAGCATATTTGAGGTTAATGACTATAAATTAATTGTGAGACAGCATTATTTAAAACTTTCCTCAAGCAGGTATACAGGTACTAAGCTAGATTTTAACATGACTGGGTTTTGCCAAGCAAAAAGAAGTTAGAACAAAAGAAAAGAGAATAGTTGGTACATGGTTGGGAATGATTACCATAACTGATGATGGAATTAAGCTTAGGAAATTAGGGGTGAGGCATAGTGAAAATAGATTGTGGATCCCTATACTGTTGAGAAATTACTGGATTTGTGGCTGAAGGAGAGGTAACCCTGAAAGACAGAAGGCGGTGATTATAGAATGGAGCTGTTAGTATGTAGGCTTTCACGTATTTGTGTTGAGCCCTAGAGTGTGATGAAGGAAATTGTCTTAAGATAGAGATAGGATGTCAACATTATTGACAGTGAATAGGTTAAGAAGCTCAGAGACCAAGATATTAGAAAGACTGTATGCCTGGGCACTAAATTCATCCAAAAATTATGACAGGAGTGTAATGAAGGGTGGGAGAGTGAAGCACAGACAAGGAAGAGCAATTGAAGGCTTGGCTGTTGATTGCAACAAGATGGTAAGTGGTGAAGTCTGATAAGAAGATATTCAAATTGGCTGATTTTAAGGAGGAGGAAAAAAGAGTAAAGTAAAACCTGAAATGAGGAGCAAAGGATATTCTTTTTTCTTTTTTTTTTTTTTTTTTTTTTTTTTGAGACAGAGTCTCGCTCTGTTGCCCAGGCTGGAGTGCAGTGGCTGGATCTCAGCTCACTGCAAGCTCCACCTCCCGGGTTCACGCCATTCTCCTGCCTCAGCCTCCCGAGTAGCTGGGACTACAGGCGCCCGCCACCTCGCCCGGCTGCAAAGGATATTCTTATTCCACCTCCACGCCCAGTGGTTTTATGAGTGTGGGAGGGAGATCAGCCACCAGTTGAGATGGCCACAAGTGAAGCAGTGTCCTCAGGGAGAACCAGACTTTGCTCAGAGAAAATGGTGAGGAGACTAAGGATACAGGAGAATTGTTTCTTCTAGAGGGAATGTGGAAGGGTTTCATAAGTCAGGAAAGGTGGCAGATCAGAAGTCTCAGCCAAATATTAAACAAATCAAGAAAACCCTTTGGATATAATTAATACTCCTTAAAAGAAAATAAACCTGCACATACCCAGCTCATAGAAAGTGGATTACTTACTTCATTATTTATAGACTTTCCCACCTTTGCACCACAGAGATAACCACAATTGTTCCTGGCAGAATAATTATGTTTCAAATTCATGTAGGTACCCAGCTTATCCTTATAAAGTATATATTCCACTCTGCTGATTGAACATTGTTAGAATCTTCAGATGCATTTAAAATATATGTCACTTCTTTGGAATGGTTCTTATGTTCCAAGAAAGGTAGTGAAACAATTACAGGTGAGGAAGGATGAGAGATGATGTCAGAAAATGGAAAGTTTGAAGATGATGGATGACCTGGGAATGCTGGGTAAAGGGTCATGTTGAGATTAACCCTGGTGGTTCTGAGGCTGGCAGTGTTGCTGAGCCTGTCCAGTGTTGCTGAGCCTGTCAGTGTTGGAGGTAAGGCAGGATTTAATGTCTTGTTAGTGTTCTATAGCTCCCACTTGACACCTCCCATAGAAGCTGCCTCTTGAGCTCTCTGGAGCCCTGGAATCTTCTTGGTCCTTGCCTGTGAAGTCATGATTCCTGGTAGTAAGCAGGTATTTCTCTGAGTGCAGTTTCCTTCTTGACTCTTGATAATGGAACTTTACAAGTGCACACAAAAAAACAATTCTGAAGGACAGATATGAGGTGAGAGAGTAAAATGTACATAATTATTAGAGTTCATTTTCAGGGTTCTGTGATGATCCCAAGGGGAGTGTATGTGTATCTTATGCCTAGAATAATTTTGGGGGTATACTAACCACTAACATTTCCCCATGTTTATCTCTGAGTAACCCCTATTCTATGAAGGCCAGTAGCTCTGATGTGATGCTGCCATGTACACAGGTGTGTTTTCTCAGGTCTGTCACCCCAATGGCTATTTACTAGCCTCCCTAGGCTCCCTGAATAGGAAACACTCCTTCTGAAGGCTCTGTCACCTCGCTAGGACTACACAAGAAGACTCCTGGCCAGGCGCGGTGGCTCATTCCTGTATTCCCAGCAGTTTGGGAGGCCGAGGCAAGCAGATCGCGAGGTCAGGAGTTGGAGAACATCCTGACCACCATGGTGAAACCCCGTCTCTACTAAGAATACAAAAATTAGCTGGGCATGGTGGCGGGCGCCTGTAATCCCAGATACTTGGGAGGCTGTGGCAGAAGAATCGCTTGAACCTGGCAGGTGGAGGTTGCAGTGCACCGAGATCATGTCACTGCCCTCCAGCCTGGCTACAGAGTGAGACTCTATCTAAAAAAAAAAAAAAGAAGAAGAAGAAGAAGAAGAAGAGGAAGAAGGATTCCCTTTTCTCAACCCTCAAGTTTCATTCCTTCACAAGGCTCTCTAGTCTCTATCTTTCAAACACTCTGGCTACCCACTCTGGGTTGTCCATCTAACTCTCCTCAATGATGTTTGACTTTCATGAACAACGTTTTATGAATGTTTTGTCATCCTCCGGCTTCTTGATTTATCCTTGTAAATGTCCTTGAGCATAGGAAATACAGTGTACAATTTTGCCTTCTTAATAGGAGAGACGGTAGAAACGGTCAAAATAGGCCCACATTAGTATTTTAATGTTATTTGATGATATGCAGAAGAGGAAAACCAAAAACGATATGACTTGTGTATATGTCTTTCAAATTTTCTTTTTTGATTAAAGTCAAATTTGATTAAGGTCAAATTTAAGTCACCTGAAAGGCCACACGGCTTACACCTGTAATCCCAATACTTTGCATCACTTGAGCTCAGGAGTTTGAGAACAGTCTGGACAACATGGCAAAACCCTATCTCTTAAAACAAATAAACAAACAAACAAACATTGGTTGGACATGTTGGTGTGTGCCTGTGGTCCCAGCTACTGGGGAGGCTGAGGCAGGAAGATTACTTGAGCTTGGGAAGTTAAGGCTCAGTGAGCCAAGATCACACTACTACACTCCAGCCTGAGTGACAGAGTGAGACGATGTTTCAAAAAAGAAAAAAGAAAAAAAAAGAAGAGGAAAAGAAAAAGATCACGCTGGAAAATATTCTTTTGTCTCAGATCATCAACCTTAAATTTGTAGGAAATCATTGTTTTCATTTCTATAGTTTTAGGTTAGTTATGTCTACTTTTTGAACTTCATTTAAATAGAATCATAAGCATAATTTTTGTGTCTGCTTTCTTTCAACTGAAAATGTTTTTGAGATTCAACCTTGTTGCGTGTATCAGTATTTTCTTTTTAATTTGTTTGAAGAAATTCTATCATATAAATACATACATTAAAAATTTATTCTGGTATCAGTGGCATTTTGGTTGGTTCAAATTTTTGGATTTTATGAACAACATTACTATGAGTTATCTGTAGAAGTAGAAAATGCTGATAAGTGGAATTGTTATATTCAGGTGAATATTTAATTTTATAAGAAATTTCCTATTGATTTGTAGGAATTCTTTTATAACCTGGGTATAAACCCTTCGTCAAATATATATTGCAAATACTCTTTGGGAGTGAGAGTTACCTTTTAGTTTCTTAACAGCTTATTTTTTGGGAGTGGGAGTTACCTTTTAATTTCTTAACAGTTTATTTTGATGAGCTGAAAATTTCAATCTTGATGGCCTCTGATATCGATTTTTTGTGTGTCCTCTTAAATAAATCTGTCTTCATTTCAACAAATGTGATGGAGACATTTTATTTTTTCAGAAGCTTTAGAGTATTACCTTTATTTTTAAGTCTCACATTTTGCCTATGTAAGCATCAATGTTAATATTTTTTTTCTTTATATGACACTCACTTGTTTCAGCACAATATTCTTTTTCCTTCATTGAATTGTCCTGGTTCTCTTACGGAAAATACATTAAACATATATATGACTGAACTCTATTCTTCTGAAATGACCTATTTGACTATCTTTCCTTCAATATCACATTGTCCTGATCTGTGTTTTAAGTAAATTTTGATATCTGATACTGTATGATCCCCAACTTCTTTCTTTTTCTTTAAATTTCTTTTTACTGTTTCAGAGTGTTTTTCATATGAATTTCAGAATTATCAATTTCTACAAAAAAAAGTGTATTTTGGGATTGTGTTGAATTTCTATGTCAACTTGGAGTGAATTGAAATCTTAAATCTACTGAAACTTTCTATCCACAAATATGCTGTTTATTTTATTTTATTTATTTTTAAGTTTTGGAATGCTATAACACTATTTCTTTTCGGTATCAATTTATAAAATATTAATAAAAACAAATTTTACAATGTTATACCTTTTTACATGTATAGTTTAGTAATATTTAGTATATTCATTGTTATGCAGCAGATGTCTAGAACTTTTACATCTTGCAAAACTAAATCTCAGTAGCCCTTAAGCAACATCTGCCCCTTTCACCCTTTCCCTGGCTCTTGACAAATACCATTCTACTTTCTCTTCCTGTAAGTTTGACTACTTATGATAGCTCACATAAATGAAATCATACATTTCACCTCCCATAATGTCCTACAGTTTTATGCTTATTGCGGCATGTGACATGATTTCCTTTTTTAAGGTAGAACCATATTCCATTGCATGCATGTGCCATATTTTCTTTATCCATTTATCTATCAATTTATTTTGATATTTTGATATTTTCTTTATCCATTTATCTATCTATCTATTCCAGGGGTGAGACACTGCGCCTGGTCCAAAGTTCTGTTGTTGTTGTTAACAGTTATTTAATTCTGTCAAAAGATTTGTCAATATCTTTTAAAATGGTGAAAGATGGCTTTTTTTCTGTTGAATAAATGAGCAACATTCTTGGTTTTCTAACATTGAATGAATTTTGCACTCCTGAAGTAAATCCTGCCTGATTATGATTTATTATATAATTTTTTGTTGCTCTATTGCTGATATTTGTTAATTTTTTTATATCTTTAGAATATTTATTCATATGTGACTTTATTTTTATTTGCCTACTTTTAATATCATGTTAGTGCTGTGATAAAATGAGTGAAGAAATATCCTTGTTTTTCTTATTTTTTAAAGGTGTTTGTGCAGAATTGGTATTATTTCTCTTCTAACATTTGGTAGATTCACCACTGAAATCAGTTAGGGCTGGAGTTTATTGAGGGAATACTTTTTGTTACGAAGTCAACTTTTAAAATAAGTATAACAGTATTCAGACTTTCTATTACATTTTCTGTCAGTTTTGGTAAGTTCCTCCATTCCCCCCAGTAATTTGTTCATTTCACCCATGTGGTCAAATTTATTAGCAGAAAGTTGCTTATAAATTTTATTATCCTATTAATGTCCACAGGATCTCTAATGATATAACCTTTTCAATTTTCATACTGGTACATTGTATTTTTTCTTTTTTGTTGTTGATCCAACTTACTAGTGATTCATAAATTTTATTAAACTTTAATGAAAACAAAAATTGGGTTTTATTTTATTTCATCTTTATAGTGACTTATTCCCCTTTACAGATAAAGAAATTAAGTGCTGCCCAAAGTCCTAAATGTGGACTAGTAAACTGTAACTGTGGGGATTCAAACACAATTCTTTCTAACTCTAAAGCTCTGTCTCTTCTTTTTGTCTATAAGATTTCCTACTTCTCAAATGAGCTTGATTGCAAAAACTGAATCTCCAAACTTTCAATGTACAGCATAAAAATTGCCAGATACTCTTGTTTTTGGAATCTAAGTTACCCAAGATGAAGAGTCTAGGGTAACTTTGTTTTAATTTACAGAATTCACATTCAGCACTTCTATGATAGCTCATCATTCAATGTGAAAATCAAAACACACTATGAGAAAAATTATAAAACTATGCTCCAACATCATCTACCATGGATTTCCTTAGAACCACAAAATAAATAAATCAATAATGATGCACTAGTTATCCTACCTGCTTACATGAAACAATTTAGAATTTCTTTTCTCACCTAGACATGGCTAGGGAAAAAAAATGATTTCAACCAAACAAGGGTATCGGCTCCCTTCAGAAATTTTTAATTGGATGCATCCTGTTAACTCTGTATCTACCACATCAGAAAACTAAGGAATGAACCTCCAGCATGTATGCTTTGGAAAAGTTACCATAATGAATATAGTGTGTCCCTCTGGTAAATAATTTGCGCACAATTAGTTGAAAAGTTGTGCAAATTGTATGTGCTACAAGCTGTTGTCATTCGTTAGTAATATTTACTCCTTTTGAGTGTCCATAATACGAAGCAGGTAGGCAAGCTAATCTGGAATATTTGTATGTTCTATGTGGGGCCATAAAGAACTGTTAGTTCTTTGGTTAATCTTAGCATGTTCTACTATTATTCTGCAAAGCACATGAGGATTATTGATATTTTGTAACATTATTTTATGTGAATTTTGCGTAAGAACATCACATTTTCTGTCCATGCAGAGAAGAAAGTCTCCAGGAGCTGGGAGACTGGAGTATGATGATATGAATTGGACTAGATGGAAGATTTAGCAATGGCACAGAATTGACTGGTCTAGCACAGTGGGTCTAATTTAAGATTGCTCTAGGCTATTGATTCCTATTCACTAACAGGCTACTAAACAAAACAGATGAGCTAAACCAACTGTAGAGTGGCCCAGAATGAACCACAGAATGAACCTATACTTCCCGGCTCCTTCAAATAGTAAACATCCTGAGTGGGACAGAATCTCTAAGGCCAGCCTTGAGCTGACTTTATTCCAATGTGAAGATTTTTGAGATCAGTATTACAAAATTTCCTTCAGGGCACTCTTTATTTAATAAGCTGTTGACACTGTTATTCAGCAGAAGCCTTGATGTTAGAGTTGTTTCCCATTATTTAGGGGGGGAAAAAAAAGACAGTGTTTGAATGAGTACACAAGTTTACATTATAATGAATGATACTTTTGTTGACTTCATCACCATTATTAATGTGAACAATATGTTCATGTTTAATTACCTGTAGAATATATCTCATTGTATTGAAATGGAATTTTTAAATGTGCAATCCCTTACTTTTTGTGGTCATATAAATTTTAGTCTTGAGGATAAAGACAAATGAAATTGAGGAATAAAAATATAAAGACAATGTATATCAGAATATAATCTTTATGATCCTAAGTATACATATATTACTAAAATAAAGAGATTTGTGTTTTCTGTTTATACTCTGAAAATAGGGTTGCTAGGTAATATAAATACTTATATAAATTTGAATTTCATGTAAATGAGTGATAATTTAATGATTTCCAAAATATTATTGATGGGACATACTTATATTAAAATTCTCTGCATTTGTATCTAATATTTAAATTTTATTCAGCATCCTGTTTTTTTTCCCCCGTAACTCTGGCAACCCCATTTGAAGAGGAAAGTAAAAATGCTTCAAGAGTTAGTATGCATATTTCACAAAGTTCGTTTTTAACTAAATAGTTTTACATAATTTATTTGAATTGTATAGCCTTATTTCATAATACATTTCTCTTTAAATATTTTACACTTGTGTTAATATGAAAATTACTGATTAAGAGAAAGAAACTCGACAACGTATTTTTTTAAAAGATCTGATTCATCAAGGTCACGCTCACCTACAAAAGCATTTTCAAGTAATTTAAACAGATGGATAAATGTGCCAGCCACATTCAAAGATTTATCTTGACACGATTTATAGCTTCTGATAAGCTTTTTCTGTGGTTCTTTCTCCATGTGACTTAGTTAAGCCATCATCCAGAGGTTAAACGCCAGAGTTCTCTGACATTTTAAGCCAGTGAAGGGTATTTTTTTCCTTTCTCTTGTAAAAAAAAAGTTTCTTTTGGTGCAAATCGAAGCCCATTTGCAATACCTTTGCAATCATCTGTAGAATTTAAGCAAAGAAAACAACAACCTAAAGTAAAATTGCCTTACTGAAGATCCCAATCATTTATTTTCCCCAGTGAAATCTTTCAACAATTAAATTATGTTCTATAGCTACTGTCTTAAGAACATATTTTAGATTCTACATTTCTTATTTAATATATAAATAGAAAATTTTAAATATTAAACAAGTAATCTACAAAATATGTTCTGTGTTAAATACAGGAGTCTTTCTTGGTAATTCACATAGTGTCTTGTGATTTGGCTGTAAAAACAACGTATTTTTCTGGTGATGTGGAGAAGATGACTTCCAGTTCTTTCTTATACTCTCATTAAATACTATCTGAATAAATGGGGATCTTAACTGGAACCAAATAAAAGAATCAACTTTCAGAGTAAAATTAAAGAGCACAATTAACTTACTGCCAGTGTACACGCCTGATAATCATTCCTAAAAGTAGGAATCTGTCTAGGACTGAAATATTTTCATGTTTGGACATAATCAAAACTACAAAGCATAAAGTTCAGAAGATTTTTTATGGACTTATATTGGTCATAAGTTTATGACTGATTTGTGACCAAATTATACTAAGTTAAATACCTAGGTTCAGTTCAGTACCTATGTTGACAGAAGCCAGAGGGGCTATACGAGAAGCATCTCTCACTCTAAAATGGAATTTAAAAATATTATACATTAGAGCCATTTAATATAAAACCATATTGAAAGTTCCATTTATTATAATGGACCCTCTCCTAAAAACACTTCCTACCCAGTTTTATAGGTAGGTGCACATACCTCTCTCATTTATCATATGTTATTCCTCTCCATTCTAATTTCTGGTATATATTTTCCATGTCAAATATTAGCTCACTTAAGGAAGTGACAGTGTCATTTTTCTATTCCAAATTGAAAGAAAAACATACTTGTGAGCCAGTCACAAATGCCATTAGCTACTTAATAAGAGCAGCTCATGTGGTAAGTTCAATGGAATAGGGAAAACAAAAGGAAATAGTAGTGAATATTAAACCAGATTGAAAAATAAAGATAGTAGATTCTTAATGTGAGTATAAAAATAATTATGAGGTCATAATTACTGGTAATTATAAAAATAAAATTTGGAGAATGAGAATTGATTTTGGTTTGAATGCAAGACAGGAATTCTAAAATTTTAAAAAACCGTATCAAGAGTTGTGATTTTGTTGAGAAAATTGAGGGAAACATATTTATAATATATATTTATGTATATTTAATTGTAAAATATTTTTCCCTGTATATATGTGTACATACATATATGTTCTGTATATATACATATACATGTATGTGCTATATATAGATGTACAAAAAGATTCTTTTTAAAAATATATCTATATATATCTATCTCTATATAATGACTTTGGCATTTCCACAGATTTATAAAATTTTATACAATTCCTTTAAGAGATATGTTTCAATGGTATTATTTATTCATGGTAGAAAATCCAAAAAGTACAGTTAAAGCAAACAGAATAAAGAATTAATAATACTACTAATAAATGATGTTTTGGTTTATGTAATTTCAGTAGTACGCTATACAGATACACTATTTTTTACTTATTTAGACTCTCGAAGGAGGCTTATGAGTACCTGGATTGAATGTTGAGGCAAAAGTTTGTTCTACATTTTAGGTAGGTTCTTTAATCATTATATTAATTTTAGAGAACTCGCTGCGGCAAACATCATCCACTGGTTAATCCACTACCTTTACAGAGACCCTTTACTCTTATTGTCTTCAAAATATAGATTCTTAAAGCTAATAATGCTTTTCTCAGCCACTGTTTTCATCAATGAAGTAGAAAAAGAAATATGCTTTGATTTTATGAAAAAATGACCCTCATTGTTTTTTCTGCCTTGCATATGGATGTGGTATCATGAATAAAGCAAATGCTATGCGTGGTCAGGTAGAAAAATAATACAGCTGGGTCGTTAGTGGTATCATTGAGCAGCTGAAGCAATTGCAGTAAACCTTTATCTCTGGACTTCTTGTTAAGTAAGTAAAGTATTCACTATTTTTATTGGCATCTGTTATTTGGCCATTTTCTTGTTTGTGGTTAGAAGCAATATTTACCTAATACGAGTCATTACTTGGAAATAGGATGCTACAAATAATAGACCCTAAAATATGTGTTTGATCGATTGAAGGAGATAGAAAAGTGGGCTGAGCAGCCACAGGAATTCTAAGCTCAAAACAGCAGCAAGGAAAAGTTAATGGCTGTTTCTGAAGCCTTTCCTCAAGTCTCATTTCTGATTTGACTCTTGAGAAATTCTCTTGTGACATTAACTCAAGGAATTGTTGGTAGATTACACAGAGTTGATCCAAGGTATGTGAGAATTCAGTCAAGTTTTATATATTGGAACCAGCCTTTCTTTCTTTTACATTCTCATTGCTATTGATAAAATATAACTCAGTGGTATTGATAACATAAAGCTGTCCCAGACAGCTATGACTAGGGCAGTACAGCTGAGAAGGCTATGTCACCCAATGATCAAGAACATTCTGGGGAATGGTGTGACTAGTCTCCTAAACCTGAGGCACTGCATGACTGGACAGGATAAAAGTACCCTAGAGCTGATTGCTTCTCTTAGCTTGTATTTTTCCACCCACATTCATCCTTATTTCTCATGACTATGCATATCTGGAAGGAGTAATGACTGAGAAACTGGAACGTATGTGTGGGAGTCCTGAGACTTCTCTGTTCTTGCTGTGAATACTCTATTATTTCCTGTTCTTTATCCTTTTTAAAGGCAAGTGAAGTTGGTGCTGGGTGAACATTATTATGCCTCATAAGTTTAATTATGGAAAAATACAAAATGTTGACAGGTAATACTTATCATTTTAATGAAATTTATCAATGCCCTACAAGAAGTAGGTAGACTAGAGATAGCCTGTCTGAAAGCAAGAAGGGCAGAACATGCAGCTTTTTTGTTTCCTGAATTTGTAAACTGAAACCTTAAATGTTGAAAAAACCAACATTCCTATCCCAGGCTGAAACTGATACTAGCAGAGGCAACAAAGTCCCAGCCTTAGCAGGATATTAGACTGGAGTTCTTATGCAGCAAAAAATAGGATTATGGTATAACCAGCCTACTAAATCCTACACTTTCAAAGAGCATTTAGTTAATGAACACTAAGCAAAAGATGATAGATTGATATAATGGTTTACAAGAAAAGGACAAGATATTTTAGGTTTATTGAATGTGACTAGGCTATATCCATGTTTCTGGATACTTAAAAATGACCAGGCACAAATAAAATGGAAGTCTGCTAATTTCTTGAGAAGACGATATTGCCAAAAATCACCAGGTCAGGTTTAATAGCCTATGACTTTTAAAAGTTGTCATTTCCTAAACATAAGTTCAGTTTTGAACAGGATAAGTTTGAAGACCTTAGGATTATCATAAATATACATATAACCTGGATTTGTACTTTTAAGCAGGTTTTAATTTGCTTAAAGATAGAAGTTTGTAAATGTCAAACAATGGATGGTAGTTAAAACCAAGATATTATATATAATTCAGTGAGAGTTCATAGTTTGGAAGGAAAGGCAATGACAGAACAGAAGACCTGTAGAAAATTTAAGGGTCAAGTAAAGGAAGCTGTGAAGAAAAAATAATAAAATGAAAGGCTGCAAATATAGGAAAAAGAACTGATCATATTGGATTAAAAAGGAACATAAAGGGTAAACAGTATGTCCTCATTTGTATAAAAAGTTTTTAAATTTCTTGAAGCTTTCAAAGAACTTCTTAGGGATGGGGCACTGAAGATTTAGTGTAAGATTTGTTTTTCATTGATATTATTTTTCTAGCTTAGTTTTAAAAATTATATAGACATGTATATTATTTTTCAATAAAAATAAAATGATTTATCAAAATAAAAATTCAAGTGGAGGAATAGATATAGAATAGGAAGAATATCACATGATCATCTAGGCAGAAGGATGAGTCCAACTGTGGGTAATTTTCGGAAAGACCAGTGGTAGTAACTTGAGGGGGTATGTGGTGAAAATCTCACTTTTGTTTTATAATAAATTAGTAAGGCAGTTAAGGAATTGGAGGCTCTACCACTAGCTGTTGGTGAGTAGTGGTGGTACGAATGAGAGCGGGAGCTAAAAGACAATAAATAAAATGGTTGCTGAATGGAATGGAGTGCTTAGATAACAATGAGCTCCATGACTTAGTATCAATCCAAATAAAATTTGCTCTTAAACAGATTTCCATTTATTTACATTATTCCAAAAATTAAATGAACATGTAGCTTTTTTTCTATGTATCATTTTCCTGTCCATCTTCTTTTATTTAGCATAGAACACTAATAATGCAGGATGACTGTACAACTATAATATGAATGATATATATTATGTTTCTGGTGAATTAATGTTTTATTATACATAGAGCAACCCTTTTATCCCAAATGGGTTTGGCTGGTAATATATTCTTTGTCCTCTAAAATCAAAGTATTTCTGCCAGTGGGCATTGCTGTGACCAGAAAAGATTACTAAAAATAAATGAAATTCTCTCTCTTTGTCTCTCTCTTACACACACACACACACACACATACACAAATACACACAATTTAGAAATATCTTTAATGTTTTTGAGAATTGACAAATAGAAACCAAATTCTTCCAGGGGCAAAATTTACTATTTACATACTAAACAGGCTACCATTATTTAAACAACTGCCATTTTATTTTGTAACTAGATTTGTCTACTGTACTTTATTAGTGGCTTACTAAGACACAAGGCTTTCCTTAACCTTCAGGGCTGTGATGATTCAGGGTTCTTGCAACATTACTGTCCTTACCATATTTAAGATTATAAATTTAGTATATGGGAGTATTTCTTTTTCATAGCTCCTCTTCAATTAAAGTAATGTCCACTAGGTGAAGAGTGGTTTGGGAGCAGGGAAATGATATGGTTAAAACTGTGCTTTGAGAATATTAATCTGTTGGGATTATGGAGTGCAGAATGGCATCTGCATCATTTGGCAACTGATTGGATCCTGAGCAGGGTAGGATGGGAGATGTTGCAGCACAAAGTCTTCTACTATGACTCCAGGTGTTTTGGACTCTGAATCTTTTAGGAGTGTTCAAATAGGACTCCAATGTCTTGAGTTATAAGTACTGTGAATATTAATTTGTATTCATCACAAAAGGAGGCAAAGGAATGTAAGATTTGGAGAAGCTGGTGTGTGTGTGTGTTTTATTATATCCAATTTAAGATTTTGTGGCAATCTTGAGTATTAGTTTGAATCTGCATTCAAGAAGAAGACTGGGGATTGGAGAGGAGAGTTGCTTCACTAAATTTCATAAACTGATAAATTTTAAACATATTTAATTATAACATGTTGTCTGGAAGATTGTTTACAATAAAATAAATAGGCATAAAGGAAATACTGTAAAATATGAGACAAAAACCTTAGTTTCAGACCATGATGTCATATAGAAAATTTAATACAAGAATGGGACATTTTATGCATTGGCTTTCCCACTAATTAACTGCTGGCATCTCTCCCATGATGGTTACAATTTTTCGTTAAAAGTAGGCATTTTCAATATCTGGAAACAGACTTCCAATGTCTATCAGGGCTTATTCATAACACTCTTGCTTTCACCCTCTACTTTTTCTAGTTCTTCCCTGGCACATTGGTCTGTTCTCTCATTGCCATAAAGAAATACCTGACACTGGGTAATTTATAAAGAAAAGAATTTTAATTGGCTCATAGTTCTGCAAGCTATGCAGGAAGCATAGCAGCTTCTGCTTCTGGGGAGGCCTCAGGAAACTTACAGTCACAGCAGAAGGCAAAAAGGGAGCCAGCACTTCACATGGCCAGAGCAGGAAAAAGGTGGGTGGGGAGGAACTACATACTTTTCAACAGCCAGATCTTGTGAGAACTCTATCATGAGAATAGCACAAAAGGCATGGTTCTAATCCATTCATAAAGGATCCACCTCCATGATCCAATCGCTTCCCATCAAGTCCCACCTCCAACCCTGGGGATTACAATTGAACATGAGATTTTGGTGGGAACACAGATCCAATCAATATCACCTTGCTAAGTCCTTATTGCTTAATGATCATGAGAATGAACTCTGTGAACTCTGAATAATGACTTTTGTGCCTGGCACTGGTCTTCATGGTCTGTTATTTTGGTAAATAACTTCTCTTTCTGGATCTTCGCAGTACCTCTATCCTTATCAATGGCAGTGGAAGTACAGAGAGTTCTGCCAACTCCATCCAGCTGTCTGTTTTCTGTTACCTTAAACCCCAAATTTAATGCTTCAGCAGCCTTTAGCTAGTTCTCATTTCCTAGCTCAGTAAGACTGCCACTACCCTTGAGCCCCAGCTCCCTGTGCCACAGGAGGGGACCATATCCTAGACAGAGAGCTGGGAAAATGTGCAGCTCAACTCATGTGCAGCTCTTCCTTCTCTCATAGATTAGAATTCTTCTTTGCCTGTTTTCTAATGTTCAAAAAAGAGAGATGCTTATATATTTTGTCCAATTTACAGTTGATTGTACTGGGTATAAAAATAGTACTTAAAAAGATATAGGATTATATCTGGAAGCAATGCTCCCTAAGGCTATAACATTTTCACAAATAATTATAAATGTTTTGGAGTTTAAAACATTTAAGTAAAAATTGTATATGTTTAAGGTATACAATATGATGTTTTGATATGCATATGCATGGTAAAATGATTGCTACAGTCAAGCAAATTAACATACCCATCTCTTCACAGTTATCATTTTTTGTATGTGTCATAAGAGCACTGAAACTTACTCTCTTGGGAAACTTCCAGTTTATAATAGAGTGTTGTTAACCACAATCATCATGTTGTACATTATTTCTCTAGACAAATTTACTCTACATAACTGACATTTTGTACCCTTTGACCAATATCTCCCTATTTCCCCTAACTCCCTGGCCCTGGTAACCACCATTCTACTCGCTACTTCTGTGTATTTGACTTTTTTAGATTTCACATGTAAGTGAGATCATGCATCTCACTTTCTATGTCTTGTTAATTTCATTTAGCTTAATGTCCTCCAGGTTCATCATGTTGTCACAAATGGCAGGATCTCCTTTTTAAAAACTTAATAGACATTCATTCATGAGTAGTGGTCCCTGAAACCAACTGCAGTTTCAGCAATTCACTAGGAGGACTCGCAGGACTCAACATATAGTCACACTTAGAGACCATGATATATTGACTTACTACAGCACGAAGATACAAAGCAAAATCATCACATGGAAAAAGCACATGGAGCAAAGTCTGGAATAAATCAGGCACATGTTCCCAAGAGTCGTCTCCTAGTGGATCACTTAATTCCTCTAACAATGAGTTGTGGCAACATGAGTGCGATATTGTCTGCCAGGGAGGCTCCTTAAAAACTCAGTGCCCAGAGATTTTAGATTGAGTGCCCTCTGCCTAGCATGTATCAAAATCCCAGACTCCCAGAAGAAAAATAGGTATTTGGCAAACTACACTGTTTACACTAATACTTTATGTCCAGTGAGCCACCTTTATCAGTTAGGGAACAGTAAGAACCCTCCTGAAATTTTAGTTCCCAGATGTCAACCAAGCACTAACTAGGGAAGGATCTCAGAATAGCAATGTCAGACCTATTATATTAACACTTTTCTGCACAATTTGATAAGTCTAAATGACTCCCCAGAGAGATGCAGAACTCAATCTGATGTACTTATTTCATGAATGATGCGCCTCTATCTTATTTTTCTGACTGAAATTTGTAGTTTATGTTTTCACAAGACCAAACATATCATATTTGTTTTTCATGTAATAGGAAACTATACTGATATCATGAATAGGTGTGTATTTGACCTTCATTGTTCCCAGATGCGATATCTGTAAATTTGCCTAATCACTGAAATTTATTTGGAACCCTAAAATCCATACTCACAGCTTTTGTAGTCATTTATGGACATACACCGGGTGGTGAAAAATTTAAGTAAACACACATTCACAGCTGAGGCTGAACAACACTATGTTCTTCCTTCTTGCTCAGATCTCATGCAGAGATGATCAGAGAGTGGGGATATTAGGAGCATTCGATGTAATGCGAAAAGCTCCAGGTCTGGGGTCAGTGGAACCAAGCCTGACTCCCAACTCTCGCGCAACTTTGATATGGCAAGTCACTTAACACTCTGAACCTCATTTTCTCTTCGGCAAAATAAATAAAATGCAATCAACTATAAGTTATTTTTAAGATTTAATATTATAATCTATGCGATATGTATATATCTCTAGATATAGATGTAGACCTATAGATATAGATATACACTTATAAATTTCTACCAGGAGCAATGGCTCGTAATTCAAAAATTCAGTTTCCAACAAATATATAGAACATAACTACTGTGAATAATGACAATCAACTGTATATATTTTAATCTCCATTCCATCATTCTTTGTTGGATTTTCTTGCTGAAGTTTATAGTTTACAGATTTTAGTGTGTGCTCGATAGTGTTAAAATATCTTAATATTTTTATTATGAAGTAATTTAATTGGGCTACCTTCTAGAATAATTAGTAGGGTATCAGATTTTGGTTTAGGTTGACAACTTTCATATATTATTCCATTTTTCTTGGCATTATTGAGCTGATAAGAAATCTGCTACTGGTTTAATTATTGTTCCCTTTAAGTCAGCAGTTCTTGTCCTCAGGTGGCTTTTAAAATCTTGTTTTTGATATTTTGTAGTTATACTCCAATGTATCTATGTGTTGATTTATTTTTTTACTTCTGCTTTGCTGTCAGAAAGTCCTTTTGAATGGAGTACTAATGAATTTCTTTATTCCGGGAAAATTGTTTGCCCTTCCCGCTTAATATTGATTTTCCACCAGTTTCTGTTTTTCTTCTAGAAGAGAGATTGGCAAACTAAGAACATTGCCTGTTTTTGTTAACAAACTTTTATTACCCATTTGTTTTTGAATTGTCTATAGATGCTCTGGGGTTGTCTGGCTTGCAAAACCTAAAATATTTACTATCTGGCTCTTCATAGAAAACATTTGCTAACCCCTGATCTAGAGCTCCTACTAGATGTGTGTTGAAATAATGTTTACATTTTAAAATTCATTCTTCATACTTTCGAATGTTGTTGTATTTCTATAGGTGTTCTTGGTTTTCCAATTTATTGATTCTCTTCAAGTTTTCAGTCTAGGGTTTATTAATTTTTTTGCATTTAAAAATGTTAATGATGACTATATTTCCAACATTTTAATTTGACTAACCTCATATAGAATGCTTATGATTCATTTCTTCTTGTTCTAGTTCAGAGTTTCTTGTATATATTTATGAATTTTTTTTTCAGTTATTTCATCCATGGAATTTAAGTTCCATGAAGGTAATGATTTTTGTGTGTCTTGTTTGTTCGACGCTATTCCCAACACCTAAAATTATGTCTAGCATTGAACTGGCATTTCATACATATTTGTCATCATCTAGGATTCTAAATATAATTATTTGGAGTATTTTGCAAAAAACATTTAATTTCTTATTACATAAAGTAAATTTACTTCCAAACTGTTGATTTTGTTGGTTCTCTCTTTTATATTCCTTATGTTGGTTTGCCAGAAGGTGAAATTGCTCCATTTCTAGACATGTGTCCACACTTACCTACGCCCTCTTTCTTCCTAAGAGCGGAGTGCCATGTAAGCCACAGACCTAACCAATGAGTGGGGGCTTTCTTGTTTTTTTTCCAGAACCTGCTCAAAAGTAGGACCAGGGTAAACAAAAGGGTTCCAGAAGTAAGCTGAGGTCTGGTCACTGACCCTTGCAGAGAACTTTTAGTCCCTCTTATTCAGGATGACTTAAATTTCAGGTGCCTCTGTTGGTTTTTGGAGTACAGGAAACTTGGAACTTCTGCCCCTGGTGCTATTTTTTATTTCTGCTCTGTTTCATCCCTTAGGAATATCTAACTTGTTTGTGAGGTCAGTTATATATTTCTAAAATGTTCTCTTTCTGTAGCCTGTGGTTTGAGCCTAGTAGTTTACTCAGTATGTAATTTTACCATTCTTCTTCATCCTCATTCTTTACATTTACCTATTTGTTTTGCACCCACATTTATCTGTTGCCTCTATTAAATCCAGTGTTCCTCTATACTGGGCCATTTTCACTGCCATATAAGCATGCTATAATATTTACTATCTCACTAAAATATTTATTTACCTCACATTTTCCTGCAACTTCAGGCCATACTTTTATTTTGTCTTATATTGCATGCCTCACAATGGTTGTCTGTACTTGCCAACTTTATTTCTTCTCCCATCCTGTTCTCATTGCCCTCTGCTGCCTCACTGAGATAATGCACTTGTGAACCCCAAAGACCTACACATCCGAGTTCACTGATTGTCATTTTTCACCGTATATAGATAACTGAAAGCATTTGACACACTTGATCACACTTGATATTTCTTAAAACATTTGCTTTGCTTCAATTTGGTGATCCTCTTACTCTTCTGAGTGTCGTTTATCTTTCACTCATTCTCAGGCTCTTTCTCTGGGCCCTTGTCGAGTTTCTAGATTCAAAATGATGATGATGATGATAATAATAATAATGATAATAATAATGTTGTTGTGTCCCAGGAATCAGCCTCAGACATCTTCTATATTTATACTTACTCCTTAGAGACTTTCATCCAGTTGCATATTTTCAACTGCTCTGCATAAGCTTCTTATGCAATGATTTATATGTCTCACCTAACCTTTCTCCTTTATCTAGGAATCTACACCCTGCCTTGGGTATTTCAATCTTAATATGTTCAAAATGGGACTGTTAATATGTTCAAAATGGGAATGATACCTACATTCATTTTGATTGGGAAAAAAAACAAAAATAAAAAACCTTGTAGTCATACTTGACTTCTATTTCTAACAACAAACACCTAGTCTACCAGAAAATCTTGCTTGCTCTATCTTTAACGGTATATTCACAATCTGACCATCTACTACCATGAGCGTGACTAGATGATATTTAATCCACAATAATCTCTCATCAGAAGAGTTACTTAACACTTCAGTTTCCCTTTCTCAACTTCTGGGTCCTATCCTCTGCACAACTGCCAGTGTTTCTTCTAAAATGGAAGACAGATTATTTTATTTCCCCGCTCATAACCTTCCAGTTGCTTGTTGTAACACTGATGGTAAAATCTAAAGTCCTAATGCCTGTATGATCTGGCCCTGCTGCCATATCTAAGTTTTACAGGATTTGGTCCTGGCTACATGCCTGCTTATTTGATGTAACTTTCTAGCAGTTCCGCTCACTCGTTGACCTCCAGGAACACGGTTTTTTTTTTTTCTTCTGCAAACACACCAAGATTATTTTTCTGTATAATACATATTTCAGCAATGCAGACCTCTATCTGATAGGCGAGGAGGGTAATGATGTCAGCATAACGCAAGGTTGTACTAAGTCTATATATGATTGTTTCCCTAACTACATGGCAAGAGGAGTTATGACTACTTCCACAGGGAAGAAATAAGCCTTTGCTCAGCTGCTGCACTGGATGTAAGAACCAACTCTAAGAGAAAACAAGGAATATCTGCCAGCACACCTTACCCCCCAGCCTTGAGTAGCTCTCAGATGTGTGGGTTGGACTGTCTCCCATGCCCACTCAATGGCTAATGGCTATCTCAAGCTTTCACAACTGCATTTTCTTCTTCATTCTCTCAGCTCTTGCAAGCCCAGTTCTGATATTGAGAGTTGCCAACTAATTTCAAGTTATTGCTTTTGTGCATTTTTTTTTTTTTTTTTTTTGAGACGGAGTCTCGCTCTGTCCCCCAGGCTGTAGTGCAGTGGCGCCATCTTGGCTCACTGCAAGCACCGCCTCCCGGGTTCACTCCATTCTCCTGCCTCAGCCTCCCCAGAGTAGCTGGGACTACAGGCACTCACCACCGCACCCTGCTAATTTTTCGTATTTTTAGTAGAGACAAGGTTTCACCGTGGTCTCGATCTCCTGACCTCGTGATCCACCTGCCTCGGCCTCCCAAAGTGCTGGGACTAGCTTTTATGCATTTTAAAGACTCACATTATGGTAGCACCCAGTCATGCTTAACTACCTACCTGGGTGACCCAGTTGGGGGTACATATAACTGTTTATGTAATCTGCTTTTGAAGTTGTAAAAATTGTGTGTGATGTGTTCTGTATTCATCCGTTCTCATGTTGCTAATAAAGACATATTCAAGACTGGGCAATTTATAAAGGAAATAGGTTTAACTGATTCACAGTTAAGTATGGCTGGGGAGGCCTCAGGAAACTTACAATCATGGTGGAAGGGGAAGCAAACATGGCTTTCTTCACATGGTGGCAGGAAGGAGAAGTGTCCAGCAAAAGGTGGAAATGCCCCTTATAAAACCATCAGATCTCGTGAGAACTCACTCACTATCATGAGACCAGCATAATGGTAATCACCCACATGATTAAATTACCTCCCACTGGGTCCCTCCCACAACATACGGCGATAATGGGAACTACAATTGAAGATGAGATTTGGGTGGGGACACAGCCAAACCATATCATGCTCCTAATATTAATTCCCTTTAAATCCAATTAATTTCAGTACATAACTTTTCAGAGAGCAGTTTGACCCTCTAACACTACTGTAAGTATATAAAAATAGCAGAAACACCTACATTCTCTTGCCTCTGAGTCTTGGCCTCTGTAGTTCCCTCAGTCAGTGACACTTCTCCAAACAGCCTCATGACTTGTTCCCTCACTTCGTTCAAATCTCTCTTTAAATGATTCCCTCTCCAAGAGGTCTTCCTAAACAACACATCTAAAATAATCCCCACCCTCATAACTCTACCTCCTTAACTTCTCTTAACTTTCTTCTTGGCACCTGACATTACATATCCATTTGTGTATGGATTAATTGTCTGTTTCTCATAGTGGAATGTAAACTTTATCAGTGTAGAGCCTTTGTTTTGTTCACTGCAATAAAAATTTTGGCAAATAGCTAAGTGCTTAGTAAAAAATTGTTTAATGAATGAATAAATGACTCAATGTATGGATAGTTTCATTTTCTAAAAAAAAACACTTCATCAAAAATAATTTTGATGCAGACTACTTTAAGAAAATAATTTCTCATTTCCAACTACATATTACATCAAATAAATTATTTTAAACCTAAGGGTTAATTTCATGAATTAATCCATTTAGCTACAAACCATTGCTAATAACTTAAATAAAATTGCTATTTTAAATAAAACTTCTTAAATAAAAAATAAAATAAGTTTAAAATAAAACCTCTCTTAACTAAAAAGAATTGCTTTAGGATGCTTAATGTTATCATTAATAATTTCAAGAGAGTAATTTAAAACTCTATGGCATATTAGGAATGCTAGATCTTTAAATTAGAAAAATTAAATCTTACTAAGTAATACATTTATAATAATACATTTGTTATAATAATACATTTGTTTAGTTTCATTCTTTATTTTCCAATGAGATATTTAAAGGATCAATACTAGATGATAACATTTAACCTCTTCAGCTATTTGTTTCTTTCAACATTATGGTTATGACAGCCTGTTTTATTTTTCTCTCTGTTTATTTTATTTATGCTTCAAGTGTCAGATGGAATAATGGGCTCCACCTCCCAGAGGTGAAAAATCTGCAGGGAAACAAAAGTTCTGACTCTTATCAGGCAGAATTAGAGCTTTTCTGGAATTTACTATCCTCTTCACATATTCCTTGAGCTAGAAAGACTTCTATGGGGCATGGGTGGGAGTGGAGATGCATGCAAGTTTGTGGGAGGTGAAAAGCAGAGATAGGTGAGGGAGGATATGGGAACCGGAACCGGGAGGTTTTTGTGTGTGTAGACAATTTGTCTCACACATTCACAGGTGAAGTAGTTCCTACATAATGTGCTATTTTGATGATGTTTTTTGTGATCTTAAGGGATTAGTAAAGTAGTCATAGTGGTATTTATTACAAAGAAATTCTAGTATTAACATTATAACAAAATTGAACTAATTATAATTTGGAGGTAGATTTGCTATATTTAGAAATATCCCTTTAGCACTGAAGCGTAAAATATGTTTTCGAACAAGTTAATATATGTTAATATCTTATCTTTTAGAATATTGTGGTGTTAGGCAATAACTTCCTCTATCATCAAGGCTGCCACATAACATAGCTCTGAGAGATTAAAGAAGTGTATCTTTCAGGAAAATCAAACTTCTTTAGACAGCAAGTTTTTTTATGGTTGTTTTTTGAATCATATGATTTAACTGATCCTACTCTCCTAAATTCAGTTGATTCTAAAAACATTTCAGCAGGTGTAGAATTAAAATCTGATTACCTAAATTTTACTTAAAAATACAAGACTGTAATTTTAGAGTAAACAGTTTATATTTTCCTGTTTTTTCTCATATTTGCAGTAGGGAAGAAAACTGGCTAAGATTAGGAGTCTGTAATTTAGCTGCTTGGATTAGACAGCTTTCTGCACCTATTGTTTGTGTATTTTCTTTTTTTTTTTTTTTTTTTTTTGAGACAGAGTCTGGCTCTGTCGCCCAGGCTGGAGTGCAGTGGCCGGATCTCAGCTCACTGCAAGCTCCGCCTCCCGGGTTTACGCCATTCTCCTGCCTCAGCCTCCCGAGTAGCTGGGACTACAGGCACCCGCCACCTCGCCCAGCTAGTTTTTTGTATTTTTAGTAGAGACGGGGTTTCACCGTGTTCGCCAGGATGGTCTCGATCTCCTGACCTCGTGATCCGCCCGTCTCGGCCTCCCAAAGTGTTTGTGTATTTTCTACAAGCATACATTTGTTTATTCATCTGTAAAAATGGGATAGTATTAGTAACTACTCCAGATAATTTTTGTGATAATTAAATAAATTAATGAATTTAAAACATTCAGAACAGCATCTGATATTTAATAGGTATCCAGTAAGGGTAATAAGTGCTTGCTATACTTCCTTCTTCCTCCTAACTATGTTTGCAGATCAATGGAGATTTAGCAGCAAAGAATTTAAAAATTAAGAGCAATAGATAAATGCACGTTACTTTCTAGGTAAGTAGATACATTATATTTAATAATAATTTAAGAAGAACATTAATCTTTTAAATGTAACATTTTCCTAAATGAAACCATTACTCCATGTAGCCTTAGAAACATTACTTTTGTTAGTCTGTTTTTATATCTTGGTATACAATCATACAATGACAAATAGAGCTTGATGCAGAAAAATTCCATAAGATAGAAGATATAAAATACCATTTTAGACTGGGTGCGGTGGCTCACGCCTGTAATCCCAACACTTTGGGAGGCTGAGCCAGGCGGATCAAGAGGTCAGGATATCGAGACAATCCTGGCTAACATGGTGAAACCCCGTCTCTATTGAAAATACAAAAAAATTAGCCGGGCGTGGTGGCGGGCGCCTATAGTCCCAGCTACTTGGGAGACTGAGGCAGGAGAATGGCGTGTACCTGGGAGGTAGAGCTTGCAGTGAGCAGAGATCACGCCACTGCACTCCAGCCTGGGTGACAGAGTGAGACTCTGTCTCAAAACAAAACAAAACCAAAACAAAATAAAAAATAGCGTTTTAACAGACATCATGACATACTAAGAATGGAGAATCATTTTTGAGCTTCCAATTTATTAACAGAAATAATATGACAAAGCACTTGAAATTATTGTATGTGTATTTAAAGAGGTGATATATCTATCATAAAAACTTTAGGATCTGGTAACTCGGTCATAAAAATTATCTTGGGGTTGAAACCTGGCATATACTGTGTTCATTTGAAGCACAAATGGCTTCTCATTATTCACAAATTTTCATTGTTATCTTTTAAAAATCAAGAAAACTTTAGTTGTATATTTCTAATGTATTAAAATCTAATGGAAAGTAGAGTTTCATTACAATGGAAATTTTTGTTTTGAACTTAGGGTTAAATTTCGAAGACTGCAAGGAAACACATACACATAATCATAATGGGAATTCTACATTATAATTAATTTAGCAATAGCATCTTGTGTCAGAGGGAAAATTTGAAAGCTAAATCAGACATGTGGTGGTCATCACTGCTTGGACTTACACACCCTAGGGGCTTCATTAGGAATAATCACTGTGTTATTCCTTTTGTAAAATGTATAAGGTTTAAGTACTATCAGTTAGAATTAGTCACAGATTAAAGTAAAATAAAATAACTGCAAATGTATTTTCTTCTTTAGAAACAACTTTTTGATGATACTGAGCTATAGATTGTATGTAGAAGATAAAACTTGTAGAGTTTAAGCTAAATGGTGCTGATTAACACAGTAGGGCCATTTGGGGATATATTTTATTGGAATTATACATTGAAATGCCTGATGGTAGTCAGAACAGAACGATGGGTATTGAAAACTTTTTCTATTCACCCTGATCTAAATTTTGCTCAAATTATTTTTAGTGCAACAGACTATGTAGATAGAATGTGTGTGTGTGTGTGTGTGTGTGTGTGTGTGTGTACAGCTTTCTGGGTAGGAATTTTCAAATCATATATGCAGGTGTCAAATGTAACTTTTTGCTTATCAATTAAATAATCTCTGTTTTGAATACTTGGTTGATGGCTTACAATTGAATCTAGTATATTTCAATTGAGCTAATATATTTTAGTACATTTTGTTTCAGTTGCATATAATTAACTCAGAGTATACTCAAGACTCCTCGACTCACCGTGTTTTATGGAATTCCTTGTCATCAATGGGTGTTGTATGTCCTCTATCTTATGCCATGCATCTGAGTAGGAGCCACCCTAAGGTCTCTGGTTGTTAGCATCTAGTACCACTGGCATCTGAGGCCATGTTTAAGGTTCCACTGTAGCTTTTATGCGTTGGTTTTTTGGGTTCCATAACTATTTAGGGGATTTCATCAATTCATTTCACCATCTCAGATGTCCTATGGCCCTCTGAAGAAGAGCAGTGAACATGGGAAAGATTCAGTCTCACTTTCTCTCTTTTCCGTGACTGTGAGAGATTTGAGCATGATGGAGACTTTCTCAGATTACCTCTACATGGAATTGCTCTGTCACAGTTCCTCATCTATTGTTATTATACCATGCCGGTTTTATGGACTGCTCTCTGAGGGTCGGCATCTTCCTGGGTTTCAACCAGAAAGTAACCCAGTGACTTTTGTATCCTTATCAAAACTATCTGGAATTTCTGCTATTCCCTATCATCTTTTATCCTAAGGCTAGACCCACATTAGGTCAGGTGGGTTTGGGGCACCCTCCTAGACATCTGTAGAAGCATTTAACACCCTGCTGGATACTTTTATTTGCTCATCTGAATCTATTTCTCCACCAGTCACCACCCTGCTCTGTGCTCTAAATGGTTGAATTATTTGGAATAAATAAAGGAGAACCCTTGCTTTCTGGCTTCCATCTCTAATGGAGATTCCAGCATGAGATTGGAGGGCAGAAGAAGGGTGATATTTGGAAAATGATTTTCCCGTTTCACTCTTACTACTCTACTGATGGCTAGAACTCCCTCTTCTAGGTATACAGTTGATATTTCTAGGTTCTGCTACCTCTATTTCCCATTACGTGCTCTGGCTATGGGTGGTAAAAACTCACCATTTTGTTATTCCCAGGATTTTTCACCAATCATTTGATTTCCCCAAATCCTGCTTATATGTTGCATGTTATCCTTTTATTTAGCTCTCCACAGTACCTATTTTTAATGCCTTCTTTTTATTGATAGCAGTATTTGGTAGCATATGTGGCCCCAGGAAACAGAACTTCAAATTGGGATTCTGAGATTGGTTTCTCATATAGCTAGGAAGCACATGGTCAACATGCTCACTACAGAGAAATATAACACAGTAGTCTGAGTCAAGGGATAACATCATTATTCAAATCATTATGAGCTGTAGTGTGAAAGGAAGTCCATGCAGAATGTAAGGTGTTAGGAATCAGCTGGTTTGTAAATTAATCACTATTGCAACAATAATGATTATAAATGCTGAGTGGTCAGCTAACTTTGTCACATGACCCTGCATAGTATATACAGAGAAAATAACAAACTGAGGCCTTGAATACTAATTCAGAACATGAATGGAAAATGAGAAAGCTCCTATGTCAGCTTTTGTTGAAGTCCTCATCTCCTCAAGTTTCAGGACAAATATGATTAAGAATCAAGCTAATGGCTTGACTCTAATGAAGGCAGGGATTCAGCACCAATTAATTAATGGAGGCAGAGAGCCAGCACTTGGAAGAAACTTCCGGGTCTTTTATACTAAGTTTAGGGCAGTGGTGGGGAAGCAGACTCACTGAGTAGTCAAAAGGGCAATATTGGGCAGAGATGAACAAGGCTGTGCAATTGGAACGCCCAAATCTCAAGGAATTTCTATTGTTGACTGAGTCATCCCTTTTTCTGCAGAAGGCTGGTGGATGCACTTTACTGTCAGATACGAGGTTGGAACACTGATCATAATGAGCTTCACAGACAGAGTGACAGCAGATTAAATGTCCCATGGGAAACTGTGATGATATTTAGTTGCTCAGGGGGTCTCTAGGAATAAAATAGTTGGACAGCCTCTGAGGTGTTTTGTGACATAAGCCAAGTCTCTAGATCTGGTGAACAAAACATAGATCAAGTCTCCTTAAGGGATTAATACACTTTTACCAAGTTTCAGACCTCAGCTTCCCAGACAGGCTGACATAAAATACCTCAACTGAGTAGCTGCTGGCATAGGCTATGACTCTCTTTCTAAACCTTGCCTTGAAGGGCCTATAGCCATTACCATATATATTGGGTAAAGGAATGTACCCAGAACTTCTGGTATTATTAAGTCCTGCCTCTGAAATAATGCTAATCTTCAGAGTCCCTAAATACCACCAAAGTATAATAGGGTGAGGGCAGTGGGGGATGTGGGGACTCTTGGTCCCCTTTCTTCTTCTACTGGATTCTTCATGACCATCCATGTGGTTATATTCCCAAATCCAGGATGTATATAGTGTAAATAAATATACCACACATTTAGCAGAATCCTCACATCAATACTATGACCCATTAAGTGTGAGTAATTATGTATAAAAGCCAGTCCCACCTCTCACCAAGAAAATAAACCAACAGTCATACCATGTCTCTGAGGGAATTTCAGAGTAGTGCCATGATCAAAGACCTAAAGGAAGCACAGTACTGATTCCTATTGTAAGCCTACTTTACCTCTGGTGCAAAAGTCACTTAGGTTCTAGTGATTGCAGAATTGCTAAAAATTCGGTTGGTGAATCAGATGTGATAGCTTTGCTGCAACGTCAACAGGGCTCCTGGTTCAGGATATATAATGATGAACTTAGCAATGCTTCTTTTGTTAATTCACATCAGCAAATATAATCAGAAGCAAATTAGATTTACTTGGAAGATGGCAATACAGCTTACCATAAGGTGCATTGCCATAAGAATATGCCAAATCTTTACCTTTCTGTTCTCATATAGTCTGGTGGGCCCTTTATCATTTTGACATTCTTGAACTAATATGCAGGTTCATTATGCAGGTAAAATAGGGCTAATTTTACTGGTAATAAAGAAGAAAAAATTTCTCTAGATGCCTTAGTAAAACATTAATTCTGGAGAAGGACCTACATTTTGCAAATGCTCTGAATTTTGCTATGCTTTTGAAGTTTCTAAGGGCCCAGTGGTGTTGGGTACATCAAGATATATTTTTCTACAGAGAGATGCAAATGGTGGCACCTTATATCACTAATCAAAGAGGCAAAACACTTGGTGAGATAGAAGAATACATATACTAATTTTGTGTATGTTGCTCTGACCTGTTTACCACGTAACCTTTAATGTGGTCAGTTTTGAGTTGCACCTGAAGCTGTAAACTGCTGGGTGGCATATTCAGGGTGTGGGGTAAACTGTTCTGCCTCTTGCCTTTTGTCTTACTAAATGCAACAGAATTAGGGAAGTCTGTCACAAGTTGAGATGTTTTTCAGAGTGTCTGGCAAATGGCACTAGGAACCAAATTGCATTTGGTTTGTCAACGGTCAAGAACTGTCCTGCTGAAAACTATTATCTATTTAAATAGATAACTTGATAACCAGGCTTCTTTAAAGGCATACATTTTCAACAGGACACCAAACTACACAAAATATACTACCTTCAAAGCCATAGGCATGCCTAGCTCAGATCTCCTGGAAAAAAAAAAAAAAAAAAAAAAAAAAGAACACACTACAAGTAGTATACTTAGTCGACAGCCTCCAGCTGATGCACCTTAGAGGCACCTCATAGCATTCACACTGAGGCCATGATCTCTTTAGGCTTCTCCCAGTCAATGCCTGAGCATGGCAGAAACACTAGAGCCAGGCCATATCTACCCAACATGTGACTCCTATATTAGACATTTTTTGCTTCAGAGTTTTGCATTGGGTTGGCTGAGACATTCTCAGAGCTGCACTAGAGCCTGGGGTTCATCCTGCTACTCTCCCTTCACAGGCATCAGACATGTACATAAAGTACCTGTTCAGATCTTTTGGACGTTTTTTTAAGATTAAGTTGCTTGTTTCCTTATTGTTAGGTTTTAAAGCATATTTAGATAGTTCTTTGTATCTTTTATCACATATGTGTTTTGAAAATATTTTCTCCTAGTCTATAACTTGTCTTTCCATTTCCTTAACACCATCTTTTGAACAATAGGGGTTTTTAATTTTAATGAAGTACAACTTATCAGTTTTTTTCTTTCATGGACTGTGCTTTTGTTATACATAAAAAGTCATAACCAAATCCAAGGTCAACTAGATTTTCTCCTATTTTATAGCTTTGTGTTTACATTGAGGTCTATAATTTATTTTGAGGTAGACTGTGTTTTACATTAAAGTCTATGATTCATTTTTGAGTTAACATTGTCTAGATTCTTTTTTTTTTTTTTTTTTTTTTTTTTTACATGAGATGTCCAGTTGTTCTGGGACCATTTCTTGAAAAGACTGTTCTTTCTCCATTGAATTGCCTTTGGTTCTTTGTCAAAGACCTGCTGACTATTTGTTTTGACCTTTCTCTGGGGTCTCTCTTCTGTTCCATTGCTCTATTTGTCTGTTCTTTCACCAATACCACAGTCTTGATTATTATAGCTTTGTAGTTAGTCTTAAAGTCGGGTAGTGTCAGTCATATGGCTTATTTCTTCTTCAGTATTTTGTTGGCTATTCTGAGTCTTTTGCTTTTCCACATAAACATTAGAATAAGTTTGTTGATATCTACAACAAGGATCAAGTCATAATGAACTTTCATCTTTACAGTTGTGAATATTCTCATCCACAGACATAGAATATCTCTCCCTTTATTTAAAATTTTTTAGATTTCTTTAATCAAAGTGTTATAGTTTTCCTCACATAGTTCTTGTATATACTTTGCTAGATTTATACCTAAGTACTTAATTATGGGGAAGCTTATGTAAATGTTGTTACACTTTTTATTTCAAATTCCAATCATGTATTCATGATATATAGAGAAGCAATTAATTTTTTGTATTTTAATTTGGTATCTTGCAACCTTGCTATAATAATTTATTAGTGCCAGGAGTTTTCTCATTCACTGTTTGGATTGTTTTATATAGACCATCATAGCGTCTGCAAACAAAGGTGACTGTATTTAATGCTTCACAAGGTTCATACCTCTTATCCCCATTTTTTGCAAGAGTTAGGAATTCCAGGATATTGTACAGGAGGCATTCTTGCCTTGCTCCTGATTTGGGGAGGAAAGCATCTAGCTTCTCACACTTAAGTATGATGTTATATGTAGGTTATTGTAGGTTTTCTTTATCAAGATGAGGAAGTTCCCCTTTATTTCTAATTTGCTGAGAGTTTAAGAATCATTAATAGGTGTTAGATTTTGTCAAATGTTATTTTTCCGCAGTTAATGATAGGATCATATAATTTTGTTCTTTAGCCTGCTGGTGTGATGAATTACAGTAATTGATTTTCAAATGGTAAACCAATCTTACACACCTGGAATAAATTCCATTTGATATTAGCATAGAATTCTTTTTATAAAATTGTTGGATTAAATTTGTTAATATGCTGGAGGAGTGTTACGTTGATGTTCGTGAAAAATATTGGCCTGTAATTTGCCTTTCTTATAATGTCTTTTTTCGGTTGGGTACTAGGCCAACATATAGTTGGATCTGGCTGTTTAGTCGCTCTGTCAGATTCTTTTTTAATTGGTGTATTTAGACCATTTATACTTGAAATGGTTATTGATATACTTGCAGGAATATCTAGCACTTGACTATTTGTTGAACGTTTTCTTAGTTTTGTGTCTTTTAAAATCTTCCCCTCTGTTTATGTCTTTTCTGATTTTGATAGGGCATTTTATATGATTTCATTTTGTCTTCTCTCTTAGGATATGAGATATATTTCTTAATTTTTTAGTGGTTGTACTAGAATTTGCAGTATAATTTTATAATTAATGTAACTGTACTTTCAAAAAATTCTGCACTGCTTCATGGGTAATGCAGGTAATTTATTCCTAATTTTTCCCTCCTGACACTTATGACATTGCTGTCATTTTTTTTGCATTTATCTACATGGTAAAATCATTCAATACGTTGCTTTTATTATAATTTTGAATAGCTATCTATTAGACCAATTAAGAATACAAAGAAATATTTATTTTACCTTTACTTACTCATTCCCTGATGCTCATTTTTTAAATGTAGATCTGCTTCTGAAATATATCATCTTTCTTCTCTCTGAAGAACTGCTTTTAAAATTTCTTGGCCAGGCGTGATGGCTTACACCTGTAATACCAGCACTTTGGGTGGCTGAGGCAGGTGGATCACAAGGTCAGGAGATCGAGACCATCCTAGCTAACATGGTGAAACCCCGTCTCTACTAAAAATACAAGAAAAATTAGCCTGGGGTGGTGACGGGCACCTGTAGTCCCAGCTACTCGGGAGGCTGAGGCAGGAGAATGGCGTGAACCTGGAAGGTGTAGCTTGCAGTGAGCAGAGATCCCACCACTGCACTCCAGCCTGGGCGACAGAGCAAGACTCCATCTCAAAGAAAAAAAAAAAAAAAAAATCTTGCAAGGCACGTCTACTGGCAACAAATTACCTCAATTTTAATTTGTCTGAGAAAGTCATTATTTTCCCACTTTTGAAGGATAATTTTGCAGGATACAGAATTCTAGGTTGGTGGGTTTCTTTCTTTCAAATCTTGATGTATCTCAGTCGACTCTTTTCTTGCTTACATGGATTTTGAGAAGTCCGCCGTAACTCTTTGCTCCTTTCTAAGTAACATGCTTTTTTTCTCTCCGCTTCTTTTATGATTAAAAAAAATTGATTTCTTCGCAGTTTGGAATGAGATGCCTAAATTTGGCTTTTTTGGGGGGCATTTATCTTGCTTAGTATTCGCTGAGCTTTCTGGATCTATTGTTTGGTGTCTGACATCTATTTATGACAATTCTCACTTGTTATTGCTTTAAGTATCTGTTCCTTCTCTCTTCTTCTGGTATTCTCATTATGAATATGTTACACCTTTTGCAGTTGTCCCACAGTTTGTGGATAGTTGGTTCTGTTTTTGGTTTTTTGTTTTTTTAAGTCTTTATTCTCCCAGATTTTCAGTTTTGAAAGACATGTTATCAAGCTCAGAGATTCTTTCCTCAGTCGTGTTCAGTCTAATAATGAGCCAGCAAAGACAATCTTTATCTGTTACAGTGTTTTTTATATCTAGCATTTCTTTTTAATTGTTTTTAAAGATTTTCCATCTCTCCGCTTATATTAACCATCTGTTCTCACACATTATCTACCTCTTCAATTAAAGCCCTTAGCATAGTAATCATAGTTGTTTTAAATTCTTAGTCTGATAATTCTAACATCCCTGCTATTATCCTGGTCTGGTTCTGATGCTTGCTCTGTCTTTTCACACTGTGTGTTTTTTGTTTTGTTTTGTTTTTGCTTTTTTTGTATGCCTCATAACTTTTTGTTTAAAGATGTATTTGCCTATCACTCTCCAATTTGAGGGGATGTGGTTTTCCCTGATCTCACTTCTGCAATGTATGTAAGAAACTTGTCTTTTTTTGGGTAAAGTGGTGACTTCTAAGCTCTGTATGTGCCTGAGTCCCTCCTTGCTTTCTCAGCTCCCGGAGTGGTGACAGCTTTCAGCTATTGGTAGCCTTATACAATAGACCACCCCTGAGGGTTCCTTTAACCTTGTCACATTTGGTAAACACTGTCTTTATGAGATTTTGCTCAGTGACCTCACTTGAGCATTTCATCTATTTCTTTACGGGATCCCAACTAATGAAAACATTGTTCTTTATGACACTCGTCATCCACCTCCCTCATGATTATCATGACCATTTTGTTTGGCTCAAGTTTCACAGGACAAATGGAGTAAATCACACTTAGTCGTTTGAAGATGATTTTTTATGTATCCCTATAAAACAGGCTGAGTAATATATTGTGAAGTGCACTGATTTGAGTCACAGTTGCGTTTGAGTTTAATTCTACTCATTGCAAACTGTGCGGCTCTTGATAAGTCACTTAACTTGTTCCAAATCACTTTTGCTATGAAAAAGAAAGATAATATATATTTTTTCAAGAGATAGATTTGAGGAGAGGAAAATGTATAATCTGACATGTGACAATGTTCAATAAATACATGGTAGTAAAACTACTGTAATTATTATTCAGAACTTTTTTGGGAAAAGTAAATCACCAATGAATAAACTCAGAAATTAGCAAGTGATTATGCTAATTGATTATAGAAATAGCCATGAGCAAAGATAAGTGTTTCTCATTTTCTTTTAGTAGTTTTTCAGTGAAAGACAATTCAGGAGACCTAGTCATGATATGTGTACGTGTGTGAATATGTATAGACACGTATGCATATATATATATATATATATATAAAAGAGAGAGATGGATTCATGCATATATGTGTGTGTATATATATATACACGTATGTATCTATATGCATCTCTGTTCAAGTGTATTCTGTATTGACTTGTTTTGAGAGTTAAAGAAAATTTTATACCAGAGTGCTAGGTTCCTACCATTAAGGGGAACAAATGAAAAGTCAAAGGAAATGAAGACTATCAAACATGAGAGGATGCTTGCTGACTAAAAGGACTGTTGTGCATGGTAGTTGAAGTAGGATTTCTGGCATAGATAATAAGCTTAAGCCACCAGAATAATTTTTCACTACAGGATTTAGATCTATTTCCATGAGGAGTCAGAGATGTAGAAACTATGCCTGTAGCAGTTTGTGAGTCTGCTACTTTCCAAAATCATGATAAATTCTAGGACAATAGATTCAGTTTTACACAATGCTATCTTATAGGAAATATCTGGATGTGCTAAGAGTGTTATGCATCAAGTAACATCATGACTGTCTTAGAGAATAACAATTTAATTTTCCCCAAACAGTGCAGAAATAATATTGACAGCTTATTAAATGACATGAATTTCACAGGCTGTATCTTTATTGAGCATTCCCTTTATATTCACTTTTATTTTTACTTTTCTATAGCTCACTTTTTTTCACAAAAAATTTAAGGCCAATACAACAAAAATATGTAATGAAATACTGATATAATGTAAGTATCAGTAGAAAATCAGGACCAAAGAGTTAACATAATTGCTTATATTAAGCTTAACATCTGGTAGAGAAGACATACAGGGATATTCAGCTATATAAATCTCACAATTTATACATGATTTGCACTAGTTTCTTGGGTTAAACAACTGCTGTCTGATTTGTCCTTGCACTCAACCTCCTTAAAACTTTCTCACTTTTTCCCTCTCTCTACCCCTCACACTAGCCCATGCACATGTGTGCACACACACCCACCCCAGTTTCTTACATAGAATTTTGCATGGGACCATTGAATGATATGATGGACAATATCATTTGAAACTTTTTAAAGTGTAGTGGTATATTTCATATGTCTTTTTAATATAGTGCTCTTTGATAAATTAGAAAGAGTGATGGAACACAGTAAAAATGACTGTAATGTAGTAAGGTAATAATGTTTGAATCAATAATCTGGTGTTGGTTTCATCTGATTCAGAAAAAGAACTGAAAGCATGCCCAAAAGGCACAGTACTTTACATCTTTAAAACAACTTATATTCTGTAAATTGTATCCTTTCAGGCAAGCTTTATTAAAACTGCCCAGAGAGAGTCTGAGGCTGTGTTCTCTGATGAAGTGTTGGGGCCTAGGTATTCTAAAAAGCGTACAGATTGAGAGCAGATCCACATGCTTTATGACAAGCAGATGGGATGAATTAAAGCTTATGATGAAACTTGAGGCACGCTGGCCTGGATAAATGACTACAACTTACTCACAGAGGGTGACAACAGGGATATCTGTAGGAACGTTTAGCATTTAGGATCATTGAACATTAGCTTTAAGAAGTTGTAATGGTAATCTTTAGCACATAAATGGGGTTAAGATTGTCTCCACATTCTATACCATTTATGAAAAGGCAAAATAGTCTGATTTTGAAATATGTGAAAGAATAGGCCAATATAGGGAAATATCAGTAACACTCATTCGGAACTTCTTACTTTCGCATTGTGTATCAGTGTGAGTTACAAAACAAAAACGAATTGGTTGCTGTAAGAAATAATCCGATGTAAGCAAATTGAATTTTGGAGAATGGCTGCCAAAGACAATTTTTAATTTAGAAAAATTGATTATCATGTCACTCTTTCAGATATAATTAGATACCAGCTCCAATTACCTACTGTGGACTCTTATGTTCTATCTTAATAAAACATTATTATTAGTAACAGGACTTAGCTCATTCTCCATGACAGGTGTGATATGCATTTAGTTACCTTAAAAAGTGGCTGCAAATAATTCTGATGTCAGTTTTAAAAGGAGCATAGAATACTCGTTGTTAAATCTAATTCATGAAATGGTCTAGAATTATCAGGAGATATATTAAAACATAAACATGCTCAGGTCCTAAGGACTAATTGGATAAAAGATGGTTAGGAAAACAATTGTACGGCTGAAAATGTTTCATATGCTGAAAGCTTGCTTAGATTTACCTATACGTCTGTCCAATGTCTTTACTCACTATTTTCTTTCTTCCTAAAGTACATTGTTCAGTGTAGGTCGGCTAATGGTAAATTTTTTTTTAATTGAAAATAGTTTTAATTCTGCTCCTGAATGATAGTTTTGTAGGAAATGTATTTTTATTTGATTATTGTCTTCTCTATGCATGGTTATTATATCACTTTATTCTGTCTTTTATTGTTGCTATAGAAAAATTGAATATTTATGTTTGTTCTGCTTTTGTGGAAAATCTGGTTTGCTATTTGCTAATAAGATCACCTTGCCTATTGCACAGAAGGAAAAATATCCTTTCCTGTATAGATTTAGGTTCATAGCTGAGGCCCCTATAACCAAAAAAAAACATATTAACAAGAGAAAAGCATACATACCGAAGTTTTACATGACCCTGGACCCTTCATAAGAAAACAAATATCCAAAGAATCAGTTAAACCTGAGTGATTTTTCTAGTAGGTTTGATGAAGAGTGAATAATGGTGGAAAAATATTACACACAGAAAGGGTATGAGCTAATGGTAATAAACTGGGGGAAACCTAACAACGCCTGTTTGGTTGGATTCTTCTCTGTGTCCCTGTGTCTTCAGCAATAAGAAATAAGGATGCTCCTGTCCTCCAGGTATAGAGAGGGCACCTCCCATATGAGGGTCTTATGACCTAAGCCTGGGGAAGGTCAGAAAATCCCTTCTAGGTTTTATGACCTTCTTCCAGGGAGACTGATGGAGAGGCAGGTCAGAGTGACCTTCCTGCTTCTGCAATTTTCTAAAATTTCTTCAGGTTAAAAAATTTTAGGGTAGCATGTCCTAAACCCCATCACTACTAGGTTCTTGTTTATGATGATAAGTCTGGTATTGATTTTTCAGTGTCCGATTTCTGTTCTATTTGAGTTTCAGCTACAATCCTGCACTGGGTTTACTGAGATACCCCTACTTTTTTTTTTTTTTTTTTTTTTGAGACGGAGTCTGGCTCTGTCACCCAGCCTGGAGTGCAGTGGCGTGATCTCGGCTCACTGCAAGCTCCGCCTCCCGGGTTTATGCCATTCTCCTGCCTCAGCCTCCGGAGTAGCTGGGACTACAGGCACCTACCACCTCGCCTGGCTAGTTTTTTGTATTTTTTAGTAGAGAGGGGGTTTCGCTGTGTTAGCCAGGATGATTTCGATCTCCTGACCTCGTGATCTGCCCGTCTCGGCCTCCCAACTTTTTTTTTTTATTTTAAAATACCCACTTTTGTTTATGTGAAGTAAGTTCATATGTGTATTAGCTTTCTATGGCTGTGTAACAAATGACTATAAGTCTAGCAGTTTAAAACAACGTCCATTTATTAGCCTTATGGCTCTCTAAGTAAGAAGTCCAAGTGAGGTTGCCTGGGTTGTCTGCTCAGGGTCTCATGAGGCTGAAATCAAGGTGATGGCAGGACATAATCTCCTTTATTTTTGTAAGATGGGGTCTTGCTCTGTTGCTCAGGCTAGAGTGCAGTGGTACAATCTTGACTCATTGCAACCTCTGCCTCCCAAGCTCAAGCAATCCTGCCACCTCAGCCTCCTGAGTAGTTGGGACCACAGGTGCGTGCCACCATACCTGGCTAATTTTTTCATATTTTGGGTAGAGATGGGGGTTCACCATGTTGGCCAGGCTGGTCTTGAACTCTTGGCCTCAAGTTATCTGCCTGCCTTGACCTCCCAAAGTGCTGGGATTACAGGCGTGAGCCACCATGCCCAGCCAGGACATATTCTCATTTTGAGTTCAGTGTTCTCTTCCAAGCACATCCAGATTATTTGTAGAATTCAGTTCCTTGCAGTTGTGGGACTGAGGTCCCCATTGCCTTGCTCGCTGTCACCTGACATCATTGTCAGCTGCTAGAGGCTGCCTGCCTTCCTTGCCATAGGGTCTTGTCAGTCTTCAAAGCTGACAGTAGAGAACATTCCTTTGATAAATCGCTCTGATGCTTCAAATCTCTGACTCCAGGAAGAGGTCAGTCCCTTTTAAGGGTTTACCCAATCAAGGCCAACCCATCCTGGATAATTTCCCTTTTTCACGTCAATTGTGTCATGTAACAAACTAATCAGGAAAATGAAATCCATCATATTTAAAGTCCTGAGGATTATGCAGGTGTGCATACCAAGGGGTAGGGTCCTTGGGGTCCATTTTAGAATTCTGCCTGCCACAATAGGGGTTTAGCAATTATCAGTGAGTTCTAATTAAGAGAAACTTGTCAAAAATGAGATTTCTAGTAGGTAAAGTTTTATTTTATGAGAAAAATCTAGCTATTGTTTTAATATGCACATTTAGATATTGTGAACCCTCATGAATACATATTTACTGGCACGCAAATGATTCATTTGGTTTGTAATTTAACATTGTATTGAGAACAAGTCAAAGTTTAATAATTAATGGAGGGAGATGGGAAAGTGGAGTGCATTCTTGAATCTATTTTTTAATTACAGAAAGAGCTCTGCTTCTGCATATATTAATTTAAGATTAAGACCTTCCACCAGTTTGCTGGTTATTGCTTCCTTCTTTTCATCTTTGTCTGAAAGAATCACATTCCAGGTACGGACTTGCTGGTTTTCCCCTCTTAGAAAGGATTACTAATTAAATTGCCTCTTAAAGTAATAGATTTTGCTGATTTAACCTTGGCAGGCAATTGCCTGTCTCAGTGTTGCCTGGAAAAATGATTTCTCTGGATGAGAATGTGAATCTTCATTCTGATCCGGTTTTTTTTATTTTTTATTTTTTAACTGTCTTCAGTTTATAGTCCAGTGTTTGTTTTCATTCAAGAAGACGGTGAGAGTAGTGTAAGACACGACTGTCCTTCTCTGAAGCCTATTTCAGTTCACAGTGTATATTCACAGATGAAGAAACAAAATGTAGGTGATACATTTTGTGCCACTGATTTATTTATTTATTAATCTGTCGCCTAGGCTGGAGTGCAGTGGCACAATCCTGGCTCATCGCAGCCTCTAACTACTGGGCTCAAGGGATCCTCCCGCCTCGGCCTCCCAAAGTCCTGGGACAGGACACGCCTGGCACAGGGGTGTGCCACCACACCCGGCCTTCCATTTAGTATTTTGTCAGAAGGATCAATGTTTCAAAAATTTGGTTTTGAAAGAAAGAGACCCTTAGACAAATGGCTTGAATTAGTCATTTTCCCCAACTTCCAGACACTAGGAAAAGTTCTCCTTTCCTCCTTAACAGTTCGTTGGGGTTTCTCAGTACTGAAGTCACAACCAAATCATATGGGGTTATCATATGGAGTCCTAGTTGTATCCTCCCAAGTGGCAAGAAAGAGAGGCCCTGCGGTCCTCCCGAAGGTGGACGGTCTGTGATCCCCTCATGTTCTAACCTCGCTGTTGTATGAAAGGGCATTGACTGGTCTCCACTCTTTCCCTCTCCGGTAAAGAGGGAAAGGAGTCGGGCTGCCAAATCGGTTACAACAGAAAGGGAAAGGCATCGGGAGGAGGCGGAGCGGCGGCGGCCTGGAGCGCTGATCAGGCGCGGAAACGCGGGGAGTCGGGGGCCAAGGGCTCGAGTCAGGAGGTCCGGGAGCAGCAGCCGCCCGCTCGCCACGCAGCCGCCGCTGCCCTAGCGGTTGCCTGGATACGGGATAACCGCCTGGGGGCCTCGACCGCAGCTCAGCCGGCGGCGTGAGCAGGCGCGGCTCGGGGAGACGCGCGGGGAGACGCGCGGAGCCGGTGAGTCAGGGGCGCTAGCTCCTCAGCTGCCGGGCGGCGCCCACTCCGCCTGTTCGCCCGCCTGCGCGACTCCCGCGGGAGAACCAAACGCAATTCCCGGCCGCCCCGCGGGAGTTAGGGTCGCCTGGTTCTTCACCCCTTCCGGAGGCGGCGGGGAGTCCTTGCCCCGAGCGTTTGAAAACAATCCCCCAAATCCCCAGTCCCATAATTCCCCAGTCCCCCAGTCCCCCAGTCCCCCAGACCACACGTCCCCATTGCCGGGGGAAGAGAAGCAGAGTCTCCCTCCGCTGGCCGCCTAGAGGAACTTCATCTTGTCTGTAACTGCGTGTCTAGCGTCTTATTCCTTTAAAATAATTATTTCGACTTTTGCTTATAAGGCCGCCTTGTGGTGGCTCATGTATTATTCCTTTGAACTGTTATTGATTTCTTTTCTTGATATTTCATTTTCAAGTGTCTACTCAAGTCAAATACTGAACAGCTTCCTGGCGGAGAGGCTGAGAATTGTATACTTGCTTGCTTTAAAGCATCCCAAATAAGATGATCCACTCCAACACCTCCCTTTTACAGGTGAGAAAAGTGATATTTAGAGCTGATTTATGACTTGACAAAAGTCAGATCCAGCGATCTTCAAACTCAGGAATATAAGAATCTCCCGATTGCCAATTCAAAGCATTTTCTATTATTGTTTTCTTGACATTCATCCACTACTCAATAAGTATTTGTGAATTGACTTGGTAGCTTATCACTCCTATTTATCGTTGGATAATCTGTTGTGTATTGATTGCTCTGGGCATCTTGACTCAAATACAGCATTCTTGACCTCTCCTACCCTCAAAATATTGTTCCTTGGTCCTGCTGTAGTAATAGGTTTTAGAACACCACTTACCGAGTTTAAGAACTCAGAGACATGACTAGTGGCAAGACAAGTCCAAGAATCCAGAGGATTTTCAGCTATTCGTGTTCAATTGTTATTTAGACATTCGTACAGAAACTAGTGTATTTCTATCTTGAATATATAATACTTTTCACTTTACTGTTGTAGTTATAAAATTTTATTATAAACTATATCTGGCTAATTTCCAGAACTATCGAAAATATGAGTTTGATTGTTAGTCTACCCACTATCCCTGAATGGGTTGGGATTGCTGCCAGAGCTTTTATCCACAACCCAGACTTCTCTCTCCTGTCCCACCTCAGATTCAATACAACCTCAGACTCAACTAATTTGTTACCACATCGTCAGAATTTTTCTTCCTGTTCTATATTCCATAGCAGTGAATGGGATAACTGCATATATTCTTCTTTCTTTTGTCTTTAGAATATGGACTTCATTCTCACACTGGCTTATTCCACCAGTCTAGAACCATGATTTCCAAGAGCACTGGACTCATAAATTCCCAAACTTGCATCTAAAAAGAAAATCTAGAAACACTCGATGGATTCTTCTTGCCCTCAGTTGGTTCAATTTGTCTGTCCCAAGAGCATTTATGTTGGGGATAGGATTACTACAATTGGCAGCAATGTCAGACTATGTGGATGGAGTGGGAAAACAATTTCACAAAAAAAGGAGCCCTCTAGGAAAGAGAATTGCTGGGGAAAAATCCATATTTGTCTACTCAGAGTTTATCTAGGCTTATGGGACTGAAGATCAATGAGAATATTGGCTGCTAAAATGCTAGACTGCAGAGTACAGACAAAATGGAAAGGAAGATGATGTATGGTGAATGAGCAGGGAAAAGCAGAAAGATTAAGCACTGGAATATTTAAAGTAGTTGAAGAATTTGTATTGAGGAAATGATACAGGGAGAGAATTGGATTGATTATTTTATAAGCATCTGGGTTATATACCTGGTGGGAAATTAGAACATCTACAAGCAGATGATTGCATGTGTGTGAGCTCTAATGGCCATGGTAACTTCTGCACAATGACACTATGTGTGTGTGTGTGTGTGTGTGTATGCTGTATATGGCATTTTAAAATCGATGTTGAACTTTTAACTTCATTTATAATGCTGCTGAAATAGAAGAAGACCACTCACATTAGAAGAAGCAGAGGCTGTCTATTCAGATCTTGCTATAGGAAGGGAGTCAGCCACTATCACTTGCATTGGACAGAGACTCAAAGGCAGACAGGGAAGTGGGAACGCTATAAAGCTTCAGGTATGTTTTGATTGGAGGTTATTGACATGGTGATGCTGAAGGAGGGCTAACTAGAAGCAGGATATTTTATATGACTGGTCTGAGGATCTTATTTGGCTTTCTCTGCTTGGTCTTGAATTGGAACCAGGAGCAATAATTAGGAAAGCTGGCAGTCATCAACAAAGTCCTGACTGTTCCAGGCTGATCAGTGTGGAAGTTACGGTTTGGCTTTCTGGACTGGTTGGTGCAGATGTGTGGATTAGAGTTTTATTTTCATATGTGGTCTGGCCATAGTCCCTTTGTATAGTCAGTCAATGTTCATAAAAATTCAGTTAGGTAAATTTAAACTTACCTTTGTATTAGGAAACTGATATTTGCACACATTGTATTTATGGACATGTAATTTGTTAATGAACCCTAGTTCACTGAATTTAAATTATTACCATGTATTAATGGACCTGTTTCTATTTTTTCTAGTCTTTGTCTTCTGTTACTTTTTGGAAACTTGACTCCAGGTTGAAACTCCTTTCTCTTGTTTTCAATGATCCCATTCATTTTTTTTCCTTCAATTTCTCTAGAAATTGTTAATGTTAATTATTCTTGACTTTAATGTCTAAATTCCTTTTCTTCATTGCTGTTATTGTATGCTGGTGACTGGACTAAATATTCTATACACATTATCTTATTTTAACCCTCACAATCACACTGTGAAATATTGTTATTTGTACCATTTTCCACAGCAAAGACTGAAGTTCAAATATATTAACTACCCTTCCCAAGGTCAGATAGCCAGCCAATAACGGGGCCTGTGAGGAACGGAATTCTACATCTAACTGATTGAAAAACTATGTTCTTTGGCATTTGATTAAACTACTTTAATCATGATATGTCTATTTTGTGTTAGTTTATATCTATGAACATTACCATCTGGCCTCACTTTCTGGGTACTTACTGAATGTGTGTGTGAACAGAGATAATTAGAAGATCTTTCATGTGAACCGAAGGGATTCAGCCTGCCCTTAGATGCTGGAAAACCTTTGGATTTAACCACAAACCAATGAACTGGATGAGATACCTGGGCACGTTAAATAGAAAAGCAAAGGTGGAGTGGGGACAATATGGTTGAATAGACAGTAAAAGAGCACAGCCAACAAGTTATAGTTTGCATGGAAATTAGTTATTTGAACATCCCTGTACTGATGGTAAGTTGTTTAATGGACAAACTAGACAATTATTTTTGTTTCTTTAAAATTTTTCTTTGTGTAAATGAGACTTTATTATTTAAATTTATCTTCCTTGAGGTTAAAAACTATCCTCATAAATTGTAACTGTTGAGTCTAAAAATTACACTTGTGACAAATTCTTTGAGAGGCTGCAAAAGCTGAGCATTTTTGCTAGAGAAGTTATGTGAGTCAGAGGTAATTACCCTTTAATCACCTTAAGGGTTCCATTGCTTAGGAAACTCCATTTGCTCGGTTTCTACTCCCAGAACAACTTTATTACAGGTAAAGGATATAGCATCACACAGAAACAACATAGGAAAAATATGCATGAAAAAGGACCTAGAGGTCCCAGGCACAGTTTTCTTTGTTCTCCCACCTCCAGGTCACACGGGTGCTCTTAGCCTGTGCCAGACTGTAACCACTACTGGTGTGCATGTGAAGCACTTCTGTGGCAGGAGACCCACATCTCACAGCGGAGATCTCTTATAATAAGCTTTTCATATAGACATATTCTAGCTATGTTACCAGCCTTTACTTTGAATGTCGTCCTCCCCCAGACTCCACTGAAATTAGGTGCAATCACAAATTCAATTATTATTACCAAACAGTGCTAGCAGACTGATACATCTTGCCCTGAAACAATTCATGGATCCATGGTTACAAAACATCATTTATCTTTAGCTAATACATTTTACAGCATTGGCCAAGGGTCAGTAGCTCTGGAAATAAACTGCAATCAATCCGAACCAGCTAAGATGAACCTATTATATGCATAGATTATGGATGCAGCAATAAATGCTCAATTCTTTTCCACATTAAAACCAGTAAACAAATAGCATCCTCCTTTGCATCTACATCTCACTTCATGTCTAGCTCTTTCCAGCTCGTATCTGCTCAAGTCCAAGAAAAAGTGGTCTATGCATGTCTTTCATCATCCTCATTCTTTCTGTCCTGGACATCTTGTTACCTAAACTCTGCTCCTATCACTTATGGGAAATGTGTGTGTTAAGGTCATTCATGACCTTCTGCTAGATGAAATGGACCTGTTTGTATTTTTTCTAGTCTTTGTCTTCTGTTACTTTTTGGAAATTTGACTACAGGTTGAAACTCCTTTCTCTTGTTTTCTATGATCCCATTCATTTTTTTCCCTTCAGTTTCTCTAGAAATTGTTAATGTTAACTATTCTTGACTTTAATGTCTAAATTCCTTTTCCTCATTGCTGTTGTTATATGATCTGATCCAACTATAGTTCTATAATAATAATTCCCAAAACTCTGTTTCCAGTCTAAAACCTTCTCATGAATATTGGACACACATACACCATCGTCATTAAAAAGCACCCATAAGTGAAGTTTCAATAGTCCTCTCTCCTCTATCAACCCAGTTTTCCTCACATAGATCTGATTTCAGATAATGGCAGTGCAGGCTATTCATTCTTTCATGCCAGAGATACGGGAGTCATTCTAGATCCCTCTTTTTCAGTTACTGCACTTAATTTATCATCAAATCACACTGTTTCTGTCTCTTAAATAGCATTTGACTCTTATTTCCTCCTTTCCATTTCTACTTCATGTAGCTTATTATAGTATTATATAATAAATATTATTATTATTATAAATAATGTTTACTAAGATCACCTCGGTAGTCTTCTTGGTCATTTTTTGCCTCTAATCATGGTCAATAAGCCCTCCATCGCATAGCACTTGGCTCTCTCTCTCTGTGGTGTTACTGTTGACTGATATGTTCCTACAAAAGATTTGAAGTAGTTAGAAAAGGGTCTCATTTATTCTGGCATCATCAGTGCCAAGCATATAATATATATTGAATACATTTTTTGAATGAATAAATTAACATACACTTTAGAAAAATATACATGGGAAATGAGGATATGGTGCTTACATGCTCTAAAACAACATTGTCCAAAAGACTTTTCTGCAATCATAGAGCTGTGCTATGATGCAGTAGCCTATAGCTACATGTGTCTATTGAGTACTTGAAGGTGACTAATGTAGCCAAGGAACTGTATTTTTAATTTAAAATTGAACATGGCTAGTGGCTATGATAGAGAACAGCATAGCTTTAAGAAAATAGGCCCCAAAATTGCTGTTTTTAAAAAATATAATTAACTCTTAAGTGGAATAAACTAAAACTGTTTTTTTTTTTTCTGCTCCAATAATTATGACCACTTTAAACTAAAATTCTGCAGATGGTCTGTCATTCCTAGTTCAATAATTCTGTTCGAGAAATATTTTTGAGCACATAATATTTGCCAGGTACTGTGGATTCAAAGAAAAACAAAATAACAATTTCCGCATTTGAAGATGTAGCAGGAAAATGTCACCTGTTAATGGAATTTGATTTCTGAAATATTGAAAATTAGCGGAAAATTTGAAAATAGATGAAGACACTGGGAAAGAACATTTTAAATATTTTTCCCTCTTCCTCCTCCTACATCTAGATTCTGAAGTAGCAGATGAGAGTTAGAATTGTCAAAATGAATCTTATGATGATGGGAATCATTTCAGATCCCCATGTGAAATATACATCCCTCCTGAAGTACAGTAAGGATGAACTTTTGCTTGTTTCTTTGACCTAGATAGTTTTAATTATCTCCTTTCCTTTCTACCTTCCATTTTGTGTCTTCCTGATACCTCAGTTGCTTTCAGATTTATTAATTTCTCTGAAACAATGTTGCAGACAGCCCAATGTCACAACCTCTGGCTCTAGACAGTTCCGTCAAACTGTGCCATTTCTGGGGACTGACTGTGGTGTGATAGCAAATTTTGCATCAGCATGACAGCATTTACAGCCAAGCTAATTCAGATTACTTAGCAAATATTATGCCATGAAATCATGTATAAAATGATATCAGTTGGGTCCAAATATATAGTATAAAATGTATTTCTTTACCCACTAATTTGAACATGTCCTTAGAAAACTGCTGTATGAAGTTGTTGGCGTAATTTCTTTGTAATAAATTCCCAGTGCTGCTTATTACTTTTGATTTTCTTATTCTCCAGATGGCTACACATTTGCACTCTCATTTGTCTGTTATTTCACTAAGCACAGATTTCTTACTGGGTGCTATTATTTATTTATATTTATTTATATCTTTGGTTTGTTTTGCAGCAACAAAAACTGTTTCTCTTAATGAAGAATTAAGAACAATAGGAAATTAGTGGAAAGCTTAATTTTCCAGCTTGATTTAATACTTCTCAAAAGCTATACTGTTGGATGAATTTTGATTTCTTTACTGAATACTAACAAATTTCTAGAAAAATATTAAATATTGCTTGTATTGAGATCTTTGCTTAGTCGTAGTGATTTAAAAGAGGCCAAACATTTATACTTAAACATATTTCAATGATAGAATTACTGATGAAAGCATTACTTCCTTTTTCCCTCGTGGCATAATGATAAATTCAGAGTGATATCCATTTTGATTTTCTTTGTGAAATGTATAAGAAAGTATCTTTCCACACACACACAAACACACACACACACACACACACACACACACACACAGAATATCTGCTATTGAATTATTGGTCAGTCATGGAGTGGGAAGCTATTAAGGCGCTTTACTGTTTACAATGAAACATAATAGGAAACCTTAGCATTTTATTACATTTTCTCAACTAACAGCTTAAAGCTATATTTATGGATAAATAAAACCACATTGTCAAACTTCACCCTATTCATCTTTATTTTCTTATTCATTTTAGTCTTATATTTTCCTTCCCTATAGATGGCTTACTGGCCTCTGGTAAAGATCATAAGTATCATAAGTATCATAAGTGGAGGAACATTGAGTGACTAGTGGTGATGGGTTGGGGGCAGGGCAGCAGTACATTACCTGTGTTCAATCTAGTGTTTGAAGGCCTCTAGGAGGAAAAGAAAACTCATGACCTTTTGACAAGATCATATTTAAGGGAGACTTAGTCTTTCCATTTTTATTAAATTTTAATTTGGTAGCTCATATGAACTAGAATTTTTTTATTTAGCAACATATGCTTTGTATTAATTCAGTAGTTTGCATTTTGAGGAAGACCATTTAGGGAATCTGGATGAATAAAAATTGGATATACTCTGGAGATGCCATGCCAATGCATAGATATCCTTTTGCAGAAGCAGAAAAATCAGCCCTAGGTAACAATTCTCAATAGAATTTTAGATGTATCCTTTGTGGGAAAACTCGATATACCCTTCACGTTATCCAAACTTTAAAACCTACAAGGTTTATAAAAATGACTAGTAGAATGGAGTGTTATGCTTTAGAAGAATAAACAGAACTTGGTGAGTGTTAAAATTTCTAAACTAATGTTAACAGACACTGAGTAATTTCTTTGTTATTCAGACATAACCTCAGAATAGTTGATAATATCAGTCTCTCTTACAAAGGCAATAATTAAGCCTCTAAAAGATCATATTTCATATGCCTTAATACCACATTAATCAATGTAACTGTGTTCTCAATATTTAGTTCCTTAAGAGACGGTAGATTTGAAGAAGTTCAAGGCAGCTGTTTCTTGATACCTTTAAAAAAAGTAATTAAATTTATGGACAAAGCCATGCAATTAAAAAAATATTTCTGACATTTATCTTACAGAGCATCATAAATAATCCATAGGTAGAAACGGCATGAAGATAATGTTTCCCTTATTGGGAGGTTCAGTCCTTCTTTAGATAAGTTACTGGATGTGTTTCTCAAGATGTGTTTCTTTGCTACTGAGAGGGACCTGGAGTGTGTAAAATCAGAAGGAAGAGCATCACAGGGTATTGGTATGTGCATCAAGGAGTATTCAATTTGTGTGTGTTTGTGTGTGTGTGCGTGTGTGTGTGTGTGTGTGTGTTTATAGAGAGGGCATGGGAGATTTATATTAAAACTTGGGTTGGAGAAATCTATTACTACCATCTTTAAGCAAAACTTACAGTTTGCTTAGAAAAACTCTGCTAAAAAATTTAGGCTCTACTAATATACTTTTGCTGGTATAGAAAGCATGAATCATAGCCCAGAAACTGAGTGTGTAAAGAACACCACACTTAAGTTTTTTCTCTAAGTCAACTAAATTCCAATTCTATGGCGCCTTTCTACTAGTATAGCAGCAAATTTACCCTCAGTCAATCTTGATATCACTTGTATCCCCCTCCCCATACCCAACCAAACCCTCCTGCCACGTGTCATCTCTTCCACTGAGAGTACCAGCCTTTTCATGGATCTTATAGATCGCTGCTGACTTGATGTGGCCCCCAGGCCCATAAGAAGCTGAGTGCAGTTGGCAGCTCTCATGCCTGTGATGCAGCCTGCAGTGCACCCAGCAGTCATCTCTCCAAAATCTGGTCACCTCCTTTGCTGCTACCACAGCCTTGTTGGGCTCACAGACCTCTTCCGTCACCACTGGGGAATACTTCTACACACCTCACTGATCCTATGTTCCTCTCCAGGATATCCCATGAGTTAAGATCAAAGAGATTTCAGACTGCTTCTGCTTTTCTCCAGGCCAAAAACTTTTAGACAAAAAACTACAAAGTCTTGTTATGATATAAAAATGGGAGTAGATGAGCTGGGGGGGGCGCTGAATAGAGAGAACAGATGCAATTAATAATTCAATATCTTCAGCTGATAAAATAATGTTTTAACAAATATGGTGCTATTTGGGGTAAAGGAGGGTGTAGTTTGATTACCTGGGAACCTACCGTCCTTTATTATAGAGCGGCTCCTAGTAGGAGTATTTATATCACTGACAGTAACAAGATTAGTTTAAAGTTGTATATGAAAATTTGTGTTATAATAGCTATGTATTTATTTTCATATCTACCAGAAAATATATCATCCTAATGTGAATTGGTGTAAATTGACTTAAATAACACCACAAACAGTAAGTGAAAATAACGAAAAATATGATGGTGGCATCCAAATAACCAGATGTGAATAGCCAGTATGACCTGTGAAAAATCATGTTATTGAATTTTTAAAAAATTGTTATGTTTATAATTGAGAATGCCTATAATTCAGATGTTCTAAGGAAGACGTGAAGACTCTTAGTATGCAGGAAGTTTTCTTGGCTTTCAACACAGAAAATGTCCCAAATAATATAAATGGTTAGTTTTCCATGCTCTACTACTCCACTGTTAAAAGTAAAATCGTTTGTATTTCACTTACGTAGATTTTATTCTTTTGGTTTTGAGGACAGTGAATCATCACTTGAGCCATTTCCATTATTATTGCTCATGTTTGTTTTTAAGCAATTGTGATTTTAAGCTACTGATTAATATTTTGATTAGTTAACAAACTTAATAGTGCAGCCCTCTATTATAACAGGTTAGACTATGTTTTGCAAAAGTCCAACATCACCGTGGTTTAACAAAACAAAGATCTCTTCTTTGATGATGTTAGTGATGTGGATAAGGCAGCTTTCCTTGATAGGGTCCTCTTCAAGGAGTGGTCTAGGGATCCGGCTTCTTTCACTGCAGCTCTACCATCTGGAACACATGGCTTCTAAGGTTCCATGGAAAGGAAGAGGGCTGGAGAGGCAAATGGAATGATTTTAAGGTCAAGATCTACTCTGCATTTCATTGGCCAGAATCCAGTTATGGTCCTGAAACTGTCTTCAAGAGAGGTTAGCAAATGTGGTTTTCCTATTTCTGAGAAACAGGAAATTGTGCAATGAACCCATATTATTACTTCCACCACAATCCCAAAATATAATCCAGAGTAGTTAAGATGTAAAAGACTATTTCATCAAAAGTGTTTCATTGTGCATTTCGTATTATATTTACTGCTAATGAGCAGTTACACATTGACAAAAAATAATGTTTAATAATAAACAAAGCTCCAAATAGTTTTATTATATTTAGGTTTAGAAGCTATCAGAGGCTTACTCTTATTTTACTCAAGTAAAGCTGTTGTGGCAATTTTTAGATTTTAGAACAAGAGGCTATTTTTTTGTAGATAATTCTTTGTAGGTACAGATGTATCTGAAGTGATTAATATAAATACAGTTTCTGAACCAATATCGCCTAGCTTTGCTTTTATCATGTCACATAATTATCTAAATACATACTAAGCTTGTGTTGAAAACAAATTTTCCATTTTAGATGGAAGAGAAAATAATTTTACGACATGAAAGTATTGATCATTTCACACAAAGTGGCTGGAACATAGCATATATAATCTACCTTTAACAGTAATGCTATCTCAAGTTTAAGCTTACTTTTGTTAAGAAATAGCTTCTTTCTTTGTTTCCTTGGGTTGCAAATACTCTATATTCTCTAGTTGCAATGACCATTGAAGATAAGTGATTTACAACATGGTTACCTGAATTTACAAAAATTTCTAGATAAAAGTGATTTTTCTTTACATTTGTTATTTCATTAAGGAAGTTTTCCTGAATTAAAAGAGGTTCTTTTTATTTCATGCTTTCTTTTCTCAAAGAGGAATGTGTAATATTTATATCATATATTATTTTTTCTCCCTTATAGGATTTAATATACACATTCACAGCATAAATGTTATTACTTTTTATGCCACTCTTTTGCAGTTTGCATGTCTTTACTACATTTTGCTATGTGATAATTTGATTCTTCTATTACTTTATTATAACTTCTGCAAAAATGGTTTCATCTTGTTATTTACTGAAGACTGACTTTTGTCCCTGTATTAACTTTCTCTCTCTCTCCCTCCCCCACCCCTCTTACCCCGCCCCCCGCCGCCCACCCTGCTCCTTCTCTCCTTCTTTCACTCTCTCCCTCTCTTTCTCTCTCAGTTTTTGTAGGGGTTGCCAGTTCCAAGTCCTTAGTTCATCTTTTCTGTTTGGATATTTCATTTTTAATTACTGATTTTTCTAACTACTTATATATTAATCCAGAAAGTCATTGTTATCCACATTTGCAGTATCTTTTCCTGACTTGAGTGATAATGCTGAGAAGCTTTATATTTTTATGAAGTCATAGCTCTAAAACATTTTGTGGTTTTGGTGTTATGCTCAAGAATCTGATCCTTTATAAAAACTTTTTTCTCTTGTTGTTCGTTTTGTTTTATCCTTTTAAACTTTTAATCTATTTGACTTTTAGCCTAATTCTATGGTCTCAAGCACAGACTTTGTAATTCTTTCTCCTGATTCTGTTCAACCAGGCTTACAATTTAAAGCTTGAGTGAAAAATACTGCACACGTTATTCTCATTTAAAAGCATTACTGCACCCAATTGCACATTAAAGGGCCCTGAGAACTCTTTGTTTACTTTTTTTTTCACCCTAGGAACACGTTATTATTACCCTCACTCCATCCACCCCCTAATTCCTTTTTTTTTCTTTCTTTTTTTTTTTTTTTTTTTGAGACGGAGTCTCGCTCTGTTGCCAGGCTGGAGTGCAAGTGCGCGATCTCAGCTCACTGCAACCTCCACCTCCCGGGTTCAAGCGATTCTCCTGCCTCAGCTTCCTGAGTAGCTGGGATTACAGGCATGTGCCACCATGCCTGGCTAATTTTGGTATTTTTAGTAGAGATGGGGTTTCACCATGTTGGCCAGCATGGTCTCGATCTCTTGACTTTGTGATCTGCCTGCCTCAGCCTCCCAGGATGCTGGGATTACGTGATGACACACTCCTGGGCTAAATCCGACTCTGCACTGCCCAGAGATAGCACCTGGTAAATTGTTTAACCTCTCAGTGCTTTAGGGTTTTCTCTACAAAATAGGGCCAGTAGGCTGCTGAGGAGTAAATGAATACCTGGTATGTTTTAAGTGTAAGCTATCATTTTTGTTTTTCTTGGGTTAAGACTTTTCTAGATATTTTATGTGTTAGTAATTTCTCCAAATAAATAAAAACTTCTGGAGGAGTTGTCTCATTATTTTCTTATATACCTCCATATGTCTATCAGACATGTGCAGAAGTGTTCAATAAATAGTTATTGACATTCTTAAAAAATAGAATTGAAAGAAATTTCTTCAGGAACAAAAGCTATGTCATAATAAAACAGGCATAGTACTTTCTAATTCACAAAATAGTTTTTTCATAAGAATTTTGAAGCTTCAAATTTATCAAAATTTGTTATTTTACATTTGAGACAAAAAGTACTTATTCAATATAATGATATAAGTACTTTATATTTTGTCAGAAAATGTAAATGCTTGTAGGATATTCACTGCAAAATTGTTTGATATAACTCAGAGGTGAAATAATAACACATGATACATGATATTGACCTAGGAAATAATTTAACATCGTGAAAGCTGATTTGAATTGCCTGTCACTCTTTAAGTCTCAAGTAATTACCAGAAGGTGAAAAGCTCATCTCTTTACTCAGACAAATTCTGAATACTGTATGAGATATCTTTGTGGATATATGGGTAGAAACTGACTCTGTGAGTTCTAATTTGATTTATATGAGAAAAATGATATTTAATCTTTCCAAAGATGTGCTTGGCTTTAGCAACACCATGAGATGTAATATTTAAAGCATCTTAACTCTAATCTATTGGATGTAATACAAACAATATAAAGTCAATAGAACTTTATCAAAGAAAGAGAGGAGAGATTAGGAATCATAGAGTTTAAAGATTTATAAAAGAAAGTATTATAACTGTGTATAGGAAAGATGTGGAACAATTATCTTTTCATGATTTTTTACTATTTTGTAATATCTTCGCAATGTTACAAAAAATCCAGTCTATTATTGTATAATAAAAAAGATGGTCAAGAAGATATTTTTGTAAAAGCAATTCTTAAGGCATGATTTATTCTTGTCTCCTGTTAAGTTACTATATATTTTCTAAAATAAGATTTTTACATTTTGGAACTTAAAATAACAGTCAATATTTGACAAGTACATTTTTGGTATTTCTGTCTGCTTTTATTGTTTTTGCTTTATTTGCAAATCGTTTGTCTTCATTATTCCTTGAAATAACTTCCAAAATAATTATTAAGAATGAATCATAGTGATTGCATCTTGAAAACTCGAATATTTTCCCTAGAATCTGTAATTAGAATATTGACCTATAGTTTATTATAAAAAGTGAATCTTTTCTATGTTTAAGGCAGGATTATGCTCCTTCACATTAGGAACAAATATTAAGTCTGGAAACTCTTTAAAATACATGTAAATGTTAATTATTTTACTTTATTTTATTAACAGTAACTCAAACTTGGATTTTCAAGATCACATTTCTCAGAAATTTTCCCATTGTTGACAATCCTCATTTTATTATAATACAATTAAATAATTTTATACTCTGTTGGGCTTTCATTATAAAAAATTAAACAGAAAAAGCCCTTGCCATTTCAGATCTCTTAATTCAGTGGGAAGAGTAATACACATACACAATTATTCGAGACTGTAAGTGCAATATGATACTGAATTGATAAGAAAGTACAAGGAAAGAAGAAAGCAAATATGTTTTATAGTGAGAAGTAAAAGGAAACTTTATATTAGTTAGAGACTTAAGGAAAGGAAGAGTAAAGAGGCTTTGCAAAGGAATGGCTTCATGGAAGCAGATGGCTTGTCTTGATGACTGGTGTGGTTAGAATATAGAATGTAAAACAGAGAGGCAAGAGATGGCAGGAATGTATGATTTAATATTTTTGTTGTCTCATGGGCATGCAACTTCTATGCCCTGTGAAAAAATTCCTTGCTCTTACCAAAAAAGGTGTGTCTGGTCAAATTGATGGATTCCTTGAGGGTGCAAATTGCCTTATTCATCTATTCATCTTTGTTTCCTAAATAAGTCACAGTGACATAAACAAAACTACAAGCTGATGTTACTAAAGGAAACAATGGGTGGCTGAAATGAAATAAATCAAGCATTATAGAATATTAAAGTGGATCTTAGAGAATAATTCAGTTAAGTCTCTTAGACATTTCTTTAATCCTTTCAATATCATACTTAATAAATGATTTTGTAGCTTCTCCTTTATGACTTCTAGTGATAGAATCTTTGTTACCTCATAATATAGCTTTGTTTTCTGTTGAAAAACTCTGCTTATCAGGAACATCCCATCTCCAGGTGTTTACAGAGATGCGGGAAAAAAAAGAAAAAAGAAAAAATGTATCAGGAACATCTCTACATGATATCCAAAATATTTTTCAGCTGGGTGTAGAACCACCACCTGTTAGTATGACTGCTGTTTTTGGAAGAGAGCCTCTAGAAATGTCGACTTAGACTTGCTTCTCTCTCCTCTCCTCGGCCCCATCAGCCCCAGTATCATCATGAGGGCAGCCATGTTAGGAGACAGGATCCTCACCCTGGCCATGAATGTAGCCAGGGCCAGAGAACAGACTCAAGCAGTACAGTACAAGTATCCTGACTTCCCAGCAACGATGGAGTAGATCAGATACGACACCTGATCTAAGTAAGGCTAATTAAAATCCTCTAGAGATAATTGGAATCAAGTGTAAGAAAGAGTCAGCTTTCTCTTTGGTGGCTGAAGCTTTATATTATAAGACTCAGGAGGTTTCAGCAGCTAAGATTTCTGAAACACGGAGAAGTCAAACTGCAGAAAGAAAATTGAAATGACAATAAAAAGGGAAATCTGAGGCCACGGCAGGGAGAATGCTGACAGCATGTGAGTCCCTGTAATTCTGCTTTTCTTATGGATGGACTGCTGAAATTTCCCAGTATCTTTTCCATAAATACTGTGTTTCAGGTTACAGGGTTTTTTAAAAATTATTTTTGTTTTTAAATTGAGGACAGCCAATGTAATTGGCAACCTGATTTAGACATTTTAAACTGTTAGTCTCAGTAGTGGTTGGTCATTCTTCTGTTTCTGTTAATATTGAAATTCCTGTTTTCAGACCTTGGTTGAGATTCTGTCTCTGTTTCCTGTTTGTTGCCTTGCTCGGTTGTTTGTGTATTCTGTGGTCTTATGTGTTACGTTTAACCTTGCATAGGGGTTTAGAAGCTGTATGGATAAAATATTGGACACTTTAATTTTTTACTTTCAGTTCCAGAATACATGTACAGAACGTACAGATTTGTTACATACGTATACATGGTGGTTTGCTGCCCCTATCAACCAGTCGTCTAGGTTTTAAGCCCTGTTGACACAATTTTTATTTAAACTATGTGTTAGGTCCACGACTACGCCAAATGTCATGCCTGGGGTCAGGTTCGAGCCCATGCTGAGGTTTAAGGGGAGTGAGTGGATGGGCAGATAGCTGAAAGAACATTTGAGGGGCTGTAGGCAGGTGAAATGCAGTTTAATTTAGCAGCTCTCTCATCAGTAGCTCTCTTGCACTAGCTCTCTCATTAGCAGCTTTCTCACACTGTCTTTATCTGAGTTGTCTGCTCCAGCTCTGTGGCTCCTGCCACCCCCATCCCTGCACGTCAGCCTCTGCCTTGCCTTTAGGGTCAGCAGCTTAACTCTTTCTCTCTCTGGGCCGTGCCATGGCTCCCTTGTGTCTGTATGCAAGACAGACAGTGGTGGTTCTCTCTCTCTCTCTTTCTGTGGGTGCTAGCGCCACCTCAAGTCCTATGCACAGCGTCAGAAGAGTAGTTACACCTTCTACAGACAATAGTGACTTAGAACCAAGTATGAACTTACACAAATAGTTTATATAACAAGTGGAGGTGTGCGCCTGTGCACCAATCTCACTGAGTCATGCAGGCCTGGATGTCTGCCTTGGCCTATTCCTTGACTAAAGCACATCCACGTACCTTACACATTGACATTAAGTGAGTTCAAAATTTCAGTTATATAATAGATGTAAAGCTGGAAAAAAGCAAGTAATTATTTTTCAAATATTCTGTAGATTAGGAAGTATTTTCCATTGTTAAACCATTTTTATCTTCTTTACAAAAGACATGTAGACTTCTAACTAATACTGGGCATATTTGGATAAAGTGAATCAGCTAAGCTATAGATAAAACCAGTAAAAGTAAACAAGTGAATATGATTTTTATAATTACTGGAAGAATACCAATATATTTGCACTGTTTCCAGGAAAAAATAAAGGAGGGAATAATGGCTACTGAAATTATTTAAGATGAACTAAACTTACTCAATATTTTCAGGAGAATATGAAAGAACAGGAAAGTAATATATTATTAATTGCATAGCTATATCAAAGCTATTAAAATAACATAGATAAAAAGAAACAATATGACAAAGATAAAATCTATAAATACAGATAAGTATTAGGTTTTACAAGAGTAGGTGGCACTTACATCATTGACTTTAAGGCTTTAATTTTTATGGGTGTTTGGAATGAGTTTTCTAACTTGTCTAGTTGCTAACTTTAGTTATTATTTGTGGATTTGAGCAATGGATGATCCAAACTGATGCTTTTTTTTTCCATTAAAAAATCAACATTTTGTCAAAGAAAAAACATGGAATAAAGTGGGAGAAGATCTTCATAATGCAAAGAATTAACAAAGTACTTTATCTAGAACTCTTGAAGGTAAAACACACATACACACCCCGACATGTGTTTCCCCACATGCTTACCCTAGAGATATTCTAGTGCTATATACAAAGAAAAGTGTACAAGTATCCTTAAAACAAAATTGGTTACAATAGGGAAAATATTTAAAAACAATGGAAATGTTCATCAATAGGATAATAGATAGACTAATACAATAAAATTCTATACAGCAGTGAAATAATACTATATAGCTGTGTGTGGCAACATGAATACACCTAAAAACGTGCACTGAATAGGAAAATATGTAGAATTTTTTTACAGTATATATTATTCAGATAGTATTAAAGCTAACTCAACACTACACAGTATTTTGTTTGGAGGACATATATGTGGTAAAAATATACTGAAATCATTGGATTATGATTTTGATGGCTGTAATTTCTGATGAGGCAAGAAAGGAAATGTGACCACTGAGGACTAAATAGGAATTTAAATTGTATTATTAACTATTATTTTAGGCTGGGTTATAGGGTACAACATTATTTTTATACTGTTTTGCAATTTTTCACTATAAATAAAACAAGACAATTACCAATAAAATTGTGAGAGAAAATGGGTAAAGTGAAGTTTTCTGACCAGAATGATAGACAGATCAGAATTTTTGCTTTAGCTATGAAGAAACAAACAAAATTAGAGGAATATAGTGACTTGCTGCGATGCTAGCATAAGAATGGTGAAACAAAAGGATGTGTATATGTCATATACTCTTGAAATGTGGAAACCAGTAAATATTTGAGTAAAAATTGGATAACAGAACCAATGCTAGAAAGCTTTACTAGAAAGAGGGAAAAGTGAAGTTCCAGGCAAATCTATAGGATTATAAACAGATTGCAGGTATTTCATTCATTCATGTGTTTTTTCATCATGCTTCCTTTCATTTTCAACCAGACTTTATGGATGTGCCAGGCATTGTATACATTTGTGATGTCCAGTATGGTAGCCAATAGCCACATGTAGCTATTTAAAGTAATTAAAATAAAATACAATTAAAAGTCAGTTCTTTGGTTGCTTTAGCCAAGCGTATTGATATTCAAGGGATCAGAAGTGATATCAGGTGATACTGTGGCTAGTGCTTACCATTTTGAACAATACAGATTTAGAACATTTTCATCATGAAAGTTCTATTGGATGGTGCTGCTGAAGATGCTAAGATTAGAGAAGTGAATAACAGATTATATATTCTAATGAAAAAAAAGAGAGAGTAAAGGAAAAGATCGTAAAAGTGTAATTTACTGTGTCATTAGAAGAAAATAGAATAATTGGCCAGAGAGGACAGGAAAATGGGTAAAGACAATCAGACTGTAAATACTAATGAAATAGTTTCCTTAGATCATAACAATGGGAAGAAAAGCATTTCTATTTATTGTAATGGGGTAGAAAAGAAAAGAATGTATGGCTTCATGCATACCAAGAGAAACAATTATTCTAAGAAAAGAGCACAAAAGAGATTTCTAGTAAGATAAGAATTTTAAAATGGTAATTGAAGTAGTAATTCAAGGGGATGTATGAGCTCCCTAGCACAAACAGAAGAATAAGAAACCAGTAGAGGAAGACCCCTGCATTGCCAAAGCAGAGGCATGTAAGGAAGGGCACAGATGTCTTTGCTTTATGGGTTTTGGGATATGAATTCAAATCTAAGTCTGATTCCTTCTGTTTCTTCTCTGAAATAGGAGGTGATATATTTCAAAAGAGAGAAGTTGGAAATAGAGAGTTTTAAGAAGATATATTTTGAAACAATTGATGCGTAAACTTTTTAGACAAAATAGTACCTTTCCTTTTCTACCAGTCCATTTTTATGACTCTATTCATTCTCATAACCCTGTTTCTAGAACCACCAAATTATCTATTCATTGTTTTCTGACTGAGTGTAACCCATTCCAGCATTGATTACCTAACCCAGCTCAGCCATTACATCTGGAATTTTCTCATCTGCTCCTCCAGTGACCTTATGTTCTGCCAAATGATACAGCTCTTATCCTGTTTTTCATGAATCTTTCTCTGGTTGTGGTATATTCATAAATGTTTAACAACTAGCTCTCAAGACAAAAACAAATCTTGATTTGTAGCATTTGCTGATTTCCATGTTATAAATCTATTCACCATGGTTCATTTTGAGCTACCACCATAACCACAACTGACGCAAAATTCATAAAACTTTAACAATCAGCTTCCTGGCAAGAACTGCGAAAGAGCTAAGATTTTACCCTGGCAAGTTAACAAGCCAGACTATTGCCACATTGATGAAAACAGCCTGAGGGTTGCAGGAAGGAAAGCTGGGACCAGGAGGATGGAATGCTTTGCAGCAATATCAGCTGAAATGCAATAGATCTTGTTGTTGTTGTTGTTGTTGTTGTTAGTTTATACTTTTGTACTAGAACTGGTTCTAGAATTAATAATTACCTATCATTACTTTATCTCGGTCACTCTAAGCACATTCTGCTATAGGACCTTTGCATATTTGTCAGCAATGCCTGGAAACTCTTCCCTAAAATCCTTTGGCACATTCCTTCAGTTAATTATAGATAGATGTCATTTCATCAAAGAGAATTTCTCAGAAGAACCTGTCTAAAATAGACTCCCTCCCACCTCCATACCATCTCCTCTAATTGCTTCTCTGGTTGTATTCCACATGTTATGATATGATTATATTCATGATCATTGTCCAAAATATTTTCTAAGCTCCATTGTGATATATTCTTTTATATAGGTTATTTATAGTATATTTTTAAATTTCCACGTGTGAGGATTTTCTAGCTATCTTTTTGCTTTTCCTTTATGCCTTTATTTTAAGCTTTTTATAATTTTTTTTTACCTTTTTAACTATTATTTTAATTTCAGTGGTACATGTGGAGGGTTGTCATAAATAAATTGTGTGTTACGGGGATTTGGTGTTCGGATTATTTCATCAAGGTAATAAGGATATTAGCAGTACTCAATAGGTATTAAAAGTAATGGCAGGCCGGGCACAGTGGCTCATGCCTGTAATCCCAGCACCTTGGGAGGCCAATGCAAATGGATCACCTGAGGTCAGGAGTTCAAGACCAGCCTGGCCAACATGGCAAAATCACGTCTCTATTAAAAATACAGAAAATTAGCTGTGTCTGTGGGTACGTGCCTGTCATCCCAGTTACTCAGGAAACTGAGGCATGAGAATCGCTTCAACCTGGGAGGCAGAGGTTGTAGTGAGCCAAGATCATGCCACTGCACTCCAACTTGGAGACAGTGAGACTTGGTGTAAAAATAATAATAACCATCATGGCAAATCCACAATTATTTTTGCACCAACCTAATAATTTTTTGATCCTCACCTTCCTCCCTCACAACACCCTCAAGTAGGCTCCAGTGTCTATTCTTCCCTTCTTTGTGTCCATGTGTTCTCAATGTGAGACCATGTGATACTTGCTTTTCTGTTCCTGTGTTATTTCACTTAAGGTAACAGTCTCCAGCTCCATCCATGTGGCTGCAAAGGACATGATCGCATTCTTTTTATGGCTGTGTACCATTCCATGGTGTAAACATTCCATGTTTTCTTTATCCAGTCTACTATTGATGGGCATTCAGGTTGACTCCATGTTTTTGCTATTGTGAATAGTGCTACAATGAACATATGTGTACATGTATCTTTATGGTAGAATATATTCCTTTGGGTATATATGCAATCATGAGATTGGTGGATTGTGAGAGATGGAGGTTGCAGTGAGCTGAGATCGCACCACTACACTCCACCCTGTCCACCCTGGGCCTGGGTGACACAGTGAGACTCCATCTCAAAAAAAAAAAAAAAAAAAAAAAAGAAAAGAAAAGAAAGAAAGAGATTGCTGGGTTGAATGGTAATTCTGTTTTGAGTTCTTTGAGAAATCATCAAACTGCTTTCCACAGTGACTGAACTAATGCATAAGTGTTTCCTTCTCTTCACAACCTCACCAGCATCTGTTATTTTTTGACTTTTTAATAGCCATTCTGTCTGGTGTGAGATGGTATCACATTGTGGTTTTGATTAGCATTTCTCTGATGATTAATGATGTTGAGCATTTTTTGATGTGCCTGTTGGCCACGTGTATTTCGTTTCTTTTTTTGTTTGTTTGTTTTTTGACAAGTCTACATGTCATTTGCCCACTTCTTAATGGGATTTTTTTTGTTTGTACTTGTTAGTTTGCTCAAGTTCCTTATAGATTCTGGAAATTAGACCTTTGTCAGATGCACAGTTAGAAAATATTTTCTCCCATTCTGGGGGTTGTCTGTTTACTCTGTTGATAGTTTATTTTGCTATGTACAATCTCTTTAGTTCAATTAGCTCCCATTTGTCAATTTTTGTTACAATTGCTTTTGGCATCTTCATCATGAAATCTTTGCCAGGGCCTATGTCCAGAATGGTATTTCCTAGGTTATCTCCCAGGGTTTTTATAGCTTTCAGTTTTATATTTAAGTCTTAATTCATCTTTAGTTGATTTTTGAATATAGTGGTGTAGGGACAGGGTCCAGTTTCCATCTTTTGCATATGGCTAGCCAGTTATCCCAGTACTATTTATTGAAGAGGGAGTCCTTTCCCCGTTGCTTGTTTTTGTCGACTTTGTCAAAGACCAGATGGTTGAAGGTGTGCAGCTTTATTTCTGGGCTCTTTATTCTGTTTCATTGGTCTATGTCTCTGTTTTTGTACCAGTACCATGCTGTTTTGGTTACTGTAGCCTTGTAGTGTAGTTTGAAGTGGGGATTTTTTTTTATTTTTTTGGTTCCATATGAATTTTTTAGAATAGTTTTTTCTAATTCTGTGAAGAATGTCATTGGTAGTTTTGTAAGAATAGCAACGAATCTGTAAATTGTTTTGGAAAGTGTGGCCATTTTAACAATATTGATTCTTCAAATTCAAGACTATGGAATAATTTTCCATTTATGTCGTCTGTGATTTCTTTCAGCAGTGTTTTTAATTCTCATTGTAGAGATCTTTCACCTCCTGGTTAGCTGTATTCTTAGGTAATGTTTTGTATGTGGTTATTGTGAATGGGATTGTGTTCTTGACTTGGCATTCAGCTGGGATTTTGTATCCTGAAACTTGCTGAAATTCTTTATCAGATCTAGGAGCCTTTTGGGCAGACTATTGGTTTTTTATTTTTATTTTTAATTTTTTTTAGATATAGAAACATATTGTCTGCAAACAAGAATACTTTAACCCTGTCTCTATTTGGATGCCTTTTATTTATTCCTTCTGCGTCATTGCTGTGGCCAGGACTGCCAGTACTACGTTGAATAGAAGTGGTGACAGTGGGCATCCTTGTCTTGTTCTGGTTCTCAAGGGAAGTGATTCCAGCTTTTGCCCATTCAGTATGATGATGACTGTGGGTTTGTCTTATTAGATGCCTCTTATTATTTTGATATATGTTCCTTTGATGCCAGGTTTGTTGCAAGTTTTTAACATGAATGGATGTTAAATCTTATCAAAAGACTTTTCTGCATCTATTGAAATGATCATGTAGTTTTTATTTCTGTTTGTGTAGTAAATGACATTATTGACTTGTGTATGTTGAACCAGACTTGCATCCCACTTAAAAAGCCTACTTGATTGTGGTGGATTAGCTTTTTGATGTGCTATTGAATTTGGTTTGCTAGTATTTTTTTGAGAATTTTTGCATCTATGTTCATCAAGGAGAGTGGCCTGAAATTTTTCTTTTTCATTGTGTCTCTGCCAGATTTTGGTATCAGAATGATGCTGGCCTAACAGAATGAGTCTAGGGAGGAATTCCTCCTCCTTGATTTTTTGGAATAATTTCAGTACGAATGGTAACAGTTCTTCTTTATATGTCCGGTAGAATTTGGCAATGAATCTCTCTGGTCCTGGGCTTTTACTGGTTGGTAGGATTTGTATTACTGATTAAATTTTCGAACTCATTATGGGTCTATTCAGAGTTTCAATCTCTTCCTGGTTCAGTCTTGAGAAGCTTTTTATTTTGAAATAATCATAGTTTTATGGGAAATTGCTTAGAAATACACAGGAAAGTCCTGTGCTCCCTTCAACTATCAGCTCCCAATGTTATGCTAACATCATATATAACTAGAGTACAACAGTAATACAGTAAAATTTATATGATACAGGTCATGGAACTTATTCAGATTTCAGCGGTAATACTTGCAGTTATTTTTGTATGTGTGTGTGTGTATGTGTGTGTGGGTGTGTGTACAGCTCTTTGAACTTTTATTATATGTGTAGCTTTGTATACCATCACCAACATCATGAGACTTACCCCACCACAGCATTCCTTGATATTATTCCTCCCCTATCTCTAGGCTTAGGCAACTGCTAATCTGTTCTCCCACTCTGTAATTATGTTATGTCATGAATATAAATGGAATCATGCAATGTGTATCCTTTTGAGATTGCAGGTTTTTTCACTCAGCATAATTAGTGTGGAGTTCATCAAAATCATTGCATGTATCAATAGTCTTCCTTTTGTTCTGGATTGTATTCCATGGTATGGATGTATTGCAATATGTTTAGCCATTCACCCACTGAGAGACATCTAGGTAGTGTGCAGGTTTTGGCTATTGTGGACAAAACTGCTAAGAATATTCATGTACAATCTGAATGAAAAGTTTTATCTGGGATATATGTTTAAGAGTGCAATTGCTGAGTCTCATTGTTAAGTTCATCTTTAGATAGAAAAGGAACTGCCAAAGTATTTTCCAGAGTGGTTACATCATTTTGCATTCTAACCAGCAATGCATAAGTGACCCAGTTTCTCCACATACTTGCCAGCATTTCATGTTGCAACTATTTTTTTTTAAATTTTAGTCATTTTCATAGATAGATGTCTCATTATGGTTTTAATTTGCACTTTGCACTTTTACTGCTGGGCAAGGGTGGGAGTTCCAGCTCCTTCTGGCTGGAAGGGGTAGGAGGAATGCCTTGTTACTTCTCTCTATGTGGCTTCCACTGACACCATGAGAGTGGTGTAGCCTTTTTACTGCTGGGTTGTGGTGCAAGTAATGTCTCACACTATCCCGTGGGGAAGAATAAAGGTACTTCTTTACTTCTGGGTGTGGGTGGAAGTCCAGGCTCCCCACATAGTTTTCACATGACCTTGAAGTGGTGGGAGAGTTGGGGAGTAGGGTGTGGTGCTTGAGTCCAATCAGTAAGGAGGAAAGTCTTTAATCCCTACTGTTTCCTCTGATACCTGATACCACCCCAGTAGGAAATTTGGGGTCCTTATTATAGCCTATCCAGGGTAGATATAGTCTAGGCTTCTGATTCAGTCTTTGTGGGGGCAGTTTTTTCCCTTGTTTTTTGTTTTTTGTTTTTTGTTTTTTTTTTAATTTTGTTTTGTTTTGTTTGAGACGGAGTCTTGACTGTTGCCCAGACTGGAGTGCAGTGGCGCGATCTGGGCTCACTGCAAGCTCCGCCTCCCAGGTTCACGCCATTCTCCTGCCTCAGCCTCCCGAGTAGCTGGGACTACAGGCGCCCCGCCACCATGCCCGGCTTTTTTCGTATTTTTAGTAGAGATGGGGTTTCGCCGTGTTAGTCAGGATGGTCTTGTGATCCACCCGCCTCGGTCTCCCAAAGTGCTGGGATTACAGGCGTGAGCCACCGCGCCCGACCAGGTCAGTTTTTTTCTGATGTGTAGTAGAGATGTTATTGTCTTAATGTATTCTCTCTTACTAAGCCGCCCTTTTACTGGTGTCTTGGCTAAAGAAAACAGGCTTTCGTTGGAGCTTTATTTTGTCTATACCCGCTGGCATTTCTGGGTTGCTGGTCTCGTCTACTTCACGTTTGAAATATACAAAGCATAGAGAAAATCTCCGAAATTTACTACCTCCTTATTTCTCTGGTAACAAGTCTCCTAGCCAGTGTGCCTTCTTCTCTACACCTTTCAGTCTTCTTATGTTGATTTTATATATAATGCACCCAGAGTTTTTTCTTGTACTTACAGGAGGGAATAAGTAAAAGTGTATCTATTCCATCTTCCCAAAAGTAGAGGCCAGGAGTGTTGAACTTATGCTTGCTTGTGAATTTTTTTTAAAAATACTTTAAATTCTAGGGTACATGTGCACAGCATGCAGGTTTGTTACATATGTATACATGTGCCATGTTGGTGTGCTGCACCCATTAACTTGTCATTTACATCAGGTATATCTCCTAATGCTATCTCCCACTCCACCCACCCCAGGACAGGCCCCGTTGTGTGATGTTCCCCATCCTGTGTCCAAGTGTTCTCATTTTTCAGTTCCCACCTATGAGTGAGAACATGTGGTGGTTGGATTTTTGTGGTTGTGATAGTTTGCTGAGAATGATGGTTTCCAGCTTCATCCACATCCCTGCAAAGGACATGCACTCATCCTTTTTTATGGCTGCATAGTATTCCATGGTGTATATGTGCCACATTTTCTTAATCCAGTCTATCATTGATGGACGGTTGGTTCCAAGTCTTTGCTATTGGGAATAGCACCACAATAAACATAATGTGTGCACGTGTCTGTACAGCAGCATGATTTATAATCCTTTGGGTATATACCCAGTAATGAGATGACTGGGTCAAATGGTATTTCTAGTTCTAGATCCTTGAGGAATTGCTACACTGTCTTCCACAATGGTTGAACTAGTTTACCATCCCATCAACAGTGTAAAAGTGTTCCTATTTCTCCACATCCTCTCCAGCACCTGTTGTTTCCTGACTTTTTAATGATTACCATTCTAACTGGTGTGAGATGGTATCTCATTGTGGTTTTGATCTCATTTGCATTTCTCTGATGGCCAGCGATGATGAGCATTTTTTCATGTGTCTGTTGGCTGCATAAATGTCTTCTTTTGAGAAGTGTCTGTTCATATCCTTTGACCACTTTTTGATGGGTTGTTTGGTTTTTTCTTGTAAACTTGTTTGAGTGCTTTGTAGATTCTGGATGTTAGCCCTTTATCAGATGAGTAGATTGCAAAAATTTTCTCCCATTCTGTAGGTTTCCTGTTCACTCTGATGGTAGTTTCTTTTGCTGTGCAGAAGTTCTTTAGTTTAATTAGATCTCATTTGCCAATTTTGGCTTTTGTTGCTATTGCCTTTGGTGTTTTAGACATGAAGTCCTTGCCCATGCCTGTGTCCTGAATGGTATTGCCTAGGTTTTCTTTTAGGGTTTTTATGGTTTTAGGTCTAACATTTAAGTCTTTGATCCATCTTGAATTAATTTTTATATAAGGTGTAAGGAAGGGATCCAGTTTCAGCTTTCTACATATGGCTGGCCAGTTTTCCCAGCACCATTTATTAAATAGGGAATCCTCTCCCCATTTCTTGTTTTTGTCAGGTTTGTCAAAGATCAGATGGTTGTAGATGTGTAGATGTGAGGGCTCTGTTCTGTTCTTATGTAACTGGATGCTTTATTCAAGGTAGTTTTTTTTTTTCTAAATTTGCTTTACTGATTCCTTCTTCAGCCTAGTCACAGCTACATTAAAATTAAACCAGGGAGTTTAGAATTGCAATTATGGCAGTTGTCAGTTCACAGATTTTTTTTTAAAATTTATTTATTATTATTATACTTTAAGTTGTAGGGTACATGTGCATAACGTGCAGGTTTGTTACATATGTATACTTGTGCCATGTTGGTGTGCTGCACCCATCAACTCGTCATTTACATCAGGTATAACTCCCAATGCAATCCCTCCCCCCTCCCCCCTCCCCATGACAAGCCCCGGTGTGTGATGTTCCCCTTCCCGAGTCCAAGTGATCTCATTGTTCAGTTTCCACCTATGAGTGAGAACATGCGGTGTTTGGTTTTCTGTTCTTGTGATAGTTTGCTAAGAATGATGGTTTCCAGCTGCATCCATGTCCCTACAAAGGACACAAACTCATCCTTTTTTATGGCTGCATAGTATTCCATGGTGTATATGTGCCACATTTTCTTAATCCAATCTGTCACTGATGGACATTTGGGTTGATTCCAAGTCTTTGCTATTGTGAATAGTGCTGCAATAAACATACGTGTGCATGTGTCTTTATAGCAGCATAATTTACTGGCTGCTTTTCAAATTTACAATATTAATTTTTATTATTTTTAGTTCTGACATTTTAAAATTTGATGTTATAAACGTGATTGATTTATAAAGATGTTAAACAAAGTTGTCTAGTGATATATTATCTGGTAATTTTACTATTTAGAGTAACTTTGGATTAGTTTATGTTTTCTTTTGTTTCTGTTGATTTTGGTTATGTAGTCATTTTGTGTGTTGAGTGACCTTTGAGTGAACACACAAAATGGGCAAGAATGGCCTTACTGAAGTTTGGAATTACCCAGGTAATTTTGAGGCTGGGCTTCAGTCTATGGGCAGTCATCTCATAGACTTTATTTCTGTTTCATTCTGTTTCTTAAAATACAGACTTTTGGGGTCTCAGTCCTAGGAATGGGTTAATTTCTCAGGGCACCTACACTTGGCAGAGTCTGGATTCCATCTTGTGTTTCCAAAGTTTTGTGTGGCCCTCACAAGTACTGCCCAATGTCTCAGTTGCCTCTCTTGGGTCAGATGTTGCCCCAAGGGAAAAAGTGGCCTAAAATGTTAGTCTCACTTCTCTGGATTTTTGACTTCTATTAGATCTGGAACTATGTATTCCTTATTACTTTGCTAATTCTTAGATGCTTTTTTGAAGATTCAAAAATTATATTTCAACCAGATTTTTAAATAATAGTAGAAGCACTTTTTTTCCAATATACCCAGTTCTATCTTAACTGGAGGAATTAATTTTCTTATTAATATTATTTAATTTTTCTGGTAATTTTGTGTAGTAGAGGATATAAAATTATATGTTTCAACTATAATCTTCATTGAATTAAAAAAGTTAATGTCCATAAAACACTGTTATGTTCTTTCAGCATTTAGTTATGCTCTTTTCTATAGCTTACTTTTCTTTAAAAGTTAGTCTTTATGAGGTAGAGTGGTTTATTTGGAAGAGCACTAGGCTTGGATTTAGGGTTTTCTTTCATAGCACTTTTGTCTAAGAAGTCTTTTTTCATTGCATTAATTTACTAATTTCAGTCAAGGTTTTCTGACTTGTAAAACAAACAAACAAAAAATAAATTAGATGATTTCCAGTCTCTAAACTCTATAATGATTTAGATCTGCAAATTAAATGAGACAATTTTTATTTCTCATGTTATTTCTGTGTTTATAGAATTATTTTCTTTCTGTTCAGCACTTTAAGTTTCTAGTTAATACCAATTTGCAGGAATTATAGGGAACAGAGAAACTTGTTAAATACAGCACAGGGAGGTTGCCAGCGATGTAGAAAAATGTATAGGACAAAATATTTGATATTTACATAGGTAAAGTACAGTGAGAAAAAAATGGAACAGAGAACACATAGACTAAAAGATAATTAAGAGACATTACACTTAAATGCTATGTACGGACCTTGTTTGTATTATTACTTTAAACCATTCTTAAAAACAGAAAATATGAGACAAAAATGTGAACACAAAAGATGTTTAGTGATATTAAAATATCATTAATTGTGTTAATTATATTATTGGTATTATAGCTATGTTTAAAAAATTTTTGAAGTATTTACAGATACAATAATATGATACTTGTGATTTGCTTAACCATTATCAGAAGTAGGGGAGACAGGGCAGTTGGTGGGTGTATAGAATTCAGAATTGACCACAAATTGATAATTGGTGAAACTGGTTAATGGACATATAGAAATCCATTGCACTTTTTGCTCTACTCTTAAAATATTTTGAAAAGGAACTGAAGGAAGGTAAAGAAGAGATGGTAGTAAAGTTAAGCTTTTATTATATGAAATGAAAACATCGTAGGTTCTAGAATCTCCCCAGGGCTTTGAACCCATAGCTGCAATTGCCAATGCTAAATTATCTCATGGTCAGCCTAGGTATTGGTTTAAGTCACCAGCAAAGTAGAAGATCAAAGATCCCTCTTTAATGAAGATTTTTATATTTGATATTTCTGAATGAGATCATAATAGTCCTAATAAGAAAAAGAGTACATTGTTGGACTTCCTTACATTTTACATATAATTTAGTACTGATACATAATATATATAAGAATATATATATAAGAATATATATATTATATATCTCATATCTTTTATAGTAGAAATTTTTCCTGACAGTCAGTTCTTGAATTGCAAATTTTTAGTAAAATTAAATACAAACTAATTTAGATTCATGATATTTAAATATTTTTCTTTCTAATTAGGTTTTAAAATATTCTGATAACTATGCCTGAAAACAAGACAGTTTCCTCTTCTTCCACTAGAGATGATCAAACCAATACAGGTAAGTTTGTCATAAATTGATTTTCTTTGAAAATAGTTCATAGATAAATGGAATTCAAATCACTTACAGAGGAGGGCAACTGCAAAGATAGTAATCTTTTCCAGGATAATGGTCACAAAACCAAAACTTACTGGGACCAGTAAAGTGAGCTAAGAGAAAAGAGTGAGTTAGTGTAACAAAAACACATTATCTGAATTATAACCAGTTTCTTTTATAATTATGGATGAACTATGTTATGGATAATAAAATAGGTAAGCAGTACAACAACGGTGTGCTAGAATCAGCTCTTGTATATATCTCTTCTCAGTTCCACTCCACTGGTAACTTCAAATTGGCCCTGGTGGTAGTATTTATTCCCAACTAGTAGCTGGATATTAAACTTTTACCAGCATACCACTGAAGCTAAACATGGAAAATTAGAAATGAAAATACTAATATAATTCTATTTTTAAAATTATATGATTTTATTGCATTAATTTGCTCTATTTTCTGTTGCATCCTGAGCTCTGACATCTTTTATTCTATATCATGTTAGCAATGTCATATCTTTGCATAATATAAAAAGAGGTCAGCAAATTATGGCCCATTGCCCAAATCTGGCCAGCAGCCTTTTATTTACAGACCCCAAATTAAGAATGTTTTTTATATTTGTAAGGCGTTGTGAAAAGAAAAAAGAAGACAATAAGGAATATGCAACAGAGGCTGCATTTGGCCTACAAAATCCAAAATTTTTACTATCTGATGCTTTCCAGAAAACATTTGCCAACCTTGGTGTAGAACTTAACGTTGAATACTTTGAGAACAATAGGTAGTCTTTGTATCAGTTATCTACTGCTGCACTGATGCTATGTAACAACCAACCAAAAAAATGCAGGTGCATACAGCATCATAAACATTCATTTTATGCTCACTTGTGCATGAGTCTGCTGGATGGTTCTGCTGATATCAGGTGGGCTCAGTACAGCTCACTTATGCATCTGCAGTAAGCCACAGGTTAATTCAGTACCATTATTGATCTTACTTATTTTGGCTGACCTTGTTTACACGTCGAGGGCCTTGGCTGGGAAAATTAGGCTGATTCAGCTCTGCACTCGCTTGTCTCTCATATTCCAGCATACTATTAAGGGGCTTGATCTCTGGGTTTTGGCAGTTTCAAGAGGAGGGACAGAAGCACAGAAGGCCTCTTCAGGCCAACGCGCAAAACTGGTGCATTATCACTTCTGTCACATTTTATTGATCAAAGCAAGTCACAAAACTAGCACAGATCTATGGGTAGGAGATTAGACTCCACCTCTTGATGAAAGATGATGCAGTGACATTGCAAAGGAAAATGAATACTGGGAGGAGAAAATTATTGGGGTTATTATTGCAATCAACTTACTACAATTTTCTTCAGGGTTATAATTGAAAACAGTCGTTTAGTAATTCCAAACGTTGATAAGGTCATGACACGATGGATTTTATTTAAAATTATTAGCCTTGGGTTAGAATCTTATTTCATCACCACATATTTTCTAAATATTTGAAAAACCTTGGTTTGTAGCCCTTTATTTCTTCTATCAATATTAATTGAAAAAAATAATGTTATTTCATTTTCATTTATAGAGTTTGTTTTGTAAAGCTTAAGCAAAAGCTTGTTTTTATTTCTGGAAATTGATCCCAATCTCAGATTAGTAACATGGAACAAGTTATTTTTTTAAAATAATTTCCCCAAAAACACAATTTGGAATGAACAGAGTAATCAAATCATACAGGTGTGTAACTCATATTTAAATAGTTGAAAGAACTACTGAAAGTTTTGGGGTTGATTATGATGTGAATTAAAAAGACTAACAGTTTGTTCCAAGACTTCAGAGAGCTGAGCTGATGATTTTCCTTTGAATGACTTGACAAAGCCTATTTTAAAGTGGAAAAGAAAATGATTTTCAGTCTATACTCGTTTGCAAGCAAAAGCTAGAAAGTTAATCATATTAAGCATGACTTAAGCCTCCCACAGTCATTTGATGCAATAGATATATATAGCAGATAAAACTATATATCACATGATTTAATGGAATGTAAGTCTTCTGTGATACAGTCTTCTGTAAAGGCATAAGAAATGGAAATATGTCTGTTTGGCTAACGCTTTGGAAAATAATATAGTTAATACATTGCCATTTAAAATGTGCCTGGTTAGCAAGTTTAGGATTTTTGTATTTAAGTGACATTAAAAACTGTATTTGGAATGCTAACATCAATAGGGATTATCAGTTAAAATTTACTTTTATCACTTTGGCTTCACACCATCATCAAACTTCCTATTCTGTATGTAAGACAACCAACCGTTATAAACAACATTCAGCTAATCCAGCAAAGCATTGAAATGTCTGTGTTTAAGCCACAGGAATTTATCAGTCCTGTGTATTTGTTGCCAGTGTTTCTTACTATGTCTTCGAAGATTTTAAACTTTTAAGTCTAAAGTCCATCTTTGCTGGATAATGTACTCAACCTATTTATGTACTAACTTTTGAAAAAGTTTGTCATTAATTCTATCACAAGAACACAGTGGGAGGTCATATTTACTAACTTCTGTGAAACTACATTCAACATAATAACACTTAAAAAAATATCCAAAATATTTTTTGATGTTCTTTTGTTCATGATGTAACTATTGCAGTCATATGGAAACTCTCACTATTCTAAAAATAATGGGGCCAGGCGTGGTGGCTCACGCCTGTAATCCCAACACTTTGGGAGGGTGAGGCGGGTGGATCACTTGAGACCAGGAGTTGGAGACCAGCCTGGGAAATAGAATGAAACCCTGTCTTTACAAAAAATACAAAAAGTAGCCAGGCCTGCTGATACGCGCCTATAGTCCCAGCTACTGGGAAGCTGAGATAGGAGGATCCCTTGAACCAAGGAAGCAGATGTTGCATGTGGCACTGCACTCCAGCTTGGGTGACAGACCAAGACCCTGTCTCCAAAAACAAACAAACAATTAAATTGGGTGATTATTCTGTGTTCTCAGTTGACAGAAATCATAAAACAAATTACTAATCTTTTTCAGATTGTTCTGTAAAGTTACAGCCATATATCTTAAACAAGCTGACCAATAGTATTTTCAGATGACTCACATTTACAAATGGTTAGCTCTGTTTGGGATAACAATTTTTATTACCATTAACAGGACCTTTTAACAAACTATAATTTTTGGCTTTGCAGGCAGTATTTTCTCTAAATATAAAACTGCATTTCATGGCAGCATCACATTTATTTGTATCGAAATACTGATAGTGCATTTATTTATTAAGGTTTTCCTGATGTATCTTTTCCATAACATGTGTTCTGTATAACAGGCAGAGAGTGATTTTTTTTACAGAATAGTATTTTGATATTTTAAAATAGAAAATACTTTGCATGTGTAAAAATATCTGAAAAATACATGTAAAGTTTAAAGAATATTGATAAAATTATATATTTGTGCACTTATAATTTGGCTTAAAGAATAGAACCTGGTGTTCACTCATCTGTTCCAAATCGCATTTAATTTTATATATTACATATAAATATTAATATAATACATATACAATTCTATATATTTTATTTCATATAACAAGTTTAACTCTCCTATTAGTTCACTAATGTTTGTTAAATCATTTGAAAATAATAAGTTTTAATTTTTACTTTCTTCTCAATGTAATTGTTTTTCGTTTCCTTCTCTATCACTAGGCTGATTTTTTTGTGTATGCACCCTGTTGAATGAAGGTGACTAAAATGTGCACGCATCTTCCTATTCATGATTTTTAAAGTGAGACTGCTAATGTTTTGTCATTAAATATGAGTTTTTATGGTTTGTAAAGAACGTTCTTTATAATTTTCTATAAATTGTGAACCTGTCGTGAATTTTATTAATGCTTTTTCTACATCTACTAACATTTTTCTGGACTTTTTTTTCCTTTAATCTTTAAATTTAATGACTTGCGTACATGGGTTTAAAATTTTTAAACAAACTTCATTCCTGGGACAAACAATTTTTAAAATTTTATTGTAATTTAATATATTTCTAGATCTTTTTTCATAATCATTTGTTTAGGATTTTTGCGTCTTTCTTATTCAGTAACATTGGCCCCTATGTTTTCTGAACATTTCTTGTCTTGTTTTGGTAATAAGGGTTTTATAACTTCAAGATTGAATTATAGAGTGCTTCTTTATTTTCTGTTCTTCAAAAAAAGTTAATATATTTTTATTATTTTTTCTGGAATATTTGGCTAAAATTACCTCTTAATTTGGAGGGATGTAATTATTGACACAAAATATTGATTGACCTTAGTACTATTCAAGTTTTATGATTATCTTCTATTCACTATTGATTAGTGAGTTATAATTCTTTCTTTTAAAAATCTGTTTGGTTAAATATTAAATATATTGGTACAATACTGTTAATAATAGTCTTTATTTTTATATCTATATGCAGTTGTTTCTTCTTTACACTCATAATATTGTATTTGTTTCTTCTGGTTCTCCTCTGTTTAGTCTTGACAGTCTTGCCAGAGGTAATTCATTTGTGTTAAACTTTTCAAATTGCTAAGATCAAAACTTTTTGATTATCTCTAGGTTTTTGTTGTTATTTTGCTTTATATTTTATTAATTTGGAATGTTATTACCTTCCTTTTCTTCCTTCTACTTTCTTTGTGTTTGCTCTCCCACATGTTTTAAATTTGGTTACTTAGATCACAAATTTTCAGACTTTTTTCTTGTTTAATATAGTTATCTCAAGCTGTAAGTTTCCCTTGAAATAACAGAGATAATAAAAAGGAATGGAGGGTCAAATCAAATCAGACTCATATAAAGTGTGTAGCTTTGCTAACAATTTTAAGGTTATAGGAAATTCTCAAGTACATTTGAAGCAGGGAGACATCTGGGACCATCAGAACAGCTCTCCACGTCCTGTCTTACCTGGTTGGATGTGCTCTGCTCCAGATTAAAGAATGATGTGTTTAAGCATGTATGTGCAGCCATGCGACTCATTCAGAAGACTGCCCTCTAGTCATGAAACAGCTTCATTTTTTATTAAGGTAGTTTAATAGTTAACATGATGTTTTTCAGGGAGCCATATCCCATAAACACACAGGTTCAGGTTTGTTTATGGTTATAATTCGAACAGCCAAAAACATCCTGCTAAAAGCTTTCTGTTGATAAGAACTCTCCAGTTAACAAATGTCAATTAGTATGTTTGCCAGAATGTCCGTTATTAGCATGTTTGCTAGGGAATTTGACCTGGTCGGCTGTTTCCTTTCTTTGGGGGCCTCTCCTTTACTCCCCATGAGAAAGTATGGATTATAGACTTGCAATAACTTTTAGATTTAATTGGATTTTGATTTACTTTCGACTCATATTATTTAGACCTATGAAATATTTTGGTTAAGAGTTTATAATCTGTAAGATCTACCTCATGGATTATGTGACTGAGATCCACTATATGTTTTCACTAATTTTTTTTTCCTTTCTTTCTTTCTTTCTTTTTTCTTTTTTTTTTTTTTTTTTTTTTTAACTGAGACGGAGTCTTGCTCTGTCACCCAAGCTGAATGGAGCACAGTGGCAGGATCTCGGCTCACTACAAGCTCCGCCTCCCAGATTCCCTGCCTCAGCTTCCCTAGTAGCTGGGACTACAGGCGTCTGCCACCGCGCCTGGCTAATTTTTTGTATTTTTAGTAGAGAGGAGGTTTCCCCATGTTGGCCAGGAAACTAATAACCAAAAATTATTAGTTTCTTGGTTTTTGCTTTATTATTATAGCCTCCTAGTGGCTGTGAAGTGACATTTCACTTTTTTTTTTTTTTTTTTAATTAGTAGACTGTCTTTAGAGTATTTTCAGGTTTATGGAAAGCTGGTACGTAATACAGAGCTCTCATATACTCACTATTGCCTAACCTACATTCACGGTTTCCAATATTATTAACATCTCACATTAGTGCTGTATATTTGTTAAAGTTGATAAACCAATATTGATACATTTTTATGAACTAAGGTCCGTGGCTCATTCTTTGCGTGGTACAGATCTGTGGGTTTTGACAAATGCGTAATGTTATCTCATGCTTCTCAGACTTCTTTCCACCTAGGTTTAACAAAAAGTCTAGAGGGGCTGAAGTGAATATTTCCCTTCTCTCAATTGGTTAGTCTCTGTTAAGGTAGTTTCCCTTGAGGGGTAGTGATAGACAGAACCTTCCAGGCATATTTCAAAATGGCAGTTCTTACCCTGGGAATAATCGAAAATAGTTACTTTTCCCCTTCTAGAAGTAGGAAGTATTATTCCCCAAATTTCAACTGTGAGAATATGGTGGAGCTGGAGATAAAAGTAAAAATATACTTTGCCCTCTAAGACTGACTCCCCAGAAGTTTTTAACTCTCAAACTAGTCCACACTCAGCCTCCAATAGTTAGTCAATTAGATTTTACACTTTTATACCCATTTTTGGCTCCAGCAACTTCTGCATTAGCCTGACCCTCCAGTTTTTAGGGTGTCAGATTGCATTGTAACTTTAATTCCCTGATGGACCTAAGAAAAATTGTTGATTTTTTCCATTCAGTTTTTTCTTTTAAGAAAAGCCGAATGCTGACTTTCAAGATTTTTATGTGTCAAAGTGTAACTGTAATTTCCAAACTGATTTTGACAAAGGTCTATTTGCTTTATTCCTCTATATGAACCATTTGTTAGGTTTGGTTTTGTTTTGTTTTGCTTTGATGTCATACATTTTTGTTGAAAACTGGGCATTTAAAATAATAGAATGTGAAAACCAGTGGACATCAGATTCCTCTTCTTCTCTAGGATTTGCTTTCCCTGCTGATTTTTGTAGTTGTTAATTTAGCCACTTTTCTGAATTAGTTCTCTGAAGCCCATGTTTTTTTTTTTTTTTTTTTGTCCTCTGTGGCTACCCACTGAAATCTCTATCCAGTTGGCTTAATGGTCAATTAATGATTAAACAGATATTTCTCTACATTCCTGGAATCAAATCTCTCAGTCTTTGCTAAGCATCTTTATGTGCATGTTAGGATACATGTTCAACACTCATCCAAGGACCTGACAGCTCAGCCCTAGCCTTTCCTTCTGGTACATGCAGAGTCTCAAGGTCAACCAGAGGTGAGAAATTAAGGCTTTCATGAGTCTTTTTGTGTGTGTGTTCCAAATCCTCAAATGATAAAGGGAATTGGTCATATGGGTGAGAGATGAGACTGAAGTAATTGTCTGTTGCACTAGTTCTCAGCTAGAATTTGTATCACAATAACCTGAGGAAAAATTTTTAAAAATCTACAAGTCTAGGCTCTCCCCTGAAGATTTTGATAGAGTAAGTCTAATAAAGTCTGGACATGTATGTTTACAAATATTTCCTTGAAGCCAGGCATGGCAGTGTAGCAGCTGTAGTCCCAGCTGCTTGGGAGGCTGAGGTGGAGGGATTGATTGAGCTTGGGAGTTTGAGTATAGCCTGGGCAAATAATGAGACCCCTCCTCTAACAGTAACAAAAACAACAACAACAACAAAGTCCTCAAAATCCGGATACTATTCTGGTTACAAACCACTGAATAGATAAGTGTAATATGTAAATTCTCACGTCTCAGAAATGTAAGATATCTCTAGAAGTGTTGGATTTTGATAGATGCTAATTCTTTTAAATCTATTCTTTCTAATAATATTAGCCTGACTTTTTCCTGATCATGCTCGCAGTTTTTTGGAAGTGAAGTCTTGCAGGACATAACCAGATATGTCTAAAAGTGACGATTCTTTAGGAATGAGGCTTGCAGAAAACTCAAACTCTCTTCTTCCTCCTCTGATGTCATAAATGTGGACCTTTATTTTTCAAGGCTCTGTTGACCTTCAGAGTCAGGGCTGGGACCAAGGAAAGTTAAAATGCCACAAATGTTTGTGTTCTTACCAAGATTTATCTGTTTTTCTTGAATAGTTGCTCACACAGTTGCTGGAAGCCTTTGCTGTATTTCTGGAATTCTGAAAATGTTTATTTTGACAATTTTGCCTTTTTTAATCTTTGCATTCATGGAGAGGTAGATTTTTCAAAGGTCCTTACTTTATCATTTTCTCTGATATCTCTTTTTAACTTTGGTCTTTTATTGCTTTTTGTTTCAAGTTAAGTATTCAGAATTGGAATTTGGGGGACACAGGCTGTGAACATTTGTGTGGCCTTCAATATTTATTTTATATTGTTTCCACAAATGTACCTCACATTCAACTGTGTATCACTATTACCACAACATATTAATACCAGATTTTATTTGATTATTATTAAATAGCTAGTTTATTAAATAGAAAATGACCACAATTGCTCTACTTTACATTTTTATTACCAACGAATATAAATAATTTCCATGTGTTCATTTAATTATTTAATCTTCTCTCATGTGGACCTTCTGATGATGGATTATTCATAGTTAACATTTGCAACTTATATAAATAAAACCTGAAACCTTTATATATTATTTCTTTTTGTGTCATATTTAGTGAAAATAATTGCTCATCTACCTTATGAATTTCTAGAGTCAAAGAAGATAAAATTACCATGTTTCATATATTGTTAAATTATTAAATCTAAATGCATCACTAAATGTTATATATATCATGTTAACTTTTATAATTTTAGTATCTTTTGAAAAATTTTAAATTCTGGACTTCATCAGGAATTTACATTAGAAAATTTGTTTGCTGATAGAGTGGTTTTGATGAGCACATGCTGTTGGAATTTTGTTCCTGGAATATTGGGTAACAATACAGTTATCCACCAAGGCAGAAACATGAATTAGAGCATGAATTTATTTGAACCAATATTTTTCAGGGTCTGTTTCTTGTGCAGCTCTTTGTAGAAACTGACTATAGGCACATCTCCTTTTATTGCACTTCACTTTATTGCACTTTACAGATCCTGTGTTTTGTTTTGTTTTGCTTTAATTTGAGGTTTGTGGCAACCCTGCTTCCAGGAAGTCTATTGGCAGCATTTTTCTAACAACATGTAGAAAAACTTCATGTATGTGTGTGACATTTTAATATTTCCTGCAATATTTCAAAAACTTTTTCATTATTTTTCTATCTGTTATGGTGACCTGTGATCAGTGGTGTTTGTTGTTACTATTGTAATTGTTTTGTTGTAACATGAACTACACACATATGACACTAACTTAATCAATAAATGTTGCATGTGTTCTTACTGTTCCACTGTCTGTGCCCCACATCTCTTTCTCTCTCCTGTAGCCTCTTTGTTCCCTGAGACACAACAATATCGTACTTAGGCCATTAGTAACCTTACAATGCCCTCTAAGAGTTCAAGGGGAAGGAAGAATTATGTGTCTCTCACTTTAAATCAAAAGCTAGAAATAGTTAAACTTAGTGAGAAAGGCATGTTGAAAGCTGAGATAGACTGAAGGCATAGTCTCTTGTGCCGAGCTGTTAGCCAAGTTGTAAATGCAAAGGAAAAGTTCTTGAAGGAAATTAAAAGTGCTACTCCAGTGAACATATGAATGATAAGAAAACAAAATACCCTTGTTGCTGATATGAAGAAAGTTTTAGTGGTCCGCATAGAATATCAAACCAGACACAACAGTCCCTTAAACAAAAGCTTAATCAAGAGCAAGGCCCTAACTCTATTCAATTCTGTAAAGGCTAAGAGAGGTGAAGAGGCTGCAGAAGGAAAGTTGGAAGCTTGCAGAAGTTGGTTAATGAAGTCTAAGGAAAAAAGTCATCTCCATAGCATAAAAGTACACAGTGAAGCAGCAAGTTATCTAGAAAATCTGGCTAAGTTAATTGATGAAGGTGGACGTGCTGAACAACAGATTTTCAATGTAGGCAAAACAGCCTTTTATCAGAAGAAGATGCCATCTAGAACTTTTATTGCTAGGGAGGAGAAATAAATGCCTGGTTTCAAAGCTTGAAAGGACAAGCTGAGTCTTTTTGTCAGAAACTAATGCAACTGGTGACTGAAGTTAATGCTTATTTACCTTCCCCAAAATCCTAGGGCCTTTAAGAATTATGTTAAATCTCCTCTGCCTGTGTGCTATAAATGAACCAACAAAGCCTAAATGACAGTACATCTGTTTGTACCTTGGTTTACCGAATGTTTTAAGCCCACTGTTGAGACCTACTGCTCAAAAAAAAAAAAAAAAAAAAAAAGATTTCTTTAAAATATTACTTCCTCTGACAACATATACATCCAAGAGCTGAAATGGAGATGTACAAGGGGATTAATGTTGTTTTCATACCTGCTAACACAATATCCACTCTGCAGCCTGTGGATCAAGGAGTAATTTTAACTTTCAAGTTTTATTTGTTAAGAAATGCATTTCATAAAGCTATAGCTACCATAGATAGTGACTCCTGTGATGGATCTGGGTAAAATAAATAAAAAACCTTGAGGAAAGTGTATACCATTGAGAATATTCATGATTCATGAGAGAAGGTCAAAATACCATTAACAGGAATTTGGAAGAAGTTGCTTTCAACTCTCCTGGATGACTTTGAGGGATTCAAGGCTTCAGTGGAGGAAGTTACTGAAGAAGTGGAAAGAGCAAGAGAACTGGAATTTGAAGTGGAGCCTGAATATGTGACTGAATTGCTGCAATCTCATGATAAAAGTTTCATGGATGAGAAGTTGCTTCTTGGGAATGGGCAAAAAAAGTGGTTTCCTAAGATGAGCTCTATTCCTGTTGAAGATACTGTAGACATTGTTGAAATGACAACAAAAAATTTAGAATACTGCATAAACATAATTGATACATTAACAACAGGGTTTGAGAGAATTGGCTTCCGGTTTGAGAGAATTGGCTTCCATTTTGAAAGAAGTTCTACTCTGCATAATATGCTATCAAACAGCATCACATGCTACAAAGAAATCTTTTGTAAAAGGAAGAGTTAATCCATGAGGAAAACTTCATTGTTCTACTTTGAGAAATAGCCACAGACACTCCAACCTTCAGCAACCACCACCTTGATCAGTCAGCAGCCATCAACATTGAGACAAGACCCTCCATCAGTGAAAAGATTATGACTTGCTGAAGGCTCACATGATCATTAACTTTTTTTTTTCTTTTTCTTTTTCTTTTTTTTTAAGACAGTCTTGCTCCGTTGCCCAGGCTGGAGTGCAATGGCATGATCTAGGCTCAGGGCAACCTCTGCCTCCTGGGTTCAAGCAATTCTCCTGTCTCAGCCTCCCATGTAGCTGGAACTATAGGTGCCTGCCACCAGCTAAATTAGCCCAGATAATTTTTGCATTTTAGTAAAGACAGAGATTCACCTTGTTGGTCAGGCTGGTCTCAAACTCCTGACCTCAGGTGATCCACCCACCTTGTCCAATCATTAACTTTTTAAAACTGAAATATTTTTAATTAAAGTATCTTTTTATGGTTTAGACCTAAACAATATTTAGACAATGTTTAGAAATATTTTATTGTTTTAGATATAATATCACATACTTAATAGACTACAGTATAGTATAAATACAACTTTTCTATGCTTTTGTAGACTAAACACTTTGTATGACTCACTTTACTGCAGTTATCTAGAACTGAACTTACAATATCTCGGAAGTATGCTTGTATTCTTGGTGTGGTCATTATTTAACTCTAATGTGTTCCCTCATTCCTCCTGTTACTGTATTTTTCTTTCATTCAGTAAATATGTATTAACACTTACTATGTCTGGGGTTCTTTGCTACTTGCCAAAAATACAGTGGCTGTAAGTAGATATACTCCCTGCCCTCATGAAACTTGTGTGTTGAAGGAGAGAGAAGTCATAATTTATCTTGGTAATTTAGGAAAATCATTATGAATGCTGAACTTTGGGATATTCTGTTTTTGCATTTCATATGATGATTTCCTATTAGCACAAATCTCAATTTTATAATTGTAAATTGTAGATTTTCTAGAGTGAATCTAAATTTTTTAAAAGAATTCTTTGAGATACCTAAAATATTTGTAAAGTTATCTGATAGCTTTTTAAAATTTTTAATTTTTGTGGGTATCATATCTTACAGAATATAATTTATTTTCATATGTCTGTTTTTGTATAGAGAAGAAACTGTTTCTTTTCATTGATCTACACATTTATTTCTTGCAACAGTCTTTGAAATATATCCTTAGAATATTAGACATATTCAGATATTTAAAGGACAAGGCCCTCTCTCCATTACAAACACGTGCACATATTTGCCATGATTTTTAGATTTTTTGATACTATTGCTCATTTTTAAAATTTAAAAATAATTATTGAGTCACAAATAAAATAGGCCTAATATTTTTATGGGTTATTAAACTGGAAAAAAGAGATACTTTTACAATGTTTATATTCCTAATGTGAGCCATAATTTACATTCTTGTTTGTTTCAACATTTTTTTATGTTCTAGTAACATTTTATACTACCACAATTTTTTAAAGCCTAGATATAATTATTAAATATGTTCCTACATAGGTTATACTTTTGTAACTATAGTGATATGTCTTTAGGGTTTATTTTTATGTCATTGGTGTTGGCAATGCTGTCTTTTATAAGAATCATGCTATATTATTTGTGACATATATGTAAATTCTCTTTAATCAGTTTGATTTTGTACTGAGGATTTTCTAGAGATGCAGTTATGACATGCATAAATAATTGCATTTATCTTTCTTCATGTATTGTGTTTTTTCAATAAACTGGGCTATGTCACAAGGCCAATCTTACCATACTATTGGATTTTTTAAATCCATATATAATATAACATTGGAAATTAGATTAAACCTTCATTTAAGTTCTCTTGAGCACTAAACCGAGAAATTACAGAGAAAGCTTCTATTAAAATTGTGAATCTATTTATCATCCCAGAATGTTACCCAAGATGACCTCCCACTTCCTTTCACAGTGTTTTCTATCAAACACCCTTTTGCAGAGAAACACCATCAAACTTTGTCTTTCTCTTCTACTTACCCCCTCAGCCCTTTCTTATGTAATTTAGCATATATGTCTTTATTGTGATGCTTATTTTCTTCCTGTACCCTTACTAGTGCAATATAGGGCAGAGTATTTGACTCAGGAAGCAAATATTTTACTTTATTTTATTTTACCTTTTATAGGTTTAACATGTCAGGAAGTAAAGGCTCTCAGAGAAAAGGCATGGTCAAAGACAAATGAAGGTATCCAAAAGCTACTATATATAATTTTTATCTCTTTTTTTCTGTCACGTATTAATTTTTTTCAAAAAATTATAAGCATGAAAATAATTTCAGGCATTCTTCTGTTCTTCCTAATTGATGTTCTGTCAATGAATAAAATTGTAACACTTCTTTAAAAAAGTACTTATCTATTGCTAGTGTATGTTGTATACTCCATTTCCTGTGTTGCCTTTTTCATTTTGAATAATGCATACTTAAGAGTGTACAAACTTAGTATGTGGGTTTTTTTCATAAGTGATCATGAGGAAACATCTGTGTCACCTTCACTCACTCCACACATAGACATGCCCGGCGTTTCAGATGGTCTCCTTGTGCTCTCCTGAATAATACTTTTTGCCCTCCACTACCTGGGCTTTTGTGGTGCTAATTTCCTTTTCTTTTTAATTTTAACTGTAGTGTTCCATATGTATGCATCCCTAAAGATATAATTTAATTTTTCATGCTTGTTAATTGAAGTTAAACTGAGTTAATATATGTATGTTGCTGCCTTTGTTCAACATTACTTGTTATCTTCATCCTTGTCGTTACCGTTTTTGCTCAGTGTAATTTGTGGCTTTCATCCATTTTGCTGTACCATTGTCCAATACCATTCATTACATTTTTTGTTATTTTGAATAATGCTCCTAAAAACATCCTTGTACATATGTCCTGTGTGAGTTTCTCTAAGGCATAGCTATCAGCAGAACTGATAAGTATATGGTATATCTGTCGTTGACATTATTTGATAATGCCAAATTATGTTCCAAAGTAATGACATGAATTTACAGTGACATAACAGTGTAGGAATATTCAAGTTGCTCCATTTTCTTCCTACCACTTGACATTGTTAGACTTTTAAAGTATTGACAATCCCCATACTATGTAGCAATGTCTTATTGTGGTTTTAATTTAAATTTCCCTGATTATTACTGATGTTGAAAATTTTTTCATGTGCTTTTTTGGCATTTTGAGTTCCACTTTTGCAAATTGACTGTATCTTTGTTCTGATTTTCTAATGAGTCGTTTGTCTTTTTTCACATTGATTTTTAGGAATTTCTTGTATAGTATGAATACTAGTTCTAAATCAGTCATATATTTAACTAATTTTTTTTTACATTTATGCCTTTTATTTTTAATCTATTTATATTGCCTTTTGATGCACAAGGGTTCCTATTATTTTTTCAAGTCAAAGCTTTTTACGTATTATTCAAGGAAATCCTAGTCTAAGGTCATGCAGATATTAGTCCAAATCATCTTCTAAGCATTTTGGAGTTTTGACTTTTACACTTAGATTTTTCAACCCACTTGGAATTGATTTTTGTATGTTATTTAAGTTATGGTTTCTACCTTTCTTTTGTGTTTGATTACTTTGACTCTGTACTCCTTATTGCTTTTGAAAAATTATTCATGGGTATTCCATGATGCTTAAAATACAGATGACTTCTTCCAGAGTATACTTGTTTTTGCTTCTGTCAGGAACATACTGCTGTACCAATATGGCACAAACTTAAAACAAATTCAAGCATAGAGGCTTCGGTGGAGTGTCCAATGTTGAAAACTCAATCTGCAAATTTAAGTGATGAACAGCCAAAGTTTTAATGTCACAGGGGTGAGGTTCTCTGCTTTTGTTTTTATTTTTGTATGTTTAGTGTATACTCAGAGAAAATATCTCTACAATGTCTTGAGTTCTGGTAGAGGCCATTGGGGTCGTTATTTCTGGTTAACCTTTACTCTGAGGCTGTAGCCATTTGCTATCCAAACTTAAAATAAGTTTTACAATTTAGTTGGGAATTAAGGCATTCTAAATTTTTTGTGCTATAGACCCTTTTGAAGCCTATTGAAGCTTATACTCTCTGAATGAAGATTATTATTTTTATTATTTGTCATTAAAATTATATTTTAAATATAAGAGGTACAGAAATATTTTAAAACTCGAGTAATTTTTTCCCCATCCAATTTCATAAATCACTTATATTTTGACTATGGACCCTGAGACTAGGTTGTCTTTTTATTTTGTAAAACCTACAAGTCATCAAACCCAGCCCAAACTTTCTAGGAATTGTCAATGACTTTTGGTCAAATGTCATTTTGCATCCTGTGCTCCACTTAAAAGTATAGTTTCTGCTCTTCTTTAGATTTTTGTCCTAGTAGTTTGTAACTATCTCGTTCATATATGTGTGTGTGTGTGTGTGTATATATATATATCCTATTTTCAGTGGAAAAGTAGATCTGATAAACCTAGCCTGCCATTCCAAGAAATATGTGTTATATATAGTATTATTGTGTATTGAATTATGCATTTATAATAAGAGGAATTTTTCTGGTTTATATAATTTAACACGTTTAATCCTCTTCTGAATTTTATTTCTTCCCAAATTTATATCTTCCCAAATTTGGGAGATAATGTGCTTTAGGACATATTCAAAGAGTGTGCTATTTAATATATATTCCAAGATATGCTTAGGGAAAAAATAATTCTGAGGTAAAATGAAACTGAGAAATTTTGTATAATTTATATTTTTCTTGAAGGTTTTTTTGATGAAAACACTTTGAAAACTCTAACAAGTCTTGCAATGAAAAAACCTTAAGTAATATATTATTTGAGTATAGAACTGCATCTTTCCATACTTACAAGAATCTCTTGGAATTGTATATTGTAAACAGGTTTTAAAGAGTGCTAGTGTAGTTTAAAGACTGGAGCTAGAAACAAAGTTTAAATTTTAGTTCTATCACTTACTAACTTTGTCAACCTGGTTTGGTTCACTACCTTTCTGGGCCACATTTTACTCATGTGTAAAATGAAAATTAATGTGTGTTATTGTAAAGATTAAGTATCGTAGTATAATAAATATGTTGAAGTCAACTGTCATGTATATATTCAATAAATATTAGTCATTCTCACTTTAATTTGAGATTTTTTCATCCTCATCGGTTTAATAAATTATGGTAAATTTATCCTACAAGATACCATGAAACTGATGTTTTATGTAATGTAATATAATTCTAGTTGTATAATTTGCCATTATGTTATAAACTTCTAAGAAGTAAAAAACTACCAATTAAACTATTACACATACCAACCTTGAATTTTAAGATGTATCCTGATGTGACTGATCTTAGTGTGTGAAAAAAAAATTTTCTACCAACTTGAAATATAAAGTTGAATTTGCACTATGGTTTAAAATTGATAAGGAATCTCTCCGTCCTGAGAACGAAAGAAATGTATGTATATGTGTCTCTTTATATATATTTTATATATATGCATATACTTATGTACACACTCTTTTAACAAACAGAAATGAAAGCATAGGTCCACAAAAATATTATCCCAGACCATTTATATGGCTTTATTCATAACAGTGAAAACTGAAAACAACCTAAATGTCCATCAGCAGAAAAATAAATTTAAATAAATACTCTGTAGTTATGCAATAATATAATGTGGACCAGTGAAAAAGAATGAGCTGCAAATACATGGAGTAACATTGGTGAATCTCAAAAGTATATTGAACAAAGTCAGATAAAACATACTTGACACATTTAATTTCATTATTACAAGGTCCAAGAAAAAGACAAAACTAAACTATAGTGATAAAAATCAAAATAACAGTTGCCTATAGTAGGCGAGAAACTTTCAGGGGTGATGGAAGTTTTTTCTAGCTTGGATGTCATGGTAGTTACATTTATGTACACACTTATCAAACTGCATTAAATTATAAATTTAAGATGGCATTTTCTTGTATGTATGCTATAAAATAAAAAATAGTGTTTTACTCTAAAACCATTAAAACATTTTTATATATTATAAATACATACACCATACATACATAAGGTTTAAATGCTTGCAGAATGACTTATGTTAACATATACTAACAGTTACAGATAGAATATATGTTAAAGCTCACTAAAGCATAAAATAAGGCATACATATGAAATATTCTCATAAGTATAAAGTATCTGGAAGTACACACAAGATTGTAACGTTAGTTGCCTACTGACAGCCAATCTTGAGTTGTGGTGTTCACTCTTCTTTTGTGTTTGATTACTTTCACTCCATACTCCTTATTGATTTTGAGAAATTATTCATGGGAAGACCATGATGCTTTCTACTGGATTACCATGGGAGCGAGAATGGCATGGTGACTTTTCAAGTAACTGATGCATTAATTTTCTTTTAAACTTTCAAATTAATTTTAACACAGTTTTATAGTGTATGAAATTTTGTTGATTTTTGTTTTATTTGCACTTAATATTTCCAGTTTTATTTATTTTATTTTTTAGAGAGAGTGTCTTGCTTTGTTGCTCAGGTTGGGGTGCAGTGACACAGTCATGGCTCATTGCAGCTTTGAACTCCTGGGCTCAAGTGATCATTCTGCCTCAGCCTCTGGAGTAACTGGGACTACAGGTGCATGCCACCGTGCCCGGCTTTCCAATTTTATATTTTTAATTCTTCTTTTTTAAAGAATCATGTGTTAGGTTTATACAATTCTGATTCTTTCATGTCAGCCCCTGACTTACACAAGAATTTGATTGTGGAAACTTTATTCTTTTAATACTCTGAACATACCACAAAACTGCTACATTGCAAACTCCCCAAATCACTGGTTGGGGTACTGAATGTAGGGGTTGGAGTCATCAAGACTCAGGCAAGTTGTGGGAACATCCGTTTGAAGATTAGAGTAAAACTGAAGTTCAAAGATAATACTGAGGTCTTAATTATGGGAAAACCTCATCTTGTCATCGCAGAGTCTGAAGGAAGTGATTAGAGAAGGGGACTGAAGTTGTGGTTACAATGCCAGAAGCTCAGCAGCTTGGAAAATAGGACATTTGCTTCTAGTGCTCTATAGTAAACAAGCCCCTGTGGGTTGGAGTGGCTGATACATAAAGGAGACTTTTTTACAGTTTTAGAATTATTTATTTCTGGCCAGGCATGGTGGCTCATGCCTGTAATGCCAGCACTTTGGGAGGCCAAGGTGAGCAAATCACCTGAGGTCAGGAGTTCGAGACCAGCCTTGCCAACATGACAAAACCCCATCTCTATTAAAAATACAAAAAATTATCCAGGCATGGTGGCACGCACCTGTAGTCCCAGCTACTTGGGAGGGTGAGGCAGGAGAATCGCTTGAACCAGGAGTCGGAGATTGCAGTGAGCCGAGATCACGCCATTGCACTCCAGCCTGGCAACAGAGCAAGACTCCACTTCAGAAAAAAAAAACTTATTTATTTCCTGTGTTTCCCTTTAATGTCTTAGTACTCATATATACTTCACTTTTACCAGTATTTTAAATGTTATTTATTTATAATTAAACATTTAAGTTCTGGACGTATTTCTGTTTTAAATACATTAACATTTCTTTACAAAGTGTTTCCTTTTTAATACATATTTTGTATGACATGGAATTCTTTCTTGACATATTTGTTATTTGGAAATATACATTAAATTTCCAAATACCTTTGAATTAACTTTATGTGACAAATTTCTAATTGTACAGTAGGTTAGTTATATAGTGCAGCTAGTTTCTACTTATTAAATTTTTTTGAATTATTGTTGTCTAAGATACCTACTTTTACTACCTTTAAAATGATATAATCTGTATCTTTTTGCGATTCATAATCTGTATATCAATATTACCTTATTGTATTCATCACATCCTGTATATCATTTTGTTATTCCGAACTTCATATGCCACAGATAAATGGCAGTGATTTAGATTTTTCCTCTATAATTTTTTCTCTAAATTTTTCTTTATGTTAAAAAATAAGATTTTTTCTAATATAATGTGCAGTTTTATTACACACATATAGATTTTTTTATTATTATCTATAACTTCAATTGTAAAGCAATAATTCTCGGTGTTGTTGAGCTTAAGTTCTAGATTTGTTCATATTTAGTTACATCAAGTTTTCTTTTTCAGAAAATAATTGTATGTATTTTATTTATAATTTTTTTCTATATTTTATAATTGATTCTTTTTGGGTAAATTTAGTCATTTATATATTATAATAGTTATTTGATTAGCACTATCTTTTATCATTTTTATATGTTTTGAACAATTTCCTATTATTGAATATTTTTGCTATAAACTTACTTTTGCCTTTTTTTTTTTTTTTTTTTTTTTGAGACAGAGTCTCGCGCTGTCGCCCAGGCTGGAGTGGAGTGCAGTGGCCGGATCTCAGCTCACTGCTATCTCCGCCTCCCGGGTTTGCGCCATTCTCCTGGCTCAGCCTCCCGAGTCGCAGGGACTACAGGCGCCCGCCACTTCGCCCAGCTATTTTTTGTATTTTTTTTAGTAGAGACGGGGTTTCACTGTGTTAGCCAGGATGGTCTCGATCTCCTGACCTCGTGATCCGCCCGTCTCGGCCTCCCAAAGTGCTGGGATTACAGGCTTGAGCCACCGCGCCCGGCCTACTTTTGCCTTCTTTTATGCTTTCTTTAATGCTTTAGTGAGCTTTAACATAAATATTTTATCTGTAACTGTTAGTATATATTAACATGTTATTCTACAAGCATTTAAACCTATGTTTATATATGTATGTATTTATAATATATAAAAATATTTTAATGGTTTTAGAGTAAAACACTATTTTTTATTTTATAGCATACATACAAGAAAATGCCATCTTAAATTTATAATTTAATGCAGTTTGATAAGTGTGTACATAAATGTAACTACCATGCCATTAAAGCTAGAAAAAATTTCCATCACCCCTGAAAGTTTCTCGCCTACTATAGGCAACTGTTATTTTGATTTTTCTCACCATAGCTTAGTTTTGTCTTTTCTAGGACCTCATAATAATGAAATTAAATATATCAATATATTTTTGAGATTCACCAATGTTACTCCATGTATTTGCAGCTCATTCTTTTTCACTGGTCCACATTATATTATTGCATAACTACAGAGTATTTACTTAAATCTATGGACATTTAGGTTGTTTCCAGTGTTCACTGTTATGAATAAAGCTATATAAGTGGCCTGGGATAATATTTCTGTGGACCTATACTTTCATTTCCGTTTGTTAAAAGCTTAGGACTGGAGTTGCTGCATTGTAGTGTAGATATGTTTAGCTTTATAAGAAAATGTCAAATAAATGATAATATATTTTTATGTTTTAGAATTTTGAAACACTTCCTCAGAGATTGCAAAATAAAACATTTCCCCTCTCTCTACATGTCCTCTTTCTAAAAACAACAGTCTCTTAATCTAGCAATTATAAATCCTACATATCTTATGTATTTATAATTATAAATCCTACATAACTTATACAGGATATATAATTGTAAATAAATCCTACATATCAATAGTTAACATAGTTAAGACATATATATGTGTGTGTATATACACACACACACATATCTCATTTTTAAAAAAGTGGTGACAAAGCTTACACACAAATCTCTGCCTTGCTAATTTTCACATAGTGTATCCTGGATACATTCTATATCAACACATAATGACTTACCTGTTTGTTTTTAACAGTCTCATGCTATTTTGAATACGTTCTTATGAAAGAGTCAAATCAATTGAAGAGCAGAGAGGAAATATCTGAAGATATTATACTGTGGGTTTTGATTAATATTTGTATCATAGTTGTTTTTCGTTTAAGGAGAGCACTTCCCTAACGTAGTTTTTACATGGTGGTGCTTATTTTAAAATTTTCTATAATATTAACTACTCACTAAAATATGTGTTTTTTCTTTTTAAAAGACAATGCCACGTCTCAGAGTTTGGTTCTATATGGAGCCTCTAAGGAGAACAGTGAAAGTTTTCATGAAAGTAAAATGACAAATACTGAAGGTGAGGACTGAACGTAAATCATATAGTAAACTATATAAGCTATATTTATACTCCCTCATTAGTTTATGATGTCAATACTATTTCTATTTTGAACTAAATCCTGCATATCATTAATAGTTAACATAGTAAAGATATATAATAGTAAAGATATAATGTAGTGTATTGTATCAATAGTATATTGTTAACATAAAATCTGGGTTTATGATTGTTATGTAATTTCAGAAATGTATGAATTTCAAAATAAATTCTTAATCACCCAAGCTGTGACTGGCCTGTTCTAGATAGAACATTTACAGTTCATTGAGGACATGTTTCTTAGAATAAAAAGAAGGCAAATGTTTTGGGGGTGTATTTTTCATTTTTTAAAATAATAATTTTATTTTTTTAACTTCCAGGGTACATGTGCAGGATGTGCAGGTTTTTTACATAGGTAAACACATGCCATGGTCAATCCATCACTAAGTATTAAGCCCAACATGCATTAGCTCTTTTCCCTAATGCTTTCCCCCACCCCGACCTCCCCCTGCAGGCCCCAGTAAGTGTTCTTCCCCTCCCTGTGTCCATGTGCTCTCATTGTTCAGCTCCCACTTATAAGTGAGAACATGTAGTGTTTGGTTTTCTGTTCCTGTGTTAGTTTGCTGAGGATAATAGCTTCCAGCTTCATCCAGGTCCCTGCAAAGGACATGATATCATTCCTTTTTATGGCTGCATAATATTCCATGGTGTATATGTACCACATTTTCTTTATCTAGTCTATCATTGATGGGCATTTGGGTTGATTCCATGTCTTTGCTATTATGAATAGTGCTGCAGTGAACATAACTCATGCATGTATGTTTATAATAGAATGATTTATGCTCCTTAGGTTGAATACCCAGTAATGGGATTGCTGGGTCAAATGGTATTTCTAGTTCTAAATCTTTGAGGAATTGCTACTGTCTTCCATGGTGATTGAACTAATTTATGCTCCTACCAACAGTGTAAAATAATTATTTCTCTGCAACCTCACTAGCATCTGTTGTTTCTTGACTTTTTAATAATTGCCATTCTGACTGGCATGAGATGGTATCTCGTAGTTTTGATTTGCATTTCTCTAATGATCAGCGATGTTGACCTTTTTTTAATATATTTGTTGGCCACGTGTATGCCTTTTTTTGAGAAGTGTCTGTTCATATCCTTTGCCCATTTTTTTAACGGGTTGTTTTTTTCTTGTAAATTTGCTTAAGTTCCTTGTGGATTTTGGATATTAGACTTTTGTCAGATGGATAGATTGCAAAAATGTTCTCCCATTCTGTAGGTTGCCTGTTTGCTCTAATGATACTTTCTTTTGCTGTGCAGAAGCTCTGTAGTTTAATTAGATCCCATTTGTCAATTTTGACTTTTGTTTCAATTGCTTTTGGCAATTTCATCATAAAGTCTTTCCCCATGCCTATGTCCTGAATGGTATTGGCTAGATTTTCTTTAGGGTTTTTATAGTTTTGGGTTTTACATTTAAGTCTTTAATTAATCTTGAGTTGATTTTTGTATAAGGTGTAAAGAGGGAATCCAGTTTCAGTTTTATGCATATGGCTAACCAGTTCTCCCAGCACCATTTATTAAATAGGTAATCATTTACCCATTGCTTGTTTTGTCGCGTTTGTCAAAGATCAAATGGTTGTAGATGTGTGTTTTTATTTCTGAGTACTCTATTCTGTTCTGCTGGTCTATGTGCCTGTTTTTGTACCAGTACCATGCTGTTTTGATTACTGTAGCCTTATAGTGTAGTTTGAAGTCAGGCAGCATGATGCTTCCAGGTTTGTTTTATTTTTTGCTTAGGATGGTCTTGGCTATGTGAGGTCTTTTTTGGTTCCATGTGAATTTTAAAATAGTATTTTTCTAATTCTTTGAAGAACGTCAGTAGTAGTTTAATGGAAATAGTGTTGAATCTATAAATTGCTTTGGGCAGTATGGTCATTTTCATGATGCTGATTCTTCCTATCCATAAGCATGATACACTTTTCCATCTGCTTGTATCCTCTCTGATGTCCTTGAGCAGTGGTTTGTAGTACTCCTTGAAGAGGTCCTTCATTTCCCTTGTTTTCCTGGGTATTTTATTCTCTTTGTGGCAATTGTGAATGAGAGTTCATTCATGATTTGGCTCTCTGCTTGTCTGTTGTTGGTGTACAGGAATGCTTGTGATTTCTGCACATTGATTTTATATCCTGAGACTTTGCTAAAGTTACTTATCAGCTTAGGAAGCTTTTGGGCTGAGTTGATGGGGTTTTCTAGATATAGATCATGTCATCCTCAAAGACAATTTGAATTCCTCTCTTCTTATTTACAAACCCTTTATTTTTTCCCTTGCCTGATTGCCCTGGCCAGAACTTCCAACACTATGTTGAATAAGAGTGGTGAATGAGGGCATCCTTGTCTTGTACCCATTTTCAAGGGGAATGCTTCCCATTTTTGCCTGTTTAGTATATTGACTGTGAGTTTGTGATAAATAGCTCATATTATTTTGAGGTATATTCCTTCAATATCTCATTTATTGAGTTATTTACATGAAGGGATGTTGAATTTTATCAAAGGCCTTTTCTGCGTCTATTGAGATAATCATGTGGTTTTTGTCTTTAGTTCTGTTTATATGATGAATTACGTTTATTGATTTACATATGTTGAACCAGCCTTGCATCCTGGGGATGAAACCTACTTGATCATGCTGGATAAGCTTTTTGATGTGCTGCTGAATCTGAATTTGGTTCGCCAGTATTTTACTGAGATTTCTGCATAGATGTTCATCAGGGCTATTGACCTGAAGTTTTTGTTGTTGTTGTTGTATCTCTGTTGTATCTCTGGTGTCAGGATGATACTGGCCTCATAAAATGAGTTAGGGAGGAATCCCTCCTTTTCAATTGTTTGGAATAGTTCAGAAGGTATGGTACCAGCTCCTCTTTGTACCTCTGGTAGAATTCAGCTATAAATCCATCTGGATCTAGGCCTTTTTTTAGTTGGTAGGCTATTTATTACTGCCTCAATTTCAGAACTTGTTATTGGTCTATTTAGGGATTCAAATTCTTCCTGGTTCAGTCTTGGGGTGGTGTATGTGTCCAGGAATTTATCCATTTCTTGTAGATTTTCCAGTTTATTTGCATAGAGGTGTTTATAGTATTCTCTGATGGTTGTTTGTATTTCTGTGGGGTCAGTGGTGATATCCCCTTTATCATTTCTGATTGTGTTTATTTGGATCTTCTCTCTCTTTTTTTTAAATCAGACTCACTAGCAGTCTATTTTATTTATTCTTTTTTTAAAAAAAACAACAGCTCCTGGATTTACTGATTTTTTGGAAGTGATTTTTTGTGTTTATCTCTTTCAGTTCTGCTCTGAGCTTGGTGATTTCTAGTCTTCTGCTAGCTCTGGAGTTTGTTTGCTCTTTGTTCTCTAGTTCATCTAGTTGTGATGTTAGGGTGTTGATTTGAGATCTTTCTAGCTTTTTGATGTGGGCATTTAGTGCTATAAATTTCCCACTTAGCACTGCTTTAGGTGTATCACAGAGATTCTGATACATTGTTGCTTTGTTCTCATTTGTTTCATAGAACTTCTTGATATCTGTCTTAATTTCATTATTTACCAGGAGTCATTCAAGAGCAGGTTGTTCAATTTCCATGTAGTTGTGTGATTTTGAGTGGGCTTTTTAATCTTCACTTCTCATTTGATTGCACTGTGGTCTGAGAGAGTGTTTGTTATGATTTCAGTTATTTTGCATTTGCTGAGGAGTGTTTTATTTCCAATTATGTGATCAATTTTAGAGTAAGTGCACTGAGAAAAATTTATGTTCTCCTGTTTTTTGGGTGGCAAGTTCTGTAGATATCTATCAGGTCCACTTGGTCAAGAGCTGAGTTCAAGTCCTGGACCTTTGTTAATTTTCTCTCTCAATGATCTGTCTAATACTGACAGTGGGTTATTAAAGTCTCCCTCTGTTATTGTGTGGGGGTCTAAGTCTCTTTGTAGGTCTCTAAGAACTTGTTTTATGGATTTCAGGGCTCCTGTATTGGGTACATATATATTTAAGATAGTTAGCTCTTCTCGTTGAATTGAACCCTTTAACATTATGTAGTGCCCTTCTTTATCTGTTTTGACCTTTGTTGGTGTGATTGCAACCTCTGCATTTTTCTGCTTTCAATTTGTTTGGTAAATTTTCCTCCGTCCCTTTATTTTGAGTCTATGTGCATCTTTGCATGTGAGATGTGTTCTTTGAATACAGCACACTGATGGGTCCTGTCTTTGTATCCAGCTTGCCATTCTGTGTTTCTTAATTGGTTTATTTAGCCCATTTACATTTAAGGTTAATAGTGTTAGGTGTGAATTTAATCCGTCATCATGATGCTGGCTGGTTAATTTTGCAAACTTGTTAATATAGTTGCTTCATAGAGTTGTCGTTCTGTGTACTTCAGTGTGTTTTTGTAGTGGATAGTAATAGTGCTTCCTTCAGGAGCTCTTGCAAGGCAGACCTGGTGTTCACAAAATTCCTCAGCAGTTGCTTGTCTAACAAAAGATTTTATTTCTCCTTCACTTACGAAGCTTAGTTTGGCCTAATATGAAATTCTGAGTTGGAGTTTCTTTTCTTTAAGAATGTTGAATGTTGGCCCCCAATCTCTTCTGGCTTTTAGGGTTTCCACTGAGAGGTACGCAGTTAGTCTGATGGGCTGCCCTTTGTGGACGACCTTACCTTTCTCTCTGGCTGCCCTTAACAATTTTTCCTTCATTTTTACCTTGGACAATCTGATGATTATGTGTCTTGGGGGTAAATCTTTTCATGAAATATCTTACTGGGGTTCTCTGGATTTCCTGAATTTGAAAATTGGCCTGTCTTGCTAGATTGGGGAAGTTCTCCTGGATGGTGTCCTGAAGTGTGTTTTCCAACTTGGTTCTATCCTCCCCATTTCTTTCAGGTACTCTAATCAGTCATAGGTTCAGTCTCTTTACATAGTCCCATAGTTCTCAGAGGTTTTGTTTGTTTTATTTCTTTTTTATCTAATCTTGTTTGTCTGCCTTATTTCTGCAAGAGAGTCTTCAAGCTCTGATATTCTCTCTTCTGCTTGGTCGATTCAGCTATTGATACTTATGTTTCCATCATGAAGTTGCTGTGGTGTGTTTTTCAGCTCCATCAGGCCATTTATATTCCTCTCTAAACTGGTTATTCTAGTTAACAGCTCCTGTAATCTTTTATCATGGTTCTTAGCTTCTTTGCATTGGGTTAGAAGATAATCCTTTAGCTCAGTGAAATTCATTATTACCCACTTTGTGAAGTCTACTTCTTTCAGTTCACCCATCTCACCCTCGGCCCCATTCTGTGCCCTTGATGGAGAAGTGTTGTGATTATTTGGAGGAGGAGAGGCATTCCAGCTTTGAGGATTTTCAGTGTTTTTGCATTGACTTTTCTTCATCTTCATGGATTTTTCTACCATTGATCTTTGAGGCTGATAAACTTTGGACAGGGATTTTGTGGGGTCTTTTTTGTTGATGTTGTTGTTGCTTTTTGTTTGTTTTTCTTCTAATAGTCAGGCCCCTCTTATGCAGATCTGCTGCAGTTTGCTGGTTGTCCACTCCAGACTCTGTTTGCCTGGGTATCACCAGTGGAGGGTGCAGAATAGCAAAGATTGCTGCCTGCTCTTTCCTCTGGAAGCTTTGTCCCAGAAGGGTACTGACCAGATGCCACCCAGAACTCTCCTGTATGAGGTGTCTGGTGACCCTAGTTGGGAGGTCTCATCCAGTCAGGAGGCGTGGGGGTCAAGGTCCCCCTTGAGGGGGTCGTCTGTCCCTTAGTAGCTGTCCCTTAGTGGAGCTGGTGTGCTGTGCTGGGGGAATCCCCCTTGTCAGGATCAGCTGATCTCTTCAGAGCTGCCAGGCAGGAAATATTACGTCCACTGAACCTGAGACCACAGCCACCCCTTCCCCAAGGTGCTCTTTCCCAGGGAGATAAGAATTATGTCTGTAAGCCCCTGACTGGTGCTGGATCACCTGCACAGAGGCCCTGTCCATGCCCAGTGAGGAGGGATCTAAAGAAGCAGTCTGGCCACAGCTGCTTTGCTACACTGTAGGGAATTCAGCCCAGTCCAAATGTCCTCATCTATAAATGACCGCTCTGGGAGTGTCTGTCTTGTGTGGTTGAGATAAGGACTGAAATACGCCCTGGTCTCCTGCAGTACCCTCAGGCTTATTAGGGTGAGGAAAAAAACTGCTCCCTGGTAAATTTGAGGTCATACCGGTTCTGTGCCCTTGAACCCTGTTTTCTGTTGTTTAAGATGTTTATCAAGACAATACATGCACAGCTGAGCATAGACCCTTAGCAGGTGTTTTTTTGATTTTGCCCTTTGCCTTGTGATCTTTATTGGCTTCACAAGCATGTGATCTTTGTTCTCCTTTTTGCCCTTTGGAGCATGTGATCTTTGTGACCTATTCCCTGTTCATACACCCCATCCCCGTTTGAAATCCTTAATAAAAACCTGCTGGTTTTGCAGCTCAGGTGAGCATCACGGTCCTACCAATATGTGATGTCACCCCCAGAGGCCCAGCTGTAAAACTCCTCTCTTTGTACTCTTTTTCTTTATTTCTCAGCCAGCCGACACTTATGGAAAATAGAAAGAACCTATGTTGAAATATTGGGGGTGTGTTCCCCTGATACCCATGGAACATACTCCAAGATTGAACACATGCTCAGCCATTAAGCAAATCTTGATAAATTTTTAAAAATCAAAATTATGTGAACCATACTCTCAGGCCACAGTAGAAGAAAACTAGAAATAGAGTCTGGGTGGATTGCTTGAGTCCAGGAGTTTGAAACCAGCCTGGACAACATGGTGAAACCCTATCTCTACAAAAGATACAAAAAATTAGCTGTGCATGGTGTCACATGCATATATTCCCAGCTAATTGGGAAGCTGAGGTGGGAGAATCACTTGAGTCCCGGAGGTCAAGGCTGCAGTAAGTTGTGATCATGCCACTGTACTCCAGCCTGGGCAACAGAGCAAGACTCTGTCTCAAATAATGTAAAAATAATAAAAATAGAAATCAATACCAAGATCTCTCAAAACCACACAATTACATAAAAATTAAACAAATTGCTCCTGAATGACTTTTGGGTAAACAGTGAAATTAAGGCAGAAATAAAAAAGTTATCTGAAAATAAATGAAAACACAACATACCCAAATCTCTGGGATGCAGCAAAAGCAGCATTAAGAGGAAACTTTGTAGTGAAAAATGCCCACCACAAAAGTTAGAAAGATCTCAAATTAACAATCTAACATTACACCTAGGGGAACTGGAAAAACAAAAGCAAACGACTCCAAAATTAGCAGAAGTAAAGAAATAACTAAAATTGAACAGAAGTGAATGAAATTGAGATCCAAAAATCTACCCAAAGAATCAATTAAACCATAAGTTGGTTTTTTGAAAGGATAAACAAGATTGATAGACTACTAGCTAAATTAACAAAGAAAAAAGAGATAAGACACAAATAAGCACAATCAAGAACAACAAAGGTGAAATTACAACTGATGCCACAGAAATACAAAAGATCCTCAGAGACTATTGTGAACATCTCTAGTCACACAAACTAAAAAAGCTGGAGGAAATGAATAAATTCCTAGAAACACATAGTCTCACCAGATTGAATCAGGAGTAAGTTGAAACTCTGAACAGATCAATATTGAGTTCTGAAATTAAATTGGTAGTAATAAGCCTACCAACCACCAAAAGCCCCAGACCAAGTTGATTCAAAGCTAAATTCCACCAGCCATACAAAGAAAGGCTGGCACCAATCCTACTGAAACGATTACAAAATATCAAAGTGGACTCCTCCCAAACTAATTCTACAAAGCCAACATCACCCTGGTACCAAAACCTTGCAAAGACACAATGAAAAAAGAAAACAACAGGCTGATATCCTTGATGAACATAAATACTAAAATCCTCAACAAAATACTAGCAAACTGAATTCAGCAGCACATCAAAAAGTTACTTCACCATGATCAAGTAAGGCTTTATTCCTGGGATGCAGGTTTGGTTCAACATATGCAAATCAATAAAGTAATTCACCATATAAATTGAATTAAAAACAAAAACATTATGATCATCTCAATAGATGTGGGAAAAGCTTTTGATAAAATCCAACATCACTTCGTGATAAAAATGTTCAAGAAACTAGGCATAAAAGGAATATACCTCAAAATGATAAGAGCCATCTATGACAGACCCACAGCCAGCATCATACTGACTGAGCCAAAGCTGGAAGCATTCCTCTTTAGAACTGGAAGAAGATGAGCATGCCCATTCTGACTACTCCTATTCAACATAGTATTGGAAGTCCTTGCCATAGTAATCAGGTGAGAAAAAGAAATAAAAGGCATCCAAACAGGAAGATGTCAAAAAGAAGTCATTGTCCCTTTGCTGACAATATGATTGTATACCTAGAAAACCCTAAAGACTCTACCAAAAGGCTTCTAGAACTCATAAGTGGTAAAGTTTCACAGTACAAAATTAATGTACAAAATTCAGCAGCAATTCTGTATGTATTTCCAATAGTTACAAGATAACAAAATATCTAAGAATGCCTCTAACCAGGAGGTGAAAGAGCTCTACAAGGAGAACTACAAAACACTTCTGAAAGAAATCATAGATGACACAAATAAATGGAAAAATATTCCATGCTCATGGATTGAAAGAATCAATGTCGATTAAATGGCCATATGGCTCAAAGCAATCTACATATTCAATGCTATTTCTATAAAGTTACCAATGTAATTTTTTACAGAACTAGAAAAAACTATTTTAAAATTCATACAGAACCGAAAAAGAACTGAAACAGTCTAAGCAATTCTAACCAAAAAGAACAAAGCTGGAGTCATCATTGTACCTGTCTTTATACTACATGGCTACAGTAACAAAAACAGCATGGTGCTGGCACAAAAAATGGATATATAGATCAACAGAACAGAATGGAGAACATAAAAGTAAAACCTCACACCTGCATCCATCTCATTTTTGTCAAAGTCAACAAACATAAGCAATGGGGAAAGGATTCCCTATTCAATAAATGGTGCTGAGATAGCTAGCTAGGCATACGCAGAAGATTGAAATTGGACCCCTCCCTTTCACCATGTACAAAAATTGACTTAAAATAGACTAAAGATTTAAATGTAAGACCTCAAACTATAAGAATCCTAAAAGAGAACCTAGGAAACACCATTCTGGGTATCAGTCTTGGGAGAGAATTAATGACTAAGTCCTGAAAAGCAATTACAACAAAACAAAACATTGACAAGTGGGATTTAATTAAACTAAAAGCCTTTTGGACAGCGAAAGAAACTATCAACAGAGTACATAAACAACCTACAGAATGGAAGAAAATATTCACAAACTATGCATCTGACAAAAGCCTAATATCCAGAATCTATAAGGAACTTAAAACATGTTACAAGCATGAAAAAAACCCATTAAAAAGTAGACAAAAGACATAAACACTTTTCAAAAGAAAACGTACACATGGCCAACAAGCATGTGAAAAAATGTTCAACATCACTAATCATTAGAGAAATGCAAATGAAAACCACAATGAGATAGCATCTCATAGCAGTCAGAATGGCTATTACTAAAAAGCCAAAAACAACAGATGCTGTCAACTCTGCAGAGAAAAGAAAATTGTTACACACTGTTGGTGGGAATGTAAATTAGTTCAGCCACAATGGAAAGCAGTTTGAAGATTTGTCAAATAACTAAAAGCTGAACTAGCATTCAACCCAGCAATCCTGTTACTGGATATATGTCCAAAAGAAAATAAATCATTCTACCAAAAAGACAATGCACTCATTTGTTCATCACAGCATTATTCGCAATAGCAAAGACATAGAATCAATCTAGGTGTCCATCAGTGGTGGATTGGATAAAGAAAACGTGGTACATATACACCATGAAATACTATACTGTCATAAAAAAGAATGAAATCAAGTTCTTTGCAGCAACATGGATGCAACTGGAAGCCATTATCCTAAGTGGATTAGCACAGGAACAGAAAACCAAATATTTCATGTTCTCACTTATAAGTGGGATCTAAACAATGGGTACTCATGACATAAAGATGGCACCAATAGACAGTGGGAATTACTGTAGGGAGGAGAGAGGGAGGGGGCCAAAGGTTAAAAAACTAACCGTTATGTACTATGCTCAATATCTGGGTGGCAGAAGCAATCATACCCCAAACCTCAGCATCACACAATATAGCCATGTAACAAACCTGTATGTGCATTCCCTGAATCTAAAATAAAAGTAGAAATTATAAAAAAAGAAAAAAAGAATCCAAATCGATTGGGGACAGAGGGAAGGCTAATCAAAAGTTTTATTTTGGAACATCTTTACTTTCTTACTCTGTTACAATAGGTAGCCTCTCAGGTATGAGCAGGGCAAAAGAGGACTCTCCCCTCCTGTCCACTCCCCTCCCTCCGCCCCTCCCTCAACACACCAGGAGTTTTGGGTGACTGTCAGGTGATGGTCAAGCAGTTGTTAACTGTTTATCTAAAGTAATAACTGCTCACAGCCAGTGCCAGAGAAAGGCAGTCCCCTAACAGAAAACACCTTAAACTCATCAGCAGCTTCCCGATAAAATCTCAGGAGTGGGGAGAAGTAATGCAGTATCTTGGAAGTATGCCAACATATAAAATCCAAATCCATAAGTCAAGCTGCGCACTTGGTTTCTCAAGTCACCCGCTTGGCCTTCATCCAGATTGTACTTTTCTTCTTTTCTTTCCTTCCTTTCCTTACTGTCCTAAAGCTTTTTAATAAAACTTTCACTCCTGTTCTGAAACTTGCCTTGGTCTGTTCTTCTGCCTTATTCTTCTCAGTCGAATTATTTTGTCTGAGGCGGCAAGAATTGAAGTTGCTGCAGACCAGTATAGATTTGCCACCAGCAACTTGGATACCTTCCACTAATAACAGTTCTTTTACTTTTCAAGTCATTTCTGAGGATCCTCTGTACAAGGCATCATTTTCACTGCTTGTACTGTATCAGATCCCTTCCATCTTGGAGCTCCCCTGGATGCCTCCTTTATCCCTTCCAGCTCTATGTCTAATCATACAAATGTGTCCCTTTTCTTGTGTGCCTTTCTGCTTTGGCATTTTAGTTTACTGTTGTGAATGTATTCCCTTGTTTGTGGTATACCAACTTCTCAATGGGTACATTTTAGTTTTATCTATCATGCTTCTCCCATTCTGCATAGGATTCTGCAGGTCCAGACCTCCCTTCCTTACTCTCAATGCCAGGATGGGAGTCTAGGAAGGACAGATATGGGAAATTTGTACATTTGGCAAGGAGCTCAGGACAAGGTTAAGTCTAAAGTTGTTTAGTTGAGAGTTAATCACTTAAAGGAGATGATTAAAGGAGAAAGTGTGGAGGAAAAGATTATTTCTTATCAAATAGTCATGTTTAAGTAATATGAGAATAAATAGGTGAAGAAGCAGCTAGAGAAAGTTATTAAAAGAACATTTCAAGGAAGGGCTGTCTACAATGTTTTGTAGTATAAAAAGTTAAAGTAGGAGAATGATACAAGGTTATTGAGCTCTGTCACTAGGATATGCTTAGACGTCTTTTTCATAAAGCAGATGTATGGCGGTACAATTTAAATGCAAAGAAATCCACTCATTTATAGTGTACAAGTGAATGACTTTTGACAAACATACACATCCATTTAACCACTGCCTCAAACACTGTATAGAAATTTCCATATTTCCAGAAAGTTCATTCATGCCCCCTCTATAGACAAGATTACTTTCTCTCACTCCCACAACTCCAGTATGATTTTAGTTTTACCATTCTAACATTTCAAATAAATGAAATTATGCCACTTATTTGTGCCCAACTTTTTCAGACTCAGGAAGATGTCTCTAATATTGATCCGTGCTGTTGCATATATCAGTAGTTTGTTCATTTTTATTGATGAATAATATTGCACAATTTATTTAGTCTTTAATGGAAATTTGAGATTTTTTTCAATTTTTGACTATTATCAAGAAAGCTATTATGAACATTCATCTACAATTCTTTTTGTGGACATATTTTTATTTGTCATGGGAAAATATAAAGAAGAGGAATGCTGAGTCCTATGGTAAGTTTAACTTTTATAAGAAATTGTCAAATTGTTTTCCAAAGTGTTTAAACAATTTTACATTTCCACTAGCAACATATCAATTCCAGTTGTTCTATATCCTCTCTGATACAGGGCATTGCCAACCTTTATAATTTTAGGCATTATAGTGTGTGTGAAATTGTATTGAACTGTTAGTTAAATTTGCATTTTCTTGATGACTAACAATGTTAAGCATGTTTTCACATTGTATTAGTCATTTGTATATTGTCTTTTGTGAAGAGTCCAAGCCTTATGCCTATTTTCTGAATATTAAGTTGTGAATTTTCTCTGCACATTCTGGGTAGAAGTTATTGGTCAGGGATTCTATGCCATATGTCAGAGGGGCCTCTCACATGTGTTTCTGAGGCTCATTTCTGCATTGCTCTCTCTCCTTGAGTTCCTGCCCTCTTCCAGATGCTTCCACTGTCCATGAAACTCATATTTGCTTTTCAACTCAGCGGGATTACCATGCTCTGCTTTGCTCCCAGATCTCTTTAGGGTAGTTGGGAAATTGTCCCTTGGCAGAGAGCTTGGTGATTGTGGGACTCCACCTTATCAGTTTCCCTTTTTTCAGAAATAAAAACCTTGAACTGCCCATTTTTTGATGTCTGAAATCAGTTGTCTCATATTTTGAAATCCAGATTTAGAGTTGCTTATAACTGGAGAACTTATTCCATATCAGTTACTCCTTCATGGATGGTAGTTGATATACTGCTTAGTGGGATGTAAGAATGAAGTTTTCATGAATAGAACAAAAATCAGATAACAGCCAGGTAAAAAATTTAAAAAATTATAGAGGATTTGTTTATTCATTTATTCGATAATCATTTAAGCCACTTAATATAGTTGTTCTCTGGAAAGAATGTAAAATTTCATGGGGAAGATAGATAGGAAAACATAAATGTAATAACAGCAGAATGCAATGTGATCCATTCTTATAAAGAGAAATAAAAAGTGGTGTAGGTGCACTCACATGTCTGAAAGAGTTGAGTATTCCTTACAGGCAGGGAACCATGTAAGATGGATGTTAATATTTGTATATACATTGTAATTTGAAAAAGAGATCAGATGAGGATATTGCGGCTGCCAGTATAAACAGTTCATTCAAAAAACTGCTAGTCAAAGCAAAATTTGATGTAGAATAATAGCTTTAGGAAGTGGTCAGGTAAGGTAGTGGGGAGACCTGTGAGTCCACAAGGCAAGTAAAAAAATTGTATTGAAGTTGCAGATGTTGAAGAGAAGAAATTGGCAGTAAGTGAACACCAATCAGGGGCATTGCATATTGACTAAGGTTAGAGTAGAAGCAGTTTTTAGCCACTTCCGACTCTGAGAGTCCATGTGTATTATTCTAGATATTTAGTGATAAATGTCTCCAACAGTGTAAGATCCAATGAAAATGTAATAACTCTAATGTCAGCGAAAGGTGATTTTATTTTTCTCATGTGTAACAAAAGCTAAAGAGATCTTTGTTTTCCATAAAAGATTAAAGATGCTTTATGTTCATCATGAAAGAGTATTTGCATAGAGGATAAATTATTTTTAACCTCAAGAGCACTGACTTATGTTACATTTTGGAAAGAAAACCAAGATGTTAAAAGGGATAATAATGTGAAAAGGAAATATGTGTTCACCAGAGTTTTTCCTAAGCGTTCTGAGTTGAGATAAAGGGATGATAGAATAATTGGGGTAACATACATAAAGGAAGCACATATAAAAAGCAGAAGAAAAGGAAGGACTCTTGTGATAACATGTTAAATTATTGGAGCTGGGTGAATAAATTATATAAGGATCAAATTCATTGAGTAGTGAGAGTTGACAGTTTATAAACATAGTCTTTCTATTTCATTTGCCCACACAAACAGCTAGTTGATATTTTTTCTCAAATGGAAGTTTCATGTTGCAGAGTCTCAGCAAACCTCAACTCTGGCTTGGAGCCAGGAGGATCTTGTCTTTTATGCATTAATTCTGGGCAAGGAAGTTGCAGTCAGGGGCATGTTTAGGGAGGATGAAAGTCTTGCCTGAACTTATTTCTTTATATACTCACACTGACCATTGTGCACAGGCTTCACAAGGAAGAGCTCCCTTGATTTATGTTTGGAATTTTAGGTGAAAAATATCTCATATAACATCTTACCAACACATTAATTTATTAAGAATTCTGAGACCTAAAGAATGAATAGTTTTAGCTAAAGATGTACAGCTAGTTATCAATTCAGTCAAGAAAATACAGACATCTAGTTCAGCTGTCTTTTGATTATATCATGCTGTCACCCTAAACTGGGTAAAATTCTTTAAAATTCAAAGTTTTAACTTATGCCATACTTGCAATGGAATAAAAAGAATAACATGAACTACTGAATTTTGGTTCAATCTTGTGCTACTTAGGATGTCATGTCTTTTACAGATTTTAGTGCAAATTTAAGTTCATAGTACATCATTCCCATTACTTTACCATATGTTACATATTCAACCTAAACCATAGGAGTGCTATGGAAATTAATTCGTATTCACAAAATAGGTTGAGAGTGGCACAGTCAGGAAAAATATAAAAGGAATCATTACTATTCTTGTTTTCTCCACATTTATTGAAGCAAAACAAATGTTTTAACTGTAACAGTGACAGCTTGTTGGTTAAATGTGTATCAAAACCTTCTTATTTCTAAAGGGAAGGCCAACATGCCCTTATCAAGATATTTGGATAGGAGATCAATATGTAATTTTTACTAGCTTGTTCTTTTGGTCTTTTGACTATTACAGATAGATAGATAGATAAATAGATAGATAGATAGATAGATAGATAGATAGATAGATAGATAGATAGATAGATAGATATGTTTATGAACTAAAGAGGAAAGATGGAATGTAACACAAAAAAAATCATTATAGCAAGTATATGTGTTCAGAGTATGGTCAAAGCAAACTAAAAGATATAGGATACCAGCACTGATATTATGAAGGAACATTCAAAATTTTAAAACAAGCAAAACATTTAGGATGCCCTGAAATATATTTTTAGTACTGTTTCTCTTTATTTTGCCATACTTTTAAAATATAAAAACAGCCTTCACAGCTTATACTCCATAGCCAGGGAGATTTAGTTCAAGTCTCAGTTCTCCTACCTACTTGTTCCATAGACTTAGACAAGTTATATAATTTATCTAAGCCTTGATTTCCTCATCTATGAAATCAAAATAATAATCCCATTTTATAAGATTGTTGTGGGGATTAAAAAATGTGGCATCAAAAATTTTTAGCTTAGCTTTATGTCTGGCACATATTTTTAGTGCTCATATAAAGGTCACTGTTATATATATACACACATACACACACAAGAGTTGAACATTATAGAATAGACTGAACACTTTTATTTATAAATGAAACATGCCATTTTTACAAGAGATTGTGTTTCCAAAGGAAGATATTATAAGGCTTCATTTAAAAGACATTTAAAAGATTGCAGTTTAAATGAAGATACCAAATATATTTACCATCTCTGTGGGTTGGCATTGAAACAAAACACAACAGGATTATTTCTCTGTTCCCTCAAGGTCAATTGAAATGAGGACATCACACTGTTCTCATTGAGGCCCTGAGCATATTTTGCATCTCCAAATTTAAGATCAGTGATTGCAACTATAATCCAGCCAAATAGAGTCCTTAGAGTCAAAAGGACTGCAAGTAAGCACTTTGGTGGAGTTTCATGGACAACTTTGCTGTGCTTCTGCAACCTTCAGTCGATTTGGGACATGCCAGGATTAGAATCACTGAGGCACATCGGACTGAGTAGATTTTATGATGAGTACAGCTTGAATACTATAGTGAGAACATCAATCACTCTTCGCATGAGACTCCAATTTTCAGAAATGGAAGGTAGAAAATGAGGTTATTATGAGGATGAAGGAGACCTGCTTTTATTTTTTTCAGCAACAGAAACTCATGCTGGATTTAAGGAAGAACTTCAATGCATGAGTAGTTGGATATTATTTACATTGGAAGAGGGCATCTCTTTGAAGGGAATATTTAAAATATATTTCAAAGTTATTTTTAAGGGATTCAGAATCTGTTTAATAACACATGGGTCAACTGTTTTTTCTGCCTTCTTTTTCTTCATTTTTTTCCAATGTTTAGTTCATGGTGCTATGTTTTTTAACTTTGCTTGAAGTTTTATTTTAGCTTCTTGGGTTCATTTTTATTTGTTACAGAATTAGATCATAAATGATTATTTTATTTTAGCTTGTACATTTTTTGAAGATTTGTTCTATAATTTTCTGACAGATTTATCAACCTCTCTATTAAGGAAACTTTAAGAGTATTAACACTAATAAAGCAGAATATTTTTTGCTTATTCTGAACATCAAGGTTTACTACTTTGTATAGAATGAGTAATGAACGTCTTCTGTTTGTTCTCTTTAGGGGTGAATAAAGGCATTTACTTTAGCTACCCATGCCGACGTCACAGCTGTGCTGTAGTAAACATCCCAGCACCTTGTGTCAACAAAATGATTTCACACATCCAAGATGTGGAGTCCAAAATACAGGAGCATTTGAAAAGGGTAAGAGACTAATTTAAAATGCTGATATTTTGGTAAGCTTTATAGACACTCTAAGGGTTGGTTACTTAAAAAACCCAGAAAACTCTTTGGACTTTTAAAATGATAATTGGAATGCTTTTTAAGAATCTTTGCTCAGTTGCATAATTTACTAGTCTAGACATGTTTTTGATAGTCTCACTCCAGAAGGGCGAAACGACCTTATTAAATCGATGTTTTTTTTCCTACCTGTTTGTTCTTTATCCAGAGGCAATCATGCTAAGTAGTAATTTCCATAAGCCAACTTGACTAGTAAATTAAGTAGTATTTACATACTTTTTGGGACACTAAACTGATTAGATGATTAAATTGGTGTATAAAAGGACAGTGTGCCCTTTTTAATGAGTTGTTTTATTCTAAAGAAATGCTTAATAGTTCTATTGAAAAGGAACATAATGATTCTATGTCTTTTTAACCTGTTAAAAGTTTGCCTTTATTATTCTGAAGGGAGTTCAATCTTGAAAGGCAATTATTTTCAAAGGATGATTTAAGAATGACAAAAAATACCACTTCTCATACCTTTTATTAAGGTTATATTTCTGAACAACTAATGCAGAATTAGACTGCTCATATGGGGGATCGATTTTCCAGAGACCTGTGCTGTTTTTTTTTTTTCTTTTCCCTGTTACTGGATCTGGCTCAGCAAACATTCTGATGGGCCACTCACAATTCTCAGTCCAGGATGTCACCTCTTTTGTTAGAGATCATTAGAGTACAGTCTTCAAGATGGCAGGCTTTAGAGTGACCTTAGATGGGAATGAAGAGATAATGATATTATGTTAGAACAAGTACCAGCAAATGATATGCACTCAATATATATTTGTCATTGTTACTTCTGTATTTTTTGTATCATTCTATATCAGCATTGTTACCTTTGTTGTTTCTATATTTCTCCAAATCAGATTACCCCTTCAGGAATGCTTTATAGGTTACAGGACTGATGGTGTCCTGGGCTTTGAAGACTATGGCAAGGAAATAAAGAGAATAAATGAATATGTATTGCTATGATATGCTGTATACTTCCTATGAGATTTAATTAACAATTACCCATGTCGTTAAAAATGATAAAAATCATAGGTATTTTAATAAATAATTATAACAACTACCATTTATTAAAGTGGTATAATGGTATTTTAATAATTAAAACGGGTATTTTAATAAATAATTATAACAGCTACCATTGATTAAAAACCTAATATAAGTCAGACATTATGTTTTACTACATTATTGCTCTTAGACCTTACAAAACTACTATTGAATGGTTGTTATACCTAATTGATAGATAGGGAAATAGTCATTTAAAACAGCTCAGCAACTTGTTCAAGGTCACAAGGCAGAATTGGGATTCAAACACCCTCTGTCTGTTTTCAAAGCCCATATTCTTTCCTGAATCCAACTTAGTGCTCTGAACAGTTGATAAACTGTTAGACACTATGGATAATAGACCAGGTAAAATATTACCTTAGATAAAATAGTTTACAAAATAAGCCAAGGTATTTTACATCTTGTCTTTTAAAAAGCTGAAAAAAGAGCTATTCTCATGTAAATACATTGAAAAACCTCAAAAAAGGAGAAGCACCAGGACTGACTTCTTTAGTATTGTCTTCTGGAGCCTAGATTAGTGCCAGATAAATAGTAGGCACTCAATAACTGTCTGTTGAATAAAAAAGTAAATGAGCTGAAACAGAACCTTTCTTTTCTGCATACATCTGAGACACCTATCCACTCCATATATGAGGTTGATTTATATACCTAACATCTCCTATTTTCTAGGCATTTAATAAATATCTAATTTTTGTTTTTTTGCCCTTTATAGAAATTCTCCTGTACAGGTGAGAATTCTAGGGCGTAGAAAAGTCAAATACCTTATATGTACACATCACACAGGTAGTGAGCACTAGAGTTAGAATTTGTACTTAGCTCCATCTGACTCCAAAGTCCATTCAGCCTCTGTTTTATATCCTTGGGGAGATCTTAATTCTCATTTCAGAGAATATTGATTGGTATTTTGAGAAGAAACACACAAAATAACAATGCTAGATAAGTATACTTCTAGACAAAATTTCAATAATGATAATAATTTGTTTATAAGTAAATAAATACAAGTTTTATCTGAAAGGAGATTCATTGCAAAATAAATGCTAATGACAAACTTTTGTTAATTTTCAAGGTTATTTTGTAGATTTTCTATTTTCTATATTTAAAAATTATCGTATTTTGTTTTATTATTGACTGTGCAGTTAGATTTGCTAGTGTTGAACTGGTAAATAGAATGTAAGTAATATGTTTGGTGCAATGATGAGGACTATCCATGAGATATTTAGTTCAAATCTATGCAGTATTTGAACTAATATTTTAAGAATGAACTGGTGGCCAGCTATCTTTTTGAAAGATGAAAAATTTTTTTCTGATAAAAATTTTTATCACAATAAGAAAAAAAATCTTCCCATTATCACAGGGAAAATGTGATAATATTAGCAAAAAGCAATAATATTACCAAAAAATGTTGGTAATATTAGACAACCTTACATTGACATAGGAACTTACATTTCCTCAAAAATAAAATTAAGCAGGCACAACTGGATAGAACTCTTTAAAAGATAGCTTCTGATTTTTTGAAATCAAAGCTAATAGCATGTATTATTTCCAAATAAGTAAAGGTCATAATTCAGAATTAGTTAACCTAAGCATAATTCCTCATGTCACATAAAGTGAGTTATGTGTGTAAGAAATACTTAAAATGGTAATCATCCGTCTGTTCTCTATGTTCATGAGTTCAATTGTTTTGATTTTTAGATCCCACAAGAAAGTGAGAACATGTGATGCTTGTCTGTCTATGCCTGCTTATTTCACATTGCATGCGTGGATCAAAACATCACATTTTCCCCATAAATATATACACCTACTATGTACCCACAAAAATTACAAATAGAGAAAATTTTTAAATATTTAAAATGAATAATTACCTGCAGAAAATACTAAATATGAATGTGTGCTGTGTGCATTTTTCCTCCAGAATGCCTGAGGGAAATGCAGAAAAGGGACATTTCTTCTCAACGTTTTTGTCACTTAACATTTTACCCAGTAAAGTTGTCAACTGACTGTAAAAAAAAATGAGAGGAAGTGGGACATTTTCCTGTCTATAAATGTATCTGTATATACATCTTTGTGAACACATATTCATTCATTACCTACAGTCCCAGGCCTGTCTGGTAACATATCTGGTGCTGGACCACCCTTTCACCAGTTTCCAGGGGTTAGGCAGAGGTCAAAGCAAGGCAGAGGAACAATGCTTGGTCGTTACCAGCTGGAGGCTTCACCCCAGTTACGTATAATATGTGGTCATCTGTGATTATGGTAATGGTTATACAACTCCGCCATTACATTAAAAACTGTGGATTTGTATACATTCATGAACTCTAAGCTACGTAAATTATCTCAATAAAGCTGTTATTATATCTGTGTATATACATCTCCATAATGAATTGCACAAAATTCTTTTTTTGAGTTGTAGATCATCTGAATTCCTTTGGATTTTAATGTTAGAGGTCAAAGCAGGCAACTGGCTTAATTATCTCTCTAAATTACCCAAATCTCATGTCTTATGACTCTAATTGTTAGAAAAGTTTGGTGCAATGATGAGGAAGGACAGGCTGGCCAATGAAGGGCCTAGCAACAAGCAAAAGAGAAAGGGGTATTTGCCAAGTGTAAGTTTACTTAAACCCCTCTTGCTGAGGTCTCACTATGTTAGCCATGCTGGGCTTGAACTGCTGGCCTCAAACAATCCTCCCTCCTCAGCCTCCCAAAAAGTTAAGATTACAGGCATGAGCCACCACGTCAGGCCCATTAGATAAAATTCTATAAGTAATTATAAAGGTTACATCTACCCTGGTTATAACATACATTAAATGAGTGACAGATCGGTCTTTTACAATTTTCTGTCCACAGTGATTTCCAGTGTAGTCAGAACACTCTGACGCCTGTGGTTAGCAGCAATGCATCTGCCACGGACTTTTCTATCCACTCCAGTTTAATTGCAATTTGAATCTCCAAAGAAAAACTCTTCAGAGTGGAGTTACTATGAAAATTTTCCCTATATTTTATTTTTGCAAAGAATCTGGAAACATCACACAATGATAAAAATAATCACCTGAATATCTTCTCACACAAACAAAAGATTATGTTTTATTTTTTCCTCTACCTTATTCTCTTAGACTGCCTAGGCTGTAAATAGTTTTATTTAATTTAGAGTAAGCTCTACAGAATTAAAATTTTCCTCTTCATTTAATCAATATCAGTCATTAGGATGCTACTGTAATTTAAAAGAACAACACAGAGAGAAAGTATTTAAAAAGCATTCTTTAAAATGTTAACAATATATTGTACAAAATTAATAACATCAACAATGATAATAAAGCTAATATTTATAAAATGTTTACCAAATACAGACTTATTAGACACTTAATATGCATAATTTCATTGAATTCTTACTAAAACCTTATGAGATAGAAACTGCCATTATTTCCAGTTGCAGATGAGGAAAATGATTTCAGAGGCTGATTTCCCCCAAGATCCAATGTCAGTGGCAGAGCCAGCATCCAGACCAGGTGTATCTGAGCTCTAAGCACACCTGGTTCAGCACTGTGCCATGACATCGTGTTCTTGACAGTGTGTCAGCTATTGAGACCAAAGACATGAATGTTAAAATGTTTGTCATTCTCACTGGAAAACTTGGCTCTATTTATACCACTTCATATCTATTTTTTAACTCTGAAACATAACATTTAACACCTGACTCTTTACTAAGTTTCTCATACTTTGAGTTCTCTCATTCTATTAGTTCTATTGTATTTAACTTGAAACTTATGAGCACTTCAAACACTGATATATCTACTTTCCTATTCTGTGGTTCCTATTTTCCTTTAGTTTCTTGCCTAATCAATTCATCTCTCTAAACATTCATCAATAGGTGTATTTGGTCCTTTACTTTTTATCCTGTCATCCTTGTAGTCTGACAAAATGCCAACCCCAAATGTCTCTGATGATCTGCCATCCCCACTCCCACCGTGGTCTGCTGAATGGTACTGGAGAACATTACACAAAATTTGAGATATTATGTAACCATAGTCCCCAACCTCAATTGTATATCATATAGTGCTCTGAAATTATTGTTTGTCAACTGAAATTTTTCTAGTAGTCTGTAGTGGCTACTCCAATCTTTCTTTGTTCAAACCTCTAAATCTTCTACCTCACAGCTCATTCCTTTCTTTGCAAAAAAAAAAAAAAAAAAAAAAGAGCTACAACAGAAATGTCTCAAACAGTTGTTATCTCACCTCTGAACATCTCTGAACTTCACAAATATTGTTCTCTTTGTCCCCCACCCACCTAGAGCTGTTCCCCTTACTGCATTGCATCTTCTACTTTTGCAAAGATCTTGCTCCATCAGTTGTGTCTTCTGTCAGGATTCTGTCTTTAAAATCTCCTTTTTTTCTTAACTCCTGTCCACATTGAAGATACTGAGATACTGATGTATCTCCTATTCTTAAGAACATTTTAAAGTTCTATGCAGACTTTTAAATATCTCTCCTTGTCTTTCTTTCTCCATTCCACATAGCATCTGAAAGTTGCCTATATTTAGTATTTTTAATTCCACACCTCCCAATCACTCATTTACTCTTTGCAGCCTAGAATTTTTCCCCATTCTAATGAAAATACTTTGAGCAAGGTAACCATTTATCTTTTCTTCTTTTATCTTTTGGTACACACACACATACATACATATACACATGTACTCCAACATTTTGTGGCTAGAACACAAGCATTTATGCGGTTACCATTCAGCCATTTGTTCTGGACTCAGCTGGGCAATTTTGCTGCTTCTTGCCTGGGGCCAATCATGTGGATATACACATCTGGTAGCACAACTGGGAATAATGATTAAAATGGTCTCACTCACATGGTTGTTGGCTGCTAGAGCATATTTCAAGAGGACAAATCTCAACAGACAAGTGCTTAACAAAGCTTTGTTTGTGTCATATATGCTGAAGTCCTGCTGACCAAAGCAAAGCACATAGTCAATCCCACTGTTAATGCAGGAGAGTACTAGAGAAGATACGGATCCAGGAGACAAGATTATAGGGGGACAATTTAGGTAGCAATCTGTCAGTCCATTGCCACATCATTAATACTGCTCCCCAAATGCAAACTACAATGACCTTTTCTTAAAGCAGTTTTATATCACTATGGTATCATGAAGATCCATAATTACATGTTCTGTGACAGATCTGATACAGATGAAGTTCCCTGTGTGCAACTTCTTTTGACCCACAGATCTATGGCCCAAAGTGACAAGTCAAATACTGCTCCTGCATACTTAGTACACACAGTGAAGAAGGGATAGAATAATCACAATAAACCCTTCATTCAAAAAGAGTAAGAATGAAGACACAGGGCTTTCACTGATCCATATAATTCTGCATTTCATCACCATGTGGCATCAGGTTCCCCAAATCTAGGACCATGAATTTTTTATTTTTTTTATTTTTATTTTTTTTTATTTTTTGTATTAGAACCCAGTCCTGCTCATTGGGAATAATTTCCTGGTCTGTGTTTCTCACTGCCTCTTTGATTTACTCTGTGAACTCTTGGTTCCAGAGGTACTTTCATGTCTGTAGAAAATGGATCTGAGTTCCTCTCTCAAACTTCTTCCTGCTTCTTATAAGTTGAGAGCTCAGAAACTTCTTTGCATTTTAAACTGTCTCTTGGTTTTTAGTCTAAGATGCCATAATTCTAATGAAAACTTTGAGGTTTCATATGAATCTGATTTGATTTACGTCCGTGTCCCAAAAGCCTCAGCCATATTCTTTTGCTTTATTAAAACATATTTTCCTTGAATTAGATGTTTTATGGTCCTCTACTTTATTGTTTTTTTTAATAAATTATCTTTTAAAACACTTTAGACCTACAGAACAATTGAGAAAATAGCATAGGGAGTTCACGTATAAAGCATGTTCACTACTCCAGAATAAAACCCCATATCCATTAAGAATTTACTCCTAATTCTCTTTTTAACCCAAGTCTTGCAACTACCGGTCTGCTTTCTTTTGAAATAAATATTATTGTGTTTATTTGAGGTTTACAACATGCTGTTTTGAGATACATATAGACAGACACATAGATAGTATAGTAGTACAATGGTTACCGTAGTGAAGCCGGCTAACGTATCTCTATGTTAGTCTCATATATTTCACATAGTGCCTTATCCTTGTAACAAGAGCAGCAAATACCTACTTATTTAACAAAAATCCCTAATATAATACAATTGTATTAACTTTAGTCCTCATGTTTTACATTAGATCTCTAGACTTGTTCATACTCCGTATCTGCTGCTTTGTATCCTCTGACCTGCATCTCTGCATTTCCTCTTCCCGACTCCCACCTGTGGGAACCAGTGTTTCATTCTCTACCTGTGTATTTGAACTCCCTAAAAAAATACATTCCACATGTAAGTGAGGTCATGCAACATTTTTCTTTCTGTGTCTGCCTTATTTCCTTTCTTATAATGTCTTCCAGAGCTATTTATGTTGTGGCAAATAACAGGCTCTCCATTTTTGTAAAGCTGAATATTAGCTATATACGTGTGTGTATATATATGTACACACATGTGTATAGCTAATGTGTGTGTATATATGTATATATATGTGTATAGCTAATATGTGTGTGTATATCTGTATATACAGATATACACATATATATGTATATATACACATACAGACATACACACATAAACACATACACACACATACATGTGTGCACGGGCACACACACACAGACACAAGCACACCCCCTACATTTTCTTTATTCACTTTATTCTTTATTCACTTTATTCACTTATTCATCAATGAATATTCAGGCTGTTTCCATATCTTGGCTATTGTGAATAATGCTGCAGTGAACATGGGTGTGAAGATATCTTTACGAACTGGTGCTTTCATCTCATTTGGGTGTATACCTAAAAGATGAATTGCTGGGTCATGTGGTAGTCCTACTTTTAATTTCCTTAGGAACGTCCATACAGTTTTCTCTAATGGCTGTACCATTCTACCTTCACACCAACAGTTGTACTAGGGTTCCCTTTTCTCCACACCCTCACCAACATTTATCTCTTGTCTTTTTTATAGTAGTCATCCTTACATGTGTGACGTGATATCTCATAGTGGTTTTAATTTGCATTTCCTTGATGATTAGTGATGTTGAGCACCTTTCTGCATACCTGTTGGCCATGTATGCATTTTTTGAAGATACATCTCTTCATGTCCTTTGCCCATTTTTAAAACAGATTATTTGGTTTTTGCTAATGAGTTTTAAGAGTTTTTAATACATTTTACATATATACTCCTTATCAGATATGTGGTTTCCAATTATTTTTTCCCGGTATGTAACTGGACTTTTCTTATTTTTTTTTAGTTTGATGCAGTTCCATTTCTATATTTTTGTCTTTGAAGTCTGAGCTTTTGGTGTGATTCCCAAAAGTTGTTGTCAAGACCAGTGTCAAGGAGTTTTCCTCTATGTTCTTTTCTAGGAGTTTTATGGCTTCTGATCTTACATTTAGGTCTTTCATCCATTTTGAATTGATTTTTGTATATTGTTTAAGATAAGATCCAATTTCATTCTGTTGGTGATAGAAATTCAGTTTCCCTGCATCATTTATTGAAGAGACTATTCTTTCCTCATTGTGTCCTTTTGATGCCCATGTCAAAAATTAGTTGTCCATTTATGTTTTAACTTATTTCTGGACTCTCTATTCTATTCCATTGGTCTATGTTTTTGTTTTTAATGCCAGGACTATACTGTTTTGATTATGATAGCTTTGTAATATAATTTTAAATCAGGAAGTCTGATGCTTCCAACATTACATTTTTTCCTCAGTATTGTTTTGGACTTTTGGTGTTTTTTATGGTTCCATATTAATTTTATATTCTTTTTCTATTTCTGTGAAAATAGTCATTGGAATTTTGATAGACATGGCATTAAATCTACATATTGCTTAGAGTACTATGATTATTTTAGCAATATTAATTCTTCCCATTTGTGAACACCTATTTATTCATTTATTTGCATCATGCTCAATTTCTTTCATTAATGTTTTATAGTTTTAGTGTGCAAATCTTTCAGCTACTTGATTAGACTTATTCCTAGGCATTTTATGCTATTATAAATGGGACTGTTTTCTTAATTTCTTCTTCAACTAGATCATTATTCATGTATAAAAATGCTACTAATTTTTGTACATTGATTTTGTATCTTGCAACTTTACTGAATTCATTTATTAGTTCTAACAGGTTTTTTGTTTAGCGTTGAGGTTTTCTGCTTATAGGATCATGTCATCTGCAAATAGAGATAATTTTCCTTTTTTCATTTTCAATTTTGATAGCTAGATCTATTCTGGATATTTGGTATAAATCAAATCATACCATATGTGACCTGCATTTTTTTCACTTGACATAATGTGGGAGGTCCATCCACATTGTAGTATGTATCAGTAATTTGTTTCTTTTTGTAGCTGAATAATATTCTATTGTGTACATATACTACAGCTGGTATCTGTCCAACTGTTGATAGTCATTTGGGTTGTTTCCACCTTCGTCTATAGTACATAGGGCCACTATGAACATGCATGTAGTATGTATTATATAATTATATATTACATAATATAAGGATTTGATTAAGTACCTGTTTTCAGTTCTTTTGAGTATATACCTAGGAGTGGAACCGCTGTGTCATGTGATTATTCTATATTTAACTTATTGAGAAACCATCAAATTATTTTCCATAGCCCAACTATTTTAAATTCCTACCAGCAATATAAATGGGTTCTAATTTCTTTACATCCTTACTAGCACTTGTTATCATCCATTAAAAAAATATTTCTAACATAAGGTTAATTATTTTCTTATTTTTGCAGTGGAAAACGAAGGTTTTGTGAATACTTTTTATCTCAACAGTATCATTTAGATATTTAAATATTTGGTAATAATTTCCAATAAAAATATAGAGCTAAATAAAGAAGGACAATGAAAATGCTAGATTTATCAAGCAAAAGTTTGTGGGCAATATGGCTTAGAGCTGTAAGTAAATGAAGTGCTTCATTTCCCCTATAATGTAATAATTTTTTAAACTACATCCAATCGGGCAGTTTTAGCTCCCCCTCCACCTTTGTTTTCATTTGCTATTTTGATAAAATCAGAAATAAGAATTGTATGCAGTCTTGTGTTTAGTTTGATATAATTTATTATATTAGATATTTTAATCAAAGCGTCTACATACCACAATTATTTATGACAAGTGAAATTCTAAGCTTAATTATAATCTGGTATTTTATTTAAAATAATAATTTAAAGTGACTTTGAGAAACTTCTAAAATTTGTCCAAATTTTTCAGATAGGCAGTTATTAATGTAAGACTTTAAATGTTTCTCTGGAGTTGTAGGCCTTCTCTGTGTTAACTGCTTCAGTATCCTGAACAAATAGTGTTTAAATGCTAGGTACCAGAAATTTTGCCTCCAAATATCAGATGAAAGACTGACTAAAATAATTTTTTAATTATTTCTTTGTTACTTCTAAACAATGTTGCTAAGGTAGTGTTTTGATATATTACCTTAAAACGTTTCTTCATATGAAATTGCACTCTGCTTCAAACATTTTGAGTAATAATGTTTTATTTTTATAAAATGATTTTCTATTGAGCTATAAAGAATACCAAACTGAGAATATTAATTATTGCTAACTTGTTGAAGACTTCAGAAGTTTTGGATAATTATATCACAATTTACTGAAGTGCCTCTTAACCAATTTTCCCCTGACTCTCTTGTGATACTTCAACTTCAACTGGCTTCTTAGAACTGCCATGTAAATCAACGTCATGTAGGTTTCTGCATTATGCAGGACTGTGAATGCCAGTTTCCAAAATCAAGGAATAACATTTTCCTGATTATTAATTAGTTTAGAATCTTATTAACATGCTCACTGAATTTTTATTCTCTTCTTTGCAAAATGCCAATTTATCTTTTGCCATTTTCTTTTGGGTTTACTTGTATTTTCTTATTGACTTGTAGGAACTTGTTACCTTTAGTAAGTTGTATGTGTTGTAAACACTTTCTCTCAGTTTGTGACGTGTCTTTTTAGTTTATTAACTTTAATGTAATTAAATTTATCACTTTACTTTTGCTTTTAAGTGATTTGTGTCTTGTTTAAGAAGAATTTCCATACCACAATCCTGTGACAGTTTTACTTTATAGCTACTAAATTTTTAGTTTCTCTTAGGAGATTTGCTTAACAATGTGAAATTGATTTCTTTTTGCATATGAATGGAATAGATGGCTAATTTTACTTTTTAAGGAAAATTAGTTTTTCTACATTGATTTCATTTCAAATCCAGTCATTTCTTATAAATCAGCCATACCATATGCATCATACATCAAAGTTTCATACATGATTTTACTTATTTCTGGCCCTTTCCATCCCACTGGTCAATTTTACCTCCCTATGCCAATATCTGGTTTCACTCATTTACATGAGTCATAATATGTTTTGATATCTGATGTGGTGGTTCTTTTTACCTTTTTAGAGTTCTTTGGGTATTCTTGATACACTGCTCTTCCATAAATTTTAGAATAAGCTTGTCATATTATATGAAAAAATCTATTGGGATTTTAAACATAATTGCATTCATCAGTTTTTTTATTATGTATATGAATTTAGTCTTTTTCATGATTTGATCAATGATGTACCACATATACAACAGTGGTCTCATGAGATTACATTATTGTATTTTTACTGTACCTTGTCTATATTTTGATATGTTTAGATACACAAATACATTGTGCTATACTTGCCTACAGCATTCAGTATGGTAACACACTGTGCATGTTTGTAACCTAGGAGCAACAGGCTATACCACTGAGGTTTGTATAAATATACTCTATGATGTTTGCGCAATGACAGAATTGCCTAGCAATGCATTTCTGAGAATGTATCACTGTGATTAAGTGACCCATGACTGTATATGTATATATTAATGTGAATGGGTGTGTGTTTACACACACATACATGCATACACATATATATCATATAATTTTTTTGTTCAGATTTTGGTAGGATATGGGAACTAGAGAGAAGTAATCATGTATGCCAAATAAACATCTTGAATTAGAAATAATCTATGAAACCTGTAACATTCTGGTTTTGCATTTTTGATAATTTATGACTTGTACGACCCAAGGTACTCTTAGAATATATCTGTAGAAAATAACCCCTGCCAATGACTTTATAGGCCAGAAAAGGCATAATATTATGGAAAACTAAATATGTGAACTCATGTGTAATTTTGTATTCACTACTCTTTGGTAACACATTAAAATTCAATAGATGTCATGTACTTCTGACAGTTAGGAAAGTCTTTTGGGAATAAATAGCATTTGAACTGTCCCTTGATGAATGTGTAAGATTTAGAATCACAGAGACAAAGGTCAGAACAATTAGGTAGGGTTAAGAATAAAACAATATGAATAGATAGGAGATTTGTGTACTTCTTGGGAAACAACTGTAAACCAATAAGTTTCTGAGACAGGTCTTAATCAATTTAGAGGTTTATTTTGCCAAGGTTAAAAACCATGGTCCATGACAGCCTCAGGAGGTCCCAAGAGCATGAGCCCAAGGTGGTGGGGTTACAGCTTCATTTTATACATTTTAGGGAAGTAGAAGTTACAGGGAAAGACATAAATCAATACATGCAAGTTATACATTGGGTTAGGCCTGGAAAGGTGGGACAGCTATAAATGGGGACTTCCAGGTCATAGGTGAATTCAGGTTTCCTGATTGATAATTGGTTGAAAGATATGACTTGCCTGAATTGTTGAATTCACCATTAAAAAAAGAAAAAAAAAAAAAAAGCCAAAGTTCTTGTCATATTGATGAAGCCTCCAGGTAGCAGGCTTCAGAGAGAATAGATGGTGAATGTCTCATATCAGACCTTGAGAGATGTCAGGCTCACTAAAAAGGACCTAGTAAGGGCAAGAGATTCTCTACAGTATGCAAATTTCTGCCACAAAAGACGGTTTTGCAGGACCGTTTCGGAATATGTCAAAGAAATATATTTTGGAGTGAAATACTTTGATTTCTTTCAAGAAAAAGAAATCTGTTATCTGTTTTGTGTCTGAAATCTGTTACCTGTTATCTGTCATGTGATGCTATATCAGAATCAGGTGGGAATTTGGTATATTATTGCTACAAAGAGTCTTTTTTGTTTATCTTAAGATTTCTGTTTTAATTTTAAAGCTGGTCGGTTGTGTCTAGATTACAAAGGCAGGAGGTCATAATGAGGCATGTCTAATCCCCTTTCCCATCATGTCCTTAACTAGTTTTTTAGGTTTTTTGGGGTCTCCTTGGCCAAGAGTTGGGGGGAACTACTCAGTCAGTTGGGGGGCTTAGAATTTTATTTTTGGTTTACATGAAAGTATAAGTAGACAAAAATATAGTGAAGTAGAGATATGTGAAGTAGAGAATTGACAAGTTTAAGTGACATTTATTCACTGTTTGTTAATATGTTTAAGATTTGATTTTTATTGAGATCTTTTGTTTTGACAGTTTGAAACTTCTTTTGAAGAATGGTAAGAAAATTTCGTGCTTTTTAAAACTATTTTATTTTTAATGTCAAAATTTCAGTCATCTGCTATAATCCAGTTTAACTTCAAAAGGAATAGAAAATTGAATGCAAGATTTTTCACAATAGATATTACAATATATTTTTTAAAATATGAGAATTAGGACATCACTGATAATGGCAAAATAGAGATCTCCAGAGCTCCATCCCTCCACAAAAACAACTATAAAATTTGCAAAAACATTGCTCAGAATCGACTTTTGCAGAAATCTGGAATCCAGTAAAAATTTAATAACCAGTCGGGGAAAATTCAATGAGGAAGGAAGCTGCTGCATTGCATTAAGAGAGCACTGTGGCATTGTAATTTGCCTGCTCCGCATTCTCCAGCTTTCAGACTGGTGGCAGCTAGAAAGAAAGCCGTGCACACCTGTGGTGCAGATTCCTAGTGCCAGAGGGAATAATAGGAACATCATTCTCAAAGAATTGTGTTTGAGTGGTCTGATAGCTCCTGGAAAGACTAGCATAAGGACTTTGCTTGACTTGGAGCAATCACAAGGCTGGGGCTACTTACAGGCAGTGTTTGCAAAAAGCGTTTAAAGGCATATACTTGCCACAGCAGCCTGAGGCTATAGATAACAGCTAGGACAAGCATTAACCAGACCAAAATTCCTGTGAAAAAACAGGTTGGAAAAAGAGATAGATACATGAAGGAAAATCTCTCAATATACTGGAGATTTGAAAGAGCACAGAGGGCTGGAAAAATGTTCAAAAAATACTGAGAAGATCCAAATCTTACTTCTGGCTGACCTTTAAGATCTGCATAGGCAGGAATTGAAGACAGAGTCAGTGTTGTAAACAGCCTAGGCAAGCCTGGAAGGATTACCCTAAGGCAGACCAAATCTGCTAAGATTGGAAAGTATTGTTTTTCTTTTTCCTTTCTTTTGTTGCCAGCCATTTAAGAGAACTCACACAAAACACTAGCTCACCAGTAAGCTAAGGAAACAGATTTCAATGATTACACATGACAAATAATACAGCCGTTATGAAAGAGTGTTCCTAAAAGTCACTAAACAAACAATAACCCACTACAGACAGAAATAGCAAATCCAATGGTGTAATATGGTTTTTATTTCACATTAAAATATTCAAAATGTCCAGTTTTCAAAAAGTAGATATGAAGAATGCAAAGAAAAGAAAGTTTGGCTCATTCACAGTGAAAAAGGATAAATTCACATAAACTGTTCTCAAAGGAACCCAAAATTTGACTGGACAAAGATAAATCAATTGGCTTAAATTATCTTCAAAGAGATAAAGGAAACCCTGAACAAATAACTAAAGCAGAAAAGTGATGTTTCAACAAATGTAAAATCTCAAGAGAAATTATAAAAATTAACCGAATAGAAATTCTAGGCAGGGCGCAGTGGCTCATGCCTGTAATCCCAACACTTTGGGAAGCTGAGGTGGGTAGATCATGTCAGGGGTTCAAGACCAGCCTGGCCAATATGGTGAAACCCCATCTTTACTAAAAAAAAAAATACAAAAATTAGCTGGGCATGGTGGCATGCACCTGTAGTCCCAGCTACTCAGGAGGCTGAGGCGGGAGAATCGCTTGAACCCAGGAGGCGGAGGTTGCAGCGAGCCAAGATCGTGCCACTGCACTCCAACCTGGGCGACAGGTGAGACTCTGTCTGAAAAAGAAAAAAAAAAATAAAAAATTCTAGAGCCAAAAAATAAACTAACCGAAATTAAAAACTTCACTAGAAGGGTTCAGTAGCAGCTTTGAGCAGTCAGAATAATCAGTGAACTTGATGATAGGTTAATAGAGATTATCTAGTCTAAGAAAGAAGAAAGACAAGAGAATAAAGAAAAATGAAAAGTGCCTAATAAGCCTAAGGGATACCATCAAGCATAATAGCAGTCAAAAAGTGTGAGAAGAAAGGGATAGAGAATGAAAAAATATTTGAAGAAACACTGGCTAAGAAACTCCTCAATTTGATAAAGACTTAAATCTATGCATCCATCAAACTCAGTGAACTCCAAATACAATCAAGTCAAACAGATCCACACCAATATACATTTTAGTTAACGTGTCAAATGCCTGGGACAAAGAGAATCTTGAAAACAGCACAAGAGAAGCAACGTTTCATGTACCAGGGACCCTCAGTAAGATTAACAGTGAATTTTTCATTAGGAATTGTGGAAGTCAGAATGCAGTGGGGTGACACATTTAAATGCCAGAAGGAAAAAAAGAAACTGCCAATGAAGAATTCTGAATCCAGCAAGCGTATCCTTCAAAAAGAAAGGAGAAATTAAGGCATTCTCAGATAAACCAAAGGGGTGTATCACTAGCAGTCCAGTTCTATAAGAATCCTATAAGTAGTCTTTCAGGCTGAAATGAAAGGACACTAGAGAGTAACTGGAAGCCATATGATAAAATAATAAACAATAATAAAGTTAACTTCAAAGGTAAGTGTTAAATCCAGTATAAGTGTATTTTTGTTTTGTAATTCTGATTTGTTCCCCTATGTGATTATAAGGTCAAATGGATAAAATTCATAATAATAAATTTCTGCTAATGAACACAAAATGGATAACTATGTAATTGGTGAAACTGATACCATAAGAGAAAGGGCAGAGATGTAAAGGAACAGAGTTCTTTATATGTAACTAGATAGGTATACTATTGGAGCTACATTGATTTTAATTCAGTTTTTATAGAGTTAAGGTATTAATTGTAATCCTCAGGATAAACACTAAGATTCTACTTTAAAAAATACAGGAAAACAAAGACAGGCAAACTAAACAATATGTAGAAAAAAATCAACTAGTTACAAAGAAGGCAGTTATGGAGGAGTTCAGAAATAAATAATATAGGAAATGAATAGCAAAATGGCAAAAATAAGCCCTTCCTTATCAGTAATTTATATGTAAATGGATTAAACTCTCCAATTGAAAGGTAGAACATGGTAGAATGGATAAAAATAGATAATCCAACTATATTCTGTCTGTAAGAGTCTCACCTGAGATACAAAAGCATAAGTAGTTTACAAGCAGAAGGATGAAAAACCATATTCCATGCAAATAGTAAGTAAAAGAGAGCTGGAGTAACTATACCAATGTCACACAAAATAGGCTTTAAATCAAAGCCTGTTACAGAAGACAAAAGACTTGATTCATTGATAAAAGTGTCATTCTACCAAGAAGATATATAAACTATAAATATAACACACCTAACAATATAACCTCAAAACAGACATATAAACTAATGGAAGTGAAGGGAATAATAGACTGTTCTACCACGGGATTTTGAGAATTTAATGCCCCCACTTCCAATAATGGATAAAATAACTAAACAGAAGATCAGTAAATAAATAGACTTGAATAACATGAACCAACTAGACCTAACCAGTTTATACAGAATACTCCACTTAACAACAGCAGAAAACACATTCTTCTCATTTGCACATGGACCATTCTTCAGCATAGATCATGTATTACACCACAAAACAAATTTCAATGAAACTAAAAAGATCAAAATTATACATGGTATTTTTTCTAACCCAATAGAATGAAACTGGAAATCAATAACAAATGGAAACCTGGAAATTTCATATATATGTGGAAATTAAACAAATCATGTTTTACAAATCAGTAAGTCAAAGCAATAATCACAGGGGAAATTAGAAAACACCTTGAGGTGAGTGAAAATGAAAACACAATGTAGTTAAACTTACAAAATGCAGCAAAAGTAGTACACAGAGGGAAATTTAGAGCTATAAATGCTTACATTTAAAAAGGGGATCTCAAATCCAGTAACCTAACATTATACCTTAAGGAAGTAGAAGAGGAGGAGTATGCTAAACCCAAAGTTAGCAAAAGGAAGGAAATAAAGGTTAAAGTAGAAATAAATGAAATAGAGACTAGAAAAACAGTACACAGAATCAATAAAAACAAAAGTTGTTTCTTTGAAAAGAGCAATGAAATTCACAAACCTTTAGCTAAACTAACCAAAAATAAAAAGAAGACTCAATTACAAATTAAATAATACAAAATTTGAGACACTACAACAGATTCTGCAGAAATAAAGAGGATTATAAGAGGATACTAGGAACAAATGTATATCAACAAGTATCGAAGATGAAAGAGACTAATTCCTAAAAACACGTAAACTACTAAAACTGTCTCAGGAAGAGGTAGAAAACCTGAATAGACCTATGACAAATAATGTGATTGAATCAATAATCAAACACTTCCCCAACGAAAAAAAATCTCAGGACCACATGGCTTCACTGGTAAATTCTACTAAACATTGAAAGAATTAATATCAGTCCTTCTCAAACTCTTCCAAAAAATCGAAGGGAATAATTTCTAAGTCATCTTATGATCCCAGCAATAACTTGATAGTGAAACCAGACAAAGACATCACAAGCAAACTATAGAATATACATGAATATACATGACAGGCCAGGCACAGTAGCTCACACCTGTAATCCAAGTACTTTGGGAGGCCAAGGCAGAGGATCACTTGAGCCCAGAAGTTTGAGACAAGCCTAGGCAACATAGTCAAAACCCATCTCTACAAACAAACAAACAAACAACAACAAAAAAATTAGCCAGGTGTGGTGGCACATGCCCGTAGTCTTAGCTACTCCAGAGGCTGAGTTTGGAAGAGTGCTTGAGCCCAGGAGATCAAGTTTACAGTGAACTGTGATTGTGCCACTGTACTTCAGCCTGGACAACAAAACAAAACAAACAAACAAAAAATGACAAAATCCTCAACAAAGTACTATCAACCTGAGTCCAGCAACGCATTAATATAATTATATGCCCGGGCGCAGTGGCTCACACCTGTAATCCCAGCACTGTGGGAGGCCGAGGCAGGTGGATCAACTGAGGTCAGGAGTTTGAGACCAGCCTAGTCAATATGGTGAAACCCGATCTCTACTAAAAATACAAAAATTAGCCAGGCGTGATGGCGGGCGCCTGTAATCCTAGCTACTCAGGAGGCTGAAGCACAGGAATCACTTGAACCTGGGAGGCAGAGGTTGCAGTAAGCCAAGATCACACCACTGCACTCCAACCTGGGTGACAGAGTGAGACTTTGTCTCAAAAAAAAAAAAAAAAAAAAAATTATACATCATGATCAGTGAGATTTATCTTAGAAATGCAAGAGTGGTTTAGCATACAAAAATTAGTTAAATGTGGCACAAGCCCACACCTTTCATAAAACTACATTGTAAGGGAATGTATTAAACATAATAAAGGATATTTATGAGAAACCCTTAGTTTATATTATACCCATGATGAAGACCGAAAGTTTTCATCTTAAGAACAGGAGCAAAACAAGGATGCCCACTCTTCCAATTTTCTTCAACATTAGAACCCTTGCATATTGCTGGTGTGAATATAAAATAGTTTAGACACCAAGAAACAGTTTGTTGGCTCCTCAAAAAGTGAAACCTAGAATTAGCTATCACTTAGCAATTTGACTCCAAGATATATATCCAAAAGTATTCAAAACATGTTCAAACAAAAATTCATATATAAATGTGCATAACGTCTGTATTCACAGTAGCCAAAAGGTGGACACAATCCCCAAATCCATCAGTGGATTAATAGATAACCAAATGTGTTGTGTATACACAATGGAATATTATTCTACCATTAAAATAAATAAAATTCTACATACTGCAACATGGAGAAATCTTGAAACTATTATGCTAAGTTTAAAAAGTCACAAAGGTCCCTTATATGATTCTATTTCTATGAAATATTCATAAAAGTTCATCCACAAAGAGAGCAGATTAGTCATTGCTATGAAAGAGTGCATTGAAGAAAGGGGAGAGACTGCTTAATAAGTAGGGTATGTTCTTTTGGAGTGATGAAAATATATTGGAATGAGACGGGATGATAGTTGTACAATGTCGTGAATGTATTAAATGCCACTAAAGTTTCCACTTTCAAATGTTTAATATTATGGAAATTTGGCTCAATAAAAAAATAGAAAAATTAGCATAGAATTTTACAGGTCCGAGAATTAACTGAACTTTATAAGATACACAAAATGATCTAATTATGTGTAATAATTTACTATATCATGTAAATGGTGTTAAAAGCCAGCAAGGAAAGTACTTTTAATAGTTAATGTTGGACAGTTTTTTTCAATTTTTTAAAAGAAAACAAATGAGAAAAAATACACTTTTCAACAAAAATATTTTGAAATAAATATGAAAACTAAAGGAAGAAAATATAAAGAATATTTCTCTGACCTTGGAATAGACAGACTTAGCTAAATAAGTTGTGGAACAATGACAAGAAAAATAATTTGTAGCTATCAGAAATATAAAATGGTAGTAAAATACACTGAAAATAATTTCAATTAACTAAAGCAGAATGTATAATTGTGACTCTAATTTTATAAGAATTGAAATAACATTAGACTACTCTATGTGATCTCTGAATAATAAATAAATATGGATTACATTATTTTTATGATTTTTTGGTATGTATACAGTTTTCTTAATTTACAATACTTCTTTAATAAAAAATAATGTAATGAAAATTTCAAAAAAATTCTCTGCTTTGTTGTTGATACCAATTTTCTTGTAACTTTGATCAGAGAAAAAACACTTTTAAAAATGTATAACGAAGGCTAGTTTAGGATTCTAGAATCAGACCAGAGAAATACAGAGAAATGGTTTATTATTCAACATATAGAATTTTAGTTAGAAAGGAAATAACATTTTAATTTATAATCACCTCTCAAGACACTATAGTTTAGTGTTGTCCAGTAGAACTTTCTATGATAATGAATGTTCTATATTTGTATTTTCCAACAGTGTAGCTACTAGGAAGGAAATAACATTTTAATGTAGGTATTTTTCTAAAAGTTTATTATCTGAAATGATATTTTTACTCATTGTAATTTACATTGATTCCCCAGAAACTACTGAACTGAAATTACAGAAATAGCTCATCCAAATTATTCTCACAGAATACCCTTTGTCCTATAGAAACACTGTCTAGGAAAGACCAATTTCTTTTTAAAAAAAATGTAGCTTTAATATGTTCTCAAGACATTTTGGGTCATTTGTAACTAATTTTAAGTTTTTATTAATTTACCATTAAGTGTAAATCCCATTACTTATTAGAATTTTGCTGTATTAGTCTCCTATCTAGTAATATTGTATTGTATAGTAAGTTTCACCACAAATATTTAAAATTCAATGGAAGAGCATAACCTAAGATTTGTTTTACTAACTTTAAGTACTTCGCTCCTTTACTGCTTGTTTCTTTCCCATTATATAGGAGCAGAACTTCCACAAAAGACCTGAAAGAAGATTGGAGTGTAGCTACACCAGTGAAAGAGGTCAAACCAGAAGAAAAGAGAGGTAAAGTTGTTCCTCCTACTTGAATAACTGTAATTATATTTAAAAGCTCATTGACTTCATTTAATATATTTCTAATTGTCACAATAATCATGTTTAAGAGTTTTATAATTATTATGAATGTTTAATAGACAAAATAGTCCTCTGTATTGTTTGATTAAGCATTCATTCAGCAAATATTTATTAGTGAATATTATACACCAAATACTTGTTTAGGTGCTGAGTATTTAATGATGGCTGTCCACTTCTCAAGATGCTATTTGTAGTTTAGTGTTGCCCAATAGAACTTTCTGTGATAATCAATGTTCTATGTCTATACTGTCCAATGGAGCAGTTACTAGCCACATACAGCTGTTGAACCCTTGAAATGTGGCTAGTGAGACTGAGGAACTTAATTTTTAAGTTTAATGTGAATTAAGTCACATATAAATGTAAATGGTTGCATGTGGGTGATGACTACCATATTGAAAATTGCAGCTCTAGTATGTATTTAAGTTGTGATAAATATTCTTGTCACAATTTATAAAATACATAATATTTTATATACTGGGGTAAAATTTGTGTTAACACTACTTTAGTGTATTTAAATCTATTATTGAGATTTTATGTAGCACCTCCTCTTCCAATGGGTTAAAAAATAGCGACTGTGTGACTGCTGAACTTGCACTTGTAACCATTATTTCATACTCCCATCTAGCAGAAAATCATTGTCTTTATTGTCCAAAAACAACACAAAAAAGAAATGCATTAAAAAATTTCGCTAAAATTTTTTAGCAAAATATTGCTAAATCCTTGATTGAAGACTAATAAACTCAGGACTTTTTAAAAACAAGAATATTTTGTTTTTCAAAGTTTTCATTCATAGCAAAGCTTTGTTTTTACTGTTTTATTTTTCATTATTTGTGCCTGCAGTGAAGATGAGGACCTTAATCATTACTTACCAAGTTTTCACACAACAAATGCTGAGAGAAAAAATAGATATTTTAACCATCACAGCTACAGTTCCATTAGCTACAATTACATTTATTATCAATATGTACCTTTGAGGTCTAAAACATACAACAATAGCAGGATGAGGAAGATTTGTTGTAATTAAGGGCTTATGCTAAAAAATTGCAGGTAGTTGCTTAGAACAGTAATATGAAACTGTAAAACTGAGATGGCACTCAAGAAAAAAAAAATGAGATGTTAAATACAATGAATTTGAGGCATCCCGAGTTACCCATACAGCATTTGTTTAAGAATTTATTATTGAAATAGTATAAAAGACAGCTCCTAGAAACATAATGAACACCTTTACTAAAACACATATACATTCAATCAGAAGTATTTTAATTATAAGTGATATTAATTTATTTATATATTCCAGACTGAAATCTTGTTATTGTAATTGATTATAGAATGAATCATAAACTGGCTGGAGAACACAATGATGAGTGAATATGTTTTCATTTTTAAAAGACAATTAATGATTTAAAGTATCCAAGATGTGGTAGAATTTGACAAAAGAAAACAATAGATTCAAAGACAGAAATAAAGGACCAGTGTAGAGAAAATCATTTTTATGCATTAAAAATAGGGAAACCGATTTTATAAGAATGCTTCTGAAGCAGCATGCTGGATTTCTCTGAGAAGTCCAATGGGTTAAAAAATAGCAACTGTGTGACTGCTGAGCTTGCACTTATAACCATTATTTAATACTCCCATCTACTAGAAAATCATTGTCTTTATTGTCCAAAAGCAACACAAAAAAGAAATGTATTAGTTTTCTTTCTTCTTGATGCAGGTTAGCTATTTTTCCTCTAGCCTCAGTTCTTTGGGGGAGTTGTCTCTTAACACTTTGTATTTATTTGTTTATATAACATTTTGGCAAAAGTCAGTGTTTATAAGCATAAATCCTACAAGGATAGGACTCATATCTGTCTTCTTTACCTTCCTTTTCTCCTGCGAAGACCATGTGCTTGTTCCCTGGAATATAATAGACTCTGCACACATTTCTTTCATAAATAGTCAAATGAGTACCCATGGTCCTAATTTTGTTAATGTTAAGCCACATCATTCCAGAACTGTGAAACAGGAATCACAAATATTTCTCATTAAAGGAGTTAATTCAGGGTTAATTTAGTATTATAACTAATTAAATAGAGTTTCAAAATTCCAATGAATTCCTGGCAAAGCTAAGTAGAGAAGTTCTTACTGGATGAGACTGAAGAATATGACTTGTTTCTAGGAACCATCTATCATTATTCAGTATTTACCTGATGTAATCTTTATCATACGTTTTCTTATAAAATAGGAGGAAACACACACATAATTTTAAAATAAAGCTGTATAGCACAGCTTATGTTGGTTGAGATTTAGCTATTGTAATTATTTTATAAAATGATTATTAAAAATAGGTCTTCAAAGTTTATAATCAATCTTATGTTTGTATTATAATCAAACTGTCTTTAAAAAGCTAATTTTTCTAACATTCTCTTATTAAATATATATTAAAAAATAATAATACAACTAAGACCCATGTTCCCATCATCCAGCTTATTGACTGATTTATTAACAAATATGAATATATATATCTGTTTAAGATGAAGAGTGTCCAGAGTTAAAGCAGGAAATGGAAACATTGCTCTCAGAGGCCACTCATCTCATTAAAAGTCTAGAAACTGACCGGGCAGAAGCTGAAGAAGCTTTAAAACGACAAAGATCAAGAAAGAACATAATTAACTTGAAAATTGACTCTTGGTCAGTCTGGAAACTTCGAGAACTCCCATTGGCTGTGCAGAAAGGTAATAATCGGGATTTTTATATTACTTCTTACTCTGTTGGAGGTACAGATAATTAATTACAGGTCTGTGTATTTAAAAAAAAATTGTCCTAGTGCCAAGGCTCACACCTGTAATCCCACACTTTGGGAGGCTGGGGCGGGCAGATCACTTAAGCCCAGGAATTCGAGACCAGCCTGAGAAACATAGTGAAACCCTGTCTCTACAAAAATACAAAAATTAGCCAGGTATGGTGGGACTAACCTGTAGTCTCAGCAACTTGGGAGTCTGAGGTGGGAAGACTGATTGAGCCCAGGAGATTGAGGCTGCAGTGAGCCCTGGGTGACAGAGTGAGATCCTGTCTCAAAAAATAAATATCACCTGTTTAGAGTGACCGTATTATTTTGCAAATAAACCAGCACTTTGGAAAGATGTTATTGAAGTTAATGGTGGGTTCACAGATGCAAACTGTGAGACTGTGCTGGGCAAACCTGGACCTGATGTCCTTTCGGTGTGTTAGAAATCCAATGGCATTTATGGTACCTACAGAACATGCAAATATTTGGCATCTATCCTATAATGACTACACTATTTGAATTTCTAGGACTTTAGGAATTTAAAGTGATTGCCAGTTGGTGTCATTAGCCACATTTTTAAGTCTAGGAAAATTGAAAGAGTTTTAAGTCATATTTTAAGCACTAAATGCATATGCTTTTGAGAATTTAATAGTAAATTTGCTTTGAGAACTTCTAGCAGGTAACAAAACCTAAAATGTTTCCAAGAGTCATACAGGTAACAGAGGTTTAAGAAGGAAATTCTTTTAGCTCGCAGAGTGAGGGACCTATGGTGAAGGATTAAAGAATCTAAAGGTATTGGATTTTGTTGTTGTTGTTGTTCTACAAACCCTGTGCCTATGAAAATATGCCTGACTACCTGATTCTGCCTGAAGCTGGAAGATTTTTACTCTCTCATAGGATAAAAATTTTAAATCAGGATGCACATGTTTTGTAAGAGATTTTTATTAATATTAGGGTGCCCATATATGATCTATCATTTAAACCAAGAAATCTTTGAGAGAAAAAAAGGACATTATTAATTATTACCCAGACCAACAGCCATTAATTCAAATTATAGGTCATAGTGTACTCATATTTAGACCTTTGTTAAAATTTTAGTCTTCTAAGGCTGTAGTTACCAAAGTAGGGTATATGAATTCCAGAGAGTTGCAAGAAAAGATTAGAACTTCTGTTTATATTTGTAAATTTTATCATTTTTAAAATTTTCTTTTTGAATAGAATTTATACTGTGTATGCTCCACTAATACAGTAGATTTATATAATTTATAAATATGTGTGTGTGTGTGTGCATGCGCGCATGCTTTAGAGGCAATGAGGCTACCATCGTGTCAGAAAAGACACCCTGGGAAATTCTGGATCCTAGTAGATTCTTGACAGACTCTATTCACATTGGCAGGAGTCATCCACAATTTTCCTAATTGTTTGGGAGGTTCTTCCTTGTTAGTAGCAGTAGAAAAAATATGGTGGGAAGGTTTTATTGAATTGTTTGCTGATAAATTTATATATAATCTCATATACCCTTTGTAATAGTGCTTAGATATTATAGTTTTAGGAGTTCTACTTTAGGAGTTCTTGAAATAAATTTAAGTTGAGATACATGTGTGCACATTATAGTTACTTAATAAATGTGTTTTGAACTATGGAATAAATATTTGTCATGGGTGACAACTTATTGTTGGATTCTTTTAATCAATAAAAGATCTACTTAGAAAACAGATTTATGTTCATCTGCTCTATTTTATGTAAGTAGCCACTATATGCAATGAAATTTAAATTCATTATGGTTATGTATTTTTTAAAGTTAATAGCTTTCTCTTTGAAACATATTCCTTACAGGTAATGTGTTCTCAGGAATCTTCTGCCTTTATATTATTTATGTAGAATATAATCTCTAAATTTTATGAATTTGTTTACAAAGTATAAAGTCATATTTTTATAGTCTTTAGATTCTCAAAAGTATATAGCTTGTAAGACAGGAAAAAATTTTAATCTCCTTAACAAACTTAAGTATTATATTTGTTATAAATTTAGATAGTTTTCAAAAATAAAATTAAGAAAACTCACTTCTTTCTAGATATTTTCTGGTCAGTCCTCCCGATTTAGCTTTCCTCCTAACTCCCCAATCCCACTTATATCTTTTGTTTTGTGACCCAGGAGGCTGATTCATAGTGGACTGCATCAAAGATTGTTTGCATTCTATCTTCCTGTTGGGTTCAGCCAATGAGAATCAGTGGCAAGAGACCATGGGGAGATAATGGAGATGGGTGAGGCAGGGGTATTTATAGCACTGACTGCCCCGCTCTCCATCTGGTCACTTTAAGCTGACTGCATGCCTCTCCTGAAAATGACAGCCCTTGCCATCCAACATGTAGCCAATTATCTAGCAAATGCTTTTTGTTTTCCCTATCAAAAAAGATAACTAGAAATAAGCTTACCATCATGAATTTGGTAGTATATGATCCTACAAATTATAAAGTTGGATATGCATAGCAGTGTTCCTTTGCAAAATAAAAGGGTACTTATATTACGTTGTACCCAAACATTATCTGAAGACACAAGTAAACTTGTGACTCAGGCTCCTCGGTTATTCCCATTGTACCTGCTTCTATATATTTCCTGTCTTTCCTGTAATCTACACTATGGCTCCATGGGTACTTTCCTATGACGATCTGATCAAAGAGGAAAAAAAAAAAAAAACAACACAGCCCTGGTTTCTGAATGAATTTGAATAGTATGTAGACATAATTTGGAGAATTGCTGCATTCCAGTCACTTGATGGGAAAGGTGAAAGCTAATCACCCCAGTGGGCAGAATTTTAAGTACTCTTTGAAGAAGGAGAAATGGCTCAAGGAACATATGGGAAGTGGCAAAAGGGAAGGCAGAGTGTCAGGGAATTTGAAAATAAATGAATGTAAGACTGCTAAAAAGAAGTCTGGGAAGGTAAGAGATGACCTTTGGAAAGGATAGATTACAAAGATAATTATGTCCCATATAAATGCTCACCAGAATGCCACTGCTGTGGAAGACGGTCTCAGTAATTAATGGAATGTTAAATCTTCCATTTTGTTTTGAATTGTTTTGTCTTGTTAATTATTCAGTTATTACTACAAACGTGCTTTGTAACAACCACCTTGGAACTCAGTGGCTTGCAACAATAAGCATCTTCTTATTTGCTGATGGCTCTGTGAGTTGGCTAGGGAAGCTCTTCAGGCCATATATCCAATGGCCTTGGCTCAAGGCTGTATGTTGGGTTCAGGACAGCTTCATGTGTCTGTCATCCACTTTGCTAGCACCTTCCCAGGAGTAAGGTTTTTATGTGGCAAATTGCAAGAATACAAAATGGGTGAATAGAAACATAGTATGCTGCTCAAAATGTCAGCTTGGAGCTGGCATACCTTCACTTCTCACATCCATTTGGAGATACAATTCAAGTTAGATTTGGGTGGGGACACAGCCAAAATAAGTATCACATCCAAACCAAGAATCTATATGATAAGAAATTATCTCTATCCCAAGGGAGAGGGTAGTGAACAACATATCTATCATATCTTGTTTCTTATAACTATTCCTGATATTGAGTTTATTCTATGATTTCAACATATTTCATAGTAATCTCATCTTCAATTGTTATATTCTGTAGAAATCCAATAAACCTTGGATTACTTTTTGTCTCTACTAGGATCCTAGGAGTTTCACTGGTTCTAGATCAGTTTTCATACTAATTTCTTGGCTGAATTATGATCTCTAAACCTTCTTAAGTTTCAAGTTAGAGTTTTTTATTTCTTTGAAGTAATTATCTTTCTACCCAGGGTCATTTACTGAGTTTTTTTTAATCCATGCCAAACTGTTTAAGCCCCAAGTTGTCAGTAAATTTTTAATAGGTAAATCAATTTATTTCCTAGTTTTAGGTCTGTATGAGTTTGTTTTCACACTGCTGATAAAGATATACCTGAGACTGGGAAGAAAAAGAGGTTTAATTGGACTTAACAGTTTCACATGGCTGGGGAGGCCTCAGAATCACAGCAGGAGGCTAAAGGCACTTCTTACATGGTGGTGGCAAGAGAAAAATCAGGAAGAAGTAAAAGTGGAAAAACCCCTGATAAGCCCATCAGATCTCGTGAGACTTATTCACTAACATGAGAATAAGATGAGAAAGACTGGACCCTATGATTCAGTTACCTCCCCTTGGTCCCTCCAGAATTCTGGGAGATACAATTCAAGTTGAGGTTTGAGTGGAGACACAGCCAAACCATATCATTCCACTCCTGGCCCCTCCAAATCTCATGTCCTCATATTTCAAAACCAATTATGCCTTCCCAACAGCCCCCCAAAGTCTTAATTCATTTCAGCATTAACCCAACAGTCCACAGTTCAAGGTCTCATCTGAGACAAGGCAAGTCCCTTCTGCCTATGAGCTTGTAAAATCAAAAGCAAGCTAGTTACTTCCTAGGTACAATGGAGGTACAGGTATTGGGTAAATACAGCTGTTCCAAATGTGAGAGATTGGCCAAAACAAAGGGGTTACAGGGCCCATGCAAGTCCAAAATCCAATGGGGCAGCCAAATTTTAAGGCTCCAAAATGATCTCCTTTGACTCTAGGTCTCACATTCAGGTCACACTGATGCAAAAGGTGGGTTCCCATGGTCTTAGGCACCCTGTGGCTTTGCAGGGTATGGCCTCTCTCATGACTGCTTTCATGGGCTAGCATTGAGTGTCTGGCTTTCCCAGGCACATGTGCAAGCTGTGGGTAGATCTACCATTCTGAGCTCTGGAGGATGGTGGCCCTCTTCTCACAGCTCCACTGGGCAGTGCCCCAGTAGGGACTCTACTGGGCAGTAGAGTCTACTGGGGGCTCCAACCCCACATTTCTCTTCCTCATTGCCCTAGCAGAGGTTCTATGTGAGGGTCCCACCCTTGCAGCAAACTTTTGCCTGGATATCCAGGCATCTCCATACATCTGAAATCTAGGTGGAGGTTCTCAAACCTCATTTCTTGACTTCTGTGTACTCTCAGGCTCAACACCATGTGGAAGCTGCCAAGGCTTGGGGCTTCCACCCTCTGAAGCCACAACCTGAGCTGTACATTGGCCCCTTTCAGCCATGGCTGGACTAGCTGTGACATAGGGCACCAACTCCCTAGTCTTCACACAGCATGGGGACCCTGGGCCTGGTCCACAAAACCACTTTTTCTTCTTGGGCCTCCAGGCTTGTGATGGGAGGGTCTTCCATGAAGGTCTCTGACATGGCTGGAGACATTTTCCCTGTGGTCTTGGGGATTAACATTAGACTTCTTGCTACTTATGCAAATTTCTGCAGCCAGCTTGAATTTCTCAAAAAAATGGGTTTTTCTTTTCTACTGAATTGTCAGGCTGCAAATTTTCTGAACTTTTGTGCTGTTTCCCTTTTAAAACGGAATGCTTTTAAAAGCACCCAAGTCACCTCTTGAATGCTTTGCTGCTTAGAAATTTCTTCCACCAGATATCCTACATCATTTCTCTCAAGTTCAAAGTTCCATACATCTCCAGGGCAGGGGCAAAATGCCACCAGTCTCTTTGCTAAAACATAACAAGAGTCACCTTTGCTCAAGTTTCCAACAAGTTAGCTCTGTTTGAGACCACCTCATCCTGGACCTTATTGTTAATATCACTATCAGCATTTTTGTCAAAGCCATTCAACAAGTCTCTAGGAGGTTCCAAACTTTCCCACATTTTCCTATCTTCTTCTGAGCCCTCCAAACTGTTCCAACCTCTGCCTGTTACCCAGTTCCAAGGTCGCTTCCACATTTTTGGCTATCTTTTCAGCAACATTCCACTCCTGGTACCAATTTACTGTAGTAATCCGTTTTCATGCTGCTGATAAAGACATACCTGAGACTGGGAAGGAAAAGAGGTTTAATGGAGTTACAGTCCCACATGGCTGAGGAAGCCTCAGAATTATGGCCAGAGATGAAAGGCACTTCTTACATGGCAGTGGCAAGAGAAAAATGAGGAAGAAGCAATAGCAGAAACCCCTGATAAACCCATCAGATCTCATGAGACTTATTCACTATCACAAGAAGAGCATGGGAAAGACCCTCACCCCCTGATTCAGTTACGTCCCCCTGGGTCCCTTCCACAACATGTGGGAATTCTAGGAGATACAATTCAAGTTGAGATTTGGGTGGGGACACAGCCAAAACATATCAAGGTCTCTTCCACGTTCTGTTGCTTCTTTAGTCAATTTCAGTAATTTATATCTTCTGAAGAATTTGTCCTTTTCACTGTAGTTATCTAGTTTGCTCGCCTAAATATTTTTCATGAAATTGTCTTATAATTAATTTCTGTAATAGTAGTAGTGATGGTATCTTTTTCATTCCTAATTTTGGTAATTTGTGCCTTGTGTCTTTATATCATGGTCATTCCAGCAAAAGATTTGTCAATTTTGTTGATCTTTTTAAAAAGTCCACTTTTGCTTCCTTTATTGATTACTATGTTTCAACTTTTATACCACTGAATTTTTTCCTCTGATTGCCCATATCTTGTTTGCTTTGGGAATAATTTAAACCTACTATATTTCTCTTTTTATAAATTAGAAGCTTTGATTATTTACTTGATGCCTTATTTTCTAGAATTATCAGTTAAAAGCTCTAAATTTTCTTCTCAGAATGTCATTAGTTGCATTTTGTAAATGTTCATATGCTGTGAGTTCATTATTATTTACTTCAGAATATCTTTTAAAATTTCCCTGAGATTTCTTATGGAATCTATTATTTATTTAGAAGTTGCTGGTTAATTTACATTTATTTTGAAATTTTCATAAAAATTTCTGTTATGGCTAATTTAATTATATTGTGCTAGGAAATTTATTTATTTATTTTACCAGGCTTTGGGGGAACAGGTGGTGTTTGGTTACATGAATAAGTTCTTTAGTGGTGATTTCTGAGATTTCAGTGCACTTATCACCCGAGCAATGTACACTGTACCCAATGTGTAGTCTTTTACCCCTTGCCACTCCAGAAACTTGTTCCAGGTCCCCAAAGTCCAATGTATCATACTTATGCCTTTGAGTTGTCATATCTTAGCTCCCACTTATGAGTGAGAACATATGATGTTTGGTTTTCTATTCCTGGGTTACTTCACTTAGAAATATAGTCTCCAATTCCACCCAGGTTGCTGTGAATGCCATTATTTTATTCCTTTGTGTGGCTGAGTAATATTCCAGTGTATATATACCACATTTTCTTTATTCACTACGTGATTAATGGGCATTTGGGTTGGTTCCATATTTTTGCATTGCAAGTTTTGTTGCTATAAACATGCATTTGCAAGTATCTTTTTCGTATACTTCTTTTCCTCTGGGTAGATACCTAGTAATGGGATTGCTGGATCAAATGGGAGATCTACTTTTAATTTTTTAAACAATCTCCACACTGTTTTACATAGTAGCTGAACTAGTTTACGTTCTCACCAACAGTGTAAAAGTGTTCCCTTTTCACTGCATCCATGCCAACATCTATAATGTTTTTCAGTTTTTGATTATGGCTATACTTGCAGGAGTGACGTGGTATCACATTGTGGTGATTTGCATTTCCCTGATAATTAGTGATGTTGAACATTTTTCTATATGTTTGTTGGCTATTTGTATATCTTCTTTTGCGAATTGTCTACTCATATCCTTAGCCCATTTTTTGATGGGATTATTTATTTATTTTTTTTTCTGGCTGATTTGTTTGAGTTCTTTGTAGATTTTGGAAATTAGTCCTTTGTTGGATGTATAGTTTGCGAAAATTTTCTCCCACTCTGTGGGTTGTCTGTTAACTCTGCTGATTATTTCTTTTGCTGAGCAGAAGCTTCTTTAGTTTAATTAAGTCCCATGTATTCATCTTTGTTTTTGTTGCATTTGCTTGGTCATGAAGTCTTTGCCTAAGCCATTGTCTACAAGGGTTTTTCCAGTGTTATCTTCTAGAATCTTTATGGTTTCAAGTATTAGATCTAAGTCTTTGATTCATTTTGAGTTGACTTTTGTATAAGGTGAGAGATGAGGATCTAGTTTCATTCTTCTACATGTGGCTTGCCAATTATCCTAGCACCATTTGTTGAATAGGGTGTCCTTTCCTCACTTTATGTGGTTTGCTTTGTTGAAGATCAGTTGGTTGTATTTGGCTTATTTGGGTTCTCTATTCTGTTCCATTGGTCTACGTGCCTATTTTTATACCAATACCATGCTGTTTTGACATTATGCTGAACAGAGAAAAGTTGAAAGCATTCTTCCTGAGAATTGGAGCAAGACAAGGATTTCCACTTTCACCACTTTTATTCAACATAGTTCTAGAAGTCCTAGCCAGAGCAATCAGACAAGAGAAAGAAATAAAGGGCATCCAAATGGGTAAAGAGAAAGTCAAACTGCTGCTGTTTGCTGATGACATGAGCGTATACGTAGAAAACCTTAAAGACTTATCCACAAACCTCCTAGAACTGGTAAATTAATTCAGCAGAGTTTCAGGATAATTTGCGTACAAAACTTAATGTACACAAATCAGTAGCTCTGCTCTACACCAACAGCGTCCAAACTGAGAAATTAGGAACTCAACCCCTTTCATGATAGCTGGAAAAAAAAAAAAGGCTTAGGAATATACCTAATGATGTGAAAGACCTCTACAAGGAAAACCACATAACACTGCTGAAAGAAAGCTTAGACTACACAAATAGAAACACCTCCCATGCTCATGGATTGGTACAATCAATATTGTGAAAATGACCATATGGCCAAAAGCAACATACTTTTTCAATGCAATTCCCATCAAATTGCCATCACCATTCTTCACAGAACTAGAAAAAAGCAATCCTAAAATTCATATGGAACCAAAAAATAGTCTGCATAGCCAAAGCAAGACTAAGCAAAAAGAACAAATCTGGAGGCATCATATTACCCGACTTCAAACTATATTATAAGGGCATAGAAACATTTTTAAATGTTTCATTCATATTTAAATTATTTATAGTTTATAAATTTCCTAAAATTTTATCTGGGAGAATGTTCTGTTTGGTTCAAATTTATATATACTCTGCTGTTGTTGGGTAGACTATCTATAAATATCAGGTCAATTTGGTTGATAGTGCTGTTCAAGTGTTTTCTCTCCTTAAGAATGTTCTGTCTAGTTATTCATTGACTTGTTGAGAATAGGGTGTTCATTTTAACTATTAATTCAGAAAATAAACCAATCATATCAAAGTTATTATTTCAATTGTCAGATTTGCTCATGTAGTTTAATTTTTCAAATTTAAAATACACTAACAATTTTTCAAGAACATAAGAAATGTGTAGCATGGCCAACATTTAAGTTTGGAATGGAAATTTCTGGAAATAAATAGACATGAGTGTTAGATTTAGCTCTGGGGGAATCCTTGAAACCCTGATGTCCTTGAGTTGCCATTTTGATGTATGTGTAGGGTACAGGATACTGGAAATAAAGCTTAAGTCTCACCCAGAGTGACAAGTCTAATCAGAGATCAGGACATAAAAATGAGAATCCAAAGGTCTAATCCTCATCCTAAGAGTGAACCATGAATAAACCTGCGGCTCAGCTTCAGCAGCCAAGAAACTTGTTTGTTTCTCTTATACAATGGAGGAAAACAATGCTTCCTAAGCATTTGTAATGTACTAATCTCAAATAGATTTGTGACCCCCCACTGCCTGCTGTCTGTGTGCTTAAAAACCGTTCAGTGGAGAATGTCATTTAAATGTTCTGTAGGTTAGTAGTAAAGTCAGGCAACTGACAGGATAAAAGGCAAATTTGCTCTGCAAGACTAAAACTTCAACCCAGGCACTAAAAATTTATCTCAGATAAAGTTCCAAGAAAAGAAACAGCTCAATATTAAAAATCATAAAACACACAAAGATCCAGTTTCAATGGGTGTGAATCAGTAGATGCAGACCACATAATTTTACTCAAAATGTGTCAGATATAGGATTATATCTGATATTATAAAATAACTGTTTGATACATTTCAAGAAATAAAAAGGTTTAAAAAGCAAGGACAAGAAACTTTTTTAAAGAAAGCGAAATATACAAATGAAAAACTATGAGAAATGAAAAATATATAAAATTAATTTAATAATTGGTTAAATTGTTTATTAGACTAAGAGAAGTAATAGTTAACAGTAAAATTTGAAGAAATTGCATGGAATGTATCACATCAAGACAAGGAGAGAAAAATATAAATCAAATATTTAAAACAAGGCATACAGAATGAGAGGGCATCATGAATATTTAATAGAAGATCCTCATGAAAGTAATAATTGCAATATTTAACAAGATAATGTCTAACTCTTTAGAACAAAAGTCTTGCTGTCTAGTTGGTGAGGGTAAAAAACATAAAAAAAGATGTTATCAAACATTGCACGTATCAAAAAATAAAAAATATTTAGAAGTATTTTATTTAAAAATCATTAAAATTATCATTACACATATAGGGAAAAATCCAAGTCATTAAAGAGAAATCAGTAGCTTTTGTTACATCAAAAAGAGGGACTTAATTAATTATCCAGGAATATGAGTTTAGAAGTTAGACAAAAAGCAAAATAAATACAAAGAAAAAAGGAGAAACCCAATAACAAAATGGTAAAATAATAAAAATATATAATGCAGAAGAGATGCAAAGCTGAAGTTGGCTCACTAGAAAGAGCATAATGTAAAACCAATGGCAAAATTAATGAAAAACACAGTGAGAATGTATAACTGATTCAGATTAGGAATGAAAATACATAGGGATATAGCAGTGATTAATAGTGATGATGACATTAAGAACGAATTTCTTTGAATAATGTCGAAACTTTGACAAAGTAAATAAATTTACAGAGAAAAATAGGTTGCTGAATACATAGATAACAAAAATATTCATATAATCATTGAAGGAATGATTTTGACCCAGTAACTAAAAATCCTTCCTCACAAAATAAATAAATATATACATAGGGCCATAGGGCTTAATATGCAATTTCAAACTTCCACAACACCTTAGAGAAAAGAAATCAAAAGAGATTACAGCTGATATAAGAAGCTATCATAAATTATAAATCAAAATTAAATGATCACAGTACAAATATAGAAAAATACAGGCCAAAATTACAATTATAAATGCAGAAAATCCCAAGTAAAGACATCAGCAAATTCCATCAAGAAATTTATTTTAAAAAGATTAAAAAGAAAATAAACTAACCCACTTAGTTTTATTCCAAGAATGCAAGAATCAGTTAATACTAGAACTTAATATAATGAGAAAATCTTTCAATGTAGTTTTTCTAAAATTGTCCTTGTCTGTTCATTGGGATTTAATTAAATTTATACATTAATATGTGGAAATTCCTGTGCTTAAAATTTCAAATATTTTTATACAGAAAAAATAATTTTTATTCATTTATTCAAATTCACTTTTGTGTTGTTCGGTAGCATGCTGTCACTTTCCCCTTACAGACCTTACCCAGTTCATGTTAGGTTTATTAATAGATTTATGTAGTTTATTTTATGTTTTTAGTTTTGTTATTGTGAGATATTCTGTTTTCAACATATTTATATATAGGCAAGCATTTTTTATATTACTTTTACATGAACTATTTTATTTGTAATAATTTTCATTTCACTATTTCATGTGTTTTTCTATAAGAAAATAATAATCACTTTTGCCTTTTTCATTCTGATATTTGTAAGTCTTATTTCATCATTTTCCTTCTAGGTGGTTTTGGAAGGCCTCGACTCTTGCAGTTCTCACTTTGAAGCAGTTACACAGAGTACTTTATAGAATGATCAGAATATGCATTGACCATACAGCATAAACAGGATTTGTAGTAAAATAACTATTATCTTATGAAACATATATTTTAATCCTTTTGATGATGAATTAAGTAATATGTTTTATAGTACCTTTTATTTTAGAGGTAATAAGATTCGGCCAGGTGCGGTGGCTCATGCCTGTAATCCCAGCACTTTGGGAGGCCAAGGCAGGTGGGCTACCTGAGGTCGGGAGTTTGAGACCAGCCTGACCAACATGGAGAAACCCCATCTCTACTAAAAATACAAAATTGGCCAGATGTGGTGGCACATGCCTGTAATCCCAGCTGCTCGGGAGGCTGAGGCAGAAGAATTGCTTGAACCTGGGAGGCGGAGGTTGCAGTGAGCCAAGATCGTGCCATTGCACTCCAGCGTGGGCAAGAGCAAAACTCCATCTCAAAAAAAAAAAAATTGATTCCCAGATAAGGAATTTCTGATATTAAAATGTTTTATATTTATGTAATATCAAATATTTCTTCCAATCAGATTTTCTTTTGTTCTTATCCTTCTATATCTAGAACATGAGGCCTGTTTGAGAGATGTTATAGAGTTACAATGGCATCTTGAAGATAAAGTTAATCAACTAGAACATTTTGCAAAACAAAAGATGGAATTAGAAGAAGCAAATGCAAAGATTCAAGCAGACATAGACTACATGAATGAACATGGCCCTCTACTGGACTCTAAGCGGAATCAGGAACTTCAAGATCTGAAGAACCATTATAAAAAAAAAAAGGAGGTAAATGAATAAACAAATGCATGAGCATTTCATAAATTATTACTTAGTTATGCAAAAACTTTTCAACCATAAGAAATTAACACAGCTTTAAAGGTTTTTTTCTTCTTAAAATTGACCCACCCTTTATCTCTACACATTACCAACTGTAGGTATTCATTTTAACTATGTGTTCTTTTCTTACCATTATATTTAAGATTATTAAGCATGTTTAGTCAAGCTTCTAGTAAAATTTTGGTGATTTAAAATAGCCAGGTAAGGCCAGGTGTGGTGGCTCATGCTTGGAATCCCAGCACTTTGGGTGGTAAGCATTTTGGGTGCATTGCTTGAGCCCAGGAGCTAGAGATCAGTTAGAGTAACATGGTGAAACCCCATCTCTACTAACAATACAAAAATTAGCCAGATATGGTGGCTCGTGCCTGTAGTCTCCTCTACTTGGGAGGCTGAAGTGGGAGGTTTGCTTGACCCCTTGAGGTTGAAGCTGACATGTGGGGATTGCTCAACCCTGAAGGTTGAGGTTGCAGTGGTTCATGATTGTGCTACTGCAATCCAGCCTGGATGACAGAGTGAGACCATCTCAAAACAAAGCAAAACAAAGCAAAACAAAGCAAGAACTTCAGAAAAATAAAATTGTGGGTTTTTTATTTTAAGCCATAATCATACTGAGCAAAAATGCAAGTAAAATATATAAGTTCATTGTTGATGAAAATATGTAAATGAAATAAAAGTATTTTAATGGTTAATTAAATATTTAACTCTCCTATTATAGAATATGAAAATAATTTATTGATAATTGTCACAAAATGAACAAATTTAAATTTGTATTATATTTATTTTTGAACATTTTAAAGTAAATGAAACAAATTGTTAAATGTCTCCTGTGTTCCCCTCAACAGTTCCATTTTCATTCCTCCTTTACCAAACACAATCTTTGTAATGAATTTCATGTGCCTATAAGCCAAATTTGAATAATTATATATATGCATGTGTGTTGATAAATAATACATGGTATTTTTAATCACACAAACAGTACCATACATTGTACAATATTCTGCAACCTGTTTTTTAATCTGACAGTTTTTTAGTTTAATCAAGCTACTGTTGATATATATAGATCTAGTTCATTCATTTTACTTACAATGTTCCATCAAATAGATATTTCACAGTGTAATTACTTACCATTTCATCTTCTGTTGGCCATCTGAGTTGTTTCCAATATCTGGCAACAAAACTGCTTATTTGACTGTAAACAATAATCACACATGAATACCTTCCTCTGTATCTGCATGTAAATTTTTCCTATTGGGGTTATATACCTAGTTGGGCATTTACTGGATTGTGGGTTATACACATTTACTATTTTATTAGATAACATCAAGTTATTCTTCAGGGTGCCTGTAACAATTTCTATTACTGGAGTAGTGGCGATACTGAAGTCTCATTTCTCCACTGTGAACAAGAATGCAAGTACTGTCCTCCTTTTTTAGTAATAGACCCCTATACAGTTGGATGACAGTGTACAGGCTGGAAGATATTTCTCAATTTCCCTTTTCTCATTGTATTTCTAATGAGATGTAGGTAGCAGTTATTGGCTGCGATTTCCATGAAATATCTTTGAAATAGACTGCCTCACCCAGGCAGTCTATTTGGCCATTTGCCTCAGCTATCATACCTAGGTTGCTGGAAGTTTAGAAAATGCCAAATAAGCTATTTACTAAACTTCCAGCAACATTGATATGATACCTACAGCTCTAACTTCCATTTTACAGCATGAAGCAACCTTGGGGATGGAAGCCACAACTCAGGATGGCTGAAGAGCAAAGGGATAGTCGGATATATTTCTGTGAGAGAAAAGTAAACTGCAACCTTGTTTAAGCAACTTATTTGGTTTATTTCTGTAACTTACAGCAAAACTCAATCCTAACTGGTATAACTCACAATTTAGTTAACATTTTTATTGTCATTCTTTAAAATTTTGTCTATATGTGTTTTCATTGGTATCCCTTTGTTTTACTGTGTTTTTCCCTGATAGTGAACTTGGGTACATGATAAGCAGGGCAAGTGGAGTTTTTGGGCAGTTGGAAGATCAGGCTTGTGAATGGGAAGAAAGGATTCATTCTAGCAGACCAAAAAAAAAAAAAAAAGCAATGTTTGTGTAAAGCTTATCAGAGCTAAAATGACGGTTAATTTAATTGTCAACTTATGGGGCCATGATGCCCAGATATTTGGTCAAACATTATTCCAGATGTTTTCAATAAATGTACATTTTTTGGATGAGATTAACATTTGAATTGGTAGATTTACAGTAAAACGTATTATTCTCCATATTGTGGGTGGGCCTTGTGCAATCAACTGAAGGTCTTAACAGAACAAAAACTGACCTCCTCTGAGCAAGAAAGAATCCTGTAAGCACACTACTTTTGGACTGGGACAGCAACTTTCCCCTGGGTCTTTAGCCTGCCAGCCTACCCTGCAGATTTTGGACTTGTACCTCCAAAATAGTGTGAGCCTTTTCCTTAAAATCAGTCTCTCTCTCTTCCACTTATTCCTCGCTCCTATTGGTTGTTTCTCTAGAGAAGCCTGACCATTAATGCAATGACTGCCCTTCTTTTATTTCATCATTATTGTGCTACTCCATTACATCTTAAATTCCTAGATCAGTGCTTCTGCTTACCTGCCTTTAAGTCAGCTGGTGACCTTCTAACTATTCCAGGGGTCAAAATGAGAGTTTGGACCTCTTGGCTTCTGTAGTGTGAGCCATAAACTCTGTGAAACCATCCACTATGGGTGTACAATGCAAGGGAAAGTAATTCCCCAGGAAAAAATAATTCCTCATCATGAAATTGAGATGCTATTAAGAAAGGCTATAAATGTCATGCAGCCAAAATATGAAAACTCTCTAATATAAGGTAGAAAGAAAGTGATATCTTAGTAAAAGTAAACACATTTTTCTTTGGTAAAATGAGCATAACTGACAATACTCAAAAATGAAAAGCAGAATTATGAGCACTGAGAGGCCCAAATACTTCCTCAGAGAGAAATAAAAATACATACATTGAGACTGTAAAAATTCTTGCCAACAAATTAGATAACCTAGATAAAATGGAATCAAGAAGAAATAGGAAATCTGAGCAGGTGTATAATAAGCACAGAAATTGAATAAGTAATTAACCACCTCCCCTCTCCACCAAAAAAAAAAAAAATGCCCAGGACCAAGTGGATTCACTAGTGAATTACAGCAAACACACACACATACTCTCTAATAATTCTCAAACTTTCAAACTCTTCCAAAAGGAAAAGAAGAGGAAGAGGAGAAAGGAACACTTCCTAACTCATCTATGTCAGCATTACCTAGTTACTAAAGCCTGTGGCGTAAACCCGGGAGGCGGAGCTTGCAGTGAGCTGAGATCCGGCCACTGCACTCCAGCCTGGGCGACAGAGCCAGACTCCGTCTCAAAAAAAAAAAAAAAAAAAAAAAAAAAAAAATATATATATATATATATATATATATATATCACAAGGAAGTAAATTATAGACCAATATACCTTATGAATATAGATGCAAAAATCCTCAACAAAATCCTAGCAACCCAAATCTAGCAGCATATTAAAAAGATTATACATCATGACCAAATGGCATTTATCCCAGGAATACATATGTAATACAATATATGAAAATAAATCAGTTTAATGTACCACATTAATAAAATAAAGACACACACACACGATTGTCTCAGTTGAAGAACAAACAATGGACAAAGTCCAAAATTCTTACATGATAAAAACTCTTAACAAACTAGAAAAAGAAGAAAACTTGCTCACTGTGAATAAGGACATTTTTGTAAAACCCACAGGTAATACTAAACATAATGGTGAAAGACTTAAACCTTTTCCTCTAGGATCATAAATAAAAGAAGGATACCCACTTTTACTACTTCTATTTGACATTGTACAGAAAGTTCAAGCCAGAGTAGTTAGGCAAGTAAGAGAAATAAAAGGCATACACATTAGAAATTAAAAAGTCAAATTTTCTTTGTTATCAGAGGACATGATCTAATATATAGAAAATCCCAAAGATTTCACAAAACAGTCTCCTAGTGCTAAAAATCACATTTAGCAAACTTGCAGAATTCTGCTCAACACATAAGACTCAGTTGTAATTTTGTACATTAGTGGTGAACAATCCAAAAAAAATTAAGAAAACAATTCCATACACAGGTCATCAAAAATAATAAAATACTAATAATTTTAAGAAGATGAAAGGTTTGTGTAGAAAAACTGTAATGTTTTGCTGAAATAAATTGAATAAGAATTGAATAAATTGAAAGACATCCTGTATGCCTGAATTGGGAGACTCAATATTGTTAAAGTGTCAGTAGCACCTAAAAATACTTGTGAAGTCAATGCAATCCAGAACAAAAGTTCAATGACCTTTTGCAGACATGGAAAAGCCTACCCTAATATTTTTATGGAATTGCAAGGAACTCCAGATAGCAAAAATAATCTTGTAAAGAAGACCACATTGGAGAAGTCACATTTTCCAATTTCGAAACTTACTACAAAGCTGTAGTAAGCAAAATATATTTGCCTAAAGTATAAAGAAATAGATAAATAAAGTAGAACTGAAATTTCAGAAATAAACATATGTATCTATGGCTAATTGATTTTTGACAAGGTGCAAGACCAATCATTTATTGAAAGAAAGTGTAGCCTCTTCAACAAATGATGCTGGGACATTGAATATCCAAATATATATTAAAAAGAGTAAAAGTGGACCCCTACCTCCCACCATATAAACATTAGCTCAAAATGAATCAAAGACATAAATATAAGAGTTTAAACTATAAAACTCTTAAAAGAAAACCTAGGAATAGCCAGGTGCAGTGGCTCACACCTGTAATTCCAGCACTGTGAGAGGCTGAGGCGGGCAGATGATGAGGTCAAGAGATGGAGACCATCCTGGCCCACATGGTGAAACCCCGTCTCTACTAAAAATACAAAAATTAGCTGGGCATGGTGGCAGGGGCCTGTAGTCCCAGTTACTCAGAAGGCTGAGGCAGGAGAATCGCTTGAACCTGGGAGGTGGAGGTTGCAGTGAGCTGAGATGGCGCCACTGCGTACTAGCCTGGCGACAGAGTGAGACTCTGTGTCAGAAAAACAAACAAACAAACAAAAACCTAGGGATAAATCTTTATGACCTTGGATTTGGAAATGGATTCTTAGATATGGCACTGAAAGCGCAAGTAACAAAATTAAAAAAATAGAAAAATTGGACTTAGTCAAAATTAAAAGCATTCTTGCATCAAAGGACACTATCAAGAAAGTAAAAAGACAATCTATAGAATGAAAGAAAACATTGCAAATTATATGATCTCAAACTGATGTAGTTCCCAGAGTATATAAAGAACTCTTATAATTTGACAACTGAAAGACAAACAACTAAATTTAAAATAAACAGAGAACTTGCCATGAACAGACATACGTATATCTGTTGTATATCTGTTCATAGTAGTGAACAGATAGACATATCTTCAGAAAGACATCCAAATGGGCAGCAAACTCATGAAAAGATGTATGTTCAACATCATTAGTCTTTAAAAAATGCAAATCAAAACCACAATAAGATACCAGTCATACCCATTAGGATAGGATTAAAAATAAAATGGAAAGTAACAAGGATACCCTAGAGATACTGGAACCACTGTAATTTGCCGGTGGGAATGCAAAAATAGTGTAGCTGCTATGGAAAACGTTTTGGTTATTTCCAAAATAGCTAAGCACAGAATTACCATATTCTTCAGCAATTCTACTCCCAGGTATATATCTAAAAGAAACAAAAGCTGAGACTAAAGAAACAAAAGCAAAAGCAAAAACTTGTACATAAATATTCGTTAGTAGCACTATTCACAATAACCAAAAGAAACAGCCCAATGTTTATCTACTGAGATAAACAAAATGTGATATATCAATGGAATGAAATATTATTAAGCCATAAAAAGAAATGAAGTACTGATACATGCTACAACATGAATAAAACGTGAAAGCATTATGCTAAGTAAAGAAGCTAGACACAAAAGGTCACATATTGCATAATTCATTTATATAAAAGATCCAATATAAGTAAATCCATAGACACAGAAAGATTAATGACTGCGTAGGGCTGGGGGAAATGTAATATCAAGTTTTGTTTGTCATGTTGTGTTCGTAATAACATTTTAAAACTCTTTAAAATTATTATTTTTTTATTATGCAATCTTGACCTAGTTTTAAGGCCCTGGCTAGAGGCCTGCTGAAATTACCTGGTTGCTTAAAAAATTCAAAACTCCTAGCCAGTGTGCTTGGGCTTTAGTAAATGCTGCTGCATTACAACATGTGAAAGGACTGATACTTTGGGCTAATTGGGTTTTCACAAAGGGAGTCTGCTATACCTCTTTAAGTGCACACCCCAATACCTGGGAGGTAGACTGGAAGCCTTGGAATGAGAGAGAAGGCTGCCTTCAAGTTAGGCCAGAGGGCTGCTAAATCCCCTTTTTCTGTAACCGAGAATGGATGCAATATAAGTTAGCAGACAAAGATGGTAACTAGAAGCCCAAAACAAGAAAAAAAAGAATTGAAAAAAATCCCCAAAACAACAGGATACAGAGTGGGAAGTAGAGAGTTGCCCCCTTTAGAGTAAACAACTCTGGGAATCCCTTGCCTCATAGATACCCAAAATATAAATCAAGGTCCCACATGTCTCTAGATATGCTAAGGCCATAAAACAAGGCTTGCAAGGACACTCAGCCCCTCCAGAGTTCCAGGCATGACAGAGTAGCCAAGGCACGTATTTTACTTCTTAGAGTACACAGTGTGTTGTGTTGTCTTACTCAGTTTTGAGGCCGTGGCTAAAGGCTGGCCCTCCCTTTCTTGAGAAGCTGATTAAACCCACATCTCCAACCCCTTCCTGGGCCCTCACGTTCCATGCCACTATGTACCCATCCTATTCTCAACAGAGGCCCCAAACAAGTAGTGAAACCCACTGTACTTCAGAGTCTACTGAAATGATTAAAATTAGCCACTCCACAGAGATCTTCTGAAATTTAGCTACCCACCTCCACTGCTTGCCACCCATAAGCTGTCCCCTATAGCTCCAGCTTGCTGCTAACCTGTCCCCAGCTGAAACCCCTAACATGGCCTACCTGGTAGCCATCTCTCCTTTGGAGCTGTAAGTAACAGAATTCTGCCTTTCATCTAGCCCAGTTTCACTGCGTTGCGTCTTCCCACCAGGAGAATCTTTTAAAACAGGAAGGGGAGACTAGGGAGTAACCATTTAATGAGTTGAAGGTTTCCCTTTGGGATGATGAAGATGTTCTGGAACTAGAAAAGGGTCATGTTGGTACAACATTGTGAATGTACCGAATGCCACTGAATTGTACACTTTAACTTGTCCCATTCTATACTATGTAAGTTTTACTTCAACAAATAAACTTAAGAAAATTTAGAAAGGATAAACTTCAAAAGATGCATTGTAAGATCGCCATCCCATAAAACTAAAAAAAAAAAATTATACTACAAAAATACCTTAACCACAAGAAAAATCTGGTATGTAGATATTATTCTAGTATCAAAGGGAAACTCAAAAATAAAATATCAAATTATTGCACTTAATAATAAACCCTAAAGCTTGTGATATTGCAATTGCATATGATCTAACCTGTAAAAGATGAATAATTCCAATATTGTTTTAAATATTTAGTCCAAAGAAGAGGGAAATGTTTTAATTAAATGAAGGTGATATATTTCAATACCAAAACTTTATGGAAATTCTGCAAAAATAACATTACTATATAAGTTACCAATAAATACATATTTGAAAAATTATATAAAATATTTGCCAAAGAATTCTTTAATATAAGAAAAGAAAAGTGTATCACTCCAAAAAAATTTATTATAACAATGTGCCAATGGTTTAACAGCAGGAAATCTAGGTATGTAATTTATTGTATCAACATGATTAAAAAATAGAATTTTATCAAAAGATGCTTAAGATGTATTCATTATTCAAAAACTGGCAATTGTAATAAAAAATGAAAAATTAAAAAATACCTTAATTTAAATAAAGAACTATTTCACACAAGCATCCATATTAATCACTAAAATGCTAAAGCTGTAATAATAGGAACAAATCAGGTAAACCTGACATCCCTATTACAATTTAACATCATTTTGAGGATTTTTGCTATGTAATAGGACAATAAAATGAAATAAAAGATATACATTTAAAAATTGTGAAATAAAATTATTTTAATATTATTATAATTAAAACATCAAATAGAAGACTGTTGTTTTCAACATAAGTTTGTATCCACCAGAACTAAACCATCCAATACAACATACTTTTACTAGCATGAATAAAGTTTTTTCCATACTTTCAATAAATAGTTAAAAATATAAACAGAAAACGTCTTTACTAGCAGAGTCATTAAATACTGATGATGAAATTTATAAAGATACAGACATTTAAGACTATAATTATGAAATCATATTGAAGAAAATAGAGATAATTAATTTAGACACATAATATATTCTAAGACGGGAAGGCTTATTATAGTAAAAATGTCAATCATTCCAAAATTGTTATAGAAACAGCCATCAAATTCTGGTAAAATTTACACAATAACCTTTTGGCCTGTCAATTTAAATAATATTATTAGAAAAAAGTAATGTAAAATGCTGGAAAGAGTTTTCAAACATGGACTTTCTTCTGTTCCACTGGTGAGAATACAAACTGTTACCCCTTATTCTGGAGAGGAATTTGGCAACCAATATTACTCAACATTCTTAAAATATTTGCTAATACCTTATGACTCAGAAAATTCTGTTTTAACAGTACGTTTGAAGAAAATATTCAAGATCATGCAGTGTAACTACAGATTGTGCAATTTCCTTACATGGTTCTTCATCATAGTACTGTTTATGTTATGTGTCCCTCATACATATGTTGTGCATGTCAAACTGTGCATAATGCTCATATAATTGACAATGAGTTAAATCATGAGTATGTGTGATATAAGGGAATACTAAGTAAAAGTAATGTGATACAGTGATATACAGAGAGAGACAGAAGGAAGAGATGGAGACAGGAACATTAGTATGATGTTTGTTAGTAAAACACGAGATTAGTATGATGTTTCTTAATCAGTAAAAAGAGTAAAAACTGAATATTTTGAAGTATTACACTAAGATATTAGGTTGGTGCATACTTTTAATGGCAAAAACCACAATTGTTTTTGCACCAACCTAAGAATAATGGTTTTTCTTAGTGGAGAGGAGTACAGGTGACTTTGTCATTGTTCATCTTTGTTTTCTGACTTTTTAAATAATAAAGTATTATTTGAGTAATAAAACTATATTTCTATGAGTGAAGACATAATGATTTCATTTTGGACATGTTAACTTGGATATTGAAATTATTTTCTTCAGTAACATTTATACATTCCCAGCGTTAATGCCTGTCAGGTCTGAAATTACACTTACCAAACAATAGGTTGAATATGGGAGAACATGTTTCTAAAGAACTTTTAATCTAAATCAATACTACACTAAGTTAAAGTTATTATTTTTAATTAACCATTAAGTGCAAATATAAGCAAAAATGTTTTCATTTCTAGGTAATGGACCTACACAGAAAAGTTTGTGAAGAACTTGAAGAAGCTTTAGAAGCCTGTGAAAATGCCAGACTGAAGGCTCAGCAAATTAAAGAAGAGATGGATAAAGGTATTTACCAGGATGAAAAAAGCATAGAGGCCTACAAGTAAGAATTTTTCACAAACACTAATTATAGCATTTAGAAATTAAATATTAAGTAAAAATGTAATGTATAGTTCTATACAGAAAATTTTAAGAGAAAAATAAAATTTTAAATTATTCATACCTGTCTCATCACCAAGTTTATATATAAATAAAAAGATATATATTTCATATATGTAAAATTATGTATGTATAAATCTCTAAAGTCATCTAAAGATGACACTATATTTCTGTGTCATCTTAAAGCTCTTCGTATATATTGCCAAATTGCCTGAGGACATGTTATAACAATAAATATACCTACAACGTGTGCAAAAGTAACTATTAAAAAAAATTCAGTATGGGATATGATTAAAAACAAATTAGATATCAATAAATGAATTATATACTTAGCACGTAATATTTCAACTTGAATTTATTTGATTACTAATAAAATGAAATATTTAAATATATAGATTATGTATTTTTGGTATATTATTTATTGAGGGTTTTTTATTTTCTACATTTGTCCCTGATGTATTTATTTTCTGATATTCTTTCAGTTCCTTTTGTTGACTATAACTTCTTTATGATTCTGTGTGATATAATATTTTTATTTATTCAAATTGATCAATGATTTAGTATAAAAGAATTTATAGTCACTATGGGAGTTAGAGTCATATACATCTAAGCAAAATCAATACAATTTATACAAAATTCCACAACTTAGATAACATTCATTTCTTATGGTGTTTATATTTCCTCACATCCAGTGTATATTTCAACATGTAATTAAATATTATCTATTTAGTTGATAAATAGATCTCTTTTATAACTAACCTGATTAGTTATATTTGATCAATTGGATATATTTTCTAATTTTTATCATGATTTCTTCTTTGACCCATTGGTTATTAAGAAATATGTATTTTAAAAATTTGTATGTTGAGTTCTAATTAATTTTTATTATTGCTTTCCAGTTGAATTGTATATAGTTTTTTTTTTTCCCCAGAGAAAAATGTATATAGTTTCAAACCATGAAAATCGTTTAGTCTTAATTAAGATGGCATTTTTTGGCATGTATGCCTTGTGTCATTGAGAATAACATTCATTCTTTACTTGTTGAGTGTACTGTTGTTACTCTTTCATTAGATCAAGTTTACTAAGCATGGAGATTAATCTTTATACCACAACATTAACATTATCCAGGTGTTCGTTCAAAATTCAGAAAATTAGACTCAACACCGACCTATTAAATGAGAATCTACACTTTTAAAAGACTCCAAGGTGATGTTTGAGAAGCATTGCTCCGTTTATTAATTTTTTTTTTTTTACTTTTTCTGTCAAGTATTGAGGAGGGTCTATAATTGCCCACTTGTGTACATAATTATTTTTATCAGTTTTTGCTTCCTATATTTTGAGTCTATATTCTTAGGTGCATGCAAATTTGAAGTTGTTATATCCTCCTGGGATACAAATTAACCTCTTTTATCATTATGAATTGACCTTCTTTGACTCTTGGAATATTTTTGCTTGAACTCAATCAAGGCATTGATACAGTTGTACTAGCTTTCTTTTGATTAATATTTTCAATTAATCTCAATACTTTGAAGTTTTTATATTTTAGATATATCTGTTATAAACACCATGTAGACACATTTTTTTTCAGTTTGAAAATATTTTCAAGGGTGGACAATTAAGTGCATTCATGAATCACTAATATATTTGGATATAAACCACCACATAACTTACTCTATTTGCCACATTTGTTGTATTTTTTTCTTTTTTATTGCCTTTTTTCATGTTGATTATTATTATTTTATTATTTCTTGAATTTGAGTTATTACAATTTTATTTCTATTCTTTTAGTAGGAAATCCTATTAATTGCCACAGGAAAACTTAATGTTGTCAGACTCTAAAAAACAACTGATACTGTTATCCTGCTGGACAATAAAAGGAACTAAGAAAAATTTTATTCTAGTTATTACATTTCTTCTGAATTAAATATTTGTTACTGTTGCTGAATATTTCATTGTATAACAGATAAGTACATTATTATTAAGTAGTCAAGGTTATTTTTTAAATTTACCCACAAAATAACTATTTTTATTTTTTCTTCATGAATGTTAGACTTTTCATCTAAGAGTACTTTCTGGCTGAAATAGATCCTTTAGCATAACCTTTAGCAAAGTTTTCCTGATGATAAACTTTCAGAATTTTTGTTTGAAAGACATTTTCTTTTTTCATAGAATTGTTGATTCTTAGTTGACCTTCATATATTAGTTATAACATTTCATAATCTATTAATTTTCATGTTTGCCATTAAGAAGGAAGCTGACCATTTGACTTTCAGTTTTATGCATCTAATCTATATATTTTTTCTTCTGGATGTTTTGCCTGTTTTTAAGAGCATCTCTTTGTTATGAATTTTAATTTTATTTTTCAAGATATTCTAGGTGTTAATTTTTATTTATTCCATTGGGATTTGTTAGTCTTTTTGTTTCTATGTATTGGATTTTTCATTAATCCTGAGCATTCTGAGTCACAATTTTTTCAAACATTTCCTTGGTCCCATTTTCTGTGTCTTCTTGTGCTCAAATTAAACATACATTAGATTTTCTTATTGGGTACTCCATGCTTCTTAATCATTTTCTCACATTTTCTGTTTTCAAGCCTTCTGAAGAATTTCTTCTGGCTTATTGTCTATTTAAATCATTTCCTTTTGTCCTGAATTTAATGTGAAGATCATATGACTGCACCTTGGAGATCACCAACTATGAGAAATGCAATTGACCAAAGGATTCTGTTGTTAGCAGCATCTGACATGGCTTCCAATGATTTCAGCTTCTCCTCCCTGATATTCACGTTACTGACAAAGCCACTCTCCCAGAAGATGGGATCTTTCCTTGTTTGGAGTCACGGTACCAATACACAAAACCAAAAGTCAGCATTAAGCAGTGCAGACCATGGAATTGAGAAGTAGTAACATGACTCACAACTCAACTTCTCCACTAATGAAGGGTGAGGGGATTAAAATATAGGATTTATTTAATGAGGAGGTTGGACATTAAAAGCAAGGGGAGGGAATATTCATGTCTTTTCCAGAAATGGGTAGTCAACTTCCCGGAACCAGAGTGCTGCTTCATTTTTGTCCTCCTATGCCTTCTTCCAGTTGTGTCATGGGGATTGGCAATGGTCATTTAGCATGGAAATGAGATTATAATGAGGCCTGAGGTCCTTTTGAAGTCCTTTGGTTGGCTATCTTGGTTTAAACCTGTCTCAGCTGGTCTGGTTACAAAGGGAACTGTTTTTTATCACAGGTGTTCTGTTTCTTAAGCAGAGTTAAGGCAGGGTAGAAATTCAGCTATGTCATGTAGGCATTACACTGGATAACAAGTTCCCCCTTTTCTGTATATTCACTCCTCATTCTTGAAGGGTGCTGAGGGGTGAAAGTCTGTCTTCTAGAACTTCCTCAATCTGAAGTTGGATGTTAATATTGTTACAGGAAAGGGGTCCCAATCCAGACCCCAAGAGAGGGTTCTTGGATCTCGTGCAAGAAAGAATTCAGGGTGAGTCCACAGTGTAAAGCAAAAGTAAGTTTATTAAGAGAGGTAAAGTGGTGAAAGGACAGATACTCCATAGACAGAGTAGGACGTTTCTGAAAGTAAGAGGAGGAACGTGTCCACTCTAAGTACAATGCTTGTATATATGGGAGATGTGCTCTGCTACAAGGGTTTGTGATAAAGGATTAATTTTCTTAATTACTATATTTTGCAAGAATCGGTATTATTATCTTTAAGACAAAATTAGGAATGCCTTTGTTTGCCAGATATTGGGAGATCTGGACACTCCCAAATCTGGGTCTGTGTAGTAAACATTATTAGTTTGTTCCCTTACCATAAACATCTAGAGGCTAGGAATGCCTAAATTTCTGAGAATGCAGCCTTTCAAGGCCCAGTCTCATTTTCCTAGCCCTCAGTCAAAATGGAGTCACTCTGGTTCGAACACCTTTGACAATATGGGGCCTGTTAGAGGAGTGAATTTTTTCCCTAGCTAGTCTTAGATAGGTCTGGTTATCTCCTGGGTATAAGCCTACCTTTTTATATCACTGTATGACCTCGATTTGCTTATACATAAAAGAGACCAGACAGTTTAAGAGAAAGAGCCTGAAGATCAAGATAAGTAGAATGGTAGCTAAAGGGCCCAATTAGGGTAAAAATCAGGTGAAATCAGGACTGGCCTGTTTTATCATTTTCATATTCCTTGAGGGTCTGTGCCCTTTTGGTTAAACTGGTGCAACCACTTGGCCTGGTTGTAGACGATTTTAATGTCTTTTTGTTGTTGTTGTTGTTAATCTTGAATTACTTACCCAAGCACAACAGAAAGAGCTGGTGACCACACGTGCCTCACCTTTTTTTTTGCCAAGAGGTAATCAGAAGTCAGACGATTATCAAGCACAGTGTTGGCTAGTGAGTCTAGGGAGACTTTGAGGAGGGAAAGGGCATCACTAGTCTTACAGGCTAGAATTTCTATACCTGTTGTGAGGTTGCAGAGGGTAAACTCATGGTAGGCTATCAGGAGAACCCACTCCTGATGTTTAACATGGGTTCTTTTCTATTTCCTAAGTGTCTCGGCTGGGTTGAGAAATAAAGGGAAAGAGCACAAGGGAGAGAAATTTAAAGTTGGGTGTCCGGGGGAGACATCACATGTCGGCAGGATCCGTGATGTTCCCCGAGCCGTAAAACCAGTAGGTTTTTATTAGTGATTTTCAAAAGGGGAGGGAGTGCACGAATAGGGTGTGGGTCACAGAAATCACATACTTTACAAGGTAATAAAATATCACAAAGCAAATGGAGGTAGGGCGAGATCACAGGACCACAGGATGAGGAGAAATTAAAACTGCTAATGAAGTTTCAGGCAAGCATTGTCATTGATAACATCTTATCAGGAAACAGGGTTTGAGAACAGATAACCTGTCTGACCACAATTTATTAGGTAGGAATTTTCATCCACCTAATAAGCCTGGGAGTGCCACAGGAGACAGGGGCTTATTTCATCCCTTCAGCTTCGACCATAAAAGACAGCACGCCTTAAAAGGGGCCGTCTGTAAGCCTACCTTCAGGGCACATTCTCTTTCTCAGGGACGTTCCTTGCCGAGAAAAAGAATTCAGTGATATGTCTCCTATTTGCTTTTGAAAGAGGAGAAATATAGCTCTGTTCCATCCGGCTCACCAGCAGCCAGTTCAGTTACCTCTCTTGTTCCCTGAACATCGCTGTTATCCTGTTCTTTTTTTTTAAGATGCCCAGATTTCATATTGTTCAAACACACATGCTCTACAAACAATTTGTGCAGTTGACACAATAATCACAGGGTCCTGAGGTGACATTCATCCTCCTCAGCTTACAAAGAAGATGATGGGATTAAGAGATTAAAGACAGGCATAGGAAATCCCAAGGATATTCACTGGGGAAGTGATAAGTGTCCATGAAATCTTCACAATTTATGTTCAGAGATTACAGTAAAGACAGGCATAAGAAAATATAAAAGTATTAATTTTGGGAACTAATAAATGTCCATAAAACCTTCACAATTTATGTTCTTTTGCCATGGCTTCAGCCGGTCCCTCCGTTCGGGGTCCCTGACTTCCTGCAACTGTAGGCAAACCTTTCCTAGGGGCTATGAGACCACCTACTATCCCAGTACCAGCCAGAATAAGCCCAATTGCCTTTTATTCCTTAGGTGAGATGGGGACAGGAAACCATTAAACATTTTGGCTTCTCTGGGGATTTGATGCCCTAGGTCTCATTCTCCAGGGTGTCATGTATTTTAAGTTTTCCTGTCAATCCTTTTGAGCAGGAATCTTAGATCTGAGAGCGATTTAGCTTGGTTAGTGGGAATTTTTTCCTTAGGTTCTGAGGCTGCTTTTACTCAGGTGTGGTGAACCTAAGGCATCACTCCTGGTAACATTAAGGCAGAGTTATTTATGAGCATTACCAGATATGGGCTCGTATATTTAGGTTGTAAATGATCTTGTGGTCTCCCCCATCTGCAGGTTTTTAGGTAAGCCCAGTATCCAGTTGAAAAGGATGGTGGGTCAGATCCGACAGTGAAGGTAATTTTCAATTTCTATAGGCCTGAAGGGCTTTTACTACTTTTTAAAATTTGGGTGGCATATCTTATTATTTTCCATATTTTTGAAGACCTCCTGGTTATCTGACCTGACTTGGACCAGTCTTAGCTCACAAGGCCTCAGTTTTATTTTTCTTTGTGGAGCTATTCTCATTTTTAACAAGGACATGGGATGATACAAAATCCATGAGAGATGAGTTTTCTGGCATAATTTGGCTAAAGTCCTTTTGAGGGTCTTTCTGGTTGGTATGTTTTACTTTACCCGAAGATTGTGGGCTCCAGGCGACATGTAGGCACCATTTAATTTTTAGACCCCGAGAAGTAGCCTTAGTAATGAAAGATATGAATGCTAGTCTGTTACTACTTTGGATTGACCATGGCAGCCTGAATCTAGGCACAGTTTCTTTTAATAGCACCTTTGCCACTTCATGTGTAATTTCAGTTTTGGTGGCAAAGGCTTTTTTTTTTTTAATCCAGTGAGGACTAGGAGGCATTAATAGTGTCTTGAGGCTCTGAGCTTAACTCTGAAATCAGTTGGGCAATCTTCTTCCCCTAGGCATCTGCCTTGGTATTGGACCAGCTGAGTGGCCCATTTTTGGTCCCCCATGTGGGGTGGGTATTAAGGTTATTAACATAGCAAGTGGAGCAAGTCTCAACCACCTCTTTGATTAGCTCCCTGAGAACTCCCTGAAGTTGTAGCTCCGTGAAGCTCCCAGTCATACTTTTGCAAAGCCGGTTATAAAGGGCTTCCTGACCAGAGTGTTAGAATGGGCTTTTTAAAAAATGGCCTGCAATGTAACTGCTTTTGGGAAAAGAAGTTGTTTATGAGGGTTTCTTAGCCATCCTGGATGGTCGGGACTTTTGATATAACTACATTTGGAGGCTTTTATTCCATGTTTTGAGATAAAACTGGGATAAAAGGAGTAGGACCCTGGAAGGAAGGCAAAAGTGGCATTTGGAAATGACCCTTTGTCTGTTTTTTCGCAAGGTCAGCTTTATTATTTCTTTTAATTATCTCAGCCCCTCCCTTTTGGTGGCCATGGCAGTGAACTGCTGCCACCTAGGCTGGTTTTCTTACAGCCTCTAATAACCTTAAAATAACAACACCATTTTTTACCTGTTTATTAACAAAGGTTAACATGCCCCTTTCTTCCAAATAGCCCTATGTGCATGTAAGATGGAATAGGTGTACCTGGAACTATTGTATTCATTGAGGACCTTCCCTTTCTCCAACTCTAATGCATGGGCTAGAGCAACAAGCTCTGCCTTTGGTGAAGAGCCTCCCAGTGGAAGAGCACTAGCTTTTACACCTGTGAGAGAGACTATAGGATAACCCACCCTTCTCTGTTCCTCTTGTGTATAGCTACTCCCATTGGTGAACCATTAGGCTTCCGCATTTTTAATAGGTTTACTTTTAAGGTCTGGTCCACTGGAGTACACTTCCTTTGTCACCCCTAAGTGGTTGTGAGATAAGTGGCCATCTTCAGATGGAAGGAGGGTGGCCAGATTCAAGCTGTTAAACATCTTCAACATTATATGGGAATTATCAATAAGCATTACCTGTAACTGGAGAGCCCTGTGTAGTGGCAGCCATTCCACCCAGCTTTCTTTTATGACAGTCAGGGTAGGATGGGAAGCCCAAATGGTTAGTGGGTGCACAAAGGTTAACTTTCTGTTTCTTTTAAAAGGAGTTTCATAGCTGCAACAGATCAAAGGCAAGGTGGCCAGCCTTTAGCAACTGAGTCCAGCTGCTTGGAAAAATAGACCATTACCTGGCTCAGTGGGCCCAACCTTTGAGTTAGTACTCCTAGGGCAATTGCTCCTCTCTCATGAACATAAAGATAGAAAAGTTTGCTTGTTGGGTAGGGATACTGCTGTGGCCTCATGAGCTGTGTTTTAGGGTTTTGGAATGCTTGGTCACATGCTGCCACACATTCAAAAGTGTCAGATACCCCAGGTCTCTTGTTAAGGTCTCTGCAAATATTGTGCAGGAGGTTTTTTAACCCCTGAGTTAACACAGTTCATGTTAGCTCCTGTTTCCTGCCTGTCGGGGATCCTGATATTTGAAAGCAAAGAGGGACTGAGAGTCTGTACCCAGTGGAAGGCAGAAAAAGGCATCTTTTAGAATCAGGACTGAGTTCTACATCCAACTCAGGGACAGAGTAACATGGTAGAATATAAGAATTAGTTACCACTGGGTGTATGTTTTCTGTTACCTCATTAATTGCCTTAAAATCTTGTACAAATTGATACTTTCCATTTAGTTTCTTAACAGAGATGATAGGGATATTGCATGGAGCTTGGCAGGCCCTCAAGAATCCCTGTTTTCTAAGCTCATTAATTACTAGGACTATCCCTTTTAGTGCCTCTTGGTTGAGTTAGTTTATATTTTAGAGGCTCAATAAAGGTGTTATCTTTTGTCTTCCTTCACACTCCTATAATCCTGCAATTTTGGTGGGTAAGTCTTCCCCAGGGGGTGTTCAAAACGTTGTAGGTGGTTCCTGTGTCAACCAAGAAATCAACAGACTTGCACCCTACGTCCAGTATAAGCTGTAGCTCCTTGGGGGATACCTGGAGGGCCAACTGAGGAGTCCCCAGACCCTGTCAATCTTTTTTCCTACTCTGACCATCTTCCTGTGTGAAGCACCTCGATGGCACAAGCCCTCTGTCCCTTCCCTTCAGATGTGGAGGGGACAGGCCTTTTCCCAGTGACCCTCTCTGAAGAAGAGGCACATTGAAGAAGGCATACTGAAGAAGGCACAATTGTATGGTCCTAGTCTCCTAGGTCTTCAAAATCCTTTCTCCTGGTTAGGGGACTGAGGGACACTCACTGGAGCTGGGGTTCTCTATTGATAGGTATCCTGTAAGTTATCCAGCTGGCACTGGAGAGCAGTAGCCCATTGGTAGACTTGCCATGTGGCCTTTCTCTCTTTTTTATGTTCCTCCTCCCTATCCCAGTTGTTGAACACCTTATTGGCCAGGTCTACTAGTCTTGAGATGAGAGTGTCTAGCTCTAAAATCACTTTTAAGAGTTTATGTCTAATGTCTAATGTGCTCTGAGACATAAAATAGGATTGTTTGTCTTGTACTTATGGGCTCAGTCCCACTTCCTCCAAGTCCATTAGAGAACAGTTTTTTGTTGTTGTTTTTTGTTTTTTGTTTAGTTTTATTTTGTTTTTCCTGCTCCAGTGAGGAGAATGTACCAAAGGGACTGAACGTCTGCCCAGTTAGGATGATGAATCTTATAATACTTCAAATGAGGTTTTGAAACCCCTAAGGATCTTTCCTTAGTCCTTTAGAATGAGACTTTCAGTTATAAAGATCTAAAGTTGTGAAGAGAACATACATATACAGTACCCACCTCTTTTTTTCTATTGGAGACATGCCAGGACATCATAGAGTAAGACTGGCAATATGCCCCACTCTGGGTTACTGTCTGGGTTGACTCCCTGAGAGGAGTCCAAGAGTGATTGGTAGGCAGGGAAAGTGTTGCCTGCAGAGGCCATTGGGAATAAGGGAACTGTATGTCAAAGATTCTTAACAGAGTTAAAAAAAAAAAGTCTTGTAATTTCATTGACAATAAAATAATACCTTAAGAAAATATTGTTTTAACATAGGGGACCAATCTTAAACTATTATAGATAATTATTTTTTGAGAGGGGGTCTCACTCTGTCACCCAGGCTGGAATTCAGTGGTGCAATCTCAGCTCACTGCAACCTCCACCTCCTGGGCTCAAGCAATTCTCCCACCCTAGCCCCTTGAATAGCTGGGACTACAGGCACATGCCACTATGCCTGGCTAATTTTTGTGTTTCTTGTAGAGATGGGGTTTCAGCTTGCTGCCCAGGTTGGTCTCAAACTTCTGGGCTCAAGCAATCTACCCTTGGCCTCCCAAAGTGCTGGGATTACAGGTGTGATATACAGTGGCCAGCCAATAATTCCTTTTTAATTATAGCCAACTTAATTCCATGTACAATTTATCTTTTAAATGTTCTTTCACAATCTTTATCATGACATTCACAGGCCATCTACATGTGTGGACCTTTTGATTTGTCCTATACTACCTCTTTTAGAATAACCAATCATTGTCCAGGTGCAGTGGTTCACACCTGTAATCCCAGCACTTTGGGAGGCCGAGGTGGGCAGATCATGAGGTCAGGAAATTGAGACCATCTTTGGCCAACATGATGAAACCCCATCTCTATTAAAATACAAAAAATTAGCCGGGTATGATGGTGTGCACCTGTAGTCCCAGCTACTCAGAGGGCTGAGGCAGGGGAATTGCTTGAACCCATGAGCTGGAGCCAAGATTGTGCCACTGTACTCCAGCCTGGTGACAGAGTGAGACTCCATCTCAAAAATAAATAAATAAATAAAATAAATAAAAACATTTTGTTTTGGGACAAAAATTTACCATATAAGATCCTTTTGCATACAAAATTATTTTTATAACATTTTGTATACAAAAATACATCTTTATGTCTATAACACTTTTACATCTCTCTTTCCTACTTAGTTTTTAAAATATTGTTTTGTAATTGAGTTTTAATTTCCAAATTACATAAAGTTATTTTTTCTCAATAAGAACACAACTCTTAGAACTATAGATTCATTAGAATTCTTATTCTCAATAACTTTAAATTTTAGTGAAAGCCTAGGAAAAAAGAAGTCATGAACTGTTTTTCAGATGTTGGCATTTTATAGATGAAACCACTTCATAATTTTTAGAAACATGTTTTTTTCATGTTATAACTCCTTTTTAATTAGAAATAACCCAGACATTTAATAAGCATTTATTATTCAATGTAAAATAATTTTAAGATTTTGAATTACACAAGGTTTTTCTACAAGCATGTATCCTATTTATATGTATCTAATTCTTTCAATTTTTAATAGTTGATCTGGAGTACTTCTGAAAACTTGGATATTAGACAAAGCTAGTCATTATTTCCAGTCATTATTTTTTATTGACCATTTTTTTAGCCTGTGAATATCAGATATTCACCTAAGTAAGAATCTTAAACACATGGGTTAAATACATGGGTATTTTTATCACTAACTCACAAGTTTTAGCAATTTTTGTGGAATGAGCTAATATTAAATTATTATTTTTTTTTTTGTCAAAAAACACACAGCTTATTTTTGGCTATGTTTATAGCCTTATGTCATTTATGCCAAACCTTGACATCTTAAAATATCAAGCAGATGTAAATGTAAAATAATAATTAAGCCAAGATAAAAATGTATGCTAACAATTTTGAAAATACTGAAATATTTTTAAAATTTTTGTTTTATCAATAATTTTAAAACCATTTTTATTTATAAAAGCTTACTGTATTAGTCCATTCTCATGCTAGTATAAAGAACTGCCTGACACTGGGTAATTTATCAAGAAAAGATGCTTACTTGACTCACAGTTCTGCAAGGCTGGTGAGGCTTCAGGAAACACAATTATAGTAGAAAGGGATGCAAACACATCCTTCTTCACATGGTGGCAGGAAGAAGTATGAGAGCTGAATGAAGGGGGAAGCCCCTTATAAAACCATTAGATCTTGTGAGAGCTTACTCGCTATCATGAGAATAGCATGGGGGAACTGCCCCATCATTCAATTACCTCCCACTGGGTCCCTCTCACCGCAAGCAGGGATTGTGGGAACTACAATTCAGGATGATATTTGGGTAGGGACATGGACAAAACATATAATTCTACCTCTGACCCCTCCCAAATCTCATGTGCTCACATTTCAAAACACAATCATACCCTTACAACAGTTCCCCAGATTCTTAACTCATTCCAGTACTAACTCAAAAGTCTAAGTGCAAAGTCTCATCTGAGACAAGGCAAGTCCCTTCTGCCTATGAACCTGTAAAATCCAAAGCAAGTTAGTTACTTCCTAGATATAATGGGGATACAAGCATTGGGTAAATAAACTTGTTCCAAATGGGAGTAATTGGCCAAAAAAAGGGGGCTACAGGCCCCATGCAAGTCTGAAATCCAATAGGGCAGTCATTAAACCTTAAAGTCCCAAAATAGATCTCCTTTAACTCCATGTCTCATGTGCAGGGCACACTGTTGCAAGAGGTGGGCTCCCATGGCCTTGGGAAGCTCCACCCCTGTGGCTTTGCTGGTTGTAGTCTCCATCCTGGCTGCTTTCATGGGCTGGTGTTGAGTGTCTGTGGCTTTTTCAGGCACACAGTGCAAGCTGTTGATGGATCTATTATTCTGGGGTCTGGAGAGCAGTGGTTCTCCTCTCACAGCTCCATTAGGCAGTGCCCCAGTGGCAACCCTGTGGGAGCTCTGACCCCACATTCCCCTTCTGCACTGCCCAGCAGAGGTTCTCCATGAGGGCTCTGCCCCTGCGGCAAACTTCTGCCTGGACATCCAGGTGTTTCCCTACATCCTCTGAAATCTAGACAAAGGTTCCCAAACCTCAGTTATTCAATTCCATGCACCCACAGGCCCAACACTATGTGTAAGCCACCCAGGCTTGGGGCTTGCACCCTCTGAAGCAACATTCTGAGCTTTACATTGGCTCCTCTAGCCATGGCTAGAACTGAAGCCGCTGGGATGCATGGCACCACATCCCAAGTCTGCATAGAACAGGAGGAAAGACCACCTACAAGACCATTTCTCCCTCCTAGGCCTCCAGATCTGTAATGAGATGGGCTGCTGTGAAGGTCTCTGACATGGCCTGGAGACGTTTTCCCAAACGTCCTGGTGATTAACATTTGGCTCCTTGTTACTTATGCAAATGTATGCAATCAGCTTGAATTTCTCCCCAGAAAATAGGGTTTTGTGTTCTATCACATCATCAGGCTGCACATTTTCTAAACTTTGACGCTTTGCTTCTTCTTGAATGTTTTGCCATTTAGAAATTTCCTCTGCCAGATACCTTAAATCATCTCTCTCAAGTTCAACGTTCCACAGATCTCTAGGGCAGGGCCAAAATGCCATCAGTCTCTTTGCATAGCAAGAGTAACTTTTGCTCCAATTCCCAAAAAGTTCCTAATTTCCATCTGAGACCACCTCAGCCTGGACTTCATTGTCCATATCATTATCAGCATTTTGGTCCAACCCATTCAACATGCCTCTAGGAAGTTCCAAACTTTCCCATATTTTCCTGTCTTCATCTGAGTCCTCCAAACTGTTCCACTCTCTGCCTGTTAGCCAGTCGCAAAGTCATTTTCACATTTTCAGGTATGCTTATAGCAGCACCCCACTCTACTGGTACCAATTTACTGTATTAGTCCATTCTCGTGCTGCTATAAAGAACTGCCTGAGACTGGGTAATTTATAAAGGAAAGAGATTTAATTGACTCACAGGTCCACAGAGCTGGGGAGGCCTCAGGAAACTTAACAATCATAGTGGAAGGGGAAGCAAACATGTCTTTCTTCACATGGTGACAGGAAAGAGAAGTGTAAGAGCTGAGTGAAGGAGGAAGCCCCTTATAAAATCATCAGATCTTATGAGAGCTTATTATCATGAGAATAGCATGAAGGAAACCACCCCCATGATTAAATTACCTCCCACCTGGTCCCTCCAAGGACACGTAGGGATTATGGGAGCTACAATTCAAGATGATATTTGGATGAGGACACAGCCAAATCTTATCAATTACTAAGTTTGCATGAATTTGAAGAGTATTTGAATTTAATTTATGATTATAAGCTGTTTGGTAGCATGCTAGACATATAATCTAATATATATATTAGGTTATATATATATAACCTCTTATATATATATATAACCTAATGTATATATACATACACACACACACAAAGATCCAATAGCTGTTACCTTGGACTTTTGGCCATGAGATAACAACACAAACTCACCATTTTATAAAAGACAGCTGGGTTCAAATTATTTTTCAGACAAAATTGGAACCTGTTCCAATGGCTAAACTGTTTTTCCCGATAGATAATCCAAGGAAGGCTGTGGACCAAAATTTGATAAAGAGGTCTTTATGGTAATTCATTCTTTTTAAAAAAAGGCTCTTTTACCTTTTATTCTTCAATTTCAAATGAATTTTTAATGTTTCCATTTCAGTTAGATCATAAAGAATAAGTCTTAGGACCAATAACTTAACAGCAGATTCAAAGCAGGCAGAGAAGAAAGGAGGAAGACAGAGAAGTTTAGAAGACTCTAGTTAATTCTGTAGTTGCAGGTTAATCATTTTAGCTCTAAATTTTTCTTACTATGCAGAAAACCAATACTGGCCATTGCACCCAGGGATCCCTGGTGTCTTCTTGAAGGTTAACTGAGTGTCCTTGGCTCCTTGTCTCAGGCAGTCTCCCCTAGGTGTCTTAACCTCATAATTCAGATTTCCTCTAATCCCCCAGAAATGATCCTTTAACTTTCCAGACTGTATGTCATCTTCCTCTTAGGGGGAAGCCAAGGTGACTTTGTCTGTGGGGCTTCAGCAAGGAGGAGAAGAAGGAGGAGGAGGGGGGGAGGCAGTATTTCTGGGAAGAGGGTAAATTTAAGCTCCTCTGGTGCAAGAAACTTGGCATGAAAGAGGTTTTCTCAGACATAAGAGAAAAATCTCTAAGGGGAGTAAATAGAAACAGAGAAGAATACACACTCATACGCAAAAGACTTACTGGCAGGTCATTTCTTGATCCAGCATTCTAGAGTGTCAGCCCTTAGCTTCCTCTCTCACCTTTGCAAAGACTCTTAAGGGAGTCTCTACTCAGAATGAAACTACTGGTCCCTTCTTCACCCTCTCAAGGACTCCAGCAGGGACCTCTACTGAGTGCAGGACCATGACCTTGTGCCAGGCATCCCTGTGCACAACCCTGATTTGGGGTGAGTGTCCCCATCATACTTAACTCTGAGCTTTCTTTCCAGTACAGCTATATAACCCTTTGCCTGCCTGCTTATGACCTCAAAACAATGATATATTACCTTTTCCAAAGCTGATCCCTGGCACCTAGAGTCAGGACTAATGCCTGTCCTTTGGTGGCAGATGAGGTTGTAAACCCTTATATGCCAGTTACTGGGTCTATAAGCATGTAAAAAAGCTTCCCAAATAAGGAAGTGGACTATCTAGTTCAGATGCTGGGTCACCAGTTTGATTACAGAGAAAGCTAATCCTTCAACAAATGGGATCCTTCCTTGTTGGTTTCATTAAGCTAATATATGAAACCAAAAGTGAGTGTCAAGCAGTGCAGAACACAGAATTGATAAGAAGGAGCAAGGCTCACAAATCAACTTTTCCACTAGTGAGTGATGAGCGGGGCAAAATATGGGGTTTCTTTAATGAAGAGGTTGAACATTAAAATCAAAAGGAGGAAGGTTTATGTCTTTTCTAGAAATGGGAAATGAACTTCCCTGAACTTGAGTGCTACCTTCCTTTTTGTCCTTTTATGGTGTCTTCTAGCTGTTGTTATGAGGATTGTGAACTATCATGGTGCTGGTGCGAGGGTCATTTAGCATGAAAATGACGTTATAATAAAGCTTGAGTTCTTTTTGAAGTTGTTCAGTCCAGTTGACCATCTTGGTTCTAACTAGTCTCAGCTGGCCCAGTTACAAAGGGACCTTTTTATCCAGGCATCCTGTTTCTTAAAGATAAGCAGAGTTAGAGAAGGGTTGAAATTCAACTATGTCATGTAGGCATTATACTGGGGAACAGTCACACTTTTGTAAAATCCCCTCTTGAATGTGCACTATACTCAGTTGCTTCTAATAAGCAGAATAAAGCAAAAGTAATAGAACATCGTTTTTATGATTAGGTTGCAAAAATTCGTGACTTTTACCTTGCTAGCATTCTCTTTCTTGTCATCTTGGTTACTTGCTCTGATGAGTCAAGCTGCCATGTATTGAGATGCTCTATGGAGAGGTCTACAGCATGTGGAAACAACATAAGCTTCAGTCCACCCACATTTGAGAACCAACCACCCTTGGGAATTGCTGCCAACAACCAGCAATGTGAGAGCAGAAGTATTTGTAGTATGTTAGAAAACAGGTTCTTGCCAGTCAGTCATGGTAGAAGACCCAGAGCTGGAGAACCTAGGGGATCACAGAACTGGTAAGATAATAAATATTAATGAATTTAGCAACTAAGTTTGGTTATACTTTTTATGCAGCAACGGATAGCCAATGCAGGCTTCTGATGCTATACTTCAAAATCCATCACTGCTTTTTTTTGCCATGGAAATACAATGCACTAATCCTAGCTGATGACTGATTGTTGCAGGTATACTAAGGCAGGCATGCTTCTGGGAAAAATGGGATCCTCTACGGCCAGCTTTGAGGATTCCCAGTGGCTTCTTCAAATATTCCATGAACTCCATAGGATGCTTCAAGCTTTCCTGCCTCTCTCATTTACTCTGGGGAGACTTAAATTCAAGACTTTCTGTGTGCCCTGACCACTGCTTCCTCCCAATTTCCTTTCTCACAGTATTTCCCCTAAAAATATTTCAAGTATTTCCTTGAACTTGTAATGCTTTCTTGATGTCTGGTTCTCAGAAGATGCAGGCTAATACAACAATTTACCATTAGAACTATCTTCTTTTAATTTTTTTTCATAGTTTTTTTTTTTTTTAAACTATATGTTTTAGAGCAGTTTTGGGCTCACAGCAAAATTGGGTGGAAAGTTTGGAAAGCTCCCTTTTATCCCTTCTCCCCACCCGCCATACTCTCTGCATCCCATACCAGACATCCTACATCCAAGTGGTACACTTGTTACAACAACGAACCTACCTTGACACATCATTATCACCCAAAGATCATGGTTTACAATAGAGCTTACTCATGATGTATGTTCTATAGGTTTGGAAAATGTATAAAGATGTGTACACAACTATAATATTATTCAATAGTTTCAGTGCACTACTTAAAAAAAAAATCCTTTTTGCTCTACTTATTCCTTGCTTCCTCCCACCTAACTCCTGGTTATCCCTGACCTTTTTATTGTCTTCAGTTATGACTTTTTAAGAATGTGATATAGTTGACATCATATAGGATTTAGCCTTTTCAGATTGGCTTCTTTCACTTAGTAAAATGCATTACATTTTCTCCTTGTCTTTCCATGGCTTGATAGGTTATTTCTTTTTAAACTTTAGAGACTGACATATAGAATATGTATATACTCATGGGGTATGTAACGATGTCTTAATACACATAATATATACAGTGATTAGATCAGGGTAATTGGCATATCTATTATCACAAACATTTATTGTTTCTCATGTTGGAAACATTCCAGATCCTTCTCCTAGCCATTTGAAGCTATGTATTATTGTTAACTATAGTCATTCTACATTGGTAAAGAACACTAGAACTTATTCCTTCTACTTAGCTGTAACTGTGTATCCTTTGAAAAATCTCTTTCTGTCCCCTCTTTCTCCTACACTTCCCAGTCTTCAATATCCTCTGTTTCAATTTTTACTTCTTTGAGATCAACTATTTTTTAGCTTCCATACATGAGTGAGGACAGGCAACATTGAACTTTCTGTTACTGTCTTATTTCATTAACACAATATTCACCAGTTCCATCCATGTAGCTGTGAATGACAAGATTTCATTCTTTTTTTATGGATGAATAGTATTACACTGTGTATACATATCACATTTTCTTTGTTCATTCACCTGGACACCTAGGTTGATTCCATATCTTGGCTATTGTGCATAGTATAGTGATAAACATGGGTGTGCAGATGACTTCTTCAATACTGATTTCCTTTCCTTTGGATAAATGCCTAGTAGTGAGATTGCTGGATCATATGGTAGTTCTATTTGTAGTTTTTGTGGAATTTTCATACTATTATCCATAGCAGTTGTACTAGTTTACATTCCCACCAGTAGTGTAGAAGAGCTCCTTATTTTTATTTATTTATTTATTTATTTTGCATTCTCACTAGCTTGGTTAGGTGGTTTTTGCATTGCAATAAAGAAACACCTGAGGCTCAGTAATTTATAAAGAAAATAGATTTAGTTGATTTATGGTTCTTCACACTGTACAAACATGGTAGCAACATCTGCTTTGTTTCTGGTAAGGGCCTCAGGAAGCTGACAATCATAGTGGAAGGCAAAGTGGGAGATGTGGGAACAGGCCTGTCACATGGTGAGAATGGGAGCAAGAGAGAGAGGGACGAGGTGTCATACACTTTTAAACAACCGGATCTTGTGAGAACTCACTCACTATCCTGAGGACACCACCAAGCCATTCATGAAGGATCCACTCCCATGACCAAAACACCTCCCAGAATGTCCCATCTTCAACATTGGGGATTACATTTCAACATGAGATTTGGAGGGGACAGACATTTAAACTATATCATTCCACCCTTGGTTCCTCAAATCTCATGTCCCTCTCACATGGCAAAATTAAAAAAGTCTTAACTCATTCCAGCATCAAGTCCAAAGTGTTAAGTCTCATCTGAGACTCATCTCCTTCCAACTTTGAGCCTATAAAATCAAAGCGAGTTATTTACTGCCAAGATGTGATGGTAGTATAGGCATTGAGTAAACATTACTATTCCAAAAGAGAGAAATTTGTCGAAAGAAAGAGGCAACAGGCCTCATGAAATTCTGAAACCTAACAGGGCAGTCACTGAATCTTAAAGTTCTGAAATAATCTCCTTTTACTCCATGCCCCACATTGAGGACACGCTGGAAGGGGTCGGTTTTTAAGACCTTGACAGTTCCACTCTTGTGGCTTCGCAAGGTGCAGCTATTCTCATGAGTTGGAGTTGAGTGACTGTGGGATTCCAGATTCAGGGTGCAAGTTGTCAGTGGAGCTACCATTCTGGGGGCTGAAGGGTGGCAACCATCTTCCCACAGCTCTACTGCACTGTGCCCCAGTGGGGATTCTCTGTGGGGTCTCCAACCCCACATTTTCCTTTGGCATTTTCCTAGTAGAGGTTTTCTGTAAGGGCCCTGCCCCTGGATCAGGCTTCTGCCTGGGCCCACAGGCTTTCTCCTACATCCTCTGAAATGCAGCTAAAAGCCTCCAACCTTCCTTCATGCTTGCATTCTGTGCACCCACAGGCTTAACACCATGGTGGAAGCCACCAAGGCTTATGGCTTGTGCCCTCCAGAGTGGCAGCCAAAACCATACCTGGGGTCCTTTGAGCCATAATTGTAGCTGGAGCAGCTGTGATGCAGGGAGCAGTGTCCCTAAGCTGAGCAGGGAAGCAGCATCCCAGGCCTGGCCCCTGAAACAATTCTTTCCTCCTAGGCCACTGGGTCTGTAATGGGAAGAGCTGCCTCTAAGATCTCTGTAATGCCTTGAAAGTCTTTTTCCCACTGTCTTGGATATTAGCACTTTGCTCTCTTTTAGTCATACTAATCTCTCTAGCAAGTAGTAGTTCTGCAACCTGCTTGGAATTTTTCTCTGCCACATGGCCAGGCTGCAAACTTTCCAGACTTTTATACTCTGCTTCCCTTTTAAATGTAAGTTTCAACTTTAAGTCATTCCTTTGCTCCCATATATGATAATAGGTCATTAGAAGCAGCTAAGCTACATCTTGAACATTCTGCTGCTTAGAAATTTCTTCTGCCACATACTGTAAGTCATTACTGTTAAGTTCAAACTTCCACAGATCCCTAGGACATGAACACAATGCAGTCAAGCTCTTTGCTCAGGTGTAACATGGGTAATCTTTACCCCAGTTCCCAATAGCTTCCTCATTTACATCTGAAACCTCATCAGTCTAGCCTTCACTGTCAACGTTTCTATCAGTATTTTGGTCACAACAATTTGACCAGTATCTTAGAAGCTCCAAACCTTCTCTCATCTTCCAGTCTTCTTCTGAACTCTCTAAACTCCTCCAATCTCTGCCTATTACTCAGTTTCAAAGTCACTTGCACACTTTCAAGTATCTTTATAGCAAAGTCCCATTCCTCGGTACCAATTTTATGTATTAAGCCATTTTTGTATTGCTATAAAGAAATACCCAAGACTGAGTAATTTATAAATAAATGAGGCTTAATTGGTTCACAGTTCTGCAAGCTATACAAGCATGGCAGCAACATTTGCTTAGCTTCGAGGGCCTCAGGAAGGTTACACTCATGGAGGAAAGTGAAGTGACAGCAGGCATGTCACATGGCAAGAGTGGGAGCAAGAGAGAGAGGGAGGAAGTGCAACACAGTTTTAAACAACCAGTTCTTGTGAGAATTCACTCACTATCATGAGGACAGCACCAATCTATTCATGAGAGATCTATCCCCATGACTGAAACAGCTCCCATCATGCCCCACCTTAGACTTGGGGATTGCTGCTCAGCATGAGATTTAGAGAGGACAGCTATCCAACCTATATCAACAGCATTTGTTATTTTTTGTCTTTTGATAATGTCCATCCTAATTTGACTCATATGATACCTCATTGTTGTTTGCATTTCCCTAATGATTAGTGATATCAAGCATTTCTGAGAAATATCTGTTCAGGTTATTTGCCCACTTTTTTTTTTTTTCCTATTGAGATGTTTGAAGTCCTTGTATATTCTGGATATTAATCTGCAGTTTGATTAATAGATTGCAAATATTTTCTCTCATTGTGTACATTGTACTTGCACACTGTTGCTTGTTTCCTTTGCTGTGCAGAAGCTTTTTAGTTTGATATCGCATTTGTTTATTTATGATTTTGTTGCCTGTAATTTTGAGGTCTTATTAATAAACTTTTTCCAGGACAATGTGTTGAACCATTTCCTCTGTGTGTGTGTGTGTGTGTGTGTGTGAGTGTGTGTGTGTGTTTATACTAGTTTTAAAGTTTTGGTTCTTACACTTAGGTCTTTCATCCATGTTGACTTGATTTGTGTAGAGGGTAAGAGATGGGGTCTATTTTTATTATTCTGTATACGGACATCAAGTTTTTCAGAACCATTTTTTGAAGAGACTGTCATTTCCCCAAAGTATGTTCTTTCAGTCTTTGTCAAAAATCAGTTGGTTGTAGATATGTAGATTAATATCTGGGTTTTCTATGTTGTTTCATTGGTCTGTGTATCCATTTTTATTGCCAGCACCATGCTGTTTGGATATAACAGCTTTGTAGTCAGGTAGTGTGGTACCTCTAGCTTTGTTCTTTTGCTCAAAATTGCTTTGGCTATTTGGGGTTTTTGTGGTTCCATAAAATTTTTAACTTTTTAAAAATTTCTATGAATACTGTCATTGGTATTCTCATAAGAATTGCATTTAAACTGTACCTTGTTTTTGGTAGTATGGCCATTTTTACAACATTCTTTCAATCCGTGAGCTAGGATATCTCCATTTTTGCAGCCTCTTCAATTTCTTTCATTAGTGTTTTGTGGTTTTTCTTGTAGAGGTCTTTCACCTTGTTGGTTACATATATTCCTAGTTATTTTATTTTTTTGTAGGTATTGTAAATGAAATTGCCTTTTTAATTTATTTTTTGGTTATATCTTTATTAGTGTATAGAAACACTACTGAGTTTTGTGTGTTGATGTCGAATCCTGCAACCTTATTGAATTCATTTATCAATTCTAAGAGTTTTTTTGGTAGAGTCTTCAGGTTTTTCTATATACAAGATTATGTTATCTACAAAGATAGACAATTAGACTTCCTTCTTTCCAAAATAGATGCTGCCCTGTATTTCTTTCTCTTGGCTAATTGCTCTGGCTAGGACTTCCAGTATTACGTTGAATGAAAGTGCTAAGACTGGACATCCTTGTCTTGTTCTAGTTCTTATATAAAAAACTTTCAGCTTTTCCCTCTTCAGTATGATATTAGCTGTGGTTTTGTCATATATGGCCCCTGTATTATGTTGAGGTACCTTTTCCTACATCTAATTTATTAAGAATATTTTTTATTATGAAGAAATATTTAATTTTATCAAATACTTTACTTGCCTTTACTGAGATGATCATATGGCATTTGTCCTTTATTGCATTGATGAAATGTATCACATTTATTGATTCATACATGTTGAATCATTCTTGACTTTCTGGGATAAATCCCACCTGATCATGGTGTGTTATCATTTTGATATATTGTTGGAATCAGTTTCCTGGCATTTTGTCGAAGATGTTTCTATCTGTGTTCATCAGAGATATTGGTTTATAGTGGTTTTTTGTTGTTGTGTCCCTGTCTAGTTTTGGTATCAAGGTTACGCTGGTCTTGTGGAATGAGTTAGGGAGAGTTCCTTTCATTTCAATTTTTTGGAATAGTTTTAGAAGAACTGAAGTTATTTCTTCTTTAAAGGTTCAATAGAATTCAGTGGTAAAGTCATCTTGTACTGGATTTTTTTGGGGGAAGACTTTTTGTAACTGAGTCAATCTTATTACTTGTTATTGCTCTGTTTAGGCTTTCTGTTTCTTCTTGGTTCAATCTTAATAGGTTGTATGTATCTACAAATTTATCAATTTCCTCTAGGTTTTTTATTTTATTGGCATGTAAATTGCTTACAGTAATCTCTAATTATACTTTTATTTTCTGTGGTACCCATTGTGATAACTCCTTTTTCATTTGTGATTTGGTTTTTGGGTATTCCCTTTTTTTCTTTGTTAATCTAGCTAATGGTTTGTCCATTGGTTTATCTTTTAAAAAGCTAACTTTTTGTTCTGTGAATCTCTTGTATTTTTTAGTCTCGATTTTATTTATTTCTGCTTTTGATCTTTCTTTCTTTCTACTTATTGTAATTTTGGTTTGTTCTTGTTTTTCTAGGTCCTTGCAGTGCATCAGCAGGTTATTTTAAATCTCTCTAGTTCTTACTGTAGTCATTTACTGCTATAAACTTGCCTCCTAATACTTCTTTTTATTTGTCCCATAGAATTGGTATATTGAGTTTCTATTTTCATTTATTTCAACTAATTCTTTAATTGTATTTTTAATTTTTGTCTTCATTCACTGGTCTTTCAGGAACATGTCATTTAATTTCAATGTATTTGTATAATTTATTTGTTTGTTTATTTATTTATTTATATTTTGAGATGGAGTCTTGCTCTGTCACCCAGGCTGCAGTGCAGTGGCACAATCTTGGTTCACTACAACCTCTGCCTCCTGGGTTCAAGTGATTCTCCTGTTTCAGCCTCCTGAGTAGCTGGGATTACAGGTGCACGGAGCCACTCTTGGCTCTTTTGTATTTTTAGCAGAGACAGAATTTCACCATGAGCCAGGCTGGTCTCAAACTCCTGACCTCTGGTGATCCACCTGCCTTGGCCTTTCAAAGTGCTAGGATTACAGGCATGAGCCACCATGCCCAGCCTGAAATATGATTCTTTATTAGACTGATACCTTGTAGGTTTTCAAGTGAACCACTAGAGTTCACTCTCCCATATTTGAGTATGTGGGATTTTTTATGTGTCCTATCTCAGTCTTGATAAGTATGCAGGTCTGTTTCATCTAATATTTTGCTTTTTAAATCTTTATTCATAAATAATTGTAGACTCTTAGGAGTTTAGACACAGAGTCTTGTGTACCCTTCTTCCAGCTTCTTCCAATGGGAGTATCTTGTATTGTATATACTGCACTTGTTGTCAGTATTAAAACCAGGAAATTGAGATAAGCCTAATCATTTCATGATTTTTTACATATTTTCATGTATGTATGTGTGTGTGTGTTTATTGTTATTTGCCATTTTATCTCGTATAGATTCAGTAACTACCACTACAATCAGAATACAGACTAGTTTCATTTCCTATGCTACCATTTTTATTCATACCAACTGTCCTTTCTCTGTCTCCCGACAACCACAATTATTTTCTCTATCTCTAGTCTTGCCATTTTAAGAGTGCTATATAAATGAAACCCTATAATATTTAACTTTTGATTTGGGCTTTTTTTAAATTAGGCATAACGCATTTGAGATCAGTCTGGGTTGTTGAAGGTACTAAGAGTTCATTCCTTTTTTATTACTGAATGAAATTCCATTGTATGGATGTCCCACAGCTTGAAACCATCTGCCCTTTGAGAGACATTTAGTTTGCTCCCAGTTATTTGCTACTTTGAATAAAGTTGCCATGGATATCAATGTAGAAGTTTTTGTGTGAACATAAGTTTTTCATTTCTCTTGGATAAATATCAAAAAGTGTGATTTTGGGGATGTATGTTAAGTGTAAATTTAATTTTCTAAAAAACTGCCAAACTGGTCTTCCAGAATGGCTGTACCACTTTATCTGAATGCCAGCAATGTATGAGAGATCCAGTTTCTCTACAAGAGAACACTAATTTTTTTTAAAAAAAATTCAACCTAGACTAGTAAGTTTGTAGTGATATATCATTATGATTTTAATTTGCATTTCCCTAGTGGCAAATTGTGATGTACATCTTTTCGTGTGCTCAATTGTTATTGAAGTCTCTTTTTCATACAGTGTCTGTTCAAATATTTTGCCATTTCCCCATTATAATGTTTGTTTTCTTATGGTTGTGTGTAGAGAATTCTTTAATTTTGAAAATGCAAGACTTTTAATCGGATATGCTATATGCAAATATATTCTATGTTTTAGTAAAGTCTTGTCTTTTTGTCTTTGAGGGTGTTTTATAATGCAGAAGTTCTTAATTTTTCTAAAATTCTACTTATCACTTTCTTCTTTTATTCATCATGTACTTGGTGTCACACACAAGAAATCTTGCCCTAATCGTGTAACAAAGAAGTTTGTTTTCTAAAAATATTATAGGTTTACAATTTGTATTTAGATATATAAGCCATTTTTAGTTAGATTGTGTGTAAAATGTGAGATTTAGCTTGAGCTTCACTTTTTTTGCCAATGAATATGTAATTATTCCACCACCATATGTTAAATTACTTTCATTAAATTGATTTTGTAACTTTGTCAAAAATCAGGCATGTTTGTATAGCTCTATTTCTGAGTTGTCTATGACCATTCCATTTATCTATTTGGCTATCCCTCTGCCAATATCACACTTTCTTGATTTCAGAGTTTGCATAGTAATTCTTAACAACTGGTAGAGTGATTCTTCCCTTTTATTCTTCTAAAATTATTTGGATTTAGCTGATATAACAATGATGAAATTTAAAATAACAGTGAGACAAGCATACTATAAACTGCTTTCCTGGAAAATCCTCAAAAGTCTGAGGAATTAGTGGCATCAACTTCATCAAGAAATTGGAATAAATGAACCACTAAAATAATAACTCTTAAATTGCATGGCAGTAGGCAATTGTCCATCACTCAGGCAAAAATCCATAGTGTATTCTCTGGACTGGAGGCAACAGATAACACTGAGAGAAGAAAAATTAATTTCAAAAGAAATTAATACATTTTGAATGTTGACGCTACCTAACTCTCATTGCCTAACTGGCTTTTAGGATTCTGACAGGTTAAGTCTATACTCTGCAGACATGGAAATGTAAAGAATCTTGTTCTTGCCTATTTGTTAGTTCCTTTAATTTTCATTTCTATAGTGAGATTGTAGATTTCAGTTTCCTTTGACCATGCTGCTGGAATCAGGGTTGGTGCATAAGAATCTGGGCCAATTCAATAAGCACATCATATATTTACTGGAGATTGTTCTTATTCTCTGTGCCTTTTTCTACTGAATAATTTTTTTATTACATATTGACTTGTATGAGTTTATTACATATAAAGTTTTACTTTTATATGGGTTTCAAATAAATCTCCTAGTCTACTATTTTGTTTAAGGTGTGTTTAAAAAGTTGTAATTATCTATATTATTTGCTGGTATTTTATGAAAATGGTAATTTTATCATTTTCTCACTTTTTTTTTTTGCTACATTAAACAACCATAACAGTATCTAAAGTAATTTTATATTTGGAAGATGGTTTCTACTTGCTAGATTAGATAAAGGACTGTGTGGTTCACAGACTAGAACTGGTCCTCTTGGGAGGGTCATATAGGAACGAATAACTCTTTGACTATTACTTCTTTTTAAAAAGTCCTGTGTTTTCCTAAGCTACAATTTCCTTTATTTTACCTCTAAGGCTGTGAAAGCTATAACTGCTTGGTCTTTTCAATTCTGCCTCCTCTTCTTTTTTTCTTACCTTTCCATCCCTGTATTACCCAGCTTCTGAATTAAAAGTGTGTAAATCTCTTACCTGAAATCAGATTCAAAGACAGTTTATTTGAAAGAATTTATAATTGATTTTTCTCTCAATTATGTTTTCCCTTGGAAACAATACTATTGATGACTTTTTTCCCTCACTATTTACTTAACATCTAAGTAGTATTTTTTAGAAATTGTCAAGTTACTTTGGGATGGATTTCCATTGATTCATACTGTTAAAGCTAATTTAAGTATTATTTATTTATTTATTTATTTATTTATTTATTTATTTATTTAGAGATAGGGTCTCACTCTGTCACCCAGGCTGGAGTACAGTAAATCAATCACAGCTCACTACACCCTCAAATTCCTGGGCTCAATCAATCCTCCCACCTCCGCCTCCTCAGTAGATGGGGCTACAGGCATGTGCCACCATGCTTGGCTAATTTTCCATTTTTTTTTTTTGTAAAGACATTGTCTCTCCATGTTGCCCAAGCTGGTCTTGAACTCCTGGACTCAAGTAATCTGCTACCTTGGCCTCCCAAAGTGTTGGGATTACAGACATGAGCCACCAAGCCTGGCCTAAGTATAATTTAAAATATATTTTTTTCTCCCTAGGAGAGAGATGTATCAACTTACCAGTCTATTTGATCATTACTCTTCATCAGTGATAAATGTTAATACTAATATTGAGGAGAAGGAAGAGGAAGTGACTGAAGCAATAAGGGAAACAAAGTCATCAAAAAATGAATTACATTCTCTTTCAAAAACGGTGAGTTTTTCATATTTAAAAATAAAAAATACTGATTTTTGTTTTGAGTTATAAATAGCAAACATTTTGTCAATAATTAAATAGCAATTGGCCAATTTTTTTAATATTTAGCCAATTTGCCTATGTTAGTTTTCTATTGCTGCCTAACAAATTACCACAAATTTAGCATCTTGAAACAGTACTCATTTATTATCTCAACCTTTTCCTAACTCAGAAGTCTGGGCACAGCATGGCTCAAGTGGTTGCTCTGCCCTAGGACTGGCAAGACTAAAATCAGGGTATCGGTAGCCTGACATTTCTGTCTGGAGACTCCAGGATAACACTATTTTTAGTATACAGGTATCAAAATATCAGAATAGACCCCTATAAAGATGTCTAATTATTATGTGTCAATTAAAATAAAAACTGAAGAAAAACTTCAAACAAGAACTTATTCAGTTTTTGTTTTAATTGACACATAATAATTGTACATTTTTATAAGGGGTCTAATGTGATATTTTGATACCTGTATACAATCTGTAATGATCAAATTAGGGTAACATTCAGCATTTCTTTGTGTTGGTAACATTCAAAATTGCCCTCTTTCCAGGATTTTGAAAATATAGAATGAATTATTATTAACTAGAGTCACTCTACAGTGCTAAAGAACACTAAAACTTACTTGTCTTATTAAGCTATAATTTTTTATCTCTTATCCAACCTCTCTCTATGCCCCCTACCCCCTACACTTCCTAGTCTCTAGTTATCACTACTCTACTCTCTGCTTCTGTGAGATCAACCTGTTTAGCTTCCATGTATGAAGGAGAACGTATGGTATTCATTTTTCTGTGCTAGGCTTATTTCACTTGACATAATGCCCTCCTGTTCCATCCATGTTGCTGCAAATAAGAGGAATTCGTTCCTTTTTATTGCCAAATAGTATTCCATTGTGTATCACATTTTCTTATCTACTCATCCGTTGATGGAAGCAGGTTGATTTCATATCTTAGGTTTTGTGAACAGTGCTGCAATAAATGCAAAGGTGTAGATATCTCTTGGACATACTGATTCCTTTTTCTTTGGATATATAACCAGCAGTGGGATTGTTGGATCATATGTAAATCTTTTTTTAGTGGGTTTTTTTTTTTTTAAGAATCTTCATACTGCTGTGATCTCCACTCCACAGTGGCTGTATTCATTTATAGTCCCACCAACAACGTTTGAGAGTACCTTTTCTCTGCATCTTCAACAGCATTCATTATTTTTTGTCTTTTTGATACTACCTGTTCTAACTGGGGTATTCAGTTTTGACATGATTTAATTCTTATGGTTTGAGAACTGAAGCCTTTGTTTCCTTGGCAGCTGTCAGCCTGAGATCACACTCAGTTTTCAGAGGCTGCCTGCATTCCCTAGCTATTTGTTCCCTTCTTCTTTAAAACCAGCAGTGGTGTGCTCCTGCTTGGAAGCATCTGACCTTTCATTATGACTCATCTTTTCTGAAGATAAAGCTTTCTTTTCCTGCCATATCTCATTCACTGTTGTATAAGAACATAATAGATAAAATAAATAATAGTATAGTAAAAGGAAATAATATATAAATTATTATGCCAATTTGCATTCCAACCTGGAGTTAAAGACATTCTTCTCTACAATAAGGCTTTTTAATCGTACCTCATTATGGTTTGTTATTAGTTATTAATGGAACTGAACATTTTTAATGATTTTTGTGTGGTGATTTGTATTTCCTTTTCTGTGAAAACCTGCTCATGATTTTCCTGCTATATACTGAGTGTCATCTCACTGATTTGTAAGAATTTATATATTGTGGATACTAAATATTTTCTAGTTACAAATGTTAAAAATATATTTACCCAAACTTTTTTCATTTCTTTATGGTGACTTCTGATGAAAAGACATCTCAGTTTAATGTAGTATCAGGTATAAATACATTGCTTTGTGCTTTTTCCTTTTGTGAACTTGTTTAAGAAATTGTCCCACTCCTGAGATTATAAAAATATTTTCTGTTACTTCATTCTCAATGTTTCTGAATTCTGCTTTTAATGTTTATGTGATAGTTTTAGATGAAACTATGTTTAGAATGTTTAAAATTGAGGCTTATTTTTCTCACTCTGCCTTCTATTTACAAATTTGGAAGTAAAAAGCTATTTCTACAATTTTTGGAATGCATATTTCACTTGCCAGATGTGATGCATAATTAATATGAAATTAATGTATGGGTGTAATGTGAAGTGAGGTTCCAGTTATTTTTTGTAAAATATATAAAACAAATTGTTACAATGCAATCTTCTGATGGGTTTTGTTTATATATCTGTAATCAGTGCTCTCTCTCTCCCACATTAGGTTTTTATGTTTGTGTGGATCTTTTTCCATTCACTTTTTACTTTGATCTATTTGACCATCTTCACCTGAACACTCCATGTCAGCATCACTAAAATTCCATAATGGGTGTTAATTATCTGTGATAGTGAATCCTCTGATCTTATATTTTCTTTTGAGTTCTAGGCTTTTCTTGATTCTTGCTCTTCCATATAGGTTTCAGGATTATCCGGTTCATTTCTTTAAAAATTTGTGTTGGAACTATGATTGAAACTGTATCCACTTATGGAATAATTGAGTAAGAACTCTAGTCTTTATGATAGGGACTTCTAAACATACCCATGACCTATCTCTGTTTATTTGAGTTGTTTTCCCAAATTGAACCTTAATCAATGTTCTTGGAACTTTCCAAAAGGAAAACTGTGTCTTTGCAAAATCAGACAGTGATGAGACAAATTAACCCTTCCATCTTCATCTAATGTTAAAGTTATTTTTTAAAATTGATTTGTAATGTGATCCTGATATGTTTATAAAATTGGTCTATATGATAGAAATAATTTAAAATTTATTATGGTTTAATTCATGTTCTAATATATGGGTAATTTGCGTAAATATTTCATTTGACAAAAATGTTTTCTCTGATTTGGGGATACAATTCTAAGTAGATTGATTTAGCCATCTGTGTTAGTTGTGTTATTTAAATCTTTTATATTTCTGGTTTATTTTCTGACACTTCTATCAATTACTGTGAGAGATGAATTAAAATATCTCAGGGAGATGGGTTACTTTTCTCATTTTTCCTAATTTTTGCTTTATGAATTTTGAAGCCATAAGTTTAGAATGATTAGAGTTGAGCTTTTTATTATGCTTTTATTTGCAAGGTTTGAAGTTATGAATTATTAATAAAGTTTGTGGAATGCATATTTCACTTGACAGATGTTAAGCATACTCAATATCTTTAACTTCTTTCTGAACAGTTTAGGGATTTTGTGATCCTCTCCTGACATATATTCAATTTTCTATCGTTTTATTAATTTTCTTATCAAGATAATTTATTAATTTACACAATAAATGTTTGTTTATATTTATTCCCAGGTTAATATTTTGCACACAACTCTGTGTGTTAGACTTTCCTAATTAAAATTCCTTTTACCTTTTTAAAAAAAAGGTTTTTTGTTGTTTGTTTCTTTTATTTCTTGGGATAGTAGTCTTATACTGTCACCAGGACTGGAGTGCAGTGATACGATCTCAGCTTGCTGCAACCTGTGTCTCACGGGTTCAAGTGATTCTCCAACCTCAGCCTCCCCAGTAGCTGGGATTACAGGTGTGTGCCATCATGCCCGGCGAATTTTTGTATTTTTAGTAGAGATGTGGTTTCACCATGTTGGCCAGGCTGGTCTCAAACTCCTGACCTCAGGTGATCTACCCACCTCAGCCTTCCAAAGCGCTGGGATTACACGCATGAGCCATCCTGCCCAGCCATTTTTATTATTATTATTTTTAAACTCTACCTCTTGCAAATAAGATTCAAGATTTGAAATTCTCAAAATTTTTTTAAGTTTTATTTTCATTTATAATGTCTTAATTTTGTTCTCATTCATGCAGTGTGGAGAATATTAACCTGAATTCATATGAGAATGACTTACACTGCTACATAGACAAGAGAGAAGGATCCAGAAATAGACAAGGGTGAAAACACTAAACAAAAACAAAAACAAACAAAAGAACCAACCCGCTAAAGCAAAAACACTGGGCTGAAATACTAGAGGAGGAGGAAATGGCATCAATGAGAAGGAAGAACCTGATCTTAAATAGATAGTAGTACAAGTTTCTCTACATTTGCCCTTGTTTCTGTCTCCAGCCTCTTTGTTGCTCCCACTTTCCCTCTGACTCTATACTCTAACCACCTGAAACAACCTCAGGACAACAGAATGTGCCACATATTTTCATTCTTCCAGCTCTTTATAAATACTCTTCCCTCAAAATATAATGTCTGTTTGACTCTGTTCATTCTCTCAATCCTATCATTGTGTAGCTGAATTCTCTTGTTTTAAATCTCAACTTAAAAGGAAGAAAATCCTTGGTGAAACCATCTCTTAACTTTTTTCCTTCTGCTTTGAACTCTACATTCTGCGTTTATCCCTATGCTGGCACTTATAACACTCAGTTGAAATTAATGATTAGTTGTCTACTTCTAAGACTGTAAGGTTTTTAAGGGCAGGAGATGCATTGTGGCTCTTTCTTTGTCTCTGTGTAATTTGTCTAATGCCTTTCCCATATTAGACAATAAATGCTTGTTGAATAAGTGAGTATGAATCAAGGAATAAATGGAAGGAAGAAAGGGAAGGAGGGAGAGGGAAGAAAACGAAGGAAGTGGGGGAGGGGAGGGGAGGAGGGAGGGAGGGAAGTAAAGGTAAATAGGAGGGTGGGGGGAAATCCTACACCTTGTGAGCCTATAAAGAACTTGGTGACCTGGAGTGTAGAGAGTAGCCATTCACAGAATCTTCGATAATTTAAAACAATGCCTGTAGCTTTCCCAGGGATTACTATAAAAGCACCAAGGAAGTATAGCATAATCAATAAAAGTTTTAAAAATATTACATACTGTTGACAAATAGTTGTTACCTCAGTTTAATAATCATGCTGAAATTTGTCTACATCTATAAAAATATCAACATGAATAAAATTTTCAAAAAGGGAATATTTATCCAGTAAACCTACAATCAGTTTTTTATTTCTTTGATCATCTCTAAAATGACAACGCTGGCCCTCCTCAATTTAATGTTATAACACAATGTTATTTATTTATTTATTTATTCATTCATTCATTCAAAGACAGAGTCTGTCTCTGTTGCCCAGGCTGGAATGCAGGGGCATGATCTGGGCTCACTTCAACCTCCGCTGCCTGAGGTAAGTGATTCTCCTGCTGCAGCCTCCTGAGTAGCTGGAAATACAGGTGTCAGCCACCATACCCAACTAATTTTTTGTATTTTTGGTGGAGACAGGGTTTCACCCTGTTGGCCAGACTGGTCTTGAACCCCTGACCTCAGGTGATCCACCCACCTCGACCTCCCACAGTGCTGGGATTACGGGCAAGAGCTACCACCCCCGGCCACAAAATGTTATTTTTGCTGAGAAATTGGGTATATATTTATAAGGTTAGTGATATTTTTTAATTATAGAAATCATTTGGGGACTATCATGCATTCTAGAAGAGATGAGAAAAATGAAATTTAGATATATTTTTTTTTCTGCATTTTGCTCATTATAAAACCTTTAAGTTAGATTTTCAAAGAGTGCATGTTAAGCACTCAATTAAAAGCAATGCTGTGCATTATTGCCATGCATTATTTTTTGGTATGCAATTGAAACTTCCCAGTTCAAGAGAAAAATAAAAGATTTGTGCTGCCTAATTGCACATACAACTTAAAATGATTTTTTTTTTAATTTCAAGACATTTTATGCTTTCAATTTAGAGTCTTTACCTCATTAACATACACTTTTCTCTAATTTGTGTCATTGGATCTTTGAAAACACTTTATTTCCTTTTTATTTCTAAAAACAATGGCTTTTGTTAGCCAGAAAACATCTTGAAATTGGCTAAGTGCATTAAAGTAATGTTGAGATAAAATCCTTTTTGAATGTAAAAGAAAGAATTTCCTGTAAATCCCTTTCCCATGTTTACTTTATAGTCTACTCCCAAGGTTCAGAATTGTTTTTTAAGAAAATAATTTCATGATCTGCAACTTTTAGTTTCTTGTAATATAAAAAGGCTTTTATTTCTGATTTTATCAATTGATAATAAAAAGTGACTTTTAGGGATTTAGAAATATTTATGAATTTTATATTTTATTGACAATCACGTAGACACACAAAATTATTTTTTAGTAACTTAGTTTTCATATAAATGTTGCATATAAGTGGATTCGTTCTGTATATTAGTTGGTATTTTCATAATTTTTGAATATTGTTTTTGTTCATAGAAAGCTAATTTACATAACTTTATATATTAGCCTATATATTATATTGTGTGGATCTAAACACTACAAAATACCCATTCAACTATGCCTTTTGATTCATACATTTGCCTTGAGAATTTTCAAATTAAGCAAATTCCTTCTCAAAAATAGATGAAGCGATAGTTATTTCTAATAATAACAATTTATCAAATAGGAAGGCAGCCTAGAGAGGCTGAGTGATTGAGTGATTTTCTAACAGACACAAAGCTATTAAGTGGCAGAGTCAACCTATAACCCCAATTTTTGGACTACGAAAACAGTTGTGTTTCATTACACAATATTCATATATGTGTTTTGTAGATAAAATAGGATAAAATTTAGAAAACTACACATTGCTGGCCAGGCATGGTGGCTCATGCCTGTAATCCTAGCACTTTAGAAGGCTGAGGCAGGCGGATCACCAGGTCAGGAGTTCGAGACTGGCCTGGCCAATATGGTGAAACCCCATCCCTACTAAAATATACAAAAATTAGCCTGGCATGGTGGTGCACACCTGTATTCCCAGCTACTCAGGAGGTTAAAAAAAAAAAATGGTATTTCTAGTTCTAGATCCTTGAGGAATTGCTACACTGTCTTCCACAAAGGATTATAAATCATGTTGCTATAAGGATATGCACACGTATGTTTATCGCGGCACTATTCACAATAGCAAAGACTTGGAACCAACCCAAATGTCCATCAGTGACAGACTGGATTAAGAAAATGTGGTACATATACACCATGGAATACTATGCAGCCGTAAAAAAGGATGCGTTCGTGTCCTTTGTAGGGACATGGATGCAGCTGGAATCCATCATTCTCAGCAAACTATCGCAAGAAGAGAAAACCAAACACTGCATGTTCTCACTCATAGGTGGGAACTGAACAATGAGAACACTTGGACTAGGAAGGGGAACATCACAAACCAGGGCCTGCTGTGGGGTGGGGAAAGGGGAGGGGGGAGGGATAGCATTAGGAGATATACCTAATGTAAATGACAAGTTAATGGGTACAGCATAGCAACATGGCACATGTATACATATGTAACAAACCTGCATGTTGTGCACATGTACCCTAGAACTTAAAGTATAATGAAAATAAAAAATAAAAAATAAAGAAAAATCCACATTGCTAATTTTTTTAATAATAGGATGTCAACACTTTTTATGTGTGTATTTTGTGTGGCACATATATAAAATATTAAATGACATCTGTGAAATTGACTTTTACTATCTTTTATTTTAAAGAAGTGCTTAATGTTATCTAAATGCTGATTTCAAATATATACTAATGGCCATGCTAAAGATTTTAAAAATATACTCTGATTATAAAAGCAGTACATAGGAATAGATGTTCATTTATAGAAAATGCTGTGAAGATGATTTTAGTTTCTCATTTAACCTATTGAGATGATGTATTATATTAATATTTAACCATTTTTAAATTCATTAGATGAACTCTGCTTGGTTATGGTTTATTGTTCTTTTAATTTACTGCTGAGTTTGATTTGCAAGGGTTTTATTTAAGATTTTACATCCATATTCATAAGTGATTCTGTATTCCGGTGTTCTTAATTTGTGCTATATTTGATAGATGCTCTTATCAGGATTATGCCAGCTTTATAAAATGAATTTTGAAACCTTTCTTCCATTCTTATTACCTAAATAATTAATACATATTTAAATAACTTTCTCTTGAAGATTTGATAGAACACCTTGGTGATTTTTTTCCATTGTTTGAATTATTATTTTCTTTTTCATGGGCCACTGTTTTATTTAATAACATAATTGTCCTATCAGGCTATGTATTTCTTCTTGAGGTTAATGTCGAATTTTTTAATGGCCCAGGAAATAATCTAAATGGATTAAGATTTCCAAATATATTACCATAGCATGACATGAAATGCTTGCTTCCAGTTTTGCTGTTATGTTATTTCTAATTGTATATGTATTTTCACTTTTTAAATTAGATTTAAAAATGTTTAATAATGCATTTAAAAAGAAATGATTTTTAGATTCAATAATTTTAGAATTTTCAAACTTTTAATGTGTTAATATGTACTTTTACAGTTACAATTTCTTTTTTCTTTGGGCTTATTCTTTTACTTTTACTTTTCACTTCCCTGTTTTTCATGTTTAATATGTGTGTGTGTGTGTGTGTGTGTGTGTGTGTGTGTGCGCGCGCGCGCGTATTCATTCTTTCCCCAACAGCTACAGTACAGTTGCATTTCCTGATATTCTTTGTGGAAAATTCTTTGAAAGTCATTTCTGTCTTCAATTTCTCTCCTTGCATTCTCACATAAGATTATTCCAGTCAGGATCTGCCCTACAAACTCTGCTTCAATTGCTATTAATGAATCCTGTTTTCTTCCTTAAAACCCTCAGAAAATCTGATGGGATTCATTATAGAAACTATGACATAAAGTTATTTTAAGGCATGTTTTGAAAGGCATAAATACTTAATGCTGATTCCTCAAAGTTTAGAATATACTCAAGCAAATAGAAAATATTGATCTATGATATCGCCATCTAGATGTAGTCACTGTTAATTTTTTTTTGTATAGAAACACATAGGCCTTATAATACATATAAATAATGATATTATATGCATACAGTAATTGATGGCATATTTCTTCTTTCATGACATAAAAACTGATTTCAATATTATATTTTACAATTAACTTTAAAGGCTTTAGAGTTTCTTTTTTAACTTTTAAGTTCAGGGATACATGTGCAGGTTTGTTACACAGGTAACCTCATGTCATGGGGGTTTGTTGTCCAGGTTATTTTGTCACCCAGGTATTAAGCCTAGGACCCATTAGTTATTTTTTCTGATCCTCTCCCTCCTCCCACCCTCCACTTTCTCACAGACCTCAGTATGTGTTGTTACCCTCTGTGTAACCTTGTGTTCTCATCATTTAGCTCCCACTTATAAATGAGAACATGTGGTATTTGGTTTTCTGTTCCTGTGTTAGTTTGCAAAGGATAATGGCCTCCAGCTTCCACCATGTCCCTGCAAAGTACATAATCTTGCTCTTTTTATGACTACATGGTATTTCATGGTGTATATGTACCACATTTTCTTTGTCAGGTCTATCATTAATAGGCATTTAGGTTTGATTCCAAGTCTTTGCTATTGTGAATAGTGCTGCAATGAACATACATACACATGTGTATTTTAACAGAATGATTTATATTCCTTTGGGTATGTACCCAGTAATGGGACTGCCAGATTGAATGCTGCCTTTAGGTCTTTGTGGAATCACCACACTGTCATACACAACGATGAACTAATTTACAATCCCACCAACAGGGTATAAGCGTTCCTTTTTCTCCACAATCTCCCCAGCATCTGTTATTTTTTTGGCTTTTTAGTAACAGCCATTCTGTCTCATGTGAGATAATATTTCATTGTGGTTTTGTTTGCATGTTTCTAATGATCAGTGATGTTGAGCTTTTTTTCATATGCTTGGCCACATGTAAGCCTTTTAAAAAGCATCTTCTCGTGTCCTTTGCCCACTTTTTAATGCAGTTACTTGGTTTTCTCTTGTAAATTTAAGTTCCTTGTAAATGCTATATATTAGACCTTTGTTAGATATATAATTTGCAAAAATTTTCTCCCATTCTGTAGGTTGTCTGTTTACTCCATTGATACTTTCTCTTGCTGTGCAGAAACTGTTTAGTTTAATTAGGTTCCATGTGTCAATTTTTAGTTTTGTGGCAATTGCTTTTGGCATCTTGGTCATGAAATCTCTGCCTGTGCCTATGTCCTGAGTGGTGTTGCCTAGGTTGTCTTCCAAGGTCTTTGTAGTTTTGGGTTTTACATTTAAGTCTCTAATCCATCTTGATTTAATTTTTGTTTGTGGTGTAAGGAAGGGGTCCAATTTCAATCTGCATATGGCTAGCCAGTTTTTTTCTATACTAGCTATTTTGTCTGTCATTTCCTGAATAATTTTATCATGATTTTTGGCATCCTTGCATTGGGTTTCAATGTACTTTTGTAGCTCAATGATCTTCATTCCTATCCATATTCTGAATTCTATTTCTGTCATTTCGAGTATCTTAGCCCAGTTCCGACGCCTTGCTGGAAAGGTAATGTGGTACTTGGAGAAAAGAAGCCACTCTGGCTTTTTGGGTTTTCAGCATTCTTGTGATGGTTCTTTCTTATCTTTGTGGGCTTATCTACCTTCAGTCTTTGAGGTTGGTTACCTTCGGATTTGTTTTTTTTTTTTTTGTAATCATGTTGATGACCTTGGGTGTTTAATTGTGATATAAGGTGGATTCAGCCGACTGACTTCGGTTCTGGGAGATTTAAGGGGGCCAGTGTTCATCTCCCAACTCCTAGACTGCATGCTCTGACCTGGGGGGACTTGTATTGAGCCCTGACTTTGCTCTTGGCTCCTTGAGGTTTGGCCTGCACTGGGGAAGCCAAGGTGCCACAGCTGCAGCAGAGTGCTAGTGGGTGCAGGGGCGTCTGTCTCCCTGCCAGCTTTCACCACAGTGGCAGAGGCAATGTAGCTTGTCAGGGGGTGGGGAAAGGAGGCCCCTGCTGGAGACTCTGTGTGTGGTTGCATTGGAGGTGGTGTTGTCTCGGGGCCAGAGTGCTGGCCCTGGCAGGTCTGGGTGCCTTCTCTGTGCCCTGCAAGCAGGAGTGATCACTCAGGGTGTGAGAGGATTCCTTGTTCTCTGCACAGTATTAGCACAAGGGTGAGGCACTGGCGGGGGCGGGGCTTGCTGGCTCTGGGTCCTCCAAGGCTCTCAGAAATGGCCATGATCAGGGATGTTGAGGTTCCAGCTGCACTCCCATGTGCTAGCAGGGCAAGTAAAGCAAAAACTCTCCCGTGCAGACATGTGCCAGGGTAGTGATGTGGTGAGTTGCTGTGAGCCCAGGGAGCGCTGAAGTATGGAGAGCGAGCATGTGGGCTGGTGTGTGGCCACAGGGGACCATCTTACTGGAGCTCTCTTTGGTTAGGTATGGTTTACCGATGCAGAAGCTATGGTGTGGGCCCCACTCGAGACTGCCCTATAAGCAGGTTTGGCCAGGCTGGGGACCCGTGAGAGGCCAGCAGACTAAAGAGTGCACAGGTCAGACTAGTCCCATCTGATGTGCACAACCACCTTGCAGAGATCCCACCGTTCCGCTAGGGCTAAAGAATCTTACAGGAGCAAGTCGAGCCTAGAGGTAGGGCCACCCCTAGCTGTGCTGCACTACAGATGCTCTGGCACCAAACCCTCTAGGCTCTACATCAGCTGGCTTGCTGCCCTTACCACTTCTCGAAGAGGCTCTCCTTGCCACCTCAAGTGTCCATGGTGGTCGAGGGGTCCCTTCCTGCTGGGGTTTCAGAGGCCCATGGCAAGAGCAGGTTGCTCCTAGCCAGTTCCACTCACCCATTCCTCCGGAACAGTTGTGGTTCAAAAATGAGCCCCCATATGCGATAGCCCTTGCAGCATTCCCAGCTTTCTCCCCCTTCAACCCAGCTTCTGTGTCCACTCTTGGTGTCTTCCCTCTGAAGATCTGTTAAAAGCACGCCAGTAGTCTCAGTCCCTCCATGGGAGCTGTTCCACTTGTCTGCACCTAGTTGGCCATCTTGCCCTGTCTCTCTTTAGAGTTTCTTAAACCCTTGTCATTGGATATTAAGTGTGTTTTAATTTTTAAGTATTATAAACGAAGCTGTAATAAATATCTCTAAAACTTTTAAATTGAACGTAACTATTCATTTTAAGCAAAACGGTATTGTGATAACAAATAATGAATTATATTATACAGTATTATAAGAAGCACAGGTAAAAATGATATATCTTAGCATTCTGCCAAAGCTTAAATAATTTGCCAGTATTTTCACATTTTCCAAAATTCTTAAAACCTTAACTTTACCCTTTTTCAATCCACTTTTAAGAAGACATCTTTATGAATTGAATTTCATATCATTAACTCTATGGGGTTATAAGACTTGTCGCATTGTCTATTGGATCTTGTATGGCAACTGGTTCACAATTTTGTACTATATTCACCCTTTAATTGTATAATTTAGATGTTGGCATTGGCTTTACTTCCTTGAATATAAAATAAGTTTTGAACATTTAAACATAACCAAAACTACATAATAACTCTTGGTGATTAAATTGTTTAAATCTAGAGGTGTCCTTCCTTCATATACCTTATGATTTAAATTATTTAATTTTTAAGATAAAAATTGTTTTTGTCTTTAATGATTATTATATTGTAAAAGAGATAGATTTTGGAAGTTTTGTAATTGATTTCAGTGAAATGGAGAGCTAAGAAAACTTACTCTCTTTGCAATAAATAGCGCATATTTAAAATCACTGTAATTTTGTATACATTTGATTCCATATGATTAACTCTTAGATGAATCTATCCATTTTAATTTTATATATATTATCTTTCCATATTGTCCAGCAGATTTCTTGTACTTCACAGTCTGCATTTAGAGGTAATTTCTGTGTATTAAATACTGTCAGTACTGGTTGCGAATAGTAATATTCTCTAAAGGATAAAATGCTCCAAGGTTGGTAAATTCAGTCACTTTCTAGCTGCTGTGTTGATTTTGTATATGACACAATAAAACCTATATTCTGTATATAAATGCTAAAATTTTAGTTTTATGTTTAGGCATAGTATAAAAATATTATTTAATCAATTTTAATTGAAGTTACTTTTAGAAGGGTGGATTTATAGGCTTCTTAAACAAGAGGGCATCAAGGAAATTTAAGGGTGTTACTTCTCAACTACTTTAGTGTAGCCAAAAATAGAGAAGTGATTATCTTTTTAAAAAATGATGGATTTGGCTTCTTTCTCATGAAATAAATATATATATATGTACATATGTGTATATATATGTGTGTGTATATATATGTATGTATTTTAGGATCATCGGAAAGTCATAATTTCTTTCTTTAGTTTCAAAGCTCCAAAAAAACAAAGACATTTCACCCCAGGATATATCAAACCTATATAGTTTCATCTGTACTTGATTAGATGATGAGATTTTGGACATTAGAGATAATAACATTTAGATGCAAGTTTGTGCTTTGGTTGGAGATTTGTGGGCACCCTCAGAGGAGGTGAATGTATTTTGCGTATGGGTGGGATGTGGATCCTGGACCCAGGGAGTGCAGTGTGGTATGCAGAATCTGGGCCCTCATAATTTGTGCCCTTCATGTCATGCTTGTAAATATGCAAGGTTATATGGGCAGAAGGATTTTGTAGATGTAATTGTGTTTATAATCAGTGCCATTAGATTGGGAGATTATCCTGGATTGTAATGGTAATCACATGAGTCTTTGAAAGCATAATTTTCTTCTGGCTGAGAGCAGAACAAGTCAGAGAAATGTAGAGTCAGAGAGTTCCAAAGCATGAGAAGCGCTCAGCCAGTCATTGCTGACTTGAAGATGGGAGGGGGCCACATAGAAACTGTGAAAAGATAATACATTCTGCCTGGAACTGTAATGAGATTACAACCTTAATGAGATTAGAAATGGTTTATCCCCCAGAGCCTCTAAAGGAGAGCCCAGGCCAACTGAAAGTTTCATTACAGCTTGTGAGACCCTAAGCAGAGTCCTGACCTAGCTCACCAGCATTCTGACTTATAGAAACAGGGGATAGTAAACAGGCATTATTTTAAGTCAATAAGATGATACTATTCAAATTGTTCAATTACATTTTGTGTCAGGAGCATTTTTAAAAGATTTCCTTATATAGAATTTGCAAGATTTTGAAAAGCGTATTCTTAATTTTTTGTACGTCTAGTTGAGGATTTCTTTGTTATTAATTCTTCTAACTGGTTATATTTGGTTTACGAAGTAAATAATGATAATTCTTATTGTACTAATTTACTAATTTTAAAAATTATTTATGTTACTCATCATCATTTGTCTGGGGTTTTCCAGGAATGCTATTATTTCATCTGCAATTAGAGATATTTTTTATTAATTCTTATGCCTTCAATCATTATTTTTTATCTGATTACATTGGTTAATACTTTTAATACAATGTTACATAGTAGTGGAAATAAGTGGCATCCTTGCTATGCCACACTCTTAATGGGATTGCTACTAGTATTTCTAGTCCGTTAAATATAATGCTGGCTTTAAGATTCAATATATGTTTTATCATGTTAGTAAAGTATTGTCACTTTCAATGTATTGAGTAGTTTTTAAAATTGGGAATGGGTATTGAATTTTCTCAAGAAAATTTTCTGCCTCTATGGAGAAGCTCATGTAATATTTCTCTCATTATCTATAATACAGTAAATTAAATTAATGGATTTTCTAATTTGAACCTTGAATTGTTAGAATAAATCTTACTTGACCATTATATCTCTCATCCTTTCTTAAATACACCCCAATTTTCTTTTTACCATTGCCATTAAACCTTAGGTCACCAGTGATTTCCATTTTGCTAAATCTAATCATTATTCTTTTGTCCTCATCTTAATTAACTTACACACACCACTTAACCAAATTGATTATACCCTTAGCCTTGGAAATTTTTTTCTTTTGGCTTCCAGAACACATTCGTCATGGTTTTTGCTACTTTTCTGGATTCTTCTTCTCAGTTCCCTCTACTGGTTTCTTTATATCTCCTCAAACCCCCAAAATTTGAGAACCCCAGTGCTTGGTCTTTTATAACAAATCTTATATATCTAACTGCCAACTCTTAATCTCCACTTAGATGTCTAGCAAGTATCTCAAGTTTAACTGTCCTAAAATTGTACTTCAGATGTGGAACCACTCTATAACCTGCATTCTTCCCTATTTCAGTTTATGACAATTCAAATCTTCCAGCTTTTCAGGCCACAACATTTGAAATATGCACTTAAATGCATTTATTTATTAAAATGAAACGTTCATTTATTTTGTGAATTTCTGGGCCAAAGAATACACATGTTCAGCTTTAGTAAACAATGCCAGAAAGTTTTCCCAAAGCATTATGCATTTTTCTATGCTTAACATCATGTCTGAGAGATCCAGTTTCAGATTCACAGTACCATCTAATATTGTCATTTATTTATTTATTTACTTACTTTAGAAACACGGTCTTGCTCTGTTGCCCATTTTACAGTACAGTGGCAAAATCACACCTCACTGTAACCCTGAACTCCTGTGCTCAAGCCATCCTTTCACCTTAGCCTCCCAAGTAGCTGGAACTACAAGTGTACACCTGGCTTTTTTTTTTTTTTTTTTTTTTAGTAGAGATGGGATCTTGCTATGTTGCCCAGGCTGGTCTTAAACTCTTGGCCTGAAGTAATCCTTCTGCCTAGCTCTCCCAAAGAGTTGGGATTTCAGAAGTGTGTGGCAGCACCTGGCCAGTATTTATTTTTAATTGTAGTCCTTTTGGAGGACTCTGCTTTCAAATTTGCGTTTCTCTGATGACTAATGGGGCTAAACATTTTAAAAGCACTTAGTTAGAATGTTAGTCAGAGGCTAGCACAGAGACTCGGACTCAAAATTTCTCCTCCATGTTCTAGTTGTGACCTATTTGTTACTTCTTTTTGAGATTCTATTTTCTGGACTGAAAAAAATGGATATTTGTTAATTTGAGTTTTTAGGAATCTGAAAGAAAAATTTAGGCATTGAAGTGTTGATTAAAGATGAATATACATAAAGGCCTTCAAATTCATCTAAACAGCAGAGTTTATCATTTATATGAATGGTAAATTATTTTATCATTTAATAACTTAGTTTTTGTTAGTATTTCTGTGTTTAATCTTCCATTCAAGTTGCATATATTAAGAATATACCACATTTAAGGCTGAGGTGAGAGAATGGCATGAACTGGGGAGGCGGAGCTTCCAGTGAGCCAAGGAGATTGCACCACTGCACTCTAGCCTGGATGACAGAGCAAGACTGTCTGAAAAAAAAAAAAAAAAGAAAAAAATATATACCACATTTAAAGCATTGCTCTGTGAATTTCTAATATTACTAAATTACCAATTGTTTTAAATGTTGCACAGTCTCTTTCCTCAGAGATAGAGTTGTGCTGAACAGTTTTTCCCACCCGGATGTTTCCATTATTTTTATTCACAACTATTAGCAGTAATTTATATTTTGTGAATGAATGTTTCAGCCAATTTATACAAATGGGATTATGAAGATAAGTGTTGCCTTTCTTAAATTCTTCTTAAATGTTATTAAGTAACATATTCACTGAGATAAATGGTGTAAAATAAATAGATCTACAGATTTAGTAATTAACCTTATCTCCTACTGTCTTCTCATTTCTGATTCCCCATAAAATAGTCAATGTTACCCGTATAATGTGTCATTTTGCACATATTAGCCTATGCTCCTATAAGTATATATTAGGTTATAGTCTATATATATATCTGTATTGTTTTTGCTATCTGATTTTCACAAAAACAAGCTTGTCCTGTACACACATTTAGTAATCTTGCTCTTTTACTTAAAAATATTTTTTTTAATTTGATGTGGATATACATCAAGGTTATTAGATATGAATCTAATGCACTCTTTTAAACAGTAAACAAATATTACATACTAGGAACATGCCATAATATCAATCAGGGCACAGCGCAGGAAACAGAAATCCCTCTACTTTAGGAGAAAAAAATTTAGATACCAACAAATTTGCAAATCTGGCAGAAAAAGCCCTGGGTTGGACACCCAAAAATGTTTCCCAGATTGAGCATAGAAGCTACAGCATCTGAGGCTGTCCATGGAACTCCTGAGTTCAAAAGCCACAGTATTCAGCCTATCCCTGCTCTAGGATCAGGAAGCTGGGGTCTCGAAGTATTAACCACTGCTGCTAATTCTACAGTGCCTCAGTATCCATAGCTGGAAGATGGGCACTACAACTCAGCTACAAATAGCTCAAACTTAGCTCAAGTCTTCATGACCTTACTTGCCAGTAGAGACAATACATACAAAACTGAACTAAGCCAGAAGCAAACAGAAATCAGGAAGAAGACCATTACCTTCCACTTTCCATAATATACATAACTAAATCTCTGATCTGTTGAAACCAATTTGCATCCTAAACTTTTCCAGCAAGTAAAACCAGAAACCCCTCCCTCCTTTCCCTGCCCTGCCCTCCCTTCCCCTTCCCTTCCCTTCCTTTCCTCCAAGTAAAACTAGAAAAACCTCCCTTCCTCTCTTCCTCCCTTCCCCTTCCCCTCCCTTCCTCTTTGTATCCCTACCTTCCTTTCTGTTATTTTTATTTTCCTAGGCTTTGCTACCCAAGAAAGCCCATTAGAAGGAAAATGAAATGGAGGTTTACTGACCAGTAAACATTATTCACCTCAACGACAATGTATTCAATTATTTAACTTTTAAATAAATTCAGATTGAAAAATAGTTATTAACCACTGCAAATAATACTAAAATGAATAACTTTATATTTGTTGTTGTTATGAATTGGTTCTTTCTATGTGATAGAGTCTCGAAAGTTGAATTGTTGGATTAGAACTAAATATGTTTTTCAAAATAATTATTACTAAATATTTTCTAAAACATCTGTATACATATGCACATATATTTATATATTAGGAGCAACAGAAATGTATGATTTCTCTCATTTTTCCCAGAATGGTAGGTATTTTTAAATTATACCAACCTAATTGTTGCATAAAAAAGTGTTACATTAATTTCCATGTTCCTGCCTGATAGCAAAGTAAATACATTTTTTCTTTATTAGCCATTTAAATTTCATTTTCAATGCAAAGATTCCCATTAATGGTATACTATTTGATTTTAGATATTCTGATGATTAATATTTTTGAAGTTGTATATTTATTATTATTTATATTGGGAAAGGAATAAAGACATAATACTAGTGACTCCACGGATCTTATTACTTAGGCCAGGGCTAAAGTAATTGTACTTATCCAAAAGTTGCAGATTGCAAGAATTACACATGCAATGCTTAAGGTGTGCTCATGATTATCTCATAACTTCATTTAGTAGGCCTTCCACAAGCATTTATCGAAAGCATAGTGGTGCAAATCATTAATTTTGGCCCTTAGGCACTGAATTTTCATGTTTATTTTTTGATTTTTTTTTTCCACTGAAAAATACTTTGTAAACCTGACAAAGACTGACAATTAATTGTTTGGTGTGTAAAATATAAAATAATTTTATGCATCTGAGTTACTTGAGGCTAGATAATCTTTTCAAGGGTTATTTATGTTGTAGAGTCTGTCAGTATTTTATTTCTTTTTATGACTGAGTAGTTTCCATTTTCTAAGTACATGACATTTTGTTTATCCATTCTTTAGTAGATGGACTTTTGGCTGTTTCCACTTTTTTTTTTTTTTTTGACTCTTAAGAATAACGCCACTCTTAAACATTCACTACAACTTTTGCATAATATGTTTCATTTTCCTTGGTTATATATCTAGGAGTGAAATTGCCAGGTCATGTGATAGCTCGATGTTTAACATTTTGAGGAAATGCTGAACTATTTTCCAAAGTGACTACAATATTTTACATTACCATAGCGATTTATAAGAGTTTCAATTCTAACACATTCTCAGCAAAAATTAGTATTATCTGTCCATTTTTTTTCCCCCTTTTTAAATAAAGCCATCCTTAGTGGGTATATAGCGGCATCTCACTGTGGTTTTGATTTGCATTTCCATAGTCACTAATAATGGAAAGTGGCTTTTCCTGTGTTTGTCATTTGTATATCTTCCTTGGAGAAATGTCTTTTCAAATCTTTTGTCCATTTTCTATTCCGTTCTTTTTCACTTTTTATTGAGTTGTAAGTATTCTTTCTGTAGTTCGGATATTAGACACTCATCAGATAGATTATTTGAAAATATTTTCTCCCACTCCATGTCATGTCTTTTCACTTTCCTGTTAGTATACTTCAAGCAGAAGATATTAAAAAGTTTAAAAACTAAAAGTTTGTAATTTTGATGGAGTCTTATTTATCTATTTTATCTTTGGTTGCCTATGCTTTAAGTATCATATCTGAGAAATCACTGCTTAACCCAAAGTCTCAAAGACTTATATCTATGTTTTCTTCTAAGATTTGTATGGTTTTAACGATTACATTTATATTTTGTAATCCAAGTTTAGTTAATGTTTGTCTATGGTATGAAGTAGAAGTCAAAATTCATTGTTTGTATGTGGATATTCAGTATTTTCAGCAGCATTCTTTGAAAACACTATTTTTTCTCATTGAATTGTCTAGACACTGTTGTTAAAATCAATTGGTAATTAGTGTAGTATGGGTTAATTTCTACATTCTCAATTTTATTCCATTGATTTATATGTCTTTCCTTATGCCAGTACTACAATGTCTTGATTAATGGAGTTTTGTAAATCAATGAGGAGAGCATTGTCATCTTAAAAATATTAAGTGTCTAAATTCATGATTACAGATATATTTTCATTTAGGCTTATTTAATCCCTTTTAACTATGTGTTGTAACTTTCAGTGTACAAGTCTTGTACTGTTTAGTAAAATGTATTCCTCAATTTTTATTCATTTTGACACTATTATAAATAAAATTGTCTTAATTACATTTTTATATTGCTTATTGCTAGTGTATAGAAATACCACCAATGTTTGTGTGTTGTCTTTGTATCCTGCAAGTTGTAAAATTGTTCATTAGGCTCTATAGTTTTTACAAATAGATTATTTAGGACTTTCTCTACACCAATCCTTTTATCTGCAAATACAGATGTTTACTTCTTTCTTTTCAGTCCGGAAATGTTTATTTCTTTTTTTTTTTCCCCTAATTACTTTGGTTAGAGCATCAAATACAATGTTAAAAAAAGACAGTGAGAGCAAATATCCCATCCTTTCTGATATTAATGATATTATCCACTTTTCATCAAGTATGAGGTTGGCTTTCACGGGTATATTTTATCAGGATAAGAAAATTTCCCTTTATTGTTACCTTTCTGATTTTTTTTTTTAGTTACAAAAGGGTATAGAAATATTTCAAATGATTTTTCTACATTCATTGAAATAATGAAATGGCTTTGGTCCTTTATTATATTAATATGGTGTTTATTACATTTACTGATTTTTACATTTTGAACCAACCTTGCATTTCTAGATAAATCTCACTTCATCATGGTGTGTAATCCTTTCTGTATGTTTATGGATTCAGCAACTATTTTGTTAAGGATTTTTGTGTCTATATTCACAAGAGATGTCAGATGTCAGTCTATACTTTTCATTTCTTGTGTGTCTTGTCGGGATATGCTATCACAGTGAGACTGCCTCATAGAATAAGCTGGTAAGTGTATATTTCTTTTCTATGTTTTGGAATATTTTGTGAAAGACTCATCTTGATTCATCTTTTAACATCTAGTAGTATTCACCAGTAAAGCAGTTTGGTTCTGACTTATCTTTGTGAGAAGTTTTTGATGATTAATTCAGTTTATTTGCTTGTTACAGATTTATTCAGATTTTCTGTTTCTTCTTGAGTAAGTTTTGTTAGGTGGTGTATTTTTAGGAATTTATTCATTTCATGTTGTTTATCTAATTTGTTGGCATAACATGTTTTACAGTATTCTCTTATAATCACTTTTTGAAGGTTCATAGCAATACTCTCTCTTGAATTTCTGATTTTAATAATTTGAATCTTCTATCTGTTTTCTTGGTCAGTGTATATAGTATTGTATCAAATTTCTTGACCTTTCCAAATAACAAACTTTTGGTTTTGTTGATTCTCTCAATTTTTTGTGTGTATTAGAATTCATATTTTTCCCACTGCAGTTTTTTTTTAAATGATTTTCATTCTTTTACTTGCTTTGGGTTTAGTTAGCTCTTTTTCTAATTCTCTTAGATGTAAAGTTAGGTTACTGACATAAGAACTACTTCTTTAATGTGGGCACTTAAAGCTAGAAATTTCCTTTAAAGCACTGCTCTAACTTCATCCAATAAGTTTCAATGTGTTGTACATTCATTCTCTTTCATCTCAAAATATTTTCTAATCATTCTTGAGATTTCTTCTTATACCTGCTGGTTATCAAGGAACATATTGTTTAATGTTCATATGTTTAGAATTTCCTTCTTTTATTTCTTTCTGTTGTTGATTTATAATTTCATTCTAATATGGCTGGAGAAGGCACTTTGCATGACTTCAGACATGCAGTATGCAGTCTCTATTTTTGTTAAATTTTCTATTTCTCTGTTTAGTTCTGTCAGTTTTTGTTTGATGTATCTTGAAGCTTTGTTGTTGGGTGGATTGATATTCGTGATTGTTATGTCTTGATTAATTGACCCTTCTGTTATTATAAAATGTCATTCTTTGTTTGTTCTAGCAATTTTTATTCTAAAGTCTATTTTGTCTGATATTAATCTAGCCACTTCAGCTCTAACATGGTTGCTGTTTGCATGGAATTTCTTTTTCCAGCCTTTACTTTTAACATATTTGTGTCTGTGATCTCCCATGTGTCTTTTGTGAACAGTATATGATAGGACCATTTCTTTCAAATTCATTCTGTCAATCTCTATACTTTAATTAGAGGGTTTAATTTATTTACATTTGATGTACTTACTGATAAGGTAGGATTTGTATTTGCCATTCTGCTACTTATTTTCTCTGTGTCTTATGTGTTTATATTTTCTCTGTTCCTTCATTACTGCCTTCTTTTATATAATACTTTAATTACTTTGTAATTGATTTGACTATAAATTTTTATACTATTTTCCTAGCAATTGCCCTGGGAGTGGAATTCACAATTTAATTTACAAAAAATTATTTTGGATTAATACTAGCAATTTCATTAGTATACACATTTCTTCCTCCTTTATAGCTTGCTTTCTTCCTTTATTTGTCTTGATATTGTATAAATTATATCTTTATACATTGTGTGACTATCAACAGAAATTTACAATTAGTGCTTTATGCAATTGCCTTTCAAATTAGGCAACAAAAAATGGTTACAAAATAATACATTTATACATTTTTAATATTTACTTATACAGTTATGATTACTGGTTGTCTTTATTTCTTCTTGTGGATTCAAGTTACTGTCTAGCATTCTTTCATCTCAATTTGAAGGATTCCCTTGAGTGTTTCTTATAGAACAGGTTTATCCCAATATTTAATTATCTGGGAATGTCCTAATATCTCTATGTTTTCAAGTTATAGTTTTGCTTGATATAGTATTCTTGGTACTTTTCTTTTATTTCTGTATGTTGTATATGCTAGTATATACTTTCTGTTTCCCATTGTTTTGAGTGAAAAATTATCTGTTAATCGTATTGAAGATCCTTGACATGTGAAGTGTCACTTCTCTCTTGTTGCTTCCAGGATTCTCTCTCTGTCTTTGACTTTTGACAGTTTGATTGTGATGTATCTCAAGTATATATCTTTGAGTTTTTACTACTGGAATTTCTTGGGCTTCCTCAATGTATAAATTAATGTTTTTTAAACCAAATTTTGGAAGTTTTCAGCCATTATTTATTTGAATATACTTTTTGCCTCCCCCCTCCTTTTCTCTTTTGACTACTTTTACTTTTGTATATATATTGGTATACTTCATGGAATGTCACACAACTATGAAACTCTGTTCATTTTTCATTATTTTTTCTTTCTGTTCTTCAGTCTAGATAATCTCAGTTGACTCATCTTCAGGTTTGATGATTCTTTCTTCTGCCTACTTGAATATGCTGTTGAGTGCAGATAGCGAAAATTTTTTAGTTCAGTTATTTTACTTTTCAACCGTCAAATTTATATTTGAATTTTTAAAATAATTTATATCACTTTATTAATAGTTTCTATTTGCTAAAACATTATTTTAATGCTTTGTTTTAGTTCTTTAGATCCTTGAATATATTTATAATTTCCAATTGGATTAATAAATAAAATGTCTAATTTTCCTCTGAGACAATTTCTATTGACTAATTTTTTATTCTCTATAGTCTGTACTTTCTTAATTCTTTGAATGTCTCATTTTTAGTTGTTGAAAACTGGACATTTTAAATATAATGTATTTATACTGGACACCATATTTTCACTTCTCCTTAGGATTTGTTCCTGTTGCTGTTTGCTGAAGTAGTAATTTTTGTTGTTTTGTTTAGGGAACTTGCTAACTTAATTCGATAAAGTCTGTTGTCTTTCTCATGTGCAGCCCCTGAAGTCTCTTCTGAGCTGAGGGTCTGTTAATCATTGGATATTAATCCTTAAAATCTGAAAAAAAAATTCTCTCTGTCTTTGCAGAAAAGTTCTGTGTGCTTGTTTAGGTTCACCTTCAATAAACAACCAGGCAGTTGCCAACTCTGCCTTAGTTTTGTTATTGTTGTTGCTTCCTGCTTGCATAGAGCCTCAAGATCAGCAGGAGGTGAGAGGTTAAATGGCTTCTCGGGTATTTCCAGAACATGTGAATACCCTGGTCTTTCACACCTTCCTGGGTATTTGCAGCCTTCTAGATTCCCAGGAGTATGTTGGAGCTTTACAAAGTACTATGGATGTAATTCCACCAGCTTTCCCTTTTTAGTTTGTTAGTTCATCTACTGTTTGTTCCAATTTTTAGCCACTATCTCAGGTGGCCACAGAGTTAATCAATTGCCTGTAATTTTTTTGGACAACCATGCTCTGGAGAAAAAGCTTTTCTGGGAGAGAGTTTTTGTGCTGGTGAACTCTGCATCAAATCAAATGCAGACATCCTTGCAAGTGGAGGTTTCCATAAAAACCACCAGAAAGGTCCAATAAAGACAATTTTTTTTTGAGAATGAGGCTTTGAAAGCATTCTAGCCTGATTCTGCTCCCTCTGGTGGCTGCCAGAAGGCTGCTTTTAACAACAAATTATTCTTTGAGGCTTCTGTGGAGCTGAAGAGATAGGACTAGAAGGTGAAACACCACAAAGCACACCTTACTAAGCTTAGGCTGTTTTTATTAAATCAGTGCTCCCTAGATTGTTGCAAGCCTTTGGCTAATTTTGAGTGCTGACAAGGCTGATTTGACTTTTTTTTGCCAGGTTTTTTTTTTTATTATTATTACATTTATATAGGAGGGAGTTTTCAGAGACTCCTGCTTCACTATTTTCCTTGATGTCTCTGCAAGGACATAATCTGGGAATGTTGGCTTTTTATTTTACATTTTTTCATGGTCTTCTTTTATAATTTACATTTTGTTTATGGTGGTTTTTTTTTGACAGCACATTTTTATAAAATGTGCTGTCAAACCCATCAACAGATCTCTTAGTTTAAGGTGACACTCTCCTTTAGCCCAAGATTATGCAAATGAAATTTTATTGATTATTCTAATTTGAACATGTTTTGTGTTTGCATTTAGATTTTTATTCCTCTGAAACTTTACTTTTGTTATTATATGAGTTCGATGTGAGGTATAGAGACCACTTTGAATTTTTCTAAACAGAGATTTTGTATTATTTCAGTACCATTAATTAAACAACTTCTCGCTCACTGAATTCAGATATCATTTTTTAAAAATATTGATTTGGATTTATTTCTGGCCTTTAATTTTTCCCTCTGATCTTTACTATGATGAGGAAAATAAATGGTGCCTTAATATAGACGTATTATAGGATGTTTCAGTATCTGGTAGCAAGTGTCCAATATTTATTTTTCAGATAACTTTTGGCTAGTCTCAGGTACCTTTTTTCCATGTGAACTTCATTTAATGCAGTTCAAAAAATACTACTCCATTTTGCTATATTTTTACTCTAATGTTGAGAGAACACACATTATAGTCTATTAAACCTTTTTGTAATAAATCATCCTTTTCATGTAAAACTTGATTTAGGGTATTTAATAAGAGTTTTTGTTTACTTTATATAAGTCCTCTACTTTTTGTCAAATTTTTTCCCAAATAATTTATATTTTTGAGAAAACTTTAAAATTATTTCTTCTATATTTTAAAAACAGATTATTACTCTTACAGATAAAAGCTGTTCATTTCCTAATCCTTATATCCCAGCCATTTTACCAAAGTTGTTTATTATTGTTTTAAATAGAATTCTTCTATTTTTCTAGGTATTTAATCATGTTATTGAAAGTTGAAGATACATTACCTATTCATTTTCAATACTATAATATTAATATTTGATTTTATTATGTAATTATGTTTACTTAGTCTTTCCCAAAGTGTGATTAATAATAATGGTGATAAAAGAGATAATATGGTCTTACTCTTGAGTCTCATGAGGATACATTCAGAATTTTATAATTTATTTTGGTATTTGCTATTGTTTCTTTATATTATATTTGAATAATTTTTTCTTGTACTAGTTTTTTTAAGATATGAAAACTAGATAGTGAGTGAATTTATTAAATGACGGTTTTGCAAAGTGTTAGCATACTTATTTTCTCCTTTAACTTGTTGATGTGATGAATTATAATTCTGAATTTTCTATTGTTTTTCAATTTTTATGTAACTGAAACAAATTCTACTTTATCATGATTAATTTATTTTTTACCTTATGGAAGGATGAAAAGCTACACAATTCACTTTATTCTGTATATCTTCTTTCTTAGCTGGAAGATTTGAGAAGAGTTTATGACCAACTAATCTGGAAGCAAAAAAGCCAGGAAAATCAGTATCAGGAAGCAGTTAATGATTTTTATGCTGCAGTAAGTTGATTTTTTCCTGCTTCCCACTTAGAATGCCATTCTGTATTTCCAAATATTAACTCATATATCTAAAAGTTATTTCATTATTATACCTTTTGCCTTTTGATAATTAGACATGTATGAATGATTCTTTTATTCTCTTCTTAAAGAAAAAAACATGGGATATTGAACTTTCTGATGTTGCAAAAGATTTTTCAGCTATTTCTTTGGCATATACAAAACTGATGGAAGACAATAAAAAACTTGGGATTGACACTAACAAAATAACAGAACAAATCAATGAAAGGTAAATTTGCAAATACATTTTTTTCTTATATACCATAATACAAGATATTAAATATAACAAATCTCTCCAGTTTGTGTCCCTGGAGTGATATAGTGGTGTTTTTGTTTATCATTAGCTTAAAATTTAAGCTCTATTCAAAATGTTGCCTTTAATCACTCTGGGTCCCCTTTGAAAAGTCAAAATAATTGTAAAAAATTATCTTATAAGAAGCTCTACACACCCTCATCTCACCTCTTTTTGACATATCCTCTTATACTCAAAAATACTTTAAACTTCAAATACAGTAGCCCCCCCCCTTAACCGTGGGAGATATGTTCCAAGACCCATAGTGAATGCCTGAAACCACAGATAGTACCAAACCCTATATGTACTACAATTTTTCAATCTGATAACTGAGCTGACTACTAAGTGACTAACAGACAGGTAGCATACACAGCATGGATATGCTGGACAAAGGGATTATTCACATCTGGGGCAAGAGAGCATGAGATTTCATCATGCTACTTAGAACAGCCTACAATTTAAAACTTATGAATTGTCTATATCTGGAATTTGCCATTTAATCTTTGCAGACTACAGTTGACCACAGGTAACTAAACCTGCAGGAATTAAAACTTGCAGATATGGAGGATCTTATGTATGTCTTATCAAGCTCATGATCTCTTTCAGTCCACTCTCAATTTTTCCCACAACTACTATACTAGTATTCTTGGTTCGGAAACATACGAGTTTTCTTGACTCCTCTATTTCAACTCTCATATTTAATGTATCAACAAGAGCTAGTCCACGTACTAATATTTGCTAATATTACAGTATTTTCAGTTTATTCTCTTCATTGCTCCACCGACAATCTAGTATAAGCTATCATCATGTCTGGCATGAACTCACAGTGACTGGCAGAACTGGTCCACCTGCAATCACTTTCTAATCCATTATCTACATTTTGATAGGCATGTTCTTATTTATCTTAACATAAGTATGATCAATTTCCCTCTGTATCTGCATGAATTTTAACAGGGGTGAAAGGACAAAAGACCCCCCCACCACATATCCTGCAAGGTCCCTTGAATAGGCATATCCGCTTCTACAGTCTCATATTCTTCCCGGTTCTTCCTTATTACTTGGTTCAAATATAGTAGTATTACTTCAGTTTCTCCTACTTGTCACTCTTTTTTCCAGCCCATACATGGTATTTTTATGCTACTTTATTTTCCTATAATGTTTTTACGACTTCCTTCTACCTAATTGCCACTTATCCTTAAGATTACAGCTGACTATCCTGTGAAATTCAATTCCTCTGCTATATGTATATGTGATACACATGCCTCTCTTTTTCACATCTCTTCTCATATTCATAATTTTTTTGTGTATGAATATTTGATTGATTTCTGTCTTCCTCAAAAATGGGAAGATCCATGAGGTCAGACCATGACTACTTTTCCTTCGCTACTGAATCCTCATCATATAGCAGAGAGTCTGACACATACTATGCTATCAGGAAAAAGGTGACCATGATACTTGATTATTGTATTGGAAGTTTGATAAAATTTCTTAGAATTATTTTACCTTTGAAAATGATGAAATGGAACAATTGTAAAACTTTATTGTATGTGAAACATACTTTTTTAAAGGAAGCTGGTTTTTTAAAGAATAACTTAAAACTGTAGTTGCTAATATTACTACATTTTATCATTTTATTTTATAAAGAAAAAGAACCAGAGGAGCAAAAGCAAACAAACATCTGAAGAGTGAGTGATCTAATAAGGACACTCATCTGGAGGAAAGGAAGAGTGTGTGAGAGCTAGCACTTAGTAGATTATTCTGCAGTAACACGCAACGCCCAAATCTTAGTGACTCAAAATAAGAAGGTTGTTTTCTCACTCACGTAGTAATTTAGCTAGTAATAGAGGGAAAAGTACATTAGTGAGATCACTCAGTGGCTCTTGTAGCTTCCACAGGAGGGTGATACATGTTAACACCACTCACATTCCTTTGAACAAAGCAAGTCACATGGCCAAGTCTGATGTCAGTGGGATGACAAGTCTAATTCTCTCAAGAATAGACTGGGTGCGGTGCCTTAGGCCTGTAATCCCAGCACTTTGGGAGGCCAAGGCGGGCGGATCACGAGGTCAGGAGATCGACACCATGCTGGCTAATATGGTGAAACCCCGTCTCTACTAAAAATACAAAAAAATTAGCCAGGCATGGTGGCAGGTGCCTATAGTCCCAGCTACTCAGGAGGCTGAGGCAGGAGAATGGCGTGAACCCGGGAGGTGGAGTTTGCAGCGAGCCGAGATGGTGCCACTGCACTCCAGCCTGGGCGACAGAGCAAGGCTCTGTCTCAAAAGAAAAAAATAACAAATAACAAAAAATGAATAGATGTAGTGAATTATTGGGAACACAAGTACATCTGTCACAAGCAGTGGGAATGCAGCTCTATTTATTGGGAAGGATTTCTTTCCATGGTGTATTATCTTGCTTACCCAGAAAACACCTTGAGATGTTACTTAATTATTTAATCATTTAATTTACCCCCAATTTTTACCAGAAATTAAAAATTAAATGGATAATTTTTAACAGTGGATTACATGGTGCAGAACAGAGAATTAATAAACAATCGGTAAAATAAAGTGAAAGAGAGATTAAGAGATTTGCAGGCAAGAGTCAGGTCTACCATATATCTAAGTCATGTTCCTAAAGAAGAGAAGATTAAAACACAGGACAAAGAGATAATTACCAATTCATATGTCAAAATAGTTCTTATATTCTTGTTTCTAACTGGTAACTATATATATGTATTACATTTATGTATATGTGCAAATAATTTTGTCTATTTCAAGTATTTGCACATATAAACTGGCAAGTCTATATATATATGCGGCAAGTATATATTGCATTACAAATGTATGCAAGTGTAATTTTTCATTTCCTAAAGTTTTATTTGCTTTTCATCCAAATCTGCTAGGTCATTTTATGATTTTTTGTTTGACACAGATATTTAAAGCTTATCTTTTATCTCTTAAACTGTGTGAATATTTATAATCTACACCTGATAATTTAAATATCTGTAGTCTTTGTCATTTGCTTCTGCTTCTTATTCTTCTAACTCATGCTTCAGTGCCTTTTTCACTTGTATTCTTGGCTATTTTTTTTAAAAACCATGTGTAGTTCACTTGCTTCTGAGCACTATTTGCAGAAAATCTTTGAGTCCTAGGATAAAGTTGAGTTAATCATTGCAAACTTATGTTTATGAGGAAGGTTCTATTTTTCAACTTGTGTCCTTGGATATGCTCTAAACTATGATTTTGTTTCCTACACCATATTAAACAAAGCTCCATTTAACCAAAAGTTCCAATGCATTAAGAACAATGATGTCTCCTCTATTTAGCACTCTGTAACACATTTGTTGTAAGAAATTTGAAAAATACACAAAGTACAAAAGGAGATTGAGACCCTAACATTGTTTCAATACATAGAAATATAGCTATTAATATATTACTGAATTTTTCCCTTCTTACTAAATAATTGTGAGTTTTGATCTTATTCCCAACATGACATAATAGATTTTTTCATGATATTAAACAACTGTTAAATACATCTTTGAAATAGCTGTATAATAGTTTATTCTATGGATGAACTATGATTTATATAATAATTGCTGTTATTTAGATTGCTCTCATTCTTACTCCTTGTTGTAAATATTATGGCAGTGGATTATTTTGTTTAGAAATCTCTATTAGCATATAATAGTTTTAAAATTCCCACTTCGTCTCTAAAACTATTTTCCAGAAAGACGATCCCGTTCATGAGGCTATGCAGTACGTGAGCCTGTCCTCTCACACACCTGTGCTAACTTCAGTGTTATAGTTGTAATAAATCTCTCCCAATATGATAAATGAAAACTATCTTCTTAATATTGTTTTGAACTCCATTTATTTGATTACTAGGGAGGTTGAATATTTGTACATCCTCTATTGAATTCTACTTTTTAAAAATAATTCTTGTGTGTTTCCAAGGAAGAAATGAGGGACTCAAAGTTCTAAGGGGCAAAGTGGCTTTCCTAAAGTCCCACAGCTGGAATTTAAAATCTGTCTTTCTGTATTCAGGTTCAGAATATTAACCTCCTCTCATTTTTCGCAGTTTAATCTGACTTAAATTTAACTGACATTTAGTAAATGTTCAAATATGCTCGATAAATCAATCGAATAATAATCACAAATAGTAGATCTAATGTTAAAATTGCTGTTATTAATATTTTGGGGCACAGATAACATGGTGGTGGGTTCACAGAGTGACACTTTTGTGTGGCTGAAGCTTAGAGAAAGTGCATGATCTGACCCTGTGTGCTTGTGTCTGCCTAAGAGTGTGTGTGTGTGTGTGTGTGTGTGTGTGTGTGTGTGTTTGCATGCAATGCGTGTTTTTATGTGACAGGCCATCAGGAGAAAACATTGAGGCTAAGGAACTATCATGTCAGATAATAAATCATTTTAAGGCATTTGGACTCAGCTGAGGACTATAGATGTCTACTAAAGAAGCCCTATGATCAGACTTTCTTTTTAAATATGTCATTTTAGTGGTATTTGGATGAGTTAGGGTTTGAAAAACTAGTTTGATGATGGTACCAGACATTAAATGAAAAATGTGTAGATGAAAAAAAGGAAGGTTGGAGGGTAAATGTTTGATTGGGATTGTGTATGGCACAATACAAGGGTAAGTATCTGGAAATCATTTTGATTGTGAGTCTGAAATTGTGGAAAGATGGTCATAGAGATAGATGTTAGATGTAAAATGCAGAAGTACTTTAAATTGTCAGGCAAACATTTTCACGATTTTTCCTTCATCTGTTTCTTAAAAATTTGAATTTTTATAGATAGAATTTTATGGAAAAATTATAACACTTGGCCATATATCAGTATAATGTAAAATTTCCCCAATATCTGATAGGGCAGAATCAATAAATATAGTTAATGGCCTTTATAGACCCCCATCTACTAACTCATAGTTTGGTTTTTCACGAAATCGTGAATATCTACTTAGAAAATATAAGAGAAAACCTCATTCATTAGAAAATTATACCCAAAATGCAACTAAGAATACATACATAGAAAGTAGGAAGTTTCTATGAAGAGAGTACCAAATGTGATTAAAATACATTTTAAAAATGAATAAATAGAGGGATATGTCAAAAATTTGAATATGACCCAATTATGAGAAAATGTCAAGTTCTAACCAAATAAATTAAAAGTCTTATTGCAATTGTAACTAAACTCCTAATGTAATTTTATTTTATAATTTAATAAAATAATCCGGGTAATTTAAAAATGACTATTTATGGGGACAAATAGCTCTATGGTATATTTCAGTGTGAAAAAGATTATATAACTGTTAAACTCTGTGGTATTGCTCAAGGTTGAGATAGCTAGAAAACTGAAATACCATTATATACCAACAGCAATCAATTAGAAATAAAATTTAAAAGATATCTCTTACAATATAATTTTGAAACATCAAATCCACGGAATGAATCTAGCAAGGAGGTGTCTGATAATACTACCCAGAAGGCTACATAATATTGTTGAAGCAAATTAAAGAAGATGTAAATCAATAGAGGGGGGCATACCTTGGTCATAAATTGGAACACTCACTATTACAAAGATGTTCATGCAATTCTAAGAAAATTCTTATCAAATTTTGTGTTTATATGCATGTGTGTATACATGTAAACTTAAAAGCTGATATTAAAATGTATATGGAAAATTAAAGGATAAATATTTAACAACGTTTTAGAACTAGGCTTCACAAATTATAATACCACTTTTCAAAATTAATAGTAGAGCTCAATATGTAAAATGACTCTTTACTGGTGCTAGGGTAGAAAGATAGACCAGTGGAAATGAGTAGAAAGTCCAGAATCCAACCTACACGTATACATTCACTAGATGTGTGACAAGTGTACCACTGTAGTGCAGCAAACAATAAACGGCCTAATTGCCTTATGAAAGAAAAGTCTTACCCCTACCTATCTAACAAACAATAGTCTATTTTTTTTGGAACATAGGTGTAAATGTGAAATTTTAAATAATACAAAATTCTAAGAAAACATAGAAAAATATCAGTAAATATGAGTCAGGTAAAGTTTTCTTGAACAGGAAAATAAATACCATCATAGAGAAAAAACCAGATGAATAAACATTCCATTAAGACAGAGAAAAGGTAAACCACAGACTGATAAAATATATTTGTTATAGCTATATCTGAGAAGATAAATTGATAAACCAAAAAAAATTGGTGAAGAAAAAATTAGTAAATTATAAAATAATCTATATATAATGTAATGATAAATATCAAATAACAAAAATAATGAAAACTTATAGAAAAAGCAAATAATCGAATAAAAATCTGCAGAACGGAACAATCACTTCACAAAAGAGGATAAACAAATGTATAGTAATCATGAAAGAGTAGAATGAATAGGTAAGATATAACATAGTTATGCAAAGTAATACTCTGCGGCAGTGAGAATAAACAGATTTCAGCTACACACAACAACATGAATGAATCTTAGAAACATAATATTATATAATCTTGTTCAGAAACAGGTAAAATGGTCGTAGGAGTCAGGATTGCAGTTCCTATTGGGTGGTAGTGATTGAGAGAGCACACTCCTGGGATTCTGTTGGTCATGTGTAATATATATGTATGTATTTTTTTTTTCTGAATGAGGGTGGTACTGGTGTATTCATATTAAAATGGATTGAGCTATACTCTGATTTGTACACTTCTGTATAAATGTTCTACTTCAATAAAATGTTACTTTTAAAACAAACATTAAATGACATACATTGTTAGTCCAACTAAAAATGTGTTCAATCTCTTATTAATCATTTATTGAATTCATATTGTGTGTAGACATTATGGTAGGTTCTAAAGTTACTATATGTGGAAAGCTTCCTGCCTTCAATGAGCCCCCAGGAAAATCCATAATTATTATAGAAATTATGTTTTTTCAGTAGCTGATAGGGTTTGGATCTATGTCCCCATCCAAATCTCATCTTGAATCCCCACGTGTTGGGAGAGGGACTGGTGGGAGGTGATTGAATCCTGGCAGGGTGGACTTACCCTTGCTGTTCTTGTGATAGTGAGTGAATTCTCAGGAGATCTGATTGTTTGAAGCTGAAGCTCGCTCTCGCTCTCGCTCTCGCCCTCGCTCTCGCTCTCGCCCTCGCCCTCGCCCTCGCCCTCGCCCTCGCCTGCTCAGCCGCACTAAGATGTGCTTGCCTCCCCTTTGCTTTCCGCTATGATTGTAAGTTTCCAGAAGCCTCGCAGTCATGCTTCCTGTTAAGCCTGAAGAACTGCGAGTCCATTAAACCTCATTTCTTCATAAATTACCCAGTCTCAGGTAGTTCTTTGTAGTAGTGAGAAAACGGACTAATACAGTAGCCTAATGAGTACAGTAAGAAATGAAAGAAAGGAGCTAGCAGGAGCTTCTGCGCTGCAGCTCATTTTAGCTATTAGTGACTGATTGCCTCAGATTAAAAACCAAACAAGCAAAAAAACTTAGTTCTGTGGTTTCCTTTACCCTGCTTTCTGTGAAGATATTACATTTGTTAGTTTTTTTCTCTTCGAAGTAATATGGCCTTGTGATGTTTTTACATGTAAAATTAGAAAGATAAAATGCACAACCTTTTTTTTTTTTTTTTTTGAGACTTTTTTTGAGAGTCTTGCTCTGTCGCCCAGGCTGGAGTGCGGTGGCGCGATCTCGGCTCATTACAAGCTCCGCCTCCCAGGTTCACGCCATTCTCCTGCCTCAGCCTCCCGAGTAGCTGGGACTACAGGCGCCCGCCACAACGCCCGGCTAATTTTTTTTTTTTTTTTTTTTTTTTTTTTTTTTTTTTTGGTATTTTTAGTAGAGACGGGGTTTCAACCTGTTAGCCAGGATAGTCTCGATCTCCTGACCTCGTGATCCGCCCGCCTCAGCCTGCCAAAGTGCTGGGATTACAGGCGTGAGCCACCGCGTCCGGCCTGCACAGCCTTTTTTTACGGTTACAAATCCACCACCTTGTAACTGCTTGCGCCTAGGGCCTGTGTCATCATTTCCCCCATTTTTGGATCCTCAAAGACTAACCTAGTGTCTGCAACATTGTTGTACATTATGTGCTATATAATATTTTCAGTAGAAAATATTCATTTGTATTATACTATGTGTAACTTGTTACATTGTATGAAATACATAAAATATAGAGATTAATAATTTTTATCTTTTAGCACTTTATCTGAGAAATAGCTTCATACATCTTTATTTTTACTTCATTTAAAATATTTTCAAACAGCAATTTAATAACTTTATAACTATGATTAATGAACTAATAAGTTTATACTTAGGACTAAACATATTTATATTTAAAGAAAACATAGACTTAAAAAGCAAGTGTGTGAGTGTGTTTGTGTGTCCTGAGCACCTGCTTTGTGTCTGACAGTTTGAGCTGTTCATGACAATGTTTAAATTTACATTGTTGTATAGGAAAATAATAAACATGTTAACTAATGAATATATAATTTAAAATGTAGTCATTGATACTTTTGTGAGGACAATAAAATTTAATAATGTGGTAGACAGTGACAGGCCAGGGCAGGGTTGAGGACTCTGCTTTAGCAAGGATATTCAGTGTCACCTCTCTGAGAAACTAACATTGGAATTGAGACCTGAATGAAGACATGTCAGTCTTAAGCAGGTCTGAGGAAGAGAATTCCAAGTATAAGAGGAAGCTTTGAGACAGATAAAAATTCCTTGTGCTCTGAAAAGAGAATGGAGGCAGGCATTGCTAGAAAATTGTGTGACGGGGTAATTCACGGAGACAAATGCTGGTAAGGCAGACAGGACTCGTATACTAAAAGCTTGTAAGTGTGCTAATGATAGTGGTGTATGATTAAAGCATTTTCATAATCTTACATTTTAGAGAGATCACTTGGGCTGCTTAGTGATGGATGGACTTTGGTGCATTTAAGAAGGAAGGCTTTTTTTGGTAATTCAAAAAAATTATAATAATGAAGACATATAGATAAATGCTTTTGCAGTATAAATGGTAGGGCATTCAGATATATTTGGAAGGGATGCCAACTCGACCTTTTGGTAGGTGGGATTTAAGACGTGAAGGAAAAACTGGTCAGGCTATTGGCTGAAATAGCAAGAGCTTATAGAGGGTATGAAGAGGATTTGAGAAGAGAAGATATGTCTCCTTAGGCCATATTAAATTTCAGATTCTTATGAGCTCTTGAAATGGTAATGAGAAGTAACAATTAGATACATTGGTTTACAGCCCAGTGATGAGGAGGATCCCAAAGACAAATTTGCAGTCATAAAATTAAACAATGGGACAGTCTGAGATGTCTAAAAAGTGAGTGTAGGCAGAGAAGCAATGAGAATTTACATTTTGTGCAATATGGACAATGGAAAACCTGAGAAGGTTTTTGCTACAGAACACTTACAAATGGGGCATGCACGGGGCTGGCATCTTTTAAATGAAGAGCTGGGCTTCCAGGCAAGTGAAGGAAATCCTCAGGGGTCAACTCACTGAAAGTAATGGAACAACTGCAGGCTGAATTCCCAGCTGATATTTGGCTGCCCTGAAAATATGGGTGGAAGAATAGCCTTGTTGAACTTGGTAAACAAGGGAATTAAATTTTAGTGGCTTCAAATAATAGGTCATGGGCCATGGATCTGTGCAAGTGAAGGAGTTGGATAAAGTAAGGGCACTTAAATGAATAGAAAAATATCTCCCCATGAGCAAAGGCCGAGGCAAGAAAGTGTCTGTCTACATCTGGGACCTGGGTGAAAGAAAAGCAAGTGAGAACATTCCCAGTCTGGCCTCTTTTCACAATGGCTTGATTTAATCTACACCATCCATGTGTTTTTAGAAGGCCCTAACCGAGGAATAATCATAGAAAAGTTATCCTGCTCTCCTCAAATAGTCTCTAGAGCAATAAACCCTAGACTGAGGCCATACAAGATTCTCACTGAAAAAGTAAGGCTTTTAAAAGTGAACTTACAGAATTATAAAGCACATAAGGAAAATTCAAACATGAATTGGAGTTATCAGAAATAATGAGAAGATTCTGATTTTATCAGCAAAAATTTCAAATAAAGAATTAAACAGAACTCAGATAGTACAATTATGAGATTTATTCTAAGTTTTAAATGGTTAATGGGAACAAAATAAACTAATAGAACACTATCCAAAAAGTGCAGGCAGTTGAAACAGAATCCACCACAACTTTTAAAAATTAAAACTGGATTCATTTCTACTGAAGATTCTACTAATTAAATAGTAGAAAGAGCTGGGGGAAATTCATCAGTGTACCTAAAAATAGAACCCAGAATACGGCACAGAGAGAAAACAAGAGAAAATCTGGAAGAAATATTCAAGTTATGGAAAATAGAATGAGAAATAAAGGAAAGAATGGGGAAAGCAGTATTCAAAAAGATAATGGCAGGTGATCTATAAATTTTAGAACATAGATTTTCAGCTTCAAACAGCACCATAAATCCCACACAACATAAACTCAGAAATAAAACTTTGATTTATTTAAATCATAGTTTACTCAAATTGGAAGGAGAAATTAAAGGCGTGGCATGCTTTTTTGTCAAACAAATGTATTCTATAGGGACAGCATCTGCAAATAGCTTTCCTTCCCCTTTAGATTCCAAGGGGTAAATAATACTTTTTGTTCAAGGCCAAGCTGTCCATCTGTGCTGTTGGTCTCAACCTCTTCTGTCCTCTTCAAGACATAGTTTTACTCGTATCACTTCCATTTTTGACATCTTTATTCACTATCTTTTTTCCTTCCTTATCTTTTTAGCCTGTAGACATCATTAATCCTCCTCCAATATAAAATGAAAGTTTTGATTTCATCCTATTTGTACTTTCAGCAAATCACTCAATAGTTCCCTTTTATTCTTATTAAAAATTACACATAGTTAGCAATATTTGCTAGATTATTAGTAATATTTCCTTCACTATTAATCATTGTTTTGACATAAAGCAGTCTGGCTTCTTAAATCCCATGCTACCAAAATTAATCTTACTTAAGTGCAAGAAAAGACCTTTCTTCCTAAATCCGTAAGGTCATTTTTCAGTCCTGTGGTAGGCCATTTTTTTTCTCTCTTTCTTTCTACATGTTACCCAAGCATTTGTGTCTATGCCCTCTTTGATGCTATCCCTTTTTGAGATTTAGGATGCCATTCTCTTGCTTCTTCCGGTTCTTCCTTTAACTCTGTGAAATGTTCTTTTCAGGAATCCTAGAGCAGCTGATATCTCTCTGCTGTCCCTGATTAGTTTAGGGTACTAATCTCAGCCCATTTATACCCTTGCTCCATCTCCTGTCCCAGAAATTTCACCTGGTCCCCTTATTTTAACAAGTACTATAACATTTTTTGACTCGTTAATCTCGACGTTCTCTAGCTCTACCAACAGTATCATTTTAAGTATCTGCTCTCTCCCCTCACTTATATCCTGCGCTGTTATCCACCAAGTTACCTGTTTTGGGCATGGTTCTATATCCCTCTCTCCTAGCTCACTGCCAGCATCTTACTAACTTCTTTAAATATCTCTCCTATGGGTACTTTTCTTTCTCTCTATTTCAATTACCAATAAAATAAACCAGGCCCCTATTGTCTCATGATGGGAACACTGTTTTCTTTCAGCAGCTTAAAAACATTTCATAGGTTCCCTACCAGCTATTAGATAAGTCCATGCTTCCAGAATGATAGATTGGACACTGTAAACTGTCACCTGCCCAACTTCAGACTCATCTCTTATTATTCCTTCCATGATCTTAGTCTGTTTTATGGTACTATAACAGAATACCTGAAGCTGGGTAATTTATAAAGAAAAGAGGTTTATTCAGTCCATGGTTCTGCAGGCTTGGAAGTTTAAGAGAATGATGCCATCCTGGCTAGGGCTTTCGTGCTGCATCAGAACATGCTGGAGAAGGTCAAAGGGGAAGCAAACAGGTACAAAGACACAAAACTTGAGAGGCATCCTGGTTTTATAACAACCCACTGTCATGGGAACTAATTAATTCCCACATAAACTAATCCGATCTCACCAAAGCAAGAGCTCACTATAGCGAGAGCAGCACCAAGCCATTCATGAGGGATTTGCCACCATGATTGAAACTCTTCCTGCTGGTCCTCACCCCGTAACACTGTCACATTGGGGATCGAATGTCAACGTGGGTTTTAACAGTGACAAACTATTTCTAAACCCTAACCATCCTTATGTTCTAGCCTATTAAAATGCTTATGCATCTGAACTCATATTGTTTCAGCTTCAGTTTGGTCTCCAATATTCTTCTGATAGGTATTTACTTTTTCTTCCTCCTCATTCCACCTGCTCCTCCTCTTCCTTCTCTTCCTCTTCTTCTTCAGCATGTTTTTAAAACTGATTAATTGACCCTTCATACAATAGCTCAGACATTAACTATTCCCCGAAGCTCGTCCTCTTGGTAATTCATCTTCCCCTGTCTACAAACCAAAACAGTGTTAAGTGCCTCTTCCATTACTGTACTTATTATTGCACTGGAATCTGTTTTTTGTTTCCTTTTTCCTTCATGAGAGTATAAACTTGTTTCCATTTATCTTCATGTATCAGTCACCTAGCACAGCTGTTGACATATAATCAGTGCTCAATAAGTATCCATTTAACTAACTTTCCTTGGTTCCATACTTCCCTTTTAGCACTTTTCACACTATGTACAGTTACTGCCAGTTTACTTATTTGTTGCTTCCTGTCTGGCCTGAGCTGCTTACTTGCGTTCCTTGTGTGTATCTGTGTGTGTGTGTGTGTGTTTCTCAATAGGTGTTGAACAAATGACATAATGAATGAATGATAGCTAAATATAGAAGTTTATTCTTAGTTCTTCCTTTGCTTCAGTATCTCTGTCCTCCTATTCTCTGTGCTATATATTCTGATGTCAGATCCACTTGTGTCTTTTTCTGTTCCAAAGCAAGACTAATGATTATTTTTCTTATGTTTTTTCCCTCTCCTTGTGTATCATCTCACTAAAGCAGAGAACACTATAAAGAATCATGCAGTCTTTATATACTATTTTAATTAACAAAAAACTGTTTATTGAATCATTTGTGTTATTCAGCGCAGGTAAGCAGTATGTATATATTACCCTCAATTTATTTAATCTAGATTACAACTTTGATGATAGGTATTATTAAATTAATCTTACAGATGATAAGGAAATTGAGTATGAAACCTTCCTCCCTGATTACATAAGAAGCAATCAGGATTTGAATACAGGTCTACTTAACCCCAAAATTTATGTTCTTTCCACTTAGCAACACAGCCTCTTCTCTTCTGTTAGTTAAGTCTTGATTCCTATTTCTGACATGTTACAGAAGATTTTGGACACAAAACCTACTTCAAAAAAACACACAAAAGCTTATGGTTTAACTTAATTCTCCATCTCTATATTTGACTATATCCATTGTTTATCTCAGAAAACTCTGTTCATCTTACTCTCCTTTATTTATTATCTTTTAACTCTACCATTTATCTGAATCACCTTCCCCTTAGTGCCAGTTTTTCTTTTTCCACAAGTCCAAACATAATTTAATGCTTAAAAAGCAAATCACTGATTTCATAAGTCTAGTGAATATCCCCATGAAACATCCTCAAATTGGAACTGTTATATACACTAAAATTCCACTAGAAAACTATCTCAACATATGATGTCATTGCAAGACTGTTACACTATTTAAATAAATTACATAATTACTGCAATATATGATATACTGTTCATATATACTTTACCTTCAGAATGCCAACATTAAAACACAGATGCCATATTTGTTAAGAGACTTTGTTCAGTTATCCTATACATACAAATATTTGCTAGACCTTTTTGTAACAACAATGATGATATGATTATTTACCTTGCAGAAGCAGCTTATAATTTGATAATTTTGTCTTTCAAACAAATGAGCATCCATTAGAAATAGACCCTTTACATTTGGGACATTCGACTTGAGCAAACAATTTTACTTGATTACTTATTCACATGATAGGCAGGCTTCAAAAACCTAAGTCAAGGAAAATGAGCTTGTTAAAAATGATTTGAAATTGATTAACTTAGATTTAGTTTGCTTGAAATTAACTATGTGGTATGAATTTCTATATAGTCATTTTCTTACATTCAAGCTCTGTAAAATATTCTAAATATCTATTTCTAGTGTTCCACTGTATCTCAAGCAAGACAATACCATTGTAATTGCAGTGAGCCAAAGATGGGGTTGGTAATTGAGGGAAATGAGCAAAAAAGCTATTGAACAATGTAGAGATATATTGGCATATTTTATGAAGTTTGTTTTTTAAGAAGTAACAGTGTGGTGATTTATTTGTAGAGATAGCAATTTGAATATTACTGAAGTTGTTAAATAGCCTGGAATACCTAGAATGAATCCACAGGGTACTGTGTTTTTCATACCCATTTAGCTATGTCTTACCAGCCTATTAATTTGAGTTGCTTCACAGAATTGTCAAATACTTCTTTTTCCAGCATTGCACAACAAACTTTTGAATCAATGTTTTAAATGATTTTACTTTTGTTTTTTTTTTAAATTTTTTCAGACATTAAAAGAGAAAAGTATACAAATCATGCATTAAAATTATATATATATCATCTAAAATTAACTACTCACCCACATGTTAGCCCATTTTAAACTTTTTTTCCAAGAGTTAAATACTAAAAATAAATTATACTTTCTATTCCTACTTTCTCCCTCTGCAGAGGCATTGAAATATGAATTTGGGTGATACAGTCCATGAAAGAACCTAGACTTTCAATCCATTTGCTTTCTCATTTTCAACAGTCTTTTCTTCCATCCTACACCAACCACCTTCTCTTATAGTTTTACTCAGTTTTTGTCATTTCCAAAAATTGAGTTACTTCATGTTCTCAATTTTAAGCATCCACTCACAGATAACCAACACCTCTTTTTCTAGCTTACTGTACTAGCACCCCCACTCCAACAAATATTTGATCCTGTGATGACCAATCTGTCATCCTTACTACATTTATATATCCCGTTTTATTGTCCTTCTTTCCAAACCTAGTTACTTTTATCAAAATAAGCACATATTTAAATAACATTCAGACTGTGTTTTTATGACTTGAAAAGCCCTATCCCTAACTAAACCTGCAGTTTTCTTCATTGAACTTTTCCTAGCAGCTGAATGTGGCTAAAATAAAGCACAAGTGTGCTAAGTATTCTCACGGGGTGGATCCTGGTTTGGTGGGCCCTAGAAGTTACAGTATATGGGGGCAGTAGATAAAAGAAAACAGTGTTATGAATACAAAATGCCCAGTCACTTGAATACCACTTGACAGAAGAGACCTTATATTAGAAAGAGAGAATGATCTTCGTCAACTTTGATTAAAACACTTTGTTTCTACAAACTTTATAACACCATATCACCATGTGACAACACTGCTAGGGAGACACTCAAAGGACTTTGTAAGGGGCTGGGGCCAATTAGAGGCCCTCATGTTTAAGCTTCATTAGCAGCACAATAAATTTACTTCTGAATAGAACTTAAATTCTGTGACCATAAATCTCAAGTGATGTTCAGCACGACCAAGAAATTTCTAAACAATTCCACTTTTCTCATGACCATTTTATATCTTCTCCCTCTCTTCAATCCTAATACCCATATTGCCCTCATTTTAAACTAATCATCCTCTTCATAGGGAGTATAGATATAATGAATGAGAATTATCTCAATCTCTTACCAGCTTACTGGTGCACAATACGAGTATCTCCTTTTTCCCATGAATCATTATTCATCGTTAGCAGCACATGAGCTTTGCATAATATTGTTCATTATATAAAGTATGAAAACACAAAATAAACTGTATTTAGTCCTGTAACTCATCTCTTTCTATATTTTTTGTAGCAAAACTTTAAAAAATAAACACATCTATTTCTGTGAACTCACAGTTAATTCTCTATTGAATCCACTCCACCAGGCTTTTCTGAGGGTCATATTCTGAATCCAATGTCAATTTTTCTCCTTAATTTGAAGGGTTTTTTTAAAAAATTGTTTTCTTATTTAGTTGTGCTTGGTAGGACATCTGATGACATTTTGAATATAATTTCTTTGTAAATAATTTGTCTTTTCTCTCTGGGAACTTCAGAATTTTCTCTTCTTATTTAAGAGTTCTGAAATTTCACAATTTTGTTTGTAGCTATGTGTGTGTGTAATTTTTTCAGCTTAGCACTAAGTAAGACTTTTCAATTTGATGATCCTTGTTGGGTTTTGGTACTGAAATTTTTCGGGTATAGTTTTGCTATATACACCTGCTACCTATCTATCCTATTTCCTGTCCTGTGATGTACTGATAGGAGTCTGATAGTTGATTTGTGAATTGCTTCTTATAATTCTGCATTTTTATTACATATTTTGAGAATATATAGTCAGAGGCATTGAAGTAAATAAATATTTCATTTCTTGTTGAAATGTTTTCTTTTATTATCTACTTTTACCTTGTTTCTTATTCATGATTTTCTTATTAAATTACATTTTGTGATATTACTGTTGCTATACTAATGCTTATTTTCAGATTTTTCAGTGGTTTAGTCCCCAATCTTTATTTTTTAGGCAGCAGTGAGTCTTATTTTTTAAACATAATCTGATGATATTAGTAGGTGTACTTTAGACATGTGTATTATGATAAGCCTAATTAGTGACGCTAGTTTTAAAACGTGTTTAGCTAATTATAGACATTTTAAATAAATCTGGAATTATTTAGTTTTTCTATTCTCCTCCTGAGCATTACACATATTTTTGCAAAAAATAAATTACTATTGAACATCTTTACACTTGTCCTATTTTTAAAATCGTTATCTGGTGCCTTTGTTTCACTTTTAAATAGTAATTTTTCACAATCAATACATGTATTTGCTGACATTTCTCATTCATTTTTGTCTTTATATCTTCTTGTTTATCCTTTTCGTTCACTTTCCAGTGGCTAAAATGATTCTTTAATAGTTATTTGAATAAAGGCTTTCTGGTAAATTTTCTTAAGCTACGCCAATTTAGCTCATCAATCTTGAATAATAATTTGGCAATGTATGGAACTATAGCTTCACATTTATTTTTGCTTATATTTGAAGATAATAATTTTCTTTTGGCATTTATTACATCACTTTGTATGTCCTTAATAAGTATCGTTAATATTCTACTGTTTTATCACAATATCTTTAGCTATAGATTTTTTATTTTTATAATGTTTAGTAGTCACAACTAATTTTGTCATCTGGTCTGTGGTCCTATTTTTTTCTCAAGTCTAGAAATTTCTCTCATTTTTAAACTAATCTTCTTCATAGGGAGGATAGAAAATTTCTGTAGTCTTTACACAACATATCTTATTATCGTTCCTTTTGTATATCAAGGGGAATGTCGCTTAACACATGCTCAAACACACCACACATTCATCCCGCTCCACTTAATGCATGGACTGTTTTTTCCACAAAACAAATACATGTATAAACATGCACACATAAATACACATACATACACAAAGATTAACACACATATACACATATGTACAAGTAAACGCAAAAAGTATATATACACAAACACAAATATGCATGTGTACACAAATGTAAGTACACATAGACTCAAAAGTATACACATACTATGTACAGACACAAACATGCCACACCTATATATTGTGTGTGGTTGCACGCACACATACACACCCCCTCCACATTTTTTGTGCTGCTTTTTGAGTGAATACCTTAGTACTTCATTCCTACCTATTAATCCAAAACTCTCTTTGAGTCTTCTCAGTTTGGAGCTTTTTGGTTCTATTTCAAAACTATTTTAATTATTTCTGTCCATATTTCTTTTCATTATTCCTTATAATTTATTGTCTTCCCCATCTATCTATTTTTGTCTAATTTCTGCTGTGTGTCAAAATTTCTTTTCCTTTTACAAAATTAGTGATTCCTTTACTTAGATATTTGAGCATTTTAAATATACTTATTTTAAGTTCTTTGTCAGAATGTTTCATAAAATCAATATCACCTAAAGTGGTTTGGGTTCACACTCTGATTGCTAGGTCTTTGGAAACAAGATAATTCTTAATATGTTTGGTGTCTTTTTTGAGACCTCCCATTCTAAATAAGCAGGTCTCTTTTCCCTATCTTTGTCTCTCTCTCTCTCTCTCTCTCACACACACACACACACACACACACACGTAACACACTCACATACATACACATACACCCCTCTCTTTCTGTCATACACACACATCTTCTTGTTTATCTCTTTCCAATTGAAATTATGTCATTGCTTCTACCTCAACCTACTTGGTCCCAATTCACCAATCTTTAAATTCTTCCATTTATGGTCATCTTTTCTGATTCCCAGTGATCATACAAAGATGATATTGGGGATAACATTGTTGCAGTTACTGATTCAATGGGCAACTTGGTTGAGTTATTGGTCTCAGGATCTGTTCTCCTCAATGCCTTTGCTCCTTGCTCTCTATGTATCTGTAGCCCCAGTCAGTGAATGATCCTTCCACATCAAGTACAGCTCATGCAAAGCCCTGCCATGAGTCAGTGAACCTCGCACTTGTCACTCAACTGGTGCAACACCTTCAGCTTGTTTTATGCTGCTTCTCCTCTATTCATGCTTTGATTTTCGACCCCATTTCTATTCTACAGAGATGATTACCTTCTTTGTGAGCCTAGCTATGTCTCGTGCTTGCCTGAATGTATGTTTATTCTTATTTCTACATCATTCTTTCATCCTATTTTGGAATAGGTGAAAATGAAGGATCAATGCAGCTCATCATCAGCTGATTTGGCCACACTAATTCAATCTTCTCTGTGTTCTGTGAAGTGAAAGCTAATCATGTATATTCACCCCAACCTCTTGAATAGTGCTACTTGAATGAAGTGTGGTCTGCAACCAAGTGTCATCAACCTGGGAGCTATTCTCAGACCCATCCAACATCTACTGAACCACATTCTGAGAGTGAAGCCTAGGAATCTGTGACTTTCAAGGCTCTCCCTGTGATTTTTACATATATACAAGCTTTAGATACTGCTCCAGATAAGATCTGTAGTTTGCTTTCTGGTTGCATGTTAGAATCACATGGGGTGCTTAAAAATAGTGACGCTGGAGCTTTACCCCAGATTGATTGTATATTATTATAAGCCTAGTAATCCATCCAGAATTTTTGGAAGCACACAATTTTATTAAATGCTTTGCAGGTTATTATAATGTGGAGTTAGTGTTGAGAACCATTGCTTTATTCAAGTAGTTCTCAACAGGGATGATTTTGTACCTTCAGGGGATTTTTGGCAGTGACTGGAGACATTTTTGGCTGCTGCAACTGAGACAGTGCTGCTGGCATCTAGTGGGAGATGCTGCAGAATATCTTACAACACACAGGACATCCCCCCTACAAAAAGAATTGTGCCACCACAAATGTCAATAATATTGAAGTTGAGAAAGTTTGCTGTCTTATATGCTTTGGTTTTTGTTTAGGCTTTTCCATTGAACATATTCTCCAGTAAAAACACCTTCATGGAATTCACAAATTGAAATGGAAAGGAGTATAAAAGGGATTTTGAATATTCAAAAAACCAAGCACCTGGATTCCCCAAGCCGTTCTTATTGATGCTCTTATGCTTCTGAAATTGGAAACAGCCTGACAATTAGGGGTAACCATCAGAAGCAGCAGAATAAATGGAGTCCTAGGACACATGTTCCGTCTTCAAGTTTTAGCTAATTATCCCGCAATTTTGTATTTTTGACAACATAAAATATGATCTTATTCCTTTTTGCTGTTATTAAATATGTTTGTCTCACTATATACTCAATAATCATATTAATATTTTGCTTTACTTTTACAGTATAAGGAAAAAATCACAATATGAATCTGAAATAAAATCTTTGACCATGATGAAGTTAAAGAATGAGAAACATCTCAAGAGCATCTATAGGGAGGCTTATCGCATTGGTACTGTTTTCCACCTAACCAAACACAAGACAGATGAAATGGAAGATAAAATAGCAGAAGTGAGAAGAAAGTTCAAGGTTGTGTATCTTTGTGTTCCTCTTACTCATGATGAAAAAAGAGTAATTTACCTGAATTGTATTGATTTAATCTTGATAATTAGATTTTAATTTAAGGGTTAATAGTCTTTTCAAAAACTCACTTCTTATAAATGAGAAGAAAACCACCTCTCTCCAAAGGCTCAGCTTGAATAGAAGAGGATGAGGGCTCAGTGTAGTTAATCCACAATTGTTTCCACTTTCTGCTATTGTCAACCATAAACTACTTGGAGCACCAGGAGTGTGGTGCTCAGTTCAGCTTTATTGTATATATCTAACACATAATAATGTCTGCCTATAGTAGGAAGAAGGGATTCTGAGAGGTGTTTGTCTACCTTATGTAATGTGAGAATAGAAAGTACCTCTAGTAGGCCTATGAGTTGTTGAATTCTAGAGTACCTGGAAATCTGTAGACTACATTTCTGCAGGAATAATTGCTCACATGCTTCAAACCCACTCCTAAGTGAGAGATGTATTGGATAGCAGCTCTCTGCCATTTGTGGTAGAGGCTTTGTATTAGTCCGTTCTCATGCTGCTGTGAAGAAATACCTAAGACTTAGTAATTTATAAGGAAAAGAGGTTTAATTGACTCAGTTCTGCATGGCTGGGGAGGCCTCAGGAAACTTACAATTATGGCAGAAGGCACCTCTTCACAAGGTGGCAGGAATGAGAATGAGAGCCAAGCAAATGGGGAATCCCCTTATAAAACCATCAAATCATGTGAGAACTTACTCACTATCATGAGAATAGCACGGGAGAACTGCCTCATGATTCAATTATCTACACCTGGTCCCACCCTTGACATGTGGGGATTATTACAATTCAAGGTGTGATTTGGGTATGGATACAAAGCCAAACCATATCAGACTTGCAAAGTCCACCCCACTTTACTGCACCTGCAGGGCCACTTCAACAGGCTGATTTCATCCGTCTCAGACACATACATGTCTCTTGTCTTTGCCATTTTCTTATTAAAGACTTATAAGCAAAAAAAAAAAAAAAAAAAACTGGAAAATAGACAGTCTGTACACCATTTCCAACATCTGTTGCTAGCATTATGATCAATGAATACTTTCCTTTTTGATATCTAAATTTAAGATGTGTAAATGTTTCTGTACTGAAAGATTGGGGTGTTTTTCCCACATTGAATCCAGCTGTTCAGTTGACCTACGTCTTTCCTAATGGGTGTTGAATGGGTTAATCTTATCTTCTATGATATAAGTTAGTAAGCAAAGTAAACATGCATAGAAAAAATTAAAATGCAAGGCATACGATTCTATGGTTTAGCATATACAATAGTATTGTAGATGTTTATAATTTTTAAAATAATATCAATATATTTCTATATAGTGGTCAGTTAATTTTTTTCTTTGAGGATATCAATAAAGATACCATCATCCACTTACTTGGCCATTTAACCATTTACTTTAATTTTTCTAATTGACTCAAAACCTTTGTCATCTTTCACATATTTTCCCCATGGATGTCACAAACTACATTTAATTCTTCAAACATATTGCCTCATTTATCTGAGGTACTCACTTATGAAAGAGATGTTGCACTGGATTATTTATTTTTCTAATTTTTTTGATACCATAAAATGGAACTTACAGATTCAGTGCAAGTTTGATGTGACTCTACTGTAATTGCTTTGCCAACCCAAAATACAGTGCCCCCTTTTCTGTTATTTTTAATTTTATTTTTTAAATTGACATATAATAATTGTAGATGTTTATTGGATACATAGTGATATTGCCATACATGTAGAATATAGTGATCAGATTAGGGTAATTAACATATCCATCATCTCAAACATTGATCATTTCTTTGTGTTGGAAATATTCAATATCATCTTTCTAGCTATTTGAAAATGTGTATTATTCTTAACCATAGTGATCCTACAGTGGTATGGAACACAAGAACTTATTCCTTCTATCTAGCCATCATTTAGTATCCTTTAAAAAATCTCTGTCTCCTACTTCTTCCAACCCACCCCACTTTTCAGTATTTTCCATTCTACTTTTTACTTTTGTGAGGTCAATTGTGGTTAGTTTTCACATATGAATGAGATTATGTAGTATTTAACTTTCTATTCCTGAGTTACTTCACTTAACATAATGTCCTCCAGTTCCATCCGTGTTTCTGAAAATGACAGGATTTCATTCTTTCTTATGGCTGAATAATATTCCATTGTGTATATATACCGCTTTTTGTTATCCATTTATCTGTTGTTGAACACCTAATTTGATTCCATATCTTGGCTATTGTGAATAGTGCCACAATAAAACAGGGGGATACAGATGTCTCTTCAATATATGAATTTCCGTTGGATAAACAATAGTGGGATCGCAGGATGATACAGTACTCCTATTTGTAGTTTTTGAGGAACCTCTGTCCTGCTGTCCATAGTGTCTGTACTGATTTTAATTCCTACCAACAGTATATGAATTCTCTTTTTTCCATATCTCACCAATGTTTGTTATTTTTTCATATTTTTATACTACCCATCCTAGCTGGAGTTTGATGATACAGTTGTGGTTTTGATTTGCATTTCTCTGGTAATTAGTAATGTTTAACTTTTTTTCTTGCATTTGTTAGTAATTTGTATGTTTTTTTTTTTTTTGAAAAATATCTGTTCAGATCATTTGCCCATTTTAAATCAGATTTTTTTTTTTTTTTTTTTTTTTTTTGGCTGTTGAGATGTTTGAGTTCCTTGTGTATCTGGATATTAATCCCCTGTTGAATGAATAGATTATAAATCTTTTCTCTGGTTCTTTAGGTGTTATTTTCACTCTGTTGACTATTCCCTTTGCTGTGCAGAAAGGTTTTAGTTAAATATAATGTAATTTGTTTATTTTTGTTTTTGTTGCCTGTGCTTTTGAGGTCTTAGGAATAATATCTTTTCTTGGGCCAATGTTCTGAAGCATTTATCCTATGTTTTCTCCTAGGAGTTTTGTAGTTTGGGGTCTTACAGTTAGGTCTTCGACCAATTTGGAACTGATTTTTGTATAGAGGGTCTCGTTTCATTCTTCTGCAGGTGAATATCCAGTTTTCCTAGCATCATTTATTGAAGCAACTGTCCTTTCCCAATGTAGGTTCTTGGTGCCTTTGTCAAAAATCAGTTGGCTGTTGATATGTGAATTAATTTCTGGATTTTCTGTTCTGTTTAACTGGTCTATGTGACTGTTTTTTTGCCAGTACCTTGCTATCTTTGACCACAGCTTTGTAGTGAATTTTGAAGTCTGGTAGTATAATGCCTACAGCTTTGATCTTTTTGCTTAGGAATGTTTTGGTAATTTGAAGTCTTTTAGGGTTCCATATACATTTTAAGATTATTTTTTCTCTTTCTATTAAGAAATAGAATTTTTATAGGAATTGCATTGAATCTGTAGGTTGATTTGAGTAGTATGGTTAACATACTATTTTAACAATATTGTTTATCAATTTTTAACAATATTAATTTTAACAATATTAATTTTTCCAATCCATGAACATTGGATGTTTTTCCATTATGTTTGTATCTACTTCATTTTCTTTTCTCAATGTTTCATAGATTTCCTTGTAAAAGTATTTCACCTCATTAGTTAAATTTATTCTTAGGTATTTTATTTTTATTTTTTTGTAGCTATTGTAATTAGGATTGCCATCTCATTTTTTTTCAGCTAGTTCATTGTTCATGTATAAAGATGCTACTGAATTTTCATATTGACTTTGTATGTCACAACTTTAAGGAATTTATCAGTTCTACAATTTTTTTGATAGAGTCTCTCTCTCTCTACACACACACACACAGACAATCATATAATCTGCAAAGAGGGTCAATTTGATTTTCTTCTTTTCAATTTGGATGCCTTTGTTTATTTTTCTTGCCCAATTGCTCTGACTAGGACTTCTAGTGGTATGTTGAATGAGACTGGTAAGAGTGGGCATGCTTGTCTTGTTCTAGTTCCTAGAGGAAAGACTTTTAGCTTTTCCTCACTCAGTATGATGTTAGTTGTGGGTTTGTCATATATGGACTTTATTGTGTTGAGATATTTTCCTTCTGTACCTAATTTGTTATGAGGTTTTACCATGAAGAGATGGTGAATTTTATCAAATGCTTTTTCTGCATCTATTAAGATAACCATGTCCTTTCTTCTGCTGATGTATGTATCACGTTTATTGATTTACATGTGTTGAACCATACTTTCATTCCTGGATAAATTTCACTTGATTATGGTGTAATACCTTTTTGGTGTGTTGTTGGATTTCAGTTTGCTAGTATTCTGTTTAAGTTTTTGCCTCTATTTTCATACATATTGGCCTGTAGTTTTAATTTTTTGTTTTCCTCATCTGTATTTGATAGTGAGGTTATGCTGGCCTCATAGAATGACCTAGGCAGAATTTTCTCTGCCTTAATTTTGTGGAATAGTTTCAGAAGAAATTGTATCAATTCTGCTTTAACGGTTAGTGGAATTCAGCAGTGAAGACATCTAGTCCTGAACTTTTCTCTGTTGGAATACTTTGTAGAACTGATTCAATCTTGTTACTTATTATTGTCCTGCTTACCTTTTCTATTTCTTCTTGGTTCAATATGGGTAGATTGTATGTATCCGTTTCCTCTAGGTTTTCAAATTTATTAGCATATAACTGTTCATTGACATTTGTAATGATCCGTTTTATTTCTGTTGTATCTATTTTGATGTTTCCATTTTGTTTCTGATTGTATTCATTTATGTCTTCTCTCTTTCTTTTTCTTAGTCTAGCTGTTTCTCAGTTTTATTTTCTCAAAACATCAACCTTTTATTCCATTGATTTTTTTGTACTATATTTTTAGTCTCAATTTCACTTATTTCTGCTTTCATCTTCATTTATTTCCTTCTAACTTTGGTTTTGTTTTGCTCTTGCTGTTTTAGTTTCTTGAGATCATTATGTTTTTATTTCAAATCTTTCTATGTAGTGTATGCATGTAGTGTTATAAACTTGACTGTTAAAACTGCTTTTGCTGTGACCCATAAATGTTGACATATATTTCTATTTTTATTTGTTTCAATGAATTTTTTAATTTTATTCTTAACTTCCTTTAACCATTGGTTTTTCAGAAGCATATTGTTTAAATGTCATGCATTTGTATAGTTTTAATCTTCTACTTATTATCAATTTCTAGTTTTCTTATAAGTGGTCAGAGAAGATACTTGATATAATTTTCATTTTAATTTTGAAAATGTTTTAAGATTTTTTGTGTCTAAACATATGGTTAATCCTGGAGAATGCTTCATGTGCTAATGAAAAGAATGTATTCTGCAGCTGTTCAGTGAAATGTTCTCTAAATACTGAAATAGCTCTAAACGTTCTCTAAATATCCATTAGGTCCATTTGGTCAATGGTGCTATTTAGATCCCATATTTCTTTGTTGGGTTTTTGTCTAAGTGGTCTGTTCAGTGCTGAGAGTGGGGTGTTAACATCTACAACTATCAGTGTATTAGATCAATCTCTCTTTAGATCTAATAATAGTTGCTTTATGTATCTGGGTGCTCTGGCATTAGGTATATATGTGTGTGTATGTGTTTACAAATTTTCTCTTATTGAATTAATCTTTTTTAGTATATGTTTTCCTTTGTCTCTTTTTACAGTTTTTCATTTGAAGTCTGATTTGGCTGATATAAGTACAGCTATTCTTACTCACTTTTGGTTTCTGTTTGTGTGAAATCTTTTTTTTTTTTTTTTTTTTAATTACATCACTTTCAGTCTATGTGTCATTACAGGTTAATGAAGTGAGTTTCCTGTAGGCAGCATATAGTTGGGTCTTTTTTAGTCAATTCAATTGGTCTATATCTTTTAAATGAGGAATTTAATTTGTTTATTTTCAAGGTTATTATTGATAAATGAGGACTTAAACCTGTCATGCCAGTGATTGTTTTCTGGTTGTTTTATATGTCCTTTGTTCCTTACTTCATCTCTTACTGTTTATTTTTGTGAATGGGTGGTTTTCTGTAGTAATAAGGTTTGACTCTTTTCTCTTTCTCCTGTGTATATTGGCTCTGCCATTGAGTTTTATAGTTTTGCGTGTTTTCCTGATAGTTACTGTTTTTTCACCACCTGATGAAAAACCTATTGGGCATTTCTTTTAAGGACTATCTAGTGGTGATGAATTTCCTTAAGTTTTCCTTTCTGTAGAATACGTTCTCATTTTTGAATGATAGTTTTGCTGGGTAGAATATTCTTAGCTAGCAGTTTTTTCTTTCAACCTTTTGAATATACCATCCCATTATCTCCTGATTTGTAAGGTTTCTGCTGGCAAATCCACTGTTAGTCTTATAACAAATTCTTATATGTGACGATGTTTTCTCTTGCTGTTTTTAAATTTGTTCTGTCTTTGACTTTGGACAATGTGACTGTAATGTGCCTAAGACATGACCTGTTTATGTTGAATCTATCTGGCATTCTTTGAGCTTCCTAGATCTAGATGTCCATCTCTCTCTCATGACTTTAGAAGCGTTCACTTATTATTTCATTAAATGTGTTTTCTACATATTTCTATTTTCTTCTTCTGGAATGCCCATAATACAACTGTATGTTCATTTATGCTGTCTCATTAATGGTGTCATTCTTTTTATTTTTTTTTCCTCTGCCCTGTTATTTCAAAGGACTTGTCTTCAGATTCATAAATTCTGCCTCCTTCTTGTACTAGTCTATTATTGAAGCTCTTGATTCTATTTTTTTTATTTCATTTACCAAATTATTCAGCTCTAGTTTTCTACCTTTTGTTTGGTTCTTTTTCAGTAATATCTATATATTTGTTGGATTTCTCATTCAAATCATAAATTGTTTCCTGATTTTATTGAACCATCTTTATTGTCCTGTATCTCCCTGAGTTTCCTTATGATTATTATTTTGAATTCTTTTTCTGGCATTTTGTATATTTCTTTATTATTGGGATATGTTACTGGATAATTACTGTCTTCCTTTGAAGGTGTCATTTTTCCTTGCTTTTTCATGTTTATTGTTTCCTTATGTTGGTATCTGTGCATCTGGTGGGACAGTGGCTCTTCCAATTTTATGGAGTACGATATGTAGGGAAACTTACTCATGTTGATGAGTCTTGGGGTATCAGTTTTTTAGAGTTTGTTGTATTTAGTCCCAGGTAGATACAGTAATGTAGTCTCTATGTAGTTTCTTCAGCTGTAATGTCACTATGCTAGTCTCACTTGCCTAAGCTAAGAGAATTTGTGGTGGTATGACTTTGCTAAGAGTGGACTCACTGGGCTGTTTCTCAGATCAGGGATACATGTGTACACATGATGGGTCAGCTAACTTAGGGTCTGGCTCACTGGGGTTGAGGCCACAGGGCTGTTACTCTGCCTGGAAGCATGGGCATGTAGTTCCTCAACTGCCTTCAGGTGTGTCTTCAGGGCAACCCATGTTTTTTTGTTTTGTTTTGTTTTCAGGCCTGGGACCAGGCTCACAGCCGCTTGGCCAGCCTGGAGGCATGTCTGCCAGGGGTGGCCTGTGGGACTGTTTCTCATACCCAGCACATGGCCATATGGTTTCCTCACTGGCCTGGAGTTGTGTTTGCTAGAGGTGGCCCATGGTGTTGTTTCTCAGGCCTAGAACATGGGCATACAGATGCTTGGTTGGTATGGGGGCATTTCAGCCAGGGGAGGCTCATAAGGCTGTTTATCAAGTCCCAGACGTGGGCACAAAGCTGATCAGCTGGCCTGGCAGCATGTTTTCTGTGGAAGCCCATGGAGCTGTTTCTCAAGCCTCCGACATGGCTGTATGGTTTCTTGGCTGGCCTAGGGGCAGGCCAACTGTTTATTGGCTCAGGGACCTTTCCTACTCAGGGGTGGACATGCACCAGTTTGGCTGGTTCAAGGGTGGGTTCGCCCTGGGTGGGACTCAGATCCTTTCCTAAATGGAAGTGCTGGGGGTGGAGGGGTTGGTTTCCATGATGTGCAGGACCAGAGTCACAGCCAATCCTAACCCAGGGTCCACACAGCTAGGGTTGTAGAGTGTAGCCACTGGGCTTGGAATGAAGATGGAGCACCATTGCTGCAGAGGTGCAGTGGTTACTGGCCTCCAGAGAAGGGTGCACTCTAGAGGTGGCTCTGGTATCAAGACAGTGCTGTGCTGCAGCAGCTTGGCTCACAGGAGGTGAGTGGGGTTGGGGGAGTGCATAAGTTGTTCTTCTAATTTGAAGCAATGCAACAGTGTAAATTTTCAGCAGCTCTCCAAACTGGGCTCGTGACTTATGAGGACTGTGGAATTCTCTTGTAGTAAATACTGTAGGCATTTACAATGGCAGTGGGGACTGATGAGGTTCTTCTGTTTACCTTTTTCCTGCAAAGGGAAGTTTCCCCTAGTTTTGGGCCCATCTGATTTAGGCAAGGGAGATGGGGCTGCAGAGGCCAGGTGCCTTCATGCTGCTCTCTTGGACTTCCAATTACCACAGTTGTCTCTCCCTCCCCGTTCTACTCCAGCATTCTCTCTTTGACACTACATTCAAATCTTCACTATTTATTTGTTGCTTTGGTTCTTTTGGGGGTGCGGATGAACTCCAGGCACTTCTAGTGAGCCATCTCATTGACGTCACCCTTCCTTTCTCTCTTTATTCATGCAAGATTAAAGAAAGTATTCATCATGTTGTTTTCTTACCTCATGGGAGCTGATTGATCACTGGAAAGAAGCAACAGAAAGAAACTGATCCACTTGAGAAACCATTCCCAATGGTTAATCACCTTTGCTAATTTCTGAGCCTGAATATATATGGCATTAAAAACTTCTATAATATACACATCCATATCTGCTTCAGAGTTCAAAATAAATTCAAAATAAATTTCTAGATTTTCCTTAGATAATTCAGGTTTATAGTAATTCAAGTTTGTAATTTTTGCCTGTGTAATGACCCTATTATCTTTCATGGACTGATTCATGAAAATCTTTAGAACACTCTAATTCTGAGAATTATGTTTTCCTTTTAAGTAAATTTCTATATTTGTTGAGCCTGGCCTGAAATTAATCTTTAATCCATCAACTAGAAATTAATTACAGCAATATCACTTCTAGGTTACCCTAAAAATAGCCTTTTGAAACTCTAGAGGTAGAATTTATGAATTATGTTCTCTCAAGTTAATGCATCTGTAAAATACCAGATAAGTTTTAGGCAGTCTTAGAGTAGAAGCAATCCTGAACAAGAAGGATGTCTAGCACTTTCTCTAATTTTTTTATGAATGATTTGTCCCAATTTTTCCATATTTTCAATTCTAATAACTGACCTATTCAGAAAAGAGGTGTTTGGCCAAGTGTCAGGATAAAATTAGCCAATTGGGATAGGGAATAAGTCAATTTAATAGTAATATGTATTCAATTATAGTGTTGATGGAATGAACAGAAAACCATCTAGAACTGTCTAAAGAATATGACTTTGCAACCAAAAATTTTGAGAGCTTTCACCAGTTAAGTACTTCCCAGCACTCCAGTTGAAAGCTTCTATGCAAGCTGCATAATCTTGAAGTGTTTTTTGCTTGAATATAATGGAAATCTGGTGGAAAAGTAAGAACATCTGGTCACTCTGGTTCCAGGTTAGAATCATAGTGCTAGAACTAAGTGGAAACTTAGTAAAAAGGAAGGAATAAAGTAGACATAAAGAGTTTTCTTCAGGCCAATTTTATGAAAAAACCCTTATACATGCTAATTAATTTAACGTTCACAAAACTGTGCAATTGTTATTAACACATTCATTTGGGGTGTAAAGGGGTTTTCCCAAGGTAAGCTTTTAGGTAACTGTGTGGAATTTAGGGACCAGGATATCTCATGCTGGTCTTGGTAGAGTCGTAAGACATTACACTTACATTCTGACCAAAAAAGATTCAGTTAAGCTGAAAGCTTCAAAATAATCATACGGGGGGTGGGGGAGGTCATTTTTAATGCTAGAAAAAGACAATGTGTTAAGTTCTTAGAAACTTCCAGTCCACAGTAATCTGGTGCATAACTTTAGAAGTCCATGACTTGCCTTGAGTGCTTTTTCAGATATTTCAGCTAATCTCAAACTGTTCTTTATATTCTCAAGACCTCCTTTCAACTACTATTTGTTCAACTCTGAGACAAGGTTTATACTCTCGTCCTTTGAGTAAAATAAAAGTCAGAACCTTCTCAAAAGTTTCTTGGAGGGCATAATTTCTGCTAGTACTTAGAGCATCTTTAGTTCAATCAACAGAACAAAAGAGCTGCAATAAACTAAAGTTTGATTTATGCACCATGCAACTTCTATAATAATTCCAGACAAGACTGATAATATTTTTAAGTAGTTATAAAATGAACATTCTATTCATTAATTTTTATCCCAAAGGATTTATGCCTTATAGCATGTCAAATCTGGAGCATATTACTCTTGTCCCACATGTAATAGCTTTTATTGAGTTATGAATTGCTATCACATCCTTGGTTTTTAATGAAGATTGGTAAAAGTAATAGCCAAGATTGACCATCGCTTCTTGGTTTTTCAAACTAATAAGGGAGTTAGTCATATTGTCAATATGCTCAAAAAAACCTACAAAAGTAATTGACCTTAGATTTCTGAACTAAAAAAAGCTAATTTTTCTTGATAAAATTGTATTTCTTTTTAATTAATAATTAAGAGTTCCCTACACTTTCTTATTTCTCTCTGAGTTAAGCAGCTTAGAAGCTCAGTTATTTATGCTGAACATTTCTAGGATAATCACTTCCTTATCTCTCTCTGTTCCATAATTATAACTTTGATCTGGTATTTTTTGCTTGTTTCATTGGTCTTCATTTACTAAGATTCTTTTCCACTCCATTCATATGCAGAATACTTTGCCAAAATTAAATGAAAAGGAAGCTGCTATTAATCATAATATTGGGAATGTCTAATCGGTATTAGTGGGAAATGATTGCCAGGAAAAAGGAAAGGAGAATACAAGGAAAACGGAAATAGTGTGAATGTACAGCAGGATTAAAGTCCCACAGTGGCTGCTAGGTAACCCATCAAGCATCAGAAAAGTTCATTTTTCCTGATACATTTGAGGGAGTAAATAAACATGGAAAATGTGATAGAAGTAAACCATTGAACATTTATGGATCTTGATGGTAGAAAACATTTGAGAATATAATAAAACTTTATTTGGTTTGCTGTAAATATCATATGGGAACATAATTTCCTTCTCCATTCTACTGGGTTAGCGCTTTGCTTGTCAGAAATTAGATGGCAAGTTGACTCTTCAGTATTTCCATTTAATTATCTGAACTTTGTTTCTACTTTTCTTCTTCCTGTTCCAAAGGAAATGTGGTTCAGTTGAAAGAGTATGGACTTTAGAGTCAGATGTTTCTTAATTCAAATCCGGTTATGCTAAGTATTTGCTCTAAGAATATTAAAAATATGCTTAACTTTTCTTAGTCTAGGTTTCTCATCTCTTAAATAAATGTAACAATATCTATATGGTACCTTTGGGTGATAAATACATAATGTTGTGTATAAAACATTCAGCCTCGAGCCTGACAAATAATAAATTCTTAAAGGTATTAGGGATAAGTAGCATAAAAATGCTCCTATAGCATGGGGCTACCTTTGTTGTTCAGGGTAAAAAAACAAATCTTTAACAACTTACCTACATATTTTACTCTTAAGTCTGTCTCCCAGTAATTGTGATAAATGCTTGGGTTCTAAATAACACATTGAACATAATGATAGTTATTTGTTGAGTACCTAATATGAGTGATGCCTTAAGCATATTACTTTATATACATTTTCTTCTTTTACCTCCCATACTTGTTTTATGAAAAAAAGTGTTATCCCTATTTTATATATATATAAACTGATATTTGATACTGGTAAAGATATTTTGCTATAACAACTTGTATGTGCTCAAGTATCCAATTCAGTATAAATTAGAGCTTTCCTGGAAAGCAATTCATCAATAGATGTAAAGAACCTAACATTCATAATCTGTAACTCAGTAGCATTATTTCTAAAAATACAACTTTAAAGAAGTAACCAAGAGCAAAGCCAACAGACATGCAGGTTTAAGGATGTTTATTAACAGTTAACGTAACAGCCACTGAAAACATGGTTCATGAGGTCAACAATAATTGTTTATTTTGTATACACTGCTGCATTCCAGTGCTTAAACAGTGCTTATGCAGATACTCAGTAAATGTTTATGGAAACCATGAATATATACTAACAACATATAATAGGAAAATTAAAATATACAGATTTCTCAATAATAGAATAATGTTTAAATCCATGAGTATTAAGATAAATTATAAATTCATTTAATGTAGAATTTTTAAAAATTAATGAGACTTCTGCTTCTGTAGTAGATGAAAAAGATCTTGTTAGACTGACTTTACCAGATATAATAACTTTAAGTTCAGGACCTAAAAAAGAAATGACCAAAAAGTCAAAATGCATATCTGTGGATTTGAATATTTGTATTATTTCTTTTTGTAATTTAAAAAATTTCACCAAAAACACGTATACTTTCATACAAAAAGAAAGATAAAATAGTGTCATGTCCTATTTTCAGATAGACCCAATTTGGACAGCCACCTATACTTTCTGTTAGGGTCCTGGCCACCAAAATGTATCCTAATAATGCACAACCATAGCCAGAGATACCTGGTCCTACTAATTCAGTCCAGCCCATAGTCACTTAAACATATCTCAACTTTTGCTTTAAGATTGTAATTTTTTAAAGTATCCATCTTCCTTTCCTGACCTCAAACCTTACATAACGTAAATTCTCTAACTTTGCTCTTAGTGCTTCTCTGTCATTGGAAATTAAAATGATGCCATTTCTTTGATTCTGATGTTAGATCTGTTTATGTAGATCTTTGCTCCCTTTTTCTCTTTGAACGTGGGTTTCCGGACTCAGCATTGACAGTTCATCCTTTCAGCTGTCTTTTGTCCTAGTACTGGAGTCTATTCCAGCAGTGTAGCTCTCTGCTGCCACCTTCTGGTTTGTGACTGCTAAAACCAGGCTGCAGGTCAAAGGTGACTTTTAATGTGCCCTCTTTCCAGCTTCTGAGATATTGTCACTTCCTTTGCTCCAGCCTTCTTCCAAGCTCTTCAAAGTGATCCTTTGATCTCTTTTATTCTTTTTCTCCAAAACCAGAATTGAGTCGTTGTGACAGAGACCTTATGACCTGCAAAGCTTAAAATATTTACTATCTGGCCCTTTACAAAAAAAGTTTGCCAACTCTGTTCTAAAGAACACAGGAATAGCCAACGTAGGCAGCAGCCAGTGCCTGGAGGGCTGAGAGAAAGCACCCTAAGAAGGAACAAGCATGGAAGAGGCTGCCGTCTCCCAAGCAGAGTGAAGCTTTATTGGAGAGGGTATGGTTGTGTCTCAACACAGGGTTCAGCAGCAGCCATCTGCGAGTTGCTGGAGAGACTTGATGGAGGTGGAATGGAGTTTGTGGGCAGAGAACCTCCCCACACACCAGCTGGTGGCAGTTCTGCAGGAGGATGGAGAAAATAACAACGGTCCACTGGAACAACGAACCAGGACACAGGGCCCCTTGCTGCTGCAACTCTGCCTGCCTGTCCCCTGCCCTCTGTTGATTTTGCCTAGCTTTCCTCCAAAAGTAAAACTGCAAAAGGAAACCGCTCACAGGATCCAGCTCCGTTATCACAGATCAGAGTTAAAAACAGATTTGGAGCTAAGAGGCAATAATTAGATAATGAGCACAAATGCATAATCTGTACATGCAAATTTCTCTAATTCAATTGGTTGGTATATGTCATTGAGCCCCATGCGTTGTATTTATCTGTTATAACTTTTGAGTCCCTTTAAATTTTAAAAAGTCTCTACATTTTTTTTTTAAAATAGTTTTTCACTACATTACATTTTTAAGGGTCTAGGCCAGTTACTTTGCAGGATTTCTCTCAATATGGATTTATCTTTTTGTTTCTTCATAATTAGATACAAGTTAAACACCTCTGGGAGGAATATTACGTAATTATAATAGTATAATATTGTGTCCACAAGCACATGGTCTATGTTTGTTTCATTATTAGTGATAATAAGTTTGATCAGTTGGTTAAAGGTATGGTCAAGAAATGTATTCATTTCCCAATTGTAATTAATAAGTAATCAATTGAGTGATATTTAAGAATACGTGGCTATTTTTTTCCAACACATTTTACCCAGTGGATTTAGATTCTATCCGTGATCCTTAGTAGAATCTGTTCTTGAAACAGTTGCTAAGTGGCAATTTTTCTGGGCTTTCATTCCCTTTACAATGAATCGGCAAAAATTTGAAGAACTTGAACGTTTAGCACAAGCTGGGCCACAGGCTATGCTTCTGGAGAAGGCAGCCTTCCTTCTGTGCTTTTTCAGGTATTTATATTTTAGGAATATATGTTGCACGCAATCCTAGGTCAGAATCAACCTTGCTGTCTTTTCTACCACCTCTCCCATCTCTCCACATCTCAGGAAAAACGTATCAAAGGCATTGCTGTATCATCCATCTCAAAGATGCCATATATAAATGTGACTGTGACATTCTAATGGGCCCTGAGCTTCTCCTCATATAAAGATATTTAAGAAAACAACATATTTTTGATTTGAAACAATCTGGAACTTTTACAGTTTAATTCCCAGCCTAGAGATCAAAAGCAAGCTTGTTCGTTAATCATAAACCCATTCGCTCAATGAATTATTCATTTAGCAAATATTATATAGCAGACAAAGTGCTAGCAGCCAGGGAGATAGAGGAGGGAGCTTACTGTGAAGAGCTGTAGAATGTGTCCAAGCTCTGGTAGCAGGCAGTCCTGGTGCTGATACATGTTTGAAGACTGGTTCTGTGATAAATTCCATGACCTTAGACCTCAATTTTATCATATTTGAAAGGGGATAATAGCTATTTCACTAATGGATATGATAATTCACACACACACACACACACACTCTCACACACAGCCTCTGAGTTAATATGGTTCCACTTACAGTTTTTCAACTTTGCCATGGTGTGAAAATGGTGCATATTCAGTGGAGACCATCCTTTGAGCACTCATACAGCCATTCTGTTTTTACCTCTCAGTATGGCATTCAATAAATTACATGAGCTATTCAACACATTATTATAAAATAGCCTTGGGTTAGAGGATTTTGCCCAATAGGCAATCAGTATTTCACTAAGCAGACCACACTACAGTTTTTGTGATATTTTTCCTCTTGGTAATTTCAACTCATTTAACCCTGGCTTTTTCTCAGCAGCTACATAATTCATGTTGAATAATGAAAGTTAGTATCTCCCCAGGAGCTCATAAGTTTCTAGCAGATTCCATTTTAGAGCCAACAATGGCATCACTAGCTAATTGGAACCCTTTCACCCAAAGTCTTGGTTCTTCAATCTCAGCTATAGGTGGCTAAGATTTAGAATTCAAAGAGATGTCCCACTGGCCTGGAAAGCCTCGTGTTAAAAGAGGCCCTACAAGAAAAGGGGCACATGAGAGTCAGAAGGCTCTACATTAAATATTCCTATAACTCTGAGGGTTCCTGCGTATCTGGGTGTCACTGAGATGCCCTCTGTCAGATTGTGTAAATTAGTATCTTGGTTCCCTCAATTGCCAGCTTTGTGTGCTTGATCAATTTATGTAATCTTTCTGTGTCAGTTTTCCTGTGTTCTAAAAGGACAATCATAACTATTTTATGGATTTCATTGTGAAGTTAAGACAGGATAATTCTATGCAGAAATCATATAATATATCTTAGCCATCATTACTAGGAGCAGTACAAATGGTAGTTTTATCACTGAGGGAACTCATGGCATTTATATTGTTTGGTGAATGTAACTGCCCAGATTCTGCTTCAGGAATCATCTCAGTCACTTTGCTTAAGGTCATTCCCATTTCTGAGGTAGCTCACATTTAATGACCAATAAAAATAGAATAATAGCCTTGCCACCTTAGTCCAACTTGGGGCAAATGTGATGGTCCATTCTTGCCCGTGGTTTGCTGAGGGGTTGATCAAGGTTGTTGTTGGGGGTCTACTGCAGCTCAGCCTATGTCTCTGTCCAATCCTGCTTCATTCCTCTCCCGTCCACAGGAGTAGATTCCAAATATTCTCCCTAGTAAGTATCCTATACGCTAAACTTCACTCTAGAGTCTGCTTTACAGGGAACGATGCCTGTGATAATAGGATGGGAAAACAAATCCCCTCTCTCAGATGTTGGACTCTGTAATCTAAGACCTTCGACCATCAGAGCTCTTCCTATATCAGTCTTTGGGGTACTCTATGGTGTTCTGGAAATATTCAGTAGTTCTTCCAGAAACTGTCTAGCCTCTTGGCATTTTCCCAGTGCTTTCGGTAGACTGTTTCCTGTAAGGAGGACAGTATTATAGGAAGGCCTTGAGCATCTGCCTGGAAACACTCTGTGTGGCATTGGGTCTTGTATGCAAGTGGCAGGCCAGCCAGTGATAAATACTCTCTCTCCTGGTGACTGGTCATTTAACCTGGTTGTCTGGATCACAGAGGTTTGGGGGCATGGTAGAAAACAGAACTTGGAAAAGTTCTTTAGGTGCTAGACAGAAGCTCCAGATGTTTTGCCCATGCAGCATACAAATTTGTCCACTGGTAACAGGCTAAGTTGGTTTTGTATAGATACACAGATTTCAAATGTAGTATCTTCCTTCTTTTCAGAGAAATACAAGTGTCTTATTCTTGCAGCTTCAGACTTCTTATCTATTTAAATTTCTCATATACTGCCTGCAGTTCTTTGCAAGCCATATATCAACAAGTTCTTTTTGAACAATATTAATTTATCCAATTTAAGTGACTTGAATTCATTTCAGTCATAACTTGCTTTCTCACTAGTTGACAATTAAAAACACACACACAAAAAAAACTTCAAAGAATGAATGGATGAGTGAATATTAAGGAAACACAAATGAATCAATCCAGATTGTAACCAGAGTGATCTAAAACACACGCTTTGCTTACCATTCTTCACTAATTTTATTAATGTACCCGGAAGATTCTACGTAATCTAAGAGTTGTTTGTTTCTTCAGCTTCACCTCATTCACCAAGTCTTTTCTCCAACACGTGAAATCCAACAAAAGCACACATGCCCATACATACACAGTTTTCAATTAGTTTCAGACAAAGGTCAAATCTAGCTATTTTGGAATATGATATATTTTTCTCCAGTGTACAAAGCCATTTTAAATTTTGTCCCATTTCTCTTAAATAATAAACAAACGGAAAAAGTGTGCTGTATCTGCTATCATGTCAGAAGAGGTTGCTAATTTATTTTAAATTATCGAAATGTATTATTGTATAAATTCATTTTAGATGTAGATATATCCTTAAGTAAAATGATATATCAAAGTTACTGCTCTATTTGCCACCTTCATGTTTCCTTCTTTGGAATTATTCTTTTGCTTGGGGTGAACATAATTTTACTGGTTTGCTATATTGAGTAGAGGAAGTGTTAGAGCAGAGGACTTCTGGCTTGTTTCTTTGTATTGTCTCTATAGACCCTGGGATATGATGAGGGATTCAGTATTGAAGTAGAGGTATCAGACACATTTCTAAAATTTTATTCTTCCTCCTTGCAAAACTATATATATATATATGAGTGTGTATATATATATATGTGTATATATATACATATATATGAGTGTGTGTGTGTATATATATATGAGTGTGTGTGTGTGTATGTGTGTATACACACAACGCACACACAAACACACACATATCTTTTGAATCTGGAGGACAGCCTAAATCCCAGCCAACTCCTCCCTCAAATCAGGGGTTCCAAGATGTAATTTTAAGAGAGAAGGAACTTTATGAACTACTTCCAATTCTGGTTTTGTGTGATAATTTAAAGCAAGTCTATGAACAATTTACAACAATTTCTCCAGGTAGCAAAGAAAAGATTTTTCCAAATTTTTTTTCTCCACCAACTTTAAAGATATGATTAAAAAAACAAAAAAACGAAAACAAAAACAACAATGAATTGCTCTAGCCAAGTGGAGAGTCTGCTCTTATTTTGCACACTTCACACTTGACTTGCATCTGTCTTGTTTTGAAAGTTGATTGTGTTTATTCTAGAAAGTAATATTAAAAACAAACTGATAGTTTTTAAAAGGAGAAATTGATGACTACTTTGTTTCACTTTCTTATTACTTTGATTTTTTAAGTTTAGGACTATAAAATGCAAACTGAAAAGATTGAAATTCTGTAGTCTAATTCCTGGTGCTGTACTACTTCATTACTTTACCTCAAATAACACCAGGATTTTAAAAATACATATAATAAATTATAATTAATATTTTACTTTATATTGAAACATTAAAAAGGTATCTTATATTAGCAATTGTTTTTAAAAATGTTTTTGATGTTTTATGAAGAAAATCCTCATTTAAAAAATTTCCTAACATATAGGGTAGAGAAGAATTCCTGAAAAAACTCACTCGAGGTGAAGTGGCTGCTGGAATGGTGCTTCAGGTAATACTAATTTGATTTTAATATTTTATTCTTCCTTCAATTTGCATTTTATTTAGCATTTTAAATTTGCCTGTAATGAGGCATCTTGTCACTACTTGGTTTGCAAGCCAGCAGTTTTCTCTCCTTAGCTGATGACAGTTGCCCTCTGTGTACAACCAGCAGTGTCTGATCATGCATAAAGAAACTGACCTCCCATACCCATATCTCATTTTGTGGCTTAATGGGAATTTCTGCCAGTCTAGTAAAAGGGCAGTGGGATCTTATTTTTAAGTGTCTGACTCTTTAGTTTACTTTGTGATGATGTTATGTTTTCTTTACTCTTAGTGTCTTTCACTCGGATTTCTTTATTTAACCCTGAAAGAAAAATATGCTATGATACTTCCATATAAAGATTTTGAAAATAAAGCATGTAAGCTGGCAAAATAAATTTGAATTTTTAAAATCTTTACCACCTGCATATCCTTTGGAATCCAGATTGGGTTTTTTGATCCATGCCATGTTTCTAGAATCCCTCCCCTTTAGAAATACATACATATTTGAATTAGTATTATTATTATTAGAAAAAAAACAAGAGTGAAAATGGTTTCAGTGTTTTTGTTTGTTTGTTCATTTTTGTTTTTGTTTTTTTGAGATAGAGTCTTGCTCTGTTGCTAGGCTGGAGTGCAGTGGCGTGATCTTGGCTCACCACAATCTCCACCTCCCAGGTTCAAGTGATTCTCCTGCCTCAGCCTCCTGCATAGCTGGGATTACAAGCATGCACCACTGTGCCCGGCTAATTTTGTATTTTTAGTAGAGATGGGGTTTCTCCATTTTGGTCAGGCTGGTCTCAAACTCCTGACCTCAGGTGATCCTCCCACCTCAGCATCCCAAAATGCTGGGATTAAAGTCGTGAGCCACCGCGCCTGGCCCAAAAGAGATGATCTACACCTCTGCTTCTCGTTGAAGTAAACTAAATTTTGTAACTTTTTTTCTGTTATAAATTTGGCATTTTCAAACATAGAAGCAGTGTTTGCTTCTGTATGTTTCAAAACACTAAATTTCCTAATTTATTTCTATACATATGTTTTGTTTCTAAGTGTCTAACTGGAGAGACCTTTTTGTTTAATATTTTGTTACTAACTTCCTGTTAGTTGGTTTTGTCTTATATTGCAGGACTTGTATATATTCCACCATGTGGTGTTAGTGTGTTCTCTAACTTGGTGTTCTCCAATCCTTATGTAAGAATGATTGATTTTCACATTTTGGACTGGGAAATATTTTTTTAAATGTTTGATTTTTATTGTCTATTAAAGTGTTTCTCTCATTCATTCTAACAATAACTGTGCTCTCTTTAAATATATTACACTTGGCAAGATGTGGTGGCTCACACCTGTAATCCCAGCACTTTGGGAGACCAAGGCGGGTGGATTGCTTGAGGTCAGGAGTTCGAGACCAGCCTGGCCACATGGCGAAACCCCTTCTCTACTAAAAATACAAAAATTAGCTAGGCATGATTCATGCCTGTAATTCTAGTTACTGAGAAGGCTGAGGCAGAAGAATTGCTTGTATCTGGGATGTGGAGGTTGCAGCGAACAGAGATGATGCCACTGAACTCCAGGCTGGGTGACAGACTCTGCCTCAAAAAATGAAAAATATATACATTATATTATATTACATATTATATTATATATTATATATAATATATTACATATATTATATACATATATTATAAATAATATAATATATATGTAATATATGTATTACATTTGTATCTTTTTTATGGTGATATTTATTGTATTGTTTGATTTTCAAATAACAACAAATATTACTGCCTGTCACTGAATAAGAGGCTCAATAAATGTTTAAGTTAATAACTGAATGAATTATTTAAAATCTTTGCTGGCAGAAAAAACTGTATTCCATTTACGAAGTCCAGGCACTTGAGCGGAAAGAGCTTTTGAAAAATAGGGCAATATGTGCCATATCCCTGGCAGAACTACAGGAACCTGTGCTTCAACTGGAAGATGAAGCTGAAAGAATCAGAACTCTCTACAAAGAACATTCTGCTGTAAGCATTTAATTAATCCAAAAATTAATGTGCAGAAATATATATATGTTAGTAACTTACACATGTGATTTGACATTATTATTTGGAAAATTATGATTTCACATAGGAAAAGTATGGGCAAACTAAGTAACTGTTTCAGGACCACACAACTTGATCTGCAGTGAAACTCTATAGCAAGACCATTAATGCTATTATCTAGAACCCCATAGTCTTAGAGGGTACTTGGGAAAAGCAGGTTTCAAGTGCGTGAGTAGTGACTTATCTGGTGTGAACGTTCATTATGTTAAACCTAATTCAACGTCTTCAGTCCTTCTTAATGAAATGCTAAAGTTATGCTTATTTCCATATAAAATGTGAGGGATCTGGACATTTTCATGGTAAATTTTTGATGCATGTAGATGTTTAGACATCTAGGATGAAAAATAAAGCAAATGTTGATGAAATATTTTCTAAATTACATGTTTATGGCAGTAACTGATATCACTAGCCCTTCCCAAAGAAAAATTTCGTTGAAAAACATGTATTAATCCTGTCATTAGTCTTTTGGAGAACTAGAGGGTGTGGCAAGAGTTATACATTCTTGTCCTTCCCTGCAGGGAGGCCATACATATATTTATTTGAGCCATTTTGGCACCAGAACATTTTTCCTTTGCAAATAATAATGTAACTTTATATTTTTAGTCTTTGATAATTTTCAAAATGTGTTTATTTCTTAAAATTGTGATTTACAAAGTGTTTCTATTTTAAAAGTTTATTTTGAGCCTCAAAGTCTTCCTATGAAATAGGCAAAAGGGAGTTTACTGGTATCAAAGACTTGAGAAAACCTGTGCTTGAAGAGCCTGAGCGACATGTATAAGGTCACGAAGCATGGAAACAACAAATTCTGAGTACCACTCTATTTAGGGCTTCTAAATGCTATCATCATGCTCCTACAAAGAATGTATAACCAGTACAAACATCTAGTGGATAAGTGAGTTTAATGATGGCTCCACCTTACATTAATGATGGATATTTATTAATTGCACCAAAAGCCTAAGTGAGGTTGTCTGAGTACAATAATGAATTCCAGAAAAGATTAATGATTTTTGTTTCCTGTTATTTTATAACAGCCATAGTTTTACGTCTTCTTGTAGTTCAGTAATCATTTTTGGTTTGATTATATTTTAATAGTTAATAAATTATACGAATTAATAATTTAGCACACACTAAGGAAGAATAAGTTTTTATATACTTTTTGGTAGTGATTGCTTACTATTTGTATTTGGAGTTTTAGTTTTGATTAAAAGAAATATTATAACAAAAATTCATACTTTCTATGTAAGCTTATTTATTTTTGTTACTTAACTAAAATTTATTAGATTTTGGCTTTCTCATGTAATGCAAATAGAATATTGAGATTTTTGGATATTACAGTATATTTCTGTAATTCATGTGTGGTGGTTCTTTTCCTTTATTTGCCAAAATAAATGCTGTTGTTATTAAAATAGTCACTTTAGTATGATTTGGCCTAAATGAGGATAATTGGGTTGCAAATGCTGCACATCTTAATATCTGAATGTCCTCCAGGTACTTAATAATATACTTGATCAGAAAGATTTAATTAGAAGAAAAGTGGAAAAAGTAAAGAAAAAATTACGAAAAAAGGGGAAGAAAACACTTGATGCACTAATAGAAACTGAGGTAAGAATTTCAGTTCAAAATCTAATTTCGAATTTACAGCTTATGTATTTATGTATGTCAGTGAAAACTATTCGAGTTTAATTTTAAATGAATGTGTCCCATTTCTTATTGGTTGTACTAAATCGACTAGGGATAAAAGCACACACAGAGTCCTTGTGTTTTCATTTACTTTCTCTTGCAGTATCTTTCTCACTGGTCTAGTTTATCAGGGACATAGCTCCTAATCAGGATAAATACAAGGAAAATTTGATATTGCATTCATGCAGAAGTCTACTGCTTTCCGTGATTGCCATGCTGTCTCTTTTTACTTGGAGATTAAAAACAAAACAAAAAAAAAAATGAAGAAGAAGAAAAGAAATAAAAAGGAAAGAAAACAAGAAAGAACAGAGGGAGAAAAGGAAAGATAAAGAGAATTGCTATGGTCTGAATGTTTGTGTTCCCCCAAAATTCGTATATTGAAACATAATCCCCAATAAGAGGCTAGGCCTTTGGGAGGTGATTAGATTATGACAGCTTATTGGGATTAGTGCCCCTACAGGAGAGGCCCCAAGAATCTTGCTTGCCCCTTCTACCGCATGAGTATGAATGAAGAAGACACCATCTTTGAAGCAGAGGGCGAGGCTTAATGAGACACCAAATCTTTTGTTGCCTAGTCCTTGGATTGCTTAGCTCTAGAACTTTAAGACATACATTTCTATGGTTTATATAAAGTACTCATTCTAAGGCGTTTTGTTATAACAGCCTAAACAAACTAAGACAGAAAGAAAGAAAGAAAAGAAAGAAAAGAAAGAAAGAAGGAAGGAAGGAAGGAAGCAAGGAAGAGAAGAAAAGGAGAAAAAGAAAAAGAAGTCAAAATTAAACAAAATATAGCATGATTACACTTTTGTTAAATGGCTCAAATCTTCTATTGACATGTATCTACTGTTTTAACCCCAAATCATCAATCTGACACTCTGAAACTATAAAATATCACATTTAATATAAACATGCTTAAACTAGTAATCATTTTCTTTTCAGATAGAGAACTTAGAATCACTAATGTAATTTAATTATTTTAATATTAATATTGTATCATATAATTTGACTATAAATTTTAATATTCCAAAAGACAACAGTTTAATTTAAAAACATACATAATTCTTTAAATTTTAAGCCAACTACTACTAAGATTTTGGTCTTAGAAATCATCTTCACTTAGCCAATTAAAGTCAACTTTTTCCATTCATCTTACTACTGGTTTTGTACATAAAGCCTTTACTTAGTTGTCAGATAAAATAAAGGATTGACTTTACATGGTAAAATGATACTCTGTTTGCCAGGGAAAAGACCTCCACTGGCTTTGCTTTTGATAAGGAGAGCTTAAAACAGAAGGTTTCTAAATTATGTGATGCCCCATTGGAGTCACAGCTTATAAAAGAAGTATAGTTCAAGAGCCAAAAAAAATTTTAAAATAATTTACTTTTATTTACATTTTGTAAAGGACCCTGTGACCAGAACTATAATGGTATCCTCATCACTTCCAAGGGACGCTCCTTGTACATACCTCTTTGCCTTTCCCCCTGATGTTCTCACACACTACAGGCACTAAGTATCTCTCATCAATTTTCTGAAAAGTCACCCTTCCTATTTATATCATGTCCATCTATCTCTTTCCCTTTTTTACCGAGTTGTGTAGCAAGAATATTTTAATATAGCAGCTGGGCAAAGGCAAGACTCACTTCTTCAATAGAGATGGGATTAGAACCCAAACTTGACTGTTAGAGTCAGCTTACTTTTTAGCCAAAAAAAGGAGAGAAAAGTCCAAGAGCACTGCAAGTTTAATGCTGTTGTCTTATGCATGAACTCAGTGCCTACTAGGTCTGTTAGGCACTACGTTCACATCTTCAGATGAAAGAGAGTATAGCCTCTCTGAGGAAGATGACTGAGAGTGCGTGAGGCTGTGGACAGGGAGTAGACTTCACCCCTTCTGAGAAAAAATGAAGTAAGTGAATTGCAGGGTTCATGGGCTATATTTGGTGAAGACTTCATAACAGTAAACACCTCCATCCCTGTCTGGTACCCAGGACTTTGTGGATTTTTCTGAATAGGCAAATGCTTAAATACATTCAAGTATACTTAAGAGAGTATCCTTGGTAGTGGCACTTCTTGCACACTAGAATTTGGGAATTAGGAGTCATAAGTGGAAGATGTGATTATTAGAGCAGTGAAAAATGACTGGTCAATGCAGAGCAGAGAAGAAAATCATTTTCCCAGAGTGAATATTGTCTTCAGCCAATGTTATCAGTAGAAGTCAGGCAGGTCAGCTACCTCTTATGAGCTTCATTAGTTATTATCAACGTCATTTATTAATGTTGATTTCAATGTGCTGACAAAGGGCAAACACATGGCTCAGATCATTTCATTGGATTCTCACAGCAACCCTGTAAAGCATTTAGTATTGCATTTATATAAATTAAAAGCTGAGGTTTAGAGAGGTTAAATTCCCAAGTAGCAAGAATCCCCTTCTGTCCAATCTCAAAACTCATGCATGCCAATACCTACTAAGTATACTAAAATCACATATAATTTCTTTTAGCAGCAGTGACCAAAAAGCAAGGGCCAGTTTTGGTATGGAGAAAATAGTAAAGGCTTTGGAGTCAGAGAAATCTAGTGTTTAACCAGTCATCACCACATAAACTAGCTGTACAATCCAGGCTACTTTGGATTTCCTATTGTAAAATGGATATAACATTTATCATATTGCTACTGTGAGTCATAAAAGGCATAGTTCAAATACAATGCATAGTATGGTAATTGGTGCATTGTAACACCCATTGATTGCTTCCTCAACCCGACTGCCTTTTCTACAAAGTAGAGACTGGGATTTGTACTCTACTAGAGAGTATTGTGTTTCTGCAGATGGGAGCAATCTACAGACCAAAACATTTGTTCCTACCGGACCTCTAAATTTTACCCCCAAGTTAGTATGTATTCAGCATAAACAAATGGATGTGTGACTGGAGACTTTAGGGCTTTTTCCAAATTAGAAATATCTCCCCATGAAAGTTCTTATTGCTAACATTTCTATCTCTAGTGAATTATTGGCTGTGGGAAAGGGAAGAAAGTCAATATTGTCTTTATTATTATTAAACTTTAGCTTCTAGGGTACATGTGCACAACATGCAGGTTTGTTACATATGTATACATGTGACATGTTGGTGTGCTGCACCCATTAACTCGTCATTTACATTAGGTATATCTCCTAATGCTCTCCCTCCCCCCTCCCCCCATGCCACGACAGACCCCGGTGAGTGATGTTCCCCACCCTGTGTCCAAGTGTTTTCATTGTTCAATTCCCACCTGTGAGTAAGAACATGCAGTGTCTGGTTTTTTGTCCTTGCGATAGTTTGCTCAGAATGATGGTTTCCAGTTTCATCCATGTCCCTACAAAGGACATGAACTCATCCTTTTTATGGCCGCATAGTATTCCATGGTGTATATGTGCCACATTTTCTTAATCCAGTCTATCATTGATGGACATTTGGGTTGGTTCCAAGTCTTTGCTATTGTGAATAGTGCCACAATAAACATATGTGTGCATGTGTCTTTATAGCAGCATGATTTATAATCCTTTGGGTATATACCCAGTAATGCGATGGCTGGGTCAAATGGTATTTCAAGTTCTAGGTCCTTGAGAAATCACCACACTGTCTTCCACAATGGTTGAACTAGTTTACAGTGCCACCAACAGTGTAAAAGTGTTCCTATCTCTCCACATCCTCTCCAGAACCTGTTGTTTCCTGACTTTTTAATGATTGCCATTCTAACTGGTGTGAGATGGTTTTTCATTGTGGTTTTGATTTGCATTTCTCTGATGGCCAGTGATGACGAGCATTTTTTCATGTGAAGGACCTCTTCAAGGAGAACTACAAACCATTGCTCAAGAAAATAAAAGAGGATACAAACAAATAGAAGAACATTCTATGCTCATGGGTAGGAAGAATCAATATCATGAAAATTGCTATACTGCCCAAGTTAATTTATAGATTCAATGCCATCCCCATCAAGCTACCAATGACTTTCTTCACGGAATTGGAAAAACTACTTTAAAGTTCATATGAAACCAAGAAAGAGCCCGCATTGCCAAAACAATCCTAAGCCAAAAGAACAAAGCTGGAGGCATCACGCTACCTCACTTCAAACTTCACTACAAGGCTACAGTAACCAAAACAGCATGGTACTGGTACCAAAACAGAGATATAGACCAATGGAACAGAACAGAGTCCTCAGAAATAATACCACACATCTACAACCATCTGATCTTTGACAAACCTGACAAAAACAAGAAATGGGGAAAGGATTCCCCATTTAATAAATTGTGCTGGGAAAACTGGCTAGTCATATGTAGAAAACTGAAACTGGATCCCTTCCTTACACCTTATACAAAAACTAATTCAAGATGGATTAAAGACTTAAATGTTAGACCGAAAACGATAAAAACCCTAGAAGAAAACCTAGGCAATACCATTCAGGACATAGGCATGGGCAAGGACTTCATGTCTAAAACACCAAAAGCAATGGCAACAAAAGCCAAAATAGACAACTGGGATCTAATTAAACTAAAGAGCTTCTGTACAGCAAAAGAAACTACTATCAGAGTGAACAGGCAACCTACAGAATGGGAAAAAATTTTTACAATCTACCCATCTGACAAAGGGCTAATATCCAGAATCTACAAAGAACTTAAACAAACAAGAAAAAATCAACCCCATCAAAAAGTGGGTGAAGGATATATGAACAGACACTTCTCAAAAGAAGATATTTATGCAGCCAATATTGTGTTTAACCTGGTAATATGTCCTCTAGATATATGTCAAAGGTGGTTCCAATAGGATTTGTTGGTGGAAAGCATGTGGGCCATGAGAGGGAGGTGTCCTCATATCATTTTTAAAATGTTTGCCTTATAATGGGCCTCAAAAGAAATATTTAAAAAATTACAGAGAAAATAATAATAGATATTTGCTGCATGTTTTCTGTGTGTCAGGGATTGTTTTAAGTGCACAGACGTAACAGCTCATCATTTCATTTTCATGATAAGCCTATGAAGAGTGTGCTATTACCTCTATCTTACATTTGAGAAATCTGATGTGTTGTTTTTTAATTAACTTGTACAGGTGTTCACACAACTCATTAGTGGTAAAGTTGCAATTCCAACCCAGACAGTCTGGCACTGAAATAGATGCTCTTATATTATTGTATTGGTCATGTCACCCAAGTTTGCATACAATGAATTAAAATCAGAAATCAATAACAAAAATATAGGGCAATAAGAAATAAAAAGTATATGCACTACTAGAAATATTACCGAATCACATTTTTTATTAATTTGCTTCTGTGCTAAGAAATAACTAAAATATAAATTACCACTTATTTATACATGATCAATAATGACAAACTATATAGCAAAATTTATGACATAGGCCAATATAATATTTTGAGATTACCAATAAATGATTTAGATTTTTTTTAAAAATCTAAAAATATTTAACATATTTATTAAGGGCAAAGAATAAAAAATGAAAATTAACAGCCACGGGAATGATTAAAAGCGGTATAATTCTATACACAGTGAATTGAATACTACTTTGGATAGGAATTTGTTTTAAGATCTATATGAATTGTATCATTTATTTATAAAATACAAATGGTGAAAACTGGGTCAAAAGAAATAAAACACAAGAATAGATCAATGATTATAGAAGAAATTTAATTTGTCCAAACTCTACCAATAAAACCAAGAATCAGTCAAGATACTTTATGAATCTCTCTACAAATACCACTTACAGAGCATAAGAAAGCATGGAAATCTTCTAAAGTCATTCTATAATGAAACTAAAACGTTGCAATCATAACAAAAAATTAATAGTGCAAGAAACAAATCCATTGGTGATCTTGCTTATGAGCATAGATGACAAGATCATAAATATATTAGCTAAATAAATTTTACAGTGTGCTAAAAGATATGCAAAACTATACAAAACCAGATTCCTTTGAAGAAGAGAATCTTCAGCTAAGACTAAGAAATGAATGATGAAATCTGATCTAAATGTCAAGTTTAGGGATAGAGAGCATGCAGTACTCAGAGTGTCCATACTCACACCTGTCTGCTCTCTGTCTTTGGACTTACTTTCCCCCCGATGCCCCCGCCAAATAACTTAATACTCCAATGGGCCTATCAACAAATTCTAGTTAGCTATATTTCCACTACATTCTAGTATAAGGAGAAAAAATCCTTTTATTTATCAGTAGAAAATTTTCAGAACTTCCAGAAAAGGAAGGAAACAAAGCAGGAAGTATGTGAAAATTCAAATGCAGTACCCAATGTTCAAAATCTTAGATAAACAGTAAGGTTTTATAGGAAAATAAATATAAAATATTAGTTGTTATTCTTGAAATCTATGAGTAAAGAAAGTATTTGGAAGCATATGGGGAAAATAGAAGATAGTGGAGGCAGAAGGAGCCATTGAGATCTGTAGAATCAGTTGGGAGAGTAACACTAATTAGCAGCCATGCTGAATGTGGGGAACAATTCAATAACAGTCAGTGAGTCACTAAGTTCCATTTGAACACCAACAGTCATAAAGGGATGACACAAAAATAGATGCACAATCAAATGTTCATTCTGGAATTGCACAGGCCTACCTTGGAAAACTGTGCTGGTAGTAAATATTGCCTTCTTTTGCTGGAAAGATCAGAACAATATATATTCTTGTTCGCCTGCCAATGGACTTCGTACATGTTTGAAAACCAGTGACCACATGTTTGCATCTTGAAATGACATGCTTATAAAGTGTGCATTTAAGTGTATGTTTGGAAAGGAGAGCAAGTTTGTGTAGGGCAGAGAGAATAAACATTTTTATTTTTTAGAAAATTAATCAGATATAACAGTGGAGAATATAAACCTCAGTTGGTTTTTAGAGACAGGGTCTCACTCTGTCACCTGGGCTGGAGTGCAGTGGAGCAATCATGGCTCCTTGCATCCTCAACCTCCTATACTCAAGTGATCCTCGCATCTCAGCCTCCCAAGTTGCTGGGACTACAGGTGTGAAACACCGCACCTGGCTATTTAAAACAATTTTGGGTAGAGACCAGGTGCTGGCTTTGTTGTCCAGGTTGGTCTTGAACTCCTGGCTCTAAGTGAACTCCTGGCTCCTCCTGCTTTGGCTTCCCAAAGTGCTGGGATTTCAAGAGTGAGCCATCAGGTGTGGCCCACTATTAACTTTTAATTGTTTACACAGCCAATGTAATTGTGTCCCTGAATAGCAGAGATTTGAAAATCCAAGTATTTAAAATAAAACACTCCTGTATTTTTTTTTTTTCAGAGTAAACGCTCAGCAATTTTTAAAGACTTAGAAGCAACTAAAAGTAAGACAATGATTTTTTATGCAAAAATAAATGAATTGAATGAGGAATTAAAAGCAAAAGAAGAAGAAAAGAAAAGTTTTGATCAGATACTTGAAGTGTTAAAGTAAGTACTTAAACTTTATCAAAATATGATGTGTATTAAAAATATTAATAAAAGAAATAAGATGAAATTTCCATATTTAAAATGTATTCTTAAAATGGTTCATATTTTTAATTATAACATAGTGTGGAATATATGTGTGATATTTGTTAATTTTAGTTTAAAAAGCATAATCATAAACTGCTTTCATTCATTATTGCTTGTCTGGGTTTGTTCTTATTTTAATAACTTGGAATGTTTCTCCCTTTCCAAGGAGGAGAACTTTTATTCTTTATAACATTAATAATATTCTTCATTACTTTCAGATGTTTCAGAATTTATATGTCATGGTTAATAATTTATGGTTTTTCACCCAAACGTTTTTGATTAGTTTCAAGGTGAGAGTTCAGACTCAGATATTCTATAAAACCTCATGCAATGTATTCAAATTTATCATCTTCCAAAGTTTCTTATCAGTCACCCCATGAGTCAGGGATATAACTGTTCAGTGTTACTAAGGCCTTTGGCTTGGAGAATGATCATGCTCTCAGGCTCATTGGGTATCCATAGACCCTAACCTAGTGCTTATTTACTCTTCCTTTACTCATTTTGCTTCTCATTTCCTGTCTTGTAAAACATTGAGAACTGGACTTGGAGGAGTATTAGAGGAACATGCATTGGCCACATTTAGGGACAACGGTCTGCTTTAAATGAAGAAGGCTACTACAAGCATTAGCAAAATCATAATGCTTGAGGGACAAAGTGTCAAAAAAAGTCTATGCCCAGCCTGTTGCCATGCATTCTAGTGGAGTCATGTCAATGTCCCCATCAAGCATTTGTTTAGCTATTATCATAGGGTAAAACTTATTTTCAACATGATAATTCAGCTTTATCTGAAAAGGACTACTCATATTCACTATATTATGTGAAAAAGCAGGAAAACGTATCATTTACTTTTAAAGATATTTATCCACCTTGTTTAACACCTGTCAGAATATCTTGGGACTCAAAGATATAAATATAAATGTATATAACTTACATTAAACTTATAAAGATCTAATTCAGGAGCTGATGAAAATCTTTTCTTCTGGCTTCCTCCCATTTCAATCCTAACTTCTTCTGAAGCTGGATCATATGGCCTTTTGGACAAGAGTGGTTTCCATGTCCCAGTGAATCAGTTCTCTCTCTAAACTTGACAAAACCCTGCCTTCCAACAAGAAAAGGAGAAAAAGAATTAGCCAATACTGTGGAATCACTTATACAACTATTAATTAGCAGTGATGATATATAATGTCAAATAATATTTAAAGCTACCATTGAACTACTTGTTATTTTGCCAGGTACATCCTGGACAATGTGTGTACCTTGTCTCATCCAGTTCTTACAGCAAATGGTTAAATTGTATCATTTCCAATGAACGCTGAGAAATAGAGGCTCAGGGAACCTAAGATCACACTCTTAAGTAGTGGTAGAGCTAGCTTCAGCTTAGCTCCAACCTGTTCCAAGTGTGTGCCCTTTCAACTAACCCCCTAAGATGGGATTACAAAGGAAGATCAGCTGTTTTATGAATAATCTACTGATATTTTCAATAATTTCCCATAACAAGTTACTTATTATTTATTGAGAACTCATAGTGGGCATACTGCCAGGCCCCAATAAGGACAAATAAATGGCAAGTGGGAAAGTGTATCTTCAAGTGTCTGAAGATCTTTGCAGGGAGACAAACCTCACATATACAAGATAATTAAAATATTGTGTTAAAAATAATGGCAATCAAAGCCATCCTTGACCCTCACTTAATTTTTATAATTGCTTCTTAACTAGAAAGTGGAAAATTAAAATCCAGACCCATAAGACTTCAAAGTCTGCTTGTTTTATCACTGTGAGAAAGGAAACATTATTTTATTGCATAGATATGCACGTATATAGTGTATATAAATGTCTGTGTAGATATAATTAATAAAATGCTATAATTAATATAACTCAATATCAAAACAGTGTAGAGAACAAAGTACGTGTGGTCAAGATATATCAATGTTTTTTGGGAGCAACTATGAACATTTTATCGTTTTGGTCACACTAGCTCCTTCCTGTGTGAATTTCATTGGTTCTCTATGCTCCAAGATGTCAGTATCATTGGCTATTGATCAGACATCCCTTAATAATTTGGAATGTTATTGGTATGAATGTTGTAAATGAAATACTAGGGCAAGGCAGATGAAAGGGGAGAAGAACCTTATTTCCTGTAGAAGAAGAGGCTCACATCCACTAAGTGTAAACAAGGTGATATGTTTTCAAATTTGCTGATAACAGCTATAATGAAGAGAGGGAAAAAATGAGTACTTAATGTTGAACTGCTGAATCAGAAAAAGGCAGGACTAGATTTGAATTCTGGTTCTGTCATTTACCAACTAGTTGAGCTTACACAAGCTAATTAATTATCCAAGTTTAGGTTCTTCAACTCTAGATGGCTATCTCATTATTATTTCATAGAGTGGTTTTTGTTGTATTAAATGGGATATTATTTAAAAGCAGAGATATTAATTTAGCCCTTCCCAAAATATTAGTCTTGCTGCCTTTATAGTTAACTGTGCAAGTGATTAAATTTTCTGTATCAGTAGACTTGTTAACTAATGTGGATAGAATAAGACTGTGCTGAGCTTTTTCAGATACCTTATTCTGGACACTGAGTTGCTGCTCAACTTTGGCAAGCAAGTTATTGTTACCAGTATTGTTTTAACCACGTTTTGATACTTTTCTACTAGTATTATTCCCTACATAACTACTGAGTTCACCATAAAAGTTATTTTACCTTTGCATTAGGATGTGTTTAATTGCAAATGATAAAATACAGACATGTACACACACGCATACATACACACACCTATTCATGTACCAGCTTAAACAATAAAAAATGTATCATCTTATGTAACAGGAAGCATAAAACAGTAAAACTGCATCATCTTACATAGCACCAGCTTAAACAATAAAAAAAAAAGGTGTCATCTTATATAATTGGTAGAGCAAGCTGCAGGGTTGGTTGACTCAACAGTTCAACACCGGGCACTCATTTTTTTCTCTCTCTACTATGGCTGTTGGCAGCAACTTTGAAAGCATGATGTGTAAGTCACATTTAGTGGGTATGAGCTCTTCTACATGGAATTAAGCGCTTCTCACTCATTTCCTTGAGCTATCTTAATATATCTTCTCACCCCTGGACAATGGGTCATATGCTGGTTGGACTAATCAGAATATATCTCTAGAGTTACATGCTGCTTGGAGGAGGGGTTTTCTTGAAATGCCTGGAGAACAGAAGCATGCTGGACAGGCAACCAAGATAATCCACTGTTTTTCCATAGATTTTCTTCTACCTGGATGATTTAGATGTAGCCCTATGGAAGTAAGCCTTGGGAAAAACCAGGGAATTTTTCCAAGGCCTGTCAGCTCAAGGCTCTTCAAGATTTTTTATTTGGGTCCTTTTAAAATATCTCATAAATGCATTTTGAAAAATAGAATGTGCATTGATTAGTGGCACATGGAATTCTTTCTTCACAGGAACAAATTTGTAACTATGAGATTTAAAAGGGAACATGCACAAGCTGTGTTCGATCATTATATGCAAGAGAAAAAAGACTGTGAAGAGAGAATCTTTGAGGAAGATCAGAGATTTAGAGTGCTCCTTGCTGTGAGACAAAAAACTCTTCGAGATACCCAAGTGAGTATTATCTTTGAATGTTTCAAAATGAAAGAAATATAGTGATAGTCAAATTAGCAGAGAGTTTGAGACAATTTTTATCCTGAAGTAGCAAGGGTGTTGAGATTTTAAAACTAAATTTGTCAGCATAATAAACCTGTAAGTTTTCATTGTTTCTTCTAAGTAATTATGATATATTCATAGAACATATTGTACTTTTCAATGCATATTATGTGTATTCTCATTTGTTATCATACTTTATTTTATTTTGAAGTCTATTAATATAAAAATGTAGGCTATATTTATTCCAGAGTCCTTCTGTGCTTTTAATGAAAGACCTGAGAATGAGAATGGTTATCATTTATTTCTGAATAAATATACTTTGAATGTTTACCAACCACTTTTTTGAGGAAGGAAAATACATCACACTCATTTGCTGCAGAAAAATTTTGCATAATATTCTAATGGACCTATAAATTTACTTGTTTGAAACAGGGAAATTGTATTAAAATTTCTTTTAAGCTTGAATTTTTATTAATCAAATTATATAAAGCTATACCTATAAAATGTTTGCATTCAGTTAAATGATTCCTATCCCATTTTAAATTTTGCGATAGTTTTTGTTACATTTAATTGTAATGAATTAGTACCATATTTAAAATACATTTAAAATATTACTCATTTTTGGAAGATACAATGGGACATCTTTTCTAAAAACCAAAACAATTTTCTGTACTATTTTAAAACTCTTTTCTGTGAAAGTTTTCAAAGTATATGTAGTATCAATGTATGAACTATTTTTGATCCTCTTATTTATATATGCAAATATGATATTTATATATTCAATTATTATATCAATATTTCAGTTACTTTCTCTACTTTTTACATATCCAAAGACGTGTGAGAACTTTTTTTTAAAGATTATTTGGAACAAATGTACATTGAATGAACAAGTATGCGGGTGAAAGAACGTACCTTCTTTAGTTCTATTGGTGTGGTTTGTCTATAAGAAAATTATTAAGAAGAGAATAATACTTTATTAATAACAATGCTAAGTAACATTCTTCTATTTTAAATGTGGCCATTACATTTTTAAAAAGGGTTTTCTTCACCTAAAAATATGAAAATAATTGGTGCCATCTAGTGGCAATATGTGATACCTCTTCTTAGAGCAGTTGCTGAAACCGATGGCTGAGTTTCAGATGTGTGAGTGGAAGCTTAGACTCTAATGCACCTCTCAAAACAAGAAGGCTTAAGTTATTTACCGACTTAAGCATTCTTCCCCACCTCATATTTTATTAGAGCAGTAGAATTAGTTATTTGAATTCAACCACATTTTCCAATCGCAGTGGTGCTGAGAACACAGTGGGGTCTCAATAATCATTTATCGACTGGCATTCCAGCATTATAATGGAACAATAGTAATTAGTGAAATGGCAGAAGATGGTCTGCAAGAGAGAGATGAATAAAACATCCTCTATAACCAGCCTCTAAATCACTGAGATTTGCATTTCTTTTCGTCAAAAAGCCTGTCCCTACCTTTCTACTCCCAACTGTACCCATCCCCAGCCACTTGGAAGGATTATATGGTCTCATGATTTTTTCTGGGCACTGATCTCTATCTGAACTTGTTTTGGTAATTCTTTTATACCTGTTTTTTGTCTGCCTATCTCCTGTCATAATAATGTCTTCTCTAAGGGGAGGGAATTTTCTTTTATATCCTTCTCTGTATCCTAAAAGCTCAGTACCATGTCTAGCCAGAAGTACCCAATAAGTGTGTGTTGAATGAATAAATAAATAAATAGAGAATGGATGCTTTTTTGGATAATTTTGCTGTCCACATGCTTGATTGCAGCAAGAAGCAGGAGCATTTCAGAAACACTGTTCAAACTCCACCAGCCTGATACTCCTGATACTTTACCAAACTCATCCTGGATGCAAAAGCTGAATCAATCTCTTGCTCTGTGCGTCTCTCTCTCTCTCTCTCTCTCTCTCTCTCTCTCTCTCTCTCTCTCTGTCTCATCCTCTTCCTTTTCCTGATACTTCCCACTCTAGTGAAAATGGTTAAATCATCTTTTGCTTTCTAGCACTTAAGGATTCTGTTAACTATGTCAACAGTGCTTGCCAGATAACCTTAAATTTATATGAAGTTGTCTCTTATCAGTTTCTTGGATAGCTCTTTGTTGTGCATTCACCTTATGTGACCAGAATCATAGAGTTTGAAGATGCAGAGTTTAGAGACTGATGTGCCTTATCATTAATGATGATATTTATTTATGATTATGATCAGTTATTAAGTGTTAAATAATGGAAAGACCATGTGATTTCTCATAGAAACCTGATCTCATCGCTGTTTAGGAAGTGGTAAGGGTGCAAATGGGTATGTAATGTAAAGGATCCCTGCAAAGAAAAGAGTCTCATTAAAGGCATTGTTATAAATGTAATGTTACTAATCTGAGGTGTCCCTTTTGGGCAAAAGAATTGATCACAATTATGGATCATCTGTAGTGATGGTTTAATAAAATACTTCACAAAAGCCACAAGAGTTAATGCAGCATATGAGAAAACACACAATAGAATTAGAAATACAAACAGCTAATAAAAACAAGAAAATACACACAAACTTCAGATAACATAAAGACAGCATGGTTCTGGAGTTAAATTTGATCTCTCTTCAGTAGGCAATTCCATATCAGATATCCTTAAATGGTATATTTTTTAATAATGTAATGGCATTTTTACTAACTGCCTATAATTTGCAAATGCCATTGCTTAAGATTAAATTTTCAGTGTACCATATTCATCAGAGGACTATAGTTCTAGCTAGTGCTGTTTGTCCTTGCTTTTGGAAAGGTCTATACAAAATTGTAGGTTACATATGATGTAATTTGTTATGAGTTGTTGTTAGAAAACCTGCTGCGTCGCCTATGTCATTTCCTTTCTCAGTGTGTTCTTTCCATAGATTTGCTCTCCCCTCTATAATTTAGCTTATGAGAGAAGTACAGTGAACTACACTGGAAGAACAATTTCTAGATTGAGTTCTAGTAGAGACAATGTCCCATTCCTTGTAGAGTTAATTGCTTTTTATTCTGCTTCATACTTTCTACTCTCAGGAAATACCTCTTTCTCTGGCTATAGCAGTTCCAAATTTGGATATTAAATTAGTTTTTACCCGTTCTTGGAAAAGTTTTAGTTTAATACGCTGTTTCATTTGACCACCAAGTACTGGAATAGTAAGCATTTCAAACAAATTTAATCTCTGAGATATTCTAAAGGTTATTACAATTTGTATATTATTCTCCTATTGGTCACTCATCATTTCTGCATTCTCACAACTATTTCATGAGTATTACTGTATTCAAGGCACTCAATGTTGAATGACCGAAACCCTACACTCCATTTTCAAGACACATCAGCAGGAAGACGGAAGATGTAAAAAACAGACTTGCATATAGTGGTCACACTCAAATTATAAATATGATGACCACGTCCAAATTACAAACAGTAAATTGTGGCCTTATGCACTGTTCTAAAAAATTAGAGATTACTTTGAGTAAAAAAATGACATATTTTGTGATCTCAATTGTGGGAAATGAATGTGTGATAAATCTGGAAACATTTAGGGGCGCTGACCAATGGATTTCCTGGGCAAGAGTAATTTGCCTTAATGACAACCTTCCTGTCGCAAAGACTATTTTACTGTAACATGATTTTTTTTTAAGTTAGGAACATGCTTTTCATAATTAATATTTCTTTTAAAAGTACTTCTGCTAGGATTGAATGTCAATTAATCACACATAATTATATAAATTAGGCTTATCGTATTGCTTTTTAAAAGTAACTTGTTAAAATCTATCGCTGTTTGAGGAATGAACCTTTTAATTTGAAGATTGGCCGCAAGAGTGGTAGTTTTGTATCAGTGATTACCTCATGTTTTTGCACAGATCTGGTGCTTCAATCATCACAAGAACTTAACAGGAGAGAGTAGCACTAGAATATAGAGGAAGGATGGGGCATGGATATGGGTGATTCCTAAATATAAATTTAATAGATTTTGAGTGTTTCCTTAGAAACAAGGGAGAAGCTTCTCTTATTTGTGAATCTCTTTCTAGCATCACGTCACTCCTTGTGGATATGTGGCAGAATTACTGCTAATACTATATTAAAGCAATGTCTCTCTGAAATTTGAATAGTTTTTTTTATTTTCTGCATTGACAACTACCATTTTTAGCTTTTCTTTTTTTAACTACCTAGAGGCATCTATTGCAATTATTTGGCTGTAGTTCATTTCAATTTTTCTAAAAATTAGTATTTTTCTTATATAGTTGTGCTAATACCCAACGAACATAGTTTAGATATTATAAGTTTCTCAGAGAACATTCATTTTCCAGTGGGAGTGGAAAATGAATGTTCCCTAAGAATATCATATCGCTTTTGTAATGCCTTACCCCACTGTGGAATAAAAGCAAAAATATGTGATTTTTCTCTTTTGATCAACTAAAATAATTATGTTTTCAAATATCAAATTGCATCTTTAAATATACCTTAATTGGCTATGGTTTATTAAATTTTTAATACATTACTATATTTACAAACATTTAATTTAGAATATCTATTGGTCTATAATTCTATTTTGTACTTTTTTAAAGATATTGGTATAGAGATTTACTACCATTTTTAAAATGAAATAGGAAGGTTTATTTAGTTCTTTTTCTATGTTAAATTGCATGGGGCATTTCAGTTCCTTAAAGGTTTGATACATTCTCTCATGATACCATCAAGATATGTGAAGGGTCTGAGATTTTACCCTGGCAAGTTAACCGGTTAGCCTGCCATAGTTTCACAGATGCTAGCAGAAGAAGACATGAAACTCCAGCCTTAGAGACAAAGAACTTTATTACTACACAACAGGCAGCATGAACTGTTTCCTTTGGCTCCAAGACTCCAGGGGTGATATGAAAGTGGTCCATGTGCATGCTACATATATCAGAGGTTTTTATCACAGCTGACAAATCCTGAATGTAGGAATCCCCCAATTTTATCAGGTGGCTTCTAGCAAACTTACCCAACTTTTGCCTTGGAGGAAGACATTACCTTTGCTATACAAACATGATTGAAAAGGGAGTTCGAGATAGAAGCTGTTACAAGAAGTGTGTGGTGAATTCATGGTGAGCTGCTCCTAACAGATGTTACTGGAGCTTGGCTCTTTTCTGAAGAAAAACTTTAACAATGTATTCTTTCTTTTTTTCATTTTCAGTGATCAGTGTTTACTAATTCCTTTTGAGTCAATGTTGAAAAGCTGTATTTTTCTAGAAAAAAATTATTTTAACAAGATTTATAATTAATTATCATTGAGGTATATGAAATAAAGTTTTTTAATGTCTTCCACTTATGTAGTCATACTTCTTTTCTTGTGCATACTCCTTTTTTTTTTTACTTGATCAGCCTTGATACATTTTTACATTTTGTTTTTCCATATACTCTGAATTCTTATTTATAAATATTCTTTTTGCTTTTTAATTAATTTTAGCTTTTTTCTTTATTATTTCCTTTGACTTTCATAAGTTATTCTTTCTTTAAAGCAACTTGAGTTGTCTACTTTGGTTCATTATTTCTCATTTAGCAATTAAAAACATTTTTCAAATGATCAAGTATTCTCTGAATACAATTTAGGCAATTTAAATTATAGTGATCTCATTTAATGTTTTTAGTTGCACATTGACCCAATTACAATTTAGGGAATTTAGCTGCCTTGAGGCCTTTTTCGGGGGTGGTGGAGGCAATTAATAAATAAGTAACTGACATAAATCATTATTTAAAAAACTTCCTTTTATCTCCCCAGGTTGAAAGTGGAGGGTGTCAGGTGTTGTTTAAATTTATGTTAAACAGTCTGTTTAATTTGCGTGGCGGGGATCCAGGTACTGTGGGGCATGCCTGCAATTCCAACACTTTGGAAGGCCAAAGTGGGCAGATCACTTGAGTCCAGGAATTGGAGACCAGCCAGGCAACATAGTGAAAACCCATCACTACAAAAAGTACAAAAATTACCTGGGTGTAGTGACATGGGCCTGTAGTCCCAGCTACTTGGGAAGCTGAGGTGGAGGGATCACCTGAGCTTGGGAGGTTGAGGCTACAGCGAGCCGTGATTGTGCCACTGCATTTCAGCAGGAGTGTTAGAGTGAACACCTGTCTCAAATAAATAAGTAATTGGCATGGAGTCTCCAACTTTTGCTCCATAGACAATTTCTGAGCAAATAAATCAATGAAATAATTAGTTTAATCTGGTTAACTAAAAATTCCACATATTGAAAGTTCTTATATTACAGTCTACTTGACCTGTCATAGACTATTTGTGGTGTAGTGAATTGTCTACTTGATTTATTTCTGTGGGCTCTGCTTTATATATTTGTAGGTGTTGTTACTCAGTGACTATAATAGGCTATAATTATTAAATGATCATTTGGATTGTAATTTTTTTATAAAATGGCAGCTTTCTTTTATATTATTTTAAAGTTAATACTATTAACTCCCGCTTTTCTGTGTATTACAGTACTTTAATTTTGCATTCTATTATTGACTATTCTGACTTACTTTTTAGATGTGCCTTCTGTAAGCTTTATGTAATAATATTTAGAGTGATTTTGCTTTTCAACCCATTCTTATTTAGTGATTTGATTCATTTGTATGATAGCTTTATTGGTTCTTGCTTCTATCATTTTAATATTTTCTGTGATACCTTTCTGCTTTTGTCATTATTACTATTTTTTGGTATGTATACTATTGTTTAATTTTATTGCTGTTAATAATAGAAAATGGAGACATTCTACTTTTAGTTATATCATTGCTTCAAATAATTAAAGGTATTCTTAAATCTATTTTGTATTAATTGTCAAAGTCACAAATCAAAAACTTTTACTTACTCCAACAATATGAACAATTTGGCCTCTTTTCTTCTGTTATCCTTTCTCCCTCCTTGCTTCCTGGTCATAATTAATTGTGCTAAGAATTTTGACTTTCCTATTATTAACGTTCCGTTATTGTTTTTACCATGTAAATTGGCACTTTCAGAAAGTGTTTAGTCTTTTACATTTAATTTTGTAACCATATCTTCAATAATTATTTTTATAATATTCTACATAGTAAATTGATTTTCATATTTGTTAAGAATTCTTTTAACTATGACCTCTCCCACTTTAGTGATTTTAATATCAATACATCTCTTAGTTGATCAAGCCACATATTTTGGGATTTCTTTCCATTAGACAATTGAGTTTATACATTTTCCAAGTTGTCGTTATTCATGAACAAGAAATGGTGGTATATATATTTTTTAATGTCACAATCTCAGTCCTTAACTGTAAAAGAGAATAATTACAAGATGTGCCTGCTAGTCTTCTAGTGAGAATTAAACATGTTAACATGAGCACTTAAAAGAGTTTTTGGTACAAAATAGGTGCACGTCACATTAATACTTTTATTTTTGTCATTGTTATTTCTTTCCAAAATCTCTACAGATTTTGCTCATTTGTTTATTGTTATTTAGTTTGCTTGAGAGCAAACCTGAAGGTATTTTTTTATTGCCTTTAAAGATAACCTTTCATTCCTATTTTTGTTCACTTACAATATCAAAAAAGTTGCCTTTGTGTATTTTAAATTAATAATTTTTCATTTTGCTCAAATATGAAAGATTTAATCTTGAACTCAGGGTTTTTACGTTCGCGTATGGGAAACTTTTGTTCTATTTATGTCTTTCACTATTATTTACATCACATTTGCTTTGACTCTTTTAAAATTTGATACTACTATTCCTGGACTATATGTTGTTTTCTGTTTTCCATATGATTAAAAAGCTTTTGTTTTCCTTTGTCATGCTCAGGGAGATTTCTATTTGTGTCCTTCACATTAGTGTCAACTCTGAAGCCACTGGGATTTTGAGGTTATTTATTCAAGCTGTTGGCTTCCCCTAACTCTTACATAGACCTCATTGAAAATCCTCATTGGATAGAGTCTTAAAAGAGCTATCATAATTAGTCTTATAGACATTTGAGAGAAGAACATTCCAGAGACAAACTATTCAGGTGGCAGCATGCTTATACATTCAAGAAACAGTAAGGCCACCAACTCATGTAGGGCAGAGGGAGCAATGAGGAGGATGATAGGTGAGGCTAGAGAGATAATGTGAACCATTAAGGAATCTGACATTTACTCTGAATGAAATGGGGAAATAGTTCAGGTTTTGAGCAGAGGAGTGATAAGTCCTGACTTATGTTTGAAAAGATTAACTGAGGCAACTGGGTTAAGAATCACTGAGACTGCTGGTTCAGAGAACCAGAGTGGAAATAGAAGACCGCTTAGGAAAATAATAACATCTTTATTTCCTACTTGTAAAGTTAGTAATAACAGTAATAACAACAAGATAATGAAGTCAATATATTACTACAGTAATCAATGACTATGTAAATCATCTTGGCTTGTGAAAGAGTTACTAGGCATATCAAAAAAGCAGAGACAAGAAAGGCAAATGCACTTATAATTTACTATACAAATTAGGATAAAGATAATACCTAATAAAAAAGAAAAATAATCTATGTGACAGGAAAGCAGACTTATAAACAAGTTAAAAGGCAGATGACTCATTAGAAAAAGAAAAATAATTGCAAAATATATGGCACCTAATATCTTTAATTTATTGAGTGCCTATAAATGAAAAAGCAATACAAAATATTCCAGAAACTATGAAAATTCAGTTCATAAGAGCAAATATGTATATTAAATTGATAAATATTTCTGATAATCTCAAGACCTAAATTAATACAACAATGATCTACCTTAATATAGGAAAAGAGGAAATTATGCTAATATCCAGAGTTATAATAGATGCATTGGAAATGTAAATTTGTCCATTCTTTCCAGATGGAAATTTTGCAATGTTTTCAAAACCTCCTAAAAGAACATATGCTATGATCTACTACTATTCAACATTAAAAATATGTCCTATAAAAATGATTAGAAAACTATACAAAAATGGTTATTTAGGAATTTCCATCTAAGTTTGCTTTTATATTAGTAATGTGATACACAATATGAGATAAGGCTGAGAATACAGGTAAAGAGTATATTTTGAAGACCCAGTGAAAAGTTTACACTTAATTTGCAGGGGGAGACATGAAAACTTTTTATGGAGTGTAATGTGCTCAGAGATGAGCTGTATAGCAAGATCAATTAGAGAGCATCATATAGGATGAACTGAAATGAAATGTAAGCACAAGTTGCAGATAAAAGTCACAAAAAAGTGATTTCGTCGTCAGAGAAGTGATGAGGCACTGACGGAACAGGAATGTGGATGTAGACTCCACAAAGCCCAATGCCAAATCGTATGTCATGTGAAGAAAATACTAGAAGGTAAGAGGTGGTGCCATCCTGGTTGACTGGCAACAATTATGTTGGCATTATCAGTACAAAGAACTTTTGACGACTGGATTTTCTTAAAAGATTACCTGTTTTGAACATAGTAGATACTTTTTTTTTTTTTTTTTTTTTTTTTTTTTTTTTTTTTTTGAGACGGAGTCTCGCTCTGTCGCCAGGCTGGAGTGCAGTGACGCGATCTCGGCCCACTGCACCCTCCGCTCTACCAGGCTCAAGCGATTCTTCTGCCTCAGCCTCCCGAGTAGCTGGGATTACAGGCAGGCACACCACTACACCCAGCTAATTTTTGTATTTTTAGTAGAGGCACGGTTTCACCATGTTGACTAAGACGGTCTCAATCTCTTGACCTCTTCATCCGCCTGCCTCGGCCTCACAAAGTGCTGGGATCACAGGCGTGAGCCACCGCGCCCGGCCAGTAGAGACTATTTAAGTGGAAATATGTACCCAGTAATTCACCATGCAGAGGCAGAGTTTGGGATAAGGAGTAAGAATGGAGTATAAGATCTGGGAGTCAGCCACTGCGTTGATAGTTGAAACCAGGGGAACACATAAAAACCTTGAAATAAAGTAGAAAATATTTGAAGACAGAATCTGGGTATGTTACTCCATACAGTATTGTTTCTCAGTTCTTTTATATTCAGTTTGGTAAATGGGTTGAGTGGGGGCTCTGCAACATTTCTCCTTTGTCACCGGGCTCTAAGTTAGGCTCTGCCAATAGTGGGCACTAGAGGGAGACTGGAAAATTTAAGGAGAAAAAAGAAACTTGTTCCTTACTGCTTGCTTCCTCTGTGGGCTTCCTTTAGCTTCCTGTCTGCCTGTGGTTCTTGTCAGAGTCTTCCTAGGGAGCAGCAGTTCCTTCCCACAGCTTCACCTTAACACATCTCGCGGCTTTTGCAACGCTTGCAGAACTGACCTTTTCACATCCCACCTCAAAGACGTCAGAGCCGGCCAACTGGAGCCCCTCCTCTGAAGTCTGTGCTCCAGGCTGGCAGAGCCTGTTCTTTTAACCCAGGGACATCAGCATCAGTCCAGAGGTTTGACTTTCAGCTCCACAGGGGCTCAAAAATGCCAAACATTGCCAAAGTGTTGAGTTATATATTCTTAACTTTGCCACTAGGGAGAGCATCACTGATTAAAAGAGTGGCATCAGTCCATTGGTGAAGACAGAAGATCAAATGTAATGATAAAAGGGCAAGTACATGGAAAGAAATTAGATAGGGCAGCTTTGGAATACTGTTTAAAGGGCTTTAGTAATCAAGGAATTTAAATGTTTTATTTGTTTGCAACTTTTAAATACCGGAAATAAATATTTTTCAGCAAAAGGGAAAGAGACAGGATTGAGGGAGAGGTCGTATTATATGTTGTGTGATGCAGGATTTGCTTAAATATTTGGTTTGCATTTCACTTGGTGAATGCTTTGATGTAGAGAATAATACCTCACTCCTGTTAGCCTTCCAGGGTCTGTCACAATGTCTAGGACACAATCAATTATCAACATTTGCTAAATTGAAGTCCAAATGAAGTGATGCAACTCTTTAAATAAGTGAAACAGTAAAATTTATATTTCAGTTTACTTTGGCAAAGATAAACTATATTGATTTTTGTTCATTCATTCACCGATTTATTTATTCATTTTGAAGTAATGTGTTGTCAGAATCTGTGTGAGATTCTGAGTGTGTTACAAAGACAACACCTGCTTTTAATTAGCCTCCGTAAGCAATGGTGAAAAAAACAGATGCAAGCCAATTAAAATAAGGTGTAACAAGCACTTTTCTTGAATTAAGCAGAGAGTTCTCTAGAACCTGGGAAGAGGCGCTTGCAGGAAATCTCCAAAAAGCTTGCGAAGATGAGTATTTCAGAACTAAATCTTGGAAAGTGGGAACAAGATAGCCAAGAAAAGAATACTTCAAGTCGTGAAAATACTAGGAGGAAAGGCATACAAGTGTCAAAAATCAGCATGCATTTAGGGAACTGCAGGTGGTTTATAGTGTTTGTAGATCCGATGCAGGGAGAAAGGTCCTACATACAGGTAAGAACCATGTCATGAAGGCTCTGAATGTCATACTAAGGAGTTCGTGTGTTAGGTTATGAATAATTGATCAGAAGGGTAACAAGCTACCCTTCCAACTGAAAAACATTGAACTGAACTTCGCAGATATTTCTGCCAGACTGCTGTTTCACATTAGTGTTGCATTAACAGGCTATAGGTAGACTGAAATATTAATCTTGTCAGCACTTAGAGTTGTTGGAAATGGCCTAGGGATGGTTCGAGATTAGGCTTCGAAGCCTCTCCCATCAAAGAGCCTTGTCCCATTACCCCAGTGCAATGAAGTGAAAATTTCTTTTTCAGTGCATTCCATGACATAAACATGGTTCACTGTCATTGATTACATGTAATAAATTAGAGACAGACAAATGATATTTGATGAAGCTATGCCAATAAGAATTTAGAAGTGAAATTATGAGGTTCTAGTGAGATGAAAGAGTGAATTCTGGATTTTTTTTTTTTTTTTGAATTAATGTAGACAGAACTTCATGAGTCTTTCGGTGCTGATGGCGAGAGGAATTGTCTAAATATATATCAGGTTTCCGATGTGACAACAGGAGAGTTGTGGTGTCAGCATCCAAAACCAGAAACTATAAATTGAGGAATAGATTTAGAACTGGATTCAATCAAATGTAAAATATCTTTGGAGGAGCTATTTAGAGTCCAGTGCCCAATTGAAAGTAAGAATCTGAAATTCAGTTAACAAAATATGGTTGGAGAAATTATAAGCATATGTGCTGCATCAGAGGCTTCAGGAAATCTTTAATAATACAGGAAACCTGGAGAAGAAATATCAAGATACAGCTCTGGTTGGGTGATTATGAGATGGAAAAGGGAGTAAGAATAGAGGCAACAAATGACTCCGAGGTTGTAATTAGAAAACAAGGTATAGGAGTTTGAAACTTCAGAGGTGGCATCATTCCAGATGACAACAAGTTAGAAGGGTGTCTGTGGGTATGAATGGTTAATGGAACGTAGAATTGAAGTTAACTTGATTTGAGTAATCCCATAAATTATAAGATTAAAATGTTGGCGAGGTCATCACAATAGATAAGTAAGAGAATGATGGGTGGAACAAGAGATAGACAGGAAGAGAAGAATGAGTACCATGGACCAAAGCCCTTGCTTAGTGTGGAAAAAATAACCAGGAGACCATTGAATGGCAGGGCAATAGGTGGGAGAAGGTGGAGTATTATATTATTTGATCAATATACATTTGAAACAGGAGTATTTTCACATGAGCATGGAGGAATAATGGTTTGGAAGCAATAATGGACAACTAGGTATACACTAACTGCAATTAGACCTTCTAGTATATGGGTTCCTGATAAAGTAGCAGTCTCTAATTCAGACCCAGGTTTAATTATATGAACAGTTGTATCTAGTATTCTGAAATAAGGATAAAATATAGCTAAGCTTGTTTACCAAGAAATGGCACCTCTAAAGTTCACATTGGAAGGGTTTAGACTGGAATAATTGTTCAGTTCAATTAATAAGTATATATGGAGTTCCTGCTGCATAAAATACACTATTCTAGATACTGAGGATTGTTGCAATAAAGCACATCCCTTAACTCTGAGAAGCATATTAGCCTTACAGAGGAGAGAGAATAATAAACATCATTTTAATACACTTTGCTAACCAGAGACAGAAACAAGAAAGAGGGACAGTGTTAAAATGCAACTTCTAAACATTGCCACCATTTCTTTTATCAGAAGAGTTTTCAAGGAGAGAAAGTGAGTTACTGGGACTACCAAGACTTGATAGGTATTGCCTCACCTATACCATTACTAAAGGCATCAACAAAATGTTAAGTTATTATAAGTATGTATTTATATATCAGTGTCTATCATCAAGAATTTTTACAAATTGCATAAAATGGGCTAAACTTTGCTGAACATAGCATAAGATATTTTAAAATCTTGGTTGGTCATATAATTAAAAAGACCTCCAGTTGTCCTGTCCACCTTCCTTTAAATAGTATGAATTTTACTTGAGAGTTGTTACCTTCAAGAAGGTCACCTCGTCCTGCTTTCAGAAAAAATGAATTTAATGTTGCATAAATGAGATAGCTACAGGATTATAATGTTCATAAGCATAGATCTTAGCCTAAAGTGTTCCACCAGAGCCAGTAAACTGTTTTTAGTTACTATACGTTTCTAGTTCATTTCTATTTCTTTAAGCCTTTTAGGAGAGGTAGAGATAGGGAGATACAGAGAGAGGCAGGCTAGCTCTTACTTTGTCTTTAGTGAGTTATCAGTGGTTTTCCGTAGAAGTAACAACACCAAGTGTTCCCTGTTAAAGTTAGGATTTTTGAATGTGGCCCTGATGCTCTGACAAATATCACAAATATGACTTGCACAGTGTCCTGTGGGGAGTATTGTTAACATTACCCAGGTAGCCCTCCCACTGTCTGATTTATTTCCTTATAGAGAGCATGTATACCTGACTTCCTGAGGGAGCTGCATATCTCAAATTTGGGTGTCATGATAATAATAACAGTTTGAGAGAAAATGAAATAGGCTATAAAGAGAAAGGAAATGGAATATATAAACTATTGTACAGTGTCATGTTCATTTTCAGTACTATATAAAATAATGAAAATGTTTTTCAATAACCTTTGTTGATTTTTATAATGTGAAACACACTTTATGGAAAAAGACAATGAATGTACAAAGCAAAAAAAAAAATTAGTAAAAATAGTTTTAGCTTTTGACTCAAATCTCTGCATTATTTCCCATAAGTTTAAAGTTGAATTCTGAAATAGAACAACTTTAAGATAAAGGATCCTTCTTTTCCCAGCTTTGGCAGTTCTAAGTTGATCTTTCAGGGTTCAAGTGTAAGTATTTTTTTGTTGTTGTTAAAGCAATCCAGTGTGGTAGGCCACAAAGGATTTATTTTTCTAACTTAACAGTTACAGTTGGAAAACTTAGAGATGTTAAACAAGACTTTCTCATAATCAATCAGCTTTTATGTTTCACACCTGGAATTTTAATGGGTCCCCCTTCTACTAACCCCCATCACCCCACTACACACAAATATCCTGAAAGCGCTCAATAACAGTAAAGCAGTGGGATATTATTACCACTCACTGCAAGTGCCCAGATGTCCTTGCATTTGTCATTGTTCTTTGGGTACTAAGATCAAGAGGCTGGATGCGGTGGCTCGCGCCTGCAGTCTCATCACCTGGAGAGGCCAAGGCATGAGGATCGCTTGAGTCTAGGAGTTTGAGACCAGCCTAAGCAACATAGTGAAACCTCAGCTCTATTAAAAATTTAAAAAATTAGCCAAGTGTAGTGGCACACACCTGTAATCTCATCTACTCAGGAGGATGAGGCAGGAGAATTGCTGGAGCCCAGGAGATCAAGACTGCAGACAGCTATGATAGCACCACTGCACTCCATCCTGGGTAACAGAGTATACCCTGTCTCAAAATTAAAATGAAATGAAAAAATTAAGATCAATCAAGGGGAATTAAGGCCCAACAAAGGCCCCAAAACTTTGTGATCAAGTGACTTCTAAAGTTAAAAGGTAGACAGAATGCAAACAATATATCCAGGCCTTCTCCAAATGTTCATTAGTTAATCAGGCTTACCTTTACAAGGGACACTTTACTCAGGCACATAGAACAACAACAAAAAACTCCCAATTTCAGCAGGTTCCAGTCACAACACCATAACCATTACCTGTATGATGGGAGACAGGCAGGTGGTGTATGTTGGGCAGGAAATATTATCAGAAGTTAGGAGGTAAGAAAATGTAGTACCATAATTTGCACCCCTAGTTTAAAGCCGTGTGTATGCTCAGCTTTTGACATCTTGGCATGTGATAGGCCCTGAACCCATAACATCCAGAAATTTAAAAACCTGCACAGCCAGACAGCACAGTCCCCACCAGACTGCCCTCACTTCAGACACCAGCTCGCTACAAATTTAGGGATCCCACAAGTAACCTCAGGTTCAATAATTTGCTAGAAAGCTCACACAATTCAGAAAACTGCTGTTTATAATTAGTTTTATAGTAACAGAATATAAATTAAAATTAGCCAAGGGGAAACACATAGCACCGAGTCCAGGAAGGGTCTAAATACAGAGCTTCCATTCATCCTTTGCTCCCTGGAGACAAGGGTGGTGTTACCTCCTCTCTGCCACGAGGTGTGACAATACGTACAGAGGATTGCCAACTAGGGAAGCCTTTGGTGTTCAGAGTTTTTATTGGAGCTCAATCACATATTGCCCCTGTGGCTGACCTTTATTCCCCAGCCCCTCCTGGAGGTCAAGATAATCACCAGTTTTTCCAGAGGTTGGAACTGATGCTGTCGTAATTGCATCAGTTACTGATAAAAGTAATTGCCAAAATAACTTTTGCACCAACCTAATATGTGATCCAAAGTCCCCATCATAAGTTCCATTATTAGACTGTCTAGCAGCAAATCCCCCAGACAAGTAAAGACATTCCAGAGGCCCAGAGGTCATCCCAATAGGTGAAGGCAAAGGCCAGACTGCTCTTTAGGTAATTCGACTCTACACAAATAATTACTGAAGAAACCAGACATTACTCAACAGCGTGAAACATGAGTCCTTGCCCACATCCAGCCTCAGAGGATGCAGATAAATATGTAGAATTCCATAGATCATGCATTTCCAGTAGGGGAAAGGAAAATAGTAAAACATCAATGTAGTATAAGTTATTACCATAGGACTCTAATAAATATAGAAATGTAGACTTGTGTCCTAAGAAGTTATTTAATCTGTGATCAATCATAATAGTAGATATTTTAGGAGAGAAGCTATTCAAGATACTGTTCAACTGTCTGTGGAAGGGGAAGGTATATGAGGATGACTTGAGGAAAAAAATATCCATGCATCTGAATGGTAAGATTGATGGAGACATATTTACATGGACTACAAAACACAGGAGGAAAAGCAGGCTTGGCAAGAAAAGAGCTGCAGAATGAAGTTATGTGTGTGTTGAGCTTAACGTTCGTAGGTTGTTTTTGAAATGAGGCCTAATGGACAGTTGCATATAAAAGGCTGATTCTTTCTCTCAGGTAACCAGGGTAACTTTTGTATCACTACTGGGTCCCTTCTCATATCAAATATTCTTAGTGTGGCATTACAGCTTTTTAATTTAAGCCCATGAAACCCTAGAGGTTGATTTCAGAGATCCAAAGATTTAGGTAAAAGATCAGGTAGGCAAGCATATAGATTCATGTGTGAATTATCTAGAGTTATATATTTTACTAAACTTTTCTTTAGTATAGGTAGTTAAAATTATATTTTTCTTTTTTAAAATTTTCTTTCTTTTTTTTTTCTTCTCTCTCTCTCTCTCTCTCTTTTTTTTTTTTTTTTCTTTAAAGAAACAATGCCTTGCTCTATCATTCAGGCTGGAGTACGGTGGTGCTATCATAGCTCACTGCAGCCTCAAACTCCAGGGTGATCCCTGCCTCAGCCTCCCAAATAGTAGTTGGGACTTACAGGTGTATGCCACTGCACCTGGCTATTTCTCTCTCTTTCTCTTTCTCTTTCTCTCTCTCTCTCTCTCTCTTTTGTAGAAACAGAGGCTCATCGTATTGCCTAGGCTGGTCTCACCCTCCTGGGCTCAAGCAATTCTTCCACCTCAGTCTCTCAAAGTGCTGGGATTACAGGCATGAGCCACCATGCCAACCCTGAAATTGTGTTTTTCATTTGCATGTAGCCAAATATCACAGAAAAAGTTAACCAGAGAAATGAGTCAAGAGGATCATCATCATATGAACTGTTGTATGAAATAGACTAGATAAATATGTAAAGATTTCATCATAGAAAGCAGAAACACATAAAAAGTGTGATGGGAAGAAAGTACGAAAGTTCAAACAGGTCAAATGCAAAATAGAAATACAAAGTTAGTTTTATTGCATGGGGAAAAAGCGAGTGTGGTGTGTGTTCAGAAGTTGGAGTTGGTAAATGTGAAGTCACTAGTATTCGGGAGTTACTTGAAGTTAAATGTAAGCATTGACTTGCCCAGAAGATTGTGCAGAGGGATATGTACGTGTACATATTACTGGTGCTCAGGCACAACACCTCAGTAGTTAACAACTTGAGCTCTCCAGTCAAATAGCTATCAGTTCTAATCCTGACTCCAAGATGACCTATTTCATTGTCTTGGTCAAATTACATAACTACTCTTAAGTGGCAATTTTCTACGGAGCATATAGTTATAAAGATTATCTGAGATATTTATAAAGCATTTATTTAATTGCCTGGAAGATAGTAAGCTAGTAAGCACACAATAAATGTTAGCTCCTATATACAGAGGTTAATACATATTTACTTAGTGCTATGGTTTGAATGTTTGTCTCCTCCAAAACTCATGTTGAAATGTAATTGCCATTGTAGCAGTATTAAGAGGTGGGACCTTGGAGGGTGTTCAGGCCATGAGTGCTCTGCCTTCATGGGTGGGATTAATACCATTATAAAAGGACATATTTGGCCCCCTTTTGCCTCTGCCTGTCTGCCTTCCTCCATGTGATGATGCAGACACACAAGTCTTCTCCCAGATGCTTGGGAGGACTTGATCTTGTACTTCTCAGTGTCCAGAACCATGAGAAAATAAATTTCTGTTCGTTATATATTACCCAGTCTTAGGTATTATGTCATAGAAGCACAAAACAGACTGAGACATTTAGTATGCAAATGAATGAATATACTCCGCTCTGTAAATCAAGGAAAGGTAATATAACCACTTAAATATAGTTTACTGTAACAGTGTTTCAATAAACTATGGCGATTTGATGTATTTGGTAGTGACATTAATATTTTCAAAAAATATATTGATATAAATTAAAAGCTACTTCCTTGAACTGATGCAGAATTATATGTGAGATAAGACATAGAAATCACCTATAAAAATATAAAAGTATTTCAATGTCTTGTGCAATGTGGAGTTAGGAAAGTTAAAGATATTTCAACCTAAAGAATTTCAAATGAAGCATTCCACAGTAAAATGTCTACTGTGTGAATTCCTCTCCATATAAACACGGGTATGCACAACTCAGTTATTTTAATTATATTTAACAAGGTCATTAATTGGATAATTTTAGTTTCCAAGGCTTTCTTCCTCTCCCATATCCTTGTTCAATGGCTGCCCCCTCTAAGGCCTCCTCAGACCTCCTTATTAGATTTGTCATTTTATTCTCTGCTTCCACTGAGTCTTAGAGAGGATTTTTTTTTTCTTTTTTGAGATGAAGTTTTGCTCTTGTCACCCAGGCTAGAGTCCGATGGCACAATCTCGGCTCACTGTGATTTCCACTTCCCATGTTCAAGAAATTCTTCTGCCTCAGCCTTCTGCCTCAGCTGAGATTATAGGCACCCACCACCATGCCCAGCTAAGGCTAAGTTTTGTATTTTTAGTAGAGACGGGTTTTTGCCGTGTTGGCCAGGCTGGTCTCAAACTCCTGACCTCAGGTGATCTGCCCACCTTGGTGTCCCAAACTGCTGGGATTACAGGCATGAGCCACCACACCGGGCCCATAGAGAGGATTTCACTCTTCGCTGTTTATTACAGTTTTCTGTTGGAAAGCCTGCTTCTGTTGTAGATTGTAATAATTGTGCAGGTAGGGACAGTGTTTTTTTCTTTTTCTCCAATGTCTATCAGAGTGCTTGGATATAAATTTGTATAATGTCTATATCATGTATTTTTTATATTGACCATGACTCTCTTAAGTGTAAACGTGTTAGTATACCCTTTAAGTGCTGAGAAAATTCAGTTTAGTATCTTACCCACAGACAAACTGAAGTTCTTTGTTGAGCTGCTTAATTTGTCTATATCTAACTTTTTATCTTATCTAACTGCTGCATGTATTTTTCTTTATTTTTATTGAACTTATACTATATTGAACTCTGCAATAGCAAATTACAACCAAGTTGAATTTTTACTTAAATATAGATATTTAACTCACTATTTTTTTTTCCTGACCATGGAATTTGTATTTGTCTGTCTCTCATTTTATTTTCTTCTATCTCATATTATTCATGGAAAGAGTTTATTTGATTACTATTCAGAAGTACAGATGACAAGGCATATAAATCCAATAAATATTAAAAGACTAAAAATTAAAAATTTGAACTCTATACATGTGAAACCTCTTCAATGCATATCTGTGAAAACTCCAATCGCCAAGTGAAATTGCTAATATTATTAGACAGGAAAATGGATCTAATATTATATATTCTTGTAGGATGCATTACGTTAATAGAATCCTCAGAAAAGATTTACGTAGCCTGCTCTGAACCTAATTCTCTTAGTATAGAAAATAGACCACAAATTATTCTTATAATCCTTGAAAATAAATTCAAACTTGAAATAAAGTGGGTATCATAAATGACTTCTTATAAAATATATGGGATAGTTTTTAGGACAAAATTTTCTAAAACAAACATTTGTTGACACTTTACCATGAATTAGGCATTATGTGACTTAAATAAAGATCTTGTCTCCAATGAACTCACTGTGTATTGGAGAAGCCGGATATTAAAATAATAATAATATATATGGCAAATGCAGTGATAGATATGTATGTAGAGTACTACTATGGTGGCATCCAACCCAAACCTGAGGTCAGTGAAAGAAGGAATTCTGAATGTGGTAATATAATTTCTTAGAGTTGTTGAGAAATAGCTAAGCACTGTGGAACATAACAGAATAATAGATAAATGTATAAGTTTAATAGTATAATTGATACATATAATTACTGAAACAATCATGCTTGACATAGTTGAATATCATGCCTTAAAAATGAGATAATATGAGCAAATGAGAAGCAAATTGCTGATGGAGGGGCAAAGTGTATTTGAATAGAAGGACTGAGTATATTGCTGTACTATTGGGATGTTCATTGAAAGTAATGAGAGAGAGAAATAATGAAGAATAAGTTAAAAGATTGAAAATTAAAGGTAAGGTGACATCCAAGATTCTGGCTGATGTTTCAGAGCAGATATTTACAAGAAACACAAGGCTGCAGATGTGAAGGATAATCCTCTATTATACTCAGCTTTTCCAGTATGAAAGTGAATCAGGGAATTTTATAATATTTTTCTCATTTCTGGAATAGTTCATTAGGGAGCCAGTGCTGCCTAACATTGCATCAAATGTCTACCTTGGAAATATGCAACTTATCTCAAGTTTGTAACATATGTAGAATGTATTAGCTTTTTTCATTGACTGGTTTCACACTAAACACATGCACTTAGAGAAAATAATTACTAAAAATATTACGCAGAAAATGAAATTATAGAAAGGAAGAAACAACCAACTCATAAAAATTATAAAGTTGTATCTGTTTGTAGTCTTAGAGGAGTCTCTGTTCAATAGTGTGGACCTCATTCCTCAAATTCTGTGTAACTGTGAAGGAATTTATATCAGTCAAGATTCATTCTGAGAAACAGAGCCTTTTAGGAGCAGTATGGGAATAAGAAATGTATTATAGGAGTTCAACCTAATACACAATGAAGTAAGCTTGAATGAAAGATTTGGAAGGGGAAACTGGAAGATTAGATAGTCACCAATTAGTCTTCCAAATCACTAGAATAGGGGAGAAGTCTAAGCTTCCTAAAATTCTAAGAAGCCAAGTACATCCAGCCACTGAAGTAGAACCATGAAGAGAGTTCTACTCATGGAGAGTTCTGCAGGAAGCTACTGCTTCTAGGTGTCAGCTACCTTTGTTGTCCATAGCCAAGCATTGGTTGGTGAGTCTAGGGCTTCTTTTAGCAGTGTCAATGGTCAGCATATGATCTGGTTGCAGAGTAGAGAATAAGAGCACACTGGCATCCACCGGGTATCTCCGTATCTATCTGTCACCATATATGACCATGGTGACCATCCAAGATTAAGGCTACCACTTCAGTATGCTTTCAAAATCCCATGTAAATTCCTCATGTTTTTTCTTTTGACATACTCTAAACTGGAATTGTGTAGTCAAAGGTTTTGTGAGAAATGTAGTTCCCAACTAAACCAAGTTGATAATAACGTAATTTAATGCAGTCTACCCTTTTAAGCTTGACATCCACATATGCCTTTCAAAAATACGTTTTGCTTCTAAATAAAGTCAATTGCAAATAATTCTTCTGATTCTCATGTTAAAACTAGTCTCCATACAACAAAAACATGCCAATTGTTTAGCCCAAACAGGATACACAGTTCATATCACTTTGTACATTTGGCTAAGTAACACTCCTTGTATGCTATCCTGCAATGTAAATACCAAGATACAGGGCCAACCGCTAATACTATATCTTGTGTTAAATATTGCTGGAAGTAGGTGGGACAAAAATAACTTACATGTATGTAAATATATTAACATGAATACATATATAATTTACAAATATATTCATGTCAAGACAAAGAAGAAATAGCCATAATTGCAATGGTTCTTGTTTCTGCAACCAGTCATATGCTCACATATAAGTTTACAACTTTCTTTATAACTTTATTCTTCTGCTGCTTATACTACTTGCCCTCAGCAAACCTCTCATCTTGTTATAGTTGCTTGTCTATGCAGATGACACAAATCTTCATTTCCATGGGGTTTGTGTTATTAGCCATCCTGTCTTGGTTGTAATTTTCCATTTACTTCCATCACAGGTCATGGGAGGACTAACTGATGCCCCAAAGAAACTCCTGCATTTCAGACCTACTCTTCCTTACTTGCATTAAGTACTAGTGGCCCAGTTTCTCCTTAAAAGTCATAATCAATCATCCAGGATAGTAGAGATTCACATTTTTGTGCCTGTTGATTCACTGTCATGAGGATTCCAAAATGACCAGATGGAAGTTTCAACTTCAAGTTCAACCAAACGATTACATTATCCTCTCAGGAAAATTTTCTATTATTTCTATCCCTTAATATATGAACCAGTGTAGTCATTTTCTATTGCTTCCATAACAGATTTCCACAAACTAAAATGCTTAAAATAACATCCATTTAATATCTTACAGTTCTATCTGTAGAAGTCTGACAGGCTTGGTTGAAATCAAGATGTTGGCAGCGTTGCATTTCTTACTGGAAGTTCTAGGAGTGAATCTGCCTCCAAATGCATTCCGGTTGTTGGCTGAATTGAGTTCCTGTGGTTGTAAAACTGAAGCCTCCGCTTAGTTACTGGTTATTGCCCGTGGCCACTCTTAGTCCTAGAGACCCTTTTCTGGCCCTGACATATGTCCCCTTACACCTTAGAACCAGCAGGTGGATCTAATTCTTCTCACTTTGAAATCTCTCTGACCTTCTCATTTGTTTCATCTTTCCTGCTTTCCTCTTCTGCCTTCTGCTGCTGCTTTTAAGGTCTCATGTGGTTATGCTGGGCTTGTTTGGATAATCTAGGATAATCTCCCTATCTTAAGGACATTTGATTAATTCCCTTAATTTCATTTGTAAAGTCCTTGCTCAGCAGTGCCTAGAGTAGTATTTGAATACACCTAGGATGGAAATCTTAGAGGGACATCTTTAAAATTTTGAGTACCATAACCACAAACCACAGACCCTATATTGATTGCTGATTTAGAGCACATTCCACATTCTGGAGAACATTACCCTATCCTGCATGGCATTTTACCTAACTGGCACCATGACTGAGTCCACAATTTTATCACATTGTCTTTGCTGGTTTAGTACTGTTATTTGGTCCCTACACTCCAGCATTTCTTTATCCCTGTTGCATTCAGATAATTGATTTTGATGGTAATATTTCCCCTGGTCACTCTTAGCCAGCAAAAAATAATGGAGCTCTTGAAGAATGTTCGTGTTTCCTTCTGCATTGTATTTTTCAAAGCCTTGGTGAAGGGAGTAATGAACTACCCAGAAAATATAGGCAGAAACTGTTAAGTAGATTTCACATGTAAATCCACTTCAGGATTCTGATCTCCCTGAGACTGGCTACCTTCTTTCATATGCCAAGGAAGTTCAAGCATTTCAACCTCATTTTACATTGGCCAACTTTGGGTCTTGGGTTTAGATGACTCACCACTCAAATGGAGATTCTTCTATCTGCTCAAGAAAATACTTTGAATCCAGAACCTCTCATTAGTGCAACCATATGAATAAATCTGACCTGATTCAGCCTTATTTCACCCTAAACCAATATCTCTAGGCTAATTTCTATACATACTTATCAAGTTTTTGTTTATACAAGTTTTCAACATTTTAACATTATTTTGATGTATGTGGTGCATACTCAAAGGTCACATTTTGTATCTGATCCCCTAGTCCTCCCTGAACTTGAGTCTGGTTATAAGCCTAGAAGGAATGAGATGTATTGAGGGTGGGTCTTAAAGAGGTCAGCATTTCTCTGAAGGGGATTGACATTAGGAAATGTCATACAAGAAGAGAGTAACTTCCTTGGTCAAGAGAGAAAAGGTTGCATCTATTGCAAAAAGAGGCTAGAGGTGAAGATGAACTGAATGTGGAATCATGTAGTGGAGACAAGGTGGGCCATATGATGTGGTTTGGCTCTATGTCCCCACCCAAATTCTCATCTTGAATTGTAATCCCCATGTGTAAAGGGAGGGACCTGGTGGGATGTGATTGGATCATGGGGGCAGTTCCCCCATGCTGTTCTCATGATAGTGAGTGAGTTCTTGAGATCTGATGGTTTAAAATGTTTGGCAGTTCTCTCTCTCAGTCTCTCTCTCTCTCTCTCTCTCAGTCTCTGTCTCTCTCTAGCTATCTCTCTCTCCTGCCACCATGTAAGATGTACCTTGTCTCCCCTTTGCCTTCCTCCATGATTGTAAGTTTCCTGAGGCCTCCCCAGCCATGCAGAACTGTGAGTCAATTAAACCACTTTCCTTTATAAATTACCCAGTCGCAGGCAGTTCTTTATAGCAGTGTGAAAACGGACTAATGCAGCATGTCTCTCTGTCCATCACAACCTCTTTCTACTGCTCTCTCTGACTGCAAAGGTCTTCTAAAAGTAAGAGTCAGTGCTTCACTTCTACCTTTCAAATCTGATAACCAGTTAATGTATTGGTTGTTTCTAATCTAGAATTATGCGAGAAAGAGGTTCTGGAAAAGAGTTTCCAATTTAACAACATGAAAACAGCACAGTCCAGCAGAAGGTCCAAATCTTGGTCTCTGGACAATTCTTTATAGGCTAGGTAGATTCATGAGGATGTGCTGAAAGAAAAAGTAACAATCGCAATACCCCAACATAAAACTAAACAAGGAAACTCAGGGAGGGGAGTTTCTCTGCTGATGAAGCGGCGTATGGCCCCATAGACTTTAACCTCAACTGTGTCCTAGTTTCTATTCTATTAATTATGTAGAAATAGAACGTTGTCACTTAAAAATAATATTTGACTATGTTTTGGTCACCACACATGTAACAAAATACTTTCTCAGATTGTTAACACATAAACTATGGTCAGTGCATCTGGCTGACACCATTTACAACTGTTAGAGTGCTAAATTGCTATTTAAGATTAAAGTACCCAGTTTAAAATACACACACACACACACACACACACACACACACACACACACACACACACTCTTTTACTCTTGTAAGGCAGCTTATTAGATTGCAAATCAGAATAATTTCCTAGTAGAAAGAGTGACATGTAATTCTAAACATTTTGAATGGCAAATTCCAAGTTTTATCATGTACTGTACATATTTATGTGAGTACTAAGCATCTTGAAACAGGCCTCATCAACCACATCATATGTATCTAACCTGAACATATTACAATACTTGACATATATTAGATAATCAATAAATTATTCTTAGAGGCATGACTAAATAGATGAAATACGGAATCATTAAGGCAGATGAAAGATGAACTCTGTAAGCCTGGAGAGATTTGTTGTTGTGGTTGGTGTTGGTGGTGTTGGTAGTGGTAGTGTAGTGGGTTTTTTTCTTTCAAACAATACCCATTTTCTCCCTCTAGAGATAGTCATTCTGGTGAACCACCAGAGCAAGAAAATAAAGTTGGAAACTACTGACCCATAGGTATTTCCAGATGATACTTTCTATGTAACATCTTATTTAACCTTCATACAAAAAGCCCAGGTTTTCTCTGCTCTTCTTAAGGGTATTCAAGATTTCCTTAGATTAAGTGGTAACAAATCAGAACTTCCTCTTTTACTTAATATATCTAAATTTCTCTTTGTGAGAAAAATTTTTGATATGTCTTTTCTATATTTGTTTACTGCTTCCTACTTTTGTGATAACCTTCTACTTTTGACTTTATTTTTATTTTTTAAAGTTCTTTTCAAAAATGTTCCAAGGGAGGTTATTTAATTTCTCTGCATACTGTGGTTTCTTACTAGCTAATATAAACCAGATACTGGAAAAGATAATAATACATACTGGAGTATAATGTTTTAGTGTGCTTTTTTCCCCGTGTTTGCATGTTTGCAAAGATTTAAAGCAATATTCACAGTATACTCTTAACCCCTTTCATCTGTATCTCTTTTCTGCATTCCTTCGTTTGTCATGGAAGGATTTTTCCTTATTCTTTAAAGCAAGACTTTCCTTACCACACTGCATATTCTGGAAAAATTGAGGTTTTCTCTTCTTGTTCATCCTTGCAAGTTTCCCTCTGTACTTTCCAGTTTCCCCTTTCTTGCAGTAATTGTGATGCAGGATGAGCACACCCCTTTCAAATGATTTCTTTAAGCTGCAGTGCACCTTTCTGCGGAAGAGGGGGCTAAGGAGTCCCACCCACACATTCACCCCAAAGATATTAGATGGCTATCTTTACAGTATTGCTGTTGTCACACTTTTGGAAAAAAAAGGCTGTGTACAGATCTTAGAGTCTTTTTGGTCTCGTATAGATGCAAATTAACCTTTCTATTCTGCTTCAGTTGAGTGCAACTAGTTACAAGAAGCAATAATACCACAGTGACCTGATTTCAATAAGTAACTGTGAGCAGGTTAAGTAAACTTGAATAATGACCACTCCGCTCCTTGAAAGATGTTGGTTTTTTAAAATTTTGTAATACTTATGTTAATAACTGTACACATTTTCCCATTATTTTTTAGTAAACTATATAATACTTCACAATTACAGAATGTGCTCTGGTAGTTCATCAATACAGGAAACCTAATTGGAAGCAATTGATTCATTAAGCAAAATCCTGTAGGATTCTGATTCTGTGAAGTTTTCCCCCAAATATAGACTAACATTTGAAGAAGGGCACAATTGAATGCCTTCGGCTGCAGCAACTTTCTCTTTTAAACTTACTAGGTTCTTCATTTTCTGGTTAGTGTATATCTGTTTGATTAATGGCAGTAATGTATGTATATATTAGACTGTCTTATTATTCCATCTTTTATCCTGCCTTCACTGCTTGCAAGGAACTATTGATTGCATTGCTTAGTCCTCATATCTGAAACATTGAGTCATAGCTTTTGGTTCCTTGTAAGTTGCCGTTACTTCGTTTGTTTCTTGGGTAACACTCTTCCTTTTATTCTGTACAATATCTTATTATATGTCAAAATCAGATGACAATGGCATTCCAAAGTAAATATATCACAAATATTTTTTTCAAACAAATATCTACTAATGTTATATATTATGAACAAAAGATACGTAGTCTCTTGACATAATCTGTCCTTGTGCACAAGTCATTGACATTTGTGACAGACTAAAACAAATATTATATACACTAAAAACCAAATCTAAACATCCTATTTTTCCTTCTTGTTTGAAATCCAAATCTGCAATTCAAACTTAAGCCGAGAATAACTTATTTCCACTAGTTATACTTTAAGTTGTAGACATATTAATAGGTGGCAGTGATTCTGGGTTAGAATAAACATAGATAGAGAACAGATAAGTCTTTTAAGATAAACTGAATCACTCTAATAAAATATTAAATAGCACATGTGAATCTCCCCAAATAATTTTTCATTGAAAATTCATAACAAGTTCTGTTGCTTCCTAAAGGCTACCTGAACACATCATGAAAATTCTATAGATCAGAGTGCAATGAAGTAAGAGTGAGTAATAACCACTGACTAGAGAAACTTGTAGAATAAATCTATTTAATTGCATATTTAAGATGAGCTTGGCTTCTGTGTGGGGGGAGCAGAGCTGAATGCCCTATCACAAACCCAATAGCGCCAGTGTCAGTGAGCTGTGTGAGTTGTCTCTATGGGTTGTAAATTGGATCCCCTCAGTGACCAGTTAATGTTTTCTGTATTTACGGCAGTATTTCTGT